>NC_090936.1:864475153-865725153 GCF_040938575.1 Ambystoma mexicanum
TAATTAGTGCTCTTGTTCTTATACAGCTTAAGCCTGTGTAAGTCATCAATGTCTGTTATGCTGTCCCAATGTATCATTTTTGTTTTTATCATGATCTGAGAGTCAGTACAGGTTATATCGGCTAACTCTATAAATCTTATGCATTGTTTTAGAAATTTCAAAATGAGGCTATTAGAACCCTTCTCAAGCATCACGTTCCGTTGGAACGCCAGAGAAGATTTGCTTAGAAATTAAAATACATGTTTTCATGTATTGAGCCAACCAAGATTCCAAACCCGTCTCCAGGCGAATTACGCTGATAGGTACCAATCTGGGCACTCGTAGAACCTATTTAAGAATACGGCCCTAAAGACATTTAAAGTATTTTCGGTTAGAGAGAATTGTTATTTCAGAGCCATAAAGACCCATGGGAGAGACCTTTAAACAATAAGAGTCTATAAGCGGGAAAAGACACAAAATTGTATGCTTGATGATTTTCATCAAGGATAAACAGAACCTCATTTTCTCTTTCTATTTCACCTTAAATGTAAGCAGGGCATTTCTAGATGAGAACACAAAACTCAAGTAGCAAAGGGATACAACCTCAGACAACTTTCTTCTATAAATAAATATATATACTTTAATTAAACACACCATAAGCAATGAAACTAAATAGAAAACACTACAAAAAACCAACCCTGTAGAAGAACACAGAAAATGCAATATACCAAGATGCCGCAATCTGGGTAATGAGTCAGGGGGAGAAAATGCAACAAAACCATAATATTCTTAGAAAAAGATATGTTCTTGTGGCAAATGGGATTAAAGTGATCTAGTCGAACACTAGGGTCCAAAAATGAGTAACCGCAGCTATCCGACAATAATACCTTTGCAGTATCTTTGTGGTTCGACGGCAGCAAACCAGGCTTCTCAGCACTGTACTGGCTGTTTGATTTAGGCATGAATGTGGCCTTGCAAAAGCAATCCTTCAAGTTCTGGAAGGATGTTTGACCAGCAGACGTCAAAGCAACCATCTTTGGCATTTCATTAGATGTCCCGTCATTGCGGGGAAGATCAAGTGTCCCATGTCCCTTGATGAAAGTACTGTAGTAACTAGTTAGAGCCAAGAAGGCCCTCACCTATGTCTGGGTTATGGCGATATCCCAGTCCACCACTGCCTGGACCTTGGCCTGGAAATGCTGTTTCTTACTGCCACCCACTTGGTGTCCTAAGTAAGTAACAGTACCCTAAACTACCTGGCACTTGAATGCACTGGTAATCAAGCCATGACTTGAAGTACCTTTTCAGGTGGGACAGATGATCCTCCAAGTAGGGTTGAAGACAGCAACATCATCTAGAAAGGCAATGCTGAAATCCTCTAACCCACATTGGACATGATTTACCATCCTCTTATAAGTGGCAGAGGACTGTGTTAACCCAAAGGACATGGTAATAAACTGGTAATGCCTTTCAGGGGTGGAAAATTCAGATCGCTCCTTTAATTTGTCAGTTAGGCCAACATGCCAGTACCCACCATGAGGACAAAAGTATCATCTTGGAGAAGTAAGCCTTGATAGTGTTATTTGCCTTATCAGACATCCAGTGAATTCTGTTCTTTGCCGGCTTACTGTCTCTAGTATCAATGCTATGGACATACCAATCAATTATAACCTGAAGTCATTGAGCACTACGCAGCAGTTGCTGGCAGTCCTGCAATTGTTGGTCTTCTGTGATTTAGACTCCTGTCTCCTCCTCAGTCTAATCATTTGTCAAGAGCAGTGAGGCTTCGGCGGTTGACCTGAAAGACCCTGTGTGTCTGTTTGGGGTCTTTGTATCAATGAGGTAGTTAACCTGACTGATAATGTTGAGTGTTGCAAGTGCACAATGTTTGTTTGTTCAAGCCGAGGCACCAATACACTTCTGCTGGGGCGGTGAGGGGGTAAACTGGTTTGAACATTCAGTACTGTGGTACAAAAGCCTGAGAGTGCCAATGTCAGCTCCATAGGGTTCTGTAGGTTCTTATGGGTTTGAACGGGCTTGAATCACAGTTCACAGCAGATTGGAAAACACATTGTTGGAATCTTGGCTCTCAAATCCATGAATGCCACTCCAGGGTCTCTTGGGCAAGAGGCGTCTTGTCTTGTTCTCAGGCTCACAGATATGGGAGAGGTGGACCCACACCCGCAACAGTCTTTCAGCATGGCAAGGGTATGGGTACATATTTGACTGGCAGAGAGGCAGGTTCTTTACCGTTTTCTTTTGCCTTCAAACTGCTTTGAGAAGCATTTCAAGTCTGCTCTACACATTCGATCACATGAACCCCCCCCGCCCCCCAGTGCTGCTATTGTTTTTTCTTTGATTTTCAAGCAGCTTTCACAGATCCAAGAAGCCTGATTTGTCACCAGGGGTGGACTGGGAACCAAAACAGTCCCTGGAAATAATTTTCAAAGTGGCCCCATATTCCAAATTTTCAGCAAGCCCCACCCTTTTCCTTTGGGAAAATGTAAACATAAAATAGGTTACCACACAAAAGAGGAAGAGAGTGCAGATGACTACCAAGGAATTTCCAGAGCTCCCTATAGGCCAGTTCACCCCTGTTCGTCACTGTTGAATTGTCTAAAACTGTGAGAATGTTTTATGGCCTCTTACCTGCCCCCCTGATCCATCTTTTGGACATGGAACTGGTTAGGTTATGTTTCATCCCTTTTCCACACAGGAACATATCCTTTTATGAACATTGTGGTTATTCATTGCCTTTCACCCCTGTTTCATTACCCAGAGGGCTGCATCTTTCTATCTCTTGCATATTCAGTGTTCTTTCCACAGGTAATTCAAGTTTATGTATGTTTATAGAACCATGATTGGACATTCCTTCATTTTAGATTGCTGTACTTGGCTGTTTGGCCTGCTACTGTATTACATTCACACTCCACTTTAGAGCTAGTTCACCCTTGGCCCTTGTTGCCACTAAAGGCGAGGACGTACATCTCTTCACTGTGCCTATTTCACCTTTATTATTGGGATCACTCTTGTGTTATATAAGTGTGAGAGCCAAGTAGGAGGTTTAGCCAGTACTCATCCTTGTACTTCTGGGGGCAAAAGTCATTTAGTCACACCCATCTACACTTAAGTGCCAAGGCCGAGAATGCTCGTCCTTTTTGCATAGACTTGCATAATAGCCCGGCACTTAAGGGGTTAAAGGCTACATTAGGCATCTATCAGAGGTCATCAAGCAATTTAACCCAAAACTCCAAACATAATGTAGCAGGAAGCTGCTAATGCCATGCTGTACCCCTTTACACTGAGGAAATTAGAAGATGTCTACCTAATCTAATCATAATCTTCCCCCAAGCCTTTCAGTGTTGGATGCAAACACATACCCATTCTCAATGTCGAATAATACAAATTCTTTTGCTTAGCATTCCACAGCAACCTGTTTTACGTGTTTTAAATGGCCATATACGTTAACTGGATTGGGAACCAAAAAAATACTTTTCAAAGTGGCCCCATGTTACAGATTTTCAGCAACCATAACCCTTTTCCTATGGGAACATTTAGAAATACCACACAACGACCAGGGTGTAGAGGCCTACCGGGAAATCTCCAGGGTTCCCCATAGGCCAGTCCACCGCTGACCTGACTGCACATACATACAAATCAATGTATGACATCCTGCAATCATCACATCAACCTCATCTGAATCAGCAACCTCATCTGAATATTACCAAATTTCCATCATCCAACCTCTCAGCATCATTGAATTGAGGCATCATGTCCACTGGATAGACTTTTTAAAGCTCTCTGTGCTGCCCCTCATCTCCATCAATTTTCCAAATTCGGTGGGTCCAGAACAAAGCAGTCCCACTCATTATCTACCTCAAGCTATCTCTAATCCTCCAGGGACACCTTTCATTGCCTTCTCGCAGAGCCTCAGATCAAAACTCTATTAAACGTCTATTAAGATGGAGGCAGTTGATGCACAAATAGCTTAGCCAGACAACTGAGATCCTCCAGATCCACTCTCCCCTTTGGCCAAAGAAATGAGATGAGCAACACTGCAGGCTATCTCCATGACATTTAAACTATATCTATTTAGTCACATTTCCCCAGTTTTATGCAACTCTTTTCATCCATCATTTGAAGACAGGTAACAGCCCAGGCTTTCTACAAGAAATGTTATGTCCTGTATAAAGTCCCAGAACTCTGAAGGTACTCTTCTTGCTACATCTTGGCGTTTCTCCTATTCCATTTGCACAGAAAAGGCATTCATAACACAAACTATGTATATATCATATTTAGTATTTTACCAATTGTAAGTCTGTGCCAGTTTAAAGACAACACGTCTTTCGAGCTAAAAGCACTCCGTCATGGCATATGACTTTTGTGATATTAGTATAGTGAACAGCCACGTTTTGTAAAAAAAAAAAAAATTTAACAAACTAAATACAAAACAGTCTCTTAGTGGGTTTATATGCCTTTCAATGATGTGCTTGATATGATTAGGTACTTAGCGTGCATGCCTTTATCTTCATTGGTATCTTATCAGTTATTATGCATGCCTGTCGTTCTCTTTAATGTGCCCTCTTCGCTTAATTCAAAGGAGCAGTGCAGTAGTAGCACTCCTCCTCTAAATTTGTAATGGTCCTTCTGTAGGGATCATGTGTATCCTTCTCATTTAATAGCCCTTTTAAAATAAACTGAAGGGAAAGAGAAATAAAAAGTATTCCTGGTGCATGAAGCCACACAGGGGATCCTTCAAAAGAAACAAAACGTATGTTGCTGAAGGCCTGTTGCAGTTAGAGCCTGACCCTCACAACAGAGGGTCTACCCAGCACTCCGCTCTACACCCCTGCTTAGATGATTTCACTTGGCCTGAAAGTGTGGCACAAAGAAACTGCTGCCTCCCAGGGGCCCCCTTCATGCTGCCACCCAGAGGCCTTCTTCACTGCTGTGGCCCTGTGCACAGGGAGCACCAAATGAATACTAAAAAGGCTTGCCACCTGCCAGGCGGGTTAAAAAAACGACTGCTACTCCCCAGACTGCTTCTCGGAGATGCGGATAGGGTGGAGGACATGCCTGTGGGGGGGGTGGGGGGGGCATTGCTGCAAATAAACGGAAGGCTGCACAGGGATGTCATTTCACCAACCAAAATGCCACCGGTAATGGAAGTGGCATCTGATGACCCTTGACCTCTGATGACATCACAAAAAGTGATGTAATTTGACCCCACCCGAATTATATCACAGGAACCGATGGAACACAACCTTTCAACCCTTTACAAAAAAGGAAGCAGCATCACAGCATTGTTCCTAAGTACACTACGAAAAATATGGTTACAATATCACTATAATGTGACATACATTTCATACAAGAATGGATCGATATATGTATCGTTAAGATCAGTGTGTATAGGCTCATGTTACCAAATTATTGGGAATGTAAGCAGACGGCCATGGCCAAATGATAATGGTGTGTTACTATATAGCACTTAAGCTTAAGCACTTTATACAGAACACATATACACACAATATCACCCAACCTGTGTTGGTACTCATTTATCAACCTCAGAAGGATGAAAGGCTGAGTTGAGTCATTTGAGAACAGACTAAAAGAGTGACTCACCCCCTGAAGTGTGCCTGAAATAAACTTTTAGTGAGTTTAACAATTATTGTATAGAATTTCAGAAAGACACATTTTTGGTATTCATATTCGTTCTTAGTTAGGGTCACTGCTGAAATTTTTTTTTTTTTTTTTTTTTTTTTTTTTTCTGTTTTCAAATATTTTCTGTATTATAAAAGTTAAATGAAAATATTTGAAAACAGAAAAAAAAAAAAAAAAAAAAAAAAAAAAAAATTTTGCTACTTGTGCAGTATTGCTGTACTGTGTACTGTAACACGCCAAATATCCTTACAGACCCCTGACCAGCAGCCAGGAAAGGAACTTGAGACAACCCTGCCCAGACTGTTTCCCAAGTGAAGTTTGTTTATATATGTTGGACAGTGCACTGTATAAAGATTCCTTGTACATATTTTTAAGAACTATATTTTTTAATTTCAAAGAACTTTTTGAATATTTTTGAAATGGCTCTTTTGGTTTTGAACTTGTATTTGTTTAGTTAAGCACTTGCTCATGTGTGCATATTGTTGTCTTGTGATTCTCGCTTTTGTTATAGCAAAACCTTACACAAGTGCGGGTTTAATGGGAAAAAGGAAATACCCAATTAACCAGCTAAAGAAACCATAAACCAGCATTTTGTTGTTTCTCTCCATGCGTGTTTAAAGTTATTATAGCATGTTGTTTCTTCCTTAGGCGTTTTTGGAGCGCCTAATCCTACTCTATGGGCCTCATTACACGGATGGCGGTGGACCAAGGTGCTCTTAGCACCTTGGTCCATGCCGGTAAAATACTGGCACCGCCTTGGAGGAAAGGGGAATTACCGCCCTATTCCAAGGTTGGTGGGACGGTAATTCCCTCTTCCCCCATTTCCCTTCCACATTCCCATTTTTGACCCATAGGGCATAATGGGAATGGGGAAGGTACTAATTACGGCACCGCAAATTGCGGTACCGTAATTAGCTCCCTGGTCCATTTGCAGGTTGGTTTTTAACGCCTGCAAAAAGCAGGCGTTAAAGTCTCCAACCCGCAAAGGGACCTCGTAGTAAGGCGGTAAGGGTTAACGGTCACCGGTACCATTAACGGTGACCATTAACCCTTACCGCCGTCCGTGTAATGAGGCCCTTTGTCTTTTGTCCCACGTCCATTTCCCACAGAGAATCACCAAGGTGATCCAGAACTCGGGTAAGAGGCGTGTTAAGTAGTTTCTAAAAGTAATATAAATTGTGATTAAAAAGTGTATCGCTGTGCTCGACTACACCTGTCACCCAATAAGTGCCTTGGAACCATCACCCCACTACACATATCACACAGCCAACAGCTATCTGCAGCTCTCTATCAATCCCCACGTCCCCTTTTAAATGACCTGCTTTTAATACATTGAAGTGTTAAGAAGATATTTTACAGGTTTTTGTGACGCTATGTTTCTCAGTTTCTTTTTTTTTTTAATGCAACTGGAAATAAAGACCCTGGAGCCGAGTTCTTCAACTCGGATCTCTAGACCGTCTCCCTACGGCCTGAGAACAGCTGATACGCCTCAGGGCAGCTGCCCCACCCCCTCCTGACAAGGAGAGACCATTGGTGTAGGAAAGGAACACTTAACATATCATAGGACCTCATTCTTCAGGAAAGAAATAACAAACTAATGGTGCAGCGAATCAATGATTAACAAAACACTTAGGTTTGACCTCTGGTTGTATCCATTTAAAAGCAGAGAATATTAAGTGAAATTGAATCCAACTCGTCCACTCCACTGGCCGCCATACGAATTCACTGATGGATGCTGGAGATCAGTGTTTCACACTGCATGTATGCCAGGGCAGGAAGGCATTCCTGCAGTCATTACTTGCTGCAATAAGAGGAGAGGGACATACCCATTGTTTGTGGAAGTGGCAGCCTATTTTAGAGCATTAATGGCGATCCCCAGAGGCTGGTTCCGACCAAGTGATTGCACTGCAGTGTGCATGCAGGCTGCCTGGGGATAGTGGGCAGGCTGCCAGCACCGGGACAGGACCATAAGGTGACCCCGAGCCCATGTCTTCTAGCCCATTGCAGAATCAGCCAAAGAGGTTTTACTTGTTTCTATCCAGACCTTTCATAAAGGCTGAAACCAGAAGAGCGTTGGAGTCAGCAATACTAATTTACCTCAGACTCCAGCCTTCTGTTCCTGAGCGTTTATGCACAGGTGTGTAGACATATAACAACTATTCTTCAGGTTAGATAAGTACAAAGTGAAAATAATGTACATATGTAGATTCCATTTGGGAAGGGGGGCGGTGTCTAGCTTCCACCTGAAACAGCATTTGAGGAACCTGGCTGCAACAAGTAGTAAACAGAAACCATTCTGCAACATTTCCAATTCAAATAAAAGGACAGGAACAGTGGAGCTTGAACAAGAAAGTAAAGGAGAGCTGTTCCCAGCAGCTGCCACACACTTCGACCACTGGCTCCAGTTCATCTGTGTGCTGTATCGATCATTGGCCGTATTTGCTGGGCATGCTGGTCAAGGTGGAGGGGCCGGGGGAATACAGAGCGATTTACATGTATCAGGATTGAGAAGCCAGGATTGGCCTTTTTATGACAGAAAGGGAAGCCTTCATGCTAGTAGTCGCTCCCTGCTGCCATCTTTCCTTTAGGAGAATTCCTGGATGCTTGAGAAATCTTGATATGCCAGTCATAGCAAATGGTTCCTTTTGACCATTGTATGTCCTTTTCAACATTTGTTTTTTAAAGTTGTGATAGGGCATCGCACCAAATACTACCCTATTCTTCTTTTCTTGGCTCCTCATGTTCCCTTTCATCTCTCAGGTCAGTGACAACACAAATTAACAATTCATCTGCTTCGGGTACATGTTTCAGACATTGTAGTTCGCCCTACTGATTATGCCTTCATCTTCTGATATCCTTGCATAGCAGACCTTTAAATCAGCGTTGCTGGTATCGGGGGTGTGGCTTGGAGCCACCACGAGTGGAATGGCTTCTTAGGAGCTCCTGTGAGGCCCACCGCGCCGTTGCTGCAAACGCCGCTACCAGACCCCGTTATGGAGAGAAACTAAAACGACCGTTGCATGAATACCGCCAGCAGCTTTCTACTGAATGGGACCCCGTGTCGTGGCCGGATTATGAAGTTTCGGCAAGTTCTTTCACACGGGTCCCCGCTCGTAACCAAGATGGCGGCCGCGGAGCACAAACAGAGGAGTACCTCCGTGTGGGGGTGGGGCTGGGGCGCTAAAGCAAACAAAGCCGCCTAGCGCACATAGCTCTCCAGCCCGCACTGACTCCAGCATTCTCTCGCCCTGAAGCCGTGACAACCTCAATCATCCCGCACAGCCCTGGAGACAGACCATCGCATGTAGGACTGTGGGCCTGCATAGAACTGAGCCAACTTTACCAGAAGCTGTTTGGGACTGGTGTGAGTCTCTATCTCGCGGTGCCTCCCGGCCCCGGCTTTCTTCCCCACCACCTCCCTTTTATCTTGCACGGGGGGTACTGGTTGCGGTCGGCCGGGACGGAGCTGCTCCTCCTCCTGGGAGGGGAAACGGCAAGTGGAGAACATCGCGCCCCTGCCTGGGGATCTCATCCGCTCACCCGTGGTGACCACTCCGGCGGCGACTGCCCTCCTGCCAACCAAATCTCCAAGCTCAGCTGAGGTACCTACCACGACGCTTCTCCCACTTTACTCTGCAAGCCACGGCCGGATTGCACCCAGACCTTCAGCCCAGCATTCTTCGGTACACCAGCACAGATCACCCGGATCATATCTCACTGGGCCTGAAAAACCGCAAACATGCAGGTCGACACGGAGTCCTCATACCTCTCGGAAAACACGTCAGACCAGCACCGACATCTTTAAGGTGAGGAGAGGGGAGGATTGCCTGCCTGAATCATCAACAACAGTCCCCGAAATAATACAACACTGAACGCGGCAGACCCCACCCGCCTAGCCGCGGCTTCACCCCCCATTCCCCTCTGCCTATAAGTCCACCACACCTTCCCAGGGATCCTGCATACTGCACGTCGAGGCCCACTGCACTCTCGCCCTGTGATATACTAGCATTAATCCCACGCAGAAAGTCCTGCCACAGTGACCCAGCAGCACCAAGATGTCAAGAAGCGGCAAGGCCTCTAGGCAAGCGGACATTGTCTCCCTATTAGCGAACACTACTACGTAGAGATCTAGAAAGGGGGACCTACCAGAAGATCCCCCCAACGCCCCCATGTCTACAGCACCGGCATCAACCCAGTGCCCATCCCAATCAGTCATAAAAGCCGACCTGCAAGACCTACTGTCAGCCCTGACTAAAGAAATTCAAAAAAGCGCAGAAGAGGACACTAAGAAAATTAACTCTCTAGACGGGCGGGTCGGAGAAGTAGAACACCGAATGGCCGAGCTTGAAGAAGCGGAGGTCTGTGACCAAAGATTTGAAATCGATCAGGACAGGGACAGGATCTCGGCCTTAGAGGCAAGATGCAACCTCCTAGACCCAAAACAGGAGGACGCAGAGAACCGCTCTCAGAGGAATAACATCCACTTACGAGGAATTCCATCCTCCATCCCAGATGCAGAATTAAAAAGTTATGTCACAAATCTACTTAGATTCATAATTACACTTCCAGACAGCGCACCCTTGGAACTAGACCAGGTGCACAGAACCTCCCCAAGAAGGGAATCCACATTCCCACCGGATGTACTAGTTAGAATCCATTTCTTTCAAATGAAAGAAGAAATTATGCGCGAGGTGAGGCAAATGCACCAGATCACGTTCCAGCGCTCCGCAATCTCGCTCTATCAGGACCTAGCCGCCTCCACGCTCCAAAAGCAGAAAATCATGTGACCTCTAACGGAATGGCTACGAGACAGAAAGATCCCGTATCAATGGGGTTTCCCGACCTCAGTCAAATTTAAATGGGAAGGAGCCCTGAGGCAAATTCACATGCCTAAAGAGGCGGATAAATTCATGGGCCTCAGAAAGTCTGACAGGGAGTCGGAATCAGAAGAACCGTCCCACCCCCCTCGGGAAAAGCCTCCCACAGGAGAATGATCAAAAGCCAGCAGATGACGAAGAATCTGGGGTCCCTCTAAGAAAGACACCTTGCTGGGATGACCAACCTTGCAAGAACTTAGCCGAGTCCTGGCAATCCAATCTTGAGCTAGCACCCTGTTCAAGTAAGCCGCTCCTAAAGAGAGGCACATCCCACAGCTCATAACTACGCAAATCCCTTGTGGGGAGAATGCCTCCAGAGACATCAACTCTCATACACGCCAACAGTGCGGGAGCAAGGATGAGCTCCAAAAGAATTCGGATCAGCGGCCCAGTTGGCCATTGTTAGGCACCTTGGTGCCACCAGTTCCCCAGTGGCAGCAGGACAATGGTTCTACTACCAGTTCAAGTTGGGGGGGGAGGGGTTAGAGGGGGAGATAAACTATCATGGCAGCCAACCTGGAGAGGAGTAATCCAAGCCCCACAGTTTTTGGCCTCACAGTCATCCTCACAGCATATCGCACCAGTAAATAAGCTTCCACCAGACCAATGCAGCAAGCGATCGCCGCTAACAGACTCTTGGCCCAGGAGCAGGAGCAAGGCCAATGACACACCGGACCCTAAAATGTATACCAATGGCTGATACTAGTGAAATAGTGATACTCACGTGGAATGTCCAAGGCCTGAACTCGCCAAGAAAGCGTAAATCAGTACAACACAGACTGGGTCAGTTATCGGGTGACATCGTACTGCTCCAAGAAACTCACCTATTGCAGGAAGATGAATCCCAAGTAAGATTCAATAGATATAAACACAGAGCATACTTTGCCTCCTCCGGACAGAAAAAGAGAGGAGTTGCAATCCTATTAAGCAACAAAGTCCCACTATCAAAAATCACCATAAAAAGAGACCCGGAAGGCCGCTTCCTCCTTCTGAAGGGCCTGTTTGAAGAACTTGCTATAACCATCGTCTCAGTTTACGGCCCCAATACATCTCATGCCAACTTTATGGCAAACCTAATTCCGACCATTCTAGCCTTCCGCGAAGGCCATCTGATCATAAGTGGAGATTTCAACTGCATGCCAAAACCACAAATAGATAAAACTCTTCCCCCTACAAACACAGACTTCATGCAAGAACTAGCAATAGCCAAATTGCTAAGAGAAACCAAGTCCGTTGATGCATGGAGGCTATTCAATGGCACCGCATGACACATGAGTAGTGAGTACATTCACTACTCATGTGTGCATAAAGGCTTTTCAAGGATTGATCTCATACTCCTATCGGGAGTCCTGTTCCCATGTCTTAACAACACAGAAATCCACACCTGCATGATATCGGACCACGCTCCAGTATCCGCGAATCTAGTTATCTCAGGCCAAAAACAGCTGGTTCAAAGGCATTGGAAACTTAACAACTCATTGCTATTAGATGAATGCATCGAAACGGAAACTGAAGAAACTATCTCCAATTATTTCAAAGAAAACACGACGGAGCATTCTCCCATCAACATCATCTGGGATGCCCTGAAAGCGGTCGTCAGAGGCACACTGATTAGTGCCAGGGCAGAACAGAGAAGAGTCTAGAACATCATGGCTACTAAACTGGAAGAAAAGGTAAAGTAATTAGAGAACAAACTGAAATCACACAACTCCAGGAAAACGGAGAGAGCCCTGAGGAAAGCGAAAACAGCGCTGGAGATGCATTGCGCCGACCGCACAGCGAAAGCATTAGCATTTACAAAGCAATTCTACTACAGCAAAGGGAACAAAGCAAACAAGGTCCTAGCGCAAAAACTGAAAAAAGTCTGCACCCAAAATAACATTTTGAAACTAAGAAGGTAAGATGGACAAATGCTCTACTCTGATACAGAGAAAATCAAAGAACTATTGAAGCACCACAAATCAATCATGTCCGGAGAACCCACAACACTAGACAACCTAGCAGAATATCTAAGCACCATGCCCTCCCGGGACACTACCCTGTTGGACTCCCTAGAACTACCCATCTCTACTGAATAAATCATAGACACCATCAAATCTCTCAAATCAGCCGCCCCAGACCCTGACGGATTATCCGCAAATTTCTACAAAAAATACACCAGAATTCTAGCACCTAAGATGTCGGCCATATTTAACTCTTTCCTTACCTCGAAGTCAACAACCGACTCAATGGCTGAATCCATCACAGTCCTGCTACACAAACCTGGAAAAGACCCCGAACTAGCTGCCTCTTACCGGCCTATCTCACTCCTAAATATCGACGGGAAGACTTTTGCCAAAGTACTGGCCAACAGACTGGCACCAGCCCTACCATCCCTAATTGATCAAGACCAAACGGGATTCATCCCTGGGAGAAGTACCCATGACAATATTAGGACAATCGACATTATCGAGAGTGCCCACAAATTAAAGGTAGGAATGGCCGCCATATCCTTAGACGCACATAAGGCCTTTGACCTGGTTGACTGGGGGTACATCTGGGCAGACGTGACACACATGGGCTTTGGGCCGAACTTTATCACATGGGCAATGGCTAACTATGATTCTCCCACCACACAGCTGCGGGTCAACGGCACAAGGTCTAGCAAAATCCACATATCCAGGGGCACTAGACAGGGTTGTCCACTCTCTCCACTAATCTTTGCTCTCTCCATGGAGCCCTTTGCAGCAAGAATCAGGCAAAATACAAACATAAGTGGGTTGTCCGTGGGAGGCCATGAATATAAAATTGTGCTATACGCTGACAGTTCTAATAACGGCAACAAACCTGGCATCGTCCCTGAGTGCTATATGGGATGAAATTTCAGAATTCGGGACTCTATCAGGGTTCAGGGTAAACCTATCCAAATCTGTAGCACTACCGGTGAATCTCTCTAAGACAGGAAGAAGACACTCTCAGCCCCCTAATGCCGATCCCATGGTCATCAGGCCCAATCGCTTATCTCGGGGTTCACATCCCCAATGACCCACTGCGCCTATATTCAAGCAACTTCCCGCAATTGATCAAAGATCTTCAAAAGGATCTCAAAAGGTGGAAGCCACAGGAAATATAATGGTTTGGCCGAATCACAGCCATCAAAATGAATCTGATCCCCAGATGGCTATACCATTGCACAGCACTCCCAATCAACATCCCGGGTCCAGCCCTTGCAGCCCTGCAAAAGCAAATCCAAGCATTCGTATGGGGGAGGGGGGAACCTCGTATAGCCAAACGAATAATGATGAGAGGACTTCCACAGGGAGGCCTGGGAGTACCGGATCTTGCTAGATACACCCTAGCAGCGCAACTCTCTCACGCCTTCACACGGGCCCAAGAAACAGATAAACCGAAGTGGACACACCTCAAAGAATCTTACTCCCATGTGGAATTACCCTGATTTCTCCCCAGGTCTATCGGCTCAAGGCTTCCAACCATGGATGGCAGGTGGTTTACATAAGACCAGTGACTTCCTGGAAGCAGGAGCACCTATCTCATTTGAAAGATGCAAAGCAAAATTCGGAGTGCATGAAGGGGAGATATTCCATTACGCCCAAATCTGACACTGGATGTCCCACAGAGTAACCAGGGAGAAATGCTCCAGAGAATTAACAGCCTTGGAACTATCATTAACAACCCCTACAAGCAAAGGCAGAATCTAGACACTGTATCGACTCCTAGACAGGGCAGACCCCTTGAAAAAGGAAAGATACATGATCGAATGGGAAAAGGACCTGGGAAAATAAATTGAAGTCGAAGAATGGGGGAAAATCTGGGCCAGGCTACACAAAAGCTCACAATGCATTACAAACAGAGAAGGGGGCTATAAACTCTGCTACAGGTGCTATATAACCCCTGCCCAAATCAACGAGGCCAACCCAACCATTCCCGGAACTTGTTGGCGTGGGTGCCCGACTACCGGATCTCTGCTACACTGGTGTGGTCATGCCCGAAAGCAGAAATTTATTGGAAAGAGATACTCAAACACATCAAGGAAATCTCAGGCCTCACCATCCCATGGGACCCTGGAATTGTCCTTCTTGGCAGCACAGGCGACAGAGCATTCGCAATATCAGGCCAAATCCCCAGACTATGCATGCATCTACTCCTTGCAGCAAAAATAGCAATGGCCCGGGTGTGGAAAAATAAAGAGGGCCCCCCCATGGCACTTTGGTGGGCGAAATGCTGGGATATAGTGGTGGCCGAAAAAATCACTGCGATCCGGTCAGGCTCGTTAAATAGAGCCCTAAACATATGGGACCCATTTTTGGACTACGCCGCCAGGTTACCGGCCCTCACCAGGAGGCCTCCGTTAACAAGATGTCTCCAAAGCAGCCCGCTTTGTTGAACCACTGCCTCACGCCATAGCTATCCATCGCCCCACAATCCACTTGGCGAAAAAGGACAGGACAGACCATGGTCAGTAATGGCCATTCTAACATTTTTGCTCCCTGCACTCCGGCCCTCCCATGTGTCGCTTTTGCTAAATCATACTGAATGATTGCTGTTCTGCGATTGCTGTTGTGATATATGTATTGCCTATATGTAAAACCAAATAAAATGTTGTTATGAAAAAAAAATCAGCTTTGCTATTGTGGATGTGATTTAAATATTGTGGGCATGATTTACAAAGCGTTTTTCAGTGGGACTTTCCCATTGAAAAATGCTTGTGTAAATCAGACCCTGCGTATCTTGAACCCTAGCAGGTACATGGGGTCGGATTCAGGCAACTCATTTCTATGCTTTCAATTTCAATCATTGAGTTATTGAGGTGTGCACACAGGTTGTTGTATTTATTTATGGTGGACCCTATCCCCAAGGGACAACAGTGGGTTGTACAGCATAGGTGAACATGTGAACACGTAGCATTGAATACAGCCCAGGAGAAGCATCGCAGGCAACCAAACAAACAAGTGAGAGGACATTACTGTAGAAAATAAAAAGAACTTTAGAAAAAGGGGAAAATAGTGAGTTCTATGGGAGGACTAAAACTGGACAGGCATGTGCCAAAATGCCTGAAAATCACAATATTAAGGGCACACCTACTATTCTATAGAGTACCGTAGCCAATTGTTGGAAGAAGATTTAACCCAATTTGAAAACGTGTCAATTTGAATCTTGGAATGTACAGTCTGTGGGAGTCCCTGCTAAGGGTACATCTTCAGCATCTGTGACCTAATGTTTCCCGTGAGATGCATCGGCTAGGCCCAGAGCAGAACTTTGAAGGCAGTGCAGTGAAGTTTAGATTGGCACTGAAAGTGCAGCGGTAGCAAGTAAACTACAAAAATGATTTGAGTGATTATGATGTCCTTTCTGGGCCACCGTAATGAAGTGAGAAGCAGAGTTAAGTATGGATATTGGGGGGCGTCAGCAGAAGCAGGTATCCCACTGAGCAATGCATCACTGTCATCCAGCATGGAAATGACGAGGGCTTGGAATACAGACTGAAAGCGGGGGACATATGTTCTGATCTACCATAGCAGCGACTTTATGGAGCTCCGAAAGCCTAGGGAGTCTCCGCGTTCATTGATTAACAGGTGCCAGCCATCTTATTTGACCCATTTTTGGGCTCACCCAGCATCTGCCCCAAGCCTGTGATTAAAGATCCTTGGGTATGACCATCAGCGCCAATTTAGGCTCCACTAGACTCGCCTACCCCCCAGCAGTACAGTAGTAACATGGGACTTTGCAGGCGACAACAGAACCTTAAATGCGCTGAAATTCAGTACTTGGCTAAACTGCCTTTGGGATCCATTGAGGAGTCCAGGGGCCCCGGATAGTTCCAGGAGAGGGCCATAGCTTGCCTGATCATTTATTTCCCTGATGCTGTGTTCCTTGGAAGAGAGCACAGTTAGTCCTAAATCATAGCACTCCGTTTGCTGGATAGTCTTCTTGCATAGCCGGTGAACCCTGAGCTATTTAAATAAAGTTACCAGCAATTAATGTGTTAATTTCGAGCACAATGCTCATAAAAACATCATATAGAAAATCCTCTCATTATAATAACTTTTAAAATAGTCTCATCTAGAAATCAGACAGTGACAGCTACTCAGCAAAACTGATACAGAGACTAACTTTAGTGTCCTAACTTGTACTAATATGTGAATGCTAACATACATTGAACCATTTAACGGTTTACTTAAGATATATGGGAACACATGCTAACATATTCGGGTGAATATGATATTGTGCAAATCTAAGTGCGATGAGGCCAGCGTATCCTGAGAAAGTGTATGTGAGTGCATCAATATGAATCCACTAGCAACAAACTACAGGAAAATAATAGCGCTATCAATTATTCTCTTTCCCAAGAAACCCTGCGTCCCCTTCCACTGCTTTATTCCAAATACGCTTCTAGGTATTGTAATGGGTTAGTTATAACCTTTTTAATACTCAGGGTTTTCTAAGCGCAGACCCAGGGATCAAAACTGTGTTGCTCCGCTTCGTCTTGCTTTCAAGACAAGCACGTTGCCCCTGAGATATCCTCGAGTCCTCTGAATCCATTTACCTATCCACAATTTCTGCCTAACCCTCGCCCACACTTTAGCTGACAACTGTGTACTCTGTGCACCAATATAAGGTTGTCGTGCCAGACGTGGTGGAAGGGTTGTTCCAGCCGTGGTGGAATGGTTGGGCCAGCCGTGGTGGAAGGGTTGTGCCAGCCTTGGTGGAAGTGTTGGGCTAGTCGTGATGGAACAGTTGTGCCAGACGTGGTGGAAGGGTTGTGCCAGCCGTGGTGGAAGGGTTTTGCCAGCCGTGGTGGAAGGGTTGTGCCAGCCGTGGTAGAACAGTTGTGCCAGATGTGGTGGAAGGGTTGAGCCAGCCATGATGGAAGGGTTGGGCCAGCCGTGGTGGAAAGGTTGTGTCTGTGTGGCAGATTGTGGCATGACACAGATCCTTGCAAGATCAGGTATTATGGTAGCTGTTGGAAAGTCGCCCAGGGTGAAAGACACTTACGCTATAAGTTCTGTGTTCCTCATTCTATACAGCACTTGGTGAAGATCTCCTCTTATGGACTGTGGCATAGTTGTACTACAGCACTTGGTAAAGATCTCCTCTTATGGACTGTGGCATAGTTGTACGCCTCTGTCCCCACCACCAAGTTGCTGAAAATGCGCCTGATTAAGAGCCAGACACAAGTACAGCCAAAGTCATTGCAGTTTGAGATTGAGTTAATTAATGTGAAGACTTTCAGCTCAAACAATCTTCCTGTGCAGCTTTGCTGGGCACGTGATGTGGGCACAATAGCAGCAGAGCCAGTGCTGAAAGGCTTAAGTCTTTACTGCAAGAGTTTAAAAGAGATGCCAGTGGAGCTTAGGCAGTGATGGTGGAGGCAAAGATGCAGCTGATTTGCAAAAACGAACTCAACTGCTGTAAGTGTTCAAATAAAAGGAGCAGGTATGAAGAGCAGTCCCACTGATGGCTCATTATGAGCAGAGAGGATCCCACTCCATTTAGCCAGGTGGCATTAAATAAAGCCGATGGGCGGAGAAAGAAGGAGAAAGACGAGCTGAAAGATAGCGAAGAAACTTTTATTTTGCATTTCCATTGAACACACTTTGAATAATTGCATAGGCTGCTTACCTTATTTGACTCATTCGTGTCATGTACTGTTTTTTGTAGAGCACGCACGCTGCCAGGTACTGAATCGATTACATTTATTATAATGTGGAGGGCGTGCAATAATTTAGATTGTCGATTTTTAATCTGAACATCCATGAAGGTGCAAAGCAGTTGTCTGACTCATCTTAGCTTGCACATTTATTTACGCATTAGGTCAGGTGTATATGATTATAAGGAGGATTCAGAACCAAAGCACTGAAAAGAAGTTGATTTAACATTCCTACAATTCTAATGACAACTATCTTCCGCATCGTGTGTTCTAAGTGTGATCACTAGCACACTGCCCGTGCTTGTCCAGAGAGGCAGTCCAGGCAGATCGAATATGATATGATATGGCCTTTATAACGCGCCTCTAGGCAAGTGGTAGATTTATCTCACTCTGATTTGCACTGTTTGATGTTTTTGTTCGAAGCCCTTTGATGTTTTTGCTCTCCCCCTGCATGATGTATTCGCAATGTTTGTGTTTTTGAGCAGCCTCTCTTTGAAGCATCGAGAGCGTGTGTGGTAGCGCTCCTGTGTGTGTTCTCCCACGTCGCATGACGCAGCCCCGTATCACGCTGAGCGTGCCCTCGCGCCGCGACTTTGCCGATAGCATCCCCGAGGTTGGACTCCTCGCCTCTCTTGCTGCCGGCACATTGTCTGTACTGTCAGATTCAGAAAGGCAGGCTGACGTTCTTCATGTCTAGAGCATAGATGTGTGTTCTTTGTCACGGACAGAGGTCCTAAAACGCGTATGGCATTTAACATTTCTAACAGCCTGCAGCTAGGGACAGCTGATGGGTTGTTAACCTTGTCTGCTCTCTGTGGGCTAAACGGCACAAACAAGCCCAGACTCGCTTTAAGTGGAAAAAGTCACTTCAATGTGATATACCACAGCTTACAAGCATCAATAACCTCTGCCTTACAGACTACCCATACAATGAACACATCTAATATTAACCCCATCCCCATTCTATTCCTTCCCTTCAATATTCCTTTCCCCTTCAACTCGTCACCATCTTTCCTAACTTTATCCATGTCCACTCCAGGAGCAAACACTGGTCCTTCTTGACTCCTCTTCCCCTTTCTTGCAACCTCGGGCTAGCCTGCCTGCCTGAACAGCGCTAACCACCCTCTTTACTGCCATAATAACCCTTTGGCTTCCACCAACCATCCCTTCAATGACAGTGTCCTCGGCACACAAAAAAACCCACCCTAGAGGTGCTCTTTCTGTCCAACCCCACCTTACCATTGCACTTTCCCATCAACTTACTGCTGTCCTATCCCCTAGTACTTGTCCGCCCACCAACGATGCATTCCCCAGTCTTTCTTGATAAGTTCCCTTCTTCACACCTTTTATTGCAAATGCATCTGCCCTGAACCCCAGTACTTGTTCCATTAAACCCCTTCTTAACCTTTACACTGCTCTCCCCTTTGAGCGAACACCCCAATGCATTCTTCGCTGCAGCCCCTTTCCTCCAATTTACCCACACCCCTAATCACCTCTTAGATGACCAAGTTATATTTATTTATGTATTTAATTATTTAATTACATTTGTTGTACGCACAAACCCAGGGGTATCACAGCGTATTTGTACAAGTATACTTAACCTTAGTTGTTGCATATACAGACAGTTACATTTGGTTGAGCTAGTTCCATACAGACAGGAAAAGCTATGTTACAGGCAGTTACGCTAATTGTATGCTTGTTGCTTGAATAAGAGCAGCTTTGCTACTTGGTGGGCAAACATAGTAGTGGTGCTTACACAAGTTACCAGATGAGAAAACAATCAAGTTAATTACAAAGTGAAAATATTTACAAACTTGCATTCAGAGCACTACAGTGCTTATTCACAAGGCTGCTTTCTATCTATCTTGGCCTCAGTATTTATTAAAGAGCCAAGTTTTGAGGAGTGTCTTGTAATTTGTTCAGTGAAGGCTTGCTACTAACGTTTGCTGGGAGTGAATTCCAGATTCTGGGGGTTGCTAGAGGGAAGCTGGAGCTGCCTGTTCTGACATTATTGAAGCTAGAAATGAGTAGGTGCGTGTTTACGCTGGATCTCAAGGTTATGGTTGTAAGTGATTTCAATCCAGCACTCCAACTAAGTCAATGCCTAGTATGGGATGCCCAATGGAAACCCTTATTTATATATGTTTATGTCAAAAGTTATTTTAATTCTGGATGATGTACCCTTATATAACGCCCCTCTCTTTGAATCCCCCCGGTCTCACTGAACCAAGAAGAAGGTTATTTTGCAAAGTTAAAAGATTTATTTGAAGAATTGAACAATATATTGATTACACTTTTATGAATATTAATAATATCTGAATATCACACTTATGAATATGAACAATGATCAGCAATGGGTAATATTGCAATATCAACAATCTCTTTAATCAATTAGCAGTAGGAATAGGAAGAATAATGTAGCAGAGAATACTTTGTATGGGTTCAAGGAAATGCAAGGATAGGAAGGAATGCAACACATAAATAAAATTGATATGACTTCAATCAATCAAAGACAATGGGATTACTCATTCCCTCTGTTACTATTCCCTCCCCCCAATATGCAATATGAAGATTTGGAATGAGGGCACACAGGTTTCAGGAATAACAATCAACAATTGCAGTTTCAATCCCGATTCCCACCAGCAAGTTTAGAGAGAACAATAATGATTTTAAACAGGTCAATTGCTTTTAAATGTAATATGTAATGCATGGAAAAATGCTAAAATAACTTTAATTCACTAAATGGGATTCAGAACTAGTGACAGTTGTTTTGGATTGGTTCAGGTAAACACTAGCAATGATTGTTGAATGATTAGCAGATGGAAAACGAAATTCAGAAGTTGGAAGCAAGAAATAGCTATTTTACATGGAGTGAAATTGAACCAAATGCAAATTTGCGGCAACTTTTCTGCGTGCAAAAATGCGGAGGAATTATAAGGCATTCGAATCTTATGGGTTCGCCTGCAAGCTGAGGATGTTAGCTTCAAATTGACATTTAAATTTTGTTTCCAGGACGTACAAAACAAAAGTTACAGAGGTGTTAGTGAAGGTAAAATTTTCTTAGAACAGAGTCAAGATTTCAAAGGGAAAGATGCGCTTTAAAGATTAGGAACCAAGATGGACTTATACTAAGGGGCTATGAAGGGGCTATGAAAGTGCAAGCTACTCAACGGGACAACCACCAGATTAGGGCGCCTTCCACTTTGACTTTTGTCCGCCAGGACACTTGACTTTCTTCAGAAAAATATCAGTGCACAGATGATTATCACTACAATTATCACAGACTATATAATGAGAAGGATTCAGGATGGACACAAGATTCTATAATGCAGTTCTGGATAGGTTGAAATGGATTGAATAGGATTACTTTAAACTAAGAGATGACTATGGACAGTTCTACACTAAATACTCACTAGTATGGCTCTGGAATGGAATTGGCCCGTCAAAGATTTGGTCAAGGGTTTGGCTGGGATTCGCTTGCCATCGGACAGGTCTCAGGTGCTTGGTTCTGCTCTCAGCAAGGCACTCTGGTCTGCACGGCCTCTTGGACTGGATCTGATGGGTTCTGGGTTACAGCACTGCTCTACTGGTTTGGATCTCTGGTTCTAGCCCGGGTTCTTGACCAGAAGCAGCAAACAGCTCAGCCAGGCTGTTGAATGGTTTAGGTCCGGTGGAAGTTTAGGGGTTAAAATTAGGTTGCTAGATTTTAAAGGCCTGCTGAAAAGGGTTCAGCTTTTTGGGTTAGGCCTCTGCTTCAGGGTTCTGGAGTCTGGTTCTGGAGTCTGGTTCTGGAGTCTGGATCTTCCTGCAGGGTGCTTCACCAGTGGATCAGTTGATGAGTGAATGTGTGTCCTCTACAGTCCCTATTTATACATTTTCCAAAGTGGGTGGGGAGGCTTATTGTCTATGCCCAACCCTCTAAGGATCTGATAGGTCAAAGAATTCCCCCTCTCCTGATTTGAGAAAGGAACCGTGTGTCATGATGTGTCATGATGTGTCATGTTTATGGCTTAGGGAAACCTCCCCTTTGCCTCTGTACAGTATATCATATTTTTCATAAAAAGCATGTTTCCAATATCACAAACTTGTTGATAATACATATACACATAACAGATTGCCTAAGGTATGTTTCTATCCAAATCTTTTCCTCCTACACATTTTTTACACATACATGCACATACCCTCTGTTTCATGTTACTAGCATAATCATAATAGCTACAATATTAAACATTTCGTGATTCAGTCTCAGAACATTGCACAGATTCCAGATTAGTTTTAAACTGTGAGTACATTTTTCATTTTAATACCCTATAAATATCATATTTTTATCAGTTCCGTACAATTTGCTATAAGTCTTTTTCTAAAACATACAGTTACTTTAGTTTCAAATCCACATTTTCAGTCTGGCCCGCCTCCAAGGCTCGGCTGAGTCAGAGATTTACATGTGCTTCTTCCTGCCAGGGCAGTTGATGTCAGTCACACCCAAATTAGCATTTTCATTCAGCTCAAGGGAGTCCTTTGTCTACACTCAGAGCAATATGCCAGAGTGCCCCTCCCAGTTCCTTTCACACCAGCCTGCCAGTTTCTTAGCATAGAGCGGGGAAAGATTTCTTTGTTGGGTAAAAGGGTGTGGAATGTCTATGAAGCCCACTGTGGCTAACTTTAACTTTTAAACACAATGGCCCTCATTACGACCCTGGCGGAAAGTGACTGACCGGACCGCCACAGCGTAAATAGCGTTTCCGCCATTGCACGATGGAGCAAAGTGCGGCCCATTCCGACCCATCGGGCACGAGCACCACGCCATGGCGGAAGTGCAAAGTCCGCGATGGCGGAAATGACCCCAAAACGGCCCACACCGCCGCCGTACGGCGCCCTAGGTGCAATACCGCCACCCATCATAGCGGACACCGCAGTGAGCGCCAACTGGAAAGTACGGTGACCGTAAATATACGGAAACGGAAGTAAAAACATGGGCCCGGAACGGGAAACAACACCCCGTACACCTATAAAACCACAAAATACACACAACCACTAAAAACACCACCCTGAGACACATCCCAACCCGTCATCCACCCTAGTGAAACCAAGAAAAATGGGAAAAGTAGCGAAGAAAGCGTGCGACCGCAAGCGGCAGGTCCACTTCTCCCGTGAGGAACTCACCGTGCTTACAGAGACCCTCCAGGAGAATGCCGCCGCCGTCTTCTCCACGCAAATGACCAGGACGGCACTTGCGAACAAGAAGGCTTATGGGCCCTGGTGGCACAGCGGGTAAGTGCGGTGGGGACCGCACCCCGCAACCCACAGCAATGCAGGAAGCGGTGGGACGACCTGCGGATACGCGTCCATAGCATACTTTCTGCCAACCGCAACATTGCCACAGCCACCGGGGGAGGGTCGGAATCACCCATCAAGTTGACCCCCTGGGAAGAAATCTGTGCCTCCACCATTGGAATGGAGAGCATAGAGGGAGTCGGAGGGATGGAGAAAGGAGTGCAGACATCCGGAGAATCAGGTAGGTGGCCCAAATAAAAGCATGCCAAATCCACAATGTCCAATCATGTGACTCACATGTGTCCACATAGCGCAACAGCAACACATGGCCAGGAGAACGTCCACACACATTGGCCTGATAGCGCACTTTAAAACTCACAATAAATACATAAATAAGTAAAAACCCCAAAAACACCCACTACACGTGCAGCAGGCACACCCTAACTGCAGGCTGCCAAACAACTGCACCCTCACTCCACACACAAATGAAAGCACCTCCAAGGCCCCGACCCAAATCACCCTCAGGTACCACCCCAATGCATGTGATACATTGCCATTCCAATTCCCACAGACCCATTAATAACGCTCGCCCTCCTTTACTCCACCACAGGGTCCGATCCAAACGACGAGCTCCAGGACACCCCTACCAGCACACCTGCAAAGAGGGCCAAGACCGACGGCCAAAGACCCTCCACCTCAGCTGCACGCATCAAGACACGGCAGCAGCACATATCAAGTGGCAGCACACAGGAGGGAACATCAACAGGCACCCCAGCAGCCAGCATGCCCACAACAGCACCACCACAGGTCCCCCCAATCGATGCCACAGAAGGTACTGCCTCTGGTGGCAGCAGCACCATAGGTGACACCCCATTAATGGCAGCATGCTCCGACACAGAAGACGGGGATGTCGAAGTCAGATCCATCCATGACCTGTCCCAATCCCCCTGTCTGTTCCATCCCGTACACCATGAGGATACCACGCAGGGGCACCCACAAGATGACGACTGGCCATCCCCCACAAGCCCTGTGGCAGGGCAACATGAGGCAAACAGCCCCTCTGTGACACCACCGCAAATGGCCATGGCCCAGCAGAGGCAACAGTCCCTCGACCAGTTAATCGTGCAACAGCAGCAACTGGCCACGCTCCTCAAGGACCATGCCGATGGATGTGGGGGCACTAAGGCAGACATAGAAACATCAACTGAGACACTTAGGGCACAAATGGAGAGTAGCACCGAGAGCCTGAGAGTCCAAATGGAGAGTAGCACCGAGAGCCTGAGAGTCCAAATGGAGAGTAGCACCGAGAGCCTGAGAGTCCAAATGGAGAGAAGCACCGAGAGCCTGAGGGGGGAACTGCATGCGACGTCCAAAGACGTATGTGCCGAACTTGCCGCAGTGCGCCGTGTGCTCACTGAGCTCTCACAAACCCTTAGGGACATGCATGGACGTGAGCAGGCAGAGACATCATCCGTTGCAAGTTCCGTCCAGGGCAGCCCCCAACGTAGATCTGGGAGGAACCTGCGCTCCACAGGCAGGGGTGCCCCTGATACCCGCAGAGGGGGCTTGCAATAGCGACTGCCCACTGACAATGAGCATCTTTGGACACTGGTGTTCGGGGGGGAGGTAGGAGGGTGGAGGGGGTGTGTTGGGCTCACTTGGGTGGCGGGTCGATAGGGTGTTCAACATGATATCACATATGCCATAAACAATGCACGATCAAACAATGAGATGTGTGGACAATGATCTTTGTGTACTAGGCCATCATAGGCGTACAGTCCATATTGTGCATGTACCAGACACACACAGTGCCACGAGTCCCGTGTCCATGTATCAGCCACCAGGCGTGAGTGCTAGAAGCATGCATCTATGAGATGCTGACGAATTTCACGGCCCTCCTGTGCCTCGCAGACTCCTTGAGGTGCTGCCACATCCCCACCCTCATCATGACCATCTTCAGGTGCTTGCAGTTCTGCGTCAGGGGGCATGGGCACATTTCTACGTACGCACATGTTGTGGAGCATGACACATGCCATCACCATCTTTGCA
The DNA here is from genome assembly GCF_040938575.1 of Ambystoma mexicanum. Lineage (NCBI taxonomy): Eukaryota > Metazoa > Chordata > Amphibia > Caudata > Ambystomatidae > Ambystoma > Ambystoma mexicanum. The sequence goes on from NC_090936.1 coordinate 864,500,642, forward strand.
ACCTTCTCATGGCGGTACAGGAGTGCCCCGCCAGACCTGCTGAGGCACCGGAAACGGGTCTTCAGTAGGCCGAATGCCTGTTCAATGACTACACGGGTACGTGAGTGGGCATGGTTGTAGTCCTCCTCATGCTGGTCCCGTGGGTTCCGGACTGGTGTGAGGAGCCATCTCTTCAGTGGATATCCGGCATCACCTGTATGTGGACGATAAACGAATTATGTGGAATGCCATTGCTACGTACGCACCCCCCCCCCTTCCTGCCAGGTCATTGTCGCATCACATACCCCACATCATCATGCATGAAATGAGACTCACCGAGTAGCCAGGATCTGTTCCCTGCGTGTCGCTCCATGTAGCGTGGTATTGTAGAGTTCCTCAAGACCATAGAATCATGGGTTGATCCAGGGAATCGGGCACAACAATGTGTAATGATCCTGTTGGAGTCACACACCATTTGTACATTCAGTGAATGAAATTGTTTTCGGTTGCGGTACTGGGCCTCCATGGCATGTGGGACGACCAATTCCACATGGGTGCAGTCGATGGCACCAATGCAACCCGGTATGCCGCCAAGTGCATGGAATCCCACTTTTGTGTTGGTTATTTCCTGCTCCGAGCGTGGTAGAGAGATGTAGTCGTCTGCGTGCTGCAGGAGGGCATCGAGCACTTGCAATAGTGTCCGTGAGAACAGTGGCTGAGAAATGCCATGCAACTGTCCGACTGTGTGCTGGTAGGTGCCTGTGGCCAGGAAGTGGAGTACAGACACCACCTTCAGTAGGGGTGGGATGGCGGTTGGGCTATCTATCATGCTGACAAGGTCAGCCTGTGTCATGTCCACAATGGCGGCTATGGTGTCCTGGTCCAAACGGTAGAGGGTGTGGATCTGCTCATCAGTGAGGTTGAACGGGTGTGCTCGGAGGCGTGGGATTGCGGGCTGCCTGCGTGGTGGTAGTGGCTGTGCTGGCAGCCCTTGCTGGCCCTGCCTTGCCCTCCTCCTCCTCCTGCGTCTCCTCCGTGCGGCCGGTTGTAGTTGGTGTTCGTCTTCTTCTTGGAGTTGGAGTACTTGCAGTGCTATCAGGTCCCCCAGGGCCAACATCGCGAGTCCTGCCGGTAGCATTTCGGAGTGGGTGTGGTTGTGGGAGGAGACTGGGTGTGCAATTTATGTGTTTTCAGGCTGTATGGCCTCCACCTGTGGTGATTCATTCCACCTGTGCAAGCTGCTCTCCCCTTTGGGCGAGCACGTCCCGCACACAACGCTGCAATTCGAGGAATGGCATCTTGCTATTACAATCATGTATTAGTACCCGATGGCCGTGTAACATTGGTTGATATGTTCATTCGGCTATGGTCCCATTGTTTCACATGCATTCTTTGCAGTCGCGAACAGACTTGTGAAGGGTCAGTGGAACGTAGTACTCGAGTAACGGTGGACCCTCATGCATCACTGTACCGAGGTTCACCGACGGGCGGGGCCTCCCATTTGTGAGTGAAGGCAGTTGCCATTTTCACACACAGCCGCACTAGATGGATTAATTTGTGATTTCAAGCGGCCACAGATGCCTTTTCGACGTGATGTTGCAAATGAGGAATTCGAAGGGCGGCGCTTTCGGTCTTCAGCTAGCGGCGAGGAGATGCCCACAGGTCTGACTGCAAATATAACGTTCTATTGTTCAGTGTCCTTGGGACAGGGGCCATGGCGGGGATGCAATGATTGATATGAATAGTTTGGGATGCGCAATAGCGAAGTGGATGATGAGGCCGGACGTTCCCAAATACATGTTACTTCACAACACTGGAATTACGGGCTGGGGCACAGTGGATTTTGCAGGCTGCATAACGCACAGACTCAATGGAATTCTCACATGTTATGTGAGTATGGAAACAGGCGTTATCATTACGGGATGAGGGAATGATGAATGGATGCATGGACAGATGATTTGATACGGTGTTTGCCATGTACAGGGCTTCTTGGAATCTGTCCACCTCCCCTGCGCTATGTGATGCAGGGCTGCCATAGTGGGACCATCGTCTATCTGGCCTTGTTGAGCCCTCCCTGTCTCGACGCGCCTTCAGACACTTGTGTCCCGCACGTTACCAATCCCATCTGATGGATTCTGTTTTCACAGACGCATGCACAGGTACACTCGTTTGTGATGGTGTTTTCACCTCGATATGGATAGTTATGAGTCGCAAGTGGTTTTGGGGTGGTGATGATCCTTTGGAGTGGGCTAGCATGCATATGGCTGTGGATCTAGTGTGATCATTGAAGTGAGTTGTTCGAATGTAGTTCTGATGGCCATTCTATTCTTTTTCTTTTCTTTTGGTTGACAGGTATCTCCTCCCCTTTTGCCACTGCCATCTGTATGCCACTCCTGCAGATGGGTTTTACTCCCGACACCTGCTGCTTCGTGTTAATCAGTGGAGCAGCATTACGATCTTATGGGACGATCGCCAATGGGCCACATGCCCTTACGCAGTACTAGTGGCTCGGAGCAACATTTCGGCCTTTCAGCTGGACTAGTGCCTCCCTATTGGGACGGCCCTGCGGTTCTAGGCGCTTCCATGTTGCCTTTTCGTACGAGAATGTAGCCCCTGTGTACCATGAAGGAACGGGGCGTCACACAAGAAGTAGCTGGTCATTTATTGCTGATGCAGCCCACAATGGTGAAATGTGTTTTGGAGTTCATGGCCTAATGGCTGTATGGGCTTGGTGAATTTGTTGTGCATTAAATTTCTATTCTGATATGGGCCGTGTAGCGTTCTTCTTTGCAAGTGATGTGGCATATTCCTATCTGGGGAGCGATGTATTGTGAGGAGATCTGCATTGGGTTCCAGCTTCGGAGTATAGTTGCGTGGTACTGTGCTGGGCGCGTTTGCCTACGAAGCCCAGTGAGGTCAGGGGTGAGGGCTGCCAATATGACTGTTTGAATGATGTCATGCTCAGGGGCGGGGGATTAGGTTTTGTGTAACAGATGCCGGTCAGCCAGGTGGATTGGTGGAATGATGTGATTATCGGAATATTGCTGGTCACAGGTGCCTGTGTTTGCGTGCGTTTCTTGGTGGGAGACTGAGGTCATGTCCATTGGTATAGCTTCTGTATTCGTGCCATCTGTGCCCTGCAGCTCCCATTGGCCCCTCTTGTGATTCTTTTGTTCGTTGGCATGCATGGGTGACTTGTACATTTCACTGGTTGCATTGTGACTTCGTTGCACCTACGGGGAGTTGTACTATGTGGCCAGGGAGCGGTGTACAGGCACTCAGTGGGGCCGTTTACGGTTGATTCGCGATGCCGTACTTCTCACCATGGCGGAATGGTACTTTCCGCCGTGCTTGATGGCGTTAGGTACATGTCCGCTAGGGTCGGAATTCGCGTACCATTGCGCCATGGTGCTAATTACGGTTTGGCATGGCGCGCGCGCGCGTACTTGGTGCAGTTAGCGTTGGCGTTCACTACGGTGTCGCTAATGGCATCGTACTTTACGGTGACGGGTCATAATCGCACCGAGCGCTATTCGATGGCGGTATTGCATTTCCGCCATCGTTTTTCGATTTCCGCCAGGGTCGTAATGAGGGCCAATGTCTGTAATTGTCTTGTCCTAAAATATAAGATACATTTTTAACAAAATACATCAACCAATTTCTTAATTCAAGCCTTTTAAAATATAGTTTTGAATTTTATCCACCTCTAAGGCTTCTGATAGCAAGTCTTTCTTTGGCATATTTAGCTTTTGAGACACAAGTTTCACCTGTCAGATTTAGAGATCGCCAGCGTCTGACAGACACGGGTAACGGTATTGCACCCATTTTCAACATAATTTTCCAAGCAAGCAATCTTCAATGTGGATTTTCTTCTGATAAATGTACTTCTGTGGACATTGTATTTATGTGGGTTCTTGAAGTACAATGATGTTTAACACCCAACAAGGAGGTTGGATCTTTTGGGTGGTTTGTGAACCATGATTTTTGCAAATTTGACAACCAAGAAAAACGGATTTTCACACAGTTCTGTTTCTTTTGCAATCAGCCTTGCTCTGTGGGCAGCCAAATGATGGGTGTTGGCAGTGGTCTCCTCTGTTACCACTGAGACAGGCAAAAGTGGATAGCGGCCGATTTTTCAGATTTTTACTGCGCGCTTTTGCAGCATGCTTTCCGGTGGCCATTCTGATGTTCCCGTTGCAAGCAATGCACAGTAATGTTGCAGGGCCTGGACTAGTGGGTTGAAACATCCCACAAGCCCCCCCTCCTCAGTTTCATCTCTTCTGATTCCACAAATGGCAAAGTTCATTGTCTTTTCCTCCGTCAAAGGTGGATCGATCGGTTCTCTACGCCAGTCCTGATGTGAGTATTGAGCGATCCTCCGGACCCCTCGGATCTTTCCTCCCGGTCCCCGGGTAGTCCTCCTTGGTTAGTATCCATGGTTTCCAATCAACTATGATGACCTAGGATGACAAAGCAAAAACATATTTGTAGATATTTCCCCACCACTATTAATGTAGTGGGGTGGACACATACATTTTGATAAATCAGGACACATTTTTATTATTGTATTTTATAGACTATATATGGAATATTTTAGAGTTGGAATTTTATGGAGCTGGAGTAGCCCCTCTGCGGTTCCATAAGTCTCCTCCAGTTGCTGCAGAGTGTGCCTACGATGGCAGCACATTAGTTGATTAATATGGACCCACTTATCTTCCCCTTCTGCCAAACTGCCTTTGGGGATGCAGATTTTGTAGGCGACTGGTGAGATTTTGTCTACAATTTCAAAAGGACCCCTCCAGGTAGGCAAAAATGTGCACTGTTTGGCCTGGTTCCTTTGGAAATTGTATAAGTAGACCCTGTCTCCTACATTGTATTATTTTCTAGTAGTCTTTAAGTCATAGTGGGTCTTCATGCTGTCTGCAGATCTCTCTAGATTTCACTGAGCATAGGCAAAAGCATGTTGAATGTGTTTTCTTAGATTTTCAACATACTCATGAGCTGTGGAGGCATTGATCAATGTCTGCTCTTGGGTCCTCTAGAGCAGATGCAGGGGAAGCACCATCCTGCGTCCAGTCATCAGCTCAAACAGTGACATTTTGGTTGCAGATGAAGGGGTAGATCTGATGGCCATTAGGACAAGAGGTAATCGAATATCACAACTTGGCCCAGAATCTGCCACAAACTTTTTTAATATGCTCACAATGGTTTTGTTGTATCTCTCCACTCCCCCACTAGAGGCTAGCCGGTAGGCAATGTGTAGCTTCCTTTTAACCCCAAGTATCTCCCACATCTTTGTCATTACTTCGCTGGTGAAATGGCTACCTCTGTCTGACTCGATCCTTTGGGGTAGTCCAAAATGCGAAAAGATGTGGTTGATCATCAGGGCAGCTGCTGTTTTTGCCTTGCAGATTGGGGCCGGGAGACATTCCACCCATTTACGCAAACAAGCATGTCACGGTCAACATGTACTTGTTTCCCCCAGAGGAGCAAATCCCAATAAAATCGACTTGTAAATCTGACCATGGCAGTGTCATCCCCCTGTTTTTGAGAGGCGCACAGTGTGTGAGGGATGTTGGCTGAAATTGTGCACACACAGGACACCCCTTCAAGTATCCGTCGAGGTCCTACCCCATGTGTGGCCAGTATGCAACCTCTCTTAAGATTTCAAGTGTTGCATGAAACCCCCTATGACCGGCTGTGGCCGCATCATGGGCGTGACTTAACATCAGGCTTTGGAATGAGGTAGGGACCACCCACTGATCATGGCCAGCTAGGGATCTCCTTACCAACAAACCGTCGTAGATTCAGAACATTTCAACACTCTGAGGTCCCCTTTCCCTAGGTAATCGGTATCCATCAGGGGAAAGTTCTCAGGGTCCTCAATGTGTTGATAAAACTTACCAATTTTTGGATCCCCCTTCTGAGCCGTAATCAAATCAGCATCTGGGGTCTCCTTATTCCATTGTGCAGTTGAGAGATCATTGAGAGCATTTGTCTTGGACCTAGTGATAGCAGTGACCTGGATTTCCCCCAACAGGCACTCAATCTCTTTAGATCCCCTTGGATGGCCCCGGTTTTGGCCAGCTGATCAGCTAAGTCATTTCCAGTTTTGTTTGGTCCCTCTACTTTAGAATGACACTTGATCTTTTTCCAGTAGATGGTCATCCTATTCGAGGTGACCAGATCATCAATATTTTGAATTAATTTCCCATGTTTCAAGGGTTTATTATTAGCACATAACATGCCTCTGGTTTTCCGAATCTGTGATTATGACCAGTTTGTGGAGCTGATGTTGGACAGCAGTGAGGTTGGCTTGATGCGCAGCCATCAACTCTGCCACTTGACTACTTCGGGGACCAATCTTGTACCCAGCGGAGGGTTCTGGTGTCTCATTCACCCATGCATTCCCTACACCGGCCACAAGTTCTTTTTCCCCGTTGTTGTGAACATGGTAAGAGCATACATCCACATAGACAGTGGGCATTCCCTCACACTTGTCTTCTTTAAAGACATTGTGTGGGGAATTAATGTATGCCTCCATGTTGTCCTTGATTTTTAGACTTTCGTCCTCGAGACATTTTTCTCTGGCACAATCATGCAAGTCAGCCAGACCCTGCGCGAGGGGACTCTTGTTGTTTTGGCCATATCTGACCTCCACAGGAAAGCCTTGCATTGACAGAATCCAGGAAGTAATTCGGGAATTACTCACATTTCCGGCCCGGATTCTGTCACTTTGGAGATATTGCAGAGGCTGGTGTGGAGTCTCCACTATGATGTGTTCCCCCTGGATAAACGGGCGGTAATTCTTCAATGCCCACACCATTGCCAGGAGTGCCTTCTCACAGTCGTTGAATTTTTCCTCCACAGCGGATAAAGTTTTACTCGCATAGTAGATTACTTTATTGACCTTGTCATACTTTTGGTACAATACTGAAGTTAAGCATGTATTTGAGAACCCTGTTTCCAAGAAGAACTCCTTGTTTCTGACAGGGCTAAGCTAAGCAAGGCGCTTGTGAGAGGCTTATTTTGAGTTGTATTACTGCCTCAGCTTGTTCTGGACCCCACTCCCACTTGACCCCCCCCTTCAAAAGATGAATTAGGGTCTTGTGATGTCTGCGTAGCCCTCAATGAACTTTCAACTGTAGTTAGTCAGTCCGAGGAGGCTCCTTAGTTCCCGCAGAGTTGTAGGGTCTTTCAATTTCTGGAGGACTTCCACTTTCTTTTCCTGGGGACAGAGACCCTGAAGAGTAATCTCATGCCCCAAGAAATTGACACGTGTTCTACACCACTGTGCCTTTTGAAAGGAAAGTTTTGCTCTGGCGACCCTCAACTGTGTCAGAACATAATGGATCTCCGCTATGTGTTCCTCCACAGTTGAGCTTTTGATGAGGACATCATCTACATAAGCCAGGTTACCCCTCTCACACAAGGGCATGGCATGGCCTTATGTAGAAAAATGTTAAACTCATTGCTGGAGTTGATGTATCCGAAGGGAGTCTGGGTCCATGTGTACTGCTGGTTCCCAAAGGTAAAGCCCAGCTTGTATTGGTCCTCCCTACTGACAGCTACAGTCCAGTATCCCTTGGTCAATGTAGGGAAGAGGCCATCGGGAAGTATGGACCCATTTGTTGAGCTCCCTAAGGTCGGCACAGAGTCTCCACTGGCCGTTTGGCTTCAATATCCCCAGCACCGGATTATTGAAGGTGCTGTGGTCTGGACGGATTATCCCACAGGACTCAAGGTTCTTAATTATTTCAGTAAGGGACTCCATTGATGCGGGAGGCAAGCGATATTGATTCACAAACACTGGAGTCATGCCAGGGTCCGTGGGAATTGTTGTTGTTTGGATGTCGGTGCGACCACAGTCATATGAGTCCACCACAAAGAGATCTTGAAAATCCAAGAAAACTTGTTTCAACTTTTGCTTCTGCTCCAGATTCTCACAGGTATTAGCTAGGTTGACTCTCTCTTCAAGCATCTGCTTGAACCCCGGAAAGACATCTGGTTTTGCTATCTCAGCGGCCCCCTCCAGATGGGTTGGAGAAGTCCCTGGTCAAAGTGCTGATTTGGACTGGTTGCTTCAGGTGGGAAAGGCAGCCCTCATGGACCTGGAAAATCGCCTCATCCCTCCTGAAGTCACAAGTCACATCTTCCTTACCATAAGGGCAGGAAGTTTACACCAGGAAGTTCCCCCCATGCCTGGTAAAGATCCTGTCTGGTGTTGCGTTGTCATCACTGTCACTGTCAAAACAGTCCTTGGGGATTGGTCCTAACAGTTCATTTCCTAAATCTATGGAAAAATGTCGGTCATCATCCGCCATTCCAATAATGGTGTCTGCGGCTAGAGCGATACTCTTTAATTTGCTGTTATCCACCTCTATTGGAATGGTGTCATGTTCTATGTTGACTAGTGGTGTTGGGTTTACCCACAACCCTGGCTGTTGGAGAGAAGCATTTATATGAATATAGGCATCAGGGTTTTTCAATTCCTGTCCTCTTTTAACTTTCACTTGCAGGGAGAATTGTCGGGTCCTTTCTGGGATGGTGACTTCCTCTCCAATCTGAATTTCAACTGCATAAGGCAGCTGTTGAGCTGACCGAAATGCTTTCTCTGGATCATCAAATCCCATGGGATTATCCACTAATTGGGACCAAGCTTTGAAGTTTGTTAGGTCCAAACTAATGGCAAAGCGATTGAGAATGTCACTGCCTAAGTAAAAGGCAGCTGTGATGTCTCGCACGACCCAACAATTATGGACTATGCTCTTGTTGCCTATGGAGATTTTGAGCATACACCTGATTGGCAGGAGATGTTTGGAATTGGGTGCTTCCAGATCCATTTCCCATTTGTCTATGAGTCTAAATGTGTGTATGGCTGGATCTTTTGGGAGTTGGCGGAACATGGCTTCGCTGATGTAGCTCTTACCATTGTTCACATACACTCGGGCGAGAAAAGAGTCTTTCCCTTCATTTAACTGAACAGGGATGAACAACTGCTCTCCAATTTGCTGAATATCAGCGAGGCTCTGAGCTGATTTCTCATCTTTCTGGACTATAGGAGTGGGAATGTCTGATTGTGGATTGGTAAAGAATTTCTGAGTGTTTCCTTCCAGTGTGGAATACCACCTTAGACTGGAAGGAAGGTTGATTTTCAGAAATAGAGAGGACCCCTCATCACCAGTTTGTTATCCTACTGCTATTACTGTCACGTCAGGAATTTGGTTGTTCTGGAAGTGAAATTCTACTTGGTCAGATTTTTGTTCAACCATGTGGCACGTGCCGTTTAAACTAACATGGTTGACACTCTGTTTTAATTTTATTGGTCGGCTAGTCCGGGTCCAGAGGACCTTGTTTACACAGTCTATTAGGGGTGACAGCCTTCGGAGGAGGTCATTCCCTAGTAAACAAGGGGTGCCCTCTGGGGTCACAACTATGACCGGGTGCTTCACCTTGTGTCGCTCAATTTTAATGTCCAAATCCACAGTCCCCTCGATGGGAATTTCCTACCCGTTAAAGTTCTGAAGTTGTCCAGGAAGAGAGGTGAGAGGAATTTGGTAATTCTCCCCCCTTCCTGAATTTAGTTTATCAAAAGCCTTTTTGGACAGAAGAGTAGCTTGCGATCCAGTGTCTACCACTGCCAAAATTGTACCCTGCCCCTGTACTTGAACCGGGGAATAGTATCTTCCCTCGTTCTCCGCAAGGGGGCAAAGATAATGCACATTTTTGGACAACTGGTGGGCTAGTTTTTTAGTTTTGGACAATGAGAGAGAAGAGATTTGGGCAGAATTCGGTGGGGAATCTTCGGAATCTGAAAAGAAAAGGTGGCACCTAGAGATGGGAGAAGTTTTGAGTTCCCCTGGTTTCGGTTCTGGGCCACCCCCCCCTTTTGGAGGCAGTCACCAGGATGGGTTTGAACGAGGGGATTTTCATGTTGTTGGTTCTGGGATGGGATGATGGGCGGTGCTAGCTCAGTCCCCACATCTACCCAGTCTGGATTTGAATCCTTTGGGACCGATTTTTCCTTGGGAGGAGTTCCCCCATCTCTGAAGGAGAAGATCCTTTCCCCCGGATCCTCTGAGGATCCCTCTCCTTCAAATTGGATGACCCGTACCTCCTCCTCAAAATGGGTCTGTTTGGGTTCTTTGTTTCTCCTACCCCACCTCTGCTCCTTGGGTGGCAGACATTCAGGGGCAGGAGATTTTTGTTCCGGTTCCTGGGTTTCCAGGGGCTTTTTACAAGTGGGGAAGGAAGCTTCCTCCAAGGCTTTACACCCCCCTTCCCCGTGTGCCTCCTCCCTTGGAACTGGTGGGTTGTCGGGTTGCTGCCCCCGTCATTGTTCTGGAGCACCAGGTCCAGAGTTTGGGGCATTCTGTGTCGGCATGCTCATCTGACGGTTCTGCTGAGCCCTCAGCATGCAACCCAGATCCAGTCCCATGTTTTGGACCTGGCGCTCTAACTGTGACACCCGCTCAGGCTGATACTGGGTTCTCATTTCTCCCCTGTGCTGATCCCGGGAAGGGTAGCTATCCCTTCTCTGGTAATACCCAGGGTTGGGAAGATGTGGGTACCCCTCCACCCTTGGCCTCCCCTCTCCCGGATTAGGTTGTCTGGGCTCAGGAATGTGGGGAAAGAAGGATGGATTGTTCTGGGGCTGCAAGTTTTGTGGGTACCTGGTGAAAACATTCTGCCCAGGATTTGGGGAATTTCTGCCCTCCTGGGGGAAGTGAGGAGGGAAGTTCCCTGGGTTAGGTGCTTGGTTGGATCCCCCACCTTGGGCTGGAGGAGTCCACACATAACCCAGGATGGGTCTGTTCCACTTGTAGAGGGGACTTATATAGTCAGAGGAGTGAGGGATCCCATTTGTGGGACTACCTCCTTCGCTCCCTGTCTGTGACTGGCCCAAGGGACCTCTGGGCTTGGCATTATTCTGCTGTGCAGGCAAGTTTTTAGGCCCCCCCCATCTCCAAATCCAAAATGGGCGTAACCTTTACCTCTGCCACCTTAGCAGCAGCACGGGTGTTGGTTGGTTTTGGGCTTTTTTTGAGTATTTTTGTTTTCTATGGGCTTTTGCACCTCATAGATTCGGGTGTCCTGTTCAATGACCTAGTCTGTGATCTTTTCTCATGAAAATCTCTCACTAGCTGGGTCATGATGTACTTTGGTAGAGCGTGGAAAAAAGTATTAACAAATTCTTTGCTGTCCATGCGCACCCTTCTTGTGGTCTGCGCAAAGGCACGCTTTAACTCCTGCACACATTCTTGTGGGGCCTGATCCTCCCGACATTGTAAGTGCTGCCTTGCGAGCCTCTTGGGGATTTCTGTGAACAGAAAAATGTTTCAAGATGGCCGGACCATCTTGAATGATTTTGGTCCTCGAGCCCCGTAAAGAAACTGGAGTATTTTGGTGAGAATGTCCATTTCACATACTGAATGTAGCTACTGCTATCTTTCAAATGGAACGTTTCCATCATCTGCTGAAAGAGCTCTAAGTGCTCCCAAATAGAATACTTAGCTTTCTTATGATGAGGCGTGATGACGCTCCTTATTGCCTTGATCTGTTTTACGGGGTCCTTAAGCAAGGCCCTTTTTTCCTTATTGGCCTTCTTGGTTCGGGTAACCTTGGTCCAATCAACCTCTGACTCAGAGGCACTGCTCCCAGAGGTCTAGGTTCTCCCGGATTCTGCGAGCCTGGGAATGGCTTGCAGAATGTGGGGACCTAGTCTCCTGTGTCCTGGGGCGCTCAGAGGAGTCTTCTGATTCCTCCTTGCTCCCAGGATTTGATGGGTACCGCCTCCACTGTCCTAGCTGGGCAGAGAATTTTAGGATGCCCTTAGTGGGCCTACCCTCCTGGAGTTCCCCACTAAACTTCACAGTACTTGGGTACCCATACCCAGATGCCCGCTCATCCATACCTGGGAGGTACTGGTCTATGAGGCCCATACTTCTGACTGGATAGTAATCTGCCATCCCCGTGGCCCTGGGCTCATGTGCGCCAGTGGACATGGGGGTGGCAGAGTCAAGGGACTGGGAGAGATGAAGGCCTCTGGTGCTAGGGTTCCTGAGGTTATGCTCAGGTGTTTCCCTTTCCCAGTGAACCTCATCTCTATCAGCCCATGCTCCCTGTTGCCATGCAAGATCCTGAGCTTTCTGTTCCTCAATCAAGGCCCTACTAGTCTCTATCAGTCTCTCTTGCATGGCTACCTGCCTGTGGAGCCTATCATTGTTCTGACAGACATCCTCATTTGCTCTCTGTGCTTCCTGGTTTGTCTTTGAGTACTGGGCCAGTCTTTGCTGCAGGAGGGTTACCTCCTGAGTCCTGTCCATACTGGCCTGCTCCTTCCTTGCCAGAGCATCTTCCACCCTCCTGGTGTGCTCTAACAATCTATCATTCTCTGTTTGGAGGTCACCCAGTCCCTGGAGGGCCAGGTGATTTTCTTCCAGTTTACATTTTAAGTGACAGACTTCCTGGCCTAAGGTGTCCCTTTCCTGCGTAAGAGCCTGCCTCTGTGCCACCAGGTCATCCCTCTGTCATTGAAGGGCACCAGCTTTCTGGCGCTCTTCATCAAACTCTGCCTGGGTGTCCAGGTCTTTCACAATTAATTTGTTGCTCTCTACATTCTCTCTATCTAGGTGGCTTTCCAGGGTGACTATCTGCTCTGTGCATGCCCTGTTGAAATCCAGTTGTTTCTCCAGTTTCTTCTGGCTCTGCAGTAAGGAGTCCAAACTGTCTTGGTACTCCTTCTGCAAGGCCAGAATTCTGGTATCCTGGTCTGCCTTTTCCTGCTGCAGGATACCCATGTCCTCTTTTATTTTAACTATATACTGCCTGCTTTTATTTTCTGACTCCTGGCTCCTCTGCAGCTTCTGCTCAGAAGAGTCCAGATCAGATTGGGCCTTTTCTAATGCCATCAGTTGCCTACTTGTCAGATCTTGGCCTTGAGTATATTTATCCTGCAATAGATAAATATAGATATGCCGCTATCTTGGCAATCTTATTCTGCTCATCCTTGGCCTTAGGGCCAATATAGTTCACTCAGGGCCACATGTAAGGGACCCTTGTCTTTCCAGATATCTAACGATGTTGCAGTGCTCTGTTGTATGATTGCCTGCAACCACACATTCTGATCCTGATCAGCCAACTCACCTTGCAGAAATAAATAATGTAAAAGGTGTTCTCTAGCTATCTTGATGTCTACCAATGTCAACATTTCGGAAATATTAATTTCCTCCCTGATTTACAGAAGTTTATTATTTAATTTTTGCAAAACAGACCGTTTCCTTAGAGCGTTCCCTTTTGAGGTGTGCTTTTACAGTGTAGCACAGCGTGGTAGCCGAACAGGATTTATGTATCCTGTCAGTTAGCACACTGTATTAAGCTGCACAAGTGGTAGCCCTAATCCAGAAATCCCGCTACGAGCCCCCAATCTGTAAGTGATTTCAATCCAGCACTCCAACTAAGTCAATGCCTAGTATGGGATGCCCAATGGAAACCCTTATTTATATAGTTTTATGTCAAAAGTTCTTTTAATTCTGGATGATGTACCCTTATATATCGTCCCTCTCTTTGAATCCCCCCGGTTTACTGAACCAAGAAGAAGGTTGTTTTGCAAAGTTAAAAAATTTATTTGAAGAATTGAACAATATATAGATTACACTTTTATGAATATGAATAATATCTGAATATCACACTTATGAATATGAACAATGATCAGCAATGGGTAATATTACAATATCAACAATCTCTTTCATCAATTAGGAGTAGGAATAGGAAGAATAATGTAGCAGAGAATACTTTGTATGGGTTCAAGGAAATGCAAGGATAGGAAGGAATGCAACACAGAAATAAACTTGATATGACTTCAATCAAAGACAATGGGATTTATCTTTCCCTCTGTTACTACTCACTCCCCCCAATATGCAATATGAAGATATGGAATGAGGGCACACAGGTTTCAGGAATAACAATCACCAATTGCAATTTCAATCCCGATTCTCCCCAGCAAGCTTAGAGAGAACAATAATGATTTTAATGGTTCTGGAGTCTGGTTTTGGAGTCTGGTTCTGGAGTCTGGATCTTCCTGCAGGGTGCTTCGCCAGTGGTTCAGTTGATGAGTGAATGTGTGTCCTCAACAGTCCCTATTTATCCATTTTCCAAAGTGCGTGGGGAGGCTGATTGTCTATGCCCAACCCTATAAGGATCTGATAGGTCAAAGAATTCCCCTCTACTGATTTGAGAAAGGAAGAGTGTGTCATGATGTGTCATGATGTGTCATGTTTATGGTTTAGGGAGAAAACCTCCCCTTTGTCTCTGTACAGTATATCTTATTTTTCATAAAAAACATATTTCTAATATCACAAACTTGTTGATAATACATATACACATCACAGATTGCCTATGGTACGTTTCTTTCCAAATCCTATCTTCCTACGAGTTTTGGTTCATAAATGACAGTTTTTCATGCTTTTGGTTGGTTACACAATTTCGGATCTGTACAATATTTTACACATACATGCACATACCCTCTGGGCATATTCCTGTAATTTTCCATGTTCCTAGCATAATTACAATAGCTACAATATTAAAAATGTTGTGGTTCAGTCTCAGAATATCCAGATTAGATTCCAGATTAGTTTTAAACTGTGAGCGAAATTATCATTTTAATACCCTATAAATCCCATATTTTTATCAGTTCCGTACAATTTGCTATAAGTCTTTTTCTAAAACATGCAGTTACTTTTGTTTCAAATCCACATTTTCAGTCTGGCCCGCCTCCAAGGCTCGGCTGAGTCACATGGGCTTCTTCCTGCCAGGGCAGTTGATGTCAGTCACACCCGAATTAGAATTTTCATTCAGATCAAGGGAGTCCTTTGTCTACACTCAGAGCAACCTGCCTGAGTGCCCCTCCCAATTCCTTTCACACCAGCCTGCCAGTTTCTTAGCAGAGAGCAGGGGAAAGATTCCTTTCTTGGGTAAAAGCTTGTGGAATGTTTTTGAAGCCCACTGTGGCATTTTGAATTGTATCCACCTCTAAGGCTTCTGATAGCAAGTCTTTCTTTGGCATATTTAGCTTTTGAGACAAAAGTTTCACCTGTCAGATTTAGAGATCGCCAGCGTCTGACAGAGGCGAGTAACGGTATTGCACCCATTTTTAACATAATTTTCCAAGCAAGCAATCTTCAATGTGGATTTTCTTCTGATAAATGCACTTCTGTGGACATTGTATTTATGTGGATTCTTGAAGTAGAATGATGTTTAACACCCAACAAAGAGGTTGGATCTTTTCGGTGGTTTGTGAGCCATGATTGTTGCAAATTTGGCAACCAAGGAAAATGGATTTTCACACAGCTATGTGTTTCTTTTGCAATCAGCCTTGCTCTGTGGACAGCTAATGATGGGTTTTGGCAGTGGTCTCCTGTGTTACCACTGAAATAGGCAAAAGTGGATGATGGCCTATTTTTCAGATTTTTACTGCACACTTTTGGGTGATTTTTAGCGAGCAGCATGCTTTCCGGCAGCCATTCTGATGTTCCTGATGCAAGCAATGCACAGTAATATTGCAGAGCCTGGACTAGTGGGTTGAAACATCCCACATGGTTGTGCGTTTAAGGCTTTTGTTAAGATTATTGGGTGTGATACCTGTGACACATGTGTGTGTAAGGGTAAGAGTCTTGTGGAGGATCCTGGCTTGGATAGGTAGCCAGTGTGCCTCTCTCCAATGATACGATATGTATTTACTCCTTTCACAAGAGCCATCCCAGCAGCCTTACCTGGGCAATTCCCCCAACTACCTTACTGATGCCACCAGTGCTCATTTCCCTCTTCCATCACCTCCCCCAATCTTTGACCATTGAAGCCTCCTGGGCTCCTGTACCCACCCATCATTCGCTTCTCGAAACACCTTCCTGGCTTCCTCCCCCTGTGAACTAAAAGCCTATCTCCAACAAATCATTAGAAACATATTACACATCTACCCTCTTCAAATCCCACCTCTTCAAATCCTATCAGCCCTTCCTCTTATAATCACTCTACCTAACCTAGCTCCTCCGCCCCAAACTTTAATTCTCCTGCTCCTTTATACAGAAAACTCCTTTCCTACAATACCTCTTTATCCCAAAGGGAATGTAACTAAACATCTTTGAAAAACATTCCCTGGACCTGTTTCACTGTTAACAACCCCCTGCTCTGTTCCTAAATTTAGTCCCGCCAAATGGCTGTCACGCGTATGTGCACCCCCTTTTTCCTTGAGCGGAAACAAAATTCTGCTCCCCTTCCCATTCCAACGTGAACCCCTGATATTCTTTAGCTAATTTGCCTCTTCTAACCAATATGTCCAAACTCGCATTTGTCAAACTTACTACTTCCATCAATATCTCCTTCTCCCTTTCACAGCCCCTAATTCCGATAACCTGAAGGGCCCGAACACCAATGTAAAGCATACCCTTAACATTCCCCTATTGCACACCACGATAACTTTACCCAACCCCTGGTACAATTTGTTGCAAACCTGTTGTCACTGCGGTCCTGTAGAACCCCTGAGTCCTCTCTGTTACCGTGGTCACGAGCCAACAAGCACTCTTCTGTACCTCGTCCTGTAGCCCTGTACCCTGGAAGAGACTGCCACCACTCATGCCGTTATTGTTACCTTGGACGTAACCTTGCAGATCCACTTCATCATAAAATCAATAACATGAACCCCCCTTTTTATTGCTGCATACTTCTGCCGACCCCTCTTCTTCTTAACATTACCCTTAACTTCATCCACCTTTTCGCTAGACATAGCGACCAACATCCACAATATCTTTCCTGCAAATCTCTGACCCAGAGCTCCCCCTATTCATCCCACCTTTTGTATTGCACACCTTTTTACGATAGGTGGTATATCCTCACCCGTCATCACCTCATAACAAGCCACTATGCTCAGCAACTTCTAAAGTCCCTATATCCCACAACTGCATGCTCCCACTTTCTAAGCTTGGCTGCACCCATCATAACTTGTATCCCCCATTTCACCCCTACGGAAGTCATGCCCCAGTACATCCTGTAAGAACCTTGAACTAAAGTGTCACGTACCCACCATATCAGTGGTGCCATGCCCTTTATTCCTTGCGGGTCCACTGACGCTTCGTGGATCAGCATACTCCCGCAGATCAGGTTCTCGGAGACTGCTGTAGCAGGATCAGCATCCACGGAGACCACTGCAGCCTTTTCCATCACTGTGATCCCAGCCGTATGGGGGTGGCCATCTTGGCCTTACCGAACCTGCACCCAGGACCGGCAACTGCCTTTTGCGCATGCGCACCACGCATGGCTTGGTCCATTTCCAATGGAGATATTTCTTTTGACGTTGGGATTTGGATGGTGTATAAATCTATGCCTCTGCTCTTCACGTTGCAACCTTTACTGGAGGCGATGCTATTTCTTGAACTGCATGTGCAGTCTTCATTGTCCTTGCTCTCTCCTTTCATCCCCTGCTTGCCTCCTGCTTCAGATTTTGCCTTCTTACCTGACTCCTAGCTAATCCTCCTGAGTTGCTTTACAATTATTTGTTCTTATTTCTGTTATGCTCCCTCCCCTCTTGAAGAGGGATTTTTCCTTTCTCCTTGGGCTTTCCACATTCAGTGTCTTGCACTGCCTGGCACCACAATAATCCATGGGCAGACCTTTCCCTGTGGTTTTAGGAGAAGGCTCTGGGGTTCCTGGCTGTGCAATCTTTCTCAGTCCAGGGACCAGGGTTTGGCTTCCTTCACTGCACACCAGTGGACCAGATTGGATGCCAGGTTTTCGCTTTACCCTGGATCGATGAAGGCCCCTACTCACGACCCTGAGCCTGTAACCACACCGCACAGTGCTCCTCAGGCCGCCACCAACCAATTGAGCCATTAAAACTGCCATGTTCAGGGTGCCGACCCGCACACCCACTGCTGCCGCAACTAATTGCCACTCTTCCTTGAGCCATAGCTTATTAGCACCACCCATAAACCACTGTAAGCTCGTCCTCCACTCTCCCCCCACCTATGATACCTTAAACTGTCCCTTGTTTGGGTAACACTTTCACCATTCAAGCCCCAGACCCCCACTTTAACTGGCATGTTGGCCCCGGCTCCTTCTCCCTCTGCCAGCCCCTCCTCCCCTTTCCCCCTTCTAATCACTGACCACACACAATGCGTGACAAGGTGCCATCCCGTGCACCTAATGCAGTCACATCTAGACTTGCCTATTGCTCCAGAAGCAAATCCTCTATTAAACTACAAAATGATGTAATAACTCCTTACCACTGTCACCTGGCCCCTACCCTTTCCGGACAAAGTGGCCAAGAAAGCAGCCCAAAACAGCAGAATAAAAAAACCTTTGCCATGTGTAAGGCCGTGGTCCAGTCTCCCCTGTTTTCAGATATATCTGTATATTCTCCTTATCACAATCTTCCCCTCTCCTAACCTTATTCTTACATCTTCAGTGTCACCCTTGGTTCTTTGACATGCATGAATGCTTCCTGATGACCTCCAAGTCTTTAAGTAGTGCCCCACTCTTCTCAGGTATTTCACACCATAACACTTGCACGTGTAATGCCAGAGATCCACTTTACCTTATGATCCCCAGCCTACGGCTCTCAACTCCTACTCCCCTTCCCCTTTTTGGACCTTTCTTAAGTCCTCCACACCTTGTGCAGCAACTCCCAGAGATCCACAACTCCATTTGGCAATGTACTTCGTTTAAACTCCAACCTTAAATGGCACAGTATTCATTAAACCTCTATGCTTGCCTTTCTTGTTCTTCCTTACTCTCAACGCTTAATTAGCTGGATGTGGCATTCACAACCAAGTACCCACTGCACCATATCCCATAATTCTCTCCATCCCATCCCAATAATCACCCTGTGCCTCCTATGCTCACCTCTTTGCCAACGGGCCATCCCTATCCTTCTGTTCCATAATGGCCACACCATTTCCCTTCCTCTTCTCTCCTACTGCCAGCCCCCTCCTGTTGTGGAAACAAAAAAATTGGCTGGTTTGCTCCATTTCATCATCAGCGCAGGGCGTCCACAACTCTTCCCACATTCTCTCTATTCAGGATTCGGGAGGAGACATCCAGGCTCCTTCCCCTCTAGCCTGTGTGGGTGATGGTGCCACACCATTTCGCCTCACCATTGTAGACATCCCGGGGTTGCACTGTCCCTTCTCTGTTGTCCTGCAGCCTCTCTTGGGGGAGCCTTCCTAGTCCCTTCCAAGCTGCCACTCATTGTGGGAGATGTTGACCAACCTATGCCTTCCCAACTCTCAAAACTCCTCTGTACCACCTTACTCCTGCACCTCCTCTACCATGTCGAAGGCTGGGGCGACTAGGGCAACCTTTACACTCCCACCCCACTGCTCCTGACTAAGAACATGTTGCCCATCACTGACTGCACTGCTGCTGCCCCCGGCATTCACTCCTTCAGAAAGTCACACACTACCCATCTCCCCAATTATGACCCTCAAGTCTACTCTATGCTCCCACCCATAAAAGACATACATGTGCTTACCCCTGGAAGATACTACCAAGCCCAAATGCTGGCAAATGGAAAACCAGTCACAAGGGAATTGATTGGGCTTGACTGAGGAGCCCATATATCCTGCCATGACCCTTACTAAATCATTATTTATATATGTGCATAATAGGACCATATATAAATATATATACTAGCCGCTCCTGGCATAACATACGCCATTCTAGCATATGTTGAAGGTCAATATCGGTTGGTAACTTATAGGGTCACCTCTGTCCCCTTTCTTAAATATCCAAATTACCAATGATCACTTCCAGGAAGGTGGCCTAGGTCCCTGTAACTTATTAATGGTAATTGAAAAGGCTAAACATATCAGATGGAATTAGAAGTATGTGCGGTATAAGAACAGTATCTAAGTTTCATCGTTCACACAGATTTCTATGATTTGTGCCATCCATCAGACGGGCCGCTATTGGCATAAGATTGCATAGTAGCATAATTCCAGCACCTAGTTTCTGTTTTAGCTTGTGAGGAGGCATTTGTCCTACAGGACTTTGCTCTTTAGAGACTGCAACCTTGAGCAGGTCATTAACTGTTCATTGACACTGGAACCACTGTGCCCTGTGTGAAGAGAAGTGGGGGTGGAAAGGAGTAACTTCAGAGTGTTTGCGATAGTGGAAGGTGAGGGTGACCACATAGAACCATGCTCATTCTGTTTGTTAAAATGGTAGCTGTTGTTAAAGTGGGTGCACTTTGCCATTTCGACAGCAGAGGGCAACCTAACACTCAAAAATTGCATCTGGATATTGAAATGATAACTCTTTGCTTAAGTAGGTGCACTTTACAATTTGGGCAGAAGCATTCAACAAAACCCTGATAAATTGCATCAGCTGAGTACAGAAACATACCTAAGCATTTTATATATATATAGATTTCTTTATTTATATCTTGATTTTTTTTTAATAAGTATATATTTATTGTATTATTTCTTTTGTATAAAATCCCTCAGTCACAAAGTTCTCACATCTGCCTCTCCTAGTCCTCTGCCCCACGAAAAGCTTGGAAAGGAGACTGCCCTGCCACCTGCTGGCTAGAGAATGGCCCCATGCGCCACCATGCACTGATAGGGAAACACAGTGAAACGTCCTCTATGGAGGAAGGATGGCGCTGATGAACAGGTGAGGCCCCATCCCCCTGGCTCTACCTGTCACAGAGTCTCCTGGAGCCAGAGTCCTTAGTGGCCCCGCTCCTCCTCCCTGCATGCTGCCACATCCGATAAGGGAGCTCGTGCAATTGTGCTACACACCCTCCTAC
The DNA here is from genome assembly GCF_040938575.1 of Ambystoma mexicanum. Classification (NCBI taxonomy): domain Eukaryota; kingdom Metazoa; phylum Chordata; class Amphibia; order Caudata; family Ambystomatidae; genus Ambystoma; species Ambystoma mexicanum. Next base: position 864,521,421 of record NC_090936.1, read on the forward strand.
CCAGCCTCGGGCCTCTGAAAGCAGGGCCTCCCACACCAAAACAGTGCAGGTTTGGCAATACATAAAACATCAAACCAACAACTGTTTCCAAACCTTCGCTGTCACCTATAAATAGAGTGATGGTTCATTCTATCCCCTAATGTGGCTTGCTGAAGGCTTGTGCAGTGCCCAAATTTATCTGGGTGGAAACGTGTTCCACATGCCCCCTGGGAACTCTTTTCATGAAAGTGTTTCATAGCTGGAACCTTCTCCGGACAAAAATTATGAAATTTGGATTTAACCTCTTTGTAGTTTGTTTGTTTGTTTGTTTGTTTTATTATTTGTAATGCGCGAGCGTACCCGAGGGTATCAGGGCGCAGCATTTTCAAGAATATGCGAAGCTTAGTTACAATAGTCATAAAATATACAGAAAGGCAGGAAGGTACACCAAAATTATATACAAGTCAACAAAGAGTTACATAGATAAAATATACATATAGACCAGTGTGTGCACGTGGTTACAGTCTGTGTGGGTTGCTTAAGTATCTTAGACAGCCTACATTTTCAGCCAAGAAACTACCTTAGATCGGAAATTCTGGTAGGGTAGTTAAGAAGAAACACATGGAAAAAGCAGGAGTGCTCACTGAAGAATAAGCATGCAACAATCTATGGAGACCTAACTATTTCCTGTGGAGAAGGACATGGGTACTGCGGAAAAGTAAGGTTCAATAAAGGACCAGACATAGTAGTACCATACATGGACTGGTCATGGTTGCGTGGAGTTTTGCATTGGTCTTCCCAGCAGGTGGTTTGATAGACAAGGCTTAAGAATTTTGACATGGAACTCCATAGAAGGTTTTAATGTTTTGTTACAGAAGCCTTGTAAAAAAAAAATATACAAAAAAATATAATTGTAGAAGCCTTCAGCAGGCCCTATAGTCACATTTATCCCCCTAAAAATGTCAAAAAATGTGCTGGCAGTGAAGTGTAAATGATTGGACAAGAAAGGTAAACATGATTTATTTATTGGAAACATTTATAACAGTGTTCTGAAACAAGGGGATCTTAATGATTTACAGATGACAATCTGCAGGAGATGCAGGAGATGTTAATCACCATGATTTACATCAGGCATGTTATGAGGACTCTGGCGGTGAACAGTGGAAAAGTAGGACAGTAAGCGGTCACAGTTAGACCCTAGGGGGGTGACCTAGGTGGATCTTTTAAAATAAATGGGGCTTTCTTTTACGGTATGCAGTTTTTTACTGAGGACCATCAGATAAACCTATACCTGGCAAAGGGGGAGATAGTAGATCTCCTATAGATTACATTTTTGTAACTTCTTCAATGCCTGATATATGAGAATTATTTGACATCACATATTCCAACTTGAGTGATCATTCTATCTTAATACTAATATTAGCCTTTTATATTCATCAGTATGATTCACATCCCCAGTTAAAGGTTTCAGAGGAACATGCAACTAGGAGAAAAATAAATTTGTCAGAGAGGAATCTTGAAGAAATTGCCAAATCTATAAGGGTCTGGTGGAGAAGCACCAATTAAAAAAGATTTTCAGGAAATTGCACACTGCTTGCTTCAGCAGTGCAGCAGGAGGATGGACTGACAACTATGGGAGACACTTCAAAGGGTTAGTACACCATGGGGGGGCTCTTCAGATATTTTGATAAACAAATTGCTAGGAAAAGAAGACAATAAAGGAAAGCTCTAAGAGTGTTACACATGCAGGGGGTCTTTCATGATACCTCATTAGAAAAGACACAATTTGAAAATTGGGTAAAATGTTATAAACAAAACAACTGCACCATTCAAAGTCAGGCAATGGTGAAGGGTACAACAAACAAAGGGAGTCCTGGGAGTCCCTCCGCCAGACATTAATCCCGGTAACGAGAGCCTCACGCATAGTCTTTAGCTCACAATCTTTCACAGAGGAGAAATATCCATAACATATCAGTCTTTGTCCTGCCCTGGGGCAGTCCAGCACCGAAATGCCAGGCAATTCTCCTCTGTACAAGAGTACCAACAGCAACCGCAGACATGCATTTCGGTCTGGTTGGACCTCATCAGTAGGGTGGAGCTGTGCCTCTCTAAGAATAGTGAAAAAGGGGTCCACGTCTGGATTACCCTAGTAACTTAAGGTGAGAACCAAAGTTACTTAAATTATGCCAAAAACAAAGAGGGTCCTGGGAGTCCCTCTGCCGGACATTAGTCCCGATTACGTGAGCCTTACCCAGAGTCTTTAGCTCACTATCTTTCACAGAGGAGAACTATCCAAAACATATCAATCTGTGTCCTGCCCTGGTGCAGTCTAGCATCGAAATACTAGGGAATTCTCTTCTGAACAAGAATACCAACAGTAACCCCACACATGTGTTTCGATCTGGTTGGACCTCATCATTTGGGTGGAGCTGTGCCTCTCTAAGCATAGTGAGCAAGGGGCCCATGTCTGGATTCCCCAAGTAAGTTCGGGTGAGAACAAAAGTTGCTTAAATTCTGCAAAAAACTAGGGAGGTCCTGGGAGTCCCTCTGAAGGACATAAGGCCTGGTTATGAGAGCCTTACCCAGAGTCCTTAGCTCACTATCTTTCAAAGAGTTAAACATAGCCAAAAAAAATCAGTCTTTGTCCTGCCCTGGGGCAGTCCAGTACCGAAAATGCAAGGCAATTCTACGCTGTACAGGAGTACCAACAGCAACCCCAGACACGTGTTTTTCGGTCTGGTTGAGCCGCATCAGTAGTGTGGAGCTGTGCCTCTCTAAGTATAGTGAGCAAGGTGGTGTTAGAGTGAGGTAGGGTGGAGCAGGGTGCGGGTGGGTGCTGGTAAATAAGGATTTTGCATAGATGATGAAGTAGACTGGTTGGGTGAGAAGAGAGGAATTACGTAGGGTTTGTTGGAGTAGAGGTGGGAGATAAAGGGAGGGGAGGTAGGATGGGTGGGGGTTTAGGGATTCAAGGTGTTTAGAGGGAGGCAAAGTATGGAGTATGGTGTGTGGGGGTAGAGGGAATTGAAGTATAATGTGTGTGGTGTAGAGGGAGGCAAGGTAGGGTGGATAGGGTTTAAAGGGAGGCGAGGTAGAGTGGGTAGATTTTAAAGGGTGGTGAGGTAGGGTGGAGGTATAAGTGAGGTGAGGTAGAGTGTGGGTAGACTTAGGGGAGATAGGGTGCATGCATGGGACTAGGGAGAGGTGAGCTAGGGTCTGTGGAGGATAGAGGGAGGTCAGGTACAGTGGGTTGGGGTAGAAGGAGGTGAGGTAGGGCGGGAATGGGTGGGGGTAGAGGGCAGTAAGTTAGGGTGGGTGTGGGTAGTGGGAGGTGAGGTGGTATTAGGGGGAGGTGGTGTAGAGTGAGTGGGGTAGAGGGAAGTGAGGTTGGTTCTGTAGGTGGGAGTAGACTGAGGGGAGGGTGGGGTTTGAATGATGTTTTGTGGGGATAGAGGTAGGTGAAGTTGGGTGGCGTAGAGGGAGACAGAGTAGGGTGGGGTGAGGGAGATGGCTAGGGTGGGTGGGGGAAGCTGGGCTTTGGTGGGTGGGTGGCGGGAGAGGGAGCTGGCCTTGGGTGGGGGTAGAGGGTGCTGGGCTGCAGTGGGTGGGTGGGGGAGAGGGTGGTGGGCTAGGGTGGGTGGGTTTCCGAGAGGGTGTTGGGCTAGGGTGGGTGTCTGGGAGATATAGTGTTTGGCTATAGAGAGTGCTGGGCTAGGGTGGGTGTATGGGCACAGGGTGCTGGGCTGGAGAGTGTGATGGGCTAGGCTGGGTGGAGGAGAGGGTGCTGGGCTTTGAGAGGGTGCTGGGCTAGGGTGGGTGGGTAGCAGGAGAGGTTGCTGCGCTAGGGTGGGTGACAGGGTGCTGGGCCAGGGTGGGTGGGAAGATTCTGCGCTAGGGTGGCATAACGACATGCAGGAATGTTGTAACTTAAGCAACTAAAGCTGACGTGTGAGCTGAAGCAACATGCTCCTTTCTTTTCTTACGCTTGGCTCTGTTCTGTTTTCATAGGTTTCAAAATGTCAGGTTGAGATCATACCTTTACCACTTTCTTTGTGCACTTGAACTGCCCTGTTTGTGTTTGCACGTAACTAGTGCAACGTGGGCAAATATTGTATTGCATTGAAACTGTCCATCTATACCTGTATTGTGGACGGGGTGCTAGCTACCACTTGTGCTGGCAACCTGTCGTGGCTGAGGGTCAATTGAAACAAGCAAAGGCTGCACTACTGGCCTTGACGCTGTCTCTATTCTGCACTGGCTAAACATGCTGACCTTGCCAGATTGCGAACAAGAACAATCACAGGGCTGTAATTGTTCCTTTGGTGTCGCTGCTCGGATGTATTGTTCAAATGATTTTGCAAATTAGAGATGTTGCTGTCAGCTGGTTTTCTTAGGGGTATAGCACAATTCCTTTTGCTGTCCTTCGGTGGACCATATTTATTATATTAAAATGAAAGAAATGCGACCCACTTCTTTCATCACATCTGTTTCAATCTGCTGGCTGTGTGGGCACTGACAACAGATTAAAACAATCGAATGAAGAAAGTATGTGGCACTGTTTCGTTTTATTGCAATTTAATAATTGCAGCGCAGCAGTGTCAACTGACAGTTAATCGTTCATTTTCAAAAATCAATGTGACCGCCAGCAGCTAGACCAGTTCAACCAGTGAGTGCTTCTGTGGCAGGCAGGGTCTAGGTAGGCCCGTCCGAACCAGGCCTGCCCCATAAACCTTAAGCGTGTTTCCTCTGCTCCGTGCCTCAGTCTTGTCCGCTATGCCTTCAAAATAAAAAACAGTTTTGATCTTGCCTTTGATAAGTGTGCTCACACTTCACTCAGTGCACAATGTTTTTTTTTTCAGGGGGCAGACGGTGTGGCCAATTGGTCTGACCTTGGTGTGCCACCGCTCATCCCTGAGCGACCTAGTAATATTAAACAAGAAGCTGAATAGAGTAACCGTGCACTGTGTGGAAGTGTAGCGGGCACCACGTGTAAGCTGGGAGGCTACCTTAGAAAGGGCAGTCCATGCTTCAGAGTTGAAAGTATTGTGGGGGCGTAGGTGAGAGCGAGCTTTGTCAGTCAATGTGGCACGACTATGTCCTTAATAGTGGTATTGCCTTATAAAGACTCTACATATACCCACAACGGAAACTATAGGTGCAAGCCGGAGTTGCTTACTGGAGCCACCAAAATCTCAATCAGCTCACTGGCTGGCCGAGCATGAAGAAAGAGGGGTGGCGCTTGCTGTTAGGCAGAAACCTATGCAGTTCCCTTAGGGACCACTGCAAAAGGCTTAGGACTACAGGTGTTGGCAGTAAACCCAATTGGTAGCAGTCTGTACCACCCAGATTTACCTGGTAGCTGTGGCTGAGCAGCCAGACTTCTCTCAAGAAGAGTTAGACAGTATATAGAGTATACAAGATAGGTACTAAAATACAGTAGCACAGGCAAACACTGACCAGAGCTTGGGTATAAAAGTATATAATTATTTATTTAAAAACACACTTTGTAATATACACTAACACTAATATGGCAAGCAAGTTCAAACACAGTCACTATTAATATATATACATCCCTGATTACTTATTGAACAAGTCTTAGTTAAAACACCACTTATTTACAGACAGAGGTGAGCGCTTAACCTAAGATGGCACTCCAATAAGTTGGTTAAAAAGGGAGGGAAAAAGGCAGAATTAGGAAAATACACAATACCAACACTTTAAGAGAACCAGAGCATGTCAGAAAAGGCAGAGTCTACGGAGGAGCAAGAAAGTCATAGGCCAGGCCCACTCTTGGAGAGAGCAAGGCGGAATGTGTCCAAGATCATACAGTTGAATAGTACTTTAAAGAGTCTTTGCAGATAGTTCAAAAAGGGTTGGATCAAGTCAGGAAAAGTTAGTTAGCAGGTCCCAAGTCACCCCATGATAGAAAGTCAAGGATTTACGGGACACCTTGAACAGTCTGTTGCAAGGGAGACCAGGCAGGACACCGTACCTGAAATGGTGAGAAAGCTCCCGTGGGGACAATTGTTCCTGGCAGCGGGTGAAATCGGTGCTTCGTCCAGGGGAAGAGGAGATCTCGATGTGGAGGAAAGCTGGAGGTCGTTGCACTGCCAGGGAAGAGAACAGCTGCAGAGTTTCCCGGTTAAAAGGTACTACCCTTTTATTTGCGGTAGTGGTGAAGCGTGGCTATCCGGCCGCCGGGGTGCTTGGCACGGGCGATTCGACCACGAGACGATCCAGGAAGGCGAAAAAGAGGGCGAACTGGTTATCCCCACCACTTCAGAGGAAGAAGACTCTCCGGGATGAAGATCTTCTCTGTCGTTGGGAAGTGGTGAGACGGTTCAGCAGAGCTCCATCGGTGGTGTCATCGTTGCAGGTCAGCTCAGCTTCTCCCTCTTCGGATTCTTTGGTCCTGTGGCGACTTCTGAAGTTCCAGTCCCCAAAGCCCTGCTTTTATGCAGAAAACCCCCATTCATCAGTCCTAGCTGTCACTCAAACATGCTAAGTGGTGAGCCGGGCGGCTCACCACTGGGCCAATCACACAAGAGTGCGACTTGAGTTGCCGAGGCAACTCAGTCCAGGGTGCCTAAACCCCCCTCGCACACATCCTGTAGACTCGGACAGAGTGGCACCACTTTTGGAGGCTTCTGTGTAGAAGCCCGCCAAAAAGTGGATCAAAGGGCTCGACTTGGGTTGGAGTTACAGAGGCGAACACAAACTCCATTTTAAAACTGAGTCCTGGCAAAAAGACCCAACCGGGGAATAAATATTAAATAAATAACCCAGCGGTATCTTTAACATTGCACCAAAAAAGTGGTGCATTTAAAATGAATGGGAAAATCCCACAGGAAATATTCCGGTGGAATATATTGCGTGGTAACCACTGCCACCAGCCAGAAACTTGACAAGGGGGACTGCATAGTGCCCCCTCGAAAAACAGACCCAGGGGCAATCTAATTACCCCTACCCGTACTTCCACAATATGATGGTTTGTACTGGTTCTGTTCACAATTTAAGACTAGTAAAGCCAATGATGACTTTACATACCCTGTGAGACAGTAGTCAGTCCCAGGGTATGGAGTCTATGTTTGGGGGTCACTATGACACCCCTGTGTTACTGCACTGAGGGTGCTGTGTAACACACTTACCAAAAACACATTAAACCCTATGGAGTAAAAGACCCCATAGCCCATAAAACACATTACAAAGTCAAAGGACATTCTCAAATCATGTCTAAGAGTGGGAGAAAAAGAGTCTCACTCTTAGCAGGAGAAAAAAATAAACCCCAAAAATCCAGCAAAGCTGCTGGGGAACTCACTAGGTTTGGGAAATTAGCCTTAACAGAGAATTCTCCCTAACACTTGCGCACTACACATGAGTCTGACTGCCGTTCCCTTTAGGCAAACACTTAACTGCTCGCCTGTTTTCAGAGAGATGCAGCCATGCATACCCAGCAGCCTTGGACACATACAGCGGGTGGTCGGGTGGGGGGGCACTGCACGGCTCCTTATATGCAGGCTGAGATGCTGAAGAAGTACCGGATAGGGGCACCGCTCCCGCTGCCCAGCAGAGCCCAGTTTCTCCACACAGGCAGGCGCTGTATTTCTCAGCTTTCCTGCAATGTTCTCGTCGCAGGGCTTTTCTGTGTGGCACCAACCCTGGGGAAGTGTGGTGCTCTATGTAAAATGCAAGCTCCACAGTACAGGGATCACTGGGGATTACAACACTTACACTGGTACCAAGGACACCGGACACAAGCTCTAAACCAGACTCTCAATGCGGGGGAACAATGACCACTGTGCCAAACAAATCACAAACTGCAGAACCAGTCACATCCTACTAACATACAACATATACAATCAGGTACTAACAGCAGAAAACACCAGACACCCACACCCAGAAGCAACTAGTGGACATTTTCGAACAAAACGTAATTGTTACAGTAACTTGTTTTAACTTGTTTATTTTAAATACAAAATACATTAAAATGTGTAACATTCATTTAACTCTGTAGTAAATATTTTTAAAGCATTCATCTAGTCAAATAACTTTTTGATAACGTTAACACATGGCAGCTGCCATGTTGGAAGTAAACATGGCTGACAACTTCACCACACAGTCGAAAATCAGCCAAAGAGTGTAAAAAGGGGTTTGTTTTGCCTACAGATGGGTGGACATGGGAGGAAAATCCTTTTGCTTTAACTTAGAGATGGGTGTAAATGGGTGTGACACATAGGCCAAACAACACATATCCATCCATCCTCATATGCCAACCTGCATTGAAAAGCATTACAACAAACATGCATCCAAAGCCCCTATTTCAAGCTCTCATGTTAAAGCTCTTATTTTAATGACAATAGATTCGGCTTTATAGGTAGCACTTTCAGCAGCACCTAATAGCAAAAACTAAAAGAAATTTCATAATTTGAATTTTATCTCTACGGACGCGTTTTGAGACAGAATTATGGTGGGATCACATATTTCATTCATTATATATGTGATACAATTTGACATTTGCTTTCCTAAGCTTTTATGAGACACAATATATTCGTTTTTTTATATAAAAGAAACTTATTCGGAATTGAAGATCTTAATATGGGTTCATTTCAGAAATTAAGTGGAAATCAGGGCGTTTTAAATGCAAGCATCGAGGCAGCTCCAGCAATCCGACTCTCCTTACTGATGACAGAGTAAGTGCCAGATCCTCCAGAGTAGGGAGGACGAACAGCAGTGACCACGAGGTGAAAGAAGAGTAGACTGCAAAGCTGTGCTTTTTTAAAAGACATGGTGAACGTCACGTGCTTGGGAATTTGCATCAGGGAAAGTGTGCCAGGAAAGGAATGCACTTGGCCATCATCACGGCTCACGGAAGTTACCCATGCTGAGGGCCTGTTTGCCTGGATGGTGCTTTTAAAATGGTTTGTGGGTAAGTGTTGCTGGTAGAATATCATCCTACGCTGTCAGAGCGGCTCGTAGGTGTTTTTGCAATGAGATGCATTTTAATCCCAGCAGGTCTCCAGAGCCAATCACCTCACTAGCATACTGCACATCCGATCAGCTACTGCTTATATCAGAAAAGGCTACACCAAACACCGTAAGTAAGGCCATGGACATTTTCATAGCCATTTTAAAACCAAATGTACCTCTAATAGTAACTTGTTTATTTTTTATACAAAACACATTACAATATGTAACATAACTGAACAAATGCAGTAAATATGTTTAAAATCATCAATCAAGTCAAATAACTATTTTTATAACATTAAAACATGCCAGCCGTCATTTTGGAAGGAAAAATGGCTGACAAATACACCACACAGTAGAACTTCATCCAAAGAGTGCAAAAAGAGGAATGCCGTGGGTGGCCAAAGGTGGAATGGGCAGAAAATCCCAGTGATTTCACTGAGCGATGGGCATTAAATGGGTGGGACACATAATCAAATTACCATGTATCCATCCTCATATGCCAACCTGCATTGAAAAGCACTACAACAAACCTGCATACAAAGCCCCTGATTCAAGTTCTCATGTTAAAGCTCCTATTTTAATGACAATAGTTTCAGCTTTATAGGTAGCGCTTTCCGCGCCACCTAATAGCCAAAACTGAAAAGGAACAAAAAATAATCCCAATAGCTACTGTTCAATTGCCCTATTGGATGTGGAGAGCATGGCCCTGGCAACGTTTGTCTTTGATCACTTATTTGCCTGGGCCACCAACACATAGAAACTAAATTGTCAATATTCCAATTGGGTTTTAATGTCCTGATGTATGCCTGATGTATGCCCTCTCTCAAAGGGAAGACAGAGCTAAGATTCCCTTTGTTTACAGCTAGTTTAACCCTACATACAGCATTTGACCGCGTGGACAAGCAATGGCTGTGGTAGAAAGTGGCAAGTTATGGAGGAATTTTTGGATCTCATTATGCTGCTGTACCATAATAGGCATTTACAAGTTAGGTTGAACAATGAAGAGAAGGTTACTGAATGCATCCCAACTTATGCAGGTCTTAAGCAGGGTAGAATCTTAGTACCCACCTTTTTCAACCTATACTTTGCAGACCTTGAAGAGCAGATGAACTCGGACCTTCTGTTTCAGGCCAGGATGGGGAGCCTGAAGATTCATTGATTAGTGGTTGCAGATGTTATTATTTTGCTGGATAGTATTCCCATTGGCCTGCAAAGATCATCATCAAAGGTGGAACAGTTGTTGATAAATAATTTTAAGGTAATACACAGAAGTCAAAAAGAATACATTTCTGGGTCATGAAAACATATAAGGACTTTGTATGGAAACAAGGCAATACCAGTCTACGGGTAGTGAAAGAATGGTGCTATCTGCAATTATAACATAGAACAAGGTAGCTCTGTTCATTGCCCCAATGGGCAAACTCATGCCAACTATTGGGAAGTTCTCCCTTGTACCATTCATTAGATTGTATGTAAGCAAGACTACTCCATGTATTACTTACGGTCTGAAGCAAGAACTCACAAGTAAATATTAATGGCTGGGCAGGCTGCAGGGTAAACTCTGGAAACGTGTATTGAAACTCCCTACCATTATCAGTCACCTGCTATGAGTTGGGTGTACTTGCTTTGGAAGCCATTATTCTCTGGAAACAATTGCAACCAAAACTCACATTGTACAAGCACCTCTGAGTTCCCTGATGGTTTGCTATAATGAGGGTGTATAAAGAGGGTAGGTGTCCCCTTTGAACATTTTTATGAATTCATGTGCACAAGTCATTAGAGAGCTAAATTGCGACCCAAGGGCAGATAAAATGATCCACGAGGTTCTGGAGAAAGAAAACGTGTTAAATGGAAATATGTGTTGCGGAAAGATAACCCAAGAATGGGATAAATGTAGGTACAATCCGAAGATGTTTTGCGCAATTTCCCTGTCCAATTTACAGGAAGGGGTTTATGCGAGGTCGGTTTAATCTTCTTCCAACTCTTGAAAGAGTTGGTCGGTCCATGAGAAAGAAACCCGGAACAAACGAATGTGCTGTGTGTGTGGTTCAGACAAGATTCGTGAGCATAATTCAGGGGCAACGTCCTCGCCTTGGAAACAAAACCACATGGAGCAGCGCAAGTTCGATCCTCGGCTCCGTGCTTAGAAACAGTTTATAACGCGCCTAATACCCAGAAACCTCTCGGTATGAGGCTCGTTATAAATAACCTATCATATTGTGACGCTAGAGACCTTAAAACTCTTAATAGTGTACTGTGCACGTGATCCCAGAAGAGGCATGATACGTTTTCATGCCGCGTACTTAATATTTGGGCGATGAATAGGGAATACTTTTGGGAGCTTCTCTTACAGGGTCAACAGATATCTATTTGCAAGCATATTTTTAAATTAGTAAATTAAATTATTTCATTTTTTTATAAGAATATATTAGACATATTATTTCTTTTGGCAAAAACACATTGTCCATAAGGAAAGAGTATTGAAGTATTTCATACAATGTCGTGCATTTTTTTTTAATGTACGCATTTTGTGGCATCAAATGGTGTAAGGTTTGCTATAAACCAAATCATAAATACAGAAATACAAAACATGTTTTTTGTTTTTGAGCATCGTCTATTTTTGCCCTCTGTTTGAGGCATGGAGAGCGTGTCTGTGGTAGCGCTCCTGTGTGTTTTCTCCCACAGTGCATGGCGCTGCTCCTCGTAGGGAGGCTTTGCTAATAGCATCCCAGATGCTGGTCTGCTCGACTTTCCTGCTGCAGGCACATTGTCGGCCTTTCTGAACCTGACAGTACAGACAGATGTTATTCATGTCTGGTGCATATTTATGTGTTGTGTCTCACGCACAGAGGCCCTAAATCGTGCACAACGTTTAACTTTTCTAAGTGCCATCAGTTAGCGACAGCTGATGGCGTGTTATTCGTGTCTGCTCTCTTTCACAAAAGTGTATCATACCTGGAACCTTCCAGACATCATTCCTCATGCTAAACAAAGCATGTTTTAATCGCGAGAGAGTTCTCTGTTGGCACCAGGGATCAGTGTGTTGATGTGCAGGCTACAGATGGATGTTCCTTTCACATATCAGAGCTCGAAGATGTGTGTGACCTGTAAACTATACAGAGAAATGTATGAAAATAAGTGTGCCAAGTCCCGACCAAGGGGCTACAATTAATTCTCAGACAGATTTTACCTTCTTTTTGTTAATCCTGAAAAGCGCTCCGTTATGCACCTGTACTGTAAAGCGCTCTGTTATGTATCTGCATTCATGTTGTGTACAGGGGCATCTTTTGGTGGTCGCCAGGGGTGACACCTGCGACCCCCGAGGTCTCACTCCCTACACCTAAAAAAAATATTTAAACAAAACATTTTTTTCAAAAAATTAAATCGAAGCTGCTGGGCTGCCGCCAGCACCATGTAGCTCTTTGTTTCTGGCGTGGCTGGCATTCTTTTTCAGGCCTCTTAAAAAACACGGGGGCTCCACAAGTGTAACACTCTGAGCAGTGACCCTAAATAAGAAAGAATTGGAATAACACATAATTTGTCTCTCTGGATTTCTGTACAATAATTGCTAGACTCATTAAAGGTTTATTTTAGGCACTCTTCAGGTGGTGAGTCTCTGATTTAATCTGTTCTTAAACACCTCAAACTCAGAATGCAGAGAAAAACTTCCAAAAAGCATTTAGAGTAGAATAAGCATCAACTTCTGACTTAGTATTTTGCTTTTTGCAAGCTGCAGTTATAGCATGTTTTTTCTGCCGTTGTACGATCATCACAAGACCTTCCATCTCATTGTCCTCGGTCACTTGAAAAAATCCTTGTGTCTAAAAGCTTGTGTACAGAGTAGAAATGTTTGACTATTGCACATAAAGTAGCCCTTGATTTAATTGAGCCACAATTACTTCTTTTTTTTAATGTGTCTATCTTTCCTCTTCTCCCTGGCATGCTGTTCAGGATGTTTATTTGCAAGTATGAGGTAACGAGTGCGTAGAATATGGGATGCTGCGTGCGTGTGCTGCTTTCCCCATGCTACTCTAAATTCTTTAATAAACAGTTATGAACCCTTCCAATGGTATGTATTTTGCCAATGTCTGAAGCCTGAAAAGTAGATCCAAGCAGGCTTAACATGTGGCCAACTTTGCACCAGACCTGCAGATGAACTGGCCTGCTGTTAAATCACAGTTACCAGTTTAATGGTACCCACTACAGAGTTTAATTTGCTTTCGGACTTTAAGAACATTCAGACATGTAATTGCTCATTTTACTATAGCCGGGAAGATAGCTATAGCCGGCAAGACAGCTCAGTGGGTTGAGCATTTGCTCCTGCACTGTTTGTGTGTCATCTGCCGGTTGCAGGTTCGAATATCGGGAAGGCCAGCTCAGCCTTTCATATTTATGAGGTTGAAAAATGAGTACCAACACAGGTTAGGGAATATTTTATGTTTTTGTTCAATATAAAGTCCTTAAGCATAAGTGCTATATAATAGCTCATCATTGGCATTTGGCCTTGGATGTCTGCTTGCATTCACGGTAATTTGGTAATGTGGGCCTATACACACTGATATTAACAATACATATGGTGATCCATTCTTGTATGAAATGTATATCACATTACAGTGATGTTGTAACCATGTTTCATGGGCTTCTTACAAGCAATACTATGTGATGTCACTTCTGGTTTTGTTAAGAGGTGAAAGGTCATGCTCCATCGCATCCGGCAAGGTCACTTCAGGGTGGGGTCAAATGACATCAGAGGTCAAGGGTCGTATGATGTCACTTCCGCTACCCCTGGCATTTTGGCAAAATTACGTCGCTGATTGTGTACCTCTGTAAAGCGCTCCACTGCTTCTCGAAGCTAGGTCCATGCCCAGTAAATACCATAATAATAATAATAATCGCAAAATGTAATTTCTGATGCCGAAACATTTCGTAAGTATATGATACCAGAAACTGAATCAGATACTTGGAGTCACAGACTGGCCGAGAATTTATATTTTCCAACAAAAAGACAAGAGTTCATATGGGGATTATTTACTGCTAGTCTTCATTACTCAAAATCCAACTTTTCCTCGTCCCAGTACATATTATGAGTTGTTCGACCTCTCCCAGGAGCCCTTCTTTTATTCCTTTTCTTTCACCCCTGACACTCTCTGTCCCACCCTTTCTTTGGGGATATAACTTCCCGCAGCCCATCAGCCCTAGTTAAGCATGACCAAGTCACATCACAGCCCCGTTCAGCCATGTTGGGAGGGAGAGGTGGGACAAAAGTACTGGTACGAGGAAGAGTTGGACTAGAGGTGATGAAGATTACTGATAAATAATGCCCAAATTACCTCCACATCCTTCTTCAACGTCCCAAAACATATCATGAGGTGTACCAACAGGATGTGCTGAATGGGAATAAAGGAACAGAAAAGCCACCAAGTCATGCTCATCACCTTGCACCATTTTATTAAATAAAACAAGCAGCATAGGGTTCACCTGGTACCAACTCCCAGAACTCCAGACCCAAAGGCACTTGCACCCACCCAGAGACGATTCAAGCATTAGTGATGTACAAAAGTATTAGGTTTGTCTCACACGGCCACCCAGCAAATGTCATTTTTTTAATGTATTTATTGTTTGCTTGTTAGGCACTTACACAGCAAGTAACATACTGTTTCAAAGCACGCACAGGGTGAGGGGAGGGAAGATGGGAGTGAAATACATTATAAAACACAATATTTAAAAGAACAGTGTAGAGAAAAGGAAGAAAGGACAAACCTAATATGCCTTGTGAGTATTCAGAACGTGCAAGTGCAGCAAGGGTGAGGGCAGAGGGGTTAAGTGCTGGAGAGTCTGCGGTCATGGGCGAGCCTCAGATGAAGTGCTTGGGTTGTTGAATGCCACATGGCTTGGAGCCACGTTAGGAGTAAGTGCCAAACCTCCAGGGCGGAGGGTGTGCCAAGACAAGTGCTGATGGTAGACAGAAGTTGGACCAATTGGGTGTGGGAGGTCAAAGGTCTGATGATGCATAAGGGCCCTGAGGATGCATAACCACTTCAGACACCAATCACAGCAACTGTGGGAGAAAGGAAGGAGGAGGAAAAGAGGAAATTCTTGAGGACCTTCCGGAATTTAAGAAGGTCCTGCTCAAGGTGCAGAGGCAGTGGGAGGCTGTTCCATAGCAAGGAGCAAGCTAAGGAAAGTGATCGACCACCTTCCCTCTGTTCAGCAAAATGCTTTACACACAAAGAGTTGGTGACAGAGGAATGTAGTGGTCTGAAAGGAGAGTATTTAGTAAGATAAAGTTGTAAGATAAAGTTGAAGATAGTGTGGCCCCCGGGCCCAGACTGCCTTGTGGATGATGCAGCGGGATTTGAATTTAATATGTGCACCAACCGGGAGCCAGTGAAGACTTTTTTACTGCACGAGAGATGCTGTACCTGGGCTTAAGGCCAAGGATAAATCTTGCTTCCCTATTCTGGATTAGCTGGAGGCATTGCAGAGAGGAAGAAGGAAGATTCAGGAGACGGCTATTGCAATAGCCAAGCATAAATAGAACCATGGCTCAGGTAACATTGAGCCTCTGGGGGAAAAAGAGAAAAGGGAGAATTCATTTGAGAAGGAAGAGCTGAAAGTGGGACTTCTTGGCAATGTCCTGAGTGTGAGGAAGGAGAGCGAAGAGTAGAAGATGACTCCAAGGTTTCTGGTTTCAGAGGATGCAGCAGGGGGAGAGCCCAAGGTGGCAGGCCAGAGTGAAGGGAAGAAGGAGGGAGCAGGGGTCCTGATGGGAAGGATCTCAGTTTTACAGGCATTGATACAGAGATCGTTGGAGGTGCACCAGGACTGGATGACAGATAGGCAGTCTGGAATGATGGGGGGTGCAAGAGAGTGAGCAGGGAGTTTGAAAAAGAGCTGTGTGTCATCAGCATAAAACTGGAAGTTGGAGGGGAAGGAGGAGATGAGGCATGCAAGCTGAGCAAGCTAGATGTTAAAGAGCCAAGGGGAGATGATAGAGCACTGGGGGACATCACAGGTGGAGAAGGCAGTAGGAGAGGAGAAGGTGCCCAGGATGACTTGGGAAGAGCTGTCAGGAAGGATATCAGTCAGTCCAGTGCCTTTTCCGAGATACCAAGGGAAATGAGGAGCCTTTGTATGAGGATGGAATATTTGACCATGTCAAAGGCAGAGGAGAGATTGAGAAGGATGAGGACAGCTGGAAAGTTGTAGTCCAGAGATCCAAGCAGTTCTTCACGGGTGTTCAGAAGAGCAATTTCCATGCTCGGAACCCAGATTGATGGTTGTGGAGACCACCAACAAGTTCGGTGTGTGAGATGAGTTGGGATAATGCCAGCTTCTCCAGCAGCTTCCCCAGCAAGGGAGTGATGGAGATAGGGTGGTAGTTGGCAGGGCAGGTAGTGTCTGCTGAAGGTTTCTTCAGGAGTGAGCACCCAAGGGAGTGCTTAAGGGAGAAGGGGAAATATACAGTTAGAAAAGTGTGATTGCAGAAATCAGCGAGTGCTGCTGAGAGCAGAGTCAGAGATAGCATGAGGGCCAGAGAGCCAATGTTACCCTAATGGTCCTGAATGAGCAAGAGGAAACCTGTTTAGGAGAGACCTTCATGGAGCAGAAAAATCTGGCAACTTCTTCAGGTGTAACAGGGGAGAAGGAGGAAAAGGAGGAAGGAGGAGGGAGAGGGGCCCAGGGAGGCAAGGGGGTGTGGGATGGCGTGGGAGGATGGGTAGCAAGGGTGTTCAGGATGTCGTGAGTTTTGGTGACAAAGTGTGTGGCCAGTGCATCGAAGAGGGCCTGGGAAGGGGAAGCAGAGGAGGAGACAGCAGAAGTTGGATAGTACCCTGCAGATCTTGAAAAGTTCTGCCGTATTGTTGGATGCACTGGAAACCTGTGTCTGTATGTGGGCTCTTTTCTTGGAACGGATGGAGAGTATGTATTGCCTTTGGAGCAGGCAGCAGGCCAGTTTGTCAGAGGATGAGCCTGAGGTTTGCCTCTTCTGTTCTGCCATCGTGCACTTTCTTTTCAGGGCCACCAGTTCAGAGTCATACGAGGTGTTACACTTAAATGCAGGTTTCAGGCTGCTGAGAGCAGAGTCAGAGGTAGAATCCGGCGTAGGTGAAAGGCGGATGAAGGTGGAAGCAAAGGCAGCAGCTGACACTCGTTTCATTGGACGGATGTTAGTGACCGAGGTACAGAGGGCTTTTCGGGGTGCGGTTAAAAGGCCAAACGGACCCCAAGTGAGAGGAGAGTAGAGAGTAGTCTGAACACGAAAGAGGGGTGTTTAAGTGGGGGGCGAGAGAGAGGTCAGTGTGTATGAGGGTACTTAGAGTGTGTCCAGTGGAATGGGTTGGCCCAGAAGGGAGAACAGAGAGGGACAGAGAGATGCAGAGGTCAATGAAGAGAATGGATGCAGAGCCAGTGGAGTCCAGTTGGATATTGAAGCCACCCAGGAGGAGGAGGTTGGAGGTGGATGAAAGTAAGGATAAACAGAAATCAGCCCATTCAGAGAGGAACAGGGAGGTGGCAACTGGAGGTCGGTAAATGGTAGCAATGGTCAGTGTGGAGGTGGGAGAAATGACCAACTTGTAAACCAGGCTTTCAAATGAATATTAGAGCTGAGTGGGTAAGATGGATGCAGGAACCCACTCAGGGAAGATTAAGGCAACCCTCCCGCCCGCGGGGTATGGTCGAGGCTTGGAGATGATCTTGAATCCTTCAGGGAGGAGGGAGTCAAAAGCAGTGACTGAGCTGACATTGAATAACGTCTCGGTAAGAGTGAGAATGTTGAGGTCAATGTCTTCAAGAAGGAGGCAGATGTTAGCAGAGTGTTTGTTGGCTGAGCGGGCATTAAGGGTCGCGAGATGGAGGAGGTCTCCGCCTTTGAAATTTTTCTGAGGCGGGGTACAGGGGCATGGTACACCAGTCAGAGAAGGTAGAGAGAGAGAGTTACAGGGGGAGATGTAGGAGAAGGAAGAAAGTTAATGAGAAGGTAGGATCCAGTCAAGGAGAAGGGGGTTGGGTTGAGGACCCTGAACCAGGATAGTGCCTGTGCGATAGACATTAATAAAGCAACATGAAGATGCAAAGGCGGCCAAGAGGACTTCCCACTTGGTTCCACCATCAATGGTAGAGCATGTGGAAGGAGAGAGGGTGGAAATGAAATGTGGGGTCCATAGATCTGGAGAGGGGGCAGAGAAGAGGATATCGGTGAAAACCTCCGGACATAGGTGTCTGCGATGGAAAGTCCAGGGTTTTCACTCAAGATGACTTTTTTGGGATTTTTCCTAATGGACTTCTTGAGAGAGGGGGGATAGGTGATATTGTAGTAGTTAGAGAAAATGGGTGATATGGAGAGAGTCATGGGGATGATAGAGGTTAGTTGAGGTTAGTCCTGGAATGAAAGAAGAGTGGCTGCACAGCACAGTTCTAGCTAAACTCACCAGGTGGCCTAGTAGGGTAGTCACAAAGGCATTTATGCAATCCAGAAAGGGACACATTTCAAGAGACAGAGGTGCACAGATGTAAAAAGTACACACAGCCCAAATTCAACTTTTTTTAAAAAAATAGGCGAAATGCAATGCAAGAGAGATGCACAGATGTAAAAAGTACACACAGCCTAAATTCGATTTAAAAAAGAGGCACAAATGCAATGCAAGAGAGGTGCACTGATGTAAAAAGTAAACCCGGCCTAAATGCAATGTATTGCAAGAGGGGTGCACAGATTTAAAAATTGCACACAGCCTAAATTCGATGTTTAAATAATGCAATGCAATGCAAGAAAGGTGAACAGATGTAAAAAGTACAAACAGCCTAAATTCAATACAAAAAATAAAAAAATTGAGGCACAGATGTAATGCAAGAGAGGTGCACAGATGTAAAAAGTACACGCAGCCTAAATTCGATAAAACAAAAAATTGAGGCACAGATGTAATGCAAGAGAGTTGCACAGATGTAAAAAGTATTCAGCCTAAATTTGATTTTTCTTTTAAAAAAAGGGGAAAATGCAAAGATAGGAAATGTAGGTTAGAAGAGGCAAAGGAGGCAGAGAACATTTGCACAATGAAAAGGTTCAGACAGATTGGTGGAGGCGGCTATGGAAGAGTTCAGCCATCACTCACTATTAGTAATGCAGCGAGCGAAGGAGTCAAAGGATTAAGTCTGGATGCTGAGACATAGTTTGTGGAGGGGCCCTCCTCGTCCAAGACAGGCACAGACCAGGCCTTAGAGGTGGGCCTTTGATGGAATTGCTGGCTTTAGCCTACCAGCACTTCCTCTTGGTAGAAGAAGAAGATGGGGTAGCCAATCACAGTGGGCCCTGCTGGACTTCAGTATGTGGCAACTCAACCCTAGGCGGGGACGACCATCTTGAAAAGGAGAGCTTTATGGCCTAAAGAATGGAAAATGGCCCAAGGGAAGGTCATCCCCACTCCCCAGTTGCCCCAAACACACACAATTTGCAAGCTTTCTTCAAAGCGCTTTCAACCACAAATAATGTGTGTGACTGAGCGCTCCCCTGTGATTTTTTGGGGATAACAAATATGTTCGTGTAAAACGCCTCAGGTCAGTGGAAAGAGCCCCCAGGGCTTACCTTTGATTTTCTAGCGAAAACACTGCCCCTGCAGCTTCCAACAAACGGTTTTGGTGGTGGTGGGGGAGAGGCTTCACCTCTGAATCCAGACGAGGAAATGTTTGAAGCACTGCCATCAATTGACACTCATTGAGCCTCTGCCCAGGATGCCACCATTGCACTCATAGATCTGCTCTGGTCTCCTAGGGGGATGGGATACCGGTGGATTCATAGGCCAAAGAGAAAGTGTCCCTCATCCAGCTACTAATGGTAGGAATGGATGCCCTAGTCCCTGGCTAATTCTCCCCCAAAGGTGACAAAGAGACTATCAGCTTTTCTAAAGGAACTGAAACCTTATAAATAAATCAGACCTGCCTTTTGAACATCAAGATGGTACCATCTTTCTTCGTGGGTTGTGGGATTACGAAATAAGGCAGGAAGAACCACCTCTTATGACATGTGGAATTTGGACAAACTCTTGGGGAGAAAACAAGGGTTGCCTCAAAGAAATAAGGTGTCCGCCTCAGCAAGTAAATATGAGGGTCTAAAGGATAGGGAACATAGTTCTCCCAATATCCTGGTTGACGTGATCACTACCAAGAAGATCGCCTTGATGGACAAAATGTTTAGGGAAATATTTTGCAATGGCTCCATGGCAGCAGCTTTAAGTACCTTTAAAACAAGAGGGAGGTCCTACTGGGGCAACCCTGAGGCACTTGGATGCCTTTCCAGCATCCTGCATGTCAAGTAACAATCTGCAGGGATTAGAAACCAGAAAAGTACTGAGAGACACCAACAGAGCCCTCAAGGTGGAATCCACCAAATCCAGATCAAAACCCTCTTGGAAGAACTGGAGAACAGAAGAGGCTTGTCAACTGGTCATGCTGAAATCCTTTCTTGAGCACCAGCCTTGAACAACTCCCCAGTGCCTAGAACACTAATTTAAGGTGAAAGGTATTTTGTCCCTTTGGATAGATTCTGCTAACCTTTGGGATAGCCTCCATCTCTGAAACTTCTCCCTCTTAATTCTGGAATTTTGTTAACCGGGGAACCAGATGAAGCAATCAACTTGGGCCATTGCCCCGACAAAAGACAAACACATGCCAGACCCAGAGGCCCCCCAGCTCTGTACCTGTGCCCGGTGCTCATGGGGCTGAAGCCCAGCAGGCCCATGACAATGTCCCGGGAGGATAGCTCAGGGGCAACGTGTTCGCCTTGGAAACAAGACGACATGAAGCAACACAGCTTCGATCCCCGGGTCCGCGATTAGAAACCTCTTGGTATTTAAACGCATTATGAACACGCAACTAAGAAAAATATACACATAAGGTAGGCAATGGTGCCTCCTCAGATAGAACAAAGCCTGAGGCAGGACATTTATTAAGTGGGTCTTGTCGGGCTAGGGTGGAGTTTTATTTATTTATTTATTTATTGCATTTATAAAGCACACATGCATCCCTGGGGCATTGTGGTGGTGTTACAATAGACTTACTGAGTTACAACATATACATATAAGACAAGTTGAAGGTGATATTTCCAGCAGTAAAAACAAAACAGGAAGTACAGGTTTACATTGAACAATACAGAGTTACAGTCAGCAATACATGGATAGTGCTTCAACTGGCTCTGAGGTTACAGGGGAGCCAGTTGAATCGAATCGAGAGTTATCATAGGCTGGAGGAGCCGGTGAGATGGTGTTGGTGTGTTCTTAGTTGAAGAGCTTTGTTTTAAGTGATTTACGAAAGGTAGTGTGGGAGGTTTTATTCCTTAGTGGTGTTGGTAGTGCTTGTTGGATGCTCCTGCTTTGGCTCTTTTGAAGGTCAGGATGATGAGCTATGTCCCGGAAGGATGGATGGGACACAGGGAGTTATGTCCCGGAAGGATGGATGGGACACAGGGAGTCAAGGGTGAAAGACAATAAATAGAAGAAGGGTCTCTGGGCGAGGTGGGACACCGCATGATATGTACTGGGAAGAGGAAGAGGGATATGGAGATAACATCAAATCAAAAAATATATAAAAAGGATTTTATTTAAGAACAATGAGAAGATATCTACTTGCAAATTGAGATATTTCAAAACTAACAGCATTAACCAGATGTGATCACATTTCTCTGCATCAGACAAACATAACATGTAAAACACTGAAATATTACAATCTAAAAACAGCATACTTTTTCATTCTTGATAGAAGTAGGGAAATCTGCATTTGAAAGTGTTGCCTGCCATGACGTCTAGGAAGCAATAGCAACCATATTACATTTAAAAATAGGATATTGAGAATCGGAGGTGTGTTGCCAACTTGAATGGACTATACATTGACAGATGTTTGGGGTACCCATCTGTGTGCACGTACTGGGTTTTTGACAGGTCAAAACTAGCTGAAGGGTATTAAGGTCTATGCTGTAGTATGATATAATTCGAAGGATATTAGAGGTACAGTTAGGATGTTCTTGAGAGGGGAGTCCATAGAATTGCAGGCAAGTGATACAGGTTGTGAAAGGGGAAGGTGAACCATGTTTGGCTCGGGAAGGTTCAGCACATGTGCCCCTAATGAGGCTATGTTTATGTGAGTGTAATAAGATGGAGGAAGAGAAAGAAGTACAGAGCCAATCAAAGCCTCTTGAAAGGGTTCATGGATGATGTGTACAGGGGAGGAAGAGGACCTATCTTACGAAGGACAGGCGATTCCTCCAATGAGGAGATGATGTTTTTCTTTACCTGTCAGGTTCTTTTTTCGAATACTGGTGCTGTCGTTTTGTTTTAAAAAAGAATTATGCAGATGGAGTCTGAGAAGTGTCTCACCGAAGAAGAGATCACCTACGAGTGGGCCTACTAAAACAATATAAATAAGAAGTTGGAAGAGGCACCCGTTGTGCGATTCGTTCAAGTTCCAGTTGAAGTTAATTAGTTTAAAGGCCACGGATACTCTCCGGTGGCAAAACGGAGGCTCGCGTAGGAGAACGGCTCCCTGTAGAGCTCTACATTCGTGAGGGAGAAGTCGGAGCGGGGAAGCCCTTCCGCGGCCGCTGAACAGCTGCGAGAGGCTGTCCAGAGCCCCCACCTTCGTGAGGGAGGAGTCGTCTTCTCACAAAGGCTTATCAGAGCCCGTGAAGAGAGGGGCTCGGCTCAGCCTCTGTGGGGCCCTCACCCTCGTGAAGGAGGAGTCAACATCCGAAGAAGGCTTATCGGAGCCTGTGGAGAAGGGGGGCCCCGGGGGGAACGCGAAGCGTTTCCCCCCGGGGAGTTTTTTGGCGATGCACATGGCCAGCGAGTGGCCGTGGGGCAGAGCGCCTCCTGGGGGGGTATTTAAGGGCTCAGGGAAGGTTCGGGAGGCAGGCGACAGTTAGGACTTGATGATTGTACAGGTCCCGTTGCCTGCTCCCGAGCCTTCCCCGTGTCCTTGGGCCTAGCTGTCGGTTAGTGCAGGTGAGGTGGGGGATTGAGGAAGCGTTAAGGAGGGTAGGTAATTTATTTAAAAAAAAAAAAAAAAAATTAAGTTGTTTGGGTAGCAGGGTAGGAGGGGTGCCGTAGATAAGACACCCCTCTCGGCTTACCGGCATATTTAGTTGCTGGGTACTTCAGGAGGGCGGCTCGCGAGCGGGGGAAAGGCTTGTGGGGCTCCGCGCCGGCCGTCTCTCATTTCGGGTCGACGGTTGGGCTGAAGGGGGAGCGGAGCCTCAGCTGATCCGCAGAAGCGGGTACGCGGGGATTTCTTTGGGCTCCGCCCGCTCCGCTCCGAGAGTTTAGTTCCGTGTGCGTGGGCGTTTTTCAGCAACGCTCGCGCAGATAAGGGGCTGGGCGGCGGTTTTAAAGGAGCCGCGCCCAAGTTAGTTTGGAGTGCGGTGCGAGCCTGACACAGCTAGGTGGCAGTGCTCTGCCTGTTAGCAAGTGCTAACAAGGGTTTCTTTAGTGAGTCTTGTAGGGCTCCCGCTTTGGGAATAGGGGTGGGGAAGGGGAGGGCAGGGTGTTAAGTGTTAGTGGGGCAGGGGGAATATATTGATTGACTATTAGGGAGGTTATTTTCAAGGTTTCACATTAGGTGCGTGTGTGGCTTGGGGTTCTTTCTGGGGGCGCTTTGCTCCTTTTTTTTTTTTTTTTTTTTTTTTTTAGTTTCAGAGGTTACAAGGTGGTAAGGGCTAGTCCACGGGTAGGTCCCGGCTCGGGGGCATAGATTATTTAGGGCAAGTTTTGAGGGTTGTATTGGCTGGGCACACACATTTTAGTGTGCACAATGACAGGCCGGGGGGCGAGCAGGAAGGGGCTGGTGGATGCGGGGGCCTTGAAGAAGGCCCTGGAAATCATTAGCAGGGCAACCACAGCCCAATTGGAAAGTGCGGTAGGGGAAGTTACGGGAGAAGAAGGGAGCGGTGGGGGCCGGCCGCAGCGCAGAGCGGCGGCAGACAGTGCATTGGCGGCGGTGGTAGCCTGCACCCCTACGGCAGGAAAAGGGGAGATTTGGGAATCTAGGGGCAGGAAGATGAGGAGGGAGATAGACAGGAGGGCAGAAGGGGGTTTAATGAGTTCAGGGGATCGGCCAGAAAGGGGAGAAGGGTATGATAGCCCCAGGGTAGAGGGGAGTTCTAGGGGGGGTAGAGTCCGAGGGAGCAACAGTGGGGGCAGGGGTGGAGGACAGGTGGGGGTGGCGGGGCAGAGAGGAAGAGGGGGAAAATACCTACAGAAGAGTGCGGGTGGGAGAAGGAGGGAGAGGTCCCCGTCACTTGAGGAGGGTAGGGTGGGGCGCGGAACGGCCCCCCCGGATAGGATGAGTGGGGGCGGAGGGCGCTGCGCAGCCCCCGCTGTGCAGATGGAGGTTGAGGGTTTTGGTACGGCCCCTCCTCAGTCAAAGCAAGGAGAGCCTAGAGGGCACAGCACGGCCCCTAGCAACGAGGATGTCAGGGTGGAGGTCGGAACGCCTCACCCAAGAGAAGAGGACCAGGCGGAGGTTCCCACAGCCCCGCCGGGAAGACGTCAGAGGAGTGGCGGGGCGGACGCCCCGGGCTCGGAGGAAGATCTGCAAGTTATCTCGGGCAGGAGCCCGCATCCTCAATGGTATCTAAGGGGTGATGAAGTTGGTTGGGATGAATATGGGGGGCAATGGGAATTTGAGGATTACAGGGCGGAAATGGGAAGGGCGGAGGAGAGAAGAAGTTCAAGGTGGGACGGGGAAAGGGAAGTACAAGGGGGTCGGGGCGAAACGGGTCGAGGAAATTATTGGCTGGGCGATTGTGCTGACATGTTTTGTCCCCGCAGCAGGAGCCCTCTGAGAATGGAGAGGAGGAGCAGCGGTGTGGAGGCCAGGCCGCAGATGGCAGGCGTGGAAAGAGGTGAGAGGGAAAGGGAATGGTCATCTGCATGGCAGAGAGGGGTCACAAATAGGGGGTTAGGGGATGACCGGGGTGGTCTACAAGGTGTGATGAAGGAAGTGGGGGTGCAGGCTTTTGGAGCTGAAGAGGTTGGAAAGAACATTTGCTCGGTAGAGGTCCAAACGGACAAGGTGGTGGAGCCATTGGGGCTCGAGGTGCAGGCGGGAAAAGATAAAGAGGGGGAGGTAAAGGGAAAGGAGAAGAAATTGCCATACATGGGGATAACAAAGCCATTGGGGGCGCATTTGATGGCAGCAACCAGGGAGAAGATACAGGGAGGTGAATTTGTGGATGTCTTCAAGTTGCTGCATAGGGAGGTGAGAGCGAAAGAGGGGTCCAAGGAGGAAGAGAGAGAGTTGGCTTCACGCCCGAGGGTCCCGGTGACCATTGAGAATTGGACGTCGGCGTTTATCATTTATGCCAGTGTGTATTGCGAGAAATTCCCGGAGCGTTGCGTGGCTCTGCTTAAATACATGGATGTAATAAGGAAGGCTTTCACAAGCTTTGGGGGCTTTGCTTGGGTAAGGTATGATGAGGAATTTAGAGCGAGAATGGCGGAGGACAGTCAGGCGGTCTGGGGGGAGATAGATATGGATCTTTGGCTGCAATGGATGGCCCCAACGAGGCCAGCCCCGACATTGCACACAGCGAGTGGGCTGCCTGTGCCTTACCGGCCCTTTCTTGGTCGCCCCGCCCATGAGGGGGTGGGGGGAGGAGGCGGAGGACAGCCCTCAACTGCATGTTGGGCGTTCAATAAAGAAGGCTGCACGAGGTGGATGTGCAAATTTAAACACGAGTGCAGCAGGTGTGCGGGTCGGCATCCGGTTACAGAGTGTTTTCAGGCAGGGGACAGTGGGTCAGGGCGAGGAGCGGGGCAAGGAAGTGGGGGGGAAGGACCGCATACCAGGTAAATTGGGGTGTGCTGGTAGGTCGGGCTCAGTTTAATGTAAAAGTAGGGGGGGGCACAAGGTTTGATGAAAGATGGCTGGGGGCAACTGAAAGGGGGGCAGAAGAAGGGTGAGGAGGAAGACGCGTAGGTAGGGGAGGGCCGCAGGGGGGATGTAACGGTGGTAATTGTTAAGGGGAGGTAGCTGTCGTTTGGAGGGCATGGACGACGGGGGTGAAGCTCTCACGCTTGCCGCACGACAAGGTGAGTAGGCTTCAGGCTGCATGGACGGAGGTGCGGGAGCGCCTCTAGTGCAGCAGGGGGAAGTGAGGATTTGGGTCTGCATGGACGGGGGTGCACTAGGGCCCCTGGTGCAGCTAAAATAAAAAATGAAAAAAATAAAAAAGTGGAACAGAGAAGCGAGGTGCCGGAAGAGGAATTTATGTGGAATGGTCTGCATGGACGGGGGCGCAGGTTTGGCCCCTGGTGCAGCGGTGGAGAGGAGTAAAAGAAAAAAAAGGGGGCCTGCATGGACGGGGGTGCACTAGGCCCCCTGGTGCAGGTGGGAAACAGGTGGTAATGGACGCAAGTAGCTTGAAGATGGTGATATGGAAGGAACTGCATGGACGGGGGTGCAGGTTTGGCTCCTGGTGCAGCGGCGGAGAGGAGTAAGGCAGAAAAGGGGCCTGCATGGACGGGGGTGCATTAGGGCTCCTGGTGCAGGCGGGGAAGAAAAAAAAAAAAAAAAAAAAAAAAGGGTGGTAATGGATGCGAGGAGCTTGGAGAGTTAGAGGGAAGGGACTGCATGGACGTGGGTGCAGGTTTGGGCCCCTTGGTGCAATGGCGAGAGGAGGAATAAACTAAAGGTCCTGCATGGACGGGGGTGCACGTGGTCCCCCGGTGCAGGGGGGACAATGCAGGAATGTAAAGGAATAAACTGGGCACAACAAGTGGAACAAATAGTTATTGCTTGTAGGGGAGCTGTCTGTGACTTGTTTTTACGTGGTTATTGTTTGGGGGCTTTCAGGGTTTTTGAGTGGGTCGGGGGAAAAGGGGGGGTAGTGGGACTGTAGTGGGAAGATGTTCAAATTACAGAAGAAGGTTTAGACATCAAGATTAAAAGGTCTAAGACGGATAAGAAGGGAAGGGGCTCGTGGTTCCGGCTGGGTCGTGGGAGCAAGGTCTTATGCCCAGTTCTAGGTGTTAGGGGTATCGCGGAAGGAGTTGGTGGCAGGGGGAGAAAAGGAAGAGGATTTCGGGACTCATTATTTAGGATGGGCGCAGCATCTGTGGGTACCGGGCTGGGTTTTTTCGGAAGACAAGGTGAAAAGATTGGGACGTTGGAGGTCTGGGTAATATAAGGGGTACGGCAGGGAGTTTGATAATGGGGTTGTTGAAAAGGTGGTTAGGACTTGGTGGGCCAACTGTTGTTGAAATATTTTTGACTTGTCAGTGATTTTGTATTTTCTTTTTCAGATGCTGCGCGAAAGGAAGGGGAGTTGGCGCAAGTTTTGATTTGTTGGCCATTGAATTGTTAAGTGGGTTGGGAAGGAAGTGGGGAAAAGGGGTTTGGAAGGTAACAGGGGTGCAGTTACAAGGAAGTGGGGGTGAGACGGCACGGGTTGGGGGGCCTGCGGGGGGATCAGCTGCTTCCTATATTGGCAGGGTTGAGGGAACGCTTGGGGTTACAGAGGTGGTGATTTTGCATGCAGGGGAGAATGACCTGGTGAGGAATACGGGTGGCTCTTCTTAGTTTCTGGGCTGGGAGACTGGGTAAAAAGTTTGAGGTAGAAAAGTTTGGGGGGGGGGTGGGGCAGAAAGAACTCCTCGGGGGAGGGTTTTTCTGGTGCCGGGGGCATGGCCCCTTTTGATGTGGGGGGAGGGAAGCACAATGGGGGAATGACACGGGAAAGGATGGGGTGGCGCTGTTTGCACAAGCAGGTCACCCCGGGGGAACAGGTATTGAGCCTGGAGGGGCATGGCCCCTGGGAGAAAGCGGGACGCCTGGAAAAGGGGCAAGGAGACGGTAGGATCCAAGGGATCATTAGGGAGGAATTAGGTTATTTAATTATTTAATTGTTGGGGGAAAATGAAAATGTTTAATTTATTTAAGTGGTGGTTAAAATATTCCTTTAGCTTGTTAGGCCATGGAGCCAGTTAAGCGTTTGATTGTAAGCTTTGGCCTGTCACATTAAAGCGACCTTTTCCACTTTTAAACGAGTCTGGGGTTTTTGTGCATTAAGCCAAAAGGGGGGCCCCGGGGGGAACGCGAAGCGTTTCCCCCCGGGGAGTTTTTTGGCGATGCACATGGCCAGCGAGTGGCCGTGGGGCAGAGCGCCTCCTGGGGGGGTATTTAAGGGCTCAGGGAAGGTTCGGGAGGCAGGCGACAGTTAGGACTTGATGATTGTCCCGCCCTCCCACCCTTTTCACTTTCGTTAGGGTAGTGTCTGGGTATGTAATATGGTGGGATCCATTGTTCATGGGATGATGCAGGGGTTTTTTATATGGCATGGCGGGTTCATGAGTTTTGGGGTCTGTTAGGAAGGTAGGGTTGGTGGTTTTGTGTGACAGGTCAGGGCATTGGGAAAGTTGTGTGTAATATATGTTGCTGATGTGGCAGGTCAGGCTGGCTGCAGGTCATAGGAAGGGGGAGTTTGGTGTAGAGGGGAGTTTGAAGGGTGTTGAAGTGGGTCGGGGCGCCGGGGGCATGGCCCCTTTTGATGTGGGGGGAGGGAAGCACAATGGGGGAATGACACGGGAAAGGATGGGGTGACGCTGTTTGCACAAGCAGGTCACCCCGGGGGAACAGGTATTGAGCCTGGAGGGGCATGGCCCCTGGGAGAAAGCGGGACGCCTGGAAAAGGGGCAAGGAGACGGTAGGATCCAAGGGATCATTAGGGAGGAATTAGGTTATTTAATTATTTAATTGTTGGGGGAAAATGAAAATGTTTAATTTATTTAAGTGGTGGTTAAAATATTCCTTTAGCTTGTTAGGCCATGGAGCCAGTTAAGCGTTTGATTGTAAGCTTTGGCCTGTCACATTAAAGCGACCTTTTCCACTTTTAAACGAGTCTGGGGTTTTTGTGCATTAAGCCAAAAAGGGGCTTGGCAGGAGTGGCTAAGAGAGACGGTGCGGGGCCCCCACCTTTGTGAAGAAGGAGTCCTGTCAGCAGGCGCTGGCGAATCAGAGCCGTGAAGAAAGGAGGGCTCGATGGGAATCACCCGACACAGCTGATGCTAGCGATCGCGGCCGTCTCTGAGGACAGAGCGGTTATGAAGGTGATGAATGAGCTGATAAACAGGTGAGCCCCTACAAGAGCGATCGATACCATTTGGAGGGGACAGAGATCCCTAAGAGAATATAGGTGAAAGGGGTGAAGCTGGGGAAGCAACCATACTGTGAACTCGAGACTTGTATACAGAGTCAAGTGAACTTTCAAGACAGGCCACTATAAGGGGTAAGATCGAAAGGAACATGTAGAAGACCCTAAAGAGAAGCCAAATCATATTTATATATAGAAATAACCTGGAGAAGGATATAAGGCTGAATGGTGGGATAAAAGGAGGTATCCAGTTGAAGGAAGTGAATTACAACAAAGACTTTTCTGGTGTCAACTTCTAGTTCACGCTACCAAGATAGTAAAGAAGCCTGTGTTAAAAGAAATAAAGCCATATTTGTTCATCCTAACCTGGCTGTTGTGTGTGGTCTGTTCCAACCGCAGTATCACAGTGAGTTTCACACAAATTGAGCTTTCTTATTGCACTATAGAGTCCCTAGATGCATGAGCAATTTCTTCAGTTTCCTCTTTTACTAGGAGAGAGGAGACAAAGGATATCAATGAGAAGCCCTTCCCCAGAAGACATCTTATTAGGGTTTGAAATTTTGGTATTACTTTATATTAAATCTGGCTAATGAGGCATTATTGTGTGTATGATTAATATTGAACAAAAGTGTAATATCTGATAAGTATTATGTAACTATATATTATGTATTGGCAAATATACATTTAATAGAAACAGTATAAGGGGAACTTCTTTTGGGGGTTTCGTAACAATTTGGTGCAGACATAACTCAGCGGGATTTCATCGTTCATAACTGACGATGCACTCATTCTGTATAGGAAATGTCCAGAGCCAGTCATGGTGTGTACATTACACAATTAATGGTTCCATGTCATTTCAATAAAGAAAAAAAAAATATTTGGTTGGAATTACTTTGTGTGCATTACTTCAAATCTTACGTAAAATCTGTGTTGAGGGCATGCCCCCTTTCGCCTTCACTACCACCCCAAACCCCTCCCCCAACCCCCTTTTGCCCATTAACCCACACACACCCACACACATTTGAATTCATCTCAAGTAATATACGCACAGTAAATTACAACAAAGTAATTAATTTACTTCGTGAAAACAGCAGGAGACCAAATACATGGAAGTGAGTTATGAAAGTGTTGTTAAACCCTTCTTTAATTAGTTACTCGTTAGTCGTTAGTAAATGTTTCTTTATACGTGTTACATATTAAATATACATTCATGAATGCATTGTTAGTACACCT
This sequence comes from Ambystoma mexicanum, assembly GCF_040938575.1. Classification (NCBI taxonomy): domain Eukaryota; kingdom Metazoa; phylum Chordata; class Amphibia; order Caudata; family Ambystomatidae; genus Ambystoma; species Ambystoma mexicanum. The sequence goes on from NC_090936.1 coordinate 864,551,734, forward strand.
TAATATAAAGTGATGCCTGCATTCTAACGACAGAATATTTGATCTTCAATAAGTTATTGTTGGATTAAATCGGCTGAAACTATTCACCAACCTGAGAAACACCCAGCATAATGGGGATTCCACTGTTTAAAATAAAACATCTGTACCAATTGATAAGCTAAAATATCAAATAGCAGCCGGATGGGCCTAATGAGGAGAACATAACACGGAAGTAAGATGGTCATTATAGGTGGAGGGGCTCAATTAGAAGATTTTAGAGAGGGCTGAATGGGGGAATGTCAGAGTATACAATAAGGAGAACACATCCAGTGAAATTCTTGTTTAGTTGATTTGAATGGCTCCATTAACTTCACCCTCCTAACATGACCATGGTGTGGAGAAGAAACATTGACAAATGGTACATTTTGAATGAATAGGTGTGGCACAACTACATGGTTGAAATAGGAGTGAGGAAACCTGACACCCCACAGAGAGTATTGTGAACATTCTCCCTCAAAATATTTGTAAAATAATGGGTCTAAATCGGTCAAATTTGGAAAGAAAATGTGCAAGAAGTCTTAAGGCCTTATTATGAGTTTTGCAGTTTTCACTGTAAATCCACCGAATTACTACCAAAATCATGAGTGATGGCAAGGCAGTGTAAATCCCCATTTTTGAATTACATATGTCTCCATGAGGATTTTTGTGAAATTACAGCGAGTGGTTATTCCACCACAGCAATTCCACTGATGTTCGGAGGTAAAGTGGAGAAGTCACCGCCAGCATTTTGCTGTAGTTGACTCCTCCACCTTACCTCCAAACTCAGAATTTGGAGGTGCAGTGTAACGCTCACCTGATTCCCGTAGAGGCGCCGGTCTTGACTGGGCGTATACCGTATCTTCAAAGGTGGTGTGTAACACACGGCTGGCTCTTTGGGCTGGACCTCTGTGCACTGTATGTCTGGCTCGAAGGGTAAGATGTCTGCAGATAGAAAATGTGGGATTAATGAACTGGGTTATTGAATGTCTCTCTCTTCTTCCCTTTCTCTTCTCCTGTAGAACCCCAAAGGTTAACGCTCTCACCTTAGGTAAGTGAATGCCCTGCTCTCCATCTGCCTCGAGGCAGGGTGCTGTAACCAGTTTCTTCACTGGATAAGGGGAGCAGGCCTCTTGACTTCAGAGGACTGCTGTCCGTCGTTTACTGCACGAACGGTAAGTTTCGAGTAATTCTAATGTCTTTAAAGTCTTTAGTAATGATGTCTCTTGTTTTGCAGGGTTCCGGCGATGGCGGATGGCGGGCTGAAGTGAGTTGAAGATGGAGCCCATGTGATGAATAGAAGCGCCTGGAAGCACGTAAGTAAGCGCTTGTTGCCTGCTTCACGATGCGCTCTAACTGTCTTTTTATTTTGCAGGTACAAGTTCGGGGCGGCTGCAGGGTGCCGGAATACCCACTGGGTTAGATGTGGAAAGGAGTAATGGCACGTGAGTATTAAAGTTCCCCAATGTCTTTAAACGCACCTTGTTTTGTCTTTCAGATGCGGGATGCAGCGCCGAAGGCCTCCGGAGCGTGCAAAGAGTTGGTAAGCTTTTGTCTTTCAGATGCCGGAATGCAGTGTGAAGACCTCCGGAGCGCACGAAGAGTAGGTAAGCCTTTGTCTTTCAGATGCCGGAATGCAGCGCGAGGCGTTGGTGACAGCCGATGGACCAGGTAAGTGAAGAGCTGTCACTGAAGACCGTAATGCTAACCTGTTCTTTCTTGTCTTTATAGGTGTTGCTGAAGACTGGATTCAGAATGGTAAGCCTTTTTCCTTAGGCCCAGGATCAGATGCAGAAGACACGATGAGCATTCTGCTGCTGAGGATGCAGAATAACGCAAAGCAAGATTCATCCATCGGGTGTGGTTTAAATAGCCTCCTGTAGTGCTTAGGTCTCTCCTTCCACAGCCACGCCTAGGTAAGAAAAGAGTTCCTGCTTTCCAGAAGAGTTCCAGTGTTCTGAATCTAGGGAGTGGCTCCTGCCCCACCCAACAGGAAAAGTAGTTCCAAACAGAAGAGGATCAGAGACTCAACTGGCAGGCAAGTAAGCAGCATGGTCTGCTGCAGGTAAGTCCACCCAAGCATTATGATCCCGGCGCTGGGACTGGGCATATTTATGAGCCTGGTGCCACTGGCGCCAGGACTGGGTCCAAAAGGTCCCAATTGGGACTGGTTGGCACTCGGAACCTGGGTTATGGATCTGCTTCCAAGGGAGTTGGGAAAACCCTGACCTTTTGGAAGCAGAGATCATGACATGCAGTAAAAATTACAGTAATTACATTGCTGACAAAAAAGTTATTGTCATGTAATTACTACCATTTTTATCATGCAGCACCAGACAGTTAATGGAGCACAGAGTCTATACAGGCAGTTTTGAATGTTAATGGCTGAGATTTAACAATATTTCAGATGTCAGCTTTGGCATTGTACAATATAAAGGACATTTTCATGCCGTCAATTATTTTTGTGTGACCATTACAAAATCCTCAAATACCAACCAGAAACTATGAATATGCAGTAGACAATTATTTGTGCAACATGACACAAGCATTGAACTGGGAAAAGTGTCAATCATAGGGTATGTGAGAGTGAGATTGTACACATTGTACTTTTTTTATTGTCCATCTCCCAAACACATTTCATCACTATATTGGTACAAAGTACCTCCGATCCACATTCAATAAAGCCTAGTGTGACACAACAGGATTATTCATCCCTTCTCCCCAAGTGGGTGCCACCCCCTTTGAGGCTAGGAAAGTGAGCCCACTCTACAAGACCCTTCCTAGGGGCCAGGGTATGTGGGACCTCACTAGAAGTGACTTCCCTTTAGGGCACATGGACTTCCATTTCCAATGGGAACTCCTTAAGCAGGACTCTTTATCTGCATACATGTGACTGCCTTGCATCCAAAACACTGTGTCCTCCTTCCATTTGCCTTTAGGTAATGGAGAAACCAACACGTTATCTGAAAATAAAGGAAACATAATTTTAAGAAGAAATGGCTATGAAAATGGGACACGTAAGCCCAAACTGAGGAGAAAGAGCGGTATGCAGGGGAAAGACCCTGATGTCAGAATGCCAAGGAGAGGCAGTGCTAAGTGTAGTCAAGGAGTCAGTGGTACCCGGAGAAGCAGAGAAGACAATTTAGAGATGCCTGAGGACCAGCGTAGCAGACATCGGGAGAACCGTTGTCCCAACAGAATGAGAGGAACTGTCCAAAGAGGTGGCATGACCACTATGTGCTATGGTGAGCCTGAAGCCCTCCTAACTTCGCTGAAACCTGGATGATAATAAGCGACGAAAGCTTCCACAATCTGCCATTCTGGTAACGCAGCGAGCCACAGAGAAGCAGTGAATGGAGCAACAGAGTAGATGAGAAGCAAAAGTGAAGGGAGGAAATTGACCTACCCAAGCATGAGCCGGCGCCCGCCAAGTCCCCCAAGGCTGATCCAGTTACAAAGGATGAATTAGTAAGCAAAGAGACTATAATTATGATACATGTATTTACAGAAAAACTAATGAGCAGAAACAGATATATGAGGAGATATTCAGAAACCTAAAGTAGGAAAAGGATTGTGAAGCATTAAGAAAGTGGAAACAACTATCATGGGGAAGAGAGAGACAACCCCAAGAAGTGATTTTAAGACATACAATTGTTAAATAGTGGGGAGACACCTGCGAGAAAAGTTGTGAAACGTATTCTGAGTTAGGAGTACAAAGCAAAGTACACCACAAAAGAAGGAACTGCGTAAAGCCATCTCAGAGGTGGGGAACCTGCGAAGCTAGTAAGTCAGAGGAACATCCCAATGTGAAAGGAAAGTGTTTAAGAGACTATATTCAAGAGAAAAACAATAAGGGTTGTTTTTTTTCAGGAAAATATGACCCACCATCAGGTGGGAAGACCTGCAGTTGCTCATGAAAGTGATACTTCAGTACCAGAGGAGATCATCATAAGGAGTATTATTGTAATATAAGAGACATTTAGATATTACAGACTTGTCTGAAACCAGAAGACCCTGGGAGAAGACACAAGACAGAAAGGAAAAGGGGAGACCACCATTAGAGAGAGATTATTTTCTGTGCAGTTTAGTTAGTGTTATGAGTCGGAGGGTCAGATTGTCATGACAGTGATGCTGGAACACCAATTGAAACCCACTATCGACTATTTGGGACAATTTCATCACCATAATCTTCCCCGGTCAAGATACGTTCAACACCATTTTATTGCCATGCTGCACTTCATCTGTAATAAAAATATCCCTCCCCTCAGAGAAGTGGAACACTTCTTTTGGAGAAAAGAATATCAATTCATAGGAACACCATACATCCACATGCTTTTGTGGTTAAAAGATGCTCATAAATGTGGTCTTGACCGTGATGCCACTGTTTTGCAGTTTATTCACAAATACATATCCTGCATCATCCCTTTAGAAACCACACATACTGAGCTATGTACACAAATATTAGACTTCCAAAAACATAAGTGTGGCAAATACTGCTGATGCAGATATAAAAACAAAGGTAAATATTACACCAAATGCCACGTTGGTTTCCCTAGACCAGTTTCAGCAAAAGAATAAGTAAACAGCTTGATGTCTCCTGTTAGACACAATGTGAAAGGCAAATCACCTAAAAACCACATACAACACTAAAAGAAACAAAGCCTCAAAGTACATCAATGATTACAATGCAATCATTGCCCTCTTGTGGAATGCAAACATATATATGCTATGAAATGCATAACAATAGATTGCAGATAATTCCACTGCTGTTGCAAGATATGACACAGCATATCTAATCAAAGCTGACAACACAGAGCTAAACTACCTCTTCCATTACATATCATCTGACAAAAAACTGTCAAAAAATTGTACAGTTTTGGCATACAAATGCTGTTCTATAGACATGCTACGAAGCTGCTGACCGTTTAACAGGCATAGCCTTATATGGCAAATCTGAACACATAGGGCCTCATTACGAGTAGGGCGGTAAGGGTTAACAGTCACCGGTAAAGAGACCAGTGCCGTTAAACCCTTACCGCCCTACTACGAGTTCCCTTTGCAGGTCCTTTTAGCAGGCGTTAAGGAAGGGACTCACAAAGGGACTCCGAAGTCAATAACGGTACCGTAATTTATGATACCGTTATTGCCGCCTTCCCATTGAGCCCTATGGGGGCTCAAATGGGAATGGGAAATGGCCCTGGTGAATGGGGAATTACCGGTCCATCCGACCTCGGAATGGACCGGTAATTGCTCCATTCACCAGGCCGGAGTTTGGACGAGTTCGGAGGCAGACATGCTGCAAATAGCGGCGTGGTTACCTCTGAATTCGGAATGAGGCCATAGTCTGGCTAAGGCTTGGTCCACCTGCATCCAGAAAAAGAGTGCTGAAATCCTACCAAGACATAGAAAAAATAGCCAGAATGGATCCCAAAAGCCAGGATTTAAAAAAAAAACATTTTATTAGACACATACTACCCAAACAGAGGTATTGCTCCAGAAACAATGTGCCGGTACCACCTAGCCCAAAATTTCTCCTACAGAAATAATGTGAAACCAGAGGACAAAATGTGGAAAAAGTGTGGTCTCAGCTTGTGAAGGAAGCCTCATCAAACTTACCAAACCCATCCTAGTTAATCATATGAAATTATCATTTAAAACTCCTCAACATAGAGATCTTTACTACATGGCCTTACTGCAAATTTTAAAACCATGGAGAAAAGAAGAGGATTTATTAGGTAAACATGACTGATTCGAAACTGCATTCAATGCAAATTAAAGCACTATAACAAATGTCAATTTCAAGAAATACAACATGTTGGACAATGAATGCCAACTAGACGAAGAAGTTCAAGCACAACTAAATGAAGACACTCCTGATGGTAGTCAACCTTCTCTTACAGGAAGCCAAGAACCACTTTGAGAGCCACTGATTCTAAATGCAGCAGAAATAGCCTGACTGAAGTAGAAAACACCATATAACAATATGAAAACATGTCAGTTGTGAAATGACAGCTAAATGATGAGCAATTTAGCATTTACCTAGAAGTGACTAAATAAATTGAACATGGTTTGGAGCATGAAAGTAAAACTTGTAGCTGTCAAAATTATAAACCTCTACTCCTCTATGTAAGTGGTGAAGCTGGTTCTGGGAAAACATTCTTAAATAAAATCATCAGCAAATTCCTCCAAAATTTAACAAACAACAACATTTCAGCTGTTGTAACATCCCCCACAAGTTAAGCTCCCTACAACATAGGAGGTGTTACTTTACACCAACTACTGCTCCTTCCAGTAGAACACCAAAACAAATTAGAGTACTACAAACTATCAGAAGAAGCTGCTACTGAAGTAAGCAGAATTCTGAAACAAATGAAAATGATCCTAATAGATGAGGTAAGCATGGATTCCAACCACATGTTGGCTTTAATTCACCTCAGATTGCAAGAAGTCCTTAAAACAGACTACGAAGAACTGTTTGGAGGCGAACATGTTATTGTTTTTGGAGATCTCATACAATTAACACCAGTGAAAGGTGAACCTATTTTTAAAACCTTAGGACACAATTAGTGCCGCAACACACCCAGCAGCTTAGGAAATGTAAATCTCTGGCAACATTTCCAATACAGAGAACTAACTCAAACATGCATCAGTCTGCAGACCTCACCTATGCTAACATTTTAAAAAACATTAGAACTGGTCTTCTTTCTAAAGATGCACAATCCATCTTAAATAGTAGACTCATCCACGAGCTATATGGGCGTAACACATATGTTCCTGATGTCATGGAACAATTAGCACAACAAAATGTACAATGTATGCCCTCAATGAGACAATGTTAAATTAGAAATGCAACAAATAGTGCATATATCAGCTCCACAGACAAATTGGAAGTGCACGGCATGACACTCCCTATGTGTCAACAAGCAACAGCACGACTAAATAGCTTAGAAAAATGTATCGCCAACAGAGCTGGTTTGGAGAAAATGTTAATGTTGCGTTTAAACTGCAGAGTAATTCTAAAACATAACTTTGACGTGGAGCAAGGTTTAGTCAATGTAGCAATTGGTACAGTTGGCTTACAGATGTATCCGCATGACAACAACATTCAGTTTGTCAACATCCACTTTGAAAAACTTTCAGAAGTTAAAAGGATGGGATGCTCAACAGCACAATTTCAAAGAAATGTATTTACGCAGAGAACAATTCTCTGTCTCTTGCATATGCAGTCACTATTTACAAATCGCAAGGTCTAACACTGAATCAGGCTTTGATTGACATTGGCAGCAGAGTCTTTAAAAAAGGTATGAGTTGTGTAGCACTTTCACATCTACATACATTAAAAACACTATATCTAGTCAATTGTGATGCAAACAAATTCAAGGCTGACATTCCTTGCATCCTGGAGTAAAACAGACTATGTGCACTCTACACACCACATCTAGCTATGTACCCTGTTTGTCAGAAAGGTAAAGTTCTCAAAAGAAAATTAATGCAAACAGTACTTATAACAGATCTCCCAACAATACCACCAAAAAAACAAAAAAAAACAACTGCTTCTCCATCGAGCAGTACAACCACAAATCTATCTAGTGCAAACACAAATGGAAATCCATCAGCAGATATAAAGAGAAACATTTCTGCTAAAAAAACAAGTGGAGTTCCAGCAAATGAAACAGAGACAGAACTCTCTGGTCCATTTAAATTAACATTTTGACCACAACCAGTGTAAATTGCTATGCAAATGTAGCAATCAATCTTCTGTTCCAATTGCCACCAATTGTTCAGTTGTGTTTGTAAATGCTTGTCCTTCATATAAATGTCACAAATAATCCTGACACCACTTACAGTGTCTTAGAAATAAGGCAAGAATTGGACTACTGTGCAGGAATGGCAAAATTCACCATAAACACACAGGAAGCCCCACAAGAATTTTTAATGTACTTACTGCAAGTACTGGAAACCAAAAACATACCTATACATGAAATCTTCCAGATTTCATGCACGTGGAAAGATACATGCAGTCTCTGCAACTATGTTTCACATACCATGTTTCACAAGAGCACATCCCTAATAAACAATTTGTGTATGTGTCTATACCAAATTGTGAATCTATTCCATTTCATCAGCTGGTGCAAAATGCAAATAATGCTATATTATGCACTTTTTGCAATTCAGACAATCGTACCACCTTGTGCATAAACTCACATAGCCAATATCTGATACAAATGCTTTTAAGGTACAATGCAGATGGTACCAATAACAATTGCAAGCTTACTAGCTTCACATACGGGCACATATCTCTTGGCAGGAAAAGCTTCACAACAGTAGGCATAATCTACCACACTGGTGCCACAACCACTGCAGGACACTATACTGCATACATTAAAAAAGATGTGGTTGGTTTGAATGCAACAACACTTCCGTTACTCTAAAACAGAGATTACCAGCAAATGTAACAAATGCCAACTTAATATTCCTTAAACCTAAATTTAGTCAATGACCTGTGAAACTATCAAAAGTTAGTGCACTTTAAACATTCCCTTAAGTACTGCACACTTCAAATAAACATACTGCGAAAATTAAACTCACATGAATGTAGTAGTTTTTAATGCTGTATAGATTTTCTCCCAATGACCCAATGATTAAGCAAACAGAAACAACGGTGTAGAACACATAGTAATGTTGTTTCAAACATAGTACTTAAAATGTACTGGTTGTGAGGGTCTACAAAGTTGAGTCTAGTACTGACCTGTAGAAGTATCAACAGTTAGAATACAACCAACTTGTATCTAACTGCATCCATAGTACTGCAATTTTTTTGAATAGCAAAATAGTTAGAATACATCAACAGATATCGAACTGCTTCAAAAATACCCCTCAGAACTATAAAACTATCAACAGTTAGAATGCGCCAACTGGTATCTAACTACATCTATAGTACGGCAATGCTGCTTTTGAAATGCAAAACAGTTTCAATACACCAACAAATATCTAAGTACTTCAAAAATACCTTTAAAAAAGAAAGTACAACAGTACTTTTGAAAAGCAAAACAATTAGAATACACCAACAGGCATCTAACTACTTCAGAATTACCCTTCATTATGCCATTGTGATTCTTCCTACTGAAACACTGCTTGTAATAAAAATACAATTATATGTGCACTTTAAATATGCCCTTAAGTACTTCACCCTTCAAACAAACATACTGTGATATTTAAACTAACATAAATGTAGTTTTTGTTTTTTTTATCCTGTATGCTTTTTTTTCCCAATGACCCAACGAGTCTGGCTTCAGAGCTGCCAGAAGCACGGAAACTGCTCCCCTGAACATCCGTGAAGATCTGTTCTCCAACCTTGACTCTAACAATCCCTCTGTCCTCATCCTCCTTGATCTCTCGTCTGCCTTTGACATGGTCAACCATAGCATCCTCCTCAATCATCTCTGTGATAACCTGGGTATCACTGATCAGGCTCTGGTCTGGCTGACCTCTTTCCTCTCTGATCGACCCTCCCAGGTCCAACTTGGATCCTTCCTTTCATCTACCTTCCTCTCTACCTGTGGTGTTCCCCAGGGGTCTAACCTCTCGCCCTGGCTTTTCAACCAATACCTGGCAACTCTCTGCCACTGCATTGCCATTTTCTGCTCAAATTTCCAGTGCTATGCTGGCTGCACTCAACTCATTTTTAGGGTGCCCTCAGCCACCTCCTCTCCCTCTCTCATCTCTGATTGCCTAACTGTCATTCAAGATTGGTGTGCTGCCAATTTTTGTCTGAATGCCAGCAAGACAGAGATCCTCCTCATCAGCACACCTTCACCATCCTTTCCCCTCACTCTCTGGCTGGCTTCCCTTGGCCCTCCTCCTACCCCCACCTGCAAAGCTAAGAACCTCTGGGTCATCTTTGACTCCACACTTTCCTTCTCCACCTACATCTCTGATGTCTCTAAAAAGTCAAACTTCCTACTGCACCTCCTCAGAGATATTCTGCCTTTCCTCTCCTTCCCCCCGAAGCTCATGGTCTCCCCAGCTCTGGTTCTCTCTAGGTTGGACTATTGTAACAGCCTCTTTCTAAATCTACCTGCCACTACTCTCCACCCTCTGCAACTAACCCAGAACAGGACTGTGAGACTTGTTCTTGGCCTCAAGCCCTGGGATCGTATCTCTCCAACTCTGAAATCCCTCGATTGGCTCCCAGTGGATGCAAGAATTAAATTCAAAACCCTCTACATTGTCCACAAGGCTTTCTGGGGCCTGGGACCAAAATACCTTCAGCTATCCCTCTGCAAATACCTCCCCTCTCAAACTCTTCACTCCTCTACCTCTAACTTCCTCAGAGTCAGTTGTTTTTCAGAGAAATTAGCTGGGGGTAGATCTCTGTCTTCGGCTGGGGCCTTCCTCTGGAACAGCCTCCCTGCCACTCTAAAACATAAGGAGAACCATCTCTGGTTCCGGAAGCACCTCAAGACCTTCCACTTGTCATCTGCCTTCGCTCCCCCTCTCCCCTGCTTATCTGTTCTCTCTTGGCACCGTGCACCTGGCCACACTCTGTCCTCTGGACCCAGGTACCTGCTCACCCTGCCACCCTCCCGCACTTCATCTGGGCCACCCCTTGCACTGGGGCCTGTATCTGAACCCATACAACCCCCCATTGTTCTTCCTGCACTTATCAGACCTACCCTGTCTGCTACCTTAAACCTAGCACTTGCCTATTGCTGGCTGCACTACCACTGTTTGTTGTCTATATTATTTATTTATTATTATGTATCTGTTTCTCCATTGCTTCGCACTTTCCATTTCTCCCCCCTTCCATGCACTTTTCCCCCCCCCCCTCTCCCATGCACTTGCGCGTTCTCAATGTAACTGGACCTAGTAAGATCATTGGTTTGATCTCCCCTGTTCCCCTCCCTTGCCTTGTCGGTGCTCTGAAACACTAGTGTACGAGGGCGATGGAAATAAAATATCAATATCAATATCAATATTATGCAAACAGAAACAGCAACGGTGCAGAACACACATTAATGTTGTTTCAAAAATAGTACTTAGAATGTACTGATTTTGAGGGTCTAAAAAGTACACGAATATGTGAGATTGAATGCAATGAGACATTGGGCCTCATTACGAGGAATGCGGTAGAGGGATAACGGCGCCAGTAGTGCTGCCGACCCATTATCCCTCTACCGCCCCATTACGAGGTCTGCTGGCGGGTGCCGCTAAGGACGTCTGGTAAAACCAGGCATCCTTAGCGGGACCCGCTAGCTGACCATGATGCTAACAACGGGCCCATCATTAATGGACCCGTTGTTAGCATCCTCCCCATTCTCATTGAGCTCTATGGGGGCTCAAACAGGAATGGGGATGTCCTGGGTCTGGGTTCCTGGAGTGGGGAAATACCAGGCCCCCCAAGGTCAGAATGGCCCAGTATTTACCCATTCCAGGAACCCGGACCCGGGACATCGGCATGGCTATATCCATACTCATAATGAGGCCCATTGTAAACTATCCTGCCTAACCTATTTTACTGTGTTTTTTCACAGAGAAAGAAGCAAAGATGTATCCTTCATTACCTTCATTACCATGTATAACAAACTCAGCCTGTACCCCCAATGTACAGTAATCTTATGTCACCATGTTACAAATACTATATACTGCCCACAAACTAACTATAATTACTATACAGTTATTATTATAATGGTTGTTTCCAGTGGCCAGATTCAATTTCTGCAAACATATTATTATAATGGTTGTAGCCAGTGGCCAGATTCTTGGCTGTATTATGCTGTGGTGGTTGTGGCCAGTGGGCAGATTCCTGGGCACATGACCTATGTTCATGCACCCAAGAATCTAGCCACTGGCAACAACCACCACACCACAACTCGCTCTGAACCTCCCAATTCAAATGACATCTGAAAAAGTCGAAATGGACCGCTAATCCTATTTTTCACCTATGAAAATATCCCCATATCATCTAGATTCCACTCCCCTACCCTGACCAAGCCCACTTGCAGTCACAAAATAACCTGAAATGTGTGTCTCGAGCTGTCCGCCCAAGCCCTCTTACAGTCACCAAATAACCCAAGCTGTCTGCCGAAACCCTCTTTCAGTCACCAAATGACACCAAATGTATGTCTCACACCTCTGCCCGTGGACTACTGTGGTGTCTGCGCACTACCGTGCCACCCGTATGCTCTTCTTCCACCTAATCAAATAGCCCAAAATCATCTTTTTTTCCACTCTCCCACCCTTACCAGACCCTCTTTCCAACACCAAATGAGCCAAAATGTGTTTTCCAGACTTTGTCCCCACCGATCCGTCCGCGGTCAGTTGTCGCTGTCCGCTGATCCAATATGGTGGGCGATTCTGAAAATATGACGCACTTTGCGTTTTTCACCATCCAATCAATGGGTGCGTCTTATGTCCACAGACATTTTGTTGGCCCCTGCACCAATCGGAGGACCATCCGCGGAGCGAACAGGGAAGAGAGTCTGTAGCCCGTAACCAGATATCACTAATTTATTTAAACTGCTTTTGGACCAGTTTAAAAAAACTACTAAGTGCATTTACACCAAATTTACAAAAGCATGCTTTCGGGACCAAGCCACTGCACCTACCTCTAATTTGGTAAAAATCGGTCCAGCAGTTTGGGCTGTAGGCGTGAGCACATGTTTATTTCTATTGCATCTATGGAAAAAACAGACATTTTGGAACCACCCCTATAACTTTTCCCTCCCTTGATGAAACCGCACCAAACTTTGCGGAAATAATCTGATGGGGCCATATATGATATGATAAGTTATTTATAACGCGCTTAATACCCAGAGATTTCTAAGCGCAGACCCAGCGATCGAACCTGTGTTGCTCCGTGTCGTCTTGTTTCCAAGTCGAGCACGCTGCCGCTGAGCTATCCTCCTGGGACATTTTCTTGCAAAGTTTGGTAAGGATTCGTCCAATGGGGCAAAGTTATAAGCCAGCCAAATAGTGCTCTTCCTATGGGTTGAGTAGCTTAACCACAACTACATAACTCAGGGCCGCTACTGTTTTTTATATATATATGTTTATATATATATATATATATATATATATATTACATGGATGCGGTAGTGTCCATGTAGTTATGGTTAAGTTGGTGTTTCCATAGGAAGAGCATTTTTTGGGTGGCTTTGGGTGGCTTATAACTTCGCTCCCTCTGGACAAATCCTCACCAAACTTTGCAAAAAAAGTATTTGGCCCACTCTGAATTATTTTGCAAAGTTTGGAGAGGTTTGGTCCGGGGGGGTAAAGTTATAGGGGGGGTCCCAAAACATTTGTTTTTTCCCATAGACATAATGGGAAAAAACTTTGCGCACGCCTACAGCCCAAACCGCTGGATGGATTTACACCAAATTGGTCCCAAAAGCGTGCTTTTGAAAATTTGGTGTAAATCCGTCCAGTAGTTTTTTTTTAAAATGACCAAAATATAAGGCAAAAAAATTAGTGATATCTCCAGTTCGCTCCGCAGACAGTGCCCTGATTGGCCGAGCGGCTTCCGTGATGTCTGCGGACATGCAGCGTGTTTGCTGATTGGACGGCGTGGTGCGTGAAGCGCATCAGATTTTCTGTGGCGCCCGCCATCTTGCATTCGCGGACGACCGCGGACAGCGCGGTGAAACTTGGATTAAAAATGTTATTTAGTGGAGTGTGTTGGTGTGTAAGAGTGTTTGGGGAGGGTGGGGGATTATGAGATAGGTTCAATGTTCTGTTGTGTTCGATTTTTCTGCGGACAACACGGCTGTTCTGAAATGTTCATAAATAAACAGAATGGATTCGGTGTCAAGTTGAAAGTGTTCTAAGAAGACTCGTGGGGTCCTGGAATGTTCACAGGGGGTGTCCTGAAGACGTTGTCTGTATTGTTCGTTGTCAAGCTGAAAGTGTTCTAAGAACACTCGCGGTGTCCTGAAATGTTTGTACATAAAGAAAATGGGGGTGTTCTGAGGACGTTGTCCGTATTGTTCGCTGGCAAGTTGAATGTGTTCTAAGAACACTCGCAGTGTCCTGAAATGTTTGAAAATAAACAAAATGGGGGTATTCTGAGGACGTTCTCCGTATTGTGTGCCTGGTTAGCTGTATCCAATGAGGGAATGGCACAGAGAATGAAGTGGAAATGGTAGAAGGGCTGTCTAAGAGTTATGCGGTCTGCGGACAGGGCATGCTACATCCGGGGTTTTCCAGCAAATCCAGCATGGAAAGAAGACTGTAGGGATCAGCCAATCAGATTTTGAGGTTGTGGATTTGTGTTCAAAGAGACTTTGTGTAGTGAAGATGGCAGAAGTGGAGAAAGTCAGGGTGTTGGTGCTCGGAGATATGTTTGTGCATGGTTTATAACAGTATGCTCAATGCAGGCATGTTGCAAAGGATTTTGATGTTAAAGGAGTGGAGGTGGTGTGGAGCACTGTGCCTGATTGCAATGTACAGGGAATTGTACACGTTTGTGAAGATATGGGCAGGATCTATAGTCCCCATGTGGTAGTTTTGCACTATCGTGCTTTCCATTTTGGCTATGTCAGTGCCCCTACTTTGTGGCAGATTTGGAACACTTGGTTCAAGCAGTAATGAACATCCTTCCAAATGCCAAAGTAATTTTTTCTGGATTAGTACCTAGGGCAATATGGGACAATAGTTCAGTTTTTTGTCCTCAGCAAAACAATGCTAGGCGTGTAATAAACCGAGGCATGTCTGCCTTCATGCTTAGAGCTGGTATGTTCTTCTGTAATAATGAGAATATTGATTCCAGTAATGCTGTTTATTTTAAAGAAGATGGCATTTCATTATCTTTTATGGGAAATGCCATTCTGTTTTGGAATGTAAGGGTTGCTTTGGAGAAGGTTATGTGAAGATTTTAGGAGTAAAGCAAGAAAAAGAAAAAAAAAATATAAAATAACAGGTGTCTGTCAAGCATCTGCAAACCCCCCCCCCCAAAAAAAATAGCTCTTTTCAGAGCCAACCTCAAAGGGGAAATGGGGCACACTATTTAAATTTACATTCACCACGCTCAGATTTTCGATATGTCCGCAGACATGGCGGTAGTCCGCGGACATCGAAATCACTAGCTAGGGGTTCAGTATGTTCTATGTTACATGTATATAAAGTCAGGGATATTATGGTTAAGTTGTGCTACTAAAAACATATGAAATTCAGTAAAAAAACTTTGTTAAAGGGAGGTTATGGTTAAGTTGCGCTACTAAAAACCTATGAAATTCAGTGAAAAAACTTTGTTAAAAGGGACGTTATGGTTAAGTTGCGCTACTAAAAACCTATGAAATTCAGTGAAAAAACTTTGTTAAAAGGGACGTTATGGTTAAGTTGCGCTACTAAAAACCTATCAAATTCAGTAAAAAAAACTTTGTTAAAGGGACGTTATGGTTCAAAGTAAAACCGAAAAACCCCTGAAATTCGGCAGTTATGGTAAGATAAGCAACCATAACTCGCGCCACCGTGCACTGCTAACACTAACACCCAGGACATCAAAGATGACATCACAAAACATTTTTTTGTTTTTGCAGAAAAACTGTGGAAGGATTCCTGTTTTCTAAGAAGAAAGAAGAAGTTGTGTTGAACTCTCTGCCGCAAATGGAGAGATAAAGACTTGTTGACTATTTTGAACTGTTGGTCAGAGTCCTAGTAAGAGACTGTATGGAGCAAGAAGAACTTTATCATCAGAACTTTGTTACAAGACAGAACCTTTCTATTTTGAATTGTTGATTGAATATCCTGTTTGAATCTGGGAAAGGTGATCTCACCCCCTTACAAGGAGAAACAGTTGTCATGTTTATATTGAACATAACGGTTATTTCTGTTATATGTGAATTGCCATACATAACGTTGGTAAGTTTGTTATATGTTTAAGTATGAGGGACAGATTCCTTTTGTTAGAGTGTTTCCTTTAGTTTATTTTGATGAGCAGGGTCAATCCTCACCAGGGTAAGGATAGTGAGGCATTTGTCAAACCCTTTTGAGTTAATAAAATGGCATTTTATGAAAAACATCTATCAAGTTGCCCAACTCACATTCCTGAACCCTGACAGTGTCCACTGTACATGTTCCACCAATAAGTTTATTTTGGACCCACTGGGTGCTATAAATGCCCTGGCCACTATACACTATTCAAACCATTCTTAATAACATTTTCATTTGTTGATGAATTGTTCCCAACATTTATAGAAAATGTCATCTAAATCTGCCCAGCAAGTCAAAAGGTATTAACCTCTCTTAGACTCTCTGCTGCAAAGCACTAATACCAATATAAAGGTTTTAAGCAGAACAGAGAACCCTCTTCTCTGTCAAATATTTAAAAAACTACCTTCTAGATTTGCCCCAACCCAGTCAAGAACGTTAAGTCAGCGCTTTGTGAGTAGGTAGTTTCTTATTTGATCCAAATCTGGACAGCGGTTTTCACGCTACGAAAATGCACTTTTTCTCCAGGGGAAAATGAATGGGCTGAAAACTGAAACGGCAGTGTTTATTTTTCTTAATAACGTTTTCATTTTATAACATATTATTTTCACAATTTGCAGTTTGGGGGTGGTCCTCGACAAACCTTTTGTTTTGAAACTGTCATCCAGATCCATCCAGCAAGTCAAAAGTTATTAGCAATAGAGTTTTGGGAATAAATTGTTGCTTTTTCATTTCTGAAAATCCTGTCAGCTTCTCTAATGCAAAGCACCATGGGAGAAGGGTGTACCCCCTTTTCCATCAAATATTTAAAATACTGCTGGATGCAATAACTTGCGACACCTCCGGAAATCAAGTCAATGCTTTGTGCCCAAGATGTTTGTACCTGCTCCAATTCCATCCAGTGGTTTTTGCTGTGCACTCAAGCACTCAACTCTCTAAGTACAATTTTGTTTGCCAAATTTCATCCAAATTCGTCGTACGAGTCATTAGCAATTAATTTTTTCGGGATTTCCAAAGGTACTTGATACTGAACTTAACTATAGTGTGGTAACTGCCGCACTAAAATGCGCAGGTCGCCACACTTTAGTTAAGTTTACACAGTATGATATAAGTTGACATAAATATAATGGTTCTATGTCATATCACCGACAGTAATATTTACGATGGGCGTTTTTCTGAATGCATTTTTCTGGAAAAAAACATTGAAATTGTATTTTTTAATTTGTGTGGGGGAATCCCTCTGAAAGCTCCCCTCCCCCACCTATTTTTTAAATGTTCTTAACACCGCAAACCCTTATCTACCCTTTTCCACCCCACCCCAAAATTTCGATGAGTTTTTTTGGCAGCGTATTTTCAGAAAAACACCTGCCAAAAAAATGACTGTTGATGAAACAACGTCATACCAATATTACATAGGTGACATGTTATGTTATGTTATGTTGCATTTATATAGCACCTTATATACCATTGGTATGGTCTGAAGGCGCTGGTAGGTTGAACGCCCTTGGGAACCGAAGTAGGGTCAGTAGAGAGAGTTCAAAGTTGCGTGTGCGCACCAGGTATGTGTGCAGCTGGTGCGGAATTCGTGTGGTAACTGCTTCTTAGCGGTAGGTGTGGTGGTTGAGAGATCAGAAGTATGTGTTCGCTCTGGCAGAATTTATCCAGACCGAGTGTGGCTGCGTTAGGCCTGAGGAGAACGTCTGGCTGGGGGTGTAAAACCAGCAGTGTTTACTTAGAGTGATGGGGAGTGAGCGGGAGATGTTGATATGAGAACAGTATACCGAATGGTGTCATAGTATCTCTGTGTTCTAGTTGAGTGGTGGCGTAAAGAAGAGAGTAAGCATGGGGTGTGGTATAATATATGCCCTTTCAAATGTTCCCTGCATTCCAAAGCATATTATGTATGTCACGCAATTCTGTGCGATCAGGTCCGTTCTATGTTATTTTTATTCATTTCAGGCGTTCAAGAATTGCCCTACACACTCCTGTCTGCTCGACACACTCAGGCACTGTAGTCCGCCTTGCGTGCTCTAGTCTATCCCTCATTCTCCAGTGTGCCCCACGCATGCTCTCATGTATTCCATACGCATGCACTCCAGTCTACCCCGCGCATGTACTCCTGTCTGCCTAAGCACTCATCCGCTCTGTATACTCATCCGTTCTGTACGCTCATCTGCTCTGTACGGTCATCCGTTCTGTACGCTCATCCGATCTACCCACTCATCCGGTCCACATACTCATCTGCTCAACATACTGCTCGTCCGCTCTACGTACTACTCATCCGCTCTACGTACTACTCATGCGTTCAACACAATCATCCGCTCTACATACCCACCCGCTCCATACACTCATTCGTTCCATGCGTTCATCCGCTCAACACACTCGTCCAATCCACACATTTGTCCGCTCCATATACACTCGTCCGCTCCACATACACTCATCCACTCCACATACTCGTCCGCTCCATACACTCATCCACTCCACACACTCGTCCGCTCCACACACTCGTCCAATCCAATCTACACACTCGTCCAATCTACGTACTCGTCCAATCTACACACTCGTCCAATCTACACACTCGTCCAATCTACACGCTCATCCAATCTACACGCTCATCCAATCTACACGCTCATCCGGTCCACCCACTCATCCGGTCCACCCACTCATCGGCTCAACATACTACTCGTCCGCTTGACATACTACTCATCCGCTCTACGTACTTATCCGCCCCACACACTCATCTGCCCCACACACTCATCCGCACCACACATTCATCCGCTCCACACACTCTTCTGTTCCACACACTCATCCATTCTAAGAATATATCCGCTCCGCGTACTCACCCGCTCCACACACTTATCGGCAACACACACTCATCTGCTCCACACACTCATCCACTCCACACACTCATCCTTTCCATACATTCATCCGCTCCACACATTTGTCCGTTCTACGTACTTGTCCGCTCTACGTACTCATCCGTTCCACACACTCATACGCTCTATGTATTTATCCGCTCCACACACTCATCTGCTCCACACACTCATCCGCACCACACACTCGTCCGCTCTACGTACTCATCCGCTCCACATACTCGTCCGCTGTACGTACTCGTCCGTTCCACACACTCCTCTGCTCTATGTATTTATCCGCTCCACACACTTATCTGCTCCACACACTCACCCACTCTCTACACTCATCCGCTATCCACACTCAACCGCTCCCCACAGTCATCTGCTCTCAACAGCCATCCGCTCTCCACGCTTATCCGCTCCCTACGCTCATCCGCTCTCCATACTCATCCATTCTCCACACTCATCCGCTCCCCCCACTCATCCGTTCCCCCCACTCATCCATTCCCCTCACTCATCCGTTCCTCCCACTCAGCCACTCTCCACACTCAGTCGCTCTCCACGCTCAGCTGCTCCCCACACTCAGCTGCTCCCCACACTCACCCACTCTCCACACTCCACACTTATCCGCTCCCTACACTCATCCGCTCCCCACAGTCATCCGCTCTCCACAGCCATCCGCTCTCCACACTTATCAGCTCCCTACACTCATTCGCTCTCCATACTCATCCACTCTCTACGCTCATCCGCTCCCCCCACTCATCCGTTCCCCTCAATCAGCCGCTCTCCACACTCACTCTCCACACTCAGCTGCTCCCCACACTCAACCTCTCTCCACACTCCACACTTATCTGCTCCCTACGCTCATCCGCTCTGCACACTCGTCCACCCTCCACCGTCATCCGCTCCCCACACTCATCCGTTCTCTCCACTCAGCTGCTCTCCACACTCAGCTGCTCTCCACACTCAGCCGCTCTCCACACACAGCCGCTCTCCACACTCAGCTGCTCTCCACACTCAGCTGCTCCGCACACTCAGCCACTCTTCATACTCATCCGCTCTCCACAGTCATCTGTTCTACAGCTTCATCCGCTCTCCACGCTCATCCGCTCCGTACGCTCATCCGTTCTCCACACTCAACCGCTCTCCGCACTCATCTGCTCTCTGCACTCATCCTCTCTCCGCACTCATACGCTCTCCACACTCATCCGCTCTCCACACGCATCCGCTCTCCACACTCATCCGTTCTCCACGCTCATCTGCTCTCCACGCTCATCCTCTCTACATGCTTGTTCGCTCTTACACGTTCATCTGGTCTAAGCGATCATCCAGTCTTAAGAGATGGGATTCACAATGGCATCCAAAATGGAATTTTGGTGGTCATGGCATTATGGGGGACATCTGCTGGAGCGGGCTGGTCATGACTTCCCACATCTGCTGAATTTCCAGGGTTTTGTTGTGTTAAATCTGGTCAACAACTAGACTTTATATAAAGTTTTGTCTGCAAATATATATATATATATATATATATATATATATTACACATCCTGCGTTAGCAGCCGTGTAATTAAGGTTAAGTTGCTCAACCGATGGAGGGGGTGCTATTGTGCACACGGCGAATGCAGCATCTTGTGTGAGCTCTGATGTAAGCTGAGGCTTGAGGAGTTATAATCAGATCAGTATAGCCCGATTCTTCCTGAAAATAGCCATGAAGGCGTCTGAAGGGATTCTCTACATGTGGTCGAAAAATCGCAGCGATTGGTGGTAGAGAACTAGGGATACACCGTGTGAAGTCGGAGCCCCCCGGGGAAGCTCTCTCAGACTCCTGGAGCGCGCGAGGAAACACACCACGCCCATCGCCCGCACTGGATTTCCTGCACCCACTGTTCTGGACACAGCCAGGCTACCGAACACAGCGAGGGGGGCCGAAGGTGCCATGTCTGCCCTCCACGTACATGACTGCTGGAGATCCAGGTCCCCCCATTGAGCGCCAGCGGATGGAGGAGCCAGTCAAGTCCTGGCTATAGCTGGAAGTGACAGCAAAGGACAACCGGTAAGGCGAGCGCACACCCGAGGAGGCCCAGCGCATGTACCCGCTGTGTAAAGAGCTTAGAAAATAAATGTTACGGACACAACACAGTCCGCGTATAACTCCCCAACACTGGGGCGCCCAGACCGAGGCCCACATTATATTTAAGATCCACCTCGCCCACCACCAATGCGCGTCCCAGCGCACACATTAGGGTGCAGCTACAGGCCCTTGACAACAGGTACAAGTAACTCAGTTCCCCAAAAATGAACGTGGAAACAGAAATGAGCAGCAAAGACAACTACGCGAGCGCTGAAGACGGCAAGAAAGGTGCTTAGCCATGGGACTAGGGACAATACTGGGCTGCCCATGTGAGGAGGAGCTGGAAAGGGAGACTCTGTGTTCCTGCGTACCTTACGTGCACACTGGCAGCCCCACAACGCAGGCCTTCCAGGGCCACAGCGGATAGTTAAAGACTGACAAACACAATACGTAACTGGAATAAATAGCCAGCGACACGCCGTCTGAGGACGAACTACAACAAATTAAACATGCTCTGAGATGAAGTGCCGTCCCACCAGAGATCAGGCATCATAGTCTCGGCTTAAACAGCACCGGGCATGTGGCGGTGTCTAAAAGCTGTCGCAAAGCCCAGCGAGTAGGACATAATTTAGGAGGGCAATTGTACTGTTGCCACAAAAGGGGTTCCATAACGCTACGTAACCCCGCTTTGGATCTCTGCCAGCCCAGAGGTGCTGATCATCACGATAGTACAGACCTTGACATCTGACAAAGAATAGCCCAACCTACGGTCCCTCACCACCCCAGGCCTGGAGAATACAGGTAGCGGCAAAGAGGGCACGTCAGATATAAACAACGACGGACATGTGGAATAAGGAGACACAGAGGCATGAACGGCACTGCCCCAGTCAGGGTACGAATGCTTGGGCACTACGCAAGACAATTAAAACACAACTCGTGAACAACAAACCCCACATGGAGACTCCCCAACAAACTCCCACAAATCCACTACTGGATCAGAGATGGAGGCACCCGTTGGATCCAGCTAACTGAGGAAAGGGAACTGTACAGAGTTAGAACCCAGGAACAAGATTTCAGAACAAACTGGGCACTATTAGTTACATTATTGGGGCTGGTCACAGATCGTCGGCCACCGGAAAATACATCTTCACGGCAGGGCCGGTGCATGCTTTGAGATCCTCTTCTAGGTGTCTAAGAACACTCTTGCATCCTTACTCCTGGCTGTGACCCTGCCCCTGGATATAGAAAACGACGGCGGAAGGTGACCACGACTCTTGCACTCCCATCATTGGTTCTTAGGATAAACATAGGAACAGAGGAGGAGACTGAGGAGCGCCTGGTAACGATGGCCAAGGGGATAGGCCCCAAAAAGGAAAAGGGCGCCACTGACAAATACACAACAGCAGTAGTCAGAACAGACACTATGGCTGATCCCGGGACTGTGCAGACCCCCCAGGACACCTCTACTCCCCCGGCGACTACTATGGACCCCCAAGCAGTGTTCCCATCCATGCAGTAAGGGTTCGCAGCCCTGAATGATAAACTAGACGGGATCAACTCAAATGTGACAGACCATAAGGAATCAACTAGAAAAGGCCACAGGCCGTATAACGGAGGTGGAGGCTTGAATCAGTACAACTGAAGATACACTAGAAGCGCTGTGCAACACAGTGACAGAGATGGCGAAGGATCTAGGATCGGTGAAACTTAAGTGTGAGGACTTAGAGGCCAGGTCACACCAAAATAATATTTATATAGTTGGGGTCCCAAAGGATGCGCTCAAGGCCCCGATGGAGCTGGCAGTGGAGGAACTACTCAAAGATTTGCTTGGAAATCCATGTTGGCCCTCCAAGAGCACCTAGATCCCAAGCACCGCACCCTAAACTGGGCGCATATCCAAGACCAATCATTGCAAGAATAATGAATACAGGGACAGGGATCTGGTCCTACGGGCCCCTATAGACAAGCAAGAACTGAAATTGGGCTCAAACTTCATTTGAATATTCCCGGATTATACACTTGTGGTGCAACAAGAGAGACACTCTTTCACAAGTGTCAAGAGAATGCTGCGAGAACGCAAAGTCTGCTATGCAATGCTGTACCCGGCTAGGCATCGGATACAACACAATAACAAGACATATTTTTCACCTTTCCGGAGCAAGCCTCCAGCTTTGTAGAAACACACATCTCGACACAGGCAAAACAGATACCGACTGAGTCAGAAGGTATTGGGAATATATCTCCCCGGCGTGGGCAGGAGTGATGATACCAAAGGTACAGAGGACATAAACAAGCACAATTGAGGAGGAGATATAACTGTAATTTAATAGACTGCCTACGAGATGCGTGGAATAACAGAAACCTCTGTTTTCATTTTGTGTTCAAGCAAAAGATAATTCTAAGGACAAAGGTTAAGAGGGCAACCAAATGATGATCTCTGGCCTCGGCTGCCACAGCAGCATTCCCTGATGTGAGTGCATCGACCAAACAGACCGTTAAGGAAGGGGGGAGGAGGGTAACGGCATAGTTGAAGTTTGGGGAACTATGAGGGTGGGGGAGGAGGGAGGGGATGTTCTGAGGGGTGTTACAGTTCAAAATGCACAGGTACAGACCACAACCATATACAAGAAACCTTTGAGACATTTCTACAACACAGTCCTATTAGATGGCACAGCTACAAATGGCATTGAATGATATTATTGAGATCACATTACTAAGCTGGAATGTACGAGGCCTGGGGATGCCGGTAAAAAGAAGAAAAATAATAGCATACATTAACAGACTGGGGATCAAGTTGTGTATCTTCAGAAGACCCACTTATTAGGATATCAAGCCGAAAAGATAGCACCCGGGTGGGGTAAACATCAATATTATACATTGTTCTCCTTTAGGGCACACAGTGTGCTCACACTGATACATAAAGCACTGCCATTCACTGATTACAACACAGATCGTGACCCTGTGGGACGCTATGTTTTGGTACATGGGAAGCTAGCGGAAGAAGAGGTACTACTTTTGAATTTATATGGCCCAAATATAGACGATCCAATGTTTTTCTCTGAGCTGTTCAAGAAATGTGCCAACTACCCCACAGCCCAGTTAATTTGCGGGGGCGACTTCAATACAGTTCTAGACACTCGCCTGGACAGCACGTCTGATGCCCCAAGATCACTTACTAACGCAGCCCGCACAATACACACTCACATAACAGATCTGGAACTCCGTGATGTGTGGCTCTCACTGAAAGGCACGCAACAAACCTACACATTTTACTCATCTCTGCATGATATGCACTCAAGGATCGACATCTGACTACTATCACAGAAGGCTATGGGGTGGGTGTCCCAAGTTGCTATACTTCCTAGAACAATGTCAGACCATTCCCCAATCTTGATGCATGTGCTAATCCCTAGAGACGCTCTGCAGATACCCCGATGGAGGTTCAAAGCTACAGCGCTGCCAGCACATCAATGAGTATTTTGAACACAATGATGGCATGGTGGAGACACAGTAGGTACTGTGGCAAGCCTTCAATGTGTATATAAGAGGCATTGCTATGTCTACCAAATTTGGGGTACTTAAAGATATCCATAGAGAATTAAAAAGGAGGGAGGAGGAGATTACTAGATTACAGGAAAAGTTTGTAACAGACCCCAGCCCACAAACCAAACTAGACATTAAGACCCAACTTGAGGAATACAAAACTGCAGTGGACCGTGAGCTCTGTTATTTTGACAAACCAGCTGCCACGAGACGGTATGGTGAACAGGAACGGCCAGGACGGCTCCAGGCACACATGGTGAGGGGGAAAAGGGATACTACTCTTATCCCCTGCATATCCTCCCCTAATGGGTCGGTAGTGACAGACCAAAAACAGATAGAAAAGGTGTTTTCTAACTTCTACTCCCGGCTGTACTCTCCCCAAAGTGCAGCCATGGATAAAGAGATAGATGAATACAAAAGAAGAGATTGCAGAAGCTATTAAATCCCTACCCAGCTGTAAAGCACCAGGCTCGATGGCCTTGAAGCTGAGTTTTATAGAGAATTTGCTGATACCCTGGTACACAGACTCCATGATGTTTGGACTGAAGCCCTAGACTCGGGCAGGTTACCTGGGTCCACCTCAGAGGCTATTATTACTCTATTGCTCAAACCTAGGAAGAGTCCCGAAGACTGTGGTTCCTACAGACCACTCTCGTTGATCAACACGGACGCGAAAACCTTTGCAAAAATCCTTGCCACCCGGTTCACCCCCCTGATGCCACACACGGTCCACAAGGACCAAGCTGGGTTTATACTAGGTAGATCTACAGCGATCAAACATCTGCCACTGTTTTGATATACTGATCTCGATCCCCAAGAATATGCAAGGGGTTGCACTGGCATTAGACATGCAGAAGGCCTTCAATACTGTCCACTGGCCCTTCTTATACAGAGTCCTACACAATTATGGGTTGGCCCAAACTTCATAAAATGGGTCAGAGTGTTATACACCTAACCATGTGCCAGGGTCTGTGTCAATGGGAAATTATCAGAAATAATAGAACTAGCAGGAGGCACACATCAGGGCTGTCCATAGTCACCCCTTTTTTTTGCACTAGTTATAGAGCCATTAGCCGACCTACTGAGATCCAGATTTAGTAGGCTCGGGATCCAGCTCACAGACAGAACTGAGATCATCCCGTTATACGCTGATGATATCATGCTATACTTGAGGAACCCCGAATGTAACATAGAGAAAGAATTTGGGGAGTACTCTGGGCTAAAATTGAATGCCGCGAAATCTGAGATATTTCCTTTGACAGAAACCACCCTGAAACCCACGGCACTCCATGGTCTACATACCATACTATACCAGGGCGAACAAGTAGCAAGGACAGCACAACTCACTTGTGCCCTAAACTATGGGACACATGCCGTAGCACTCTGCACTAGACTTGAGCAATGGCAATCTCTACCGATCTCTCTCATGGGCAAGCTTGCACTGGTCAAAAAATAATTGTACCCAAGCTATTTTATCTATTTAGTACTGTGCCTGTGTGGCCGGGCAGATCTCTCTTCTTGAAGATTCAGAGAGCATGCACAGCATTTGTGTGGAAGGGCCAGTCAAGAATAGGCTGGCGGAAACTCTCCTGTCAATATCCAAATGGGGGACTGGCAGCCCCCGATTTTAAACTATATTACCTGCTGGCACAGGCTCACTACACAACACAATGGACCTCTGTCAACCTACAAGCACAGAATATATCCACAGACAAACACAATAGAAACCCAGTGCATCTCTTGCATTAAGCAGTATCACTGCATCCCAGACATATTCACACCACTGATCCCCATTGGTAACGTGCACCGCCTGGGCTAGGATAGCAGGGATATCTGGACAAGAGGTTTTATATCACCCGAATATGCCACTGTGGGAGGCACCCTACATACCTCCCACACATGATACAATAATTGCCACACACTGGGAAAACAAGGGCATCCATCATTTTGGAGACCTCTTCCCGCATAAGCAATTCATACTCTGGAAAGATATCAAGGAGATAATAGGTAACACTCCATTACAGAAATTGCATTACCTGCACATGAGATCAGCAATGGCAAAGATCTGGGGTACTTTCCCGGCTGAACCCACAATACACTTGTGTCTGGGGTATATATTGACTGCAAGGAACTCCAAAACAACAGCCTCCACGTTATATAAAATTGTGATGTCAAACCGGGGACCAGCAGACCAGGGAGTAAAAGAGAGGTGGGAACGGGACTTGGACCACACCATTACTGACACGCATTGTACACGAATCTGTGGACTGATGAAAAACATTTCATACAATTCACAATATCGATTAATACATTATAAAATTGTGCACAGAACGCATTCCACACCACCTAAACTAAAAAATATATTCCCCTCGATGGATGGTAAATGCCCTAGATGTGGTAGTGAGAACGAAGATAGGTTCCACATGTTGTGGGCATGCACCCTTCTATCGGCATATTGGGCGGGAGTGTGTGAGGCATTAGATACCATGGCTGATCAACCTATAGAATGGGGCCATACAATGTGTCTGCTGGGGGAGGTTGGAAGAATGAACCCGGGGTGGCATAAACTGATTAATCTTAGCCAATTACTTGCAAACCATGTGATCTTGATGAAAGAGGAATAGTGTGGAGCCGCCCACAAAAGACGACTGGGAGAGAGACATGTCATGGGCAAACGACTGTGAAGAAATGTATACCGAACTGTTGCCCATCAGGAGTCACCCCAGAGACTTATGGGATAGGTTTTGACAATATCTCTCTGACAAAAACGCGGAAGAGACTAGTTCTGATACAACATAACAACATGTACTATCAATATAATAGAAATGTAATGTGAAACAATGATGCTGTGTATAATGTGGAAATGGAAGATATGTTGATGTATCCCTGCAAGTTAAAATAAAATAAAAAAAATAAAAGGTTGCTCAACCCATAGGAAGAGCACTTTTTGGGTGGCTTATAACTTCACCCCAATGGACAAATCCTCAGTAAACTTGATAAAAGATTCTGCAAAGTATGGTGAGGTTTTCGTCCAGGGGCAGCAAAGTTATAGGGGGGATAACAAATGTGTGTGTTTTCCCATAGAGGCAATGGAAAGCAAATTTTGTTCACGCCTACAGCCCAAACCGCAGGACAGACTTTCACCAAATTTGCACCAGGAGCAGCGTTATGGTCCCGAAAGCATGCTTTTGTAAATTTGGTGTAAATCTGTACAGTGTTTTTTTTTAGAACAGACAAAAATTTGGTAAAATAAATTAATAATATATTGGTTCAGTCCACAAACTCACTTCCATGTTCGGACCGCGGACTGGCCTACGATTTCCCCAGAGGATGGCGGGATCTCTACAGACATCAGACACTCCCGCTGATTGGATGGTGAAAAGCGTGAGGTGCATCATATTTTTAGGAAACAACCGGCATGTTGGATTCACGTACAGCACCCATTGTCTGCGAACATTGTCGTACAAGCATATTAAAAAACACAACATTGCACTTGCCAAAATAATAAAACAATCTCTGGGGAGGTGAGGGGTGATGGGGATGGGATGGGATATGGTAATAAGAAGCCAAAAATGGTGTGTTTTTTAATCCCTGAAGTCTGCAAACAGTCTGGATGTTCAGGTACAGCCCTGTGATGTACAGGGGCATACATGCCTATTTCTAAATTACAGGGTTGGTGAAAAGCAGTTTCGGGATGGCTTATAACTTTGGCGCCACTCAATGAAACTGCATGCAATTTTGCAATATCATTCTAGACCTGACCCTGGAAGGTTCTGGAAAGGTTGGTTCTGTTTTGCCAAGGGGGAGCAAACATTGAGGGGGGGGTCCAAAAATATTTGAAAGGCTTATAAATTTGATGCCATTTGACAAATCTGCACAGATGTTTGCACACAGATTTTAGACCCAGGACTAAATGAATTTGCAAAGTTTGGCGGGCCTTTGTCAAGAGGGGACACAATTAGAGGGGGTGTCTCAACATTTTTAGATGGCTTATAACTTTGTTGCCATTTGACGAATGTGCACACATGTTTGTAGAATGATTACAGACATAACCTTGGATGTCTGTGCAAAGTGTGAATAGATTTTGTCAAGTGGGGGCTAAATTGTACGACTATTTTATGTACATATAATTTGACACTTTTCAAAAAATAAAACATGGGCTGAAAGCATGGTTTTGCAAATGTGTCTGTGTTTTATTTTTTGATAAGTTTCATAATGTAGGTACAAAAAACAGCGATATACCTTTGGTGGCTGAGGGATATCCTGTGGACATGGGCAGTGGTCAGATTGTCTGGGTCACAGCCAAAGGCCATTAGCCGGATGATCTGGCTACTAGCCACCACTGCAAGGGACTTGCAATGGTGTTAATGTGGGGATGGCCACCAGGGACCGGCTATCTGGTAAAGTTTTTTAAAATTGGGATAGCTTTGAATGGGAAAAAAATCTGCTTGTGGGAACAGGTTGAAGTGCTGAATGGAATTTTAGCAAATATGTACAAGGAGGATAAGCAAGAACTTTAAAGCATGGTTTTGCAAATATGTCCTGTGTTTTATTTTTTTTTAAAGTGTGAAAATTTAAGTACACAACATAGTGATAGAACATTGGTGTCTTGGCAACAGGCCTGGCCGTCAGCAAGGAGAAAATTGTACTGTAATTTGCTTATTGGGGCATGCAGCATGGCCGAAGCAGTAGGTTTGAATGGGAAAAAATATTCTGCTTGTGGTTACACCCTGAAGTGGTGCACTAGATTTAAACAAACCTGCGCGTTGAGCATCGGCAAGGGCCTGAAAGCTTGTTTTTGGAAATATGTCTTGTGTTTTATTTTTCTAAAGTGTAAGAATGTAAGTACAAAAACTAGTGATATACATGTGGTGTCTGAGTAGTGGGCCTGGCCGTTGGCAAACGCAAATGTGTACTCTGATTTTCTTATTGGGGAATGTGGCATTGCCGAAGCCCATGCCCCATGGCTTTGGAGACTAGCCATGGCTGTAAGCTATAGGCACTGGCCATTAGTCTCATTATTAGTAGATTATAGTGGACAGTGAGCTAACATGCAGGATAGGTGCAGTGATTAATAGGGGTGGTTCGGTTGGGCTGGGGTCATGCTCAAGCTTTATGTCGTAGGAAATTGAACAATGATTTACATCCCCAGTGTGCGCTGCTGATAACGACAGACATAAGTATGTTTTGCAACAAATATGTTTCTTAAAGAGGTTTATAGTTCTTTGATATATATGGAAAGAGAATGTAAGATCATGAATTATTTTCATCTATAAAAAACTATTACATTGACAGAAAAAACATTGTTAAAGGGATGTTACGGTCAAGATGCATCCCACCCTTGGGACTCCTCTGCTGCAGTAGTTATCCAGTGGCGTCCCACATTGGCATACCTTATCACTTTACTTCCTTCTTTGTGTTAGTAGAAAAAATACATATAAAAATGCACAATGCGTGCATACAAATTAGAGGCACATATCGGGAAACTAAAGTAAGGAAGAAAGAAACGACAACACGCACCAAAAGATTACAATAAGATTACAGTTAATTATCATGTACACATATTCATTTTGTGGTTGAGGCATTCTTATTACTGCATGTATGTGCACTATGAACTCAGATGAATCTTTAAGGAAAATACTTTAAGAAAATATAAAATGGTTAATGTGTAGGTATACAGCACCTTTTAAATTTGAGAAATTCTGATTGTCAGTAAAAATAGAAAACAAGCCTAATCATGTCAGTAAACAAAAGTAAGTGGCCCAGATATGGGTGATGTCATCAGTGATGACATCAATCACATTTGTGATGTCATCTTTGATGTCCTGGGTGTTAGTCTTAGCAGTGCACAGTGGTGGTGTGAGTTATGGTTGCTTAGCTTACATAAGTGCCAAATGTCTGAGAATTTTTGGTTTTACTTGTAACCATAAAGTCCTTTTAACAACATTCTTTCACTGAATTTCATGGGATTTTGTTAGTGCAACATAACCATAACGTCCCTTTAACAAAGTTTTTCATTTTTTTGGGTTTTTGTAAGTGCAACTTAACCATAACGTCCCTTTAACAATGTTTTTTCAGTGAATTTCATGGGTTTTTACTAGTGCACCTTTACTCTCCTAAAGGTCCCTTATATTGTACACCCCCCAATGTGGCAGGTATGGAGTCTGTGGACAGCACGGTAATCTGCGGACGTCAGGCGGCATTTACAAGGCTCAAAATCATAGGGGAGACCAAAAAAGATGTACCCATCAACCAACAAACAAATGTACCTAAAATCACAACTAATTTTTACAACATGCAAGTATACCTTTTTGTACAAATGCTCACGTTTAAAAATACATTTTTTTATGTAAGACACATTGAAATGAAATGCACCAATCACAAACCATAACTGTACACTTCATATAATCTTCTCAATACAACTCTGGATACAGATTAAGAAACAGCAGGTGCTTACTGGACAAGGCATTCTCACTAAATATTAAGTGTATTGTATTTATTTCTATTTTATTAGCTTTCAATACATAAACGTGATATAAGACAGAAGCCCATTTTTTTCTCACAGAAATGGCAAGCACACATGAATGGGTAGAGAAGAACTTCCCAAAATAAGAAACAATTGACGATAACATCTCCAATGGTATACAGTAGATATTTTATTGTCAACAAATAATGTTTTTTGTACACATCTTATTAAAATAATTATTTCTATTTCTCTTACAGTACATAGTTCTTATGAACAAAGCACGCCCCGGCTTAATCATTCACAATCCCAAGAATCAGAAAGAGAAGTCCTATCCCCAAGTGTAAATACAGAAATCATTAACTTAACTAAGAAATTGGATGAACTAAGTAATGATTTTAAGGAACATTTTCAATACGTCAAAAATCATGTGATTACAAATGTTCCCTATTACTGTCCTTCCTACACCTGTCTCCCTTGTCCCCAGCAATCATACCCATCAAATTCTGAACATTTTAATCAAAGACGATTTGATGGAACCTCACTCCCTTCATCCCCTCATGATAATAGTACAGAAATTCCTAATTCTCCCATTTGTGTCTCGCATTCCGATACCCCATCCCTTTCTTGAATACGTATATTTTTTATACTACCAATGTTTTGTTTATTGTTGCGTGGTATTTCCTCCATCATGAGTCAGCGCACACCCTGCTGTCTGGGGTGTCCATACTGAAAATGGAGGTGCCCCCGGACAGGTGCGATGTCTGGACATGTCCAGTTTTTCATGGTGCACTTTTAATTAGTCTGCAGACATAGCGCTTCTTCTACAGACATCCAGCGCATGTGCCTTGCAATTCTCGCCTGGAGTATCTCTGGAGATGGACATCAGGCTGTGGATGTTCGGGGACATCATCACGTGCCTGTGCCTGTGCCCTGTGATGGCAGTGTTCGCAAATAGTTTTCCGTGGCTGTGGACAGTTTAAAAGAGTTTTTCCAGCCAATATAGGGTGTTTCAAGCCAAACCCTTACCAATGCACAGCTGCCAGACCCATTCTACATTGATTGAAAACTTTCTACAACGTTTTAAGACCTTTTTGTGACTCAGTAGTCCACGGACAGTAGGACTGTTCATGGACAGATCCACTAAAGTGTCCCACCCATTACATTTCCTCATTCTCAATCTGGCTATCCAGTGGGAGAGCATCTTGCAGGACCTGCTTTGCAAAACTTTCTTTGTGATCAGTAGACAGCAACATGGCATCTGCTATGGACACTTTTGCTCCCCAACCACCTCCACCACCACCATCACCATCTGGAGGGCTTGGACAGGGGAAAAGGTGCGATGATGTAGAGGAGGAGCAAGAGGAAGACAAAGTTGAGGTAGTGCCTACCTCCAGCACCCAGAGTGAGTCGTTGGCGTGGTGGTTCTTTAACACCATGGATGGGGTCCCAAAGGCGAAGGCTGCCCATGTTGCATACATTGAGTGTGGGGTGAAACTCAGTCATGGACAACAGGGGCACTACTCCTTCTGGACCACATCAATGCACTGCCACGTTTGTTATAACCACCCGGTTGCAGTGAGAAAGGCTGTTCCTTTCTCAGGGAGAATCAGGCTATCTTCCTCTGCGCCATCATCTTCTCCCCCTCCTGCCAGAACACAGGGTACTCTTTTGGGGCAGAAGATCCCACCAGACGCCTCACAGGCCATACGGGATGCTCTAGATTCTTACCTTTCAAGGGTCACAGTGTGCTGCATGTACTGTGACAAATCACTCTGTAGGGGGGAACAGTTTTATAGTGCTTTTGAGGCAGTTGTCAAAGAGGATGAGAAACAGTACCCTCTACCTTAAATTTAAGGCATGCCCAACATCGTCCCCTCTCCACCTGCCCCTCCATATTTGTGGTTGCTACCCTTTCCCTCCCTTTTGTTCCCCAACTTAACTCCCCTCTCCTGCAAAGAAAACCTGAAAAAGCCTTAGAAAAATACAAACCCCGAAAAAAACACAAAAAAACAGATCATTTAGGAGTCACCTTTCACAGTTCAAAAATAGAAGTGGGAAAAAAGTTACAGGCTCCTGTGCAGCCTGCATAGTCCGTGGACAGCGCGGTAGTCCACGGTCTGCACGATAGTCCGTGGACATCTACAAATTCAAGGCTTGGGACGATTGAAAACATTTTAATTGTTTTGCATTTAAAAAGGGTGGCTCTTAAAATAAATGTTTTTTTGTGTTTTTCACTTTTATATTTTTTTTAATGTTTGATTTTACAAACTGAACTAAGAAAACATTTAACTTATTTTCATTATTTCTTCTCACTTTCACAAAATCTGCTTCAAAGCATTTTAATGTTTTCCCCAAAAATCTGATTACCCGCATCTGTTAGATGGACAGAATCTCACTGAAAAAATGTTGCTCCTATCAAATGAAATGTTCTTATTGTGAAACAATGTCATATCAACATCACAAAGAAAAGCATGCACAGCCTTATTGACGTTGCACCTCGCTTTTTCCATTTGTGGATAAAATGAACTGGAATGCATTCACCTCTGTCTCTGCACAGTGCGGGAATAAATATTTTGGAATTAGTGAACATTTCCTTCAACTTTCCCACTGTCTCCTTCATTGCAAACTGCAATGATAATCCAGTCACATTCCCCAAACTGTTCCCACCACAAAGAATGATAATAATGTCTGGATGCTTCAATTAAACCATATTTGCACAAAATGGAAGCAAATCCACCCATTTCATGCCATCCGTACCAGAACACTTCCAATTCAGGGAATCCAAGATTTTTGGCTTTTCCACAATGCTCAGCATACACCTTCACACTGCAGGCTGTAGTCATCTTACAGGTGTAGGCCAAGGCAGCGGCGACTGTATTCGTTTGGTTTAGGGACAGTGTGGAATCGAGGTAGATACCTAAAGTTTTGGTCTCTTTAGCCACTTTGATGGAGTTACCATCAATGTTGAAGGTGCTGAAGGAGGGGTCAAGCTTGCTAAGTCTTTGTTGGGTGCCAAGGATAAGGAGCTCTGTCTTGTCATCATTGAGACAGAGCTCGTGATGTGCCATCCATGCTTGGACGACTTGGTATACGGCGTTCAAGGCTTTGGCGTCTGCGGTGTAGTTACTGTGATGGGGATGAGTATCTGGTAGTCCTCGATTTAACATCCATATATACCATAATCCCCTTTTTCTCCAACCCATCCTTAAATTGAATTAGGCATGTAAGTAGGTGCAGGTTGTTAATACCAAATCTGACATTACTTCCACTGCAGTACATACAATCAGATACAAGTAACATTTCTAAAGGAGACATCAGCCACGCCCAGGCTCTCCTGTATTGCGGATATCACTGTCCTTTTATACAGGTCCTTGCTCCTGTGCGTCCTTCCTTTAAATTAACAGATTGACTGTTTTCCTTTATTCAGTTAGGGCATCATCCTGGACGGGATTGGCCTTTAGGATGGTCTTGTTGGTCTTGGACTGTAGGCAGTTGGCTTGGTTCTCCACCTCTGCAGGCAATGTCTTGAGTATTATCTCCACTGAGCCCTTGGCTGTTTTGGCCTCCTTATCAATAGCCCTATCTGGGCAGCAGTTCAGCAGCACTATATTTACTGATTCTTTTTGGTTGCTATTCATCTTTTGGTTATGCTTGTGAGGAATACATTGGTCTGCAGTTGTTCTTTCTACTGGTACCTTCTCTCATTTTTCATCTCCCTCAGAAGCTTGAATATCTGCCAATTTCATTTGTTTACCATTGGTCACCTTATCCAAGGCTGTATTACATTTTGTTTGACTCAGGTAGGACATTGGGATCTGTGGCTCAGTAGATAGTTAGAGGGGACCCAAACGAGAAACTATATTTCCAATCATACCCAGCGACTAAGCGAGGCAGAGTTTAAATAGCTCCATATCCTCTCTCACCTCCTGCACCATTTTCTTTAGTTCATTCACCAGCCACTCCAAATGTGCAAAACATTTGTCAACCTTTACACAGATGTCGGACATCTGTCAATTACTCCACATCCTGAACTAGCCCTTCAGCCATACTATCCATACAGTGGACAGTTTCTTTTGGAATATTATCCATTGGATTTGTTAAAATGTTTGTTTTTTATAGGGATGGTTGAATACCTGGTATTAGTCAACATTGTTTTGCTTTACCTGAGTAAGACAGGTCATGAGCCAATCCCTCAGTTAGATAGCATGTGCAATTATTTATACATTGTCAATTTCCTGCCGTTAGATGCGTGTAAAATGCCCCATCATTGTGTATTCGTGCCTCTTGTGGGGTATCTTCATTGTTTCCGAAATATT
Organism: Ambystoma mexicanum; assembly: GCF_040938575.1. NCBI lineage: Eukaryota > Metazoa > Chordata > Amphibia > Caudata > Ambystomatidae > Ambystoma > Ambystoma mexicanum. The sequence goes on from NC_090936.1 coordinate 864,586,924, forward strand.
GATACATGGTCAGTTTAATCATCTTTTCATATTGCACGCCATGGTTCAAATTTCTGTCCTATTTGTATTTAGTTGATTATTAGCTTAATTCCTTTCAGATTGGCTGATTATCTGAAAGCAAGGAGGAGCATCTCAGGGAAAATCTCTCTCAGGCATTCATCTTGCTGCAGAATTGGTTTAGCAATGTTGGGAATGGCTTCCAACTCTGGATTGTATGTGACTACCAGTAGCACCTAGGTGTGGGCCTCTTTTGCTTTGTAGTCTAAAGGTTGCGCCCTGGGATCTGTGCTGCTTGGGAATCTGGGCGTTCAAAAGCATGTGGTTGTATCCATGGTTTATGAGGTCTAATTTCAAAGCTTGTATGTTTTTACCCTGGTCAATTGTGTCTTAGCATTTTCAGATGTTTTGTGCTTGGCTGAATATTGCAGGATGCTATGTGTAGACTGGGGCAAAGCTACACTCTTGATATATCTGCCAAGTTGGTGGTTTAGAATTTACTCTGGTCTGTAGCTTGATCACATTTTATTGTTTATATGTTGGTATAGAGGAAACATACTAATTCAGTAGAACATGGGAATTTATGTTTCTTGGAATTCATTGAATCTTCCATGGAAGGTTAGGAGGTCAAGATCAGGATATCAACAATGTAGCACAGATATCTCAAAGTTCTGCTGTCATCGGTGACAAGGAGATTAGTCTATAGTTGTGGCATACATGCATTTGTATACTGAGGCACCAGTACCCATGACTTTTCCCTTCTTTTAGAGATTAGTATCAATACCAAATAGGAAATAGTCGTGTCAAGATGAATTCTATGCACTTGAATTCATTGAAGTCAGCAAGTGAGTTATGAACTCCAAGAACATTCTCACATGCCTCACTGCCATAGATGTGGGGAATGTCTGTGCAGGTTGACTCCACATGCATGGTTGCTAGTAAATGAATCCTGAGATTTTGAGAAGGGAAACAGGAGACCTGAATATGCCCACTGACCTGCATTGGGGCCAGTGATAATTAAGAGGCATAATAAGCAAAAAGTACAAATTCAGAGTAAGCCTGTGTGCACTTTCTCAATAGTGATTTGCAGGCTCCCATGAATCGCCAGGTGAAATATTCAACTACACCTCCTATGCAAAATCAGATACATCCTGCCTCCTGACAACTCCTGGGTCGCAGTCCAAGCACTGGCTCTCTCTATGCTGGACTACGGAAATGCTCTTGTCACTGGACTCATCAACTGCACTCTTGCCCCCCTACAAAACATACAAAATGCAGCAGCCAAACGCATACTCCACCTACCCAAACATTTACATATCACCCCCAATCTCACCTTCCTCCACTGGCTGTCTGTACCCCCAAAGAATTAACTTCAAATGACTCTGCTTTGTATTGGAAGCCATCCACCTCAAAACTCCATCTTACCTTCATGGCAAACTTAAACCCAACACCCACCGAAACACCAGACAAGCCAGCCAACACCTCCTACACATTCCACTCTGCAAACTCATAGGCAAACAAAAACAACCCTTTACTCAATCGGCACCCTGGGCACGGAAGACACTAGCTCTGCTCATTCACACTGCACCCTCCATCACCACTTTCAGAAAAGAGCCTCAAAACATACCTGTTTCCCTACACATAACCTTGCCTTTCCCAACTGGACATGTATTAACCTCTTTTTTGAACTCCCACCTTTTCAAACTTTGGAGCATGTAATGTGCTCCGTGAATCTCGGTGTAGGGCCAGTGCTAAACAAAAATTCAAATAAAAATAATAGTAAGGGTGCAGAAGCAAGACTCTGGCATGGAGAGGTCATCGTGATTGGCATACACTTTTATACAAGTGAGAAAATGAAAAGAAAACCCTAACTTGCCCTATCTCTGAGAGGGGTCCCCCACCTCAATCCAAATTATTAATGTAATTTTCAGGATGTCAATGTAAAAGTCCATAGTCCTATGTCAGAATCCTATCTCTGCCCCTCACACTTGATGCTAAGCTAAAAATACAAAGGATAGGTTCCTGCTCCAGAGAAATAACTCCCTTTCCCTGGATAAAAAGGCAGTCCTTGGTTTGAAAGTTCTCAAAGTTCAATCTCCACTGGTGGGGGAATGTCTCCCTTCCCCAGCCTTCATTAGGTTTCATTAGGCTTATGACACAGTTCTACAATTACTGAGGACATTTCTCCCTTCCCCAACCAACATTTCTCAGACCTCTTCTCTGTCCCTGGTTGGCAGAACTGGGTCCCTTCTAGCAGGCACTGTGATGAAGAAGAGTAGTTTGGATGCTGCTCCAACCTGTTGTGGGTCCTTGACCCTGGATGGCAGACCTGGGTTACTCTCTTCTAGGTACTTAATCTCAAACACAGACTTAGTTTACTCGCCTGCCAAGTTCTGTGCTTATATGTATTGGTTTCACAGTTCTTGTCACAGTCTCTTATTTTCATAGGCAGACTTGTTTACTCTCCTGCCAAGTACTGCAATCACAGGAATCACTCTCACATCTCTCTTCACACCCTCTTCTGATATTTGAAAGCCCATGGTCACCTTCTGTCCAAGTACTGACTCAATAAAGATTAGGTAACTATGATAGGACGTATGTTCTTATCTCATAAGGTCCCAGACCCTATCTTTTTTGTAGTGTCTTAATGATATTCTTGTTAATGTCCCATCTGGGTTATCCTCCTTCACTCAGTTTTCATGCACTGTTTTCTTTAGTGCTTCTTGTACCCTCTGGGTATTCCTAATTAGAGGTGCAGCCACCCAAATACCTTTAGGGTCTTGGCTGAAGCTCTACAGTCGGTCACAGACTTCTCCATCTCTCTCACCTACTTACTGGCACTCTGGGGCTCTTTCTGGCATTCTGCAGTGGCTCTGAAGCTTCTGTCCCTGTTTGGCATCTCTCTCTCTGCCAGACCGTCTCTTCACGTGTCCCCTGGACACCTTGCTTCTCACCCTCCAGCATTACAGTGTCCCCATTTTCCCCATTCAAGTATATCTGGTGAGTGCCTACGATGCTCTTGGTTCATCCAGGGAGGATCTGCCTCCCGGGTAAGTCCAGTGTCAGTTTTTATGTTGGTTTCCCCTGCAGTCTATAGTTGGAGACTAGACCATTCATTCAAGTACTTCTGAGCGGCCCCTGTGGACCCACACTTCTTCCTCAGCACAGTTTCTTGGCTTGAATCTTCATGATAGCTACCCCTTTTCTTCCTCGTCCAAGTCCTTTCTACTTCTTGCATGTTATAGAAGTATATGGGATAGGAGGGTAGGGTTGAAGATAGTTGGGGTAAAGGAGAGGTGTAGGTGTTAGGCAGATACCATTTTCTCCCACAATAGTCATCATTGGTCCCACATGGGGCTTCCCCTCCCATGAGATTCACTGGCTGAGTACCACCACAAGGAGTACTATCGGGTAGCAGCCTCACCTCCCTGGCCTCATGGGAAGGGGCTCCCCTACGGAAGCAGTGACGGCATCCTGGAATTCATCATATAATGGAGACTGCAAATGAATGTTTGTGTGTAGACCAGTAGTGAGATTCATGACTAAATGTGGGTGAGCCCATATCATTGTGGTGATTTTCTTGAGGTCGATCCAGGGACCACTTTGTGTGAAATTAACTCCATTTCTTTAAATGCATTTCAAATTTGAAGATACACACTGTCTCTTTTTACTTGCCTTGAATTGTCAGTTGGGAGCGTATATCAGGGGAAATGAGATTAGACATGTTGCCCTAGCAGAACCTATAAGTAAACCTATCAAGAAATCTATAATTAAAGAATTTCTAAAGCAGGTTCTAACACTAAGGAACTATTTGCTATCCTACGTGAACTAGAATACCCCACTTCTCCACCGGATAACCTACCTAAAGATAAACAATGGTGTACCAATATTCAAAACGCATTAGCAAATAAAATAAAAACATTGAACACCAAAATCGCCTCAAAAAAAGCCTTGCTCCCACAAATGGAAACCCCTACTATCCCCCAAGCCTAATAACAAACCTATCTTAGCGCCGTTCAAATTTTCTAATATATCCATCCTAGAAACAGAAAAAATCATCGCCTCACTAAAACCATCTAACTGCAAAGGCGATATCTGCCCCGCCCAAATAATTAAGGATGCAGCTAGAGAGCTCACCCGCTTCATCTCAAAACTCATTAATGCTTCCTTTACTTCCAATTCTGTCCCAAGTAGTCTAAAATAATCCTGGGTCCTACCCCTTCTTAAAAACAATCCTTAGACCCTTCCATACCCACAAATTACAGACTTTTCACCACTGTCCATTTCCTCCTGAAGAAAATCGACAAAGTGGCCTGCTTACAAATTTAAAAATACCTTGAGACTAACCAACTATTAATGTCTCCCCAATCTGGGTTCAGACCCCAACACGGCACAGAGACAGCCCTAATAGACCTTAAAGCCCAAATTGATGAACTTAACGATAAAGGAAACACAGCTATGCTACTCCTCCTTGACCTGTCGGCTGCTTTTGACTTGGTGGACCACGCAGTAGTATGCAAACACCTTACAACGGCAGCCCACTTCTCAAGTGAAGCTATAGCTTGGGTCCAATCATTTCTTGATAATAGTAGCATGAGAGTCTTCTCCATGGCAGCATCTGCAGACCCAGTTATAACAACATGTGGTGTCCCCCAAGACTCATGCGTCTTACCCACCATGTATAATATCTCCACTAAGCCTTTATTTGACAAATTGGACAGGTCGGGTGTCACCTACACAAATTACGCTGATGACACCCAGATCCTTATCCCCTTACGGGCAATTTCATGTCGGATACAGCCTTAGTGAATGAGATTTACATCCTCATTCAGGCATGGATGGCAACCCACGGCCTCTGCCTGAATGACGATAAAACAGAGATCATGATCCTTGGCTCAGCCAACAACCTAAAATAACTTAACGACAACTATAATGCCTTTAATATCGATGGCAATATAATTACAGTTGTCAAAGAAGAGAAGACACTAGGCTTCTACCTGGATTCCACACTCTCCCTAAAAAAGCAAGTAAACTCCTTGGCCTCATCCACCGCCAGTACTGGCAAATTCATCAAAGCATGCAGACCCTTCCTCTCACCAGCTAGCTGTATTATTCTAGCCAACGCCCCTATCCTTTCCAAATTGGACTAATGCAACACACTCTATGCAGGAGCCAATAAATATATTACCAACAAACTACAAATACTGCAAAACAATACGCTTAGAAAGTTCTGAATTTTCCCTCTAGAGAGCACATATCCAATACTAGAAGAAATCATAACTGGCTAAAAATCACTGATCGGATCCTCTTCAAAATGGTTATTCTAACCTTCAAATGCCTAAATAATGCAGCTCCACCATACCCGAAGGAAAGAATTACTAGGAAACTATCCTCACGACCAACCAGAACAGCTAACTCATTTTGTCTCCAAATTCCCAGTTTCCGCCTACAAAAAACAGGTGGCAACAGCTTCCCTGTAAAAGCAGCCCAGCATTGGAATGCTCTACCAGTTGAGTTAAGAAGGGGCCAGTCATACAACAGCTTCAGGCGCAACACCCGTACCTGGCTACGCCACAATGATCACTAACCCATTGCCATACATGTTCGCCCTCACCACCTCCCTCTCAGGCATAAACAATTTAGTAATTGTAATCACCCTGTGCTCCTGTATATATCTGTATTCATGTAAATTGTAATTATATATATATGTATATGCCTCATCTATAACAATAACATATGTAACTGTAACTAAGCCATAAGTAATCTTGGTACGTTGTGCGCCCAGCTACCTAAGGGTTTGGGCGCCCTACAAATAAATAAACCAACAAACAAACAAACAAAATATATGTTACCAGTGCCCAGCAGACTGAATATACAGGTTTCACCTGAGAGATGAACTCCTGATCAACTGTGGCAGCACTCACAGTAGTTTGTCATCGATGTGCGGCTGTTTTGCGCTTTTCTCTCATTCGATTCCGAAGGTTTACATCATACAAAATATTGATTGTATCAAAACCATACAGAATTCTGGTAGAAACAAAATCAACAGAATCTGATAATGGTGAGAATCATGAAAGATGAGTTGTCTGATGCTGGCTGAGTATGGTGGGGAGGGAAAAACTCCCACAGGCTCTCTGTGCAGGTTACAGGGGGGCAGTGGTGAGACAAATGAAAAGTGGAACACCATGAAATGACCTTCATTTAGGGGTGGGTACGAATTCTGGAGGTTCGGGGGTGATGTCCAGCAAGGCAAAAAGGCAAAAAGGGAAGAAGCAGTATACATCGGAAGGGAGACAGGGAACAGAGGCTGCAACCATCAGCACCAAGTAGAGAGGTGGTGTGGGGCCTGCGGGGAGAAAATGGGCAAATGAGAACAGCAGAAAATTGGCATCATGGCAGTGCTGCAAGAAACAACTGGATTCTGCCAATCAATGTAAGGTGCGTTGCATGAGAAATATTGAGATGGCAGGAAGGTGAGCTTTCAGTTACATGATTGCTCAGCATGATGGATAACAACAGATGAGAAAACACAGAACACAATGCCTTCATTGAAACTAGCTTCTTAGTACTCTTCTATCTGTGAATAAGCTGTAGCCAGGTGTTGTGGGAATGTTAGGTCTGTAAAACATTTTCAACTCCCCCTGCCCCCAACTAGAAGACCAGAATGTACCTTACATTCAGCTACCCACACAGGCTCCCTCTATCCTTATATATTAATATAAGTGCACGCCTGTCTCTCAACATACCCTTGGTCTTCTGATGTATCAGTCTAGCTATAGTACTCCCTTGCTTTCTATTTCTCTGTGTTGGTTAATTTCGATATTTGTCATGCTCTTGTCATAGACACAAATCGTACAAATTGTGCATGCATGCAAAATGTACCTGCATCCTGATACCCTCATATTTTATATTTGAAATCATGTGGTGAGTTTAAAAGGAGTCAAGGAGGTTGCTGACATTGGCGTCCAATACCCAGAGATATCTCACATCTACAGGAGACCCGCAGTGCCTAAGTCAAACCAAACTGCAGACTTGAAAGAGAGGTGTCAGGCAGAAGCAATATCATCCCAGACATGCACCTGATCTAATGCAACTGTAAACTTACATCAGGCTACACTGGACTGAATGGGGGGCACCCATGATGATGATATGCATCGCTGTATGAACATGGTTTTGATAGTTGGCAAGCAATTGCTTAATTATGGAGGAAGGTCAGGGAATGGAAAAACCTGATAACAGGGCACACATTAACGTTGGATCCTCATCTCCAAATTATGGGGACGTGAAATTAACCATTGTTATTAACATTCAATGCAGAAAAAGTGTAACAAGGGCCCCATGTGTGGGGAAAATCCTGATGGGCAGATATTGAAGCCTAAATGGCAGACTAGCTGTTGAAGATTGTATTTCCGAAATGAGCGGTTAGGCATTATTGGAAAAAACACATACACAATGACTGGATTGCTGGCTGAAATTTTGAAGGATAACTGACCCATTCCTAGAAATTTACAGGGATAAATATATGTGATGTTTTAGCTTCAACTGTACTCATTTATCTTGGTATTGTCGGGAGGGGAAGTGACCTAGTATTGAATGTTACAGCTGCTTATCACCAGTTAATAGACATTAGTGGCCAAAGGCTGAAGATAGTCTTCTTGTCTTTAAAGGCTAGTATACATTTTTTAATTATTTGTGTTCCTGTGTTGGTCAAATTAATCTGTACATTTGCACATATATATCTGATTATCAACGTCTTGCTATTGAGTAGATGTATGCTGGGGAAACAATACATTATACTTAAACAGATACAAATAAAATATAATTCCCCTTTCTGAACAGCGAACACGCAAGACAAGTACTAGTTTTCATACCAGTTTTGCATGCTGATGGTAACTTTTCACATGCCAAAATTGCAAAATGGACCACCAAAGTGCATTTCCATCTAACAACATATACTCTCTCCATTCATTGTTACAAATTTGATCATCCTGACAAGGTAATTCATATTTCTGTGATCTAAATGCCGACACTCATTCAACGTTATTAAATAGCCAATGAATTTTATGCAAAATATGTTTATTTTCCTATTTTAAATCTACAACGGCATCAGTCCAAAAATTGTACCGTATGCACAGGCAATACCACATTGTGAATCTGGTGAAATCATACAGATGAAGCATATCACTGACTCTTTTGGGCCATATGTGCCAATGGCCAGACCTTGGTAACCAATGTGGAACTTTTAGTGTGTCAAGCAGCTGTGATTCAAAGCTATCAGTATTGTTGCGGGACACATTTTAACTTTGAAACCAGTTTATTAACATTATATATTCAGTAACATACTTTAAATCCCTTTTTAGAATAATCTGTGTATGATTTTTGAATTGGTTGATTATTCACTCTTTTAATTGCAATGGGAAAGCTGTTGCCAGGATAACGTGTTAGGTGAGTGGGTTATTTACAATAGTTCCGTGTTACAGAACCATCAAATTGTTTTTTTGGACAAAATGGTACTTATGAAAAAGTCTGTTTTGCAATGGGCACATCATTTTATTTTTTTAATTGCTATAGTTGAAAATGGTGAAAGAAACTTATTCAGCCACCACTTAACACATTGGGCCTCATTACGACCCAGGCGGTAAGGGGTTTACGGCAGCGTAAACAGCGCCGACCCTTACCGCCTGAGTACGAGGTCCCTTAGCGCCATGGTGGATTTAACACCTGCTTTTAGCAGGTGTTAAAATCCATGGCGCTAAGGGACCATGGAGTTAATTACGCCACCGTAATTTACGGTGGCGTAATTAACGCCTTCCCCACTCCCATTATGCCCTATGGGGCAAAAATGGGAATGGGGAAGGGTAAATGGGGATTGGGGACTTACCGCCCCGCCAAGGTCAGAATGGGGCGGTAAGTCCGCCAACCACCATGGCGTAAACGTAGTTTACGCCATGGTGGTAAAGTCACGGCCCAGGCGGTAACTTACCGCCTGGGTCGTAATGAGGCCCATTGCCATGAAGCAGTGTTACCATTCCTTCCTCCTTAGGCTGATGACCACATTCTTCTACAGTAAGAAGCTGGGTACCAGAATTCTTCTCTCATGCTTTACCGAAGGTTGGAGCAATAGATACCTGAACAAATGGTCTTCTGATGATATATTGTGATCACTTCTGAACTATGGTTGGTTTATTTGATGAAATTCGTCTGCAATTGAAATGTTGTGAGCATACATGTTTAAAAATGAAAATTAACCTTAAATGAAGTGATTCAAACTTTGGATTTACTTCACCTTTTCAAATATATTATTACAAATCCTTTTTTTAAGAGCTCTGTTATGTTTGCCTCCTGGACATATACAGGGTATAGCCTTGAGCAGTTGTACAAGCCAAATTGGCTTTGCCACCCTTTTACCAACATGTGTCAAGTTAATTTAGTCTTGATTGTGACTAATACATACGTCTCCAAGGGAGACAATGAAACCTAAGAAAACATATTTTCTTTATGTAGGGCCTCATTACGACCCAGGCGGTAAGTTACCGCCTGGGCCGTGACTTTACCACCATGGTGTAAACTACGTTTACACCATGGTGGTTGGCGGACTTACCGCCCCATTCCGACCTTGGCGGGGCGGTAAGTCCCCAATCCCATTTACCCTTCCCCATTCCCATTTTTGCCCCATAGGGCATAATGGGAGTGGGGAAGGCGTTAATTACGCCACCGTAAATTACGGTGGCGTAATTAACTCCATGGTCCCTTAGCGCCATGGATTTTAACACCCGCTAAAATCGGGTGTTAAAACCTCCATGGCGCTAGGGGAACTCGGAATTGGCGGTAAGGGGTCGGCGCAGCTAGCGCTGGCGTTAACCCCTTACCGCCAGGGTCGTAATGAGGCCCACAGTCTTTCATCAATCAAACATTTTGTCATCTTGTACACCACTTTCAATTATACAGTAGAAAGATACATCCCCAATGTTCCTCCTACTGACATAGTTGCCTTCAGGTAATCATCATATGTGTGGCCCTTTAGATTATTCTTTTACATTGCATGTAGCACTTTAAACATGCATTAAAGTTGCCAGAGGTTTTCTTGAAATAGGAAATAAGACTATCAGCAACAATGAATCATTTTGACTAATTTAGCTCCATCAATGGTATCCTTGCGGGGTTATCAAAATAATAATTTGTTGTGAGGTGACATATGTTACTGGTCAATATTACATTGACACATTTCAGATGGTGTTCCAGTGGAGAGAAGCCCTTTTAGCCAATCCTAACATGCTAGGACCATGTGCATTCATGCTTCATCCTTGTTCATCTGAAATGATGGCAGGAAAGGAACATAACGAGTCCACGGGAGCTTTTTAAGGAATATTGTCACAAAGGGGAGATCATAGCAAGATTGTCCTGTGCCATCATTTGCACCATCTCCTTGGATTTGTCTTTGCCAGGCAGAGGTTCCTCTTTCTTCATCTGTACCTGTGTGGTTGAGGATCACATGGTTAATCCTTGTGCCTGGGAGCAAGGCATCAGCAATATCAGCACTCACATTAGGCTACACAGTTCCCCAAAAATATTCCTAACAGGCAGGTTTATTTGAAAAGTTGTTTGGATCAAAAACGTTGTTGGTATTTGAGTGTAATGTAGTGACGTTGTTAAAACGTTTTAAAATAATGTGACTTAAAACAGCTTGATTTCCATTGACACCTCAGTTTAATTGGCAGTAATCTGACACAGAAGGACAATGGCTCAAGTTTCATAAATGCCCAGTAAGTTAATTAATCAAAAGTACACATGTTGATTTAAAAACCCTGACGTATCCAAATTGTACAGGCACAGGCAGAGCCATTCATGTACTGTCCGCATACATTTTTCTCAATAGACAAAAAATAATCTTTCTTGAGAATTAATTAAAAGGTAACGTTTTTAAAGTACAGCAATCATGAAAGCTAAGCTGATATTTCATACAAACTTCTTAAAGTTGCTGGAAGATGTTCTCATAATGCAGAGATTCTGGAAGATAGATGTTTTATGGGCATTTCAATATTACCAATATTCTGGTATAGTATTTATAAATGAACAAAGTTGCAAAAAAATAACTAGCGCTCTTCAGTTGAGGCGGTCTCAAAGTACAGTTTGTAACATAGCTGACAATCTATGAATACATTACAAATGAATGTTGTGATCACAGTTAAGTCTAGGTCAAAGGACCAATAGGCTTACAGTTATTTTTCAAATCAAGTAAAATGTATGCAGATTTCAAATCAAGTAAAGTTTATTCAGAAATGTGGCTTTTCCACTACCATGAAATAAAACCAAGACCTAACTTCAAGATATGATTATTTTTGTGTGAGCTGATAATTAAGTGAAAATGTAAAATTCCAGCGTTTATATTATGATCTGAAATGTGCACCAAGAATTTAACAACATAACAAAATGTATTGTGTCAAGATTCACAACATTCCGAAGATCATTCATCATACAGTAGCTTAAAAAAGGGCACAAATTAGTATCAGAAAATAGTTCTATTCCACAAAATGAAACAAATAAAAATGTAGTTACGAATTTCAAAAGCAATTAATGGCTTTCTGATATATCACCTGCCAATTACCTTAACCAATTACAATCTCTTTGTTTCAGAATGGCGGACCCTAAGTGTCCAAAGTCAATGGGCCTCATTACAACCTTGGTGCTAAGTGCACCAACTTTACCACCATGGTGTAAACTCCGTTTACACCATGGTGGATGGCGGATTTACCGCCCCATTCCAAGGTGAGTGGGGCGGTAAATCCCCATTTCCCATTTTCCCTTCCCCATTCCCATTTTTGCCCCATAGGGCATAATGGGAGTGGGGAAGGCGCTAATTACGCCGCCGTAATTAGCACCATGGCAGGTTAGCGCCATGGATTTTAACGCCTGCTAAAAGCAGGCGTTAAAATCAGAATCAGGCATTAAGGGTTAATGGTGGCGTTAACCCTTAACCCCTGAGTTGTAATGAGGCCAAATGAATAGGAATGAATAGGAGTGTGGTTTTAGAAAAATAATTGTCCAAAACAAATATGGTATACACTCTTCCTCAGAACTAGGATTAGTTATTTTTTTCCATATTATATCATAATAATCACACACAAAAATGTCACTGTTTTTACTTTAATTCGTCCACATTTGCAGATTAGTTCATTAATATCTGTTTTTAACCTTTTCAACTTTGTAATTATTAATGGTAATTGATTGAATAAGCACTGATACATATCTAAGTCTATTGCTTGCACAGGATAGGTAACCTTTCAGATTGCCGGGCAATGTTGTGCAACAAATGCTCTCAGTGGTTGATAAATTAACTCCAGTATTTCTTTGTTATAAACTGCCAGCAACACAAAATACCTTTCAGCAGGGACTTTGTTTTAGTTGGCTTGGTGGTAGGGTCTACGAATTAACCTGTACTGACTACTTTCTCATGTTCTTTTCAGATGCAGACCTTCCATGTGCTCTAAACTCTACTGGCATGTTTACATACATCTCTAATAACCACCTTTTTCAATGTAGCCATATATATTTCTAGATTCCTAAAAAGCTTGTGTTGTGAATTAAACCTAGCCTCAAGCTATTGCATCCCTGACTCTTTATTTAACTTAAAACCTGCCATTAATATTTCCTTCCACAGATTTGTGTAGGTATCCAAAGCATCGAAGAGTTAGAGTACAGGTATTTAAACCTGCTGCCAGTCTTAGCCCTCAGGGTAGTGTAGCTGAGTGGCTTAGGGATGACATTGGTCTATTAGATAACTCATTCCCATGTAGAGACACAACAAAGACAACACTTTTTAGAGCAATTTTAAATTTCAAATATTTAAACTACAAAACATATATTAAAAGAAATCCATTTAAAGCTATTTTGACTAAAAATATATAAAAATGTATATTTAGTGGCATGCCTCAGATAAAAGTTAGATGTGTGCTAATAAACAATTGTCTGTCAAGATGCTATGCAAGATGTCGTAGGGGAGGTGAACACGTTCTCTTTCCAGGCTCTCAGTCTTTATGGAAATTGACAAGGGGGGTCCTGGGAGTCTCTCTGCCAGACATTAGTCCTGGTTACGAGAGACTTACCCAGAGTCTTTAGCTCACTATCTTTCACAGAGAAGAAATATCCCAAACATATCAGTCTTTGTCCTGCCCTGGGGCAGTCCAGCATCGAAATGCTAGGCAACTCTCCTCTGAACAAGAGTACCAACAGCATCTCCAGACACGTGTTTCGGTCTGGTTGGACCTCATCAGTAGGGAGGAGCTGTGCCTCTATAAGAATAGTGAGCAAGGGGTCCACGTCTGGATTCCCCTAGTAACTTAGGGTGAGACCCAAAGCTACTTGAATATGCAAATTGACAAGGGGGGTCCTGGAAGTCTCTCTGCCAGACATTAGTCCTGGTTATGAGAGACTTACCCAGAGTCTTTAGCTCACTATCTTTCACAGAGAAGAAATATCCCAAACATATCAGTCTTTGTCCTGCCCTGGGGCAGTCCAGCACCAAAATGCTAAGCAACTCTCCTTTGAACAAGAGTACCAACAGCATCAACAGACACGTGTTTCAGTCTGGTTGGACCTCACCAGTAGGGAGGAGCTGTGCCTCTCTAAGAATAGTGAGCAAGGGGTCCACATCTGGATTCCCCTAGTAACTTAGGGTGAGACCCAAAGCTACTTGAATATGCAAATTGACATGGGGGGTCCTGGGAGTCTCTCTGCCAGACATTAGTCCTGGTTACGAGAGACTTACCCAGAGTCTTTAGCTCACTATCTTTCACAGAGAAGAAATATCCCAAACATATCAGTCTTTGTCCTGCCCTGGGGCAGTCCAGCACCGAAATGCTAGGCAACTCTCCTCTGAACAAGAGTACCAACAGCATCCCCAGACACGTGTTTCGGTCTGGTTGGACCTCATCAGTAGAGAGGAGCTGTGCCTCTTTATGGAACACATCATTTAAGAGAGATTTTAAGGAAGCGTACAGGGCATTCTTCACCTTCTCCATAGACCTAATGTTAGGGACAATTCTCATAAATGTGCTTATTCCCTTCACCTTAGAGACCCCCAGCAACTTTGCTGGATTTTGAGGACTTGATTTTTTTTACCCGGAGAAAGTGTGAGCCTTTTTTCCCACTCTCTCTTGTATTTTGATGTGCATTTTACTCCTGCGTTCTTTTTTTATGGAGTTTTAGATAACTCCATAGACATCATCTTTTCATGTGTGTTACAAAGCACCTTCAGTTCAGTGACATAGGGATGTCTTTTAGACTTTCAAAAGGTTTAAATACCTTCTCTGGGATAGACTACCGTTTCCCAGAGGATGTAAGGTTAAATGGACTTTTACTAGTCTCTTTAAATTCCTGGACCCAGCCCACACTATCTTTCTATGGAGTGCTGGAGGGGTTACCTAGTATCCCCTGTGTCTAGAAACTCATGTAGCAGCCAAATGCTACCCTTTCCTATCGAAATGGCTATTGGCAGTGGTTTTACAATGAACTACCATGATTTTTACCGACCGCAAACACTGGTAGCTAAAAATCGCGGGAGCCAATTTTCCAAGATGGCACCTTAGGCCCCTTTATTTAAAAAGGTCCCGGTCTTCTTTTTTCGCTGTTTCTTTTTGGAAAGGTCCTTCTAGAGTTTGTCTCTGCGCGCCAAAACAGGTTTGGTTCCTTTGTTTTATGCCTTTGGTGGCCTTCAGGACTGAAGACCACCTCTTGCGCCTGAGTGTCTAGGGTGGGCAGGAAGAAAGGGAGATGCCCGAAACTCCCTGTGCTTAGTCTCCTAGGAGACCCAAATGCACTCTGGTGTGATTGGCTGGCTGACTGTCCGGCAAGGACAGCCAACCTGCTGGGTGAGCGACAGCTAGGTTGGAATGAAAGGGAGAAAACCGTTTAAAAGGCGTGTCTCTTGGCTTGGAAGGCAGAGATGACCACTGGAACGAAAGAACCGAAGACAAGCTGGAAGAAGACAGCTGCTGCAACTCCTGGACCATTGGTTTGACTGGTGAAGCCCTGATGCAGGTTTGAATTGCCAAGCTCATATCGACAGAGAAGCCCCTTCAAGGACGACTTCTCCCTTTGAGTTGGTGGAACCAATCAACTCATGAGCCACCTGGATACCATTCTCGGAGCTGGTTAGGTTTAACCAGAAAGAGGGTCACCAGCTTGTGTGCTAGACTACAGCTACTGGAATCGAAGATCTTCCATTTGCCAGCTTTTTGACCAGTCCCCGTGCAGTGCAGGAGTCCCCCGACGTCCTCCCTCTTGTCCCCATGACTGAGGCTCAGGAACAGTGAGATCTGCAGGAATTGCCAGGAGCCAACGTCTTCAGCTGCATCTTTTCTTCATATTAAGGTACTGTGCCTACCCGATTGAGAGAACTTACCTCTCGCAGTGAAAGTTCGTGGGACTTTCCCAACTTGCTTGCCTAATCAGCTTGTGTCCCTACATATGATTCTTTTTCGTACAAACTATTTCTGAGAACGTTGGCAAAGACTTTACCGTTTACTACCAACACTGCTCTTTCCTATCCAAGACACTAGTCCATTGACTTTGGCATAGGCCTATTGAATTGAATTGACTCTTCTAGTGAAATGAAACTATTTGCACTGCCTAAGAAAGTATTTTTGATTCATTTTATTAACTTGTGCCTTTTTACTCCTATTTAAAGTGACTGAAATGCCATTTTACTCCTACTTCAGGGGAGCCTAAATTACTCAGAAGCTTATTGGTTTGGTATTGGAGTGCATTTGTGTATAATATTAAGTTTTAGTTTAGTTTAGTTTAGTTTATTATTTTATAATGCGCTCCCAACCCTGGGGTAGCCGGGCGCAACGGTAACAAGAATACTTGAGCTTGGTTACATACAGTAGTACATACATAGGATACATTACAAGTTATTACAAAGATTACAGTATTTACAGTAGAGATAAGAAATGTGGGTACTTCACAACACACAGGCAGTGGTGTGAAAGTCTATAGTGCAGGTTTCATGAGTAACATAGTGGAGCCATACCATAATACAGGGCCTAGTGCATGGGACAGTTTAGTCGGCGTCCTTTGCCTCCTTCTAGTGAATGTTTTCTAAATGACTATGTAATAAATGTATAAGTTTTTTACCAAGAAACCTTGAGAGTTGGGGGGGAATTCATAGAATTCAGCACACAAGTGGCACACGCGGCTGGCGCACAGTGTGTGCGTGCGGCAGTCTGCGCCAGCCGCGTGTGCCAAATCCCATTTCAGCGCACAGCGTATTCATGGATTTCAACATCCATAACCAGCCGTGGCGCAGAGTGGCGCAGCGACTCTGCAGCAGCGCCATTTACGCCCCCAACCCATGGTGCACAGGCCAGTGGACCAGCATACAGCCCCCCCAACCATGAAAACACATTTAAAACTCCCCACGCACCCCTCAGAATACACATACCTCTCCAGCGCTAGTGAAATCACGTGTAAAACTCCCCGCGCACCCCTCAGAATTCAGGTACTCCTCTCACGTTAGCGAAATCATGTGTAAAACTCCCTGCACACCCCTCAGAATACACGTACCCCTCTAGCGCTAGCGAAATAGCATGTTAAACTCCCCGCGCATGCCTCAGAAAACACGTACCCCTCTCGCACTAGCGAAATCATGTGTAAAACTCCCCACGCACCCCTCAGAATACACGTACCCTGCTCGGCCTGCGAAATCACATGTAAAACTCCACGCGCACCCCTCGGAATACACGCATGCAGCCCATCCACCCTCAACATTCCCCACAGGCAGCCCATCACCCCAGTGCATGCCCCACAGGCTGCCCACACCACAGGATGTAGTTTTACATGCGATTTCGCTAGCGTGAGAGGGGTACGTGTATTCTGAGGGGTGCATGGGGAGTTTTACATGCGATTTCGCGATTTCGCTTGGCGAGTGGGGTACGTGTATTCCTGGGGTGCGCAGGGTTTACCACACGTGAATTGGCAGTGTGGGTCCTCCCAGGTGTGCCCTCTCCCCCGTCACGAGGCCCTGCAGGCAGCCCACACCACAGGGGACTACCCTGCACCCCTGGCCATGCCCTGCAGGCAGCCCATCCACCCTGGCAATGGCCTGCAGGCAGACCACACCACAGGGGACTACACTGCACCCCTGGCCATGCCCCACAGGCAGCCCATACACCCTGGCCATGGCCTGCAGGCAGCCCACACCACAGGGGACTACCCTGCACCCCCTGGCCATGCCCCGCAGGCAGCCCATACACCCTGGGCATGCCCCGCAGCCAGCCCACATGGCACCATGCACTAGTGAGCCCCGACGCATGTCCCCCTGTAACCTCACCCACCCACCCAGCATTGACGGGCACCTGCCAGCAGGCCCCGACTCATGTCCCCCTGCACCCCCACCCACCCAGCATTGACAGGCAGCAGCCAGCAGGTCCCGACTCATGTCCCTCTGCACCCCCACCCACACAGCATTGACGGGCACCTGCCAGCAGGCCCCGACTCATGTCCCCCTGCATCCCCACCCACCCAGCATTGACAGGCACCTGCCAGCAGGCCCCGACGCATCCAGGCTGATGGAATCCACCAACGCCGTTGTGCATGTGCCCTGCCCGATGATGCTGGCACATCCTCCATCTGCTGGGGTCCAGTTGCTGGGGTGTCCACCCCTGCTGGACCTCCGACTCCTGACTGTGGCAGGGATGGGATCTCCACAGAGCTGACTGCGTTGGTCGGGGCAGGTCCACAGGGGGCCCTGGTGGCATCTGAGCCGGAAGACGGCATGGAGAACAACTGGTGCATAGTCTCCACAGAGGAGGAGAGGGCCGCCAGAGTGCCGACACATGTATGAAACCTCCAACCATGGCCCCTCCCAACTGGGCCACGTTGGCACGCAGCTCTTCGTGATAACGTGCGTGCTCCCCCTCATCACGAATGTCATGCGTGTGCAACGCGAAACCAATCAGGATGGTCTCAAACGGTCATGGGTCCCATTGTCCGCAGGTAGAGGAGTGTCAGATGACGTGGACCTCCCCCGTACCTGCGGACCTACCTGGGATGAGGCACCCCTGCTGATGCATGGTGGTGCAGTCACAGTGTCAGGGACAGTGACATGCACAGGCCCCTCCACGGCAACCTGTGCTGCCTCCTGTCCCTTCCCCTGGACTGCACCACTTGCACCAGTGGTATCACCCCCACCAGGCCCCATGTGCGGCTCAGTAGCGGCCTCCTCCTGCTCTGTGCAAACCACCAAGCTGCATGGCTCCAGACTGTCTTCCGCCGTTGCTCACCCACCCCTTCCGCTGCAGCCGTAGTGGCAGACGCGGCACCAGTCCCCTCACTCATGGATGATGGTAATTCCTGGGTGGGTGACTGGGCCTTGCATCGCCGGCCAGGAGAAGGCAACCCCGCCGCTTTGCTCCACAGCGCCGTCTCCGCCCTCTTCTTCACTCGCCGCTGTGTAGAGGGAGACATAGAACACAAGCATCAGGGTACTGTACAATAGTCCCCTAGACAGGAAGCAATAGCACATGAGTGGCACTGTCAAACGTCACTTCCATCATGTCCTTCCACAGCACATGGGTCAGTGCAGGCAACACACATGCAGAAACAGGCATGGCGCATGCAAAGAACATTTGCATACATGTCCAAGGAACTGTTGAAACATACGATGGTGGTTTGAAACTCATATGCATCATGGGTCATACTGATCACATGCACACACATCACCGTAGTTTCATCCATCAGGCCTCGTACACCCCAGACACAGTGGAGACAAGGATGACTAGGCTGCATCAGTGAATCAGAACATTGTCACGGACATGTGTCATGCATCAATGGCGTTTACAAGTCACACACATGCTACTCAGACACATGGACATGTACACAATACATGTCCTTGACAGCAGTACCCATCTCTCACACCCCATCCATGTCCAACAAAAGAGACAGGCATGCATTCATGTGTGCATTCCGCATGTTGCTCTGCTTGTTGCATTGTAACACATGCACCATCCATGTGGTTCACGCATGACTGGTTTCACATACAGCACCATGATGTCCCTGCACACACACACATCCATACATGGCCTCGGTCACACACACAACCAAGTAGCTGACTACCAGCACACTGCAACAAGCCCTGTTTCACACAAAAATGCATGGCCACTTACCGCTCGACTCCAGACGGGCCTGCATCCTGAGGATCTGGTGATGAAGCACTGGGCGAATGCGCTCCAGGACCCTCATCTGCTGGTTGGTAAGCTGGCCCTGACGCCCTACTGCATCCTCTGAGTCTAAGAGGTGCCGGGCCTTCTTGAGGGTCCTGGACTTGTAGTCCTCCCAGCGCTTCTGGGCGTGTTTCATGTTGCGCATTGATGGCACCCACTATGTCCGTCCAGATCCTCCTCCGACCTTTCTTGTTGGCGCGCGATGGTGTGAACAGGGCATCATACTTCCCCAGGACTTGCTCCACCAGGATGCCAACTTCTTCAGGAGTGAAGCTGGCAGCCCTCTGCCTCTCTGGCTGGCGGTTGCCACTGGTGCCGGAAGGTGTTGTGTCGGACATGGTAACCCCCGAGGCAGGTGTGGGTGGGCAACTGGGTCTTGGGGCTGGGCTGTGGAGTGATGGAAGACCAGTCGGAGTCTTCTGTTCCAGCAGGGGTGGTCACTGCAACTGGACCCCTGCAGATGGCAGATGTGCAGGCACCAAATGGCAGGGCACGGTGGCAGCAGGCAGGCAGGCAGCAGCAGATGGCTCGTGGGAGGCTGCTCGGGGCTCTGGGGGGCCTTCTGGGCAAGAGCGTGGTCTTCCGTGTGTTGTCACGTGGCCAGCTTGATACGGAGTGATTTGGCACGTGAAAAAACTGCATGTCAGCAAATAATTCGAGGAAAGGCATGTCTTTGACGTTACGCACGTGGGCGTTTCCCTCATGACAGGTGCACAGTGAATCAGCACATGAGAAAACTGCACATCCCCGTGTTAATGCGTGTAATCCGAGGAAAGGGCCTAAGCGCGTAAGTGACGTGACGCATGCAGGCATTTCCCTCTGCACGGGTTAAAGGTGAGTGGGGCCAGCAGTTCGCTGTACGTGCCTTTCGTGGAGACTGACATGTGTGTTGCTACTTCGTGTTGTTTCGTGCACCATCACTACTTCACAGCGGATCAAGGACGTATCTCTTCTTTTGGCACGGGTATTGGCTATGCGCTTTTTTCATTATCACGCTAGTCAGATGGTGAGTCGCGCATGCTATTTTTCCCACTGCGGACCCCCTGTGGACCGCGTACCATTTACGAGGTCATAGTAGCATGCGTGTCCCACGCATATGTGTTTTTCGTGTTCCTGCGTGCCCCCGCCTACTGCGGGAGGTTAATTCCACACACGTGGGCTACCGGGGGTTGCATGCATAGTTTTACAGCAGTTTTGGGGTGCCTGAGCGTTGCGTGACCCGTCACTTAATCAACGGGGTCACATACAGCCTTGCAGGTGCAGGGGTGCTGTTAACATCTTGTATCCCACCCCCTCACCCCAATTGCCAAGGACAATTGTCGTGTACACCTCCCATTGGCACTACTACATCTGTGCCGGCACTACTCCATCTATGCCATGGCTGGGAGGCCACAAAAGGTGAGGTGCGCCTCAGATGGGTGTACTCCCCATGGAGGGCGTGGTCAGGGACATGGGCGGGGTGACCAGGGAGTGGGGGGACTCCAGGGTGTCCAGGGTGGCTGCAGAGGGGGAAGAGGCAGGGGTGTGCCAGCTCGGCACGATGTTGTGCCACGTGTTGGTGCAGTCATGCCACCACCCCCTGCAGCTCCGTGAGATGCAGTTCTTGCATCTGGCACTGGTGCCCATGTGATCCGGCAGTTCTTTTCATCGACTGCCACGGGCCCAAGGGTAGTGGTAGCTGCAGGTGCAGCTGTGGACACCACCACCCAGGTGGCACACCGTAGGTGCACGCAGGGCTGCCCTGACCAAGGCACGTGTCCCTGGGGCAGTAATGTCATCTGCTGCCATGACCAGCCGGGTGTTGGCAAGTGCAGGGGCAGATGCAGCCGACACCACTCCGGTTGTGAGTCTACCAACCAGGACAGTCCCGGTCAATGACCCTGGCACAGCGGATGTTGCTGCACAGGGTCCATTCCAGGGCACCCAGCAGCCACTGACGCAAGTCAGGGCTTCACTACATGTTCCACCTGCCACTCCCTTGGCTCATTCCACCAGCGCCACTGTCCATACTGATCAGGGAGGCATTTGCCAGCCAGGGTCCAGACCAGCGTCCAAGAGGAGGAAGGTTGCACCTGCAGTACAGGCTGGAACCCCAGACACAGCTACGGCCTCTGGCACGTCGAGGAAGAAGCCTTTCTGAAAGCAGGAACTGGACTTCCTCGTGGACTACGTGCAGGAACACAACCGTGACGTGCTAGTGGGGCCGAATTGTCGAACTACGGCTGCCCATCGTAATACCCACTGGAAGCAAGTTGCGTATCATGTGAGTGCATTCGGCCATGAGGTGCGCACAGAGCAAGAGTGCAAAAAGCACTGGAATGCACTCAAACGCAGCACTAAGGCAAAGCGTGCCTCTAATTACAACATGACTCTGGTGACTGACAGTGGGCCACCACCTGAGGAGGAACAACTGACTCCGCACGAGTCACTCGTTGAGGATTTCATACCAAAAGGAATGGTCGAAGGAGTGGGAGAGATGCAGGACTTTGATGCCCCGTCAAGTGAGTGTTGTCGCCTGTTCGTCGAGGAAATGTGTGTTTTGCTTCTGTGATGTGTTGTGCTTGACTGCCACTGCATGTCATGTGTACATTGTTCTCATGTGCAAGTCATGCAATGCTTCACTGATGCGTGCCTGCTGTGCAGTATAGTGGACATGTAGAGCAGACAGGGACTGTCCTCACCACCACACTTGCATCCTTCTCACATGCTAGTAACCCAGCTGCCCCTACTGTCCATGTTCCAGCTCAATGGCCCTTCTGCATGTAGCCTGGGGTGTGTTTCCTCTCAGCACTGGGACTATGTCATTGCATGACTGACGTGCATGTGTCCTCTGCATGCATGCGGGTACTGCACGTAGGCTTGCTCCCTTGCCCCGCCACCACCCGTGTACCCAAATTTCAACATTGCACAGGTGTGCATCATGTTGGGGTACTGCAATGGCCCGTTCAAGACTCCTGTGTACATGCAAACTTCCACCAGCCAACCTGCCAGACACATGCAATGGGGTACATCCTCTACACTTCATGCAGGGTGTCTCACTTGGAATATGCAGACGGCAGATGCTCCGCAGGGACATGAGTTCCCATTCATGCTCCAAGTGTATTCAATGCATGCCCCTATGTGTCCTTGACTGGATGATCATTGTAGTACGTGTCCAAGATGACCTACATGTCTTTGCATTTGATCATCCATTCCATGCCCACTCAGCCTGTCCTGTATCACACATGTTTAGGGTGTCACAGTCTGTGCGGGGCACAGGCCTCCCCCCGTTTCAGGCCCACTGACTCTGTTCAACTGGTGTAGCGGCTTCTGCACACATGGCTGTACTACTGAGGGGTCATCTGTCCCATCATCATCTGCTGTGTTGTCAGTTGACTCAGATGATGCAATTGATGCTAGCCACCACTGTCTGCCAATACACAGGTCTCTGGTCGCCCTTTCGCTGCCATGCAATGCATCCCTGCATTTTCACTTAGGGTGGGGGGGTTGCTTGTAGCCATGCAAAACATAGGAAAGAAAATAAAGGGCGCCTGGCGGGGTCCTGATATGCCCAGGTGGGTACATATATTGATAACACAAATAATCAGGATGCGAGATCCTCACAAAAATCCACAGTTTTTGGACATATTTATTTCCATTTCAAACTTGTGGCACAACTGTGAAAATACCCTTTGTTGTATGTTTCAAATTTCATGTTGTGTACACTGTTTTTGTTTCAAAACCACACCCGAGTTGAAGAACAGCCTCAGGCAGCACTGATCTGAGTTACTTGTGTCACCTACTTCGTATACTCGTATGTGCTTGTCACTAGGGTACTCATCTTCTACATCCAGATGAGGGTGCACAACTGCACTTTCCTATGTTTTTATTGAAATCTGTCCGGTATCTCTTTCGTGCTTAGCGAAAGTTTGTAATAATTTAAGACACTGGTTTTTGAGATGGAAATAAATATGTCCAAAAACTGGATTTTTGTGAGGATCTCGCATCCTGATTATTTGTGTTATCAATACAAGCCATGCAAAACATTGCATGCACATTGCACGTGATGCCTGAACTTCCCCTTGCACTGCCTTCAAGGTAATTGATACACATCATGATGTACTTGTTCATGTAGATAGTGGATAACGTACACATGTTCTGCACTGTATCAACCTACTTCAGAGCCGTGTTACACCGTTCTACATGCCTAGTCCCTGATGCTATGTCAAATTGACCTGGCATGCATGCCAGGTTCACATTTGTGCTTGACATGTCTGCTTCATGTGTTGGCTGTCTGTATGATATCTATGTGTGTGTGTGTTATGTGCTTCTGACATGTGTACTAATGAACATTTTTCTCCACTTTCCAGATGATGACGCAATGGAGCCAGAGGATGGTGTTTTCATGCCAGACACAGGTTTGCTAACACACCAGCAACCCAGCATAAGTGGGGGTCATGGGGTGGTAGACCGCGAGAACCCACATGTGTTACAGACCATCTTATCTGTGGCTGGCAATGAGTCAAGACCAGATGATCACTCTGAAGACAATGTCGAGTTGGGTGTGCATCGGGTCCATTCGTCAGGGGTGAGTGATTCTGATGTGGACGCTCCTCTGTCCGCGACACCTGCACTGAGGGGCCAGACGGTGGTGGGACCTCTGCCTGTGGTGGATCGGGACGCAGTGTCACCCTCCACACCAGTTGCTGATGTGCCTGGGGCATCACATCGATGGGGGAATGAAGTCCTGCAGCCGCGGGCAGTGCCAACCCAACAATGACAGCAGCGCCTTGGTCCCCGCAGGTGTCAAGCCCAGCAACGCGGTGGCTGCGCCACTGGGGTATACTGAGTGGGAGCAAGCCATGGTTGCCAATTCAGAACACCAGGGGGCAGCAATTGATAACATCGCTGAGAGCATGGAGCGTGTGGCCCAATCCGTGCTACCCCCTGCTAGCAGGTGGAACTCCAGCAGCAGGTGGCACAGCCCACGGCCCGCTCGCTCAGGCTGGGCAGGGCGGCCTCAGACAGGGCATGCAGGGCTGAAATGGTGTCTTTGTGTCAAGCAATTGCTGCTCACGCACAGGCACACATGGAGGCCCTGAGGGTTGAGTATTATTCCCTCAGATATACTCTGGGTGTGCTCTTGATGTCCCAGAGGGAGCGGTCAGAGGAGAGATTTGCGCAGCTTGAGCATACCATCTCGGCTGAGGTACGTGCTTGCCAGGAGGTGCATCAGTTGTCCAGCCAGGCCACGCAGGAAGAACTCTGTGTTACACTTGTTACCTTGCAAGAGGAAGCACGCGTATCACGGGAGGTTCTGCATGCTGACCTACGTGTCATCGCCGCACAGAACCAGGCTCACCCGTCCAGCAGACTTGCTGCCGACGAGGGGCAAGGTGCGCCTAAGCGTGGTCAGGCTCCTGTGCCACGTCTACCTTTTCAGGAAGAGGCTGACTCGGACGATGAGATATATCCCACACAGGTCGGGCTGTGCAGGGGTTGAGCCCATGGAGGTTTTTCTTTTGTCTCAACATCATCGTATGTGGGTGTTGAGGTGCACCCTGTACCTCCCCCCTCCTGGGTGCCTTCCCCCTCCGGGTGGTATGTGGCCATTTTTGATTTTTCTTTTTAGTTTAGTTAGTTAATATTGTTTTTGATAGTTAGTTTAATTAGCTAATATAGGTTTTTCATAGTTAGTTTAATTAGTTAATATAGTTTAAAATTGCTTGTCTATTGTGCATTCATGTGACAGTGTGGTGCTTTGCGGCTTTTGAAAGCATCCACTGTCTGTTCCAGCTGGGCCCTTCAAGCTTGTCTCGTGTATGTGTTTGCAGCTTGGGATCCTGACTCACACAGGCCACTCCTGCTTCCCTTATCCATAGGCTTGCTCGGATGATTCGGTGTAACAAACTATTACACAAGGGCTTTGGACGTTTGTCATATCTGTGGCCTGTCTGCTGCTGTACTACTTGTGTTAACACCCCTAGTAGGGATTGGTTGTGTTTTATCCACCCCATTTCTGTAATCAATTTGGGTGAGTCCATGATTGATATGTCCATTAATTAATTTGGATTGTGATGTAATAATAATAATAATAATAATTTGGCACTTATATAGCGCTACAAACCCTCAGGTATCTGAGTGCTGCTTATTATTACCCATGGTGTGTGGTGCTCATTTATCGACCTCGGAAGGATGAAAGGCTGAGTTTGGCCTTGCCGGGATTCGAACCTGCATTAGCAGGCTCTGCACGGATGTCAAAGCGAGCGCTCTACTCGCTGTGCCACTTGACCGGCTTGTTCTTTTGTTGCCTGTATATGTGCTTGATGCACTTCATGCTGTAGACAGTAGCCTGCCTTTCGAATTTCATGTTGTGTACACTGTTTTTGTTTAAAAACCACACCCGAGTTGAAGAACAGCCTCGGGCAGCACTGATCTGAGTTACTTTGCCTGTCAAAGTCACACTGATGGTGCGAGGAGTTTGGATATAGGTCTGTATCCTGGCCCAGTGACAACCAGCATGAAGACACACACACAGGGAACTTTCAAAGCCTTGTTAATATCTTTTATGCCCTTTCAGCAGGAAAATGAACATCCAGACTACCTTTACCAGCAGACACAGGGCCAAGTTATTATGAAACCTGGCCACGTTCGGTGGTGCAGACGTGCGCATGTGTGCGCAAGCAGAAGCACAGGGCTTGTGCTCAGACGTCCAACATAAGCAGATGTGTTTCCAGGAGCTCCAAGCAAGGTGAGCAGCACAAGTGGCCACAGCGCAGCCACCCTTCCACCAGGCCACTTGCACATGCATGCTAAGTAGCACCAGTGCTGGGGAGCTTTGTCAGGCAGTGTTGGAGAAGCGCACAGTACAGCTAACATGCGTTGAGGGGCGAATGACAAGTAGCTTTACAAGTTGTCAGGGGCACACGCAGGGGCCATCGAACATATCCCCAGTCCCTCCTGCGCCATTGAAGCAGAGTTATTAGTGCATTAGCGTTCCTAGCCAGAAACTGATGATGCGCACAGGGACACCCAGCGAGGCACAGACTCGTGTGCAGTGCATATCATTGGCATGTGCAAATTGACACGTGCACTACCTATTGAAATCTGCAGATGCCAGAACACAACTTGTACTGAAGTCGCACCTCGCTATACGCATCTAGCTGCTCACCCAGGGACCATTGTATGATGTGTAATTCTTGACGCATTGGTCTTCCATTTCCCAAAGCACACATGTGCGCCTGCCTTATTGCATTGACAAAGTATGAACCATCACGGGGGCAAGCTAACGTATGGGTATAAAGCAGCAGAGAAGAGTGTTTGTTTATGGAGGAGTCACTTACTTTGGGGCATGAATGGTGTTGTGTGTGTGTGTGTTGTAAACACACACAGATTAGTAACTCACACTCTCTTTACAGCATTGAACTGCTCCTGTTACCGGACCTGAGAGTGCGCAGGCAGGGGGCCAGCACTCACCCCAGAGATAAGTCTCTCTTTGGCTTGCATTTGACTCATTTGGTACAATGTGCATGATGAACATGTTTTGTCTGATTGAGTATGTGTTATTGTCAATAGGTGTTTTTTGTATTTGCCTACTTTCCTTTGACAATCCTACTCCCCTCTCCTGCCCCTCTTTCCAGTTATCCTGAATACCAATGCCTGTCCAAACAACATATCCCTGACCCTCCTTCCCCACAGGGGTCTCAGAGGCCTGTGTAAGTTTGACCTTGCAGGCGCCCAGACCACGGAGGGGGTGGTTTGTTCGTGCCACTCCTGCACCTGGACACGGAAGCTGTGACACTGCCCATCAGTTGATGCATCATCATTGTATATTATGTACTGAACATGGTACCCATCCTGTTGGAGCATTGTTGAACTGTGCTACCTTAGTTGTTCTATCATTGTGCTTGTATATGTGCTTGGAAATTTTCTGCTACTTCAAGTCATCTACTGGAGACTCTTCCAGGGTTTGTTGGTGCCTACAGGCCTTTTCCCTGGTTTGTGGGTTTGGCTCCTTGGAGTTCTCTGCAATTTTGTATTTTTACCAGTCAAGGTGGCCTCTGAGGGGGCTGGACCCTATTTACACGCAAGGTGGAACATGGAGACCAAGGGGTAGGGTGATCCTGTAGCCAGGTAGACTTGAAGGAAGAAGGCTACATACCCAAGACACAGTTGTTCAGTAGGTCATGGTGATGTGTAAATGAGGGAGAGCCGTTTGTTGTTGGACAGTTGGCTTTGGCTACAGTGTTTTGGGCACTCTCACATTGTAACTGTGGGGTACTATGTACATGATGTGTTCTGCTGGTCAATGTCTGTTCCTGTATTGTCTTTACTTTTCAGGTGTCAGGGGACTTGTTTGGTTTGACATGCTGGGGTGTACACATGGGCAATGTTCACATGTGATGTGTACAGGACACAGAGGGTCACTTGATTTCACACGCATGTATTGAGTGCATTTCCCTACTGACACACACAGTTGCACAATGATCCACCACATGTACAACCACCCTTCCATGGCCACAGGTGCACACAGATTGCCTTCTGGGGCCTGCTGTGTCCCTGCAGCGCATGATCTATGACCATTTGGGGATCCTGTACATGCATCAATTGGTTATTTATTTATTAGTCCTTTTCACGTGATGCTCAAGGTGTATCTGCAACGCAATGGCTGCTCACTGTGCTGTGTGCTGAGTAGTGTGTTGCAGGAGTCACACACAGCACACGGGTTCGGGGTAGGGATTTTGCCTTGCCCAATGTGCATGTGAGCAGGCATTCAGTGTTATGTTACTACTAACTACGACTGGTGGAAAGCATTTGTGTATGACTTGGTATGTGTGGGATGTTGTTGGTCAGTTATTTCATCTGATTCCATGTCAGGCGTCATTGTCTCGAGCCACTTTCCATTTATCACATGTCACTTCGTATCTTATTGGTCATGTGTTGGGCTTTTGCTATTGCATGCCATGTCATGGTGTGGCAGACAAGGGTGATGTGGGTTGGGAGGGTTTGGGTGACATACCAGGGATTGTCATGTCCTGTTTTTTGCAGGGGGGTCTGATACACACCTTGCATGTGTTCCTTTTGGTCACACAGGATTGGTTAGGTTTAAGTAGCTAGGGATGCACAAAATGTAGCACTTCCATGGCAACATTCTCACAGTGGTAAGGTTGTGACAGTTGACTGTCTCTTTGTCATCATCGATTGTCACCTGGTATGTGCCAGGCCTGTGTGCACTCCGCAGGGGTGGGAGTTTAGGTGAAAAATGTGGCCACGAGCTGGGTCCGGGCTGCCTCGCCACATGCCCTATCCCCTCCCATTTGCAGCGCCTGTGCCTGTGGTTGGGGATGTGGGAGCATGACCATGTCCACTGGTACACCCTGCCGTGTTGCAACATTGTGCAGGACACATGCTGCCACAATGATCCTGCACACTACTGGGGGTAGTGCAGCTGCCCGCCAGAGAGGTCAAGGGAGCGGAAGCGTGAATTGAGCACTCCGAATGTGCGCTCCACTATGCCCCTGGTTGCAATATGGGCAGCATTGTATCTATCCTGGGGTGGTGTGGTGGAGTTCCGGATTGGCGTCATCATGTGGTTGCTCAGACGGTAGGCACTTTCCCCTGGGGAGGTGATAATGGTTGTGATTATTAGGGTTTGTGTATTTGTATGTGTGTGACATGCATGCATGTGCACAGGCATTTGTACTCACCTAGGAGCCATGTGTCGCCATGCTGCCCAGCTTCCAGGGCCCGGCTCAGGGCAGGCATTCTGTATATGAAACTGTCATGGGTGGAGCCAGGGTAGTTTGCATAGACAGAAGTGATGATTCCCTTTGCATCGCATATGACCTGCACATTGATAGAATGCCAGTGCTTGCGGTTTTGATAGATGTGCTCAGTGGCCCTAGGTGGACATAGGGCAACATGGGTGCAATCTATGGCACCGAGCGCTTTGGGGAAGTGTGCCACTCTGTAAAAGTCCTGGACCACGGCCTGCCTTTCTGCGGGTGTTCTGGGCATGTATATGTGCCTGTGGACGGAGGGGCGCGCAGTCATGATTGCCAACACCTGGTGTAGGCAGCGTGACTGCGTGGCCTGTGAGACCCCCCACTATGGCAGTTGTCCGCTTAAATGACCCAGTGGCCAAAAAAGGCAGGACATTGAGCACCTTCTCCAAGGGGCTCAATGCTTGGGAGCACAGGGTGGGGGATGTAAGGTCATCTTCCCACTTCCTGACCAGGTCTAGGATGATATGAGGTGGAAACCTATACCTGCCTTAGACCTGGTCATCAGGCATCCCAAAAAGGCTGGTCCGGGGGGAAAAAATGCAGGCCCTGGCTATTCTCCTCCTCCTGCGGTGTCCCACGATCAGTGCTGCGACAAATGGGCATTCATCGTAGCTGTATACACGTGTTTGTTGTTTGCGCACACTTTTATACTGTGCGCAGGGACGCTTCCGCCTGCCTTCGTGTGGTGGACGTTTTGACGCCTGTGCGCGTCTTTTAGCCTGCGCGGGTTTCCGTATTCGATTCCATGAATACATGTTGTTCGCGTGCGTGTGGGCGTTCCGTGTATTTCCCTGCAGTACTTCCCCAGTTACGCCTTCTTTTTCAGGCGTTGTTCCCCATTTTGCGTGTTTCGCCCTGTGTCCCGCCCCCTTTTTGGTGTGTGCGTCAACGTTGTGCGCTTTCCCTGTGCGCGTCGCGCACAGCGTTCGGGATGTTGCAATGACGTGTGCGCCCGTGTGCACCACGCACGGATTTGGCGCACATCCAGGGGAAAACACGCGCAGGCCCTTCCTTTAATCGCACGCGTGCACATGCACTTGCTTTTTCACGCTTGCGCCAGCTGGCGCAAAGATTTTCGGCGCACATTTGTTCCATGAATCAGCCCCTAAGTGTCTACTTGACCAACAGTGTTTGTAAGACCTCTGTGTAACATCCTTTAATGCTCACATTCCCTCTTGAGATAAGCCTGGCTGCTCAGCTCGCTACCAAAAACATTGTAGTACAGACTTATACCCAAGGTTGGTTTTGCTTACACCTGTAGTCTTAATTGTGTGTGATGGTCCCAGTGGGTACTGCATACAATTCTGCCTAACACCTAATGAGTCTGGCCTTGTTTGGATGTGTTAGCATTCTGTTGGGGACGGTGTGGAATGAATGTGGGAGGGACAATGGTGATTTGATTTCGGGCTTTGTGCTAAGTAGCACCGACCTGGGTGAACTGCCTGTTGTT
The DNA here is from genome assembly GCF_040938575.1 of Ambystoma mexicanum. NCBI lineage: Eukaryota > Metazoa > Chordata > Amphibia > Caudata > Ambystomatidae > Ambystoma > Ambystoma mexicanum. The sequence goes on from NC_090936.1 coordinate 864,617,355, forward strand.
ATAAAGCTGCTGCAATCGTACAATTAGCCCAGGAGATTCCCTACTGAGAGATTCTTCACTTCACTTTACAGATGTGCCCCAGCACACTCTGTAACAGGTTTCTGCTTTGTAAGAAAAGCAACCCTAAACTGCTGCTGAGAGTGTGTACACTTGAAAGCATGTTAAAAACAACTCCCTGACCATTTGTGATGTCCCAAAAAGACAATTAAACACAGGATTTACAAGCAGAAGTCTTCCTTACAATCAATAAGAATCGCTTTATTCTTAATGTCTAGAAGGTGCTGTTCTTCCTTCCATGGATATATTGAACCAACAGAGCAACCCAGTTTGTCTGCATATTGGAAATGTCGAAGGTAGACTTTGTGCTGCAAGAACACACATTCCATACTACAATGTGGACACTATTATAGAGTACTGCTGATCAAGGCTTCCAAGGAGTTATCAGTCCACCACTTCCTTGTAGAGCATTTATCAGCACTCAGGCATATCAATTTATGTTACAGGAATGTGTTTTCAATAGCCCTGTGTGCACTTTTCACTTTCAGAGCACAGATAAAACCAAGCAGAAAAAATAATAAAAACCAAGAGGATGTGAAATGGAACACAAATGCCTATATAAATACTTCGTCTTTGGTCTTGATTATGAAAGGTCAAACTAGCTGAAACTTGTGGCTGCAATAAAATTAGCTGGAAGAACATCAAACAATGTTAACCCACATTCCTAGGCAAATGGTTACATATTGATGCAATAATGTGGTGTGCTTGTCACAATGAGCCAAGTAAATCATTGTTCTGGGTGCAGAAACCTAGTTGTCTAAAATGTTCTTATTACAATACTATTGTGCAGGCATGCTTCAACGGTCAAAACTGTTATTTTGGTGAGTATGCAATTCATTGCTTGTACTGTATTATTATTTCTTTTGGGGTTACACAAGAATAAGTGCTGCGTTAAATAATGTGTTAACAGTTAAATACTATTTGATGTTATTCACGCAAAAATGTAAAGGAGCACAATCGGTTTGCATATGACATCCTGTAAGATTATTCTTGCAGCCACACGTGTTAGATACACTCCACTTCTCCTTGTAAATGTAGAGGATCACATTTTTCTGTGAAGCATCCACAGGAGAAACAAAGCTTAACATCTACATTTGCAAAACTTAGACCCATTGGCTCTGCTAATAAATATTATTGAAGATATCTATTTCAAGAAAATATCTAATGCTTCCACTTTACAATGTCTGCCATATTGCTGAGAACTATGTTTGTTCTGCAGCCTTATTTGTGCTTCAAATTTTCCTGACCAGAGAGTATCATGAAATCTCCAGAAATCAGTCAGGTACCACCATGAATCTCTGTTGTTTATACTCGTCCTATGCGGAAATGGTATATCCATATAAATGAGTTGAATGGAAAGAGATTAGTATATTTATAGTGTTGTGAGAATAAACATATTCACTCTAATTATGAATTACACACTACACAACCATAAAATACTCTTGACAACAGTCCACCACCAGCTTTCAAAAACGTCATGAAAAAAAATCGGATCTGCAGAAGGGCTTTTCTGGATTTCCTTTTGTGGTGGGCTCGACCACCCATAGAGTTATCCATTGGGCATTTTGCCCTGGTAAGTTCTGTTTTTACCTTTACAATTCTTATCAAATTGCTTTAAAATATAAAGGTGTGAGAGACCACCAGGGGGCTCGGACCATGACGGTCACATAAGGACGAGCTCTGTGGAATCCTGTCCAGCACCCACCAATGAAGCTAATGGTGTGGAGGTAAGATATACCATACATCCATTTGTAACAAAATCCCAGGGTACGCACAGGAGGAAATGGCAGAGTGATTGACTGGAAGACTGCTGAGACTACAGACAAATGACAAAGCCAAGGGACGGTAGGCCCGTCTGGAGCTGTGGTGGTGATTGAAACTGGGAATCAGTGAACGACTCGAATGAACAGAGTCAACAGACCCCTGAGAAGGGGTAAGAAGAGCGGGCTTCCCTGAGCGGGCCCAGAGCACACAGTAAGGAGGGGAGAAGTGGGTAAGCAGGCAGAGCGGTATGGTGCGCGCTGACTCCTGAGGGCCCATAGTGTGCAAAGAACTGGGCACAAGGGGCTGCAGGGGCCTGGACCTATCTGAGGCTGCTGGGCTCACTTGGCGGAAGGAGGGGTTACTAGAGAGGCGTGTGCAGACCTGAGTGAAGAGTTGCACTGTGGCCCTCCCAGCTACTGTGAGCAGAAAGAGTGGGCAGGTCCTTTGGTATTAAGAGGCGGTAACAAGGGTGAACTTCGGCCTGACATGGGAGGGCCCGAACTGAACAGAGGGACTCGGGAGTGGCAGGAGACCACAGGCAGACTGCAGAAGAGATCCCTCTGTGGGATCCAAGTGCTGCAGCAGTTTAGGAGAACCACAGGAATGGAAAGCGGTGCAAAAGCCGACCAGCAGCGAACAAGGAAAGAGGATTGGGGACACATGCCGTTAGCAAGAGAGGACCTCATAGACATTCTGCAAGAGATTAAATCCATTAGAGCTGATATTCAAGCCTCAATCTCCTACCTGAAAGGGAGGGTGGACACATTGGAGGGCAAAATGGAGTTTGTTCAAAATAATCAACTACAGGTTGTCTTACAGGACATATGAAGTATGAGGTGAGGCTTACAGATCTGGAGGTGTAACAAAGAGGCACGACACCAAAGAAGCTTGTAAGAGCTTTATATAAGGCCCCCGGAGGTGAGGACCGCCAGTGCAGGAATGACAGAGTACGTTCTCAGGTGAGAGCGTAGGGGCGCGCGGGTGTTCCAATGGAACACAAGTACATTGAGAGAGTGTATATCATCATAACAGGAGGGCAAGGAAGAAGATCTCCTCCTAAAAATGGACAACCTCGAAAACAGGGAAAGTTGGAACGACTTCCGGATTCTGGCCCTGAAGGAACAAAAAAGGGAGACAGTGATTGACGTGGCCAGAAAATTCAAGAAGCTGATTAATTCCATTTTCAAGGTGGATTGAGGAAATACTGTTAAACTGGAAAGGGCACACAGAGCTGGCAGTGGTGGAAGGAGATGCCATAGATCAGTTGTAGTCAGATTTCTCATGTACAGAGACACGATGGAGGTGCTGGAGAGGGCGAAGTGATTGGGGAGCATTCCATTTAAAGAAGAGACTGTCCTTGTCTACCAGGACTTATCAGGGCTCACACTGCCCGTCATAGGGACAGTCATCCATTGACAAAATGGTTAAATGATAAAGGGGTGTACTAGAGGTTGTCCTTTCCATTTTCCCTCACGTTTGAGATTATGGATTAGGATTATAGAGTCACCAGTGAACATGAGGCACATCAGGTCCTACATCAACTTAAGGAGGTAGACCAGGAGGGTGGCCAGAGACAGGATAATGGTGGTACACCCGCTGAACAGGAGCAGCAGAGAGGCTTCTTACCATGGAGAAGAGGGCAGGGAAGCAGGAAATTCAGGAGACTGAACACCACATCCCCATTGAAGTGACCATCAAATCTGATTTCCATTTTAATGTACATTCTTTAGTGATCAGAAGAGCATTGTTCTTCCTGTATATAAGTAAATAAACATACAACATAAATAAATAAAAAAAAAAGAGTAACAGATTCAGATGGGGAATTTGGTACTGCTTCGTAAAAGGATGAATGAGGTAATGCTTCAGAAGGAGGTGGAAGTGGTGATTTTGGGGAATGGGATTCGTCGCTGGTTGCCTTTGGTGGCCCATTTTTCAAAGGGGCGTTGTGAAGGGAAAAGAGGGAGAAGGAGGTTGGGGAGAGGTGAGAGAGTGTATTGGTTATTGGTAAGGAAGAAGGGTTAGTTGGGGGATGGCGGAGGGGAAGGGGACTGCAGAATTAGAGGAACAATGTTGAACAGGTTGGGGATGATTCATCTATTGAGCGCCCATGAGATGGGTAAAAGACAGGGTCATGGCACAGGTGGGCATAAAGAGGGGAGCGGCAGAACCGGCTGTCATTAGGAACATTGAATGTTAAGGACATGAACTTGCCCGCCAAGCATTCCCTGGTGGCTGAGGAATTTAAGAGGATGGAATTGGATATTATGATGACACATTCAGCGTGCTCCCCACCATCTGATTCACTGTTTAACAAGGCTGTTAAGCAACCAATCGTGATGCTGAAGATGTTAACCTATAGCGTCCGCCGGCAGGCAGAAGCCAGCCCACTGTCGAAGCCCCGCTGTAAAAGGCCTTGTCCTGAGCCCAAATTAGCATTTCTAAAGAAAGGGCAGGAGTCCAACACCCGCATAGTCGCCAGAGTGGTCTATGGTGAAGTTTGAAGCCCCGCGCCAACAACAAAATCCCCCGAAGTGCTGAGAACTTCATGCAACCATCTGTGCGACCTTTCCCTCAAAGCTGTCCACTTTATTCTTTTTGAACCACCAGGCATCCCTGTGTCCTGATTGCCACTTGGAGCACCGGCTCTGTGGTCCACCAGCTGATCTCATTAGTATTCATAGCATTTTGCCATTATCAAGATGGATGCTGCATTCAGCGTGCTCCCCACCATCTGATTCACTGTTTTACAAGGTTTCCAAGCAACCATTTGTGACGCTGACAATATTAACCTATAGCGTCCGCCGGCAGGCGTAAGCCGGCCCACGGTCGAAGGCCCACTGTAAAAGGCCCTGTCTGAGCCTGTCAGAGCCAGGAGGACCGTGGACCAAGTACTTTCTCTCTTAGAAATTTAAACAGTTCATAACTCACAAGACCTGTATCTAGGGTAAGCATCGGTATACTTATCTGCTTATGAACAATATATACCCACTCACTCTTAGTTGTCTCTGCCCCATTGTCATAATGCTTCATAACCCATGCATTGTTTCATAGTTGCCTGCAACGAGCTTACCCGTGCACTACCTCATTTGGCATGTCACCTACCTAGTCCCTTTTCATCTGCAACCCCCAACTCACCTGGGGGGCGATACTTGCCATTGTTGCTGCCAACTCTTTGTATATCGGCACTACAGTGCCACCCTATTATCTGATATGACCGCGGGCACCATGCATGATTGTGCCTATTCACGCCTGCAACGCATGCCCTAAGACCTTAACGTATCATTCATTACCCAAGCTGATCACTGCTTACTGCCTGCAATGGCACCATTTCCCTTGTGTAATGTATGTTTACATATGTTTGCCTGTAATGGTGCCTCTTCCCCACGCGCAATGTTAGCCCTTCTGTGTCTGTGCCACTCACCAACTAACAGCATTGTCAGCATTTTTTTAAATGTTCCCTAACTTGTTCACATTGCACCGCTAAAGGTACGATACTTATGGTAAACACTTGACATAAGTTGCACCTTAAGTGCGCTACTTTAGACCAGTAGCGTAGCTAACAGCTTATTTCAAAACAAAAGGGGTGCCTGGTCCTAATCCCTGGTCCACCAGGCTCAATATATTAGCAATACACAAAATATTGGTCACTGGGCTAGAGAACAGCCAAATCAACACATTTGTTTTGTTATATATACCAATAAATGCAACATATTAGATTAAAACAACTTTTATTATCTTAAAAAAATATATAAAATTCATTTTAAAACATTTGAACTCAAAATAATTATTTTTAAATTCAACTCATACTGATTCATTCCTACCATTCATTCAATATTTTTATCCAAAACAGACAAATAACACATTTTTCTGATAAATATCGTAGGCAAAAAACAACTCTTCTTCCACTGTAAAACTGTCCTCCACCAAATGGTCTGAGGGTTCCATCCGTGTATTCCTAATTACACAGATCTCTCTGTTTACACGTGTTTCGGTTGTCTATAAAAACATTGTACATCTTCGCCCACTTAATAACGCAACTTTCTTCAAGACCAATATAGGGAGTTTCCTCCTCCCCATTACAAACAAGTAGGCTGAGTTACACCACTCAAAAATGTCAAATCCGCTTTTGATGAAAAATACTCAGAACATATCCTTTTCTTCTTCAAGAGAGGTTCTTCAAATCCAGACTATGATAGGTAGTCTTAGGTCATCAGGTGATTCAGATGTTTGGACAACGCCGGAAGTCAAGAACGCGTATAAGCCTGGAGGTGATTACACAGATTCAAAGAGATTTACTAACATAGAAGATAGTTTTGAACTCGATAATGATCTTGGGAAACCCATATAATAACTTTGGGAAACCAAAAATTCCATAAAATGAAAATTGAAAACATCATATGGAACCACGATCTGAATCACCTAATGACCTAAGTTTACATGTCATAGCCCGGAGTCTGAAGAACCGCAAGAAGTACTTGAATCTGTCACACAAACACTAAGAATAGCCACCCCCTCTTCATCTGTCAAGTAACAGTCTAGATACTAAACCAAATTAGCCTACTACCGGCTAGTCATGCCTATGTACAACTCTAATCATTCACTTAACTGGCCCGCTCAGACAACTGCCTCATTTGCTACATTAACCACTATGTTCCTACTCGCGTCAGTCACCACAGAGAGAAATGAGAAGTTTGCAACCTTGCAACCCACCCATGACCATGCCACCATACCTAGTAACGGTAGAATATACATCTGTAAGTCAACCGCACTACCCAACCACAACTTCATAACACCCACCAATATCCTGGCCTCTACAGCCCACCAAACACCACACTATGACCCTGACATTAGTAAACAATACTAACGTTCTCACACCGATCTAATGGTTTTATCGCTTTGCTGCCAAACCTGCTCCTAAACGACCATGTGCCACAACAATCTGCAACCTTAGACTAGGATCCAGACTCAGACAGATTTGCCCACCAGCCCCTAACAGCAAAACCCCTACCAACTGTAGGTCTGCTATTGCTAGGAAAAAGACAATGAACACTGCCAACAACATTGCCATAAACGACGACCCAATCTGTTCCTCGAACTCCACAGTGCCACATAGAAAACCTAACACTAGCACACCTATCAAAGGAGCACACATCAACGCCAGATCTTTAATAGCACACGCGTTAGACATTGCTGACCTTATTTTATCTAATCAGCTAGACTTCCTGGTCATAACAGATACCTGGCTACGTACATAAATACTGCAGCTGGACCAACACTATCGCTAGCCATTCCAAATAAATAAACTATCACTAGACCCGACAGAGAATCTTCTAAAGGAGGCAGGGTGGCTGTTATATCCAAAACACATCTCAGCCTAAGAAACATGCCTTATCACCCATTCCCCCCTGTTGAACTATTATCCATGAAGCTCCCGATTTTAGCCCCACACACTCCAAAAATTAATCTCATGTACAGACCTCCTTGGCCAATATCGACCTTCGAGGAAGATATTTCACAACTCCTCTCTACCAATACTAAACCAGGCTCTCAAATTTTACTACTTGGTGATTTCAATCTAGGTCTATTAGATGCAAATGGTGACACAGCCATCACCATTGCCAATTCAATCACAGTGTGGGATGTTTTTACCCATGCATCCGAGCCCTACCTCAAAAACTGTGCAGTACTGGCATTGAAAACATCATGATGGCCAGAGCTTCCCAGAAAATGCCCAGGGAAAGGCATGAAGAATAGGCTGCCACCCATTTTTGCCGATGTTATGGGCACAGAAGGGCACTGCCTAAAACCACCATTGGACTACCCACACAGTAGCCAGAAACCATTGGGAATGGCAATGCTGATTGCCAAAAGCAACCTAGAATTGTGGGGAATTCATTTTCTTAAATCCCAAAAATGGGTGCATTACCAGTACGCACCACTATCAGAAAGCCGGCGTTTTAAAACAACACCAGACTTTTTTGTGTAAAACTGAATAAATTAACCCAAAGCAGGCCAAAGAAAGACTTACTGAGAGGTGGATCCAATGTAAAGTTATATTCTGAAGTGACTTGAAGGTTTATAACAAGACTGGCTGAGCTGTGGATTTCAGCAGTTTAAGTAAATTTGGACTGAAAGACACTAAAAATCTAAATGTTTAAAAGAAATGAGTGACCTACTTTTGAGTGTCACATAGGTTTCAATTGTTTAAATGTCATAGTTTTAAACTTAGAATCAGCATTCTAGCTGCATATGTAAACATGGTTAGTTTTATTTGAATGCAGAAAACTGGGTAACTAAAAGTGACATTAGCTGGGGCCTGGCTTAAGGAACTGAATTCTGCCCACCAGCTACCCCCGACAGGAGTTGAGACTTGCACAACAGCTGTGTTCCCAGGCCTAGCTGCCTTTTGCTGTTCCCACCAAAAGGGATATGACACTTCTCTGATTGAATTACCTGGGCTCTGCAGGAAATTGAACAAAGCCCTGTCCTGACTCAGGCAAATGTTTTATTGGTGGGAGTCGTAAATGTGGCTTCCTCCTGGAAGGAAAGGGGAGGAGCACTGCCTGTGAGAGCAAGCTGGCTTGGCAGAACTGGAAAAACCAGAAATTCAACCTTGTGCTGGGGGGAAACCACACCCCTTTGGGGCCAGAACATAACTCTAAAAAGATGGATCATTCATAGAGCAGACTTGTGAAAATTATTTAAATGATACCATAATTCTTGTGATTTTTCTGCCCACATTTTAAGAGGTTTTTAGAACCGGTGGTATGATCTGGGGGCAAGCTAGCAGTTAAGAGGGTATTACTTAAAATGTATGCATGTTAAAATATGACACTTCATCAATTAATGTCCATACTCCTTGCGCACATGTGTGTACATTTGGGTTAATGTCTGATATTGCAAAACCAGTTAAAAAGTGCAAATGTTGCCATTTCTCAATGCAAGCTCTCAGGAAGAGCGGATTTGGACAGGGTATACCTCCTGTGTTATGTGATGGGTGCATGTAATTTTAAACAAATGTGTACCTGTGCAAATATGTCTTTTGGGTCAAAATATAGATTGTGTGTAATTTCACAGGGGTGGGTTCTCTGTATCATAAACAGACCTCATCATGATGACACTTCATTTCATTCCCCCAATCAAGGGGAAGAGGATGAAGTGGCCAATCACAAGTGGAGAGGGGTAGGGTCTAGAAAGCTAGCCTCTCCACCCACTTTCAAAACACATAACAGCAGACAGTCAGGACAGATAGGGAGATTCAATTCCATTTGCAGCAACGCGCTCTGCCGGACCACACAACATCCAGAAGATACTAGATTCAACACTTAGACTTTAAAACTCCAAAGAACTTGATTCAGAACTCAAAGTAAGGGCCTAAACCCACAAACTGAGAACTCATCTCAGTGGGCCTCAGCATCCAGCAAACCTAACAGCGATAGCAGCATCCAGGAGCCGTGCAGATCAGCGCTGGGTCCAGAGAAAGCTGTGCAGAAAGATCCAGAAGCAGTGCTGTACCCAGAGAAAGCAGAGCAGTATCCAGAACCAGAGGCAGAGCAGAGCTGACCCAGACCGCTGTTCACAGAACCAGAGAGCTGACCCAGACCGCTGTGCGCAGAGACCGTCCGTGGCGAGTGAGGAAAACCTGTTGACCAGATCCGTGGCGAGGCCCATTCTATTTCTAAATATATTGTGAGTACCTAGCAGAACTGTGCAGAACCAATCTCTTAGTTAAAATAATATAATTCAATCTATTTTAATCTAACCAGAACTGTCTCCTAACTGTCACCTGTCATTTGCAAAGCTGTCACCTGTCATTTCTAGTTGCTAGCTGTAACTTGTCACTTTGAACTTTTAAAATTTCAAATCTGAAAAACGACCTTTACCATATCGCTCATATCTCCGTGACCGTTTGTCTTGCAGTAACTTTCCTCTGAAAGCTGGGAATCTTGGCTTTTCAACGAACCTAGAACCGCATTCCTATTCCCTAAACTTTTGCCGCAATCGCGAAAAAAGCACTCGCGAATTTTACCGCGATTTGCAAATTTCTCCCCGTGTGAAAACAGCAGCTTCCTTGCTTTCATTTGCCAAAAATTCGTTTAACCTGCCAATCATTCCTAGAACATTGCTAAAGTAAGCCTGAACTAATTTAAACCAACTAATCCTCAACCTGAACCTCCAGAGGGAATTTAAATCATTTTAGCACATTTTCCAATATATTGCTATCACATTTTAAAGCATTTTGAGCCTGTGTAAAACTCATATCTATTCTCCTCTAAGCTTGCTGGGAAACTGGAACTCTGTATTACATTGTGATTGTATACCTGAACTGTGTGCTATTCCTTCCATCTCCTCACATTGTATAGGGGGGGTGAATAGCCACAAAGGGAAAGTGATTACCTTGTCTTTTGTGAAACCATATCAGTTTATTTTCTATACTGCATTTCATTCATTCAACCTTGCATTTCCTTGAACCCTATAAAGCATTCTCTACCACATTATTCTTCTGTCCCTATTTACCAGTGTGCTACCTTATCCATTTCATGTCAACTCCTTAGCGATTATAAAGAAGTGGGCTAGTGCCAGATTCTCCGTTGTTAATCTTTATCATATCAGATTAAGTGTGATATTCAATTATTAATTTATTATAAAGTGTGATATATATATATATTGTTTAAAGTCTCAAATAAACCTTTTAACTTGCAAAACAGAACTACTTCTTGGCTCAGTGGGGTCAGGGGGATTCCAAGAGAGGGGTGTTATATAGGGGTAGTCATCCAGAATGCATGAACTGGACATAAAGATATATCAATAATGGTTTCCATTCAGTATCCCAGACTAGGCATTGACTTACCTGTAGTGTTGAATTGAATCCTCTTACAAAATTGGGGGCTCGTAGCCGGGGATTCCGGATTAGATCTATCACTTATGCTGATTAATATAGTGTGCCAGCTGACCAGATACACATATCTGGTCGGATCACCACGCTGTGTTACGCTGTAAAGCACTCCTCAAAGGAACGCTCTAAGGAAAAGGTCTGTTTTGCAAAAATAAAATACAAACTTCTGTAAGTCAGGAAGGAACTCAAATTCCAGAATGAGGACCTTGGTAGATATGAAAATAGCCAGAGAGCACTTCTTACATAAGCTATTTGTGAGAGGTGAGTGGACTCATCAGGACCAGACGGTCTGGTTGCAAGCAATTGCACCCCAGATCACGGAAACAGGGTCAGATATATGGAGAGACCAGGGTCCCTTACATGTGGCCCTGAGTGAACTATATATGTCCTCTAAGGCCAAGGATGAGCACAACAAGATTGCCAGGGTAGCGGCGTATTTATATTTACATATGGGAGCCATGCAGGACAAATGTGCTGAAGGCCAAGATCTGGCGAGTAGGCAACTGCTGGCATTACAGAAGGCCCAATCTGATCTGGACTCTTCTGAGCAGAGGCTGCAGAGGAGCCAGGAGTCAGAAAATGATAGTAGGCAGTATATCATTAAAATAAAAGAGGACATGGATATACTGCAACAGGAAAAGGCTGACCAGGATACTAGATTTCTGGCCCTGCAGAAGGAGCACCAAGACAGTTTGGACTCCTTACTGCAGAGCCAGAAAAAGATGGAGCATCAATTAGACTTTAACAGGGCATGCACGGAGCAGGTAGCCACCCTGCAAAGTCATCTAGATAGAGTGAAGGCAGAGAGCAACAAGCTGATTTTGAAAGACCTGGATACCCAGGCAGAGTTTGATGAAGAACGCCAGAAAGCTGGTGCCTTTCAAAGGCAGAGGGACGACCTGGCGGCACAAATGCAGACTCTTAGTCAGGAAAGAGACGCCTTAGCCCAGGAAGTCTTCCATTTAAAAAGAAAAACAGAAGAAAATCACTTGGCCCTCCAGGGGCTGGGTGACCTCCAAAAAGAACACCAGAACTTGTTAGAACACACCAGGAGGGTGGAGGATGCTCTGGCAAGAAAGGAGCAGGCCAATAGGGACGCAGCTCAGGAGGTAACCCTCCTGCAGAAAAAACTGGCCCAGTGCTCCAGGACCAATCAGGAGGCACAGAGAGAGAATGAGGCTCTCTGCCAGCACAATGATAGACTCCAACAACAGGTAGCGATGCAGGAGAGACTGATAGAGTCTAGTAAGGCCTTAACTGAGGAACTGAAGGCGCAGGCTCTTGCATTGCAACAGGGAGCAGGGGCGGATAGAGATGAGGTTCGCTGGGTAAGAGAAACTCCTGAGCATAACCCCAGGAGCCCTAGTACCAGAGGCCTTTATCTCTCTCAGTCCTTGGACTCTGCCACCCCCATGTCCCCTGGCGCACATGAGCACAGGGCCACAGGGATGGCAGATTACTATCCAGCCAGAAGCATGGGGCTCATAGGCCAGTACCACCCAGGAATGGAGGAGCGGGCATCCGGGTATGGGCACCCAAGCACAGTGCAATTTAATGGGGAACCCCAGGAGAGTAGGCCCATTAAGGGCATCCTGAAAACCTCTGCCCAGTTAGGTCAGTGGGGGGGTACCCATCAAATCCTGGCAGCAAGGAGGGATCTGAAGACTCCTCTGAGCGGTACAGGACACAGGAGACCAGGTCCCCACATTCTGCCAGCCATTCCCAGGCTCGCAGAATCCGGGAAAACCTGGAAGAACAGACGGGAACCTCTGGGAGCAGTGCCTCTGAGTCAGAAGATGAATGGACCAGGGTTACCCGGACCAAAAGGGCCAATAAGACAAAAAGGGCCTTGCTTAAGGACCCCTTAAAGCAGATTAAGGCAATCAGGAGCGTCATCACGCCTTATCATAAGAACGCCAAGTATTCTGTTTGGGAGCACTTAGAGTTGTTTGAGCAAATGATGGAGACTTTCCATTTGAAGGACAGCCAAAGCTGTATTCAATATGTAAAGTGGACCTTCTCCCCGGAATACTCCAGTTTCTTTGCGGGGCTGGAGGACCAAAATCATTTAAGATGGTCCACCTATAAGGCGGCCATCTTGAAACATTGTTCTACTCATAGAAATCCTCAAGAGGCTTGCAAGGCAGCCTACAATTTACAATGTGGGGAGGATCAGGCCCCACAAGAATTTGTGCAGGAGTTAAAGCGTGCTTTTGCACAGACCACAAGAAGGGTGCGCAGGGATAGCAGAGAATTTATTAATACGTTTTTCCATGCCTTGCCCAAATACATAATGACCCAGCTCGTGAGGGATTTTCACGAGAAAAGATCTTTAGACTGGGTCATTGAACAGGCGACCCGGATCTATGAGGTGCAGAAGCCCATAGAAAATAAAAACAATACCCAGAAAAATCCCAAAACCAACAGCACCCCTGCTGCTGCCAAGGTGGCAGAGGTAAAGGTCACCCCTGTTTTGGATTTGGAGATGGGGGGGCCTAAAAACCTACCTGCACCTAATAATGCTAGGCCCAGAAGGTCCTCGGGCCAGTCACAGACAGGGAGCCAGGGAGGCAGCCCCACAAATGGGGTCCCTCGCTCTCCTGATTATGTAAGCCCCCGTTAGAAGGGAAACAGACCCATCCTGGGTTATGTGTGGACTCCTCCAGCCCAAGGGGGGGATCCAGCCAAGCACCTAACAAAGAGAACTTCCCTCCCAACTTCTCACAGGAGGGCAGAAACTCACCAAACCCGGGGCAGAACTTCTTCCCCAGGTATCCACCCAACTTCCAGCCCCAAAATCCTCCACCCTTCTTTCCCCAATTCCCTGAGCCCAGACAACCGAATCCGGGAGAGGGGAGGCCAAGGGTGGAGGGGTATCCAAATCTTCCCAACCAGGGGTACTACCAAAGAAGGGATAGCTACCCTTCCCGGGATCAGCCAAGGGGAGAAAACAGGGCCCCGTATCAGCCTGAGCGGGTTTCCCAGTTAGAGCGCCAGGTTCAAAACATGGCGCGGGATCTGGGTCACATACTGAGGGCTCAGCAGAACCCTCAGATCGGCATGCCGGCGCAGAACGCACCCAACTCTGGACCTGGTGCTCCAGAACAATGACAGGGGCAGCACCCCGATAACTCACCGGTTCCCAGGGAGGAGGCACAAAGGGAAGGGGGTGTAAAGCCTTGGAGGAAGTTTCCTTCCTCACTTGTAAACAGCCCCTGGATACCCAGGAACCGGAAACAAAATCTCTTGCCCCTGAAAGTCTGCCTCATAAGGAGCAGAGGGGGGGTAGGAGAAACAAAAGACCCAAACAGACTCAGTTTGAGGAGGGGGTACAGATCTTCCAATTTGAGGGAGAGGGATCCTCAGAGGATCCTGGGAAAAGGATCTTCTCCTTCAGAGATGGGGGAACTCCTCCCAAGGAAATATGGGTCCCAAGGGATGCCAATTCAGACTGGGGAGATATGGAGACTGAGCTACCGCCGCCCATCATCTCATCGCAGAACCCACAATACCAAAATCCCCTGGTTCAAACCCATCCTGATGACTGCCTCCAAAAAGGGGGGGGGCGGCCCAGAACCGGAACCAGGGGAACCCACAATGGCTCTGATCTCCAGTTGCCAACTTTTTCTTTCAGATTCCCAAGGCTCTTCACAGAATTCTGCCCAAATTTCTTCTCTTGCAATGTCCAAAACCAGAAAGTTAGCCCACCAGTTGTCCAAAAATGTGCATTATCTGTGCCTCCTTGAGGAGAAGGAGGGAAGATGTTATGCCCCGGTACAAGTACAGGGGCAGGGTACGATTTCAGCGCTGGTGGACACAGGATCTCAAGCTACCCTTCTGTCCAGAAGGGCCTTTGATGAACTGAATGCAGGAAGGGGAGGGAATTACCAAATTCCTCTCACCTCACTTCCTGGACAACTCCAGAACTTTGACGGGAAGGAAATTCCCGTCGAGGGGACAGCAGATTTGGACATTAAAATTGGGCGACACAAGTTGAAACACCCGGTCATAGTTGTGACTCCAGAGGGCACCCCTTGTTTACTAGGGAATGACCTCCTGAGAAGGTTGTCACCCCTAATAGATTGCGTAAACAAGGTCCTCTGGACCCAGACTAGCCGACCCATAAAATTAAAACAGTGTGTCAACCATGTTAGTTTAAACGGCACATGCCACATGGTTGAACAAAAATCTGACCAAGTAGAATTCCACTTCCAGAATAACCAAATTCCAGACGTGACAGTAATAGCAGTAGGACAACAGACTGGTGATGGGGGGTCCTCTCTATTTCTGAAAATCAACCTCCCTTCCAGTTTAAGGTGGTATTCCACACTGGAAGGAAACACCCTGAAATTCTTTACAAATCCACAATCAGAAACTCCCACTCCTATAGTCCAGAAAGATGTGAAATCAGCTCAGAGCCTGGCTGATATTCAGCAAATTGGAGAGCAGTTGTTCATCCCTGTTCAGTTAAATGATGGGAAGGACTCTGTTCTCGCTTGAGTGTGTGTGAACAACGGTAAGAGCTTCATCAGCGAAGCCATGTTCCGCCAACTCCCAAAAGATCCAGCCATTCCCACATTCAAACTGATAGACAAATGGGAAATGGACCTGGAAGCACCTAATTCCAAACATCTCCTGCCAAGCAGGTGTATGCTCAAAATCTCCATTGGCAACAAGAGCATAGTCCTTAATTGTTGGGTCGTGCGAGACGTCACTGCCGCCTTTTACTTAGGCAGTGACATTCTCAATCGCTTTGCCATTAGTTTGGACCTAATAAACTTCAAAGCTTGGTCCCGATTAGCGGCTAATCCCATGGGCTTTGATTATCCAGAAAAAGCATTTAGGTCAGCTCAATTGCTACCTTATGCAGTTGAAATTCAGATTAAAGAGGAAGTTACCATCCCAGAAAGGACCCGTGAATTCAAACTGGAAGTGAAAGTTAAAAGAGGACAATATTTGAAAAACCCTGATGCTTATATACATCTAAATGCTTCTCTCCAACAGCAAGGGTTGGGGGTAAACCCAACTACATTAGTCAACATAGAACATGACACTATTCTAATAGAGGTGGATAACAGCGACTTAAAGAGTATTACTCTAGCCGGAGGCACCATTATTGGAATGGCGGTTGATGACCGACATTTTTCCATTGATGTAGGTAATGAACTGTTAGGGCCAATCCCCAAGGACTGCGTTGACAGTGGCAGTGAGGACAATACAACACCAGACAGGATTTTACCCGGCATGGGGGGAACTTCCTGGTGTACACTTCCTGCCCCTATGGTAAGGAAGATGTGACTTGTGACTTCAGGAGGGATGAGGTGATTTTCCAGGTCCATGAGGGCTGCCTTTCTCATCTGAAGCCTCCGGTCCAAATCAGCACTCTCACCAGGGACTTCTCCAACCAGCTGGAGGAGGCCGCGGAGATGGCCAAACCAGAAGTCTTTCCAGGCTTCAGGCAGATGGTGGAAGAGAGAGTCAACGTAGCTGATGCCTGTGTGACTCTGGAACAAAAGCAAAAGTTGAAACAAGTTTTCTTGGATTTCCAAGATCTCTTTGCGGTAGACTCATATGACTGTGGTCGCACTGACATCCACACAACAACAAACCCCACGGACCCTGGCATGACTCCTGTGTTTGTGAAGCAATATCGCTTGCCTCTCGCATCAATGGAGTCCCTTACTGAAATAATTAAGAACCTTGAGTCCCGGGGAATAATCCGTCCAGTCCACAGCACCTTCAATAATCCGGTGCTGGGAATATTGAAGCCAATAGGCCAGTGGAGACTCTGCGCCGACCTCAGGGAGCTCAACAAACGGGTCCATACTTCCCGATGGCCTCTGCCCTACATTGACCAAGGGCTGGCCCAGATCCAGGGGTCACAGGTATTCACTGCAATAGACCTGACCAATGGATACTGGACCGTGCCTGTCAGTAGGGAGGACCAATACAAGCTGGCTTTTACCTGTGGGGGCCAGCAGTATACATGGACCCGGACTCCCTTCGGATACCTTTACTCCGGTAATGAGTTCAATATTTTCCTACATAAGGCCATGCCCGACCTGGGTGCGAGGGGTAACCTGGCTTATGTAGATGATGTCCTCATCAAAAGTTCATCTGTGGAGGAACACATAGCGGAGATCCGTTATGTTCTGAGACAGTTGAGGGCCGCCGGAGCAAAACTTTCCTTTCAGAAAGCACAGTGGTGTAGAACCCGTGTTAATTTCTTGGGGCATGAGATTACTCCTCAGGGTCTCTGTCCCCAGGAAAGGAAAGTGGAAGCACTTCAGAAACTGAAAGACCCCACAACTCTGCGGGAACTAAGGAGCCTCCTTGGACTGACTAATTACAGCAGAAAGTTCATTGAGGGCTACGCAGAGATCACCAGACCCCTGATTCATCTCCTGAAGGGGGGGGCAAGTGGGAATGGGGTCCAGAACAAGCCGAGGCAGTAAAACAACTCAAAAGAAGCCTCTCAAAAGCGCCTTGCTTAGCTTACCCTGTCAGAAACAAGGAGTTCTTCCTGGAGACGGGTTTCTCTAATACGTGCTTGACGGCAGTATTATACCAAAAGCATGACAAGGTCAATAAAGTAATCTCCTATGCCAGCAAAACTTTATCCTCTGTGGAGGAAAATTTCAACGATTGTGAGAAGGCACTCCTGGCAACGGTGTGGGCATTGAAGAATTACCGCCCGTTTATCCAGGGGGAACACATCATAGTGGAGACTCCACACCAGCCTCTGCAATATCTCCAAAGTGACAGAATCCGGGCCGGAAATGTGAGTAATTCCCGAATTACTTCCTGGATTCTGTCAATGCAAGGATTTCCTGTGGAGGTCAGATATGGCCCAAACAAGAAGAGTCCCCTCGCGCAAGGTCTGGCTGACTTGCATGATTGTGCCAGAGAAAACTGTCTCGAGGACAAAAGTCTAAAAATAAAGGACAACATGGAGGCATACCTTAATTCCCCCCACAAAGTCTTTGAAGAAGACAAGTGTGAGGGAATGCCCACTGTATATGTGGATGGATGCTCTTACCATGTTGACAACGATGGGGAGAAAGAACTGGTGGCCGGCGTAGGGAATGCATGGGTGAATGAGTCCCCAGAACCCTCCGCTGGATACAAAATTGGTCCCCAAAGTAGTCAGGTGGCAGAATTGATGGCTGTGCATCAGGCCATCCTCACTGCTGTCCAGCATCAACTCCCCGAACTGGTCATAATCACAGATTCGGATTATGTACAGAAAGGGTTCGTGGAGCACCTGGTTAATTGGAAAACCAGAGGCATGTTATGTGCTAATAACAAACCCTTGAAACATGGGAAGTTGATCCAAAACATTGATGATCTGGTCACCTCGAATGAGATGACCATCTATTGGAAAAAGATCAAGGGTCATTCCAAAGTAGAGGGACCAGATAAAACTGGAAATGACTTAGCTGATCAGCTGGCCAAAACCAGGGCCATCCGAGGGGATCTAATTGAGATTGAGTCCCTGTTGGGGGAAATCCAGGTCACTGCTATCACTAGGTCCCAGACAAATGCTCACAACGACCTTTCAATTGCACAATGGAGTAAGGAGACCCCTGATGCTGATTTGATTACCGCTCAGAAGGGGGATCCAATTATTGGTAAGTTTTACCAACACCTTGAGGACCCTGAGAACTTTCCCCTGACGGATACCGATTATATTGGGAAAGAGGACCTAAGAGTGTTGATGAAATGTCCAAAAATGTTCCGAATTCAAGACGGTTTGCTGATAAGGAAATCCAAAGCTGGCCACGATCAGTGGGTGGTTCCTACCTCATTCCGAAGCCTGATGTTAAGTCACGCCCATGATGCGGCCACCGCCGGTCATAGGGGGTTTCACACAACACTGGAAATCTTAAGAGAGGTTGCATACTGGCCACACATGGGGCAGGACCTTGACCAATACTTGAAGGGGTATCTTGTGTGTGCGCAATTTCAGCCGACGTCCCTCACACACCGCGCGCCTCTCCAAAAGCGGGGGATGACACTGCCATGGTCAGATTTGCAAATCGACTTTGTAGGCCCTGTGATTCGCTCGTCTAGAGGAAACAAGTACATGTTGACCGTTACATGCTTGTTTACCAAGTGGTTGGAATGTCTCCCAGCCCCAAATTGCAAGGCAGAAACTGCAGCTGCCCTGATGATTAAACACATCTTTTCCTGTTTCGGTCTACCTCAAAGGATTGAGTCAGACAGGGGTAGCCACTTCACCAGTGAAGTAATGACAAAGATGTGGGAGATACTGGGGGTCAAAAGGAAGTTTCATATTGCTTACCGGCCAGCTTCTTCTGGGGCAGTAGAGAGATATAACCGAACCATTGTGAGCATATTAAAGAAGTTTGTGGCAGATTCTGGGCCAAGTTGGGATATCCGATTACCTCTGGTCCTAATGGCCATCACATCTACCCCTTCATCTGCAACCAAAATGTCACCATTTGAGTTGATGACTGGGTGCAAGATGGTGCTTCCTCAGCATTTGCTCTACAGGACCCAAGAGCAGACACTGATAAATGCCTCCACAACTCATGAGTATGTGGAGAATTTAAGGAAACACCTTCAACATGCTTTTGCTTATGCTCAGCGGAATCTAGAAAGATCAGCTGATAGCATGAAGACCCACTATGACCTGAAAACTTCCAGGAAGGAATATCAGGTGGGGGACCGGGTCTATCTATACAATTTCCAAAGGAACCAGGCCAAACAGCGAAAATTTTTGCCTACATGGAAGGGACCCTTTGAGATTATAGACAAGATCTCCCCTGTGGCCTACAAGATCTGCATCCCCAAAGGCGGTTTGGCAGAGGGGGAAGACAAGTGCGTCCACATTAACCAGTTGAAGTGTTGCCATCCCAGGCACACTCTGCAACAACTGGAGGAATCCTCTGGAATCCTAGAGGGTGCTGTCTCAGATTAATTCAGTTCTAACTTAAAATATCCTACATATCGCCTATCAAATTCTGAGTTTCTCAATGTGGGTGTTTTGGTTTTTGAATGCAAAAAGAAATGTGCATGTTCATATGTTTTGACTAAAAATTTATATTCCACCCCACTATATCAATGGTGGGGGAGAAATGTCCATGAATAGGTATTGCCGCTCTTACTTTGTCGTCCTAGGAGAAAGAAAACCTGGAGACGGGCCAAGGAGGACGATCCGGAGACCGGGAGCAGAGACGCAAGGGGTCCAGTGTACCGGCCAATACTCCCATCAGGACCGGCGAGGAGAACCGATCGATCCGACCGGATGGAGGAAAAGATACTGAACTGTGCCATCTATTGGAAGAAGATGAGGAAACATCCCAGGTCTTGCGAGTTCCATCAGTGAAACAGAATGGCCATCGCAAGAGGGGGGCTTGTGAGATGTTTTTACCCATGCATCCGAGCCCTACCTCAAAAACTGTGCAGTACTGGCATTGAAAACATCATGATGGCCAGAGCTTCCCAGAAAATGCCCAGGGAAAGGCATGAAGAATAGGCTGCCACCCATTTTTGCCGATGTTATGGGCACAGAAGGGCACTGCCTAAAACCACCATTGGACTACCCACACAGTAGCCTGAAACCATTGGGAATGGCAATGCTGATTGCCAAAAGCAACCTAGAATTGTGGGGAATTCATTTTCTTAAATCCCAAAAATGGGTGCATTACCAGTACTCACCACTATCAGAAAGCCGGCGTTTTAAAACAACACCAGACTTTTTTGTGTAAAACTGAATAAATGAACCCAAAGCAGGCCAAAGAAAGACTTACTGAGAGGTGGATCCAATGTAAAGTTATATTCTGAAGTGACATGAAGGTTTATAACAAGACTGGCTGAGCTGTGGATTTCAGCAGTTTAAGTAAATTTGGACTGAAAGACACTAAAAATCTAAATGTTTAAAAGAAATGAGTGACCTACTTTTGAGTGTCACATAGGTTTCAATTGTTTAAATGTCATAGTTTTAAACTTAGAATCAGTATTCTAGCTGCATATGTAAAAATGGTTAGTTTTATTTGAATGCAGAAAACTGGGTAACTAAAAGTGACATTAGCTGGGGCCTGGTTTAAGGAACTGAATTCTGCCCACCAGCTACCCCCGATAGGAGTTGAGAATTGCACAACAGCTGTGTTCCCAGGCCTAGCTGCCTTTTGCTGTTCGCACCAAAAGGGATATGACACTTCTCTGATTGAATTACCTGGGCTCTGCAGGAAATTGAACAAAGCCCTGTCCTGACTCAGGCAAATGTTTTATTGGTGGGAGTCGTAAATGTGGCTTCCTCCTGGAAGGAAAGGGGAGGAGCACTGCCTGTGAGAGCAAGCTGGCTTGGCAGAACTGGAAAAACCAGAAATTCAACCTTGTGCTGGGGGGAAACCACACCCCTTTGGGGCCAGAACATAACTCTAAAAAGATGGATCACTCATAGAGCGGACTTGTGAAAATTATTTAAATGATACCATAATTCTTGTGATTTTTCTGCCCACATTTTAAGAGGTTTTTAGAACCGGTGGTATGATCTGGGGGCAAGCTAGCAGTTAAGAGGGTATTACCTAAAATGTATGCATGTTAAAAATCTGACACTTCATCAATTAATGTCCATACTCCTTGCGCACATGGGTGTAAATTTGGGTTAATGTCCGATATTGCAAAACCAGTTAAAAAGTGCAAATGTTGCCATTTCTCAATGCAAGCTCTCAGGAAGAGCAGATTTGGACAGGGTATACCTCCTGTGATATGTGATGGGTGCATGTAATTTTAAACAAATGTGTACCTGTGCAAATATGTCTTTTGGGTCAAAATATAGATTGTGTGTAATTTGACAGGGGTGGGTTCTCTGTATCATAAACAGACCTCATCATGATGACACTTCATTTCATTCCCCCAATCAAGGGGAAGAGGATGAAGTGGCCAATGACAAGTGAAGAGGGGTAGGGTCTAGAAAGCTAGCCTCTCCACCCACTTTCAAAACACATAAAAGCAGACAGTCAGGACAGATAGGGAGATTCAATTCCATTTGCTGCAACACGCTCTGCCGGACCACACAACATCCAGAAGATACTAGATTCAACACTTAGACTTTAAAACTCCAAAGAACTTGATTCAGAACTCAAAGCAAGGGCCTAAACCCACAAACTGAGAACTCTTCTCAGTGGGCCTCAGCATCCAGCAAACCTAACAGCAATAGCAGCATCCAGGAGCCGTGCAGATCAGCGCTGGGTCCAGAGAAAGCTGTGCAGAAAGATCCAGAAGCAGTGCTGTACCCAGAGAAAGCAGAGCAGTATCCAGAACCAGAGGCAGAGCAGAGCTGACCCAGACCGCTGTTCGCAGAACCAGAGAGCTGACCCAGACCGC
The DNA here is from genome assembly GCF_040938575.1 of Ambystoma mexicanum. NCBI lineage: Eukaryota > Metazoa > Chordata > Amphibia > Caudata > Ambystomatidae > Ambystoma > Ambystoma mexicanum. Next base: position 864,639,427 of record NC_090936.1, read on the forward strand.
TGTGCGCAGAGACCGTCCGTGGCGAGTGAAGAAAACCTGTTGACCAGATCCGTGGCGAGGCCCATTCTATTTCTAAATATATTGTGAGTACCTAGCAGGACTGTGCAGAACCAATCTCTTAGTTAAAATAATATAATTCAATCTATTTTAATCTAACCAGAACTGTCTCCTAACTGTCACCTGTCATTTGCAAAGCTTTCACCTGTCATTTCTAGTTGCTATATATAACTTGTCACTTTGAACTTTTAAAATTTCAAATCTGAAAAACGACCTTTACCATATCGCTCATATCTCTGTGACCGTTTGTCTTAGAGACTTGCAGTAACTTTCCTCTGAAAGCTGGGAATCTTGGCTTTTTCCCTATACTTTTGCCGCAATCGCGAAAAACGCACTCGCGAATTTTACCGCGATTTGCAAATTTCTCCACGTGTGAAAACAGCAGCTTCCTTGCTTTCATTTGCCAAAAATTTGTTTAACCTGCCAATCATTCCTAGAACATTGCTAAAGTAAGCCTGAAATAATTTAAACCAACTAATCCTCAACCTGAACCTCCAGAGGGAATTTAAATCATTTTAGCACATTTTCCAATATATTGCTATCACATTTTAAAGCATTTTGAGCCTGTGTAAAACTCATATCTATTCTCCTCTAAGCTTGCTGGGAAACTGGAACTCTGTATTACATTGTGATTGTATACCTGAACTGTGTGCTATTCCTTCCATCTCCTCACATTGTATAGGGGGGGTGAATTGCCACAAAGGGAAAGTGATTACCTTGTCTTTTGTGAAACCATATCAGTTTATTTTCTATACTGCATTTCATTCATTCAACCTTGCATTTCCTTGAACCCTATAAAGCATTCTCTACCACATGATTCTTCTGTCCCTATTTACCAGTGTGCTACCTTATCCATTTCATGTCAACTCCTTATTGATTATAAAGAAGTGGGCTAGTGCCAGATTCTCCGTTGTTAATCTTTATCATATCAGATTAAGTGTGATATTCAATTATTAATTTATTATAAAGTGTGATATATATATATATATTGTTTAAATTCTCAAATAAACCTTTTAACTTGCAAAACAGAACTACTTCTTGGCTCAGTGGGGTCAGAGGGATTCCAAGAGAGGGGTGTTATATAGGGGTAGTCATCCAGAACGCATGAACTGGACATAAAGATATATCAATAAGGGTTTCCATTCAGTATCCCAGACTAGGCATTGACTTACCTGTAGTGTTGAATTGAATCCTCTTACAAAATAACTCAGATTCTCTCATCGTATCACCAAGCCTACACACAATAAAGGAAGAATCTTAGATTGCAGACCTTAACTACGACACAAATATCCTCACCAACGTATCATGTGCTTGGAAAGCCCACCACTTTGTCTCATTGACCCTACAGTCTAGCACTCAACTAAACTTCCCTAATGCTATGGCACCACAGGCACTATTGAGAAACCAAAAAAAATATGACAACAGACAATCTACTACATCTCCTAAGACCTAACCTTAACTTCCCAATTTGTAGATCTACACAACCTAACACTCAGCCAAGCCATCGACACTATAACTCCACTGAAACTGCGTAAATCTAAGCCTCAAGCTCATCTCAACTCGTGGTTTACCCCGGGACTCAAAACTCTACGCAAAAACAAAAGTAGAGCTGAAACTGCCTGGAAAAACCATCCATCCACCCCAATAAAGACTTTGCAAAAGCTGCCAGTTGCTACAAGTCAGTCATCCTCCAATCTAAATGCAATACCTACAATAACAGAATTACCAATGCCGAATCTGGTACTAAAGAGCTTTTCACTATCTTTAGAGAGCTTGAGTCACCCACACCCCCCACTGAAACCTGCTCCAAAGACAAGGATCGGTGCACTAAGATACAAGCAGCACTACTAGATAAAATATAGATGCTACAATCCAAAATTGAAAAGAAAAAACTTAGTATCGACTCAGCACCCACTCTACTCTAGCCTAATCCTACAACTGCTTTAACATGCAGCCTATTTGAATTTACTCCTCTGTCCATTAAAGAGGCTGAAAACATAATATCAAGCCTTAAACCATCAAAATGTCAGGGCGACATATGCCCAGAAAACATTATCAAAGAGGCATTCATAAATTCCTAAATTTGAAACTAGCATGGTCCCAATAATTTGAAAGACGCTTGGGTTCATCCTTTGCTTAAAATAGTCAATCCTTGACCTTGACACCCCCACAAACTACAGACTTATCACCTCTGGGCCATTCTTGCAGAAAACTCCAGACAGGGCTGCCTATGTACAAATACAAGCACATGTAGAATCTAAGAATCTTTTGGGCCTGCAGCAATCTGGGTTCAGTCCCAGACACGGCACCAAAACTGCACTAGTAGACCTAAAAATGCAAATAGACGACCAAAAAGATAAAGGTAATATATCACTCCACCTGCTGTTAGATGTATCTGCCTCCTTCAACCTTGTCAGTCATGAGGTCCTGTGTAACCACCTTACCTCAGCCCACTTCTCTGACAAAGCCACAGCCTGGATACAATTCTTCCTTGCCAAGCGGCAAGGAAGAATTGCCGCTTGGCGATTTGACTCTGCAGGTCACCAGCGGATCCAGCACTGGTGACCTGCAGAGTACTACCAGGGTCATGTGTTTCTCCCACGCTTTACAATATTTTCACCAATCCTTTATTCGATGATCTGTACCACTTGGGTGTCACCTACACTAACTATGCAGATGACACCCAAGTCCTCATACCCATCACAGGGAACTATGACCTGGATATAAAACTACTAAACAAAATATACCTCATCATCCAGGCATGGATGGCCATGCATGGCCTCCTCCTCAATGATGAGAAGACCAAATTACTTCTCACTGGCTCACAAGCTAACCTAAATAAACTTGACACCAAATACAATTCCTTTAACATAGAGAGAATCAATATTCCAGTTTCTAAGCAAATCGCGAGATTAGGATTCTATATTGATTCATCCTTAACCTTGACCAAATAAGTGAATGGGACAGCCTCTGCCACCGCTTATACCTGCAAACTTTTAAACGCCTGCAGGCCTTTCCTCTCAACAACAAGTTGCTCTACACTAGCCTGAGCTCTCATTTTATCCAAATTGGATTACTGCAATACACTATATTTAAGTATTGCAAAATAATGTGCTTAGTTCTGCCTACAATATACCAAGATCTCATCACATATCTGAAACCAGACAAAATGTCTGCTGGCTCTCGGTCAAAAACAGAATCTCTTTTAAAATCCTCACTTTCACCCACAAGTGCTTGTCCAACTCAACGCCCAAATATCTGACATGTAAATTCACCAAAACCCAATCAGACTGACGTAGCAAAGCTGCTAAACTACATTGGGCCTCATTACGAGGTGGGCGGTAAGGGATTTCCGGCACCGGTAAGGACACTGGTGCCGGTAATCCCTTACCACCCTATTCCGAGGTCCCTTAGTGGGTCCCTTCCTCAACGCCTGGTTTTGCCAGGCATTATGGAAGGGACCTGTTAAGGGACTTCAGAACTAATAACGGGCCCGCTATTAGCGGGCCCGTTATTAGCTCCATCCCCATTCCCATTGAACCCTGTGGGGGCTTGAATGGGAATGGGGAATGGTTCCCGGAATGGGGACTTACCGGGTCCTCCAAGGTCGCAATGACCCGGTAAGTCCCTATTCCGGGAACACGGACCCGAAATGCGGTAAGGAGGTAGCCATGGTGCTAATAGCGCCATGGCTATCTCCTTCCTCATAATGAGGCCCCTTGTCTTAGAGTCCCAAGATTCAACTTACAAAAATCAGGAGGCAGTAGCTTCCCTGTCCTAGCATCCAAACTATTGAACTCCCTACCCATAGCTCTAAGAGTAGAACCTTCATTTTCCCGATTTAGGACAAATGCAAAGAATTGGCTCATCACTCAGGAGACTCAATAAACCGCCTTTTCATCGGTGAGAATAACTTGATGGTTATCTACTTTATAATCTACTGTATTGCAATGTATTTCTTCATGAAGTGTCTATTTATAATCCCTACTGGTTGTACAGTACCCATATACTTATCGTGTACTATGTACTATGTATTATACTGTAATAAGCTACTGTTTTAGGATGCATCTAGATTGTTGTACATAACATATATACCTCCTGTACTATGCATCTGTGGCATATTATAACCTGATACTGTAACCTTGCTGTGTAACCTATTTAATGCGCCCAGTTACCTGAGGGTCAAGTGCGCTATATAAATAAACAAATAAATAAATAAACAAGAGACTAAAATGTTGGAAGGTGAGGAAAGACGTGTACCTAGCAGTCTGATTGGGCAAGCATTTTGGGCATTGGTAAATACAAAAAAGGTGGGGTGGGTATCCTACTGCACAAGAGACTGGGGATGGGAGACCTGAAAGTGTGAAAGAGGTTAAATGTAGGGCCTTAGTGTTGTCAGGCCCCATAAGCAGCGTACAAGAGTCATTTGCCAAGGTTTACTGCCCGTACCAAGGCCAAATTGATATTTCTAAGGAAGCTTTGACCCAAATTTTTCAAGAAAGTAAGGGGGTACTAATAATGGGTGGAGATTTCAATATGTGGGCAGACCCAGACATGGATAGGTGTGCTTTGGGGAGAGGGTGACCCAAGGGGGACACCGGAACATGGAAGTCTCTGAGAATACTTGGGTTTGCAGGGAATGGTGGACATGTGGAGATAGGTCCCCTCGGAAGACAGGGGTTACACGTTTTTCTCCCCTCCTGATGGCACACAGTTTAGCATTGAATATTTCTTTTTATGTAGGGAATTGCTGGGGAGAGTTGTAGTGTGTCAACTGGCTCCCGTTAGCTGGTTGGACCATGACATGGTGCATATGGACTTCTCAATGGCCGGGTTGCAGACTTGCGACTCACAATGGCCGTGTAACTACATACTATTTAAGGATGGTATGTTCTTAGCTGAAATGTGAAAAGCATTGTCTACGTTTTTTCAAATTAACAATAATGGGAAGTGGGCTTATACATGGTTTGGGAAGAAGCGAAAGCAACGTGTAGGGGACTTATTATCAGGGAAGGCACCAACAAGAAGAGGGAAAAAAGAGAGAATAGCTTCAGGGGAGAGATTCAGGTTTTGAAGGGGATATGGCAGGTGGGGGGAGTGAGGGAGGACACATGGATGAGGGAATTCAGGGACAAGAGTCAAGACCTGAAAGCTCTGGAAATGGGTAAAGTACTGAGACAGTTATTGTTTCAACACCCAAATATTATGAAAAGGGAGATAAGGGGATGCACTGTTGGCAGCAAGGCTTCAGGGACAAAGGGCGGAGTGATGGGTAGAGGGAGTTTCTGATGCACTGGGAACAGTACAAGAGCCACAGAGGATATTGTTCTGGTGTTTGTGGAATTTTATGAAGAAATCTACAACGTGGAAGATGAGGTGGATGTCCGGGGGCTAAAGAGATGCTTGGAGGGAGTGTAGTTCCTTCGGTTGTGAGAGGAAGAGGTGGCAGAGATTGGTGCTCCGATAACCTAGGAGGAGGTTATGATAGCCATTTAGAGGATGAAGACAGGCAGGGCACCGTGGGAAGATGGATACACAGTGGGGTTTTATAAGACTTTTGCTGGCAGCCTGGCACCCCCACATGGTGAAGTTGTACAATCACATTATGGTCACGCAACAGGATCCCTGATCGTTTGGACATGCGCTGATATCAGTTATTCCCAAGGAGGGGCAAGGACTTAAGTTCATGTAAATCTTACCCCCTCATATCCCTTCTTTATGTGGATACTAAGATCATCTCTAGGTTATTGGCAACCAGATTTGACCACCTAATGCCCCCTTTGATCCCCTTTGATCAGGTGGGATTTATTATAGGATAACAAGGGGCTTATACACTGAGAAAAACTCTACACCTCATGGAATCCGCAAGGGGAAGGGCGTAAATCCCATGTTGCTCTCTCTGGATGCCGAGAAGGCATTTGAGCGAGTGGAATGGGCCTTTTTATATGCAGTCTTACAAAAGTATTGTTTTGGACAGAAACTCACAACAGGATAAGGGCACCATTTACAGATCCACGGGCCCGAGTGGTGGTGAATGGGAAGTGCTTGTGAGAGTTTGGGCTACACAGGGGTACTAGGCAGGGATGTCTGCTTTCACCCTTGCTGTTTGCTTTATCACTTGAACCCCTTGCTGATAAATGAAGGTGCATACCTTAGGTGAAGGGTATGAGAGTGGGTGACAGAGAGTTCAAACTAGAGATGTATACGGATGATATTCTTCTACATCTGCATATCACGAATAGTGTGGTCCCATCAGTGATGACAGTTATGGAAGAATATGTATACTTCTCAGTGTGAGGAATTCGACCATCTGCACACTGGTTGTGTGCTCGCCTGGGGCTTTTTAAAAGAAATTGAATGATGGTAGATGAACCTCTGGGAAATGTGTGGGTCTAATCTGCACACATTTCCCTATGCTCAGCATACGACATACACATAGACCCATGTACTCTGGGCGGACACAGCCTACAGGTGCAGTCCTCCCTGTCATATTCAGTTGGGATCTGACAGGTGGAGTACACAATGCATCTCAAAAGGGGGCGGGCAAAACCTACCTCCTGCCATGGTCAGCCTGATTAAATGACAAATGATCCATGGATTCGCCCTGTCCTTTGAGGCTGTGCAGGTGGCAGAAATTAAACACAAATAGCATACTAATAGACTATACTTCAAAGAGACCCAGATGGGGCCTAGTTGCAGTGGTAAACAAAAGACAAGAAAATCCCCAGAACTTTTGATATGCATCGGTGTCAACCTGAAGCCAGCTCCCGCCTCTTAGTATCAAGGGCAGTGAAATGTCATGTTTAGTACAGCTGCTCACAGTAGACAACCACCCACAGGGGGACCCCATTCAGATGATAGGAGTATATGATTTGAGGGAGACAGAAAGCCTGTTCTCACTACATCTTCAAGGCAAACCTGACACTTCATCAGAAACCACAGAGAGCTCAATTAACTAGAGAGACCCTTTGATTCACAACAGACAGGAATATGGGTGGGATTTAGTATTACATGTTTTCACCCCTTTATGGTCTCTTGTTATGGCCTCACACATACAGGAGATTGTTGGTGGGGAGCCAGGATTGGTTCCTTAAGGTAGCCTTGTCAGTCTAGAAAAATGGATACCTCTACTTTGTGACGCAAACGTATTTTGATGGCCGTGGGCCAACCGTCTCATGCACTATATGACAGAATATAGGTTTCTGAGTTTGCCAATGAACGGCCATTTTGATGTAACAAGAATCGCCATTTTGTTTTCTAACCATTGCTCATTGCTTTCTGTTCTTATTGCTTCGCAGTACATTTTCTGCTTACACTGCTCGACTGTAAAACATTGTTGTCTGCAAGTAAAAGGACAAGGCCGCAGGGCCGCGAGGATAACAAGAGTTCGTTGAAACACAACGTAGGCAGCGCCAGGAAGAATGCCCGGCTTCCTCCCGAATGTAGCCTTGAAGCAGAGCTGCAGGGCATTTAATCATTTCGCAGCTGCCAGCCAGTCTCGTTATATGGTAGAATATGTTAGAATAAAGCAGCTAAAGGCTTGAATTATGCTCTTCTTACAGCCCCCCTTTGCTGAGCCCCGTTAGAGCGTGTCGGCTCCCAGGACACGAATAGAACCTCATAGATAGCAAGGTCTGGAATGCAACTCTCCCCCCTCCGTATGTAGCTTGCTTCCAAGAACAGAAGTGCTGTGTTCTGTTCAACAACTGAAAGATGCCTCCGCACTCACAAATTGCATATTGTTACTAGAATAGATGTTTGAAGGTGTCATAGTTGTCGAAAATGTCCATCATCACACCAAGTTCAAAGAAACCCAATAAAGGGGGGTATTAAACATGTCATAGCTGATTGTTTAATATGCATTTTGTATATATGTAACTGATGTACGTAATTCACTCTCTTGAGTCCCTCGAGGTCTAGAGATACACGTTGCGGGCCATGAGACCAAGTTGGCCAACTGAGACTTTTGCTTTGCAATAAACTCTAGCTTTGGGAATACCACCTTGTGTCTGGCGTATCTATCGTGTGTGGTGACTCGCCTTGTTTCCATAGACGTAAGGGACCCCTAGGGGCCCCTTTCAAGATGGCACCAGAACAGGGACTCTCCCCCACTTGTTCCATCGCATAATGTTGTAACTGAGTAAGGCGGAGAACGGCGAGGATGGGACGATCGAGCCGGGATCAAGAGGTGTTTGGGGCGCCCTGTAGAAGTGATGAGAGACTCCTTTGCAGATCTGCACACATGTGATCCCTGATCGACGTGCCTCGCTAGAGAAAAAGGAGGCGAGGGTCCCGAAATGAGGCGGAAGCCAAGAAACGCAGACACAACGTTATTTGGTGCGTCAGTATACAGACGACTTGATTTATCAGGTGAGTCATTCCCCGATTCAAAGTAATCCTGATATTGGTTGAGAGTTGACTTTGCAAAATGAAACGCCCTAGGTAAGGTTGATTAACCAGGGGGAAGGTTGAAACATGCCTGGGGTATTGTCCACCCTAGCAGGGTTTTTCCGCTGTGGTGGACAATCTTTGGAAGATGGCCAAATTGTACCACCTGGGGGAACGCCGGCGTATGAGATGTATGTGAAGTATGGAGTGGGTGCGATAATATTCTGTGTGACTTGGCATAGGCAAACCAGAAAGCAACAAGACCATCAGTGGCCGATTAATGGTAGTTTTGAGATAGCGAGAATAGATAACTTGGAAAGGGTGTTGATAAGAAAGAAAGCGCGTCCTGCAGCATTTGAGACCATTAAAGACTGGAGAAGGGAAGCAATGCTCCGATTTAGAAGTAGAGCGAAGCATGCGCGCAGGCATATCTTGAAAGGTGAAGTAGCAGAAGAGAAAGAAGAGGAGGAGTGGACTGAGAGTCTAAGAAGGGCAGGTAGGCGTGACCAGTTGAATAGAGAAAAAATATACCCACAACGAGAATTACACATAGCAGATGAATTGATAGAAAACATACTGACCCATACATAACAAGGACCAAGATCAAAAGTGAGGCCAGCACGTCAGTAACTATTGCCCAAACCCCGCCCGTAGCCCAAGCTCTCCCTCCGGTAGCTCAAGCCCTCCCCCAGCCACAGACCGCAGACGTAACACTTCCTATTAGTCAACCATGCCCACAACAGACACTCCCTGTTCCCATTGTCCCATCCACACCTCCTGCCTCAGACACAGACTCGGTACCGTCCGTTCCTCCCAAGGTTCAAGTTGAAACCAGGGGGGCCAGAGGCGGGACTGAACAACGGGGATGCACGAGGATAACTTGCAGCGCGATCAGCAAAGAAAGAAAGGTGGAATTGCAGCCACAGGCAGAGATGTATATAGACGGGAATGATGGGACGACACCATTGGCTTCGATATATGACTTCCGAAGAAGCAATGAAAGACAGGTAGTGTTGAAATGCATGGGTGAATATTTGGTGGAGAAATCGAAACAGTTAATTGGGAAATTACCACTGCAGCTATTGTTAGATTTGAATGCATTGGCACGCTGTAGGGAGAGGGATGAAGAAGTGAGAGAACATGTATATGGACTTTTTGAACTTAAAGATGAATTAGATAATGATTATGCCGAAATGTTTACTACTTCTGGGTACAGGAGTAGGGATATCGGGAGACATAGGAAGGGGCGACAAGTTAAAAGTATGTATACGAGAAGCGTTTAGATGGATGTCGGATCCCAGTATCCCCACAATGGAGATACATGAGATATTTGATGAATATTCCATGCCCATGAAAAGAAAAGCACTGCAGTCGATGGCTGAACATTTATTAGACAAAGATATAAAAAACGATAAGGCCAGCCCACCCGAAATAATGGCAGTATATAGAAGAGCACTAGAGCGAGGGACAGGAGAAATAGCCCTATCGATTCGCTTGATCTGGGAATATTGTTACACATGAGAAAAGGGGGAGGGACAGTAAGTGGGGCATTTCCTATGAGAGAGGTCTCACCTACCTTTATGCCCAAAGTAGAGGTTCCCGCAGCGGGCAATGTAGCGGCGCAGGTAACACCAGCCCATTATACCGCCCAATATGTGCATGTCCCCTTTTCCAGACCGGAGGTGAACAGCATAAAGCAAACAATTCCTGATATAAGAAAGAATCCTGTAGCGTTTTAGAAGGAAGTAGAGTCCTGCCTGCAATCATCCGTGCTTACCATGGGTGACGTAGACCTATTCCCAGTGATCCTGACAGCAGACATATGGAAACAAATAAGAAAGGTGGATAACCCAACGACCTTTGGCGCCACATGGGCGGACTTGATAATAGAAAACAGGAATAAAGCGGTTGGAGGAACACCAGGACCGAAATACCAGCACGTATAGTGCAGAAATTAAAAGAAATTGTCCCAGAGAAAAGAATTCAATGGGACAAATTGACTGCCTGTGTACAAGGCAATGATGAGTTAGCTACAGATTATTTTAACAGATTTGAAGAAGTATTCTCAGACTTCAGTGGGCAGGATGTGGGCTCGGAAGCGGGAAAGAGGTTATTTGTTGACAAATATGTGAGGGGGTTAAAACTTCCAATCCAGGATCTAATAATGACATCAGAGAGTGCATGGCAAGCAAAAACGCTGGGCGAAGTATTACACATGGCCCAATATTATGAGCACAGAGTGACTGCGGAAAAAGAGAAACAGGAGAAGGATAGGGTAAATCTGAAAACATGGGTACTACTACAACAAGTAAAAGGACACAATAGAGGGAGAGGGAACGCACAAGGAAGGAGTAATTTGAATATGCATGGGGGAACAGTGGGACCAAATCAGTGTGCGTATTGTAAGGAGGAAGGACACTGGCGAGCGCAATGTCCGCATCTGCAGAATAGAAATGGGTCTGGTCAGAGGAGACAGCATAGAGGACACCAAGGAGCGAATGGACCAAATAGGAATAGTATGCAGCAGCACCACAATAACGGAGGTAATCAAAACCAAGCCCAAAACCAAAATGCCCCTAACCAGAGCCAGGGGCAGCAAAACCAACAGTATGGAAACCAGAGTGGGGGAAATAGAGGTAAGAGTGGGAACGTTTTCGATACACAGCCAAACACGTATTACAGTAACAGCAATGATTACACATCGGACGATGTGTTATTTCCCCAATAGGACAGCCCAGGACAGGGGTCGGAACCAGTGTCTATTCCCGTGAATCAGAGAGGGCCCTACATAGAAATGAGAGTCGGGAATGAGGAGCACCGCTTTCTTGTAGACATAGGAGCGCAGAAGTGTTCAATAGACCACCACTTGGTTCCGGATATACCACTGTCAGGGCAAAAGAATGTTTCCGTAGGGTTCGCAGGTACACCAGTCATAAACCCAGTATCCCAACCAGTCCCAGTTACTATAGGACCATTCACTGAACACTGTCCTTTCCTTTTAACAGAAAATTGTGGGGAGAACCTGTTGGGATTACATTTCTTGAAAAAATTAGGTTCCGTTATACATTGAACGGCAGACGGGGTGTTCCTAACGATTTGGCCACACGATGCCCCTGTGTCAGAATTCATGTCTGAAACTTTACCAGGAGAACTAAGTAAAGTGCCAACCTGTATATGGGCAATGCATGACAACGATGTAGGATGCTTGAAAATAGAGCCAGTAAAGATCATTTTGAAAGAAGGTGTTACCCTACGATGTATTCCCCAATACAGAATTTCGGCTGAAGGTGAGAAAGGATTGAAGAGTATTGTTACAGATTTGGTGAAATTAGGGGTAATTGAAGAAATTACAGGCAGTACATGCAACAGCCCGATTCTTCCAGTTTATAAAAAAGGAGGCAATGAAGTACATACCGTTTTATAATTGATTTGCGCGCATTAAACAAGGTAGTAGATCCACAAATTCCTTTAGTGCCAGATGTCACTTCAATATTGACAATGATACCTGTTTCAGCAGAATATTTTAGTGTAGTTGATCTGAAAAACTCGTTCTTCAGCATTCCAGTGGACAAGGACAGCAGATATTTGTTCGCGTTCACATTAGGAGGGCAATCATTTACATTCACGCGGATTCTACAAGGTTACACGGAAAGTCCGAGTATTTACAGTAGAGCATTAAAAGAGCAGCTAGACATGCTAGAATTACCAGTGGGTTGTGTACTCTTGCAATACATAGACGATCTATTGTTAGCTGCTGACACAGAGGAGATTTGTAAAGAAAGCACTGTATTACTACTGTCACACCTAGCGGCACATGGACATAAAGCTAGTTTGAAGAAATTTCAATATAATCGAAAGGAGGTGGCCTATTTGGGCTACCTACTTTCGAAAGAAGGGAGAAGGCTAACGCCAGAACGTATAGAAAGTATTTCTTGTATGCCTATTCCAAAGACACAAAAGGAGTCAGAGCCATAATAGGCATGGCTTCATATTGCCGACAATGGATTGGTAATTTTGCGTTAATTGTGAAACCGATGGTGAATTTGACTAGAAAAGATGCGGTTATGCCGTTACAGTGGGATGAGGAATGTCAGAAAGCATTTGACCAATTGAAAACTGCATTATGCTCGGCTCCAGTTTTGGGCACGCCGAATTATGAGAAGGTTTTTAGACTGTTTGTGTGTGAAAGTGAAGGATGTGCATTGGCGGTTTTGACACAGGAACAAGGTGGAAGAAATAGGCCATGGGGCTATTTTTCTTCTGCGCTGTACCCTGTAGCACGGGCACTTCCACGATGTTTGCAATCTGTCGCAGCGGCTGCTGCGTCAGTGAAACAAACGGAAGGGATGGTATTGGGGCACACTTTAATTCTGATGGTGCCACATGCCATAGATGTTCTATTAAATAGGACACAGACGCAACACCTCACCTCTGCTAGATTGACAAGATATGAGATTATCTTGTTCGCGCCCCATATCCAAATTATGAGGTGTAGCGTTTTGAATCCTGCAAAATTAATGCCACTACCCATAAAAGAAATTGGGGAGAATGAATCAACTCCCCACGATTGCTTAATGGTCACTGAGGAAGAAACCAAGGGGAGAGTTGATTTAAGTGATACCCCACAGAAAGAGCCAGATGGAGAGTTATTTTGTAACGGCTCATGTTTTAAATTACCAGATGGCACGACAACTGCTGCATATGCTATCACTACCCTAGAGAGCGTTGTAGAAAGCAAAAGAATCCCCTACAATCCAGCACAAGCCGCAGAGATAATAGGATTAACCAGAGCCTGCGAGATTTCTGAAAATTTGAATGTAAATATATATACTGATAGTCAGTATGCTTTTGGGGTGGTTCATAACTTTGGTCGACTCTGGGCTGAGAGGGGGTTTTTGACATCACATGGCGCCAGAATTCAACATGGCCCTTTGATTGTACAATTGCTGTCTGCATTCAGGCTTCCAAAACGCCTGGCAAAAGTGAAACGACAGGCACACAGAAAGGTAACATGCAATTTAGGAGAGGGAAACGCGTTTGCAGACAGGATTGCGAAACAAACTGCCACTGATTTAAATACCAAAATGATGATGGTTCAGACCGAGGAAGTACCCTTTATGATAGAAAATGGAGTTGCCACTGTCAAAGAAATTCAGGCCGAAGCTACGGCCGATGAAATACAAGGTTGGGCAGAGGGCTCTGCTGAGTTAGATCTGGAAGGTTGTTGGGTGGACAAGGGAACTAGAAACTAGATGTTGCCAAATTCCTATGTGACTGCAATGGTCACAATGGCCCACAGCCCTACCCACATCTGTGCGAAAAAGATAATACAGCACCTATCTACAGTATGGCAGAATGTAAACATAAAGAAGAATGCAGAGAGGTTGGTGCAGAACTGTATCACGTGTTTACAACACAATGCAGGAAAAGGAGCAGTGACTCCAATAGGCAGTTTTGGCCCGCCCTCTATGCCATTTGAGGTGATCCATTTTGATTTCATAGATCATAGAGATGGAGAGATGCCAAAACTTAAAATACGTCTTAGTGGTGATCTGTGCATTCAGAAAGTGGCTGGAGGCATATCCCTTGAAGGACTGCACAGCAATGAGCACGGCAAAAGTAATGCTTAAGGAATACTTTTCCCGATTTGGCTTGCCCCGTGTCTTATGGTCCGATGATGGCCCACATTTTGTGGGTACAGTGGTGTTACAGATATGTGCGGGTCTTCAGATCGATAAGAGATTCCATAGTTCAAGGCATCCGAGTTCAGCCGGTCTTGTGGAGAGGCACAATGGGATTCTCAAATCAAAGATCAGTAAAATATGTGCGGGAAGCAAGTTGAGTTGGGTGGATGCATTACCAATAGCGCTATTATGCATGCGTACGTCTGTACAGACTAAAACTGGGCTCTCCCCGTACGAAATCGTAATGGGGAGGCCGGCAAATGTTTGGTGCGCACCTCAGCCAAAACGACTTAGAGAGGTAGAACATCCTGTGCTTAGTACTTATTGTGGCCTTTTAATGCAGAAATTGCGTTTGATTCATCAGCAGGTGCAGGGGGCATTACCAGTGAGATACACCGGTCCGGGGCACGCGCTGGAGCCAGGAGACTGGGTGCTGCTTAAACATTTTGAAAGAAAGTCATTGTTAGCACCCAGGTGGCGCGGCCCCTATCAAGTACTCTTGGCAACGCAGGCGGCAATACGGGTGGAAGGACGGAAGTCGTGGATCCATGCCACCCATGCCAAAAAGATTCCAACTTCACTGAAAGACTTGCCTGACCCAGATGACCGGAAAGAGACAGCGGTCCCAGAAACGGAAGAAACTGTTGCCAGTAAGCAGCCACCAAATCTGCCCAAACGAGAAGTGAAACTCGAAACAAAGCCTGAGACGATTGCCAAAAAGGAGGAAGGGCAAAGAGTGCCCCAACGTTGCCCAGCAGAATCAACATCACTGTTGGCCGACAAAAATTCTGCCTTGCACATACCAGCAGAAACTAAACGTGTACCCCTTTGGCGCCCACCAGCACTTGCCAGCACGCCAAAGACCGAATCTGCATCACTGGCGCTGCGCACACCAGCACCTGCAGTAGCGCCACAGGCTGACTTTGAGCCTGAATTTGGAAGTGCACTAGCACTGTTCACGGATCACACGATACCAGGAGTGAGGCGATACAATTTGCGGCCTCGAAAGACAAAGTGATCCACAGTTCTTTGGTGTTTATGTCAACCTCTGGTTCTGCTCATGGACGTAGAAAGAACTAGAGGTGTAGAGGAGAGAAGCGTGAGAATTGTGCAAAACGCATGGTAAAACGAAATGTATTCTGGCGCTGACAATAATTATGTGCTTTATGAGCGTGGTAGCACCAATAACGACAGCCCTAATATTATGGTACATGGAATCGATACACCCATTAGAAATGTTTTTACCAATAGTTAATATATCCACTACTGAAAGCCCGGTTCAGGTGATTACTTATAGCCTGCCCCCAATGGAAGAAAGACACAGGGAAGGTTTCGGGAATAACACGTTATTAATTATGAACATGACACATGCAATTCTGAAGAAAAAAAATGGCTGGGTATGTGCACATTTACCACAGCATGCTGGGAAAGGAATAGGGTGGTATGTACAGCCATTACCATTAAGTTCTGCATGTAGTGCATCTTTAGATGCAATGTTCTATGGGAAATGGAATGAGAGTAGTACGGGTCAATTAGACAGAACCAACATGAATGAGTTTGAGGAGATAATAATGAAGCCTGTGGGTTGTTTCATATTCCATGAAGCACAAGTAATGGCCCACGAGGAAAAGTGCGCGAAAGATAACACGACAAAATAGACGAGATAGATTGTCCCCACCAGAAAAAACATCTGTAATGACGTTTCGGGTAAGAACAGAAGGGGACAAAGATGCAATCCCCCCACCTTACACAGTGAATTATAGTCCAAGAACTGTCCCTTTTTGTCTAAAAAAGAAAGGCTTTTTTTCAGTCGAAACATAGACTGGATGCATGAATACAGTGGTATTGAAATGGGAAATAGAACTACTATATGTGGGAGATCCAGTTTATTTTATATGTGGAGAGAAAGCATATCCTTGGTTGCCCAGAAACTGGGGAGGTACATGTTACCTAGGTCTACTGTTACCAGGAGTATTCCTCTTAGAAACAGCAGACATGGCCAGACTATCCGGAACTAGAGTCAAAAGGACTAACAAGGGTGTTTTGATAGCAACTGATGTAGCAAAATCATTCATTCCATTCTTAGGGCAGATAGTGAACTCCTATAATATAAGGCAGCTGTCCAGAATACTAAAAAAATACCATAAACACAACGACAGATATACTATTTAACATGACGTTGGAGGAAAGAGGAATCAGGTTAATGACGCTGCAAAATAGAATGGCTCTCGATGTGATCCTGGTTGATCATGGGGGAATTTGCAAAATAGTGGGATGAGCGTGTTGTGTATATGTCGATGACTATTCCCCTACGATCTTTGAAGCGATAAAGAAAATGCACGTCCTAAGCTCCGAACTCCCTACTGAAGAAGGAAGCTGGGGAATAGGGTCTTGGTTTTGCGGAATACTGCGTTCTTGGGGATGGAAGTTGATTTCGATATTAGTAGTGGTGTTTGGAATATTCATAACGTGCTGTTGTTGCATACACTGCCTACCAATGATTTGCGCTGAAATAACTGAGGGATGTACGGAGGGATGTATGCATATGATGACAAGAAAAAAACAAACTCATGATCGAGCTGACCAAGACACAAATGAGATGAAAACAGTAAAAGAGTTGATGGCTATAGATATTGATGAAGACGATGATGTTTACGATAGCATGCAAAATTCAGACATAAGTACTTCAGACTCATCATCACTAGAGGAGGTTTCAATAAATAGATGAGACGTTTGGCATATGGCCAAAGGAGGGTTTATCAGTCTAGAAAAATGGATACCTCTACATTGTGACCGCAAACGTATTTTGATGGCCGTGGGCCAACCGTCTCATGCACGATATGACAGAATATAGGTTTCCGAGTTTGCCAATGAACGGCCATTTTGATGTAACAAGAATCGCCATTTTGTTTTCTAACCATTGCTCATTGCTTTCTGTTCTTATTGCTTCGCAGTACATTTTCTGCTTACACTGCTCGACTGTAAAACAGTGTTGTCTGCACGTAAAAGGACAAGGCCGCAGGGCCCGAATGTAGCCTTGTAGCCTTGAAGCAGGGCATTTAATTATTTCGCAGCTGCCAGCCAGTCTCGTTATATGGTAGCTGCGTTATATGGTAGAATATGTTAGAATAAAGCAGCTAAAGGCTTGAATTATGCTCTTTTTACGGCCCCCCTTTGCTGAGCCCCGTTAGAGTGTGTTGGCTCCCAGGACACGAATAGCACCTCACAGATTGCAAGGTTTGGAATGCAACTCTCCCCCCCCGTATGTAGCTCGCTTCCAAGAACAGAGTTCAACAACTGAAAGATGCCTCCGCACTCACAAATTGCAAATTGTTACTAGAATAGATGTTTGAAGGTGTCATAGTTGTTGAAAATGTCCATCATCACACCAAGTTCAAAGAAACCCAATAAAGGGGGGTGTTAAACATGTCATAGCTGATTATTTGATATGCATTTTATATATATGTAACTGATGTATGTAATTCACTCTCTTGCGTCCCTCGAGGTCTAGAGATACCCGTCCCGGGGCGTGAGACCAAGTTGGCCAACTGAGACTTTTGCTTTGCAATAAACCCTAGCTTTGGGAATACAACCTCGTGTCTGGCATATCTATCGTGTGTGGGGACTCGCCTTGCTTCCACAGACGTAAGGGACTCCTAGGGGCCCCTTTCAGCCTTAGCCTAAACCAACTGCTGGGGCCCATTTGGCTTTAAAAGAGGGCCATGCCCCTCTTTTGGCAGATCATTTAAAGACTTCACAAGGAGTAACAAGAATAACTAATTTGGACCATGGCTGAAGGTACAGACTGCCTTACAGCTTCCGCCAGTGAAGCAAGGCCAGGATTTCCATGAGGGAAGCAAGCTCCCTCCCTTAAACAGGGACAGAGGGAGATACTGAATCAAGAGTACCCTCCAAAAAGCTCCTGAAAAGGTACCCTGCCAGCACACAGCATGCCCTGCTAGGCTCTACAAGCAATCTTCCTAGGTGGGAAGTGCCAGAGAGTCTCACAACCAAACCGAGGACAAGGCTGTTGCCTGCAACACTCTCCTCAACTTTGGGCTGTCTGCCTTAAAGGACAACACAAGCCCAGTGAAGAATCTAGGGCAAATGCATCAACCAGCATCTGCCCTAAAGGACATTTTTGAGCCAGTCGAGACCCTCAAGCTGCAATTGACTTCACCACTGACTGCTGTCACGCAACAGTCACTAATATCATCTGAGATGCCTCGACCAGTGTTTCAGACCCACCAACCAGCACTGAGACAACGATTCCTGACCCTGAGCTTCTGCGTAGGCCAGCCTGCATCCGCCTGTCCTGACTCGCTAGCCAAACTCCCTGCCGCCTGATACCCACAGCTGTCTCCCGTCTTGAACTCTGTCGCAGGAGCTGCGAAGCACTCTGAAATGTACTCAACCCTGTTGAGCACCAATAGCTCCTACAAGCACACAGTACATTGTGGTTCTGTCCCACTGGTCATTCTCCGAAGGCCCCTAGTGACATTTTATGGCACATTGCTCCCTTTGTGTGAAAACCAAGTAACCTTGAACTATCGTGATTAATTACTTTACTGACTACCCTCCTGTCAGTATCCAGAGTGCATTCCTTTTCCATCTTGAAACTGTCTGTCCTCTGCATTCCTTTACAGGGTGGGTTATCTTTTGTAGTGTGCTATAAATGTCTGTTGTGATAATAATAAAGTAGATATTGGTATACAACTTAGGCTGGACAGTGCCTTTTATCATTGATTAATAATTGTATTTTCGCTGTGTTGCAACTAGCCAACGACCCACAACCTTGCAGAGATAAGCCTGCCGTTCTGTCCACGTTACCAACATAGGACAAGGGGATTTATAATGTGCTGGTGTTTCCAATCTGTTTGGGTCCCTTCTGGTGTACTAGAGGTGTGGAGCTGATTGATGGTTTAGAAACCGATATTCATCCCTGGACCACTGGTACTCCAGAAGTTGATTTGTCACATTGGTTGCAAGCAGTTGGATCATTTGGAGCCTTGCGCACAGCTTAGTCACCCAACAATAAAAGCACTGTTGCAGGAAAAGTTTAGACACTGCTAGGTATTTGTAATAATCATGGATCTTGAAATGGAGACTGTAAAAGGCATGGCCAAGTATGTCCTGTGCGTCTTATGTCAAGAGAGGGGACTTCCCCACAGCACTAATGTTAATAAACCTGAGTTGCTGACCACCATGTACAGGCACTTTGTACAGGACCAGCATAGTATGTGTTACACACAAAACATTTGCCGGAATTAATGGCACTGGTAAAACAGGCAATGTAAGTACCGGCAATGCCAGAAACATGTGATACCAGTGATACTGGCAGAATGATTTTACTGGCACATTTATTTATTGGATATTTGTAAAGTGCCTATACAACAAATGGACTTTCTTGGCACTATGAGCATGGGCTTACCTGTAATAGAGGCAGATATTTGCCAGTATTACTGGCAAATCCATGCTAGAGAAACACCACCTCAGAGCTGCTTGCAAATGTACCCAGGCAGAGGAAACAATGCCGCAGGTGCACCCAGTGCACAGAGGATGAACACTAAATGACCACACCCACTCCAAGAACACTTCCCAACATAACCATGTTGCCACTCACTGTCGCTTCCATGGACTTGGAGGTGCTGCATGCTGATGTGCAGCTGATGGTGCTGGAGCAGCAGCAGTAGTGACAGGAGACCAGGGACATAAGGAAGAGGAGGAGGATGGGGATACAGGGGATGCAGGTGATGTGGAAGAGGCGGGTCGAGATCCCTCAGACAAGGACCACACGCTGGTCCCTCACAGACAGCCAGATACACACCTTGTACCGCCTAGACAGGGAGACCATTCATGACCTCCTGACCCTCATCCAGAATGACATTGGAAGCAGGAGCGGCATCAGGACGGCCATAACCGCGCTTTTGAAGCTTGTGTTGTTCCTGCACTTCCTGCGCACTGCCACATTCCAGCACTCTGTGAGTCAACTGCATGGCATTCGCAGCCTGCCTTCTCCAGGGTGCTGGTGCAGGTACTGGAGGCCCTCCTGCACCATGTGGGCCAGCAGAACACCCTCCCAACCACCCAAGCACAGGTAAACACCACCTAGGCCCACTTCTGCGGGTGTGCCCAATGTGTTGGTAGCATTGAACTTCATGAACGTATATCTGGTGACCCCCCCCACACCTCAGTGGAGATCTACAGGAACCAAAATCAGACCATTAACTCATTGTACAGGTACCCTGTGATTCTGACATGACCATCACGCTTTGCTGTGCCCAGTTCCCAAGATCAACCCACGACTCCATGGTCCTGCGGAAGAGCACCCTGCCGGCTTACATGGCATGTAACGGAGGGCAAAGGCCCTGGAGGTTGGGTGAGTACATATACATTTACACATCCATTGCAACATAGGTCACAGGCAAAGGGGAAGAATGTCACAAATGCATGTCCAGCAAGTACCCTGCATATACAGGACTACCCAGTACACACCTCAATGGTAAGGCCACAACACACAAGAGAAGCATATGAATGGAGATGTAGCAGTCACTGACCACGCCATTACAAACCCCAATGAACATCCACATGCAATGCACTACAGGTACCAGAATGCAATACTGCCACCCCTCCAAAGCAAGTGTATCAGTAGACTGGGCCACATAGGGCAATGAGTTGTATGTCCTGGTGAGACATGGGGAATGAATGCATAGATTGACCTTTGAGATTCCGCTATCACAGGCAACACCACTGCGGAGCATCATTACTCACACATGTTCCAAGAGACTTGGTTAAGGTAATCCCCCCAATGTGAGGGTTACGTAACTATTGAATCCCGCTCCCAAGGGCTTGATTAGTTGTCCTTATGCTGGTCTCTTAACGTTAATTAAGATGGACTCTGGATGATCGGTAGTGGAAGTGAAATGCCTAAATCCTTATGTTCAGACTCTCTATTTCAAATAGAAAGCTAATACTATCAAATTCATGTTGATCTCAATGAATATCTACTGGCGAGTAAACATGGGGAAAGAAGTGAAATTTATGGACTCAAACAACCTTTATTGACGGAGCCCTGTGTGAAGGGGAAAGGGTGAAGATTGTGATATGTGGAGATTTAAATATCAAGCTCCTCGATCAATCGGGGCGATTGTTAGAGAGGAGCAAATGGAATGGAAGAGAATGGGAGTGGATGACAAATATGGAAACAAGAGAAATGTATATGGTAAATGCGCAAATGGAGGGGGATATTCCAGGTGTTTCAACTTGGCGAAGTGGGAAACTGAAGTCTTGCCTAGATTATTGCTTTGTTTCTGAGAACTTAAGGGAGAAGATGGTAAGATTCTCTATTATGCCTCAGAACTTGATCATGACCTGTTGGCTGTATATATCTCTTGGTGGAATGCGAGTGAAACTTTGGAAAAAATGCGAGAGGTTGAATTAGGCTTCAGTGGGATTCGCCTAAGATTGAAAGTGCAGGAGGAGAGTTAGTGGTCAATATAAGGCGCAGCTCCATGAAGACCCAGCAGATATAGATTATACTGGTCTGCTTAGAGACTTTAGTAGGAAAGTAAATCCTAGGTCTAAATTAAACTAATTGAATCTGACCGACAGCTAAGGGATCACTGTCCCAAAGGATCCCTACTTTTGTGGGCTAAAGCAGAGTTGCGCATTGGCGCCCCTGCTTTTTTGCCTCTACATAGCAGATGTGGCCGTCTCTCAAAAAGGGATTAAAGCGTTCTCCCCTAAAATAAATGGAGCAGAGGCACGGTGGATTCTCTTAGCAGATTATCTGTTTTTTCTGGATCACACTCCAATAGGACTACAAGAGGCGATTGGGAGCCTTTGAACTCTATCTAAAAGAGAACGGCATGAAAATAAAAACTACTAAATCAAAAATCCTGGCTATGAATTGTTCAGGAAAAAAGAAGATCGAGAACCATAAGTGGAGAGTGGCAGGGATCCCTTTGGAAATAGTGGATTCTATGGTATATTTGGGGGTTGCGATAAACAAAAGAAGAAACAAGGCAGTCCAACTCCAAAATTTGCGGTTAAGTCTGATATCACTGGCAACCAGGGTAGAGCGTTCCACCGTATATTTGGGAAATTTACACTGGCTCCAACTATCTCCTTCTACAAGCAAAAGGTGATCCTGATCCTAACATACGGAGCTGAGGCTACTCTTCATTTATCTTGTGTGTGGTGGGAGAAGCTGGAGGGCCAATTTTGGAGGAAGGTATTGAAACTCCCTTATAGTTTACTATCTTGTGCGATAAGATTTGAACTCCGACTATGGTCTCTGGAGTTGATGGCTGTATGGAAAACAGTCTCACTCTATAGGAAGTGTGCTATGGATTGAGTGAGTGAGCCTTTTGTGATTCTGGCCTTGGGTTAAAACCTCCAAGATAGACAACTAGAACTCTGGAGAGTAAAGGCAGAGGCCTTTTTGAAAGGAAAGGACATTGAGGCAGTGGTCAAAGTGAGCAGGAGCGGTCGGGAGCGGTGCTCCTCTTCTTTTTTAAATTACCTTTTGCAGCTCCTATACTTTTATTTTAAAAAGAAACCGTTCCGGAATGGTTTCGTTTTAAAATAAAAGTGTAGGAAGAAGTTGAAACCTTCACTTTCAGTGCACTGCATTGAACGTTCCCTTAAACAGCAGGTGCACATTTTTGGGGGGTTATTGTATGTGGGAGGGGTCATGGCAATGAGGTTTGTGGGGAGTGGGTGCAGGCCAGCAGGGAACATAGTTCCACTACTTCTTTTCGTACACTTCGACCACTGCATTGAGGTGGAAATGCTGATGCAGAATCCAGTAAAAGTTAAAAAAAAGTTGATGTTACAGGACTGGATTACCACCATAAATCAATGTGAGAGCCTTAAATCGAGAAAATCGTTAATTTTGGAGGGCGGTGGTGTGAATTCCCTTCCAAAATATCTCAAAAAATGCCCCTCTCCTATATATAGGGATGTGCTACTTTGATGTCGCCTGAACATCCTAAATATTAGAGAGGTCCAGAGGATGCGGAAAACCACGGGGATGGGAAATGCTCAATTCCGCTATTGTAAGCACAGGGAGATGGTGGAGACCCCCCAACACCTGGTGACCATTTGTGAGTCTCTAATGCAAACTTGAAGCATCTTCCTTGGTGAATTTAAACCTATGGGGGAGACTTGTAGTGCATCGGATTGGTGGAAATGGGTGTTCATCGGGGACCAGACCAGGCTAGTAATCGCTGCAAAGAAAATGTTTGAATTTGTACTGTCTGCTGAATCCAAATAAGAAAATGGTTGGTGTTTGAGCTGTGACTAAAGATTGAGATGAATAAGAACCTTGGAATGGGTAAATTGAAGGGGCTATAGGTAATGAAGAGTTGGACATTTGGAAATGAATGCTGTTACGATTTCTTGAGGATTTTAATATTGTAATTGTGTTATGTGGGAATGTTTCTTAGGATGAATTTGATGGATATAATGTTAAAGGTTTCTTTGTTTTTATTAACAACTATTGCTTTTCTTTGTGATTATGAAACCAAGAAAACATTTTAAAAAATAAAAATATAAAAAATTACTTGCATATGTAAATGTCAACATCAATGTCAATGGGTCTTATACTGCGCACTGCTGCCTCTTGCATAGTCTCTTGGTGCTCTAGTGGGTCTGCAATTAAAGTAGTTTTGAGGCAAATTGTTAGTGGGATTGAGAGGGAGAAGAGCGAGAGAGTTTCGCTGAACTGGTCCCTGAGCATTGGGGACTTTTGTGCTTGTTAGCCATCATGTGGTGTTGATCGTGAAGGCATGGTTGTGTTCAGTTCAAACTAAGATGATGCATATGCAGACTGGGGAGTTCTGTGAAGAATCCTACAAATCACTCACTGAAACCCTGCCTAAAGTCTCCACCAAGGTGGTCAGGGAAAGGCAGATGCTTCCTGATCCTGACCTCAGGGATGGTGTAATGCGGGAGTATCACCTGGGAGGAGACAAGGCACATGGGGTCGAGGAAATCCTTTGGCCTCTGACAGAAAGTGTCTTTCTAGGTTGCCAAAACAGATAATGGCATGCTGCCACTATAATGTCTCTGACCCACATATAAGATCTCTGTCCCGGGGTACACACTCTGTTAAATCTGAGCAAGTCTTGGCCATATACCCTCTTTACTCCCAAAGGTATAATGTAAAAGGATCTAGAGAAAGTGCCTTAAATCCAATGTCTTCCTCTGTAATAACTACTTCTAACAGTCCATCTTTCAATGAGTTTAAGGAAAGCAGAGCTGCCCTAAAAAATTAACTCAATTGTTGAAAAAAACGCCTTTATTGAATGGGACTACAAGTCCCATAACCCCAGAAGTACTGGCACCAGGAAGAGGGACTAGGAAGAGGGCTGAAGAGGCATGCTATAACAGTAGTCAAGCAATTAAGCCTAACAGCCAAAACCTGAAGGAAACTGGGAGGCATAAAATGCCACCTCAGGTGCAGGCAATTGGGAGGAGTGAAAGGAGCTGGAACTAATAGTGACGGAAGGTAGAAAGCACAAGGCTGGCACACCAAGCAGAAGTTGGAGAACATGAGGGACACCAGAAGAGACTGCTCAGCGGAAGACGTGCAGGAGAGATGTCTTTCCCCATGGGAGCCTGATTTCTGTGGTTGCCGTGCAGTGAACATGCTGGAGACAGAGGGGTGGAGCACTTGTCAAGCCTTGGGTCTCAGGAGTGAGAGGGGCTCCATAACCATGAGGCCGGACCGGAGACACCTTTACAAACGAAGGATGTGGGTCCCTAAGGAGCCAGAAGCAGCTGAAGTGTTGGCAGAAGGTAAGGTGAAGAAACAGTGTGACCCGCAGAGCAAGTGTGAAAGAAGCCAGTGCGATTTAAAGCAAGTGGAAGTTGTTTGTTGAAGCTGAAATCCCCAAACAATGGAAATGTAGCACTTGCGTATAATGTGAAAGTCATTTTACTCACATGAGAAGCTAATGTTGCTTACATCTCTTGTTCAATTATTAAAATACGGTTACTACTTGAAGGATTCGTCGGGTGTATTTAATTGAGGCGAGTGAACGTTGTGAAGACCATTACGGAATACCTAACCTTGATAATACAATTGTTAAAATGTTGAACTTGTGAAAGCTACATCAAGGAGTAGTTGTGTGTACATAATTGTGATTCCCAAAGGAGGACTGAACACTAGCCTTCACTTTCATACAGGAATACGATTCAATACCAATCTTTAAACCTTGAAAACTATATTAAGAAATGGTGGCGCGTACCTAATTGTGATTTCTAAAGAAAGACTGAATCACATTTTTTACTTTAATTTGGCATACCTTTTATATATAAGAAATGAAAGTGTATGAAGCATCAAAGAAGAGAACAAGCATTGCCCAAGCCAAGAGTCTACCCATATTAACAAAGAAACCAGCCTTTCTAAGAGTTATACATCAATCTAACTGTACTGTGAAATTAATAACAGTTCTTTGACCCAAGATATAAATGTACAACCATTACCTGAAGCTAAGAGAGAGGCACCAAAGGCTTCTGGGAAATTACTTGGGCTGATAACTGGCAGAAAGGTGCAGGTAAAGTGAGGGAAGGAAAAGTGTCTTCTTGTATAGACTATTTTGATGTTAACACAGCCAATGTTGCATAACATCTGTGTCAGTGGCAGCATACCCATGTCCCCAGATCTGGATATTCCTCCGCCTGAAGAGAATGATGATGATGGTGCAGCGCCAGCCAGGTCCAGGCATGTGCGCATGGAGGCCAGGGATGGGCGCATGGCCCGTCAAGAATTAATTGATAACTTTTTCTGAGTACCCCTTTCACTGTGCACTTCCCTTGCATCTTACTGCATATAAGGCACACACACAATAAACTCTTGCACCAAAATAAGGTATGTTTTAGGTGAAAACTATGTATTGAAATACAAAGGCAAAATCAAACACCATGCGCCCCCTCGCCATTCCCACACACCTTGTCATCACACCCCACCGCTCCCCACACACACCCAAAAGTCCCATTGTCAAACACAAAAGTGCCAAAACATGAGTCATGTATTAGGCCTCTTGGCCACAGGTCCCTTGGATGGCCCGGGTGTGGTTGTCAGCTGCTGGGAGAGGTGCCTATGGCTGTCCTTCTGCAAAATCCCTGGGGTGGTCTTTGAAGGCAGGTTAGTCACCTGTGCCCCAAGTGCTCTAGGGTGACCTGCAAGGTGTTGGAGAAGGACTCAGCCATTGCAGGGACCCCATCATTCTGTTCCCAGATGCTTTGTGCGAGCATAACTAGGGCAGCGGAGGTGTGCTGCGCCTGTGCGCCCCTGCAGCTACTGCTTTGAAAGCACTCCTACAGGAGCCTAAGCTCATTCAGCTGTTGCTGAACCATTCCAGTCATTGCCCCATGCTGGTCCTCCATAGCACAGAGCCGCACATCCATGTCCCGGATGTTGGGCACGGGTGGACTAGGGGCACGGTGGAGGGCTGCCGGGCTGAATTATTAGGTCAGGTAGGGACTGTGTTCCTCCACATATGTGCTTTACTTGCCACAGTAGTGTGGTGGTTGGTGTACCCAAGGTGGTGTGGAGGGCACAGGAGGGTTGGTGGGGCCAATGACCGCAGGTGTGGGTCTTTCAGCAGCTGGTAGTGGCACAGCTGGCAGTGGAGCAGGTGGAGGTGGAAGTGGAGCTGTCATACCTGTCCATGGAGCAGGTGTAGGAGTAGGTGGAGCTGGCACAGCTGGCAGAAGAGCAGATGTAGGAGTAGGTGAGTTAGCACAAGTGAAGTGGCGCAGGTATAGGAGGAGGTGGTGCTTGTGCAGGTTGAAGTAAAGCTGGTTCAGGATGTGGCTGTGCTGATAGAGGAGGTGGCGATGGTGCTGCCTTGCCAGGTCTGGGTGCACATGCAGTGCCTGACGCCATTCCAGCCACATCGCCATCATCAGAGGATGTGCCTGCTGTGGTGAAATGCTGGTAGTCTTTTCGGAGTCACATCTGCAGGCTTGCAATACACTCATGCTACATTGTGTGCGTCCTGCTGCTTGGTCAGTCAGTTTTCTCCAATACATGCTTCTACATGTGGGTGGTGGGTATGCACATTGACTGTTGGTCTGCCATGGTGGTTTGTTGTTGTGTATGCGGTGGGCCAATGGTTCCTGTCCTGTTCACCCTTGCCGCACATAGGTGCTCATCATATGTCCATGTGTGGGTCATGTAAGTGACTTCAATTCAGAAATCCAACTAAGTCAATGCTTAGGATGGGATGCTCAATGGAAGCCCTTATTTAGATATTTTTATGTCAAAGTTCTTTGAATCTGGATGATGAACCCTTATATAACGCCCCTCTCTTTGGATTCCCCTGACCTCACTGAGCCAAGAAGTAGGTTTGTTTTGCAAATTAAAAGATTTATTTGAAGTATTAGACAATATATATATATCACACTTTTATGAATAAAATAATATTTGAATAGCACACTTATGAATATGGACAGGAATCAACAATGGGTATTATTACAATAGCACAATCTCTTTAATCTGAATGGAGTCGGAAGATGAAGGATAAGGTAGCAGAGAATACTTTTATGGTTCAAGGAAATGAAAGATGGGAAAGAATGCAGCACAGAAATAAACTTGATATGAATTAAATCAGAAGATAATATAATCACTTTTTCCCCTGTGACTACTCATTCCCCCCACTATGCAGTATGAAGAGATGGCAAGGAGGGTACACAGGTTTCAAGAATACAATCAAGAATGCAGTTCAATTCCAGTTCCCCCCAGCAAGCTTAGAGAGAACAGGTATGCAATTCGCAGCACTTTTTCCCCGTGTGTAAATCGCGATTACGGAATAAGGACTTGGAAGCTGAGGATCTTAGCTTTAAAATGACAGTTAAATTTTGCTTCTAGGACATGCGGTTCAAAAGACGTTTTTGTGAAGGTAGATTTTCAGAAATAAAGATTTCAGAATGACAGAAGGCGCTTTTACAGATTTGAAATCACAGAATGGACACAACATTCAAAATGCAGTTCTGGATAGGTTGAAATGAATGTGATAAGATTACTTTAAACTAAGAGATTGGTCCTGTACAGTTCTAGACTAGATACTCACTCCTAGTTTTGGAATGGAATGGAAATGGGCCTTGTCACCGATCTGGTCAGGTTTGGACTTCACGCGCCACCGGACGGTCTCAGGCACTGGTTCTGCTCACAGCACGCCTCTGGTCGGGGTCTGACTGGTTCTGGATACAGAGCTGCTTTCTGGGTCTGGACCTCGGTCCTAGCACAGGGTTCTTGGCTAGAATAGAAGAGCTCAGCCAGGCTGTTGAATGTGAGAATCAGGTTGCTAAAGTTCTGAGGCCTGCTGAGAAGGATTCAGCTTCTGAATTAGGCCTTTGCTTCTAAGTTCTGGATTCTGGAGTTTGGTTCTAGAGTCTGGTCTCTGGATCTATCTGGAGTCTGGATATTGTCTGGATCTGGTCCGGCAGAGTGCTTCGTAGGAATCAGTTGAAGTGGAAAAGTGAGTGTGTGCTCGCCTGTCCCAAGCAGTCTCTTTTTATGTGTTTTCAAAGTGGGTGGGAAGGCTGATTCTACATGCCCAACCCCCTAAGGATTTGATAGGTTAGAGAATTCCCTGTGACCTGACTGGATTAGCGTGTCAGAATGAGTCAGAGTGATGCTGTGTTTTACAATCTAGTGAAGAAACTCCCCTTTGCTTTTACTTAGA
Source organism: Ambystoma mexicanum (assembly GCF_040938575.1). NCBI lineage: Eukaryota > Metazoa > Chordata > Amphibia > Caudata > Ambystomatidae > Ambystoma > Ambystoma mexicanum. The sequence continues at coordinate 864,668,255 of NC_090936.1, forward strand.
AAATCAATTTTTCATAAAAAAAATATTTCCCAGATGCACAAGTTGTTGAGAATACATGTGCACCTCAAAGATGAATTAAGGCAGGTCTCAGTTCAAGCCCCATGTTTCTACGAGCTTGAGTTCAGAAATGACGACTTATTTTTGTTTTTGGTGAATTTCCCAATATTGGTTCTGTGCCAAATTTTACACAGCTATACACACCCTCTCTGAGCATATTACTGTAAGATTTCATGTTTCTAGCATAAACACCGTATCTACAATATTAATAAATCCCGGGGTTTGGTCTCAGAACATCGTACGTCATCCAGCTTAGTCTTGAACGGTGAGTGAATTTCTCATATTAACCATCTCAAAGTTTGACATTTTGGTCAGCTTGGTACAATATTTTAAAACCATTTTCCTTAAACATATATTTGGTGCAATGTTAAATACACCTCCCAGTCTGGTCCGCCCCCCAGAAGCTTGGTGAGTCAGATGTCACATGGCCTGTCTCTCCCAGAGCAGTTGTTTGACCAGTTACACCAAAATCAGCATATTCTATTCAGCTGAAAGAATCAATTGTCTCTTTTTCCTGCCAGCAGGGGAAATCTCCTCCCTCCGATTAACATGTTCATGCGACCTCCTCTCCTGTTGGTGAGAAGGCCCCAGGTGTGAAGGGTTCTCAGGGAAGAAAGTCTTTTGAAGTCTTAGCTGCATCAGGTTCCTTTCTGATCAATTGCACAGAGTTCCTTGTGGAGAAAAACATACATTTATAAACTGAAAATGAGCAGTATATCTTTAAATCAAGTCTTTTTCAGAATGAAATCACTGAGTGGCACTTTATATGGCATTTTGATGGCATTCTCTTCTTTGGAATATTTAGTTTCTGCAACACAGCTCTCCTGTCAGAATTTGAAATCACCAGCACCTGTCGAAAGCGAGCAACGGTACTACACCCATTTTTGACAGCTGTCTTTACATCAGTATCTTTAAAAGGAGCTTTAGCTTGATAGCATATGATTCTTGCTGACATTGTGTTTATGTGGATTCTTGCAGTATAATGATGTGGAACACCCCACAAGGAGGTTGGATCTTTTTAGGTGGTTTGTGAGCCATGATTTTAGCACATTTTGACAATCAAGAAAATGAATTCCCAAACAGCTCTGGGTTGCTTTTGGCAATCAATATTGCTATTTCCAAGTGGTTTCAGGCTACTGTGTGGGTAGCCCAATGGTGGTTTTAGGCAGTGACCTCCTCTGCTCACTAATATAGGCAAAAGTGGGTGGCAGCCTATTTTTCCAGTTTTTAGTGCGCATTTTTGGATGGTTTTGAGCGATCAGCATGCTTTCCAGTGGCTATTCTGATGTTTCCACTGCCAGCAATGCACCGTACTGTTGCAGGGCTTGGATGAGTGGGTTAAGACATCCCACAAGCCCCCCTCTTGCGATGGCGTTGATTTTCCATCAATGGAACTCGCAAGACTGGGATGTTAGCCTAATCTTCTTCGGATTCCAAAATGCAAAGTTCAGTATCTTTTCCTCCATCAGGGGTGGATCGATCGGTTCTCCTCGTCAGTCCTGATGGGAGTATTGAGCGATACCCCAGCCCCTCGGATCTTTGCTCCCGGTCCCCTGGTCGTCCTCCTCGGTCAGTCTCCATGGTTTATCTCTCCTAGGATGACAAAGCAAAGCGGCAGAAACATATTTGTAGACATTTCCCCACCACTATTAATGTAGTGGGGCGGGCATATACATTTTATAAATCAGGAGACATTTGCATTCTTATTATTATATTTTATAGCCTATATGTGGAATATTTTAGGGTTGGAATTTTATTGATCTGGAGTGGCCCCCTTAGGGGTTCCAGAGGACTCCTCCAGTTGCTGCAGATTGTGCCTGGGATGGCAACACTTTAGCTGATTAATATGGACCCACTTATCTTCCCCCTCCGCCAAACTGCCTTTGGGGATGCGGATCTGATATGCGACTGGTGAGATCTTGTCTGAAATTTCAAAAGGTCCCTTCCAGGTAGGCAGAAATTTCCGCTGTTTGGCCTGGTTCCTTTGGAAATTGTATAAATAGACCCGGTCTCCTACATTGTATCCTTTCCTAGTAGTCTTCAAGTCATAGTGGGTCTTCATGCTGTCTGCAGATCTTTCTAGATTTCCCTGAGCATAGGCAAAAGCATGTTCAAGGTGTTTCCTTAAATTTTCCACATACTCATGAGTTGTGGAGGCATTGATCAATGTCTGCTCTTGGGTCCTGTAAAGCAGATGCTGGGGAAGCACCATCCTGCACCCAGCCATCAACTCAAATGGTGAAATTTTAGTTGCAGCTGAAGGGGTAGAACTGATGGCCATTAGGACAAGAGGTAATCGGATATCCCAACTTGGCCCAGAATCTGCCACACACCTTTTTAAGATGCTCACAATGGTTTTGTTGTAATGTTCTACTGCTACACTAGAGGCTGGCCGGTAAGCAATATGTAGCTTCCTTTTAGCCCCCAGTATCTCCCACATCTTTGTCATTACTTTGCTGGTGAAATGGCTACCTCTGTCTGACTCAATCCTTTGGGGTAGTCCAAAACGCGAAAAGATGTGGTTGATCATCAGGGCAGCTGCTGTTTCTGCCTTGCAGTTTGGGGACGGGAGACATTCCACCCATTTAGTAAATAAGCATGTCACAGTCAACATGTACTTATTCCCCCTAGAGGAGCGAATCACGGGCCCTATGAAGTCGACGTGCAAATCTGACCATGGCAGTGTCATCCCCCTCTTTTGGAGAGGCGCATCGTGTGTGAGGGATGTTGGCTGAAATTGTGCACACACAAGACACCCCTTCAAGTATTGGTCGAGGTCCTGCCCCATGTGTGGCCAGTATGCAAACTCTCTTAAGATTTGAAGTGTTGTATGAAACCCCCTATGACCAGCTGTGGCCGCATCATGGGCGTGACTTAGCATCAGGCTTCAGAATGAGTTAGGAACCACCCACTGATCATGACCAGTTTGGGATTTCCTTACCAACAAACCGTCATGAATTCGGAAAATTTTTGGACATTTCATCAACACCCTGAGGTCCTCTTTCCCAATGTAATCGGTATCCGTCAGGGGAAAGTTCTCTGGGTCCTCAATGTGTTGGTAAAACTTACCAATTATCAGATCCCCTTTTAGAGCCGTAATCAAATCAGCATCTGGGGTCTCCTTACTCCATTGTGCAGTTGAAAGATCATTGTGAGCATTTGTCTGGGACCTAGTGATAGCAGTGACCTGGATTTCCCCCAACAGGGACTCGATCTCTATTAGATCTCCTTGGATGGCCCCGGTTTTAGCCAGCTGATCAGCTAAGTCATTTCCAGTTTTGTCTGGTCCCTCTTCTTTGGAATGACCCTTGATCTTTTTCCAGTAGATGGTCATCCCATTCGAGGTGACCAGATCATCAATATTAACTTCCCATGTTTCAAGGGCTTGTTATTAGCACATAGTATGCCTCTGGTTTTCCAATTAACCAGGTGCTCCACGAACCCGCTCCGTACATAATCCGAATCTGTGATTATGACCAGTTTGGGGAGTTGATGTTGGACAGCAGTGAGGATGGCTTGATGCACAGCCATCAACTCTGCCACTTGACTACTTCGGGGCCCAATCTTGTACCCAGCGGAGGGTTCTGGGGACTCGTTCACCCATACATTCCCTACGCCGGCCGCAAGTTCTTTTTCCCCGTTGTTGTCAACATGGTTTAGTTTAGTTTAGTTTATTATTTGTATGACGCGCCATACCCTGGAGTATCAGGGCGCAAACAGACAAGGATATGCTCAACTTAGTTACAGGTACATAGAAATCAGATGAAGGTACAGAGATGCGCTGAGCTTGGTTACAGATATGCTCGGCTAATTGCAAGTACAGGAAAAGGCAGCAAGTGTAGACATAGACATCAGCAATATTACAGCAACAGATATGAACAGGGAGAGATCAAGGACAGGGGAGCAAGGAGCATGCTCCTGCATGGTCCTGTTCACGTAATATATAGTTATATACAGTAATGTACAATGTGACAAGTAGACTAGTTAGCTGTCATTGGCTCTCAGCCACCTAGTGAGGTTTTGTCTAAATTTTGTGAAAGGCTGAGGTTCTCTGACATCATGGGGGAGGGAGTTCCATAACTGCGCAGCCTTGACCGGGAAGCTATTTCCTCTTATAGTGGCAAGTTTGAAACGCGGGACTTGGAGGCAGTTTGCGATGGCTATTCTGGTAGGTCTGGAAGAAGTCCTTTTACGTAATCTATCCATGAGGTAAGGTGGAGCTTTGTTGTTGATACATTTGTGGGTGAGGGAAGCGATTTTGAGATGAATTTTGTCTACAGTGGAGAGCCATTTGTATTGTCTTCTTGTAGAGGATATATGCTCATTTCTATTAATCTTGAGTGCTGCTCTCAAAGCATTGTTCTGGAGCACTTGAATTTTGTGGATGGTCTGTTTATTAGCTCCAATGTAAAGTCCATTACAACAGTCTAATTTGGATAGTATCAAGGCTCTGACAATTGTAATGCAACTATATGTGGAGAGGAATTGTTTGCTCGCTCTGATAACTTTGCATGTATATGCTGTGGCAGAAGCTAGAGAGTTAACTTGTTTGGTAAAGTTCATGGTAGCGTCTAGGTAAAATCCTAAGGTTTTTACTTTGTGAGCTACTTTTATGTTGTTCCCATCGATAATGAAGTTATCGTAATCAGGGCTGAGTTTGGATATATAGGTAGTGGTGCCCAGGATGATAAGCTCAGTTTTATCATCGTTCAGGCATAGGCATGTGTGGCCATCCATGCCTGAACGATGCTATAGATCCTGTTCACTAGGGCCAGGTCCTTGGCGTAGTCTCCTGAGAGCCGGAGGAGGATCTGGGTATCGTCTGCGTAGTTAGTGTAGGCGATACCCAGATGATCCATTTCATCAAGGAGAGGCTTCGTGACGACATTATAGAGGGTGGGTGACACACAAGACCCTTGTGGAACACGGAATGTTATGGGAATTGGATCTGCTGAGGCTGATGGAGCAAAGACTCTCATGGTCCGATTACTCAGGAATGACTTAATCCAAATTATGGCCTCTTTTAAAAAGTGGGCTGCCGAATCGAGGTGACTACAGAGGACTGTGTGGTCCACTAAGTCGAATGCCGCTGATAGGTCCAGGAGGAGAAGTAGGGCTGCTTGGCCATTGTCTCTGCAATCATCTATTTGGGCCTTAAGGTCTATTAACGCTGTCTCGGTCCCATGTTGCGGGCGGAATCCTGATTGACAGGTTCCAAGTAAGTGGTTAGACCCTAGGAAGCTTTGAATTTGCAAGTAAGCTACTTTATCTAAAATTTTTAGAAGAAAGGGCACAGTCGTGATGGGCCTGAAGTTAGTCGGAATAGCAGGGTCAAGGGTTTGCTTCTTTAGTAGTGCCAGTACCCAGGACTCTTTTAGGTTGATCGGTACTGAACCTGAGGTAAAGGAAGAGTTGATTAGTTTGGTTATAAATGGCGATAGTTCTCTTGCAGCATCCTTGATGAGTTGTGCTGGGCATTGGTCGCCTTTGCAGTTGGACGGTTTAAGTCCCAGGATGACCTTTTCTACCTCTATGGTCGATACCTTAGAAAAGCAGAATCGGGCTCCCAACTTGGGCTGTGGCGGTGGCGCTGAGCTCTGAGGGATGTGTGGTGTTAGTGATGCCTTCTTGATGGCAATTTCGGTTTGTAGGTTTGCTACTTTGTTTGTTAAAGCAAGTTGTATGCTAGAGCACCATTTTTTATCCTTGGTGCAGTTTTCTTGGGGTACAACGGGTGTTTCTAAACAGTTCTTTGACACTAGATTTTGAGTTGGATATTCTAGTATTGTAGGTTTCTTGTTTGGCTAATAGTATTTCTTTCTTGTATTGGGAGGAGGCTTTGGAGAGGTTGAGTTTATTTTTGACTGATGGGGAAAGTCTCCAAATAGTTTCAAGTTTTCTTTTGGCCAGCCTAAGATTTTTTAGGTGGGGCGTGAACCAAGAATTGAAGTGATTTTTAGGTTTGCTATTTCTTAGTTTGAGCGGGGCTATGTGATCCAGGGCTGAGCACATGGCTGCATTATAATGTTCGACTAACAGATTAGGGTCCATGCAGTCAGGTAGTGAGTTCAATTTAGGTATTATAACGGGCATCAGGTTTTCTGCTGTCATTAGTTTTTCATTTCTCGTTGGCAGAGGTGGGGCAGGTGAGGACGGGGCAGTGGCCCGATGGGTTGTCACTGAGAATAATAGCAGGTAGTGGTCAGTCTAGATCTGCGGTACAGAATCCGTAATATTTACTTTGCAATTATGTTCTGCTATCCAATCAAGGATGCAACCTTTGTTGTGGATGGGTTTGGGAGAATCCCAGCTCTTTCAAAGTCAGAGCAATCGCTGTCAATTGGGTGTCCTTATTGTCATTATAGCCTCGATTAAAGTCTCCTAGCACTATTGTTTGGGATGTATTTTTTAGGTTATTGGACAGGGATGTCAGGATGTCCTCAGCGAAGGTTCCGATAGGACCTGGTGGTCTGTAGTTGAGGATGATGTTTAGGGTTTGGGAGTTGGCGATGGCTATTTTGACCATGAGGCATTCACAGGATTGCAGATTGGTAGTAGTGATGATTCTCATGTCCAGGCTAGTTTTAGCTATGATTGCTAAACCTCCACCTCGGGAGGTAAGTCTGTCCGCACGTAGGATTGTATAGTTGTCTGGGACTGCTAGTGATAAGGCTGGGCCAGCTGCATCATGTAGCCAGGATTCTGAGATGGCCAAAAAGTCTAAGTTGTCTGTGGCAATGATATCTGAGATCTCTGTGGTGTGTGCGACTAGCGACCTGGCGTTTATAAGTGCACCTTTGAGATATGGTTTGTGGTCAGCTGAGTTAGGGCTGGTGGTGTTATGACTACCTTTGGTTGTCTGTTTGGAGTTGTTTATTTTGGGTCTGTTGGGCTTAGGCTGTTTCCTAGTAGGTTCCGCAATACCCTTCAAGGGTAACTGTATTTTATTTTCGAATTTTGATAGTTCAGCTTTCTTGGCTGGTAGCTCATGCAGTTTGGACAGGCGAGCACGTAGTCTTAGGTTTCTGTCTACAGTGTTGCATGGACTTTGTAGAGTGGTGCTATCTGGATAGTGGGTCATTTTAAGTCCAGTATTGGGTTGTTGTGTGTTGAGCATGATATGGCAGGTGCAATGGGTGGAATGGGATGTGGTGCGAAGACTCAGAATGTTAACTTTGGTGCTTATTTTAGGTGGTTGTATTCCTAATGTGATGAGGAGGGCGATATACAGTGGTAGCCAGGGTGACCTGTAGGCAAGACCCAGGGAGTACATGCTAAGTGACTGAATAATAATCAGATAGGAGTAGTTTCAACAGCAATTGAGGTGGCTAAGACTTGGCAGGCTAGATGCAACTATCAGGCTAGGTACAGTTTCAATAGCAATTTGAAAAGGCCAAGAACAGGCAGGCTGGATGCAGCTGTCATGCTAGGTACAGTGCCAAGGCACAAGGGCACAATGCAAGTCAAGTGTGGTCTATTAGCGACCATGGGGCACAGTACAGAGCAAGTGTGGTCTATTAGCGACCATGGGGCACAATGCAGATCAAATTTGGTCAATTAGCGACCATAGGGCACAGTACAGAGCAAGTGTGGTCTATTAGCGACCATGGGGCACAATGCAGATCAAATTTGGTCAATTAGCGACCATGGGGCACAGTACAGAGCAAGTGTGGTCTATTAGCGACCATGGGGCACAATGCAGATCAAATTTGGTCAATTAGCGACCATAGGGCACAGTACAGAGCAAGTGTGGTCTATTAACGACCATGGGGCACAATGCAAGTCAAATATGGTGACCATAGGGCACAATGCAAGTCAAATGTGGTCTATTAGCGACCATAAGGCACAGTACAGATCAAGTGTGGTCTATTAGCGACCATAGGGCACAATGCAAGTCAAATATGGTCTATTAGCAACCATAAGGCACAGTACAGATCAAATGTGGTCTATTAGCGACCATAAGGCACAGTACAGATCAAGTGTGGTCTATTAGCGACCATAGGGCACAATGCAAGTCAAATGTGGTCTATTAGCGACCATGGGGCACAGTACAGAGCAAGTGTGGTCTATTAGCTACCATGGGGCACAATGCAGATCAAATGTGGTCAATTAGCGACCATAGGGCACAGTACAGAGCAAGTGTGGTCTATTAACGACCATAGGGCACAATGCAAGTCAAATATGGCCTATTAGCAACCATAAGGCACAGTACAGATCAAGTGTGGTCTATTAGCGACCATAAGGCACAGTACAGATCAAGTGTGGTCTATTAGTGACCATAGGGCACAATGCAAGTCAAATGTGGTCTATTAGCGACCATAAGGCACAGTACAGATCAAGTGTGGTCTATTAGCGACCATAGGGCACAATGCAAGTCAAATGTGGTCTATTAGCGACCATAAGGCACAGTACAGATCAGGTGTGGTCTATTAGCGACCATAGGGCACAATGTAAGTCAAATATGGCCTATTAGTGACTATAGGGCACAATGCAGAAGTTGAGATACATGTACTGTTTCCACATGTGGCAATGGTAAACAGGCTGGATGCTGTATGCTAGAAAGGGCCCATGTGGGTGCCCAAGCGCTCTAGGAAAGAGAAAAAAACAGGCAAGTGGCTGGAATCTGGAGTACAACTAGGGGAGACATATGGCCTACCTTGCGTCTGGCAGGGCTCGTAACCAACGATCCTGAAACCTGCTGCTCCTGCAATGGATTGCGGGATCTCCTACTCCTCCGGCCTTCAGTTCTGATGTTGGCATAGAGATCATACTGCAGGTATGAGCACGGGCAGAGTAGCGCGCTCCAGTGTGCTAACAGGGGGCAAACAGGGGGCTTAGTATGGGCCTTTGTTGTGAGGCCTGCGTTTCCGCCTGCCTGCGGATCTTCGTGATCAAAACGAGGTTCAGCCTCGTTTTTCGTGCCGCTCAGCGCCCGGCATGAGCAAGTCAGGCACCGTATGGGGACAGGCTCAGGCAGGCCCTACTCCGTTCAGGCAGCACGCTCTGTGCCTGGAACCTCTGCTGGGCTGGGGGGGCTCCTGCCCTCACCCATCTAAGAGGATGGATGAAGTGGGGGACCTGAGGTGCAGGAACAGGCCTTTGTATGGCCTTCGGACTGGCCAGTGATTCCGCCTGCCGGCGGATCTTCGTGATCAAAACGAGGTTCAGCCTCGTTTTCGTGCTGCTCAGCGCCCAGCATGAGCAAGTCAGGCACCGTATGGGGACAGGGTCAGGAAGGCCCTACTCCGTTCAGGCAGCACGCTCTGTACCTGGATCCTCTGCTGGGCTGGGGGGCTCCTGCCCTCACCCCACTAAGAGGATGGATGAAGTGGGGGACCTGAGGCGCAGGAACAGGCCTTTGTATGGCCTTCGGACTGGCCGGCGATTCCGCCTGCCGGCGGATCTTCGTGATCAAAACGAGGTTCAGCCTCGTTTTCGTGCCGCTCAGCGCCCGGCATGAGCAAGTCAGGCACCGTATGGGGACAGGGTCAGGCAGGCCCTACTCCGTTCAGGCAGCACGCTCTGTGCCTGGATCCTCTGCTGGGCTGGGGGGGCTCCTGCCCTCACCCCTCTAAGAGGATGGATTAAGTGGTAAGAGCATCCATACACATAAACAGTGGGCATTCCCTCACACTTGTCTTCTTCAAAGACTTTGTGTGGGGAATTAGGTTATGTCTCCATGTTGTCCTGATTTTTAGACTTTCGTCCTCGAGACAGTTTTCTCTGGCACAATCATGCAAGTCATCCAGACCTTGCGTGAGGGGACTCTTCTTGTTTTGGCCATATCTGACCTCCACAGGAAAGCCTTGCAATGACAGAATCCAGGAAGTAATTCGGGAATTACTCACATATCCGGGCCAGATTCGGTCACTTTGGAGATATTGCAGAGGCTGGTGTGGAGTCTCCACTATGATGTGTTCCCCCTGGATAAACGGGCGGTAATTTTTCAACGCCCACACCGTTGCCAGGAGAGCCTTCTCACAATCGTTGAATTTTTCCTCCACAGAGGATAAAGTTTTACTCGCATAGGAGATTACTTTATTGACCTTGTCATTCTTTTGGTATAATAATGCAGTCAAGCATGTATTAGAGAAACCTGTCTCCAAGAAAAACTCCTTGTTTCTGACAGGGTAAGCTAGGCAAGGCGCTTGTGAGAGGCTTCTTTTCAGTTGTCTTACTGCCTCGGATTGTTTTGGACCCCATTCCCACTTGACCCCACCTTCAAGAGATGGATCAGTGGTCTGGTCATCTCTGCGTAGCCCTCAATGAATTTCCTGCTGTAATTAGTCAGTCCAAGGAGGCTCCTTGGTTCCTGCAGAGTTGTGGGGTCCTTCAGTTTCTGAAGTGCTTCCACTTTCTTTTCCTGGGGACAGAGACCCTGAGGAGTAATCTCATGCCCCAAGAAATTAACATGGGTTCTACACCACTGTGCTTTCTGAAAGGAAAGTTTTGCTCCGGCGGCCCTGAACTGTGTCAGAACATAACGGATCTCCGCTATGTGTTCCTTAACAGTTGAGCTCTTGATGAGGACATCATATACTTAAGCCAGGTTACTCCTCTCACCCAGGTCGGGCATCGCCTTATGTAGGAAAATGTTGAAATCATTGCCGGAGTTGAGGTATCCGGAGGGAGTCTGGGTCCAAGTGTACTGCTGGCCCCCAAAGGTAAAAGCCAGCTTGTATTGTTTTTCCCTACTGACAGGCACAGTCCAGTATCCATTGGTCAAGTCTATTGCAGTGAATACCTGTGACCCCTGGATCTGGGCCAGTCCTTGGTCAATGTAGGGAAGAGGCCATCGGGAAACATGGACCCGTCTGTTGAGCTCCCCAAGGTCGGCGCAGAGTCTCCGCTGGCCGTTTGGCTTCAATATCCCCAGCACTGGATTATTGAAGGTGCTGTGGACTGGACAGATTATCCCGCTGAACTCAAGGTTCTTAATTATTTCAGTAAGGGACTCCATTGATGCGAGAGGCAAGCGATATTGCTTCACAAATACTGGAGTCATGCCAGGGTCGTGGGAATTGTTGTTGTGTGGATGTCGGTGCGACCACAGTCATATGAGTCCACCGAAAAGAGATCTTGAAAATCCAAGAAAACTTGTTTCAGCTTTTGCTTCTGCTCCAGAGTCACACAGGCATCAGCTATGTTGACTCTTTCTTCAACCATCTGCCTGAAGCCAGGAAAGACCTCTGGTTTCCCTATTTCAGCGGCCTCCTCCAGCTGGGTGGAGAAGTCCCTGGTCAGAGTGCTGATTTGGACTGGTGGCTTCAGGTGGGAAAGGCAGCCCTCATGGACCTGAAAAATCACCTCGTCCCTCCCGAAGTCACAAGTCAAATCTTCCTTACCATAAGGGCAGGAAGTGTACACCAGGAAGTTCCCCCCATGCCGGGTAAAGATCCTGTCTGGTGTTATATTGTCATCACTGTCACTGTCAAAACAGTCCTTGGGGATTGGTCCTAACAGTTAATTCCCTAAATCAGTGGAAAAATGTCGGTCATCAACCGCCATTCCAATAATGGTGCCTGCGGCTAGAGTGATACTCTTTAAGTCGCTGTTATCCACCTCTATTGGAATGGTGTCATGTTCTATATTGACTAATGGTGTTGGGTTTACCCCTAACCCTTGCTGTTGGAGAGAAGCATTTAGATGAATATAAGTATCAGGGTTTTTCAATATTTGTCCTCTTTTTTTTTTTATTTTTTAAACTTTGTTTATTAGACTTGACAACACACATAGACTCACAGGTCAGCAAATGCATAACGTAACATTAATTTGCGAATCACAGATACAACGGTTTCACTGTACAGTGCAGTATTTATAGCAACTCAGAACTTAACAAGCTTATAATAGAGAGAGCATTATAATTCGAGTGGAAGAGAAAGCGTATCACACCTAGGTTTAATGAGGGGAGTGGGCCGGAGTTAAGGCCTCCGAGTCTGAGGAACGGGCTGACAGGTAGTCACAGAATCTGCACCATATATCCCTTGGCCTTGAGTGGGGGTGTTGTGTAGCCCCCCATGCCTCCTCAGTGTCGTGTGCCCAGGTAACTGCCCGGAGCCATTGTGCGTGCGTAGGTGCATAGGGGCGAAGCCAGCATAGAAGTATACCGCGGACTGCGAGCAACATACAGAGGCCTGCAAATTTCTTAGAATCGCGCTGCAGTTTTGGAAAATCGTGAAAGAGGCATCGCATTGGGGAAGGGTCTATGGTGCAGTCTAGTATGTCTGATATAGTGGAGCATATGTACTGCCAATACTGTGTCAGGTGTGGACACTCCCAAAGCATATGAATATAATTAGCCTGGTCTGCGCCACATCTGGGACAATTAGGCAAGGTCTCATGGAACATGCGATGCAGTTTAGTTGGAGTGTGATGATACCTGTGTAGTACCTTGAATTGTAGTAGTTTGAACCTGGAGTTGTACGAGACCTCGTGGGGTCGTGCACACATACGGGCCCAATGTTCGTCCGAAATCTGTACTCCCAGATCTTTCTCCCATTTAGCTCTAAGTATAACAAAAGAGGGGACGGCCCTGGTCTGCAGTAGATTATATAGTCTAGATATTTTCCCCTTGAAGGAGTCGGAGTCGCAGAGTTCAGCTATTATAGGGTCATCTGGCGGAACTGCAGGAAATTCGGGAAATTTGGTCTTTAGATTTTTCCGTAATGAGGAGAATTGTAACCAAGCTGATGGTTTACGCTTAAGCTCAGGGGGGAGGTCCGACCACTCCAGGAAACTACCACGGTCAAAGATATCCCGGATACTTAAGAAGCCTGCCCCCGTCCATCGGGCTACAATGGATTGGGGAATATAAGGTACTCCAGGGAGGAAGTTCCAGAGTGGGAGGTCACCGTGAAAAGGATTGGGGGTCACAACCACTGTCCATATTTTGCTAAGAGCAAGCGACGTGCTAATCACTGGATCAGGGGAATCCGGGTCCGGCGGGGCTGGTTTGAGAATGAGGGACCCAATAGTTTGTTCGCTAACCTTTAGTTTTTCAAGACGGACATGAGGAGGGGGGTTTGTCGTATTAAACCAGTATGAGGCAAACTGGGATTGCGCCACCATCCAATATCTGAGAAAATCGGGGGCACCGAATCCTCTCAGTTCCTTGGGAGCGGTGAGAGTGTTCAGTTTAAGCCGGACTGCACCGGAGTGCCAGAGGAATTTGTTAGTAACACTGCGTAGTGTCTTAAAGAATCCATCACCCGGCCAGAGTGGAATGTTTGCAAAGCGGTATAGGAGTTGGGGCAGTACGACCATCTTTAGTATTCCTATTCTGCCAGCTAGGGAAATGGGGAGTCTGGTCCAGCTTGCGGCTTTGGTGGTCAGTATGGCTAGATAATTTTGGTAGTTATCGTTGCGTAGTTTCTCAACTTGACGGGAGACCGATATTCCCAGGTAGGTGAAGGTGGATTGGGACCAAGTAAAGCCCATCAGGTCAGCGAGTGGTGGTGTATTGTCAGTAAGTGGAAATAAGGTCGATTTAGAGCAGTTAACCTTAAGACCAGATATGTGCCCAAAGCGGGTCACGTCGTTTAGGATTGGAGCGAGGTTTATTTCTGGGGAACGGATGTAAAGTAAGGCATCGTCAGCGTATAACGAGACAATGTCAGCTTGTCCTGCTGAACGTAGGCCCCTATGAGAGTGTGATTGGCGCATCATGTCAGCAAAGGGTTCAATTGCTATTGCAAAGATTAACGGGGAGAAGGGGCACCCCTGTCGCGTACCTCTGGCTATCTGAAAAAGGGTGGAACATCTGTCTTCGGTGCGGACTCTTGCCACTGGATTGGTATAGAGTAGTCTGACCCAGGATCGGAAGTTGGGGCCGAACTTACATTTTTCCATGACTCGCCATAGATACTCCCAAGACACCGAGTCAAATGCCTTTTGCATGTCTAGAGTGGCCGCCACAGCTTGTGTTTTTGGATTGATCCTACTAACCACATTAAAAAATCGCCTAAGGTTTAGGGCTGTGGATCTACCGGGGACAAATCCCGACTGATCGGGGTGTATGATATCGGGCATGAATGGGGCAAGGCGGTTAGCCAACAGTTTAGCAAAAATTTTAATATCACAATTTATCAGTGATAGGGGACGGTACGAGCCACACCGGGTGGGAGGTTTACCAGGCTTGAGAAGGACCGTTATCATGGCCTCGCGGAGCGAGGGGGGAAGTGTACCCATTTCACATGCCTCCTCCCATAGAGCGAGTAATTGTGGCACCAGATTAGATTTGTAACGCTTATAAAAGTCCATAGGCAGACCATCCGGACCGGGGGCCTTTCCTGCAGCGAGTGCTTCGATGGCCTCAGACAGCTCCTCAGTGGTGAAGGGCCTGTCCAGAGATACAGCAGCGTCCATGGAAAGGGTAGTGAGTGGGAGTCCTTCCAAATAGGAGTCAATTTCCGAAACTTGGGGCCCATCAGCCTTCGAGTATAGGGACGTATAGAATGTGAGAAACTCTGTGTTGATGTCATGCGAGGACGTGGCTAACGTACCATCCGGTCTCTCTATCGCTGGAATGTTGGGGGCACCAAACTCATGACGAAGCAGCCTGGCCAGCACACGGCCTGGCCGCTCTCCCTCCCCATAACGTCTAACCGCCCGAGGGTCATCAAGGAATTTAACTTCTCGCTCAGCAAGATTACGGAATCTGGCCAATTCACGACTCAGTGATGCCAGTGTGTCAGGGGAGTGATCGTTAGAGTATTGGGATTCAAGGCTAACGAGGGTCGACTCGCTGTTAGCGATATCCTCCCGGATGTTTTTCAAGATGCCACCTCCTTTAGATATGGCGATACCCCTGATATAGGCTTTAAATGCTTCCCAGAGGGTGGCTCTAGAGGGTACTGAGTCTGTGTTGAACTCAAAGAACTCCTCAATGGATAACTCGAGCTCTGAAGCAAAGGTGTGGTCTAGGAGGGCATGGGGTCTCATTTTCCATTGCCTTGATTTTTCAAGATCATGCCCCCAATTCAGGGAGATGATCACCGGGGAATGATCGGATAGAGTTCTAGGAAGGATCGACTGATTGGACAGGGATCTAATTAGTATGTCAGATAACAACCATCTATCTATCCTGGAGTGTGAGTCGTGGACAGAGGAATAGAATGTATAACTGCGGGAAAGGGGGTACATTAAACGCCAGGCGTCGACCACCGCCAATCGGGGGAGAGTTGTAAGGATCGTGCAAGCTGCCCTTGAGAGCTGACGGGGTCTGGAGCCTGACCTATCTAGGGTGACGTCTAGAATCGTGTTGAAATCACCGCCCCATATTATTGGGATCTGAGGTGAAGATAGAATTCCGGGTCGTCAACATTGGGCCCATATATATTCAGGATAGCTACCTCTTGATTCTGCAATTTACCTACAATAAGTACGTATCTACCACAAGGGTCCACAAGTGATTGAGAGCAGCTGAATTTAATGCTTCTGTGAATTAAAATGAGGGTGCCTCTGCTTTGAGTAGAATAGACTGTGTAATACCTTTGGGGTCCCCACTGTCTGGCGAACCTCTCGCACTGTTCAGAGCATGCATGGGTTTCTTGTAAACATAGGATTTGTGTACCATGGCGTTCTGCGTAAAGTTGTATCTGCCGCATCTTTTTGTGGTTACCCAGACCCCTGACATTCCAACTCATAAAGGTTAAGTTTCTATCCGCCATTAGTATAGAGGGGTCGTGTGGGTTTTTGATATAAATTTGAGATGGATCAGTCCATGGCGGGCTAAGTCCGCGTCCCATACCATCTGTGATTCTGTGTTGCAATAGCGTGTCCCGTGTGGTCTCTCTAGTGGTTGCCAAAACTTTTTTAACATAACTGCCCCTCCCACCTTTTCCCACCCACATCCCTCCCCCAACTTGAGGAATGATACCCAAACCCATCCATGACAACAACAAACTTCTCGGCATCAGCGCCTGGGGGCCTGTTGGCTAACCGAGCAATGGCGCAACGGACTGAAGAGGGTGAGGATAGTACAAATACAGCCGGAGTCTCTGGTGTATTCAGTTTGCAGTGTACACGTACACTTTCACTGTCCAGACATGAGGGGGCTGCCATACCATGTCGATGCATTATCATAGGTGCCAGGCATTGCCACCCGTAGTCACAACCTTCCCGGCCCCTGCAAATGAACAGGAAGCCCAAATGTATTTTGAAATCTGAAAACACTCATATAGTATCAATACCCCAACCAAGGGGTCAAATCCAAAAGGATCAATATGATAAGAAAAACAAACCAAACATACGATAACTTTTCGAATTGCTACAACCAGCGTGAATAATGCTGAGTTCTGTCCAACTCAACCAGGGCCATCATCTTAGGTCACATTATGGATTAGAATGGCGGTGACTGGTGATCAGCCATGATAGTGTTCATCAAGGAATTTCGAAGCTTCCTCTGGGATCGTGAAAAAAAAGGTTTTGTTGGAGTGTTCAATTCGCAATTTTGCAGGGAACACCATGGAGTACTTGACTCCCAAGTCTCGGAGTCTCTTCTTCACAGCCGCAAACGTTTGGCGTTCACGCTGCACTGCCACCGAGTAGTCTGGATATATGTGGATTCTGGCCGCTCCAAGTATAAGTTCACCCTTGACCCTGGCCGCTCGAAGGAGTGCATCCCGGTCACAAAAATTTAAGATCCTGGCTATAATGGGCCGAGGGGGTGCACCTGGTCGGGGTTTCGCGGTCAAGGAACGGTGTGCTCTCTCGACCGCAAACTGTGGGGAGAGCTTAGGGGAATCCAGGAGTGTCATGAGGATCCTTTCGATGTAGTCTTCCATGGGTTCTGTAATGTTGTCCTCTGGTATTCCGACAATGCGCAGGTTATTTCGCCTCGATCGGGATTCGAGGTCATCATTCTTCTTCTGTATCACCGATACTCGGTTGGTGAGCGTAGAGACCGCAGCGCGTAAAGAGCCCAGGTCATCCTCTGCCGCCCCCAGTCGAGTCTCGACCTCCGCGACTCGCCCGTCTGTTTTCTCAATGTGGGCTTTAATGGAGGAGATGGTCCCGTTCATGTCGTCCAGTTTAGTGTGAAGTGTAGTAAAGCCATCACGTATGTATTCAAGCATCTTCTGCGAGTCGTCGGAAGTCGATGGGGCAGGGGCGGGCGAAAGCTCCTCAGGGTCATCTGGGGGAGGTTTGGACGGTGTTTTTGTGAACATGTTCAGCGAGCTTTGTTTCTTCCCAGTGCCGGCTCCTTTTGTCATGCTGGAGGCTGGGTTGGGGGACCAGGATCTTGGAGGGAAGCAGATAAATTGACCAGAGGGGTATCTGAGTAGTAGGGGGGCGGCTCCTGAGTCAGTGGGCTGGTGTTGACGCCCGTAGAAATGCAATTGTCGGTGCCGCAGTCCTAAGACCCGGAGCGTGTAAAGCAGGCCCAAAAGTTCAAAACCGGGTTCTCCTCACCTCCAGTGCCCGTGTTTTATGTATAGCAGGTATGAAGTCCAGTGCTATCGGGGCTCACAGGGCGGGTTCGCAGGGTGAGGCGTGGGAGTCAATTTGGATTGAGGATTATGTTGCCTTCGCTAACTCCCAGCAGGTTCTGTTTTAATGAAGGAGGGATGGAGGGCTCCACAGTCGACGTGGTTAGTTGGTGGGGGGGGGGCAGCCCCCGGAATCAACGGAGGCACCGGCCCGCCTGGGCACCCCGCAGTCTCCCCAGTTAGAAGGCGCTCCCTCCGATGTGCCGGGAGGAGTCCGGTGCACTGTGGGGTTTATTGGGGTTGAAAAGGGAACCACAGATCCCAGCGGGGCCACCCTCCAGGGCGCCGCGGTCGGTATCGACTGGAGGCAACCACCCCGCAGCAGCTCCGACGGGCCTCCACTGATTAGGGGGGGAGGGAGAACCAGGGAACATCAGCGGGGGTCAACCCAGGGGGGGGGTGCCCATCAACCCTCGGCCAGGTGAGCTCCTCACCTCGTTAGGATCTCCGTTGGAGCACACCGTTGGGGGGTATGTGTGCCAGCAAGGTGGTCGCGGCAGTTCCAGGGCGCCGGGGAGCTAACCTCAGAGCGGAGGCACCCGCGAATCCAGGGCCCCCGCCGCCCGCACACCGCAGCGCAGGGCGATCCTCAAGCCGTCAGTCAGTTCGGCGGCCGCAGAGCACTCCGACTCACACCGGAGTCCCGCCGCCCCTCCCCCACTCAGGCCGCATACGCCGGGGTGCCGGGTGGAAGCGGGAGCCGGCACTCCCCGGGGCCTCGTCCGGGACGGGGTAGGCGTCTCCGGCGCTGCGCTTCAACAGCGATAGCTCGGCCTGCAGAAGGCCCACGAGCTCCAGAGTCGGGGTGGGCGCGGGGAGCAAGTTTACATCGCGGCTGCAGCTATATGGATCGGCACAGCTGTATTATTGGTGACGAATCTGCAAATACGTGCCCTCGTTGTCCGGAGCTCCTCACTCAGGCGGCCATCTTGTTTCGGCGCAACAGCGCCCCCAATATTTGTCCTCTTTAACTTTCACTTCCAGGGAGAATTGTTGGGTCCTTTCTGGGATTGTGACTTCCTCTCCAATCTGAATATCAACTGCGTAAGGTAGCAATTGAGCTGACCTAAATGCTTTCTCTTGGTCATCAAAGCCCTTGGGATTATCCACTAATCGGGACCAAGCCTTGAAGTTTATTGAGTCCAAACTAATGGCAAAGCGATTGAGAATGTCACTGCCTAAGTAAAAGGCTGCAGTGATGTCTCGCACGACCCAACAATTATGGACTATGCTCTTGTTGCCAATGGAGATTTTGAGCATACACCTTGGCAGGAGATGTTTGGAATTGGGTGCTTCCAGATCCATTTCCCATTTGTCTAACAGTTTGAATGTGGGAATGGCTGGATCTTTTGGGAGTTGGCGGAACATGGCTTCGCTGATGAAGCTCTTACCATTGTTCACACATGCTCGGGCGAGAACAGAGTCCTTCTCTTCATTTAACTGAACAGGGATGAATAACTGCTCTCCAATTTGCTCTCCAATTTGCTGAATATCACGGTGGTGGCGCGAGTTATGGTTGCCTAGCTTACCATAACTGGCGAATTTCAAGGGTTTTTCGGTTTTACTTGGAACCATAACGTCCCTTCAACAAAGTTTTTTCACTGAATTTCATAGGTTTTAGTAGCGCAACTTAACCATAACGTCCCTTTAACAAAGTTTTTTTTCACTGAATTTCATAGGTTTTTAGTAGCACAACTTAACCATAACGTCCCTTTAACAAAGTTTTTTCATTGAATTTCGTAGGTTTTTAGTAGTGCAACTTAACAATAATGACTTTCACTTTATATACATATCATATGGAACTGACTGAATCTCTTCTACTTTACTTGATGTCCGTGAACTCATTTAATGTTCGCTGACATGTTCGAAGAACAGTACCACTACCTAAAAAACTCTGGGGGGGTATGTTTGATTGTTATATCATAACATAGGAACATTTAACAAATTCAAAAAAGCACACAAACACATTATATGTACTAATGCATAAGAAATGTAACCCATATATACAAGACAATAACCATTCATTTAAATGCACTATGTTCTAAAATGGAATATACCACAAGAAAATAAATTGGCTTCCAACATAATTACCTCACAAACACAAAAGAATTGAGAACAAGAGCAGACCCACTGAGTACATAGGACATATCTTACCTGAAATAGTAAGTGTACTTAATTGTATTCATATATTTATAAACTTTCTGTATTAGATAAAAACATATATTATCTTTTTTTTTTTCTCTCACAGAAATTTCTAGTACTCTGGAATGGCTAGAAGAACATTTCCCACATGAAGAAATGTCACAAGATAGTGAAACTAATGGTAAACACTTTATAATATAAACCATTTAATTATTATTATTTTGTATACATTTAACATATATATATTTTTTTTTGTACAGAGCATACCAAAATAGAAAATACTTCTGAAAAACCTGTTATGGATAACACTTTTCACAGTATAGAAGAAAACATGGATTTATTGTTGACTCATTTTAATAATTTGAAAACTTTTGTGGAAGATCATTTTAAACCAAAAACCTCATAACATTGCCCCACATGTACTTGTCCCTCCTAACCATATCCCAGTCAACTATCCCCAAACCCTCTCCATAACCCAAAATGTTTTGATGAAACTTCCATCCCTTCTTCATCTAATAACAATCACAATGAAACCCCTAATTCTCCTGTTTTTGTTTCTGATTCTGCCTCACCTTCTCTGTCATAAATTATTAATATATGTTAAATAAAGTTTAATTTTTATATTGTGTTGTAAATAGTTTCGTTTTAAAAAAAAAAAAAAAAAACAATGTAGGTGTCCGCGGACAGTGCAGGTGTTCTGAAATGTTCGTAAATAAACGAAAATGGAGGTGTCCTGAAGAACACTATACCTGTTCGTACTGTTCGCTAGCAAGATGAAACTATTCTAAGAACACACGCGGTGTCCTGAAATGTTCGTAAAAAAAATAATTAAAGTGTCCTAAAGAACACTATATCTGTCCGTAGTGTTCGCAAGCAAGTTCAAATTGTTCTAAGAACACACGCGGTGTCCTGAATTGTTCGTAATTAAACGAAAATGGAGGTGTCTTAAAGAACACTATACCTGTCTGTACTGTTTGCTAGCAAGTTGAAAATGTTCTAAGAACACAATTGCTGTTCTGAAATGTTCGTACATAAACGAAATTGAACGTGTCCTGAAGAACACTATATCTGTCCTTACTGTTCGCTAGCAAATTTAAACTGTTCTACGAACACACGCAGTGTCCTGAAATGTTCGTTTCACATGTGACACAATTTTAATTAGTTCAGGACCCAAACAGTGTCCGTAGAACATCAACGCGCATGCACTAGCCAATCTCCGTGCATTTGATGTCCTGCGGACATGCGCTTCCTTCGCGGACTTCTTCGCAAACGGATCATATGACCGCGGCCACGCTGATCGCGTGTTCTGAATGTGGACACTGTTCGGGTTCTCGAACAAATTAAAAGTACATTTTCAATTAATCCATAATATTCTTCAATAAAATCTCACCATGGCACAAGTCCCACATAGTAATCCTGAGTTTCTACATACCTTTTGAAACTTTTCAAACTTTTTTTTGTGTTCGATCCGCGAACTGCGCACAAGCACCCCTATAAAAGACCCCGCCCTAGAGCTTATTCGCATTGTGTTTCTGGCTATTCTTCAGAGCACAGCTATTTCTCCAGCAACTTGCTGATTACACCATCGAGATGGCATCCCTGGCTGCAGAACTGCCACCTGGTGCTGCACCTGCTTCAGCACCACCCCAACCCCCTCCACCACCACCACCTCCCCAAGGGCCTGAAGAGGGGAACAGGAGTGAGGATGTGGAGGAGGAAGAAGAGGATGATGAGAATGAGGTAGAGGAAACCCCTACTAGCCGCACTAGGCGTGAGTCTTGGGTGTGGCATTTATTTACCATTCATGGTAATGTTCCTAAGGCTCGTGCGAACTGTGTTACCTGCAATGAGTGCTACTCAGTCACGGGAAGCACGGTAAGTACAGCTTTGGGACCACTACTATGAATCGACACCTGAGGTCATTTAACTCTGGGGCTATTCGCAGGGTTGTACCTTGCGAAGAACGTAGCAGGTTGATTTCCTCTACTTCATCCTCTGTTTCTGATCCTGTCACCACAAGGACCACCTCTGTGGGACAACGTCTTCCTCAAGATGCCTCACAGGCCATACAGAATGCTGATGACCCCTACCTTTCGAGGGTCACAGTTCTATGTATGTTCTGTGACACAGTACTCTGCAGGGGGAGCGACTTCGTAGTGCTTTTGAGACTATCTCAGAGCATGAGAAGATCTTCTCACTACCCAAATAAAACCCACTCTACATCTTCCTCTCTCAGCTCACCCTTTCTTATCCCTGTGGTTGGTGTGTCCCCCTTTACCTTCCTTTCCCCTCCTCTCCTAGTGTGTCATGTATAAAAAACCAAAAAATACAAAATATCAAAAATCAAAAAAAAGAAGGCTCTTTTCAGAAGTGAAAATAAATGAAGCAGGGCCCTTTGTATTTTTTAGAAGTCTGCGGACAGTTCGCGAACATTTAAAAAATTGGGTTGCTACCCCATCACAAACATTGCAATTTTCTCTGGGAAGAAGTGGTGGCTCTGAAAAGAGCCTTTGTGCGCTGTTTGTAAGTCAAAAATTATAAATGCTTAACACCTACTTCAAAATGGTTGTTGTAATTCCAAAAAAGGTCGCAATGCATTTTGTACATTTCTCAGAAAAATCTGATTGCCAGCATAAGTAAGATGGACTCCATCTCTGCGAAAAATGTATGTACTACGAAACATAATATTTTCATTGTGAAAAGAGGACATGCCAAAATCTCTTAGAAAGGCACAAACAGCTTTATTAACATTGTGCCTTGCTTTTTCCATTTGTGAACCAAATGAAGAAGAACGAAGCCACATTTGTCTCTGCGCAATCCGTGAAAATATCACTTGAGAATTAGGAAACATGTCCATAACCTTCCCAAGTCCTTCTTTCATAGCAAATTGCAAAAAAATTCCAGTCACATGTCCTAAACCGTTCCCTCCACAATGAATTACAATTATGTCTGGATGTTGCTCTGTCTCCAAAGTAGCACAGAGAGGTAGCAAGTCCAACCACTTCATTCCACGAATCTCCCAAAATCCAAACAATCTGTTTTCTGAAACACACAGCCATAGCTATCTTTTGTTCTCTCAGCAAAAAGAGTATCTGAGAAACTCTCTCGTGGCACAACACACCCAATAAACTTTCCTGACCAATCCCTTTCAGTGCTTATTCTCATTTGCATGACTTCCGAACCCAAAAATCCCCGGATGTAACTCCCTATGTCCGCGAACTACCGCCATGTCCGCGGACATATCGTAACATGAACAGCCCTTCTACCATTTCCACTTCACTCTTTCTGCCATTCCCTCATTGGATGTAGCTAAAAAATCACATGACCATGCACCAATCACATTCAATACCTCTAGATCGAACTGCATCATCGTAGATCAGCACTGCAAATGTACTGTGAATCTCTCTGAGTACAAGTGTCATATCATTGGCAAGCACCATCTACCAGAAATACTGTACAAGTCTCCAAGATTTCTACTTGCAGCTCCATGCATATCCATATGCATGAACACAAATATCAGGTATGCATATTTTCTGTACAGTAGATGAACACATTTTCAAACAGACTTTTAGCTTGTGTAATCTGTAAAATGAATTAACTGTATTTTTTTCAATTTCCTAAAATCAACTATCACTTATAAACCTTTATACTATTTACTTTCTTTATACACACACTCAAATCATGGTAAACTAACATTTTTTTAAAATGAAATATATAGACTACACATATTCAAACAAAATTGCAAGCAAGCACAATCTATGTTTAAATCTTTAAAAAAATACTTATACAATTTCATATTTTTTTGGTTTTATTTATTTATTTACTTAATTACTTTAATTTAGACATGACATTGAGGCGCTATTACCTAGAACAGCTTACTTACAGAAAGTGATATTCACTGGTCTATTATAAATTTCACAAGACACAGTAAAGATATATTTTTTTGCTACAGTTAGTCATTCAATACAATTTGTTCATTAAGAACATATCATATGTACTGAACTGATGCAATGTAGTGTATGTAAATAAATTAGTTTCATGGTTTTAAAGAAGGCACTGAGGATTTCAATTAAAAAAATCAATATCTAAATTAAAAACAGCGCTATATACAAACAAAGTTACTAATTTGAAGCTTTTACAACTGCAGTGAAGACCAGTCTCCTGAAAAGAAGCAGCCGAATTCAAAGAACAAAGAAGAACTAAGAAGTTACCTGTTAATTTAAGAAAAAAAGTAAGTAGAATATCACCATAATATTTGTATTATTAATCAAACATACTATAACGTTAATACAAGCTATTTTGGTGCCTAAAAATAGAGATTGTGTACCATTTTGTCCAAAAATCTCCATGTCTTAAACAGCGATTTACAGCCAGAATGGCCCACAAATTCCTATTTTTGGACACACAAATTACCCAACTGAACCGCTACAATTTTCATATTATAGAACAAACAACTGTTTTAATTGTATACATTAGAGTTACTATTTGTACTTTTCCACACCACTAGCTTACTTTTTTTGTTGTCATCTGAACCCCAGTTTAGTAACACATAAATTCAAGAATACCTATCCCTACTAGTTGTAGTTCCCAATGCACAATCACACACCATTACATACATCTTCATCATCTTACTCAAAAACTCATGCACACAGCACACATACATTCCAGAACACCCCAACCCATATCTTCTTTATTTTTTCAACAGACCCTAAACAATGCCTACCAAAAGTCAAGTCCGTAGAAAGCAACGCAAAAGTAGAGCAAATGAAAATAAAAGTGTCCAAAATAAGCATCCATCTCTAGCAGAATGGGTAAAAAAAGTTGAAACAAAACAGCTAATACAGTCAATTAGTGAAACACAAGAAGGTTCAAGTACAAAAACTTTGATTCCTCTATCAAAATGTAAAACAAACCAAAAAACAATCAACAGAAAATCAGCTATCACTACAGATAAAACTACTTCTTCAAATTTTAATATAGTGCAAAGTAAGCATACCAAGAAAAGTATTTTAGCCAAAATGTACCATCACAAAGTCCTTCAAAATCTTATAAAAACAGGAGAGAAATCAGGTTCAATGCTTAAAACCTATCGTAGGAAATTAATCTTAGAAGCGTTGATGGACAGTGCAATTCTTCTGAAAAGAAAGTTATTTATTTTACTGTTAAACAAAATGAAACCACTAACAAAACCAATAACTAAATTACAAAAAAGACTTCTCAATAAGCGAAATGTCAACAGAAAGAAATTCTTAACTATCTGCGGAGGTGAATGGAATCACACTACGAGCAAAGAACCATATTTTAATGAAGAAACATACAAACAAAAGCAAACAAACACAATTGCCATACATAGCAGTGGTTGAGGTTATGAAAAAGTGAATAATACCATAATGTAACAAGAAGTACTCCTTACAAAAGTATGCCCTGAAAACTTAGAATTACTCCTCCATTCAAGTGAATCAGAACGTCTAGTGTACAAATGTCCATGCATGTCAATGCGTAACATTCCCAAACAATGTTTCAAATCGTTACGCCAATTCCTCAATAAATATGTAAAAAGCAAAGACAAAATCAAGTGAGTGAGCAGCAGAGTGAGGTTGCAGACAGTGGCAGACCGGAGTCTTTCTGCTGTTTCTCCACTTTTCCCAGCATACCTGTGTCTACAAAGGGGCCTCCCACCCGCGGAGCGGCCGCGGAGTGAGCAGCAGAGTGAGGTTGCAGACAGTGGCAGACCGGAGTCTTTCTGCTGTTTCTCCACTTTTCCCAGCATACCTGTGTCTACAAAGGGGCCTCCCACCCGCGGAGCGGCCGTGGAGTGAGCAGCAGAGTGAGGTTGCAGACAGTGGCAGACCGGAGTCTTTCTGCTGTTTCTCCACTTTTCCCAGCATACCTGTGTCTACAAAGGGGCCTCCCACCCGCGGAGCGGCCGCGGAGTGAGCAGCAGAGTGAGGTTGCAGACAGTGGCAGACCGTGGCCAGAGTGTGGGCTAAGGGGAAAGCTACCGAAATGGACACACACCCGCGGACAGACGAGTCTGAGAGGACTACACTTGCAATGAATATTGTGAACGAACAGCGAGTTGCAAGGGCGGAGTTATCGCAACCAGGAGCGGTCACAGGTACGGGTGCGGCACCCCTTCACTATACTCGGGGAACGGAGGGCTCTGTAAAGGATCCTTCAGTCGCGGACTCTTCAGCCCTCCTTGCCGCCCGCCCCTCCTCTCCGTATCCCTTGTTGGAAAATCCTTCCCTTCACGAAACCTGCTCTCCCGCTACCCTACCCACCTCCCCTATTTCTTCCCCGTCTTCCCTTTCCCGTTCCCTTACCTGTCCGACCTTGGAGGTGGAGACTGCAACAAATCACCGGGTGCTCAGACCGTTGAAGGAGTCCTGTCCGGGAAGAGGCTTTCCCCGAAAACGTGGAGAGAAGATCACAGCTCCCAAGAGGGTGCCGAAGCGCACTATTTCGTCTGACCAAGCCGAGTCTCCTGTGACACCCAAACTCAAGACCGCGAGACTCCTGCTGAGTAATTCTAGCGACGAAGCGCTCCGCATCACATCGGAAACGGAAGAAGTCGGGTCCTCGCCTTCGGTGGACTCGAGAGGCAACTCGTCAATGGAGGCTCAGTGGGGAGGAACCACTGTGTCAGCGGTGTCGGCCCCCCGATCTGCACGTGTGTGCAGAGAGGGGGAGGAGAGCCAGACTACTAGAAATCACACGGCCCTCGATGCATCGCTTGCTGTCGGTGCGGATTGCATCAGCCCAAAGGGTGATAAAGACCAAACAGAGACACTTGTGGGACAACGCCCAAGGTTGGACGTGGCAGGCAACGGCGATTCTTCAGAACACCCAAACAACAGAGGTAGCGCCCAAGACGCCATGTCCAAGTCGTTGGGGTTTGCAACGAGAACTTTATGTGCTGCGCAAATTCATACTGCATCAGCAGCAGAAAATCAAGAGTGTCAAATAAAGGAGCCCTGGCCGATGCAAACTATGGCCATAGAAAAACCTGGAGAAGTACTTAATTGTAAAACTGCACATCGAAATCCGGCGGTCTTCGACTCCTCAGTGGATGGAAGCACTGAGGTTATCGAATCCGTTACGGAATTGGGCACTGCAACTAAAATTTCGGAAAAACCGACAGTTGCATATTTTCAAACGAAAACCCAACTGAAAAAGATAAAAGAAAAAATGGGAGCGGACAGCGAGTGTCAGAACACCCTACCCTTAACGACGATCTGCAAATCA
Organism: Ambystoma mexicanum; assembly: GCF_040938575.1. Classification (NCBI taxonomy): domain Eukaryota; kingdom Metazoa; phylum Chordata; class Amphibia; order Caudata; family Ambystomatidae; genus Ambystoma; species Ambystoma mexicanum. Next base: position 864,695,191 of record NC_090936.1, read on the forward strand.
CAACGACATAACTATAATAAAGTGAGAAGCAGAACGACTCCTAGATTGAAAACTCTTTAAAAAAAAAAACTGGGGCCAAAAATCGGTCCTATCAAAGGCTGCACAGTGACAGCCATGAACGATTTTTTCAGAAAGAAGCTGGAGTTAAAATTAAATCAAGGTCACGAGCTGTCTGACTGTGAAATTCTTGAGAGTCTTGATGAAGCAGAAACAAATACATTAAAACCAGACTGCCTCACAGTGGAGGCCCTCGTAAGTCCAAAACCTCTGATCAGTCCATCAGCCAAGATGCAGGGAGGGTCTTTCCCGCCTTTAAGATGGCACTACTCAAATAATTACCAAAAGACGACTGAATTTAGTGAACCAACGGGAATGATCACTGACTTAAGCTCCCAAATCTCATCGGAGGTTGAACCAAGGACAGATAAGGAGAGAACTGAAGAAGAGATTTTGACCCTAGAGCCTAACACAGACCTGCACGAAACTACGACTACAGAAGGCAGCCTTATTAAAGAATCACGAGACATGGATCCCAAAAGCGATAAGATCAAGAGACCACTGGCAGATGAGAAGCAAGTGATGGACATCGGAGCAGTGTCGTCTCCAGTCGAAGGGGGACCAACTGCTAATCCAAAAGAAAATGAAATTAACAGGGGAAAAACAACTTTACTGTATCCCGAACGAGCCGTGACACGGAGCCTCGAGGAAATTCAACAACCACTTCCACTAAACCTCGTGCCGCAAAGTATGGATCATTCCTCACTAATGTCATCAGTGACGATAGCAATGGCGCCATTCACAAAGATGTACGAGACTATAAACGATACACTCCGGGATCAGGTGTCTATGCTTACCGTAATGCAGTACAAACTGCAATATCTGGAAGGCTACATTATGGGGGCTCAAAACTCCAAATCGGATGGAAGAACGCAAAATAAAGGGCAGGTTGAAACCTGCCGCTGCGGTTATGCCCATGGCTCCCTCCCGACAGCTGAGCAACTTGAGAACAAACAATCACAATATCCAAACATAGATCAGACAGCCACATCTCTCGGACAGGATAAAACCGTAAGGTTGCAGGTTCATGACGAAAGAGTTGCCAATATTTCCAACATCGAACAAGGTGGCGAGCCACTGGATGCCATTATAGCTATCCTTGAAGAAGGAGATAATCATATGGTGACGGTAAAAGAAGCAGTCACGAACGGGGCAAATCAAGAAACAGCTAATCCCTTTTCCTATATCCAGACTGGGGAAAAAGTTAAGAACCCCAGTAAAGATATCAATGCAAAGCCAAAGAACTTCACATTTGGAATATTCTCGCAACAAAAATCAATCGTCAATCAAACCTCAAAGAAGGAAGGGAATAGACCAATAGTTGCTTTGACCTCTGAAACATCAGCGAAGCAGCAAAAGGTCGCCGTTAGGAAAAACGGTGCTCCAACTAAACTAGCGAAGAAATCCACTATTCGGACTACTAACGAGAGAGAAAAGCGGGCTAATTGTGCAAAGGAAAAAGGGCCTGTCCTTACGGTAGCGGAGCAGTTGGATTGGAGTATTGTGACTGTGGACGAGACAGGATTCGAAAATCACCCAACAAAATCGTCAAAGAGAAAGGCACATAAAGCGATCACGGACTCTCCCATAAACGAACCACCATATAAGGTCCTCATGTACGAAATTCCTGACTCGCCAACAGCAGTAACAGTGAAAAACGTAAGATCGCACAAAGCTGAATCCACATCTACCTTGAAATCAAGGTCTAACATTCAGGAAGTACAAAGAACAAAAGAGGGACGTAGAAACGACACAAATATATGGAAGGCAAAATAAAAACCGGTTTTCTCCGGTTCATACTCGAGGACAGGCAGATAAAGGAGAGTGGACAAAGCCTCGCAAACTTAGCTGTGACAACAAAAAAAAGATATCAGATTCTTACCTCCAATACATCACTGAGGTGAACCTGAAAAAAAAAGGAGAAAGCATATCAGAACAAGATCACGAGCGGAAAAAAGCAGCAAAACAAATCTTTACTGCCCATATGTTAAGACTGAAAAACATCAACTCAAAGCAAGAGGATATAATCATGAACAGAACTAATATTATGAAAATTTTGACCCAAATCACAAGCCTGCAACACATCGAAAATAGAGATCTGTGGATAGTAGAACCAAGTACCACCGGGAGATCTGACTATTCTTATATACACCTTTCTTCGGAGAACACCAAACGTCATATAATGAGAGAATCCGAAAAGCTACTGTCGATGGGATTTGAATTAACTGACCCCAAACATGCCCACGTAAAAGAGGTCTCTACTACATGAAGCCATAGAGACACGAGAAATCTGAAGGCCACTCTGCAAATGAGCACTAGATACATCAGTAAAATGCCTCACGCGCAGCCTGGCCTGACGAGCCGAAGTCCATACTACTCAAGATCAGGAGTGGTCAACCAGAAAGAAAGAAAAAGACCTGAGATAATTCTCCAAAAAGAATCGCAACGGGAACAAAACATTCATCGAAACAAAAGACCCCCACAATCTAACTGTAATAACCCGTCTTCCAAAAATGATGGTAGACTAAGTTCAAACGAAGTGGAATCATGGACATGGTACAGAACTGAAGTACCAAATCGAAAAAACTATTAGCAACGAACGATGGGAATGAAGACTCCCATGCGCTCGGGAAAGCCAAAAATTTGGGAGACACAAATTCAATCGCCAAACCCACTAAGAATTGGATGCTGGAACACGAGAGGCTTCGCTCATTTAACAAGAGAAACCGATGTTAACTTGGGAAATTTCGATGCACTTTGCCTCCAGGAGACCTGGTTAACTACTAAACCCCAACTAGACGGTTACGACATAGTATTTACGTGTGCCAGAAAAGGTGAATCGGGAAGACCGTCAGCAGGCCTCATCACCGCCATTAAAGCAGGATCTGGCCTGGAAATTTTCGAAATATTAAAAACTTCTTATTGGATACAGGCCATGTTTCTAACAAGAAAATCTTCCACTCTGAACCAAAAGGAAAGTATGGTTCTTCTGGTCAATGTCTACTGGAATCCACAGGTAACAACCAACGAAGATCTCCTCAATGAACTTCAAAATGTTTTTGAGGAAGCACAGAAGATACGGAGCAACCACAGTACCATTATAAGTGGGGACTTCAACGCTATCTGTGAAGGAATTGGAAACCGCTCTACATCGTTTACTCAAAAGTCTCCCGCGCGGGAGAGAGGCAACTTTCTTGAAAAGATCATGGCAGAACGAGATATGCACAATCTACACTGGCAGCGAAATAAGGCAAATCTGGTAATTCCCTCATGGCAACGAGACGAACAAACAGGAACGATAGACCACATATTCGTCTCGAGAGACATCTTGCCAGAGATTCGCTCCTTTAAAATCAGACCAACAATTTACAGCGATCATAATCTCTTAGAGACAGAAGTTTGGGCTGCCAAATCCCAAACGACTTTGAACAACCTGCCACTGGAGACAACAGAAAAAGCAAGCGAGTCAAAATATCTGCGAAGGGCATACGGGAATTGGAAGCCCAATTTGTTGGTTCTCAAACTTTAAGACCGACAGTGCTAAAAAGAAAAGAGATTGATTTGGACTACACACCCCTTCTAACCAGGTTTCTAATGGATCCAGCTAAAGCATTGGTGGAGAAGAATGATCGATCTCATCCCCATGCATACAATCAAGAACTTGTAGAGAAAAGGAAGGAATGTAGAAAACTTAAAAGATTAGCACAAAGAACTCCATCTTCAGAGAACAACGAAAAATGGCAAAAATCGGTACGGCATTACAAAAGCTGGCTTCAAAATCATCGCCACAAGCTGTATCTGAACGATTCCCAGCAAATGCTGTTAACCATCTGCGGCAAAAAGCCTAAGGAATTCTGGAACTTGATCAATGGAACACAAAAGAATGCTAACGAGAGCATCCAGAACAATGTGAGTGAGGCACGTTGGATTGACCATTTTTCAAAATTATTCGCACCCATTAGGGTACTGAACGTAACTGAAACTTCCAAGAGTGAATGTCATAAAAAGATAAGCCCATGGTCTATTCCTGACGACAAAGAGTCTATCTTAGACAAACTTAAGAAACTAAACAACTCGAGGGCTCCAGGACCCGATGGGATCAGTCATTTGGAACTGAAAAAAAATCTGGAGTGCTGGGCTAACATCATGAGCGAGCTTTTCACAAATTGTAACAGAACAGGAGCTATACCACCAACTTGGCGAAAAGCCAACATTGTGCCCATCTACAAGAGAGGTGCGACTGATGACCCGAATCAATACAGGCCCATTGCCCTTCTGGACACAATGGGAAAAGTATTCGCGTCTCTGGCTCTAGATGCGTTCCAAGAGTGGACGCGTTCGTCAAAAGTATCGGACCCATTCCAGAATGGCTTTATCAGAAACTCTGGAACCTCAACGAACATCCTACTCATGAGTGCTTTAAAGGGAAAGGCTCTTCAAAGTGGCAAACCAATCTACGTTGTTTTTATCGACCTGGTCCAAGCGTTTGACCAGGTAGACAGGGAGCGCTTATGGGCGAAATTGGAATCAAAAGGATGTCCGGAGTCAATCTTAAATCCAATAAAGGCCTTACATCAAGGGACATCAATTCGAGTTCGCTTGAGTGCAGATGGTCGACTCTCGGAAGAAATTGTAACAGCTCGTGGAGTCAAACAGGGTTGTCCTTTGGCTCCATCACTGTACAACTCTTACATCGCAGACTACGGAGACTCCACCCTTGCGATTAGACATTTTCCCCCGACGTTGGGAGGGGAGAAGATAGATCGCCTACTGTACGCGGATGATATCATCTTGATGGACTTAACACCTATAGGCCTTCAACGGCAATTGGATAACATGGTAACATACCTGTCTGAAAACAACTTGCGCCTAAATAACGAAAAGACAAAAGTGCTCATTCTGGGCAGACCTCCAAAGTGGGCCTCCAAATTCACCTGGCACTGTGATGGTAGGAGGCTGGAACGAGTGGAAGCCTTTAAATATCTTGGGATCACAATTAGCAACGACAAAGAGGAAAAAATCATGTTGGAAACACTCTGGGCAAAATTAAAAAATCTTACAGCCCAAGCCAAGGCTGTGGACAAGAAACACGGCCGCTTCTCGATCGTACCTATTGTGAGATTCTATAAAGCCAAGGTCGTTCCGGCCCTAATCTACGGGATGGATGCAATGTTGCTAGCCCCGAACACCATCTGGGAGAAACTGGAAGCGTATTTTTGGCGAAGGGTCCTTGATTTAGCCCAATCTACTTCAATTGCATTAATAAGACAAGAGTTATGCACCTCCTCACTGTTGGCAATAAAACTGAGAGCCACCTTGATGTTATACCGCAAGGTAATAAATAATCCAGAAGCCCGAGTATTGCACCTGATATGGAAAGAACTTTCGGAGGGAAACAATCGGACGCTTGAATCCTGGGAACAATCCAACCGGAGAATATTGGAAGAATTGGACCTGCTTGTTGAGACACTCATACACAATCCAAATCGAGTGTCGAAAAAACTTTTGGAAGCCGACTGGATTCATACTCAAGAAGTGGCTTGGTCGTACTCCATCACAGCAAAATTACCAACTGCTCCAATGACGCTAAACGCCACACGAGGTTACTTATTGAAGTTCCCAGATAAGAACCTAAGTCGTCTGTTTTTAAGATTCAAGCTGAACCAAATAAAAACCAATGAGATCTTGGCAATTCGTAACCAAGTACCATCGAGCACCTGCCGCTTCTGTCAGCCTATAAACGCCATAGAAAGCACAAAACATCTGCTAATGGAATGTCCCGGGCTCAAAACGAAAAGAGACAAGTATCTCGCTGACCCACTGAAAAACCATCTCACCCTCGATGAGGATAATCTCTGGTCACTTCTGACGAATGGGAATAACACCAGATGTGTCTTAGGAGTAACACTCTTCCTCAAATCCTTGAAGCTTGAGCAGGTGGAACCCCACTATGCTCTAGCTCACTGAACAAAGATATGTCTAAAAGGAATCTGGACGTCCTATGTATGAAGACCACTCATATCTTATTTTTGTAAAAATTGTGACACAATTAAAACAAAAATTAAAAAAAAATAAATAAAAAAAAAAAAAAATTAAATTACTGCAAAATATGGATATCTGTCCAGTGCGCAAGTACACAGGACTACAAGGACATTCATTGGCCTGCATTACAGGACCTACTTGTAAAACCACTTTCCATGATATCAAAAGGATATCAACACATCATTCAACTATAAGAAATCTAGTCTATGAACTGTACTATGCTAAAAGTTCTGCTTTAGCACTAACAAAGTTAAATAACATCCTTCTACATGGTACAGCAAAAGACCTACTTGAAGAAATTCACTATATCCAGAAAAATATTTTGGAAATGAAAGCCATTTACAGAATGAAATAGCTTTAAACCAATTAAGCAACATATGGCAACCTTTTGCTAAACACATACAAAAAAGAAATACTAAAATTTAAAAGTACATCAGCTGAAGTACAAAACCATGTATGTGTATGTTGCCGTAGAACTTTTTATAAAAGTAACACAAAAACTGTAGACCTATCATACAAAATAGAAGACAACGAAGATTCTAAATGGTTTGAATTAGCTCTCTACCTTGAAGCAGAAAACAATGTAAGAGGATTCAATTCAGCACGACAGCTAAGTTAACGCCTAGTCTAGAATACTGAATGAAAACCCTTATTGATATATCTTTAGGTCCAGTTCATGCGTTCTGGATGACTACCCTTATATAACACCCCTCTCTTGGAATCCCCCTGACCCCACTGAGCCAAGAAGTAGTTCTGTTTTGCAAGTTAAAAGGGTTTATTTGATGATTTAAACAATAGATATATATATGACACTTTATAATAAATTAATAATTGAATAGCACACTTAATCTGATATGATAAAGATTGACAACAGAGAATCTGGCACTAACACACTTCTTTATAATTACTAAGGAGTTGAGATGAAATGGATAAGGTAGCACACTGGTAATTAGGAACAAAAGTATAATGTGGTAGAGGATGCTTTATGTAAGCTCAGGTGGATGCAATATTCAATGAATGCAGTACAGAAGATACTCAATATGATTTCAACCAAACAATGTAATCACTTTTCTCTGGCTATTCACTCCCCCCCTCCTTATGCAATGCAAGGAAATGGGAGGAAGCACACAGTTCTCCGAAATGCAATCAATGTAATCAGTTCAATCCAGCAAGCTTAGACAACAGAAAACAGATAGGAGTTTTGAAATCACAGGCCCAAATTGCTTTGATATGTGCTGGCAATGAATGAGAAATATGCTGGAAACGCTTTTAATTCCCTTTTAGAGGTTCAGGGTGAGTGGTATCTAGTTAATATTAGTCCAGGCTCACACTAGCAATGATGCAGGGATAGTTAACAGGTTAAACGAATTTCTGGCAAATGGAAAGCAGGCATCAGCAGTTTTTTTACATGTGAAGAAATTGCAAATCGCGGCAAAATTCGCGGATGCGCCGAGCGCTATTACAGAGGAACCGCAAGGACTATCTCTACCGTTTTGGGGTCCTGGGAAAGCCTAGGATCTCAGGTTCCAAATGAAAGTTATTGCAAGTCTCTAGCCCAAACGGTTGCGGAGATATGAGTAATTTAGTAAAGGTCGTTTTTGGTTTTGCCAATTTTAAACGCACACTTTGACAAGTGACAAATTTTACTAGAATTGACAGGTGACAGCTAGGAGGCAGTTCTACTTAGGTTAAATAGATTGAATTAGATGAATTTAAACTAAGAGATGTGTTCTGAGTTTTGCTAAGTACTCACAAGAGATTTTGAACAGGAAAGCGACTTGGTCACGATCTTCAGTCTGGTCAGGTCTTTCCGGATTCTGCTCACAGCGCCTGGTCTGGTCTCGGCTAGGCACAGCACTGCTTTCTCTCTGGTCTGGTCTCTGCTAGGCACAGCACTGCTTTCTCTCTGGTCTGGTCTCTGCTAGGCACAGCACTGCTTTCTCTCTGGTCTGGTCTCTGCTCTGGATAGATTGAAGTCTCTAGTTTGGCTTTCTGGAGTTTGATGGAGGTAAGTATGGATTTTTCCGGCAGGGCTTCCAGCGGCAGATGAAATTCAATCTCTCTATGTGTCCTGACTCTCTGCTTTTATCTGTTTCTTGAGAATGGGTGTGTGTGTTGCATCACTAGACTTGCCCCTCTCATTCGTCATTGGTCAGGCTTCCATTCCTCCGCTTGATTGGCAAACTGAACTGTGAGTCAGATTGATGTCATTTTATGATCTGCAGAAAGTCCACTCCTCCTGTCAACTTACACCCAAATCTAGATTTGAAACAAATACATATTTGCAGAGGTACATATTGTTTTAAAATCATATGCACCCATCATGCATTACAGGAGGTATCCCCTGTTCAAACTCTGCTCTTCCTGGGAGCTTGCATTCAGAACTGGCACATATTTCACTTTTTAACTGATTTTGCAATTTCTGACATGGACCCAACTTTACATACATGTGTGCAGGGGGTAGGGACATTAACTGATGAAGTTTCAGATTTTTAACATGCACACATTTAGAGTAATATCCACTTTTCCGCTAAAACCCCCCTGAACATACCACCGGTTCCTACCACGTCTTAAACTGTGGGCAGAAAAATCACAAGAATTATGGTATCATTTATAAAATTTTCACATGTCCGCTCTATGAGTTATTCATCTTTTTAAAGTTATGTTCTGGCTCCAAAGGGGTGTGGTTTACCCTCAGCACAAGGTTGAATTTCTGGTTCTTTCCAGTTCTGCCAAGCCAGCTTGCTCTCACAGGCAGTGCTCCTCCCAGCTCCTGCCAAGAGGAAGCTACAATTTACGACTGCGGTAATAAAAACCTTTGCCTGAGTGAAGAGGGCTTTGTTCACTCTCTTGCAGAGCACAGATAATTCAATTATCAGATGGATGGCATATCCTTAGCTTGGGCAGCAAAAGGAAGGTTGGCCTGGGAACACAGTGGTGACTCAAGTTTCACTCCTGATGGGTAGTTGCTAGGCAAAATCAAGTTCCTTAAGCCAGACCTTCAGCTAACTTTTTGTTGCTTTTAAAATAACTTGTAATTTTACACATGCAGCTAGAATGCTGATTCTAAGTGCAAAACTATGACATTTCAACAGTTACAAAGGCATGTGACACCAAACATAGGTCACTCATTTAATTTAACATTTTCGATTTTGGTGGTTTTAAATCCAGTTGCAGTTAGGCTTAAGCTGCTGACTCCATAGCATTTTTGTTATAAGCATTGTTTTTGGGCTCTTCATTTCCCAGATTTTGTAGGCACACAAAACTCCATTCTGCCAAATGTCTGCTGGTGTTCAGTGAATATTTTGCACATGTTGCAAGGTTTGAAATAGGCATTTTGCTTGCCTTCAGAAAAACACACAGAGTGGTTTTAAAACGCCGGCTTTTGGATAGTGGTGAGTACTGGTACTGCACTCATTTTTGGGATTTAAGAAATGACTTCCCCACACTTCTAGGTTGCATTTGGCAATCAGCATTGCCATTCCCAATGGTTTCAGACTACTGTGCGGGTAGTCCAATGGTGGTTTTAAAGCGCTTTGAAGCTAACCGGCGCTACTGTTTTTCCTTTGGCAACCCATTTCCCTCATGGCAACCCGGCCTTTCATTCTCGCACTGGTGGGTGGCAAGTGAGGCAACCATTTTGGTGGGCGCACAACTTCGCAGCTTTCCTGGATTTCGGCGCACATGTGGGTTTTCCGCCATCTTGAATTTCCTAAGCCCACAGCACCAAATGTTGTAGCAGGGTAGCTTAAACGTGGGTCAGGACACCCTACAAGCCCCCCCACGTGACTGCACTTTGAGTTTGGGTCGATGGGGAGTCGCGTGCCCAAGGGTTTTGACCCACGCACCGGTCTGTCCGCATAATCTTCTTCCTCTTCTGTAGATGGCACAGTTCAGCATCTTCTTCTCCATCCGGTACTGATCGATCGGTTCTCCTCGCCGGTCCTGATGGGAGTATTGGGCGGACCACTGGGCCCATTGGATCTCCGTTCCCGGTCTCCGGATCGTCCTTCTTGGTCATCCTTCATGGTTTCATCTCTCCTAGGATGATAAAGCAAAAGCGGCAATATCTACTCATAGGCGATTTTTTCCACCACTGTTGAGATAGTGGGGCAGCATATGCATTTTATCATAACGAAACATTACATTCTTATTTTAATAAAAACAGTATGACTAAGAGACAGTTTCATACAATCACAGTATGTTAGAGACTAGATGTGGTATGTTTTATGATTGGAACTGAATTAGTCTGATACAGTACCCGCTAGGATTCCAGAGGATTCCTCCAGTTGTTGCAGAGTGTGCCTGGGATGGCAACATTTCAACTGGTTTATGTGGACCCACTTGTCTTCCCCCTCTGCCGAACCGCCTTTGGGGATGCGGATCTTGTAGGCCACAGGGGAGATCTTATCGACGATCTCAAAGGGTCCCTTCCATGTAGGCAAAAATTTGCGCTGCTTGGCCTGGTTCCTTTGGAAGTTGTATAGATAGACCCGGTCTCCCACCTGATATTCCTTCCTGGAAGTTTTCAGGTCATAATGGGTCTTCATGCTATCAGTCGATCTTTCTAGATTCCGCTGAGCGTAAGCAAAAGCATGTTGAAGGTGTTTCCTTAAATTCTCCACATACTCATGAGTAGTGGAGGCATTTATCAGTGTCTGCTCTTGGGTCCTGTAGAGCAAATGCTGCGGAAGCACCATCTTGCGCCCAGTCATCAACTCAAATGGTGACATTTTGGTTGCAGATGAAGGGGTAGATCTGATGGCCATTAGGACCAGAGGTAATCGGATATCCCAACTTGGCCCAGAATCTGCCACAAACTTTTTTAAGATGCTCACAATTGTCCGGTTATATCTCTCTACTGCCCCAGAAGAAGCTGGTCTGTAAGCAATATGCAGCTTTCTCTTGACCCCCAGTATCTCCCACATCTTTGTCATTACTTCACTGGTGAAGTGGCTACCTCTGTCTGACTCAATCCTTTGAGGTAGACCAAAACGGGAAAAGATGTGGTTAATCATCAAGGCAGCTGCAGTTTCTGCCTTGCAGTTTGGGGCGGGGAGACATTCCACCCACTTGGTAAACAAACATGTCACAGTCAACATGTACTTATTCCCCCTAGCCGAGCGAATCACAGGGCCTACAAAGTCGATTTGTAAATCTGACCATGGCAGTGTCATTCCCCTCTTTTGTAAAGGCGCCCGGTGTGTGAGGGATGTCGGCTGAAATTGTGCACACACAAGACACCCCTTCAAGTATTGGTCGAGGTCCTGCCCCATGTGTGGCCAGTATGCAACCTCTCTTAAGATTTCCAATGTTGTGTGAAACCCCCTATGACCGGCGGTGGCCGCATCATGGGCGTGACTTAACATCAGGCTTCGGAATGAGGTAGGAACCACCCACTGATCGTGGCCAGCTTTGGATTTCCTTACCAACAAACCGTCTTGGATTCGGAACATTTTTGGACATTTCATTAACACTCTTAGGTCCTCTTTCCCAATGTAATCGGTATCCGTCAGGGGAAAGTTCTCAGGGTCCTCAAGGTGCTGGTAAAATTTACCAATTATTGGATCCCCCTTCTGAGCGGTAATCAAATCAGCATCAGGGGTCTCCTTACTCCATTGTGCAATTGAAAGGTCGTTGTGAGCATTTGTCTGGGACCTAGTGATGGCAGTGACCTGGATTTCCCCCAACAGGGACTCAATCTCAATTAGATCCCCTTGGATGGCTCCGGTTTTGGCCAGCTGATCAGCTAAGTCGTTTCCAGTTTTGTCTGGTCCCTCTACTTTGGAATGACCCTTGATCTTTTTCCAATAGATGGTCATCCCATTCGATGTGACCAGATCATCAATGTTTTGGATCAACTTCCCATGTTTCAAGGGTTTGTTGTTAGCACATAACATGCCTCTGGTTTTCCAATTAACCAGGTGCTCCACGAACCCGTTCCGTACATAATCCGAATCTGTGATTATGACCAGTTCGTGGAGTTGATGCTGGACAGCAGTGAGGATGGCCTGATGCACAGCCATCAATTCTGCCACCTGACTACTTCGGGGACCAATTTTGTATCCAGCGGAGGGTTCTGGGGACTCATTCACCCATGCATTCCCTACGCCGGCCACCAGTTCTTTCTCCCCGTTGTTGTCGACATGGTAAGAGCATCCATCCACATACACAGTGGGCATTCCCTCACACTTGTCTTCTTCAAAGACTTTGTGGGGGGAATTAAGGTATGCCTCCATGTTGTCCTTTATTTTTAGACTTTCGTCCTCGAGACAGTTTTCTCTGGCACAATCATGCAAGTCAGCCAGACCTTGCGCGAGGGGACTCTTCTTGTTTTGGCCATATCGGACCTCCACAGGAAAGCCTTGCATTGACAGAATCCAGGAAGTAATTCGGGAATTACTCACATTTCCGGCCCGGATTCTGTCACTTTCGAGATATTGCAGAGGCTGGTGTGGAGTCTCCACTATGATGTGTTCCCCCTGGATAAACGGGCGGTAATTCTTCAATGCCCACACCGTTGCCAGGAGTGCCTTCTCACAATCGTTGAATTTTTCCTCCACAGAGGATAAAGTTTTGCTCGCATAGGAGATTACTTTATTGACCTTGTCATGCTTTTGATATAATACTGCCGTCAAGCACGTATTAGAGAACCCCGTCTCCAGGAAGAACTCCTTGTTTCTGACAGGGTAAGCTAGGCAAGGCGCTTGTGAGAGGCTTCTTTTGAGTTGTTTTACTGCCTCGGCTTGTTCTGGACCCCATTCCCACTTGACCCCCCCCTTCAGGAGATGAATCAGGGGTCTGGTGATCTCTGCGTAGCCCTCAATGAACTTTCTGCTGTAATTAGTCAGTCCAAGGAGGCTCCTTAGTTCTCGCAGAGTTGTGGGGTCTTTCAGTTTCTGAAGTGCTTCCACTTTCTTTTCCTGGGGACAGAGACCCTGAGGAGTAATCTCATGCCCCAAGAAATTAACACGGGTTCTACACCACTGTGCTTTCTGAAAGGAAAGTTTCGCTCCGGCGGCCCTCAACTGTGTCAGAACATAACGGATCTCCGCTATGTGTTCCTCAACAGTTGAGCTTTTGATGAGGACATCATCTACATAAGCCAGGTTACCCCTTGCACCTAGGTCGGGCATGGCCTTATGTAGGAAAATATTGAACTCATTACCGGAGTTAAGGTATCCGAAGGGAGTCCGGGTCCATGTGTACTGCTGGCCCCCAAAGGTAAAGGCCAGCTTGTATTGGTCCTCCCTACTGACAGGCACGGTCCAGTATCCATTGGTCAGGTCTATTGCAGTGAATACCTGTGACCCCTGAATCTGGGCCAGCCCTTGGTCAATGTAGGGAAGAGGCCATCGGGAAGTGTGGACCCGTTTGTTGAGCTCCCTGAGGTCAGCGCAGAGTCTCCACTGGCCGTTTGGCTTCAATATTCCCAGCACCGGATTATTGAAGGTGCTGTGGACTGGACGGATTATTCCCCGGGACTCAAGGTTCTTAATTATTTCAGTAAGGGACTCCATTGATGCGAGAGGCAAGCGATATTGCTTCACAAACACTGGAGTCATGCCAGGGTCCGTGGGGATTGTTGTGGTGTGGATGTCGGTGCGACCACAGTCATATGAGTCTACCGCAAAGAGATCTTGGAAATCCAAGAAAACTTGTTTCAACTTTTGCTTTTGTTCCAGAGTCACACAGGCATCAGCTAGGTTGACTCTCTCTTCCACCATCTGCCTGAAGCCTGGAAAGACTTCTGGTTTGGCTATCTCCGCGGCCTCCTCCAGCTGGGTGGAGAAGTCCCTGGTCAGAGTGCTGATTTGGACCGGAGGCTTCAGGTGGGAAAGGCAGCCCTCATGGACCTGGAAAATCACCTCATCCCTCCTGAAGTCACAGGTCACATCTTCCTTACCATAGGGGCAGGAAGTGTACACCAGGAAGTTCCCCCCATGCCGGGTAAAAATCCTGTCTGGTGTTGCGTTGTCATCACTGTCACTGTCAAAACAGTCCTTGGGGATGGGTCCTAACAGTTCATTTACAAGATCAATGGAGAAATGTCGGTCATCAACCGCCATTCCAATAATGGTGCCTGCGGCTAGAGTAATACTCTTTAAGTCGCTGTTATCCACCTCTATTAGAATGGGGTCATGTTCTATGTTGACTAATGGAGTCGGGTTTACCCCCAACCCTTGCTGTTGGAGAGAAGCATTTAGATGTATGTAAGCATCAGGGTTTTTCAACTCTTGTCCCCTTTTAACTTTCACTTCCAGGGAGAATTGTCGGGTCCTTTCTGGGATGGTGACTTCCTCTTTAACCTGAATTTCAACTGCATAAGGTAGCAATTGAGCTGACCTAAATGCTTTTTCTGGATCATCAAAGCCCATGGGATTATCCGCTAATCGGGACCAAGCTTTGAAGTTTATTAGGTCCAAACTAATGGCAAAGCGATTGAGAATGTCACTGCCTAAGTAAAAGGCGGCAGTGACGTCTCGCACGACCCAACAATTATGGACTATGCTCTTGTTGCCAATGGAGATTTTGAGCATACACCTGCTTGGCAGGAGATGTTTGGAGTCAGGTGCTTCCAGGTCCATTTCCCATTTGTCTATCAGTTTGAAGGTGGGAATGGCTGGATCTTTTGGGAGTTGGCGGAACATGGCTTCGCTGATGAAGCTCTTACCGTTGTTCACACACACTCGAGCGAGAACAGAGTCCTTCCCATCATTTAACTGAACAGGGATGAACAACTGCTCTCCAATTTGCTGAATATCAGCCAGGCTTTGAGCTGATTTCACATCTTTCTGGACTATAGGAGTGGGGGTTTCTGATTGTGGATTAGTATAGAATTTCAGAGTGTTTCCTTCCAGCGTGGAATACCACTTTAGACTGGAAGGAAGGTTGATTTTCAGAAATAGAGAGGACCCCCCATCACCAGTCTGTTGTCCTACTGCTATTACCGTCACGTCTGGAATTTGGTTGTTCTGGAAGTGAAATTCTACTTGGTCAGATTTTTGTTCAACCATGTGGCATGTGCCGTTTAAACTAACATGGTTGACACTCTGTTTTAATTTTATGGGTCGGCTAGTCTGGGTCCAGAGGACCTTGTTTACGCAATCAATTAGGGGTGACAACCTTCTCAGGAGGTCATTCCCTAGTAAACAAGGGGTGCCCTCCGGGGTCACAACTATGACCGGGTGTTTCAACTTATGTCGCCCAATTTTAATGTCCAAGTCCGCAGTCCCCTCAACGGGAATTTCCTTCCCGTCAAAGTTCTGTAGTTGTCCCGGAAGAGAGGTGAGAGGAATTTGGTAATTCTCTCCCCTTCCTGCATTCAGTTCATCAAAGGCCCTTCTGGACAGAAGGGTAGCTTGAGATCCAGTGTCCACCAGTGCTGAGATTGTACCCTGCCCCTGTACTTGTACCGGGGCATAATATCTTCCCTCCTTCTCCTCAAGGGGGCACAGATAATGTACATTTTTGGACAACTGGTGGGCTAATTTTCTGGTTTTGGACATCGCGAGAAAAGAATTTTGGGCAGAATTCTGTGGAGAGTCTTGGGAATCTGAAAGAAAAAGTTGGCAACTGGAGATCAGAGCCATTGTGGGTTCCCCTGGCTCCGGTTCCGGGCCGCCCCCCCCTTTTTGGAGGCAGTCCCCAGGATGGGTTTGAACCAGGGGATTTTCTTGCGGTTGGTTCTGGGATGAGATGGTGGGCGGCGGTAGCTCAGTCTCCACATCTCCCCAGTCTGGATTTGCATCCCTAGGGACCCATTTTTCTTTGGGAGGAGTTCCCCCCTCTCTGAAGGAGAAGATCCTTTTCCCAGGATCCTCTGAGGATCCCTCTCCCTCAAATTGGAAGATCTGTACCTCCTCCTCAAACTGAGTCTGTTTGGGTCTTTTGTTTCTCCTACCCCCCCTCTGCTCCTTAGGAGGCAGACTTTCAGGGGCAAGAGATTTTGTTTCCGGTTCCTGGGTTTCCAGGGGCTGTTTACAAGTGAGGAAGGAAGCTTCCTCCAAGGCTTTACACCCCCCTTCCCCTTGTGCCTCCTCCCTGGGAACCGGTGATTTATCGGGGTGCTGCCCCCGTCATTGTTCTGGAGCACCAGGTCCAGAGTTGGGTGCGTTCTGCGCCGGCATGCTGATCTGAGGGTTCTGCTGTGCCCTCAGTATATGACCCATATCCCGCGCCATGTTTTGAACCTGGCGCTCTAACTGGGAAACCCGCTCCGGCTGATACGGGGCCCTGTTTTCTCCCCTGGGCTGATCCCGGGAAGGGTAGCTGTCCCTCCTCTGGTAATACCCCGGGTTGGGAAGATTTGGGTACCCCTCCACCCTTGGCCTCCCCTCTCCCGGATTCAGTGGTCTGGGCTCAGGGAATTGGGGAAAGAAGGATGGATGGTTTTGGGGCTGAAAGTCGGGTGGATATCTGGGGAAAAAGTTCTGCCCTGGGTTTGGTAATTTTCTGCCCTCCTGTGGGAAGTTTGGAGGGAAGTTCCCTGGGTTAGGTGCTTGGCTGGATCCCCCCCCTTGGGCTGGAGGAGTCCACACATAACCCAGGATGGGTCTGTTACCTTTGTAGCGAGGACTTACATAGTCAGGAGAGCGAGGGACCCCATTTGTGGGGCTGCCTCCCTGGCTCCCTGTCTGCGACTGGCCCGAGGACCTTCTGGGCCTAGCATTATTAGGTGCAGGTAGGTTTTTAGGCCCCCCCATCTCCAGATCCAAAACGGGGGTGACCTTTACCTCTGCCACCTTGACAGCAGCAGGGGTGCTGTTGGCTTTGGGGTTTTTCTGGGCATTGCTTTTATTTTCTATGGGCTTCTGCACCTCATAGATCCGGGTAGCCTGTTCAATGACCCAGTCTAAAGATCTTTTCTCATGAAAATCTCTCACGAGCTGGGTCATTATATATTTGGGCAAGGCATGGAAAAATGTATTGACAAACTCTCTACTATCTGTGCGCACCCTTCTGGTGGTTTGCGCAAAAGCACGCTTTAACTCCTGCACAAATTCTCGTGGGGCCTGATCCTCCCCACATTGCAAATTGTAGGCTGCCTTGCGAGCCTCTTGAGGATTTCTGTGAACAGAAAAATGTTTCAGGATGGCCGCCTTATAGGTGGACCATCTTAAATGATTTTGGTCCTCCAGCCCCGCAAAGAAACTGGAGTATTCCGGGGAGAAGGTCCACTTTACATATTGAATACAGCTTTGGCTGTCCTTCAAATGAAAAGTCTCCATCATTTGTTCAAACAACTCTAAGTGCTCCCAAACAGAATACTTAGCGTTCTTATGGTAAGGCGTGATGACGCTCCTGATCGCCTTAATCTGCTTTAAGGGGTCCTTAAGCAAGGCCCTTTTTGCCTTATTGGCCTTTTTGGTTCGGGTAACCCTTGTCCATTCTTCCTCGGACTCAGAGGCACTGCTCCCAGAGGTTCCCGTCTGTTCTTCCAGGTTTTCCCGGATTCTGCGAGCCTGGGAATGGCTGGCAGAATGTGGGGACCTGGTCTCCTGTGTCCTGCGCAGTTCAGAGGAGTCTTCAGATTCCTCCTTGCTGCCAGGATTTGATGGGTACCCCCTCCACTGACCTAACTGGGCAGAGGTTTTCAGGATGCCCTTAATGGGCCTACTCTCCCGGGGTTCCCCATTGAACTGTACTGTACTTGGGTGCCCATACCCGGATGCCCACCCCTCCATTCCTGAGTGGTACTGGCCTATGAGCCCCATACTCTTAGCTGGATAGTAATCTGCCATCCCTGTGGCCCTGTGCTCATGTGCGCCAGGGGACATGGGGGTGGCAGAGTCCAGGGACTGAGAGGTATGAGGGCCTCTGGTACTAGGGCTCCTGAGGTTATGCTCCGGAGTTTCCATTTCCCAGCGAACCTCATCTCTATCCGCCCCTGCTCCCTGTTGCAATGCAAGAGCCTGCATTTGTGCCTTCAGTTCCTCTGTTAAGGCCTTACTCGACTCTATCAGTTTCTCCTGCATCGCTACCTGTTGCTGGAGCCTATCATTGTGTTGACAGAGGGCCTCATTCTCCCTCTGTGCTTCCTGGTTGGTCCTGGAGAACTGGGCCAGTCTTTGCTGCAGGAGGTTTACCTCCTGGGCAATGTCCCTATTGGCCTGCTCCTTTCTTGCTAGGGCATCTTCCACCCTTCTGGTGTGCTCTACCAAGTTCTGGTTTTCTTTTTGGAGATCTCCCAGCCCCTGGAGGGCCAGGTGATTTTCTTCCATTTTTCTTTTTAAATGGCAGACTTCCTGGCCTAAGGCGTCTCTTTCCTGACTAAGAGCCTGCATTTGTGCCGCCAGGTCGTCCCTTTGCCTTTGGAAGGCACCAGCTTTTTGGCGCTCCTCATCAAACTCTGCCTGGGTATCCAGGTCTTTCAAGATCAGCTTGTTGCTCTCTACCTTCACTCTATCTAGATGACTTTGCAGGGTGGCTACCTGCTCCGTGCATGCCCTGTTAAAGTCTAATTGTTGCTCCAGCTTTTTCTGGCTCTGCAGTAAGGAGTCCAAACTGTCTTGGTGCTCCTTCTGCAGGGCCAGAAATCGGGTATCCTGGTCTGTCTTTTCCTGTTGTAGGATGCCCATATCCTCTTTTATTTTAATGATATATTGCCTACTATTATTTTCTGCCTCCTGGCTCCTCTGCAGCCTCTGCTCAGAAGAGTCCAGATCAGATTGGGCCTTCTGTAATGCCATCTGTTGCCTATTTGCCAGATTTTGGCTTTCAGCACATCTATCCTGCATGTCTCCCATATATAGGTACAGGTATGCTGCTATCCTGGCAATCTTATTGTGTTCCTCTTTGGCTTTAGGAGCCATATATAGTTCACTCAGGGCCACATGTAAGGGACCCTGATCTCTATATATATCTGACCCTGTTTCAGTGACCTGTTGTGTGATGGCCTGCAACCACACATCCTGGCCCTGTTCGGTCCATTCACCTCTCACAAATAGCTTATGCAAGAGGTGCTCTCTGGCTATTTTCATGTCTACTAAGGTCGTCATTCTAGAGATTGGTCTCTGTCCTGACTTACAGAAGTTTGTATTTTATTTTTGCAGAACAGAACTTTTCTTGGAGTGTCCCTTTTGAGGAATGCTTCACAGCGTAATGCAGCGTGGTGATCCAACCGGATGTATGTATCCCGTCAGTTCGCACACTGTGTTAAGCTGCACAAATGGTAAATCTAACCCAACGTCTCGGCTCGAGCCCCCAATTTGTAAGAGGATTCAATTCAGCACGACAGCTAAGTTAACGCCTAGTCTAGAATACTGAATGAAAACCCTTATTGATATATCTTTAGGTCCAGTTCATGCGTTCTGGATGACTACCCTTATATAACACCCCTCTCTTGGAATCCCCCTGACCCCACTGAGCCAAGAAGTAGTTCTGTTTTGCAAGTTAAAAGGGTTTATTTGATGATTTAAACAATAGATATATATATGACACTCTATAATAAATTAATAATTGAATAGCACACTTAATCTGATATGATAAAGATTGACAACAGAGAATCTGGCACTAACACACTTCCTTATAATTACTAAGGAGTTGAGATGAAATGGATAAGGTAGCACACTGGTAATTAGGAACAAAAGTATAATGTGGTAGAGGATGCTTTATGTAAGCTCAGGTGGATGCAATATTCAATGAATGCAGTACAGAAGATACTCAATATGATTTCAACCAAACAATGTAATCACTTTTCTCTGGCTATTCACTCCCCCCCTCCTTATGCAATGCAAGGAAATGGGAGGAAGCACACAGTTCTCCGAAATGCAATCAATGTAATCAGTTCAATCCAGCAAGCTTAGACAACAGAAAACAGATAGGAGTTTTGAAATCACAGGCCCAAATTGCTTTGATATGTGCTGGCAATGAATGAGAAATATGCTGGAAACGCTTTTAATTCCCTTTTAGAGGTTCAGGGTGAGTGGTATCTAGTTAATATTAGTCCAGGCTCACACTAGCAATGATGCAGGGATAGTTAACAGGTTAAACGAATTTCTGGCAAATGGAAAGCAGGCATCAGCAGTTTTTTTACATGTGAAGAAATTGCAAATCGCGGCAAAATTCGCGGATGCGCCGAGCGCTATTACAGAGGAACCGCAAGGACTATCTCTACCGTTTTGGGGTCCTGGGAAAGCCTAGGATCTCAGGTTCCAAATGAAAGTTATTGCAAGTCTCTAGCCCAAACGGTTGCGGAGATATGAGTAATTTAGTAAAGGTCGTTTTTGGTTTTGCCAATTTTAAACGCACACTTTGACAAGTGACAAATTTTACTAGAATTGACAGGTGACAGCTAGGAGGCAGTTCTACTTAGGTTAAATAGATTGAATTAGATGAATTTAAACTAAGAGATGTGTTCTGAGTTTTGCTAAGTACTCACAAGAGATTTTGAACAGGAAAGCGACTTGGTCACGATCTTCAGTCTGGTCAGGTCTTTCCGGATTCTGCTCACAGCGCCTGGTCTGGTCTCGGCTAGGCACAGCACTGCTTTCTCTCTGGTCTGGTCTCTGCTAGGCACAGCACTGCTTTCTCTCTGGTCTGGTCTCTGCTAGGCACAGCACTGCTTTCTCTCTGGTCTGGTCTCTGCTCTGGATAGATTGAAGTCTCTAGTTTGGCTTTCTGGAGTTTGATGGAGGTAAGTATGGATTTTTCCGGCAGGGCTTCCAGCGGCAGATGAAATTCAATCTCTCTATGTGTCCTGACTCTCTGCTTTTATCTGTTTCTTGAGAATGGGTGTGTGTGTTGCATCACTAGACTTGCCCCTCTCATTCGTCATTGGTCAGGCTTCCATTCCTCCGCTTGATTGGCAAACTGAACTGTGAGTCAGATTGATGTCATTTTATGATCTGCAGAAAGTCCACTCCTCCTGTCAACTTACACCCAAATCTAGATTTGAAACAAATACATATTTGCAGAGGTACATATTGTTTTAAAATCATATGCACCCATCATGCATTACAGGAGGTATCCCCTGTTCAAACTCTGCTCTTCCTGGGAGCTTGCATTCAGAACTGGCACATATTTCACTTTTTAACTGATTTTGCAATTTCTGACATGGACCCAACTTTACATACATGTGTGCAGGGGGTAGGGACATTAACTGATGAAGTTTCAGATTTTTAACATGCACACATTTAGAGTAATATCCACTTTTCCGCTAAAACCCCCCTGAACATACCACCGGTTCCTACCACGTCTTAAACTGTGGGCAGAAAAATCACAAGAATTATGGTATCATTTATAAAATTTTCACATGTCCGCTCTATGAGTTATTCATCTTTTTAAAGTTATGTTCTGGCTCCAAAGGGGTGTGGTTTACCCTCAGCACAAGGTTGAATTTCTGGTTCTTTCCAGTTCTGCCAAGCCAGCTTGCTCTCACAGGCAGTGCTCCTCCCAGCTCCTGCCAAGAGGAAGCTACAATTTACGACTGCGGTAATAAAAACCTTTGCCTGAGTGAAGAGGGCTTTGTTCACTCTCTTGCAGAGCACAGATAATTCAATTATCAGATGGATGGCATATCCTTAGCTTGGGCAGCAAAAGGAAGGTTGGCCTGGGAACACAGTGGTGACTCAAGTTTCACTCCTGATGGGTAGTTGCTAGGCAAAATCAAGTTCCTTAAGCCAGACCTTCAGCTAACTTTTTGTTGCTTTTAAAATAACTTGTAATTTTACACATGCAGCTAGAATGCTGATTCTAAGTGCAAAACTATGACATTTCAACAGTTACAAAGGCATGTGACACCAAACATAGGTCACTCATTTAATTTAACATTTTCGATTTTGGTGGTTTTAAATCCAGTTGCAGTTAGGCTTAAGCTGCTGACTCCATAGCATTTTTGTTATAAGCATTGTTTTTGGGCTCTTCATTTCCCAGATTTTGTAGGCACACAAAACTCCATTCTGCCAAATGTCTGCTGGTGTTCAGTGAATATTTTGCACATGTTGCAAGGTTTGAAATAGGCATTTTGCTTGCCTTCAGAAAAACACACAGAGTGGTTTTAAAACGCCGGCTTTTGGATAGTGGTGAGTACTGGTACTGCACTCATTTTTGGGATTTAAGAAATGACTTCCCCACACTTCTAGGTTGCATTTGGCAATCAGCATTGCCATTCCCAATGGTTTCAGACTACTGTGCGGGTAGTCCAATGGTGGTTTTAAAGCGCTTTGAAGCTAACCGGCGCTACTGTTTTTCCTTTGGCAACCCATTTCCCTCATGGCAACCCGGCCTTTCATTCTCGCACTGGTGGGTGGCAAGTGAGGCAACCATTTTGGTGGGCGCACAACTTCGCAGCTTTCCTGGATTTCGGCGCACATGTGGGTTTTCCGCCATCTTGAATTTCCTAAGCCCACAGCACCAAATGTTGTAGCAGGGTAGCTTAAACGTGGGTCAGGACACCCTACAACAAATACGAAATAACTGAGCCCTTAATACTTTGCAGTTACTGCACTACAAAACTTGACAACAACCAAACTCCTTCACGTGCTATCACAAATTATTTGGTATTATACCCAGTACCAAAACCCCTACAACAACTTAATTTATATGAGAGCATCATAATTCAAACAGTACACCCATTTCAAGCAATAATACGCCTTCAACCAAAAACAGCAAAATTACCTCCCTCTGAATTGGTAAAAGGCATTCGTGGAAAAGTAGTTTATTTACCATTAGATCTAAAAGAAAATGTGCATACTATAGGAGTGCAACGTCCAATGCAGCAATCTTTAATTATCTTAGTAAATGGAGTACCTACAAAAGACAAAAAAATATGGCAACAGATGGTAGATTTATATAAAGTTAGACAAGCCTTCCAATATCTTAAAGAGAATAATGAATATTACAAAGAAATGAATATTGAAGAAAACTTGAAAGATACAACTGAAATAATTCAAGAAACACAAGAAGATGGTCAATTTAAGCTACTAGATAATGCTACATTATCAAATATTTTAGACCATTATACAATTCATCCTTTGCATTGTAATGACACCGTAGAAGATGTACTGGAAACTTACCAAATGCGTCAAACAAAAGGATCGCCAATCAGCATATGGGAAAAAAGTATAGAAGCACATGCTTTTCCTCTACTCTTTCCTACTGGCAAAGGAGGAAGGTATGATGATAGACCTATTCAAATATCAGCTTCAGAATACCGCTCATTACGGATGTATTCTGAAGATCCCAGATTTAGACAAAATGTGGAATACATATTCCACCTATTCTTTGAAAGTGAACTAGTAACTTTATGTTACGGAGTTGCACACATATTAAAATCAGGTTCACACTTTCAAAATATGACAGCTACACAATTATTTGAAAAAGTGCAACAAAAGGATGAGGTTTTACAATCAAATATTACAAATCTATTAGCAAATATGCGTGGTACTAAAGGGTACTGGTTTCGACGTCATGGAGATGTACGTTGTATGATCAGAAACCTTGGCCCACCCACTTGGTTTGTTACATTAAGTTGTGCAGAATATGCATGGGAAGATTTACATGATTTCCTACGCATATCAACTAAAAACAAAACAAACATAGATATACTAACACCTGGAGAACTTTCTTCTTTGGATCCTGTTAATGTTTCAAGATATTTTCACCATCGCTTCATTGCTATGCTACATTTTATTTGTAATAAAACTTTTCCTCCCCTTGGAGAAGTGCAACACTTCTTTTGGAGAAAAGAATACCAAGCCAAAGGAGCACCACATATCCACATGCTTTTATGGATTAAAGATGCTCCTAAATTTGGTCAAGACAGTGATGCCACTGTTTTATATTTTATTGAAAAATATGTCACTTATGAAATTCCATCACAAGCCACAAATAGTGATCTTCATGCACAAATTTTACAATTTAAAAGACACAAATGTGGAAAATATTGTCGTTGCAAATACAAAAACAAAGGGAAATACTACACCAAATGCTGATTTGGTTTCCCTAGACCAGTTACAAATACAGGTCAAGTGAACAACCTCATGTCTTCAGTTAGACATAGTGTTAAAGGTAAGTCACCTAAAAATACATATTACATAAAAAGAAAAGAAGAAGAAAAATATATCAATGATTATAATGCAATCATTGCCCACTTATGGAATGCAAACATAGATGTGCAGTACATTGCAGACAATTCTACTGCAGTTGCACGATATGTCACAGCATACTTAACTAAAGCAGAAAAGACAGAGCTCCAAGTCCTCTGGAATGACCTGTCATCAGATAAAACAGTATCTCAGAAATTATACAGCTTGGGCATAAAAATGCTCACCCATAGAAAATGTGGATCATATGAAACAGGTGGCCGTTTAACTGGTACTGCATTGTATGGTAAATCTGAAAATATAGTATGGCTAAGTCTTGGTCCAGCTAAATCTAGAAAAAGGGTTCTAAAATCATATGAAGATATAGAAACAATAGCCAAACATGATCCCAACAGCAAGACATTTTAAAAAACAATTTATTGGACACATACTACCCAAACAGAAGTAATACTTTGGAAAACATGTGTCTATACCACATAGCCCAAAACTACACATACAAAAATAATATGAAACCTGATGAAAAAAAGGTAAATATAGAGTGACAAACTGTGAAGGCAGCTTAGTTAAACTCACTAAACCAAATTTAATTAATCATATCAAATTGTCATTAAAGACTCCTCAACATAAAGAAGTATATTACATGTCCCTGCTACAACTCTTCAAACCATGGAGAAAAGAAGAACAATAACTAGATAACTATGACTCATATGAGGATGCTTTCAAAGCAAATGAAAGCACTATAACTGATGTAAACTTTACACAGTACAAAAAATTTTGCAAAATGAACAGCAACACGAAGAAGAACTCCAAGCCCAACTAGATAAGGACACTCCTGGCAGTAGTCAACCTTCTGTAACAGGAAGCCAAGAACCACTGGGAGAACCACTAATAATAAATGAGGCAGAATTAGCTATGATAGAAGTAGAAAACACCATGTGTCAGTATGAAGATAAGGAAGACTTAACTATACTAAAATCAAAACTAAACAATGAGCAAAGTAGCATTTTTCAAGAAGTACCAAAACAAATTGCACATGGTGTAAAACATGAAAATAAAGAATGTTCCTGCCATAATTATAAACCTACACTACTGTACGTCAGTGGTGAAGCTGGTTCTGGCAAAACATTCCTAATCAAAATCATTAGTAAGGTGCTTCAACAATTGACAAACAACAAACTGTCAACTGTTGTCACTGCCCAGACAGGTTTAGCTGCCTACAACATAGGTGGTGTTACATTACACCGATTACTATTATTACCAGTAGAACACCAGAACAAATTAGACTATTACAAACTTTCTGCAGAAGCTGCAATGGAATTACGCAGAGTATTGAAACAAATGAAAATGCTACTAATAGATGAAGTGAGCATGGTCTCCAACCTGATGTTAGCTTTGATTCACCTCAGATTACAAGAAGTACTCAAAACAGACTATCAAGAGCTCTTTGCAGGACAACACATTATTGTTTTTGGAGATCTGCTTCAATTAACACCAGTAAAAGGTGAGCCTATTTTTAAAACATTAGGACACAAACTCTGCCGTAAAACTGTTGGCAGCATTGGAAATGTCAACCTTTGGCAACATTTCCAATACAGAGAATTAACAGAAAACATGCGACAATCTGCAGATCTCACTTATGCCAACATTTTAAAAAGTATCAGAGTTGGTATACTTTCTAAAGAAGCAGAAGCAATATTGAAAACCTGGCACATTAATGCACGTTATGTCGATAATGCATGTGCTACAGATGTTATGGAACAATTAGCCCACAAAAATGTCAATTGTATGGCCTTAATGCCAACTCTTGCAAGCTGTTTCAAATTCAATGAAATCATGCTAAGTAAAGAAATGCAACCAATCATGGAAATTAGCGCCACAGACAAACTAGATGTACATGGTATGACACTACCCATGTGTGACCAAGCAACAACAAAACTAAAAAGTTTAGAAAAATCAATCTCAAACACAGCAGGCTTAAAAAAGATATTAAAATTATCCTTAAATTGCAGAGTAATGCTTAAACGTAACCTTGACGTGGACCAAGGACTAGTTAATGGAGCACTAGGTACAGTTGTTGGCTTTCAAACATACCCACGCGACAACAAAATTCAGTTTGTCAATATACTCTTTGACAAACTTTCAGAAGTAAAAAGGATAGGACGCTCAACAGCTAGATTCTTTCTCTTCAAAGATATGTATGTACACAGAGAACAATTTTCTCTAACTCTTGCATACGCAGTCACGATTCATAAATCACAAGGTCTTACCCTAGACAAAGCGATGATAGATATTGGTAACACAGTCTTTAAAGAAGGCATGAGCTATGTAGCACTATCACGCTTACGTACACTTGACGGTCTATTTCTAATAAACTTTGATGCAAGTAAAATAAACGCTGATATTCCTTGCATTTTAGAATACAATAGACTTCGCTCACTATACACCCCCCACCTAAACACATATTCTGTTCCACAAAAAGTAAAACGTTAGAAAAGAAATATAAATCAAACAGAAATGCAACAGGATGTCACTGCAAATCCTCCAAAGAGAGTAAAAGAAACTAATACTTCATCAAGTACCACAAGCAAAAAAGAATCAATTAGGGAAAGTAAACCAAGTACTTCTTTAAAGAAGGAAGACAAACTCCAAAAAAAGCAGTTAGATACAGAACTACCTGGACCATTTAAATTCTCAAATATAGTTGGTGTAAGTTGCTATGCAAATGTAGCAATGAATATTCTATTTCAATTACCACCAATTGTTGACAACATTTACTTACACAGTACAGACCCATTGTGTTTGCAAATGTTAGTACTTCACAGAAATGCAGCAATCAATCCTGAAAACACGTATAGTGTTTTTGGAATAAGACAACCATTGGACTACTGTGCTGGAATGGTGAAATTCACTATAACGTCACAGGAAGATCCACAAGAATTTCTAATGTACTTACTACAAGTACTGGAAAACAAAAACATACCTATAAATGAAATCTTTTAGATTTCATACATGTGGAAACATACATGCACTCTCTACAACAATGTGACACAAGAAGAAATCCCCAATGAACGCTTCATATATATATCAATACCAAATTGTGAATCCATTCCATTTCAGCGACTTGTACAAAATGCAAACCATGGTAGATTATGCTCTACCTGCAATTCAGATAATCGCTCCACGTTAGTAATACAAACACATAGTAAATACATAATACGAATGCTTCTACGTTACAATGCAGATGGTACCAAAAACAACTGCAAGCTGACTGGATTCACACATGGTCAAATATCACTTGGTAAGAAAACCTTCACAACAATAGGTATAATCTACCATGCAGGAGCCACAACCAATTCAGGGCACTACGCTGCATATATAAAAAAGAAATGTGAATGGTTTGAATGTAATGATAGTACCATTACTCTAAAGCAGAGATTACCAGGAAATCGTACAAATGCTTATTTGATGTTCTTAAAACCAAAATTTGATAACTAAACTGTATTTAAACCCTAAGTAAACTTGTGTTAAAAATATAAACTGTTAGAATACTCCAAAAGCTATCTAACTGTTCAAAGATTCTACAACAACTAATCAGATAAATGAATACCACTAAATTAGACCAAAAAATACATAGTTAAAATACACCAATTGGTATCTAACTGTCCCAAAATTTAACAATATCCAAATAGATAAATCAATACCACTAAAATATATAAAAAAAATAGACAGAATACGCCAATTGGTATCTAACTGCTCCAAAATGTTATAATATCAAAACAAATAAATAATATGTTACTGCTCCAAAAAAATACAACACGCCAAAGTATAAAGCATTAGCCAGAAACAACAAGTGAACACTGAAAACAAACAAATAAACTGTAGCATAACAGAAAAAGTTTTTTTTTTTTTTTTTAATCCAACATGGATTTTTTTTTCTCCCACAGAACCAATCATTTTAGCAACAAATACAGAAACTGAGCAAATTGCACAGTACTCTGATTTGTAATCTACTAAATATGAGGGTCCAAAAAAAAAAAGTATATTGATTATACGATGTAATAAGTCATTACAAAATACTAATACTAACATGCTATTTTCTTTTATCACAGAAATGAACAAACAGTAAGTATACAATAATAAGGAGAACCATAGCAGCATGTCACACCCATAGTATCTAATACCTTTGTTCCTTATACATTTGTTCTTCACCCAAGTTATAAGCAAATATGAATGTGATATGCTGCGGTGGTTGTTGCCAGGGCATACAGTCTTGGGTGCATGGCCAAATGGACATCGAACAATACGGACAGTGTCCTCAGAACACCCCTATTTCGTTTATTTGCGAACATTTCAGGACACCATGAGTGTTCTAAGAACACATTAAACTTGATAGAGAACAATACGGACAGCGTCCTCAGGACACCCCATTTTGTTTATTTGTGAACATTTCAGGACACCGCAAGTGTTCTTAGAACACATTCAACTTGACAGAGAACAATACGGACAGCGTCCTCAGGACACCCCCTACGAACATTCCCTGGACACCGCGAGTGTTCTTAGAAGCGTCTTCAGAACACCACCATCTTATTTATTTGCGAACATTTCAGGACACCGCGAGTGTTCTAAGAACACATTCAACTTGACAACAAACAATACGGACAGTGTCCTCAGAACACCCCCATTTTGTTTATTTGCGAGCATTTCAGGACACCAGGAGTGTTCTAAGAACACATTCAACTTGACAGAGAACAATACGGACAACGTCCTCAGGACACCCCCATTTTGTTTATTTGCAAACATTTCAGGACACTGCGAGTGTTCTTAGAACACATTCAACTTGCCAGCGAACAATACGGACTACGCCTTCAGGACACCCCCTAAGAACATTCCAGGACACCGGGAGTGTTCTTAGAAACGTCTTCAGAACACCCCCATTTTGTTTATTTGCGAACATTTCAGGACACCGCAAGTGTTCTTAGAACAAATTCAACTTGACAGAGAACAATACGGACAGCGTCTTCAGGACACCCCCTACGAACATTCCCGGACACCGCAAGTGTTCTTAAAACCGTCTTCAGAACACCACCATCTTGTTTATTTGCGAACATTTCAGGACACCGCGAGTGTTCTTAGAACACATTCAACTTGACAGAGAATACGGACAGCGTCCTCAGGACACCCCCATTTTGTTTATTTGTGAACATTTAGGGACACCGCGAGTGTTCTTAGAACACATTCAACTTGTCAGCCACAACCCCCATTCATATTTGCGAACATTTCAGGACACAGCGAGTGTTCGACAATGTCTTCAGAACACCCTAATTTTGTGTATTTGCGAAACAATTCAGGACACCTCGAGTGTTCTTAGAACATATTCAACTTGACAACGAACAATACGGATAGCGTCCTCAGGACACCCCCATTTTGTTTATTTGCAAACATTTCAGGACACTGCGAGTGTTCTTAGAACAGTTTCAGTTTGCTTGCGAACAAAACGGACACATATTGAGTCCTCAGAACACCCCCCCATTCAGTTTATTTAGAACATTTCAGAACACCCGGGATGTCCACAGACAAATCAAACACAAAAAGAACGTCTAACACATAAAAAACACAACTTTCATACTATCTCATACACTCCCACCCTCCCCAAACACTCCTACACACCAACACACCCTACTAAATACAAATTTTTAACAAAGTTTCACCGCGCTGTCCGCGGAAGACCGCAAATTCAAAATGGCCGGTGCTACCGAAAGTCTGACGCGCTTCACGCTCCACGCCATCCAATCAGCGAAAACGTTGCATGTCTGCGAACATCACGCAAGACGATTGGCCAATCAGGACACTGCCCGCGGAGCGAACAGGGAAGTGCGTCCGCGGACCGAACACAGATATCACACATTTTTTTTTAACCTACTTTTTGGTCATTTTAAAAAAAAAACTACTTGACGGATTTTCACCAAATTTGCAAAAGCACGCTTTCGGGACCAAACCGCTGCTCCTGGTCCAAATTTGGTGAAAATCTGTCCAGCGGTTTGGGCTGTAGACGCAAGCAAAAATGTTTCCCATTCAGTCTATGGGAAAAAAAAAATTTTGGGACCCCCCTATAACTTTGCCCCGCCTGGACGAATCCTCACCAAACTTTGCAAAAAAATTCAGAGTGACCCAAATACTTTGTTGGCAAAGTTTGGTAAGGATCCGTCCAGAGAGAGCGTAGTTATAAGCCGCCCAAAAAGTGTTCTTCCTATGGAAACAGCAACTCCTGTGGCCATGTAATATATATATATATATATATGCCGCTATCCTGACAATCTTGTTGTGCTCATCATTGGCATTAGGGGCCATATATAGTTCACTCAGGGCCACATGTAAGGGACCCTGATCTCTCCAGGTATCTAACCCAGTTGCAATGACCTGTTGTGTGATTGCCTGCAACCACACATTCTGGTCCTGCTCAGTCCACTCACCTCTCACAAATAGCTTATGTAAGAGGTGTTCTCTAGCTATCTTGATATCTACTAATGTCGCCATTCTGGAAATTGATTTCCTTACTGACTTAAAGAAGTTTGTTATTTTATTTTGCAAAACAGACCGTTTCCTGAGAGCGTTCCTTTTTGAGGGGTGCTTTTACAGCGTAACACAGCGTGGTAGCCCAACAGGATTTATGTATCCTATTAGTTAGCACACTGTATTAAGCTGCACAAGTGGTAGTTCTAATCCAGAGGTCCCGCAACGAGCCCCCAACCTGTAAATGACTTCAATCCAGCAATCCAACTAAGTCAATGCTTAGGATGGGATGCCCAACGGAAGCCCTCATTCAGATATTTTTATGTCAAAGTTCTTTCAATCTGGATGATGTACCCTTATATAATGCCCCTCTCTTTGGATCCCCCTGACCTCACTGAGCCAAGAAGTAGGTTTGTTTTGCAAATTAAAATATTTATTTGAAGTATTAGACAATATATATATATATATATATCGCACTTTTATGAATAAAATAATATTTGAATAGCACACTTATGAATATGGACGCTAATCAACAATGGGTAATATTACAATAGCACAACCTCTTTAATCTGAAACGATCGGAAGAGGAAGGATAAGGTAGCAGAAAATACTTTTATGGTTCAAGGAAATGCAAGATGGGAAAGAATGCATTACAGAAATAAACTTGATATGAATTAAATCAGAAGATAATATAATCACTTTTTCCCCTGTGACTGCTCACTCCCCCCACTATGCAGTATGAAGAGATAGGAAGGAGGGTACACAGGATTCAAGAATACAATCAAGAATGCAGTTCAATTCCAGTTCCCCCCAGCAAGCTTAGAGAGAACAGGTATGATTTTAAAACGGGCAAAAATACTTTTGAATGTTATTGCAATGGATGGGAAAATATACTAAAAATGCTTTTAATTCACCTCCTGTGCTCACTATTATAGGCAAAAGTGGGTGGCAGCCTATTTGTCTGGTTTTTACTGTGCATTTTTGGATGGTTTTGAGCGATCAGCATGCTTTCCAGTGGCCATTCTGATGTTTCCGCTGCCAACAATGCACAGTACTGTTGCAGGGCTTGGATGAGTGGGTTAAGACATCCCACAGTCAGGCATCTTGGCTACGATGCTTATGTATGGCTATCTCTACCTGCAACCCCTGGCATGTGTGTGTGTGTTTGGCCCATTTGATGTGACCGACATGTCTTGAATCTGTTTCCTGTTTCACTGCCTGCGGATGCATTTATTTTGACACATAATAGCCATTTACATGGGGTTTGTTGTACTTACCAACATATCCTTGGGTCCCAGTGCTGCCTCAACTCCCTTAATGGAGCTGCACATCTCCTCCCAGCGCATCAGGGTCAGGGGTGCTACTGTCCCTCATGTGGCAGCAGATTCCCTCCAATGGGTGGCCATGATGTTGTGGACCCCAAGAAGCAAGTAATCCCACTGCTTGTGGCAGTCACTGGGCGTGTGTGGGACAGGCCCCACTGTAGTAACCTTGTCCCCCACCTCCTGCCATATCGCCATCTTCCTCCTTTGACTTGTCCTCCTATTTCCAGCCCCAAATAGTGCATCCACATTGGCAACCACATTTCCTGTGCGTACAGTCAATTCAGGCACCTTAAAATGCGGCTTGCGTAGCTGGTCCTCTGGCACCCTTTATTTTGCACTCTCTGACATGTCTGCTGTGTGGATGGAGTCGATGGCAGCAGGAAGTGGCTGATTTTAAGTAGATTGTGTTTTTCAAAATGTCCACCGGAGAGCTTCTCGTTCCTGAGATGACGCTATTTAGTGTGCGGGTAATGATGGTGCCGTAGTACCGTTTCCGGCAAGGGGGTAAGCATGCACCAGCGGACCTGGAATATGCCAGTAATTCTGGTGTTCAGAATGCCGATAATGGTACTTCAGGCATGCTGGAAATACTGTCATTTTTCCAGGAAACTCATAATGAGGGCCTATTTCTCAGAATATACTATTTGCCCATTGCCACAAAATACTACTTGCTACATTTAGTGCCAACCCACCCTTTCTGACAGCATATTATTGTAATACTTGTCATATTATTGTTTAAATGCAACACCAGTACAACATTCCACTTTCTTGTGCAGAATTCAGTTCTGAAATTTTAGGATTACTGTTCTCAAGTCTAATTCAATTATTGAAACAATTGATGGACTATATGTTTGGAAATGTTATGATTCAAGATTGAAGTACATTGAAGCGTAACTTAGACTTTCCAAAGGAACTAAACATAGGACTGAGCCCTGGCTCTCTGATGTATGACAGCAACAAATGTTTGTCTCCTCCACTCTCCCTTTACTTGTCCCCCCAGCACTATCTGAAATGTTGTCAGACCTAGTACGAAAGTTGCTTGTTTTGTTCCTCTCCCTCCTTTCTCCTCGTCCCTCCCTCACCTCTTCTTAATCTCCGGCTCATCCTTAAATGTTGTCAGGTCTAGTACGGTAGTTAATTTCACATTCTTGTTATTCATGGCCTGTAAGTATGTCATTGTATTTTCCCTTGTTCCCTCCCTTGCCGTGAAGCTCTTTGAAACACATTGTGTATAGGCGCCACATAAATAAACTATCATATCATATCATATTAAACTTAAGAGAAAAAACTTTGTTGCAGACAAGCTGAGAGGAAATGGAGAATTGGCTATCTGCCTGAGGCTAAACTCACCTTTCGAGATCGTCTCAACGACTACCAAAAAGCTATTATGGTAGCAAAAAAAGCTTACTTCAGCAAAAAGGTGCTATTAATAAATGTAAGGTCCTGTTTGAACTGGTCAAATCCCTTTCCTCCTCGATAAAAGCAGGCTCTGTGGCAACTCCCTCACAAGATCTCTGTGACTCCATCTCTGCTTTCTTTTTTTCTAAAATTGAGACTATCCGAAATTATATTAAAGAGGTGGCTGCTCTTGCTCCAGCTGCACCTAGTTTTCTTTTACTACCTGCCCCTAGGGCTGAATGGCCTTCATTCTCAGTGTTTGCTGACCTTCATATATCTAAGGTAATTCATGGTCTTAAATCTGCCGCCTTAGCTGATGCTATTCATTTAACTTTGCTTAAAGATATTTCAGGTGAGCTGCTTCCTCATATTACTTCTGCTATTAATGCGTCTCTTCAAGAAGGATTGATAACTAGCACTCTGAAACATTATCTGGTGCTTCCTTTTATTGAACAAAAAAGTTCCCAATCCTGGGGTGTTGGCTAACATTTGACCCATTTCTCTCTTGCCCTTTTCGATGAAGTTTCTTGGGCCCCCCCTCCTCCTTCTTGGAATTGTCTGTTTTTTTTAAAAATCCATTTCAGTACAGTTTTCGACCTGGGAGGGGGACTGAATTGGTTCTCAACTGAGTAAAGGACGATCTTGCCTCTATCAGGGCGGGGTGGGAGTGGTATTACTGCTGGATCTGTCTGCTGCATTTGACACTGTCGACCACCCCTCCCTGCTCTCCCGGCTGTCGGACGCTGGTATCTCCGGTCAGGTACTGGACTGGTTCTATGCCTTCTTGGCAGACCATTCCCAGTCAGTATCCCTTCCCCCTTTCTGCTCACACTCTGTGCTACTGTCATGCGGAGTCTCCCAGGGATCAGCACTGTCCACGATTTTGTCAACATGTACATGTAGACTGCTTCTTTTGCTCATTCTATCTCATGGTTTTAGATATTATTCCTATGCCGATGACACACAGATTTTGGTCCATTTGGACCTCACCTGTGCTGACACTGTGGTTCGGCAGAGAAGATGCCTTGAGGACCTGTGCTCATGGATGACGGCCAATTGGCTAAAGTCCAACAGGACTAAGATGGAGGTGCTGGTCGTTGGCACCAACAATCCCCTCTCTTTTTGGACATCTGAGTTTTGGCAGGTCTCACTGGGCCCCTGCCCTGCTCCCTCTGCCTCAGTGAAAAACCTGGGGTTTACAATGTCATCATCTCTATCGATGGCAAAACAAATGGCAGACGTTTGCAGATCTGGACACTTTAAACTTCGCATATTGTGTAAAGTGCTCCCTTTTGTCTCTGCCAAATTTCATGCTCCAGTGGTGGCCCCAATGGTTCTTAGCACTACCGACTACTGCAACTCGCTTTATCTGGGACAGCCACGTTATCTCACCAATCAGCTCCAGCTACTTCAAAATGTGGCTGCCAGATCAGTGCTGCACCCTCCTTTTCGAGCACACATGTCTCCACTCCTTAGGGAACTTCACTGGCTTCCCATTGACAATAGGATCCTTTTTAAGTCTATGTGTATTGTGCACAGGGCTTTTTATAAGCATTCTCTGAGATCTCAGTCTTCCCTCCTGTACTCTGTCACTCGAATCAGACTCTCTCTAATAGGTGGACACACTTTTTCGGTGTTGGCTGCAAAGGCTT
Source organism: Ambystoma mexicanum (assembly GCF_040938575.1). NCBI lineage: Eukaryota > Metazoa > Chordata > Amphibia > Caudata > Ambystomatidae > Ambystoma > Ambystoma mexicanum. The sequence goes on from NC_090936.1 coordinate 864,730,222, forward strand.
GGAATGATCTTCCATTGCATCATCTGGTCTTTCGTTGGGCTTTGAAAATGTATCTGTACTAGGTTCTCTTCTTAATTCTGCCATCCCTCTGCTCTATCTAGCGCCATGATGCCCTTGGGCATATGTATGCTTTAGAAATGCACATAACATATCATTAATCAATACCATGTTCCATGTCAATGTTGTGTTATGCAATTTTACAAGTTGAACATCAAACATCATTTCTAATTTGCTTACATAGTTGTATGTAGGGAATTTGTTGCTGTTGATTGAAGCCACATTTATGGACTGTTTTAGTTTTTTTTAACTACCTTTGAAGCACTGCCCACTTTATTTGTATTTGTATTTTATGTATTTGTATTTGTATTTTCAAACAAATATTTTGTATCTTTTAGCTTATTGATTTTATACTCTACCATACATGAAGATAAACAGAGAATGAAGATACTTGAAGCTTTTTAATTGTCATCTTGTGATGTTTTCTCTCCAATGTTTGGAGATCAAACAACTAGAATTTGTTGTGAAACTTCAATGACTTGTAGGGCCTTTCATCAAGCACTGAAGGAAAGGATTTAGCCCACTGGCCATATGTTTTTAACCATTACATAACACTACAGTATCTTCAAAAACAAAACATATTACCCTGTAATATAAAGCATATTCATTGACTATAGTGTATATTTGCAAAGCGGGGCCTACCATTGCAAGATGGCATCTATGATTGTACTGCTTTAGTTGTATGTCTAAGGCCAATTAAATACACTGTCTGCATCATACAGCAGCTGATTGAAAGGTATTGTACGATTTGACTGTATCCAAACGGTCACATGTACAAAAAGTCCTAAAAATGCTACCACCAAAGGTTCGAACACCAAAAGTTCAAACCTTTGTTGGTAGCATTGTCGGTAAGTATTAACAAAAAAAAAAGACTGCTGGGGTTGCGGGGGTGTCCACGGCAACACCCCCCGCTCGCTATACTCTAGAGCGGGGTGTTGCCGTGGAAACCGCTGCAGCCCCTGTAAATAAAAAAGAAAGAAAAAAGAAAAGGACCCTGCACGCCAGTTCCCGATCACGGAAGTGAAAGGGAACTGGCGCTGCAGGGACTCAGCATGAAGAAAACGTAAATTGGGTATGTTTATGTTGGGAGTGTGGGTGGGAGTGTGTTGAGGGTGTGGGTGGGGGGGGTGTCATGGGTGTGTTGTGGGTGCGGGTATGGGTATGTAGGGATTGTGCATGTGTGTTTGCATGGGAAATGTGCAAACATTTGGTGGTTCGCACATTTCTCATGCAAACTTCCCGGCCAGAGGAAAATCAGCCACGGTCGGATCACGTAGATCCGATTGGAATGGATTGGAAGTCACGTTATTATACTCTTTAAACACGATAAATATCACTGGCAGCAGTCATACACAAATAAAAGCCAATAATCAATCAAAAACCAGGTTACCAATGCACCAAGGAGCTTCACAATGTTTTGTCTTTTCCTCTTGTTCAATATCAAAGACTATCTTTTAGCCTTTAGTGTTTAGATTATCAGGATACCTGTAATACTCTCCTACCAAGGTTTTCTCTGTTCTTTAGTTGCACATCCTTGGGATTGCCTGGTATACTTTCCTTGCAGGGCCTCTTGTTTTCTCACACTTGTAATGGCCTGGCATACTCCTCTGCCAGGGCTTTTTGTTTCACACACTTGCAACTGCCTGGTATGCTCTCCTGCCAGGGCTTCCTGTTTCACAGACTTGTAACTGCCTAGTATAATCTCCTGCCAGGACTTCTTGCAATGGTCTGTGTCTCCAACTCCACCTTTGATAGTTTATCACATAATCTCTACTGGCTAATTCTTTTATGTAATAGTCTATTTCCTCATGAGTGTTTTGCTCACACTTCCAATCACTCACCACCTTAGCAGTGTGGGTTAATGTGCATTGTCCATTAAAGATTCTCTCGAGGCAAACATGCTTTTAACTTCTTACTTTCACTATCAAGAAATGATTTCCTGTCTTTATACAACTTGCATTGTTCAATGTTTAACATGCAAGGTGTTTGCCAATGCACCCCAGTGTTACCTTTGGCCTATCGTGGACTCACTGGCTGTTCATGGCATCTCCTGTTCTGCCTGTGGCTCGCAGAGCAGATCCACTTGATTCTCGTGCCTTTATCCTGTTTGGCTTTTGGTTTCCACATCTCTCATGGCACTGGCTGGGCTTCTGCTCTCCTTGCGGCTTCCTGATATGCTTCTCTTTGCTTCCTTACATCTGGTGAATGCCCTGGAGCACTGTTCTCGCTTCTGGAATTCCTGCATGAAAGCTTTTCTGCATCTTCCCGTTCTGCCGATCGCATGAGCCGGTTGACTTCAAAGTGCTTCTTTCGGGTCCCCGGCCTCTAGAAGAGCTGCAGCCCACTCCCACCAGCAGTCAGCCATTTCTTCTTGTGATCATCTTTTAAACATCACAGGCACAGATGTATGGTCACAACAACTAGATTGCTGTCCGTGCTCTGGGCTTTCTCTGATCAGTATTTCTCCATTCCTCTTCTTCATTGCAGTGTTAAGGTGTTTCTGGGATTGGTCGTTTCTTTTTACCAATTTGCATGAAAACATTGTAGGAATGGTGTCAACATGTTCTGAGGGCAAGTCAATGTTGGAGAAGAACTGTCTTGGAGATTTGTTTGAGGAAAATTCAGCACTCTCCTTTTGGGAAGCAGGGAAGAAACTACAATAGGCCATTAAGATATTGTGTTGGGGAGATTCATCCTGTTTGGGGAAAGGGGGATACCATCTCTATTCTGTGGACACCGCCACTCCCTCACAGAGTTCTTTTATCCTCCCTCATGTAGCCACCCGCAGGGCCAGGATCAGGTAGTGGTTGCCGTCCTCTTGACCTCATTGGGGGAGGTCACCTACGGAAAGGGAGCAATGATGCCATTGGATTCATTACACTACGTACTACAGGTAAGTCTGGCTCTGCCAAAGTTCTTATCTCATGGTTTCAAGCTTTAAGTGTGGTGGGGCACCACAGCACCTGTTGTGTTCAAGTGCTTTCCTTCTATCCCTCCCTCCTCACAGAAGTGCTAGCATTTCAAACCTCATGCCGAAGAAACAGGATCAAAACCATGTTACATTTCTCCAATATTCTGTTAAATTAGCTAGGTTCTTGCTGGGAATTTTGTAACCGGTTGCCTAGCATTAACACAGCAAATTGATAGCTCAAGTCAGTATTTTTGCTCCAAGAGTTTTCATCCCTATGGTCCAGACTCACACTATTGACTGCTGATCTTGAAACAAGTCATATGACAAATGCCTAACAAAGCTCAGAGATAGAGAAACTTATCGTGGAGCATCAGGATTTTGCTCTTAAAAGGATCAGAGAGCAGGCTCCAAGTGAGCAAAGGAGGTTTGGCCCTTTCATCAAAGAGACATGAGTTGAAGAATTTGAAGATGAACCAGCTCCCGAGGAAGATACATAATTGAAGGGGTGAGTCCTAAATAGTGAAATGAAGTTGTTTTAGCATGCATAAAAGAAGTGCTGAAATTTTCCATTGAACCCTCTGGATCTACCACCCATGGAATGTTTCATCAGTTTTGTACCAGTACTTTATCAAACCCTTTTCATGAAGATTTCCAAGACACCATTATCCGGGAATCGTCTGAAGTGTATAAGTTGTGTTTTCCTCACCATCTGGAAAACTATACCGTAGGGGAGAACCTGCAAGTTTGTGGCAGTTTTAAGGAGGAAAAGCTGGAAATGGTTAGATGTCATCAGAAAGAGCTAATATATGAATAATTGGAATATACCTTTAAAATGTCAACAGTCCTACACGCTATCGCTGTTATTTATGTGTAGATTGTGATTACTTTTGTCTCATTCGAAAATAAAATGTTAGTCCTTAAAAGTGGTTGTCACATTTACTCTGAAGTCAATGGCGTCTCAAAAATTGCCATATTCATATTTTGAATCCTCAATTGTACTTTTAATTAAACGTTCAACATTAAATAGCACCTAACAATATGACATTTGAGAATCTGATACTTTATTTGACTTGTGAAATATGATTATGGTGAGGAGTCAGAAATGTGAGACAGACAACTTTCAGATGGTTTGTCAAATAATGCCATTGTTTTAAATCCAAAATGTAAACAAAACACCTCACTTAGCTACTCTAATGGGGATTTCCTGGCTAAAATAAACTAACGGAAACACTCTAATATAATATCTCTGGCCCTCACACTTATACAAATACATAATCAAGAAAATATATGATAATTCACAATGTCAATACTTGTATTTGCAACACCTTCAAAGTCTTTGATTGCAACCTGAGCAAATTCCCCTTGCCCAAGTTTTATGTCAAAGTGAGTTCTGTTGAATAACACACAACAACAAGGAAATCAGGTGTTGAAAGAGAGTTCCAACACAGTTCTTGACACATTCGGGTTGTTAAAGAAAACTTCCAATACGCCACAGTCCAGCACAGAAAAGATCCTTCTTTTCCTGAAAATATGCAGTTCAAAGTTCCTTAAACAGCACTAATGTTATTCTTGGACTGGATGATTTCTTTTAAATGATTCACAAAACAGAAATAGGTTGAAATGGGCTTCTCCTCGTAGTGCTTCTCTCTCAGCAACATGAAGCACAACAACTTTGTTCTGTAAAAGATACAGTGTTACTCTCTTAGCACCGTAAGCACCAACAGCTTTTTTCACAGTGCTTCCCTCTTAACACCATGAAACACAACTTATTTTCTTTGAGAACAACTTCACAGTACATTCAACTTCTACCTGGATCACTTTGTACCAGGTCCTCCCTCTACTTCTACTTCTTTCTGACCCACTCTTATACCAGAATCAACTCCATCAAAGGTACCCCATACAATTTCACTTTCCTGCTTCACAGTGTTTTACATCTTGTGCTGCTTCTGAAGTTTCAGTTCCACTGATGCTTCCAAACCTTAACACCACTACGACTTTAAACATATTTAAACAACTCTTCCCAACTTTGTAGCAAAGACAAGATTTATACCAATGCCATTTTAACTCTGCTAGACAAGCAATGTCTCTTTCTTTTCTTAATACCAACATGCTTCTACGGTAGCTTTTTAACCACTCTTGTCTTTTGTCAAGCCACCAACCAAGCACTTCCAATGCAACCTCTACTGACTTTAGCAATTTGGCTTTGTGACAAATTGCTATTCCTCTTACACCATAGTGTCTCATCTACAAGCATTACCTTTAATAATGTCCTATCAGCCCCTTTTCCTCGGAGGGCAACAATTGTTCCTGAAGAAACAGTTATGTTAGCTTCTTTAAGTTGAGGACAATACTTTGTTCAACTCGTGGCTGAAGGTAATGCTTGTTTGCTCTCTTCCTGTGACAATATTGAGGTTAAACACTTGGTTTCACATGATGCAAAGTTATTGTGGCTTTTATCAGGCTTTCTCTTTGTTTTAGAATCACTTTTAGGTACACGTGACCATTATTAAAATTGTTATAGCTGTTCTTAAAGAGTTCAAGATTCAAACTTATGCTGTGTATTCCTCTACACGAAAGTGCTACATTTGTTACACTCCATTCTATGACCCTCTTGGTCAATTTCTGTTGATTTCACTCCATCACGAGTGAAAATCAACTAGTTACAGTTGCCCACCTGACAATGACGAAGGGTTGAGAATACTCTTAATTACTCACCGGCTTCTTGTGACCCTTTCACAGGTTGCAGGACTTCAAGCATGTTCATTTCTAACTGGGCACAATTCTCTCAGCAAGCTGCCTTCAGTCCCACTTCAGAGGCATGGAGATCGACCTATCACAACCCCCTGTAGTATGCCAGCCTCCAGGCACAGTCCTCTGCACGCTTCTTGCTGCGTGATCTCTGCAATCAGGTTCACATGGGGGAAAGCTTATAAATCTTATACTTTTCGCTGTGCAACCTCTGAAATACAGAATTTGGGGGAAAAGGACCAACTCAGGACTGGTAACTGGAACAAGCTGATGGAAAATCATGGCGTCCTTTCTTTCCTCCCACGTCTGTGGATTCTGCCAGCAATGTGATTTTTTCTGCCACTTTCTCCTGCACAAGCTGCTGCAACTACTACTGCTCATCGAACCATGACCACAACTAATGGCCTGCACCTGAGGGAGCTTTTTAAGCCTCTTAGCCTCCCTCAGGTGTGGGCTGTTAGCCTTAATTGCCTGACCTTCAGGTCTGCACTGCTCTTCAGCCCTCTTCTTCGTCCCAGTACCTTTGGGATTATCGGACTTGGCATCACAAGTAGCTAAATTAGTTTTACATTGTAACTTGCTACTTTTTACTACAGAATTCATTTGTTCATAGCTTTGAAAATATATCTCACTATGTTTTATTTGAGAAGGGAAAGGCAGTTCATTTATGCCACCATTTCTAGGTTCCCTTTCACTGTACCTTTGGGATCAAAGTGGATTTTTAGCCATACAAGACTCAACGGGTTCCTCCTTAAGTGGGATGTTTAAAGATTTTATACTCACTTTGCCTATACTACCAACCTTAACATTGGGCTCAGATACTTCATAATGGCAGTAAGCCATTGTATGTCTTGGCAACCTAGAAAGGTCCCTCAGTTGAATGGAGAATACTGCGTCTCATCCCACGGGATCTCTTCACCATCCTGGGCCCTGTCTCCTCCCAGGTGATCCTCCCGCAGTACACTGCCCCCAAGGTCAGGATCAGAAAGCGTCTGCCTTTCCCTGGCCACCTGTCAGGAAACCTTAGGCACGGTTAAAGTGAGGGACCTGTAGATTTCATCACATTTTATAGTAGGGCTGCACAGTTCAAATTACTAACCTTCAGATAATATAGTTATATAGCATCCTTTAGTAGGTCATTTATTATGATTAATATCACATTTTCTAAAATAATGTTCACTCTCAGGGTCTGCTAAGCCTGACACAGTGCGCGATTCCTAATCACATTGCTCAATGTTTCTTTGACATTCACAAACGTCTACAATGTAAGTTGCACGCTACACATTTAGATGGTAGACTGCATCTGTTCTTCACAACCAAACATCTTATCAAATACAGTATGGACTCTGGAGCACATGGCATTTCACAGAGAGTTGGAGCTATTTCTGCCCTGCATGTTCAATTCATGTCCAGTGGGACATGGAATTGTTGGTCATGATTGGTAATCTTGATTCCAAATCATGACCTGTTATATAACCATCTCTGTTGTAGGTACAAATGACTTCTTAATATGGTAACATGTCCCATCCTATCTGTTTCTTAGAAAACTTAGTCCAGTGCAACTCTTAAAGTTTGGTTTTACTTGTTCTTTGCCAGTGAACACTTCCTGTTTATCCAGTATTCACATTCAGGAATGGGAGCTTGTGTTCCTAATACAATAAGTGCTGAAAGGGCATCTTCAGTTGCTCTGGTGAATGCTTTGAAATACTCTTGTGACCTTTTCCCAAAAAAGTACATGTGCAGTCGGGTCCAGCCAAGACATGAGATGCAGGTCACACAGAATCCTTCAAGGCACCTAGTGATAGGAATTTCTCTGAAATTGAAATAATATGCTTTGAAGTAGCACAAAGGGAGGCTCTGGGTTTGTTTGGATACCGCCTTTTAGCACACATGAAAACACGTCAACCAATATATAAAGTTGTGTAGCTCCTCTTTCTGTGGCATCGAGGGCAAGAAGAATTATCTTCATGTTTGTGCACTACTAAAACAGTCCAAAGTGCCCTGAGGCCCACGGGCATTTGGTGCAGTATACGTTTCTTTGTATGCATCAAACACTAATGGACTTCATTAAACTGCCAATAGCACTTTTGAATTGTGTTTGTGAATGCACCAGTTCGATCCTTACATGTCTGAATGCCTTTCTACTTGTCAAAACCTTTATTTATTTATTTGCATTTATAAAGTGCACAACGGCCCTGGGGCATCGTGGCGCTGTTACAGAGTGCTTAGTTTACATAGGTAACACGACAGTATTGAATACATAGTATAAACAGGTATCAGACGAATGATATCAGAAAAAGAGCGTGCATTATGCTGTTGCTCGGGTTACAGAGAAACAGCATGTATATGCAGGTTAATTAGGTACATTTAGCAGAACAGTAAGGTTTTTAGCGTTTTGCGGAAAGATTTGCGGAATCTTTCATTCCTTAGTGTGGTGGGCAGGGCATTCCAATTTTTTGGTGCAAGGTGCTGAAAACTGGACCCTCCTGCTTTGGTTCTTTTGAATGTGGGTACACAGATCTGATTGGAGAGGTGGGGTCTAGTAGGTCTGCTGGAGGGGTTGGGGGTGATTCTTTCAGATAGGTAGGGTGGGGCATCTGATGAGAGGCACCTGTGTGTGATGGCCATTGATTGGAAGAGTATACATTCCTTTACAGGTAGCCAGTGGGCTTCTTTCTTAGCTTGAGAGATATGTTCCCTTTTGGCAATGCTCAGCGTTGCCCTGAGGGTGTTGTTTTGAGTGACTTGAAGTTGTTTTTAGGTTTTTTGCAGAGGTGCCCAGGAATAGGGAATTGATTGATTGATTGATATTTTAGGAGATCAGACACTAGAAGGGCTTGTGCAGGGAGTAGGATGGTTCACAATGGTGCACAGTGTGGCAGTTACACAGTTACGGCGTGGATAGTGCTTCCCGCATGGGGGAGAAGTGCGAGATAATTGTGCCAATTAATGTAGATCACACAAGGATGTGGGCCGTCAATGTACGTACAGGTAGTGAGGTCCTTTTCCTGGCAGCATGCGGTCTGTCGGCACGTCCGACACGGACAGGCACAGACAGAGCTGGCCCTTAAAGCTCAGCCCTTAGTGTGTAGGCCTTGCTCCGGCTGACGCCTTCCGGGCACAGCTGGTGGCTGTTTGTTGCGGGTTGTAGCCAATCCGGTGCAAGTATGGCCCGGAGTTGATTGAGGTTGCTTAGCAACCAAACATCTATGAGGAAGCGGCCATTTTCGGTGGCGCAACGCTGGATTTGGGCAATTTCATAAGTAAAACAAACAACAGCTGGATTGAGTGTGTCACCGGGATCAGATGGGTCTGTTGATCGTGGTGCAGTAACTCATGGGCAGCAATGGTGCAGCTTCTGATGCAGCTCCTTTTCCTGCAGGATCGTAGAAGGAGCGGGGGCTGCTGCCCTCCACTCGTCGGGAAGTTGGCTGAATAGTGGTTGAATTGTGCTTCTGTCATGCCACCAACAATTGCAATAGATGAGATTATTTCATGTGGGGTATCAGTAACTGCTCTTGTTAGAGTTGTTTGTTGTATCGTGTTCTGCTTTGTGGTTGTGGTGGTGGGATCGGCTTAAGATTTCATTCAGTTTGCTTTTTTGACTGAGTCAAACTAGTTCCTGATAGTCTGTATGCGACCAAACCAAAAAGAAACGTGAGGTCAACTAATCAAGTAAAGTTCAAGGATCAAATTGTATCATAGATTCCAAAGTGTAACTGCATTGAAACCAGCATCTCCTGAAAATTCCTAAATAACAAGAAATATGTGATATGTCCACAGAAGGGAACCTAAAGGAGTTGAATGTCATTTATGACTAGAAAAGGGGCAAGAGGAATATGACTTTCAAGATCGCAAGATCAAGCAGTGGTTAAGCCCTCAATTTGGTGCAGGTACAGTTTTAAGGTCAAACATACAAGTTGTTAAAAGGATTTATTTTGAGGAACAATGTGAAATTCTAAATGCCATCCTGATTGTTGGTGGATCATCAAGCTTGTACTTCAGTCAGGAAGCCTCAATGACTCATGGAGAATAGCAGGCATTTCTCAGGTGACACCGATCGGCTAGCCTTCATTGTAAATTATGATAGTATCCCCCTTCAAGAAACATGGATGACACAAGCCTGGCAGCATAGTGGCTATTTCAAATCTGCTGAAAAAGGGCAACCAGGCAAGCAAATCTTGGAGAATGCAGGTTCCGTGCAGCACCGGAGTGTGTCACAAAGCTGTTTCATGTAATTTAGATACAAAGCATGCAATGGCGGCCAACATTGCCTTCTCAAATGGGGATATCCTTAGAACTACATAGGTCCATGCACATTGGTGAATGCAGGGGGATATCCGAAAATCCTGACATTACTCACAGATGTAGCAATGAAATGGCTATGAAAAGAGGCACAGCATACATTAATCATCAGTAGAAATATTAATGAAAAAATAGGGACCAGCGGGGGGATTCAAGATGTTCAATCTGACTATTTAAGATCCTCGGATATCCCCCTATTAAGCCATAAATATGTGAAATCTGATAGCAAGGGGTGTCGCCTATCTGAATTTTGCATTACAGCTGACTGAATTTCAACACACAACAGCTTCATGTCAGAGCACACAGAGTGCTAAATGTGTAATGCCAGAGAAGAAAACCAATTGACCCATTGCATTGTGTTTACAGTGGAAGGTGGTAAAAACTAAGAGAGTTTTAAAATAAAATACATAGAGTGAAGAGTGGTCATAAGTCAATGATTTTACATTGGTGCTACAAGGTGGTTATTCATTAATTCCAGGACTGGGATTTGAACCTGTGTTGCTCTGCGTTGCCTTGCTTCCATGACCCAAGCGATCCACCCACCCGGCCTGGCTATAACTAGGGATTGCTGTTACAATAGATTGCCTAACAAATGGATTCTGGGTAAGAAGGGGCCCACAACTGGAGGAACATCTGAATGCAGGGGAGTTGCTAGGTCTGGAAAAGACCCGGGGCTAAACTGATGTTGGAACTGTTGGGACTGGGGGCTAGCTAGTCTTTTGGCTGTAGCTCCTGAGATTCTATCCGGGGCTACAACCAAAGGATCAGGGCCTATAGCCCCCTTAGCCCCCCTAGCAACACCCCTGTCTGAAAGCCAGCTTTGTACAAAAAGAGACAAGCAACACTGGTCTGGATAATCTTTGGAGACTATGAGGCAAGGGCGGCAGGCCTCGCTGACATTCATTCTGTTCATGCTACTCAGTCTTATAACCAACTAATATCATCTAGGACTAGGTGCTCACAAAGTACAAGTGTATACAGGAAAAAAAATAAGACGGCGACTACAACAGAAACTCATTGGTTTGATAAAGAACGTGGCAAAACTAAATTAGAAATGATAGAAGCAATCGGGTATGTACTAGAAAAAAGTGAGAAATACGTGAGAGTCTTTCTTTAACATAATGATACAAATCACTTTTACTTTCCAAAAAGATTCATAGAATAAACCTTGGCAGCAACTCAAAAGAGCCGGCCACAAAAATGGTAAAAATACTTTTTGGCAATATGTGGTGCACGTACTTGGCCAATATAAATTGAGTGTGGATGCCAACATCTCTGAATGCCAATGGCTAGATTATTTTACTCAAATGTTTAACGGTGTAGCATCAGCAAGGGCTCACTATGGAGTAGAGCATAGGGTTAAGGGTGTTTCAAACTCTAGGGTGGAATTTCAAGGGCCAAATGATTAGCATTCCACCTCTAGCTACACTCTAGATTCTAGTGAATTTGATGATACAAGGCCAAAACAAATGACGAAAGGCAACCGTGGTAAACCCTCCTTCATGAATGAGGTTTTGGTAACAGTAGAACGTTCGGGTGAAGAGGAGGCAGTGGTCGAAGTGAGCGGGAGCGGTCGGGAGCGGTGCTCCTGTACTTTTTTAAATTACCTTTTACAGCACCTATACTTTTATTTTAAAAAGAAACCATTCCGGAATGGTTTAGTTTTAAAATAAAAGTTTAGGAAGAAGTGGAAACTTGCACTTTCAGTGCACTGCCCTGCACATTTCCTTAAACAGCAGGTGCAAGTGTTTGGGGGGGGTGTATTGTGTGTGGGAGGGGACAAGGTGATGGGGTTTGTGGGGAGCGAAGCAGGCCAGCAGGGAGCATAGTTCCACTACTTCTTTTCGTACACTTCGACCACTGAGAGGAGGGCTAGTGTGAGAGCAGTGCTGATGATGAGGATCGCACAGCAATGGGCGAGAGTTATCATCTGGGGAACTGGATGCTGCTAGGCAGAGGAGACAGGTCCTGACACCGTCATCCAGCAGAACACTGAAGGATGTGGAACTCCTCTCAGAAAGAAAGGTCAGAATTACTCTTGCTGTGAATATTAACATGTGTGTCTTTTTCCTTCAAGTGTCTGCATGTGTTGTGTAGGGAATTATCCTTACACAGAGTTAATGCACTCTAGGCTGTAGGGGCGGGTGATCATGGCGTCTGCACTGGCAGTCCAGGGGCACGAGACACTGTGCAAACGAATACTGTTCTCTGGCCTCCCCAATCCCATCAGGCAGTATAAGAGAGTGATTTTCTGTTGTTAGAGCAGCAGGACTTGTTTTCACTGCTCCTGCCAGCGACCCCTCCAAAACCCCTCCTTCCCATATCACACTATCTCTGCAAGAGCAGGAAGGGGGGATCTGGTGGAAATTGGGAGGGGCTCCAGAAGTGAGAGAACATATAGGGGAGGAAGAAGGGCCAGGATGCTGGGATGCGATTATCGTAAGAAATCAACGAGAGAACAGACCTTATCTGTCCTTTCTTTGCTGGGTGGGCGTTCAAATGCAAACACCTAGGGGCTCATTGCATCATGCAGAAGCAGTTCAAGGCCTAGCCAGTCACCTATGTTGCCAGCACTTAATGAAATATTGGCACAGAGTCCTATTGAGGACCGGGCCCATTTCGTGATATGTTTAATGATTATGCGACCTCACTTCGAGATCTCTGCTAAAAATAATGAACTTTCATTTAATAATCTTTAGCTACATTTGGCCTAATGGTGGCTTGGAGCCCTCAGATTCTGTTGGCTTTTATAGCGAATCAATTTCCATCTCTGCTTGCTTGTGCACCATAATGATCTTTATATCAGGGGGTTTTAAACACAAATAAGCGTGGTAAGGCCTGAACCCATGAGGATGTAGGGCAGTGAATGTCTGGTTGGTGACCTCTATGCAGAACCCTTTTACTATATCATATCACTAGATGTTCTTGCAAGGAGGATGTCAGTGTTAGTTTGGAGGAGCATTATCGGGAGGGTTGCAAGGTAGACTGGGAGTGGGGGGAGCCGAGATTAGAAGGTAAGAGATATGAGGAGGCTTAGATGGGTGTCCAGTCAAAGTTTAAAATACATAGTTTCGAAATACAATACTTTCGAAACAAAAGGATTGGAAATAAAATGTTTGAATGCGTTTTTTTTAATGTATTTTTTTTTAGGTTTCGTATAGGAAAGATTAGTGGTTTTTCCCCAAAAAACGGGGTTGGAGGACCCCCCCCAAAACATAAAATGTGCATTCAACTTTTTATTTTAGATCCTTTTATTTCAAAAGTAATGCATTTCGAAACTATGTATTCGAAACTTTGACTATAAACCGGCTTAATGGGATGCTCGGGCTTGCCTCTTCTGTGGGGGTTGAGTTGTGCCCTGGGATGCCTCATTGGCAGAATGGGCCCAGCTAGGTTGGCACTGTTATGGATCACCTCACTATGGTGAGATGGTTTCCTAATGCTGCATTGAATCCAGGCCACCCAGAGCAAGTCACCCCCATCAGAACAGGCAGGAGAGCTTCACATAGTAGTTCTGCTCCAGCCTTTTCACTAACATCAGCTTTGCTAGCCATGCCTCATGTTTGATTTGCATGGATCTATTTAGCATTGCACACCTCCAGTTTCCTACGCCTTTCTGCTTTTACAGAGTACACTTTGTGGTGCATTCCAGGGTCCTTGGGGAGGTAGGAAGGCTGTTGGGCTGTTGCTCACCTAGTCTTTTGTATCGTACTACAGTGAGAGCTTTTTGTCAAGCACATGAATTGCATTCCACATTGGGACTTCTTGTTGTTAGCTGCATGTGATTAATTTGTTAAGCCATTGTCCTTTAATTGGCATGCCACTGCATATCATTCACTGTGCATGCACACTGCATGTAGTGCTGCACCCAAGAGCATACAGCTGAATCCCACAAGAAATGTGGTCCAGCTGCCACATAGCCCCTACATTCTTCCGTACACTCCTTGCCTCTTCTCTATTCACTCTTCGGCATGCAACCTCTCCACACTTGGCCCTTCTCCTACACTGCTGCGCCCTATAGCGAACAGTGGAGCCCCACAAAAAAACGTGGTCCAGCTGTCACATGGTCTGGACCATCTTCAACACACTGGTTGCCTCTTCTCTAACCACTCTCTCTTCCCTGAGCACTTCTGCTTTTTCACCCAGAGCCTGTATTGAAACCTTTGCTGCATGCCTTGCAATGCTTCGAGTTGTCAGTCCACTGTCCAAGGGCCTTGCTTCCCACAGAGCATCACCGCCATTACCTGTAGCCGGAGCCGCTATCCACATATAAGAACATATCTATTTCAGACAGCCTTGGGACATCTGTATTTTGTTTTGCTACTTTTACGCGAGTATGGCACTAGTGTCGAATGATTCCTCTGGGACAACCTTTCAAGCCACCTGTGCTTAAGTAGATTTTATGATATTTCCATTTGAGGATTTTACTTATGTCTTACAGCAGATTTATATGGCAAAATAGCACTCAAATGGCGTCTTGAAATTGTGCCACAATACAGGATCCCTTGCTCTTCTCCCTCATCCTTAGGACACACACCTGCCTTTTAAAAAGTCTATAAGTAGAACCTGCTGGGGTGGCTTGGGCTGTATTTTCGTCATCTGCGGCCATGTATTACTGCCATTAGTAAAGGTGGCTTTTCACTACATTGGACACTGCAATACCTTGTTTTGTATCCAATATAAAACATTACTACTGCATTGACTGAATGTATAAAAAAGTGATCATCTGTTGAATGCATCTTTGACATATACATGTTGCCATCTTTCTGCTCCTCCTCTCTCTACTCTCTTTTTGTTTCGTCCCGTTATTCTTCGTCCTTGTGTCTTTTTTCGCGCCCTGATGCTTGCGAGCTTCGGCGCGTTACAAATAAATAAATAAAATAAAATAATAAATAAATAATATATGACAATTGTGTGTGCTATTTGCATGAGACTGCATGTCCTCAAGTGTGTATGTCCTCTGCATGTAAAGAAAAGGAAAGCGCTCGACTGTAGACATTCAGACCAGCTGTCACACAGTTACTAATCCAGCAGTCCTCTCTCTGCTTAACACACTGCTTTGCATGGCTTTCATAATGTCCTGAATCTAGTCATCTCTACTATTAAATAAATATTCCCCTAAATTCTTGCTACTATTTTGCATGCAATGTAAGACTGTTTTTTTTCATGCTTGCACAGACTACGATTTTCCCAAGAGCCTTCCACCCCAAATCACTTAAATGGCATACAATTGGCAGTAGGCACAGTGCACGTAGGAAATAGCGCACTGTAACACAATAGAACAACCTTCTAGCCCCTAACTGACATCTCTTTATGTAATGCACTCTTTACCAAACCACAACAATAATAAGCCCATCAACCACAGAGGCAAAGCACCAAGACTGATGATCCCGGCAGGAACTGTTCAGTATGCCAGCAATTGGTGGTTCGGTTATATAAACCATCTTTCCTCTTGTTGCGACAATGGGGGCCTATCCAAAGTCCTGGCCCAATTCCATCACAGCCCCTCTAAATAAAAAAGGCCCCTAACCTCACACTCTTCATAAAGGCCCATCAGCCTTATTGATACTGACTGTAAGATCTTCAGCCGCATCACACTCACTGAACTTAATGATTGCATTAACACAAAAGCAATCATGAATATGGCACAAGGGGGAGGGGGGGTTTAGATAAGAGCTGTCCACAGTAGATTACACATGTATTATTATGCAACGGTCTCACAGATATGTATTTGCCAAGCATAGGCGTCTGCATGTGGCCTCACTCGAACTCTCGTCATAAGAGAGTGGTTATCGGTCAAACTAGCTGAAATGGTCATCGTCTGGAGCCTGTCAACCATCTTTGAGCACCACACATCTGTTTTGGCTATAGCAGGAGCTTAGCGAATAAGATATGATATGAATGTTTATTTATAACGCGTTTAACACCCAGAGGTTTCTAAGCACGGCCCGGTGATCGAACCTGTGTTGCTCTGTATCATTTTGCTTCCAAGGTGAGCATGTTGCCGCTGAGCTATCCTGCCGAGACAAGACAGCACAAGTAAGAGGAGAACAACAAGACTTTCTATTAGCTCCAGTCCTCGTTTGCCTCTATGTAAGTCATGTGGTCGAGGACGTTTTTTAGTGGTATTACAAGATGTGGAATATATAGCTCGGGGACTGGTAACCTTGTTCCAATATGCTGACAAATCTATGCTACTTGTCAGGACCCCAGAAGCTTTGAAAGTGCACCTAAAAGTTGTGTAGCAAATTATTGCAAAACAAAACATCTAGCCTTAAATGAGTCTAAGACAAAACGTACAACACTGAGCGGAAAATGAAGCAGGGAGGTCAACACTCATTCGAGCTACATGGGGAACTTATTGAGCATTTAGACCCCTTTTCCTATCTGGGTCTGAGTTTGTCTGAATCTCTCCCCTGAAAATCAAATATATCATCAGCACTGAAAAATGCAGATGCCGTGACAAGTTCTATCAACAAACATAATAACCCGCCACAACATTTTCTGAGCTCTGCAGTACACGCGCATGTTGGCTTTTTGTTGCCACAAGGGAGAGTGTTCGACATTGCAGAAAGATATGCAGCACAAAGGGACAAGCTGGTAAGAGAAAACCTGGTGTGCCTAGCTTGGAAGAAGCATTGTACAACAATGCATGCATTGAAATATAGGAAGCAACTATCAAAAGATCTGAGTACCCTTGGTACCCTTGGCATGGCGGCGTCCTGGAGTTCAATCATAGCACTTTAAATGAAAATGACAATAGAGCTTGACTCATGCAATTAAAACAATCAACAACCATATGTAAAAACACTGTCAAAACTTTTTGAGAGAGGCAGCCATTAGTTTCTCTTGGAAGCAAGACAACGCAGAGCAACACAGGTTCGAATCCCGGTCCAGCGCTTAGATACTGCTGTCCTGTATTAAGTGCCTTATAAAAGATACATTAATTAAAAGATACATTAATTAAGGGTTAACATCCGGAGGAGGAGGCTCTTAAGCACCATCGTCTCTCTGGTCCAGGATATAACTGATTTCAGACTACAAAAATCAGCTCCCTCTTACTGGGGGAATGTTTCTTCTGAAAGATTTTAACCAGAATATTAATAAATATATTTCTGTCGCATTTTTAGCTATTGCATGCAGAATCGTAAGGAAACTAGCAATTTGAAAAATATTTATTTGAATTCAAAAACATGGTTTGGGGAAGCTTTTTCTGCTCCATATGTATAGGCTCTGAGGAATGGTCAAACAATAGATCACATCTCCCCTGAGTCACGGGTTCTAGGGAATTATCCTTGCCTGTTGCCTGATGGGTGGGTTCATGTTTTCCGTGTTTTGATTATATGGCATTATTTATCATGTTTTTTCATGTTTGTGTTGTCCTTTGCAATATGCATCACAATGTTTATTTCGGTGGTGTACAACACATTCAATAACAACAATACAAATAATTAAAATGAAACACATATCAATGCAAATAACACAAATACAATATTTAGAAAGCATATACATCACTTTCATGGCAAATGCTTTCTAATATAAAGTGCAGATTTTAGATAGGTTAAAAGAGACCATCCCACACTTGGGTGGAGATCCAACCAAAAATAGAAAAGTCAGGGCAGGCCAATATTGAGCAAAGCCCAACTCATGAAGCAAGGGACGCAACACAGACCCTCTCACTCCCCCATTGCAATATGTATAATGGGCTGTGTGTATTGTGTTATTTATCTTGTATAGTTCTTATGCTGTTATTGCTGCTATAATTGTAATAGCAAAAGGCTCAAGTGTTGTTAATTATATTTGAATAAATCGGCATACATTTTATTTCAAAGATATTGCCCATTAGTAGGAGTTTGGTAGTGCAGGGAAATATGGTGGTAAAGTGGTGCTAATTCCGTTGCCACCTTTTTACTGACACCCTTCCAGTTAGAATAAAAAGTGTAGGAGCAACCAGCAGCATATTTCCGGTTTTATCCCCTTCTCTTTACCACAGAAACTGCAGTATTGATCACACATGTAAGTACCGTGGACAGAATTCCCAAAGTTTTTATTCCACCAAATTCCCCATGGAGTGAGATAGACTCTAACAATGGGGTTTAACACTGCTGTTAAATTACTCCTACTCTAGGAGTAATTTTGCTGGATCAAAAGCCATTTAGGTTAAGTGAGGTTAGCAGTAATTCCAGTGGCATTGCTACCAAGCATGTACCGAGAGACCCATTGTTCCTACACGCCAATGTTACCAGAACATAGACCAAACGTGTAAAATGTCTTATGACACCTCCAATCCAGGTATGAAAGGAGGAGTTTATACTGTATCTGCAATCCAATCATGTCTACTTGTTTTTCAAGCCTGGGGAACAGGCTTTCGGAATGGCAATGAGTGTGCCCCACTGTTGGTAACTATACAAAAACAAACACAGGTCATATATGATGTTTCAATAACTATGCTCTACAGCAGGAGCAGCAAATGCTTTTTGCTGTCCTCTATGATCCTGAAAATGGAAGTTACTGTGGGGACAGAAAGACAGTGTGAATCAACTTCCTACACACATTCTATTTTTTTTTAAATGTATTTATTTTTTTATGTGGTTTGTTACATACCTTTAAAATCTCACGCGTTGTCCATTTCTACTTAGTTCGAATATCAAATTGCAAATTTCCACATAAAAGGAGGCATCAAAGAGACATTAACATCATTATTTACATTAGATAACAATTGATCTCTCTTTGAAACGTCTCGTTATTTCCTCCAAAAAAAAGTCAGAGCAATTGTTAATTATCTATTTGAGACTTCAAAACACAATCTCCATCAATCGTAAGCGCACAGCGTTTGATAATCTGCCATAATGTCCCCCAAGTGTTTTGTTCTTTCCGCCTTTAAAGCGCTGCAGAATAGAATCAGGTTTTTCAGGGTTTCATCTCGCAGTCTACACGTTCTGTCCATGTCAGCATTATTTTTCCAAAGAATTAGTATCTCTTTGGTCTTAAACAAATTGAGATGAAATTTCATGTATAACAATCTACGGTACTTCTCTGGGTATTTTCCCAGGTATTTCTCCGTCTTATTTAGAACTTTTGATTCATATGGTGCAAGCTGCACAATCTTGTGTTTAGCTCTCTGGTCTCCTGTGTCAATCCAATCCTGTAGCCAATGTTTTTTTTTTTTTGGCTCGGTTCTGTTCTGTTTGAAGAGTGACAATGTCAATGTCGTAATCTTGCATTGTTTCCTTACAGAGTTCAGCCCAGAGGGTCAGAATATTTGCTTTTTCTCCACCACATGGATCTTGGATTATCTTGAATTGCGGCAAGACAGTTTCCATCGTCATTTTGCGATATAGTGTTAGCATATTCCAGCATATAGTTGTATTTATGGATAACAGATTTAGTTCGTATCGAAAGCATGCTGTAGACACTACCTTTGGGAGCCATAGGACCTTAGACCAAAAGATGTTTTCTAGGGAAGCCCAAAATGTGTAAGGGCATCCCAACGCACATTCAGCGCCGTGAATCAACACCGGAACAGATTTTTGCTTGTAAAATGTGAGCACTGGTTTTACTGAGAACTTGCCAAATTTCTTATGTAAAACCGCTGCTTGTATTTCCAGTTGCCGGCATTTAACTTTGTTTTTTCGACCCACGGTGTATCATTCAGGCTTGAGCTGATCATGGACCAAGATGCCATGTATGAAGGATGCTCTTCACTGACTCCTTCCCAAGGTGCCATTGAAACTTCCTGTTTGAGCGTGCGTTGGTCTTGCTTATGTCTTGAAGAGTCAGAATTTCCAATTTGTTGATGTTAATGCACAGCCTATTACTATTGTTGTACGCTTTGATGGCGTAGAGTTTACGTTGCAGCCCTGTTGGTGTTGCGTCAATCAAGACTAAATCGTCCTCATAAGGAATCCAGCTAATGTGTTTCCAGTGATTGTTTGGTGGGAATGATGGAACACTTTCGATGGTAGTGCCAATGTCAGAAAGAAATAAGTTGAATATGATTGCGGCCAATGGGCACCCTTGCTTTACTCCACAAAACGTTTTTATAGGGCCCAAAATAGTTCCTGTCCGATCAAGCCAGATTTTTACTTCAGTGTTTGCATGCAATTCTTTTATGGGCAATAGCAAGCTTTGTGGGCAGTTCCTGTTTTTCATCTTGGCCCAGAGGATTTTGTGATCGATAATGTTGAACGCATGGGATAGGTCTATGTATGCGAGAAAGACCTTTCCTCCAGTTCTTATTGCTTCTATCTTCATCAGATTTAATATTGGAAGATTCAGACCACACCCTACCCCCTTCACAAACCCCGTTTTCCTGAGATCAAAGTGTTGACTGTTATTGATCCACCCCGAGACCTGCTGTTGGAGTATTGTGGTGTAGATTTTTCCCAAAACGTCTAATAGGGCCATTGGCCGATAATCCTTGGGATTTACTCAATTGCCCTTTTTAAAGATGGGTACAACAATCGCACACTTCCATAATTTCAATGTTGAGCATTCGTTTGAGATTCTTGAAAACAAAAGTACACAAAATTCGTCCCATTTCTCAGTTTTATTTTTCAAAGTGTAGTTAGTAAGGCCGTCAGGACCAGGAGCCCTTGATTAACTTATTTGTTTAATGATTTCCATAATGTGTTCTTTATGGAATACAAAATCCCACTGATCTAATGTTGGGAGCACTGGCTCTTTATTTTTGCCTTTCTTTTTATAGAGCGGAGTATAATTTTATTTATTTATTTATTTATTTATTTTGTATTTGTAGAGCGCACTACAGCCCACAGGCAACGAGACGCTTTAAGTAAACTTAAGGAGGCTTGCTTGTGGGTTACAATAAGCGGCCCAAGAAAGAATGCTTAGATACATTTGTTAGGTTACAGTTGTTACATTTTGAAACATTACAGTTGTTAACTCATTTTCGTGTCCAGATAACAGACTGCAATACAGATAGATTTCATATACATAGTGACAAATGTATTACAGATCTAATGGGGATCTGCTCTTTAGATAAAGAGCCTGGTTTTTAGGGCCTTGCAGAAGGCTGTGTGAGAGTCGATGGATCTAATCTGAGCTGGGAGGTTGTTCCACAGGGTTGCAGCCATAGTGGGGAAGCTGGTGCCTCCTGCAGGTACTCTGCGCGTGTGAGGAACTGTCATGCGGTTGGCATAGGCTGACCTTGAGGTTCTGGACGCTGTTTGTTTGGTGATCCTTTGTGCAAGATAGGGAGGAGCCTGATCATGAAGACATTTATGTGTTAGTGCCAAGGTTTTGAAAACCACCCTTTCCTTGATAGGTAGCCAGTGTACCTGCCTCCTGACCCCCGAAATGTGTTCCTTGCGTGACATGCCTGTAGCAGCCCTTAAGGCATTATTTTGGGCAATCTGGAGTTTGGCGAGGTTTTTTTGAGAGGTTCCAATGAACAGGGCATTGCAATAGTCCAGTCTGGATCCGATGATGGCTTTGGCTATGGTGATGCAGTTCTGTTGGGATAGGAAGGGCCTAATGGCATTGATGAGTTTGGAGTGGTATGCTACGGAGGAGGCGGCAGCATTGACCTGTCTGTCCATGGTGAAGCTGGGTTTGAGGTACACACCCAGTGTTTTAATAGTTTGAGAGACTGTGATGGGAATGTTATCAATGGTGAAGGATTGGTACTTTTTATTAGGTTTGCCCAGTGTGGATGGAGAGCCGACCAGTAAGAGTTCGGTCTTATCACTATTTAGGCAGAGCCAATTCTCTGCCATTCAGCTTCAGTCACCATATTGCTCTGTCTTGCCTGAGCTGGACAACTTTCCTCATTTATGACCTTCCAAAATTCACAAGAGTCTTTATTTGCTTGTCTAGCCAGCATACCAATAACACTGAGGTCCAAACTGCTGGTAAAGTAATTTATAAAAATATTTTTGAAAATAATGATTCAAATGTGGAGTGTATCGTTAACAATATCACTTGGAAAACAAATTTAATGGCTGTGTCAGACTTTGAAAGCAATCAAGATGGTATCGAAGAGGAAAAAGGAACAACATTTATTTTGATGAGTATTGTGTTACAAAAGTCAAAAATGTATACCAAAAAATAAATAAGAAATACATATATAATCAATGAAAACATTGTGACACTTACTAGACAATCTGAGATTAAACAAAGATGCAACAAAGCATTTAAGCAAAAAGACATTAGGCAAAAAAACAGATTAAGTCATTTGGTAGTGAAAAAATAGAAACAGTATCTACATCACCCTAGGATGCAAAAGATGAAGATAGGTTCGTGAAAAGATGTCTCCACTTTAATTGTGGTAAATTTTCAAATTATAACTTTGAACACGTCTGCCAACGTGTAGGTGTCTTTGCGTAAATGTTCTTCAAAACTTTTTGATAAACAAAGTATTGACAGACATCAGGAACACGTTTCGGCAAATTAGCCACCTGTCTGGCAATGAACTCCCAAAATTGCCTTACTCAGGGCGAAAGAAACAACAACAACTGGACCCTGTGGGGAAGCAAACAAAAGATATTTTTATGTTCCAGGTGCCAAAGATGTGAGTGCTTAATACACTTGGTTCCTGACATTAACTATGGTTACAACCTCCTAGAGCTTTGGCTAACCAGTTCCAATTGTTCAGTTCTTGTATTTTTCTGGCAGCTTCTTTATTGGTTGTGCTGTCCTCAGACATTTTGTTGTTACATTCAAGTGTAATCTTAATCCGTTCTCCAATCTAAGCCTCTAGGAGGGGATTATCCACTTTGTTGAAGTTAGCAATTTCAATTGTATGTAACTTCAAGTTATCATCAGCGGGCAATGGCATGGGATCTATATGTCTTTCCTTAGCCTTATGTTTTTGAGGCTCTGTGCTGGAAGGTTTAGTGCTGTAGTTTTTATCTCCATACCCATTGTTGTGATCGTGTTTTATTTCAACAAAGTAAAACCCCAAGGATAACAGCACCGGCACTGCCTCTAACATGAGATTGCATATTAGCCTAGATTCAATATGCAACTTGACTCTGTCATTCTGTGGTTCATCCGATAAGTCCATGTTGGTAGACTAAATCGTTCTCAGCGAGGGGACGTGATAAACAAGACGTAGCACATTATTCCTATTAAGGACCTTAATCAACAGGATCCTTTCAAGAATTAAGCAATATTTAGATTGTGTATTCAATCGAGAACCATTTTCCGGGGCTTTATCAAGCTTTCACCTGTTCTTCTGTTGTTCATCTGTCATTTACTCATGTGGTGCTCTATCGAATATACTTGCACACTCCTGGAACGGGAGGTTTGATAAAACTGGCGCAGCCTTGCCCTCCAATTCTTTATTGTTATTTCTTTTTGGCAACCTTGGGGCCATGCTCTCATTATTCATTTTTGTTAACTGAGTTTCTGCAAGTTTTTCCCATTTTTCTTCCAGTGTAACAAAGCTTGAGTTCAGCGATCTTACAGTGGGGGCTTGTTGGGGTGCTTTTGGTATCAACAGCTGGCATACCCGCTGTGGTCACGATTCACTTTGCCCTTTTTTCTCATGACTACTTGGATGGGCCGCTTTTGTCGGAACACAATTACCACTCTCACCCACCTTTATATAGGAGGTTTGATTAGATTCCAAGTCTACTTCGTTTTCATAAGTAGACAAGTTCATTAACTCACTTATGGATTCTTCGTCCCTCAGTGTTTCAACCCCTATGTTTTCTTTCAGGGTTTGTTTGTCAGGCAATGCAGCTGTTTTGGTTTTTCCCAAGGGGTCACTCAAACACTCAGCGTTAAGGGTCACATTCACTGTTTTGATGTTACGCATTAATTTTCTTTTGGTTTGATTTTTAGTTTGTTTGATTTGAAGAGGTTTCGCTGGTTTCTTTTTATCATTCACAAAAGCTGAGTTAAATATCGGGTAAGATTCTTCAGTATACCCTGCATTTGGGGCATTAAAGCTCATGACCATCTCCAGATTGCCGATTAGCCCCTCGCCGTTTGCCGAAGTAGATGGGTTTGGGGATTCTAACGTCTCCTCTCTTTCACCTGGGATGGAAGCAGGTGGCCTATTAGGGTTTGTCGACTCGCTCTCCTGTTCCACCGCTTGAGAGTCTGTGATTTCATCCAACACAGTATTGTCAGGAGTGTCATTTAGTTCGATATATATTATATCGGGAACAATAGGCATCATATCTCCACCCTTCCAGGTTCTTCTCTGTTATTTCTGTCAATAAGAGAGGTATTTAAGCACACAGGTCGTGACCTTTGAGAGCTTTCTCGTTGACTGCACTCACACGATTCCTGAGTGTATTTCAGCCTGTCGCAGGTGTGCAAACATTGATTGTGTTTCAGCAGGCCCATGGTTTCCGTTGCTACTTCGGCAAGCAATTTTTTGTCCTCAATGTTGTTGTGCTTTTGATCAACCAGAGCATTGTGTGAGCTCTCAATCATTTTATTTCCATTTGATGCTTTTTATTTAAGTATGTTATTATTGAATTTCATATTTACCAATTTGGAGTTCATCAACGCTGTCAAGATAGTCAGGTCTTTTACGTTCTTGTTCATCTGCTCATACATTTTTAAAAATGGAGCAATGGTTATTAATAGAGCTTAGGTTTGGCTGTAACTCTTGAAGTACTTTTTAGACTATATATCCCAGCTCCCTGTATCTCTCCTTATTTCAAGTCTTGACCTCAGAGAAAGTAGGTCTTACTTTGGGGAATTCACGTTCCATAAATGAGGAGTCTGACGATGATTCATCGGATGAGGGCAAGCGGGACCTGGGGACAGCTCTACTTGGAGCCACGATACTTGAAGCAGGTGCATCATGATCCAGCACCTGCACTCCACCATGTCTAGGTTCCCTTTGTTGTCTTTGATATGTGTTATTCTGTTGCTGCGAGCAATTTAACGTAGGTGAAGGGCTCAAGTCGATTCATTTTCGTTTTAGGGCCCTGCTTTTCCATTTGGTCACTAACAATGTTGGTACAGCTAGTGTTGGTGGTACTGCTGGTATTGCAGTATAGCACATTGAGTCACCTGATAAGGCTTTTTAAAACGTCTTCTTTGTTTTTGTTGTTGATCTCAGAATGTATTCGTGTCAAATTTTGTAGCAGTTTATTTACTACAGCCATTGAGTTTCGTCTTTCAGCCACGTTCGGACACAAGCCCTCTACTGCCCTATAAGGTGCAGCTGAATGTTTGGTGCAGTTTGTTGCTGTTTCTGTGGCTTGAAAAACCGTGTTCGAGTAAAAAAAAAAGCAAGCTTGCGCTCCTCTCGTTAAGGTCTACAATTATGGTTAGATCGCTTTCAACTGTCCCTTTTATCTCATTGTTAGGCGGGCAAGGAAATTGGTAATCACCACCTTTCACATTAGCACTGATACCACTGTCAGCCCCATTATTGCTACCACTAGTACCGCCGTCAGGGTCATCTGCTATCATGGTAACATATGAGACGCTTTCTTTTATGACAAGAGAGGGTGATTTGCTAGAAGCGTTCATGACTCCATTCACGTTGGGCTGACCTCTGCGGATTGCTCTGCAGGTAGCATTGAGACTGAATTCGAGTCTGTGACTGGGCGCTGAGTGCTCTCACAATCCCTATCCACAACCCCCTCCCACACCCACCAAGCCAACACTCGCAAGGAGCAGTCAAGGTACTATCAAGATGAAACAGTTCTGTAAGGTACTGGCACCCTCCCCACCCCCCTTTACGCCACTGTGGGAACAACTACTGGTTCTGCTCTCTCCTGTTCTTAACCCAAGGTTCACAACATGTCGATATCGGCTGTCGGTGCAGTCTTTTTTAGCTACTATTTGGACCTGCATAGGACTACATCGGCAGAGGCATTGTGCAGATTGCACGGACTCGACTCCTCACTCGTACCTGAGCACCCTTCCACAGCCTTTCTAGGCATTGCACTCGACGTTGTCCTTAATAAACAAGAGGCAGCTGCATTATCAATTACTTGGCGTGCATGCTCTGATTCCGCTAGACCATGCCTCAGTTGCAGTCTTGTTAGGCGTTGGAACATCTTAGTCTTCGCTTTCGCAGGGACATTCACTAGCCCGGACCCAGGCTAGTTACAGGAATCCATAACTACACGTGAGGATCAACAGGAGCCTCACAGTGGCTCACAGAGGACTCCTAATGCTCCTAAGACTCACAAGACTCAGGTCTGACTCCACGGAGAGCCAGGGTCCTTCAGCGCTTAGCTTCGCCTCCGCCAACAAACACTGAAGAAACCCTTCGTAGACCGGACTCGCACACTAGTAAGGTCTCTGGTACTGGTCACTAAAGACTCAGGTCCGACTCCACGTTTGCACCGCAAAGAGTCAGGGTTTTTGAGCGCCTAGCTCTGCCTCCACCAACAAACACTGAAGAAACACTTCGTAGACCAGACTCGCACACTGGTAAGGTCTCTGGCACTGGTCACAGAACCCTCACAAGACTCAGGTCCGACTCCGCATCCACTCCGCGGAGCGTCAGGGTCTTTGAGTGCTTAGCTCTGCCTCCACCAACAAACACTGAAGAAACACTTCGTAGACCAGACTCGCACACTGGTAAGGTCTCTGGCACTGGTCACAGAACCCTCACAAGACTCAGGTCCGACTCCGCATCCACTCCGCCGAGCGTTAGGGTCTTTGAGTGCTTAGCTCTGCATCCACCAACAAACACTGAAGAAACACTTCGTAGACCAAACTCGCACACTGATAAGGTCTCTGGCACTGGTCACTGAAGACTCACAAGACTCAGGTTCGACTCCGCCTCCGCTCTGCGGAGAGTCTAGGTCTTTGAGCGATTAGCTTCACCTCCACCAACAAACGCTGAAGAAACACTTCGTAGACCAGATTTGCACACTGGTAAGTTCTCTGGCACTGGTCACTGAAGACTCACAAGGCTCAGGTCTGACTCTGCTTCTGCTCTGCGGAGAGTCAGGGTTTTGAGAGCTTAGCTACACCTCCACCAACAAACACTGAAGAAACACCTTATAGACCAGACTTGCACACTGGTAAGGTCTCTCGAACTGGTCACTGAAGACTCACAATACTCAGGTCCGACTCTGTGTCCGCTGCGTGGAGAGTCAGGTTCTTTGAGCACTTAGCTCTGCCTCCACCAACAAACACTGAAGAAACACTTTGCAGACCGACTTGCACACTGGTAAGGTCTCTGGCACTGGTCACTGAAGACTCACAAGAGTCAGGTCCGACTCTGTGTCTGCTCTGCGGAGAGTAGGGGTCTTTGAGCACTTAGCTCTGCCTCCGCCAACAAACACTGAAGAAACACTTTGTAGACCAGACCTGCACACTGTTAAGGTCTCTGAGACGAGCAAAGCTGATTCATGCTGCACAGAAAGCAAGACGTGCAAGACAGAATCACAGCCACGGTCAGAGATACGAGGACACATTCCAATCTGCCAATGACCAGAGGACAGCTGCAGAAAATAAAAATAAATGTAGGCTCAAGAGCTCGATTTTGTGGTCTCTAAACACGTGGTACAGCCAAGCTATACAATGGACAGTTACCCATGGTGGGAAAGCAGAGCCGATCCCAGCCAAACCAGACGTGAACAGCAACAAGTCTTGCAAAACTCTGAGCACACTCTCATAGGCAATGGTGGTACACCCAAGTCACAATGCAGACACATAGTCGTTCCCATCATCTTGAAGAGGTGCACAGAGGGCTGAGAACCAAATCAAGTCCCAGGCCTGGGGAGATCAGCCCTAACCAATCACAGCTTAGAAAGTCAGGGGTGGGTGGCAAAGGGTATGAACCAATGGTAAGCCCATTACTCTGCAACAATGTAATAGATCGTTTTTTGGGGACGGGACAGGCTAGCCACCTGACATGCCAGAGCCAGTAGAATAACATCTATAGGAGGCCATATAGGTAAAAGTACTCTCAATACCCAATGCTCTACATTGATAGGTTTTTTTGGAACAGGGCCCAGATGATGACGCCAGAGTTGTACAAAACCTGACCGCACACATTGGAGAGCTGAGAATTACTTGAGAATCTCGATTGTCTTGTATGATCCTTGCTGCTTTTTTGGTCATAAACCGTTGTTTGAACTTGTCGTTGACTGAGTCTGCTCTTTATTTTGGAGAAGGGTGTTGACCGTTAGGAGTCAGGCAGAACCCCAAAACTCTGGCATACCTTGGGAGAAGATCTCCTCCAGCAGAGTGGTAATATCATATGGGGGAGTCATATTTCAGTGACTGCCATCACAGAGATTGCGAATTCCAGGTTTTTGTTTTATTGTAGAGAGACTGGGTATTTCAATGTCCCAGAATGATTTCAATTGGAGATAACGTGGATATAGACTTGGGAGGTCGCAAAAGAGAGGCATGTGAGGGAGATATATTCGGTGTGGGAAAGGTGAGAGTGGGTGTAGTGATTGGGGTGCTATGTGAGCAGAGTGTGAAGAGTGGCATTGGAAAGGGAGAGAAGTTGTGGGACAGTTTGCAGGGGTAAACGCAGGCCCCCAGAGAGAAAGAGTCAGGACAGTCAGGAGTGGGAGGAAGATGGGCAGGAGCATGGTAGACTGTAAGCTGGTCAGTGGTTGAGATGGAGGGGCCAGAAGATGTGCAGGGTGTTGGGTGCTTACTGTGGCTGGTAGAAGGGAAGGGCAACAAGAAAGGGGCTGAGGTCCTCCTAGGCCCTTTCGGGCACACACACAGGGCCAAACAGGAGACACCCCAAACCTTCATGCCATTATCGGAGGATGCATGGCACTGGATTGCATTGGAGCACACATATGAGTGATGGCATATGACCACATTGACCAATTCTAGGAAAGAAAGATTATCGAGACACATTTCTAAAACCTGCAATAAAATGGAAAGAAGTGACGTCAATAGAAAGAAACTCAAATGAAGGCTACAAGATAAACTACAAATCAATGCTTGAAGGTTTATAATATCATGTGTTTGTATACAGATTCAAGCAAGATTCCTGAAATACTGTAATAAATAATACTACATTTTTAAGCCTCAGACTGATAAAGGGCAGAGCTGTCCCTGCTGGGATTCAAACTAGTGCTGAGCAGGTTGACGATTGTTGTTTCGAAAAAATCCTTAACCCACTGAGCTACCTTAGTACATAATATGTGATACACAAACTAAGCTGTCCTTCCCAAAATCATAAAGATGGCAGAGTGTTTGCCGAGTGTTTGGCAGTGGAGAAGGAAAAGCTCTGTTAGCCTGAAGGAAGAAAGCTCCCTGTTGGAGTCTGTTGGAGTCTGTTCTTTGTTTCTATTGTTTGGAAACCATAAAGACCACTCACAGGCGCAGAGCATAGCAGAGTGTTTGCCGAGTGTTTGCCGATGTGCGAGCAAATGGATCATGAAACATCAGGAGAGATGTATTCAAGAACCCGGAGTAAGGTCGTGTTCTAGACACCCCTGACACCCCTGTTGAAAAGAAGACTTTTGCCACACCATTAGCCCCAACATCTGCCACATCCATTATAAAGATTGCCAAGAAAGTCATTGAAAAACAAATGAAAAAATCAAGCACATACTCAAAGCTACATCCAAACAAAGGTTGCGTTTTGCATATAAATCAAACGCTATCGCCAATTTTACCTGGACTTTGCTCCTCTCCTATGCTTGTGTCTTGCCAGGCATCGGGGGAGTTGATGGCGTGTTATGAGGAGGTGTTTTGTTCCCCCTGCGGCGCTGGCGGCGCCTGTAGTGTGGCACGTGTGGGCGGAGCGGGGGGTGATTTGTGCACCCAGTGCAAGGCCGGGCGTGCTGGGGCCGCTGCGGGTGGAGGTGCGGCCATGCCCGTGGACGCCACAATGTCCGCGATTTTACTGAAGGGCCCACCACCTGCGTCGTGCTGCAGACGGGAGGGGGCGAGCAGCGGAGAGGAAGCGGCCAGCGAGCTCCCGTGCTCCGAGCCGGTGAGCAGCCTGCTTCCTAGTGTGGGAGGAGCCGTCATTGGAGGCGAGCCGGCCCAGCCTCTTGCAGGCGTAGAGAGCGAGGCTCGTTCTCTATTGCATGAAGCTACGACAGGCGAGTGTGCTATCCCTGAGAAGCAGGGATTGGGAAGCCTCTGTAGTGAGGAAAACACTATCTCACTGCCTGACTACGCTGAAAATCAAAAAAATGTGCACACATCCGAAATTACAAATGCTATAGTAACTCAGTTTGTACCATCACAAAAACCTGAAAACGCACTTACAACTGAAGCCCTAAGTAAACATAAAAGCAAAGTTGAATGTATGCAAACACAAAAAGACAACATGAACAGTAAAACACTAAAAACATTAGTACAAAAAATAAAAACACTTATACAGAAAGTATGCAATCCAAAGGACTGGAGTTATCTGGAATCCAAAACCAGATCAAACATGCGAAAAAAAGGTGCCATTCTAGTTCCGAGATAGGAACATTAAGATGGCACTTCAATGGAAAATCAGCTCCAATTGACGCAAATAGGAAACCAAAACCAAGAATGCCCAACAGTAAAAATAGTGTCAGATGAAAGAAGCTTTATCTCAAAAGGAAATGTCACTTTGGAAATAACAGATGATGATCTACTTTCAAACACAGCGGAGATAATAGAATTGCAAAAAATCAATTTGATCTCAGAAAAAGACAGTAGTAAGATCTCTAATTCAGAAAAAATTCCAAATGAAACAACTCAAAAAGAAGGTACACCAAAGCAAAGTGCGGAAGAGATGCAGATTGAGTCATGGGCCCCAAAACGCCCGCGAAAACATTCACCTGCTCAGAGCACTTTTGCAAACACACAGAGTGAACTTCCAGATCCCGCTGAAGAAGTAGCCTTGACATCCGGCATCACAAACAAAATCAGTTTTGAATCTGAAAGTCTAAGGCTACATTCTTTCGAAGGGGGAGAGATAAACAGAAAATGCGCCCAAGAAATAAAAGCTTTACAAGAACAAATTAAAAATCTTCTACCTTACACGAATAACCACCCAAAGGAGACTATGCCATTGGACGACTTCTCTTCATCATCATCAGAGTATAGCTCAAATGAGAGTATCAGAAACAAAGGAATTAGTCCACAAAGATTCAAAAACTTTGCACTCAATAGGGCTTCGAAAGAAACTAGGTGTTGAAAGAATCACAGGAAGCCATCATCTCCTCAGTAGCAATAACTATGGCTCCATTTCTAAAACTGTATGAAAGCTTAAATGAAAACCAACGAGATCAATCAACAATGATTGCTCTAATGAACAGCAAAATGATCTATATCAACAATCAGTCATGGAGGCAATCAAAGAAAAGCAGAACCGAAAGAAAGAAATGGAGGGAATTATTCTAAAAACACTGATAGATTTACTTCAAGATGCCAAATCCGATAAACATCACTTCCTAGAAGGAATTCGAGAAATCATCATGACCCTAATACCTAAAACAAAAAGTGGTGAAACAAGACCTGGTATTATGCAGCCCTCGACAAGCGAAGTTCAAAGAGCCACTCTATCTGCCTCCTCTGTGATCGAATCTGATACCATGCAGCATATTGCATGTGAAGATCAAAGAATTGCTTCCTCTGTTACATGCACGGAAACGATTTAAAAGCCAATACAAACTGAAAATGGAAACAGCCAACTAATTCCATGCGAGATCGCTGACAAATTGATGAAAATTTCAGACAAAGCAGCCACAAGTGCCTACTCAATATTTGATCCAAATGCAACCAAAAAGACAGAGGAAATAAAATCAATAAACATACAAAAGATAAGCGCAAAAAGCATATGCAAAACAAAAAATGTGAACAACAAAGAAAAGAAAAAGAACTGTGGGTGTAGGGGTTTCTTAAGGAATTTAAAAGTTACAGTGGAAGATGAGATACCAAGTACTTCTGCTATGCTTAAGCCTAACAGTAAATCTGTCAAGACTCCGCCCCAATCAGTCTCAGACAAGATTTTGACTGTATCTGTGTCTTCTGAAAATTCCAGTATACATGATGGCAGCCAACAAGAACTTCTCGACTGCTCGGTCTATGATGATGAAAATTCGCAAGCAGACGAAACCCAAGAATGGGTGATTATGGATTTCAATATATATGAAGCAAAAGAAGTATGTATTGACCTCAAGGTGCCAAATGAAGAAAACTTCCTAACCCTAAGCACAAACTAAAGAAATGCACAGATAAATATTCTGAAATGAAAGGACAAAAGGAAATTTCCTTACCAAAAGAATCACCATCTGAAAATTCAAAGAATGATCACCAAAAAGATGTAGGAAACGAGCAAAGAACAACGAGCGAAAGCCAAGGTTTCTCAAGAAAAACTGGCCAAAACAACAAATGGATGAAGCAAAAACCAAAACCCCTGAAAAATACGGTTGTGATACTTGAGAAAATGGTAAGAAACTCAGATGGGCTGATACTAAATAGATCAGCAGTTATGAAACTTCTACAATATATTCCCCAAATAAAAATTATAAAATCTGAGGACATTTTGTCAGTAAGTTTCCCCGATGAAGCTCGTGTTGATCTAGTCGAAATTGTGACAAACTCGGTTATACTTGCCTCTATTATGTTAGAGGCCCACAAAAACTTCAGAGTATTGGGCTTTAAGATCACAAAATCAGCTGAAAACCGAATTACCGATGAAGAGGCAGGGGCCCATGGAATCAACAGAGACCCCTTTAAAGACGAGGAAGTGAATTACAACAAACTGAGAAAGGAGATCGTAAAGCCTAAACAAAGAGAGAACTCTGAATACAATCAGAGTCACTTGGTTGGCAGCAATGATACAGCAAGGCCGATCATAGAATCAAGGAACCGAGAAACAAAGGAAGATGGAAATGAAGAACAAATTCAAAAGCATGAAAAGGAACATTTAAACAAAATAAAAATAACAATAAAAAGAACTAAACAAATGCTTGATTCTAATAATACAACACAAACACTCAAAGAAGACCTGAAGTACTGGAATTGGCTAGCTGTAAAACCGAAACTGTAGCCACCCAAAAAAGCTCAAGCAGATCAATGGAAAATAGGAAGATGGAATACTAGAGGATTCCGTCACCTTTTCAATGATTTCAACTTTAACTTTAATAATATGCTTACAAGAAACATGGCTTAAAATTGCTCCCTGTAAGGAAGGATACGCCGTGTTAAGTAATCCAGATAAAGGAGGCCTACTTGGAATACCTTCTGCAGGCCTATTAACCCTAATTAAATATGGGTCTGGAATAACGGTGCTCGAATCCACAAACATCAACTCGAACATACAAGCAACTGAAGTGCAATTTCAGTCGGAAACCCCAAAATCTACACAAAGATTGCTAATATTGAATGTTTATTGAAACCCGGTAACAAATGAAAGTGAACAATTCATAGATCAAATAATGGCATGCTTAGATAGCAAAAGAGAAGCACACCAAGATCTGAATATTATCATCTGTGGTGATCTCAATGTCAACTGCTTTGAATATCAAAGAACAACACAAAATGGAACAAACCAAAAATGCAAGCGAGGGAAAATGTGGAATGATGAAATGGAAGCGAGGAGATTCCATAGATTAAACGGAAACATGAAGGGAGACATGCCGCCATCCAAGACCTGGACTAATGGCAATGTGAGCAACATACTGGACTATATGTTTGTCTCTGAACAGCTGTTAGCGAAAATCCAAAGCTTCAAAGTAACAACATCAATTCACAGCGATCATGAACCAATTATCGCTGTGATTTCTCACTGGAAAATCAGAGTAAACCCGATATGGGATACCAAAATCGAGTTGGAACATGGATTAAATCGATTAAGGCTGACACTGTACTGAAAAATCTGGAAATGTGGCAAGACAAAGAAAAAACGCCTGTAGAATATGATACATCTCTACATATATTCAAACAAAGCACTGGGAAATTCACAAAACTGAGAGTCAAAAAACTACATGTATATGACCCAGAGGTGATGATACAAAAGAAACAACTGAGAAAGGGTCTATACGCATTAAAAATAGAAAAGAGTGAAGGAATAAAAGAACTGATTCGAAAAAGTAAACAAAAATACAAAAATTGGCAAAAATCCCATAAATCTCAGCTGTTTCAACAGGATGCTGAAACCATGCAAAAAGCCATGAACAAAACAAACAGCAGGACATTATTGGACCTACTAAACGAAAAACAATCAACAGCAGCGGCGCTTATGAACCCAATATCAGAAACCGCTTGGATGGAACATTTCACAAAATTGTTTAATGAGACAGAAAAATCGAACTTCGAAAATAACATAGACGAAAATGAAACAAGAGCCTGGAATATCCCATTCGATAAGGAAGACATAAAGTTGTTAATTCTAAAAGCAAGCTCCTCAAGATCTACAGGGCCAGATGGCCTATCGAATGCGGTACTAAAAGAAGATCCAGAGAAATGGCCAATTTTTTGTGAAAGACTGTTCAAGAGAATTGTTCATCGAGGTCAAATCCCTAATTGATGGAAGTCGGCTATCGTCGTTCCTATTTTCAAAAAAGGTAATAGGATGGAAACCAAAAATTACTGCCCAATTGCCTTGCTACATTGTGCCGGGAAGATCTTCTCCACCCTCCTGCTAAAACAACTGAAAAAATGGATCAAAGACACAAACATGTACGATAAACGGCAGTCAGGTTTCGTTGAAAAAGTATGGTGTAATTTAAATCTTCTGATATTGGGACTGATCAAAAAAAGAGCGTATACAAACAAACAAAAACTATACACAGCCAGCATTGACGTACGTCAAGCCTTTGACAGTGCAAATAGAAATCGTCTTTGGGAAAAACTAGCCTCTAAAGGCTGTCCTACAGACCTGCTGAAAGCAATCAAAGAACTGCATGCCAAAACTTCAGTAAGAGTAAAATAAGACCAAAGTGGCACCCTGTCAAAGGACATAAAAACAACAAAAGGCCTTAAACAAGGATGCCCGCTAGCAGCCACTCTGTCTGCTTTTACATCGAAGATTTGCAATACTGCCTGCGAAATAGTAGAACTTTTCCTACAATATTAAATGGCAGACCGGTCAATCATCTGCTATATGCAGATGACCTGATAATACTAGACCACACACAAATTGGTCTGCAAAGAGCGTTAAATCAGGTTGAAAAATATATAGAACAAAAGATCTAGAAATAAATGCAGACAAGATGGAAATATTGTATTCGGTGATAAAAGATGGAAAAGAAGCAAGAACGAGAAATGGACAGTGAATAAAACACTAATAAAACCATGCGATGAAATGAGATACTTAGGCATCCAATTAAGTGGAATAAAAAACTAAGAGCCCTGGAGAAGGATGTTAAATATGAAATCAAAACAACTAACAGCACAAGCGAAAATCATTAACAAAAGATACGGAAAGTTCTCTCTCGAACCTGTTATAACAGTCTACAGGCTTAAAGTGATACCAACATTAACATATGGAGCAGAAACATGTATGAATATTCCGGAAGAATTCTGGAATACCTTAGAAGAGCTTTTCTGGAAAAACATCCTACCGATACCAAAAGCAACACCAATGACGGTAATTCGTCATGAACTTGGCCTGACTGCTTTATATGTACACATCTGCTATAACAAGCTGATGTTGTACAGAAAAACAATGACCAACTTGACGCCTCCTCAATTCGAAATATTCTGCAAAAACAATTTCAAAGAAAACGTAGTGGAAGACTGGAAAAGAGACAATGAACGAATTCTAATAAAGTTAACGCTGGAAATTCAAACATTGGCAGAAAATCCAATAGCCGTCAAAAGAATGCTATGGGCCGAAGACTGGTCAAATACTGAAACAAAAAGAGCACTGTCAAAAACCCATACACTCTCGAAAACTAATTGTGGTGTAATGCCTATTATACCGAACTATTTGTGCAGATTGTGCAAAAGAAGTGAAGAATCCCCCAGTCACTTGGTATTATTTTGCACTAAGTTAAGAGATCTCAGAAATTTGTATCCAAACAGCAACATCCTTGAATTATGCGGTTTAGACTCGGAGAAGTGGTGGAATCTAATATATGACTGTCGAACTCCAAGAATAAACTTTGTAACGGTCAAATTTTTAGAACAAACCCTTAAAAAACTAGACCTTTGCGACGAAGAAGATGCAATGCAAAAAAGCTAATTGGTGCAGCTAGGAAGATGTACTGTTTTACCGCTAAACTTGTTCAAAATTTGTTTTTAAATACTATTGAAGTAACTGTTGTGTAATTTGAAGGTCTCTACCAAGGTAGATTTTATTTATTTTATTAAGGGTTTTTTTGTTTTGTTTTTGATCTCTCTTCTGTATTTTTACGTTGATCTCTTACTTAAGTTAGATCTCTTTGTTAGAAACAAAATTTTCTTTTTATGATTGTGAAAAGTTTGTAATAAACCAAATACACTTAAATAAAAAATGTTTAAAAAAAGATAAATTATTGCAATAGACTGCTTCATTCTCTCTGTCCCTCCATAATGCCTTGCTTTATTTCACGACAATCCTTGCTTTACCCTGCCTGCACCTAACCAAAACAGGCAGAACGTTCGGAGTTATTCATCAAAGCCACAAAGCTCCTTTTCCAAGGCTCCACTACACTTCATCCATTGCAAGCAGCCAAATCACACACCACCACCTCCTCCGCAGGAACGTGGGGTGGCCAAAATGTCTTGTGATTTCCCGTCAAGGAATTAGAACATCCTGTGGGGATTTTTAAATCTCGTTTTGGGCAGCCGAACAGTGGATAGCATACAAGACACAGCATATAGTTCTTTCAACGATGTGTCTCATCTTCTTCTCTTCCTCAGCAGACAGAGCTAATATCCCCTGCTTTGGCATGAAGTGTAGAAACGCGTTTTAGCGTGGGTTTGCTGATCGCTTTTCCACTGTCATATTGTATTTTGCAAAACCGTGCACCTGTAGATAACATGAGCGTACCCTTAAAAAGAAAACATTATGTTTGGAGCCCAAGTCCAGATGCCCCCTTTGGCTTACATAAAAGCCAACCAGAGAAGAAGCTACCCGTTCCACCCGCCCCTGGGACGGCCTGTTTACATCCTTGATGACAAGCCTGAGATGTGAACTATGCGGGGCTGTAATTAAGGGCACGCTTGTCTTGAAGGTGATCTTCTTCGCAGCGATAATATCTGCGGTGTGCACACTGTTAAATTATAAGCTGTTTATGACTAAATTAACCCTTATACCACACAAAGACGGCGGTTTTGTGTGTGTGGTCATTACGCGTGCACTCTTTTTTTTACTGTGGGCTTGCATCCTTTTCAAGAGCTCTTGTTTTGACTGGGAACTCTTTTAAAAACTGTACACGGCAGGTTTACCTCCCACGCACGCTTCACTCGCCGTTGTTATGTTTTCTAGTGCTCCGATAACTGCACGCGAACATTCACAAGACACACGTTCACATTAAGACAAGGTTCTGCAGTTGGCCACAAACATACATAGCAGATTCGTTTTGTTCCCGCAATCGCTCGTATGTGAACATGCGATATCGTCACTCAGGAAAAAACACAGAAAACAGGAGACTAGTTTGTCATTAGAATATTTGGCTGGATCAGATGTTATAGTGATCGATATGTAGACTGTAATAACGGACTTTCTTTACTTTTTACTCCTCTGGTCCATTGCAGTTTGTGGTGGTGTTGTTTTTATGTTTTACTCAGGGACGACAGCCAGCACGTGCAGATGGAAATACCTTGAATTTGAGTTTGACTTTGGTCTGTTTCATGAAAACCTAATTTGTATGATATTAAATATGTCAGCCCACCTTTCCGTTAAACAAAAGAGGATTCAACAAGCTCAGATGACCTCTGTGAACTATCCCATATCTCCTTCTGAAACATGTCTGGGCCCTCCTCCTGACATTGTTGGCTGAAGCCTGATAACCAAAACAATCACTATACGTAATAATCGTCAGCAGGTCAAGTAGCACAACGAGTAGAGCGCAGCGAGTAGAGCGCTCGCTTTGACATCTGTGCAGAGCCTTTCATCCTTCTGAGGTCGATAAATGAGCACTACACACCGTGGGTAATAATAAGCAGGGGCAAAACTCAGCCTTTCATCCTTCTGAGGTCGATAAATGAGCACCACATAGCACTATATAAGTGCCAAATTATTATCAATTATATCCATCAATAGGGTCTTTGTTTTGACCACGTTTATGCACGGGGTATTTGCTACCCTTCAATGCCAATGTGTACGGCCGTTGCACATGTGTTTATTCAGCTTTAATTTGTAAAAAAAAAAGAAGTGCCAATGCCCAAAAAATCTTGTCCCCATAATGCCGGCCCCAGAGCCAGCGGGGAAACGCCGCAGCGCAGGCCTCCCGGGTCAGTTCAGTGGGATAGACATTTGCCAGGTACTGCCATAATGGTGGTACCTGGCCATAAAACGTTAACAGCTGGGTAATGCTGTGAGTACCTGTGTTGGTACTCATGTATTGACCTCAGAAGGATGAAATGCTGAGATGGCCTTGCTGGGGATTCGAAGCTGCAACCTGCAGGTCACACACACATATATCACAGCAGTGAGTCATCAACCGACTGAGCTATCACATCGGCTATAGTAAAATGAGTAATTATTCTGTAGTGGACTATACCATTAACTACTAACTGAGATTTAACAGCAGACCAGTTAAATTCATCTGCAGGTCTGGTGCAAAGTTGTCGCATGCCAAACCTGCATGCATCTACTTTCAGGCTTCAGAGGTTGGCAAAATAGGGAAAGCAGCGCACTCACAGGACATTCCATACTCTGAGCACTACCTCATACATGCAACAAAACATCCTGCTCCAATCCACTAACCGTGCCCGCCCTGGAGGGCCTGTCTGCAAGATGGCGGCCTTCCCCAGCTGTGTGTTAACTGCGAACACACGCACTACTGTGCACCCGAGCACCACCCTATACTGCCCCTACACACACGTACATATGTACCCCCCGCGTACCCTATTTGCGGTCTCTCGACACACACTACAACACAATTCGACAAATTATAACAATGTTGACTAGAAAGTGCCGTATTGTAGACCTGTGTCTACTGTAACTGGGGCATAATAAGCTAAATTCACTCTCAAGGAATACCTGTAGTGTACAACCCAATACTGTTAATAACCCCAAAGCCAACATACTGGTATGAACATAACCTATCGTAGCTGTTTCATACCAAGATTCCCCATTGGAGTCATACACCCTACATTGTGATACACTATTCACCATAGCATAATTCTCTCCCTCTGCGAGCACTATACTGGAGAGAGTAGCATCTGGTGTAAGTTTTCACATAGGGGGGTGTGGCTGTCGCCTGGGCTGTTCAGATACTGATGGCGACTCCGTTCTCTGTCTTCACGTTATTAATGTGGAGCGCTATATTAAGGCGCTTGAATGCAGCTCACGTTGGGCTTTTGGCGCTAGTCGATAGGATGCTGCAAGACTCCGGGAGATATCGATTTGATAGGAAAGAGCTGTTTATCGAGCGCTCAGGCTCTGCTGCCAGAATGGTCCCCCATGAGCCTCCGCAGTGTAGGTAATGGCGGAAGGACGCTGTGCTTGAGCGCGCAAGGTCTCCAGGTAAGAGAGAGGATGCGCGCCGCGAGGGACGTTCTCCATAATCGGATTCCGCGCACAGGCAGAGTTTAGGGAACACCCTGTGGCAAGTTCAAGCAGTGTCATGGTGACGATTGGGATAACCTCTGGCAATTAACTTCCCGCTAACTGTTGGGAAATGGACGCAATGTTACATACCTGCTATATGCTGGAGGCACGCGTGTTGGCAGACCCCCGGATAGCACTGTGGGAGTGGCAGACCTTGGTCTGAGTGCCATGATGGAGCGTGGTGTGTGCCACGTGTGATCTTGCAGCCAGTGGATATGTGGAAGCACAGAGATGAATTGCAGAAGGCAAATGCCCTTCGACATATGGGCACAGAGGCCCTCGGTGCATTTCCTCAGCTCTGGGCTTCTTCACAGAC
The DNA here is from genome assembly GCF_040938575.1 of Ambystoma mexicanum. Classification (NCBI taxonomy): domain Eukaryota; kingdom Metazoa; phylum Chordata; class Amphibia; order Caudata; family Ambystomatidae; genus Ambystoma; species Ambystoma mexicanum. Next base: position 864,770,122 of record NC_090936.1, read on the forward strand.
CTCTGCCCAAGGCAAGATGGGCCATGAACTTTGCTCCTACTCTGGACCTGTGAATCCAGTGGGGACTTTGTTGTACTCACGGATGAGTCCACGGCTATATTTGAGTAGCCTGGATATGAGCGGACTGGGGCCAGAGGGCCAACACAAGTGACCAACACATCCATTAATAGCAATTGGAGACATATTACCATATACTGTTTGAATACTGCCTGCGGCAGATTTTGCTACAACCTGTGAAGAATAGCGAATTTTAAAATCCCTTGTGTCACTAAGACCAAGTGTACAATGACTGAGTTATCAAACTAGTCCAGAGCGCAGGCCCTTCCAGCGTTGCCCTATCGCCCAATAGGCCCGTCCGAGCCTGGCCCCTGCTTGCTCCAGTCATAAGGAATCCTTTGATGGGTGGCTAGTGGGCCTATCAGACAGTGTAGGTGAGATCTTAAACCCAGGGACGGCCATTTGGATGGTGTGAGGCCTACACTGCACAGTGAAACACACCCCGTGGCAAGGTCCTGCCAGTGCTGACCAGCCTCTGTCTGTTGCCAGCCCTGATGGGCGCTGGAGGCAATGCCCCATATAATGAGCAGGACTGGCACCATTCGCTGACTGGATGGTGTGGGGGTTCGAGACCAGCGCTGGGTGGGGCTGCAGGTGTGACTGGAGATTCGTTACCCCTCTTCTGTACACACATCTTTTAGGGGGGCTGCACACTGCTTGCATCACGTCTCAGACGTTCTCTCTGCAGCTTCACACCCGTCTCCTCCCCTATCTTCCCACAGTCCTGTCGTCTGTGCCTCCTGCCAGTGACCCCTCCCCTCCCCAGCCCCACCCCCCTCTGGTATGTGGGGATTCAGAGGTGCATGTATATAATGCATTTCCTCATCTGCATTGCCCGGAATGCCCCTGAGGATGCCCGTCAGGCTGGGCAGTGGCCTCCACCGCCTCCGACTCTCCTGATGCCGCCACAACATGTCCCTGTACTTGGTCTGCAGTCTGCCCCACAGTACCGAGTCACGGGTGTCGCCCTTTCCGGCAGCCCCACCGGAGCTCACGCAGCTTACAGACAGTCTGTAATACAAATCACTGAGGGAGCAGGCCGGGCTGAGGCAGCCCCACCCAGCCCTGCCGCTCTCTCCCAGTGTTTTGTAACACTGACTGCTGGCCTGGCGCCATAGTGTTGCAGCCTGCCGCATTCATTTTTGATGAATGCAGCGGGCAGACGCCGGTGGGGCCGCAAAGGATCTGTAAGTTACAGATCCTTTGCAAATTAGGCGTCCCGCGTCCGGCGAGGCCCTGGGGGCCAGTTCCTGAAGCCCACACCTGGGTGGGCTCCAGGAACCGGCCCCCAGGGTCTCGTCATGAAGTGTTTCGGTGCCAAAAAAACAGTGCCAGTGTTGGGGACCGGCAAACACCAGCACAAATTAAGCACTGGCTTTAGGTTCAACTGGGATGGGGATCATCATTGGTGAATATTTGGAATTCTACTTTACGATGTGAGCAAGATCAGCCAGGGCCAAATGTCATAGTTTCATTGATTGGACGGTCTATTGCTCTCCAACGGTGACATCGTTAGGAGCCAGCAACAGAAGATTAGTACAGCCTCCAGAGGCTATACCTCCCCTGCTTGATCCACAGCCTCACTACCTTAGACAGAAGGACTGGGAGAATTGGGAAGGAAAGGGGAGAGCAGGGATACCTGAACAGGGACTCGCATTGTTCCCCCTCCTTTGCCCAGGTCCCCATCTCACTGTCTTTCACAGTGTGACTGGTTAGGGGGAAGAGACTGGTGTCGTAGTCCTGTATGAGCTTGAGTGGTGCCTTTTATGGCAGATTGGAAGTTTCTAATGGAATGTTTACTTTTCCATCTGGGTCAGTGTGGACCATTGTTGTGCTCAATAAACTGTGGGGTGCCATATTCAAGACTTAACAGGGAGTGGTGACTTCTTCCGCTTGTCCCTTCTCCCTCACCACCACATTTTGGCAATGAGTTTCTGTCGAGGCACCCACAGTGGTGAACCCGACGGCGGCGTGCAGCAGGGTGATCTGCCCCCATGTGTGGCGAAGAGCCTGGCTTGGTGGTGGAGGAGATGCGTTTGCTGGGAAGTGCAGGGGGTTGACAAGCAGCAAGGCCCCGCTTTCACCTTGGCGAGCACCTGCTGCACCTGGGGCCCTGCCAATGGTAGTCCCTGCTTCCTAGCAATCCAAAAGAAGCCTCAGGAAGTTGAAGAAAGGGAGTGCACTGCAGGGCCCACTAGCTGCTGGGCCAGTGAAGAACTGCAGTGTTCCAGCTCCCTGCTGATGCATCGAAGAACTGCAGTGTGCCAGGCATATTGTGTTTGTGGGTGGAACTGTTGCTGGCGTGTGTCTTCAGGGAGATTGGTTGGTGCCTGAGATATGCAAGAGATGTTGATGCATCGCTACCAGGATGGAGAAATATGATTTTGTCCTTTGATTGTGGTTCACAGACCCTGCCAGGTTTGACTGTGGCTATGGTTAGTTGGTATGGTTGTTTGTCATGGGCCTTTTTGTTGCGTCTTTGTGTTTCTCGTGGCCTTCAAGCGTTAATGCTGAAATTACAGGAGAAGTGAAGCAAGCTGCAACAGATGTGGATGGAACAGCCGCCCTACTGGGGCCAAAGAGTGTTCTGCTGCAACGGCGGAGTGTAGACACTGTGGTAGGCGAGGGCATTTTGCAAGTCAATGCAGAATAAACAGCGAAGGCTTCTGCATACATAGGGGCAATGTTTACATGGTGGAGGATACTGAATGCAGGGTACCAGTCATGGAAGATAGGGTAATACCTCATGTGAAAGGAGATAGGAAGCTTGGGTCATGGGACATAGTGAAGATCAACAGGGCTGACATCAAAATGATGGTGGACTCACTGTCGCCCTAAACCATGGTGTCTCTGAAGCTATATGAGGATGCTTTCAAAAGGTCTGTGGAGACGCTTTCACCACCAGATATAAATCCAAGTGCTTAAGGGCAAGAGCCTAGTAGAGTGTTGGGGTATGAATAGGATCATATCCATTTAAAGGGCAGAGAGACAAGAGGGAAATTATATGTGGCACACAAAGGGCTAGCATACTGGGGTGGGATGAAGAGGTGTGTTAAACATCCAAATTTGCCCTTGCAGGAGTGAGCCCATTCTCTGTGTGCCTGTGGAAAGACATATGTCAAGGGAAAGCCTCAAGGCATTATTTCTGAAAGTGTTCGGCAACAAGTGCCACAGGTCCCTTCCCCCATCATACTCACACAACTCCTTCTTGAGTCACCCCACCCAAGTCCACAGCCCACTGCAAAAGTCAATGCTCTCCCACACCTTGCATACAACCACACTTAACAAGGAGCTGAGCAGTGCCTAACTACTGTCTTTACTTATCTGCACCTTGATTAACGCAATATCCATCGTATTCCACACACTCAATGTCCACAATCTTATTATAGCAAACAACATTGACATCCTGACCATCACCGAAACTTGATATTGATATTGATATTTTATTTGTATCATGCTCGTACACAAGTGTTTCAGAGAGCAACAAGGCAAGGGAGGGGAACAAGGGAGAACACATTTATTTTATCTTACTAGGCCCAGTGACATTGAGAACGTGCAAGTGCATGGGAGAGGGAAAACGAGGAAAAGTGCATGGAAGGGGGAGAAGTGGAAAGTGCAGAGCAAAGGAAAACAGATAAATAATCAAATAAATAAATAATAAAAGGCAACAAACAGTAGTAATGCAGCCAGCAAGTGGTAGGTACTGGGTTTAAGACAGCAGACAGGGTATACCTGATAAGTGCAGTTAAAAGGGGGGCTGTATGGTTACATATAGAGACCCCAGTGCAAAGGATTGCCCAGAGGCAGTGTGGGTGGGTGGCAGGGTGAGCAGGTACCTGGGCCTGGAAGACAGAGGGTAGGCCAGGTGCATGGTGCAGAGAGAGAGATCAGCAGGGGAGAGGAGTGGCAAAGGCAGAAGCAAAGAGGAAGGTTTTGAGGTGCTTCCTGATTGGGAGATGCTTCTCCTCAAGTTTCAGAGTGGTAGGGAGGTTGTCCCAGAGGGAGGCCCCTGCCGAAGACAGAGATCTACTCACAGCTTGTTTCTTTGAAAAACAACTGACCCTGAGGGAGTCAGAGGTAGAGGAGCGAAGAGTTCGAGAGAAGAGGTATTTACAGAGGAATAGCTGAAGGTATTTTGGACTCCAGAAAGCCTTGTGCCCAATGCAGAGGGTTGAATTTAATCCTTGCATCCAATGGGAGCCAGTGGAGAGATTTCAGGGCTGGAGAGACACGATCCCAGGGCTTGAGGCCATGGACAAGTCTCGCAGTCCTGTTCTGGATGAGTTGTAAAGGGCAGAGAGTAGAGGCAGGTAGATTTAGAAAGAGGCTGTCACAATAGTGCAACCTAGAAACAACCAGGGCTTGGGAGACAGTGAGCTTCTGGGGGAAGGAGAGGAAAGGGAGAGTACCTCCGAGAAGGTGCAGTAGGAAATTTGACTTTTTAGAGACATCAGAGATGTGGACAGAGAAGGAAAGCGTGGAAGCAAAGATGACCCTGAGGTTCTTAGCCTCTCAGGTGGTCGTAGGAGGAGAACCAAGGGAGGCCGGCCAGAGATTGAGGGGAAAGGAGGGTGAAGGTGTGCCGATGAGGAAGATCTCCTTCTTGCTGGCGTTCAGGCTGAGATCGTTGGCGGCACAACAATCCTGAATGGCAGTTAGGCAATCAGAGATGAGTGAAGGAGTGGATATGGCTGGGGGAAGCCTTAAAATGAGTTGAGAGTCATCAGAATAGCACTGGAAATTGGAGCAGAAAATGGCAATGCAGTGGGTGAGAGTTGCCAGGTATAGGTTGAAAAGCCAGGGCGAGAGGTTAGACCCCTGGAGAACACCGCAGGTAGAAAGGGAGATAGATGAAAGGAAGGAAACAAGTTGTACCTGGGAGGGTCGATCAGAGAGGAAAGAGGTCAGCCAGGCCATAGCCTGATCAATGGTACCCAGGTTATCGCAGAGACGTTTGAGCAAGATGGTATGGTTGACCGTGTTGAAGGCAGAAGAGAGATCGAGTAGGATGAGTACAGAGGGAATGTTAAAGTCAAGGTTGGAGAGCAGATCTTTATGGATGTTCATGAGAGCAGTTACCATGCTTCTGGCAGCTCTAAAGCCAGACTGATGGTCGTGAAGACAGCCAACAGTCTGAAGGTTAAGCTGAGAGATGGCCAACTTTTCCAAGAGTTTGCCAAGAAAAGGAGTAATAAAAATTGGGTGATAGTTAGCCGGGCAAGAACGATCAGCTGTGGGTTTCTTGAGAAGAGGATGCACAAGAGAGTGCTTCAGAGGAGAGGAAATGGCTACTGAGGCAAAGGAGAGGTTGCAGAAATTGGCAAGGGCCAAAGCAAGGGTATCAATGTGGTTCTTGATGATTTTAGAGGAACAAGGGTGAACATGTTTAGAGAAGGCTTTTATAGATCAGACTTGTATAGCGACTTTGTCAGGGGCGAAAAGAGGAAAGGACGACAAGGAGGGTGGGGGTGGCTGAAGGAGGGAAAGTGTTCACAGAAGGAGAGGGGAGAGGACGGGCAGGGGAGGAGAGGGTGGACAGGATGTCCTGGGTTTTTGAGATGAAGTGAGAGGCAAGGGCATTGCAAAGAGCCTGGGAGGCGACAGGAGGGCTAGACACTGCAGCAGGGTTGGCCAGCTCTTTTCAGATTTTAAAGAGTTCGGCCGAGTTGTTAGATGCCACAGAGACACAGGCTTGGATGTGGGCTCTCTTCTTGGTATGGGAAAAAGAGTCGGTATTGCCTTTGGAGTAGGTGACAGGCCAGGTTGTCAGAGGATGAACAAGAAGCCCTCCATTTCCTCGCAGCCGGCCTCCACTTACGTTTAAGTGTAGATAGGCCATAGTCATACCATGAATTGCACTTGGCTTTTGACTTCAAATGAATCCTTGTGACAGGGGCAAGAGCATCAATAGTTTCAGAAATAGAGGAGTAGAGCAGCGACAGGGCTGTGTCAGGATGTGAGTCAGCCAGAGGTGTAGGGGGGGAGAGAAGGTGGCAGAGAAAGCCTCCAATGACACACGCTTCATGGGCCGGATATCTGAGAAGGTAGGTGGCAGTGTTGGGGTTGGCTTGGCCTGGGGGGAAGAAAGGGAGGGATGGGAGGAGAAGAGGGAGTGATTGCTCCAGGAGAGAGCAGTGGTCAGAGGGATGGAGAAGTGTGTTTGTTTTTTTCTTTGTTTGTTTATATGATATAGCGCAGACAAACCCTCAGGTAGCTGGGTGCAAGTATTACAAGGATACTTAATAGCTCAGTTGCAGGGTAAATATGTACATACATAGAATGTTAAACATAGTGGTTACTGCTACATATTTTGCAGTGATACCAAAACAAAATACACTCGAGTACTGGTGCAGTAGAGAATGTGTAGCAGTCATAAAGGAGAGTAAGCAGACAAGGTGTGGGTACAGTGGGGGGTCAACAGGAGGTGGAGTGGTCAGCAAGATTAGGCATCATTAGTCCATAACCAAGAGAAGACTTTTCGTCTAAATCTGGGGTAGGGTTGGTCTGTTCTAATATCTAGAGGGAGTCCATTCCAAGATTGAGCAGCTATGACCGGGAAACTAGAGCCGCCAGCTGTGGTCCGTTTATATCTAGGGACCTCTAGGGTGTAGGCATTAGCAGATCTCATGGGACGGTCAAAAATTCTCTTGTTTATTCGTTCTATGAGGTAGGGTGGTGCTATGTTATTAAGGCATTTGGATGTGAGAGAGAGTGTTTTGCGGAGGATCCTGTCCTTGATCTTGAGCCAGTGGATATCTCTTCCAGATGCAGAGATGTGATCTCTGCTCGGAATATTTAGCGCTGCTCTCAGGGCATTATTTTGGAGACTTTGCATTTTGTCAATAATATATTTATTTGATCCTGCATGTAGAACGTTGCAGTAATCCAGTCTAGATAATATGAGAGCATTGGCTAGGGTGATAAGGCTAGTTTTGGATAGAAATGGTCTGCAGGCTCGGATCAATTTACAGGTGTGTGCTGTCGATGATGCTAGTGACTTGACTTGCTTCTTGAGGTTAAGTGCAGAGTCAAGGTAGAAGCCAAAGGTTTTAACTGCCGGCATCACTTTGATGACATTGTTATCAATATTAAATGAGGCATAGCTAGGGTTAAGTTTTCTGATGGCCGTCTCTGAACCTAGGATCAATAGCTCAGTTTTTTCGTCGTTCAGGCATAGTCCATGGGATGCCATCCATGCCTGAATGAGGAGGTATATCTCATTTACCAAGGCTGAGTCCTCCAGGAAGTTGCCCGAAAGGGGAATGAGGATCTGGGTGTCATCTGCATAGTTAGAGTAGGTGGCACCCAATCTGTCTAACCTTTCGAACAAAGGCTTAGTAAAGATGTTATACATGGTGGGAGATACACATGAACCCTGAGGTACTCCACAGGAGACTTGTATAGAATCAGCGGCTGCTAAAGGGGAGAAGACTCTCATTGTACGGTTTGCTAGGAAGGATTGAACCCAAGTTTTGGCATCACTTGAGAAATGGGCAGCTGACCTAAGGTGGTCGCATAAGACTGCATGATCCACTAGGTCAAAGGCTGCCGATAGGTCAAGGAAGAGCAGCATAAATGATTTCCCATTGTCCTTCAACTCATCAATTTGGGTCTTAAGGTCGATCAAGGCTTCTTCAGTGCCGTGGAGGGGACGGAAGCCAGACTGTCGTGAGCCTAATAGGTTGTTAGCTTCTAAGTAGTCCTGTATTTGTAAGTAAGCTACTCTGTCGATATTTTTAAGTAAGAATGGGACTTTGGTGATAGGTCTGTAATTAGTCGGAATAGAGGGGTCTAGAGTTTGTTTTTGAGCAGTGGGAGCACCCAGGATTGTTTGAGATTATTGGGTACTAGATTTGTTTTGAAAGAGGCGTTAATCCATTCGAGATGAAGGGGGCTAGGTCTCTGGCTGCATCCTTTATAATTTGAGCTGGGCAGTTATTTCCTGTGCAATAACAAGGTTTAAGTGAGAGTATGACTTTCTTCTGTTTCGATGATAGTAATTTTCTTGAAGCTAAAGAGAGGGGTAGTACTGTCATGTGTGATTGGCTGAGGTTGCTGTTGAGGTAGGGACTCCGCAGGTAAAAGCAGAGAAGCTTTGTTTTTGGCTATTTTGATTTGAAGGGTGGAGATTTTATTCGATAGGGCATTTTGTATATCAGTACACCAAGGTTTGTCCTTGGGAGTGTTATCAACCTGTGGTATTGGTGATTCCATTTCACGAAGGATGGAAAATAGTTCCTTAGTATCCGATTTAGCCTTGGATATTCTGCCGTTAAATGTGTTCTTTTTAGTGCTAATTATTTCCTTCTTGTACAGTTTAGAGAGGTGTGTTAACTTCACTTTGTTCTCCTCAGTGAGTGTGTGGCGCCAGATTGATTGCAACTTTATTTTTTGCGTCCTTAGTTCTTTCAATTGGGGTGTGAACCAGGCATTAAGGTGAGATTTCTGTTTGCCTTTGCAGATCTTGACAGGAGCAATAGTGTCTAGTGCCTTAGTCATGGTGCTGTCGAAGACTTCTACTAGTAGGGTGGGGTCTGTATTATTGGCTAAGTCATTGAGAGCAGGGAGAACATGAGGTAATAACTTTTCTGCAGTGATGTCCTTTTTGCTTCTAGTGGGGAGTGGAGGAGCCATAACTATCGTTTTAGGTCGGATAAGGTCAAGAGAGGAAGGGAAGGTGATTAGATAGTGATCAGTCCAAGGTTGCGGTGTAATATTGGTGATGGAGATGTTACAGTTCCGGTCGGCAACTCAATCTAAGGTCCTTCCTTTGATATGTGTGGGGGTAGTAACTTTTTGTGTGAGCCCATAGTCCATCAGTACAGTAGCTATTGATTTGGCATATTTGTTGGTACTGTCTTTAAAGTCAAGATTAAAGTCTCCCAATAGCAAGATTTGTGCGTGGTCTTTAGTGTTGTTGGCTAGGATACAATTTAAGTCGCCCTCAAAGGAGCCTAGATGTCCAGGCGGTCTGTAGACCACATGGATGGTGAGGGTGCGGTCGTTGGATAGGTGAAGATTGGGTGTGATTATCTCACAGGATTGGTATGATGGGGCGGTAGCAAGTCTGATAGGTAGGTTCATTTTGTGGATAATCATGAGACCACCACCTCTGACATTAGGTCTGTCAGTTCTGAGTAATTGGTAACCATCTGGTATAGCTAGCATGAGGGCAGGGCCCACAGCCTCGTGGAGCCATGTTTCAGTTCTGGCCAGCAAATCCAGGTTCTCATTAGCTAGGGTGTCGGAGATATCCGTGGCATAAGCTACCGTAGATCTGTCATTGATAAGCGATCCAGAAAGGAGTAGGGGACTTGTGGGTTTAGAAGTAGGAGGATGTTTAGCTGTGGGTGGGTTAGCTCTTCATAGTTCAATTGGCAATGTGGCTGGGTGTGCAGAAGACAGCAGATTATTGGAATTCTCCATCTGTGTATATTTATTAGATAGTTCAGTACATTGGACAGCCTTGTGTATGGATCCTCTACTAATATAGTTAGTTTTAGGTTCATGGAGGCGTGGCAGTCTTGATCTCAATCTCATGTTTCTGTCCTTAGACGGGCATGAGGGTGGCATGACAGCGGCCATAATGGCAAGGAAGCCTAATATAAATTGGATTATCTGGGACCTTGGGATATTACTCATGGTCATAAACTGGGCTAGACAAGTAATGCACGGTCACAAAATAAGCTAGTGAGGGTTAAATGCAGCAATCAAATGGCAGCACAGGTATGGGGTAGATGCAACGATCAAATGGCAGTGCACGTATGGGCTAATTGCAACAGCCAAATGGTAGTGCAAGTATGTGCTAATTGCAGCAATCAAATGGCAATATAGGTATGGGCTAGATGCAACAATCAAATCCGACACTGCGTATCCATTGCCACCAAACTTAGTTGCTCACCCAACTGCTTTATCTCACTCCACCTGCTTTAACATACCCCGACCCACTTACTACCTTCGAATATGATCTTTCCAAGTCATCGCTGCCAACCTCAAACCACAACTCAGCTCATTGTCCTAGGAGACTTCAATCTGGCCTTTAATGTCCATCTAGACCACAACACTTCGGCCCTAGCTAAAGCTACCTCTGCTCTTTACTGCACCCAACGGATTCTCAACCCCACACATTCTCATGGCTTCATACTAGATTGGATTATGGACCACAATTGCAACATATCTGTGGTCTTCAATGCATCATGCCCCTGGAATGACCACCATTGTGTAACCTTCACCATCCCTTTGTAACAGAAATGCACCAAAATCCCCACTCTCTTGCCCCCCACACCGGCACATAGCATCAGCAATCCAACTAGTGAGCACCTACTGCTGTTGCTCAACACCCAGCTATTAACTCACCACAATATCAACTCTCTAGTGGAACACTATAATTCCTTACTAGCTAACTCAGTTGAGTCCTTATCCCCCCCTCAAGCCACACAAAGCAAACAACACCAAACATAAAAATGCCTTGTTCACCACCAGGCTTCAAGCTCTAAGAGCAGAACAAGGAGCTGCAGAAGCTGCTTAGCAGAATGCTCAAACTATGGCTACTGAGGCCCTCTTCTCAGATCAGTCCTTGAAATACAAACAAGCCATCCTTGCGACCAAAACAGCCTCTTATAACAGTAGGATAATGGAATCTCTTACCTACAATTCAAAATCAAAGCCAAATCAGACAGCCTCGCCATTTGCTTGCCACACAGCCCCCTGAATAAATGCCCTACCCGCACACATCTCTTTTGCTTCAATCCCATCTCAGATCCCCACTTGGCCACTATCCTGAAGGGCTTCAAACCTTCTTGATGCAAATGCGACAACTGCCCTGCCACTTTGGTCAAACAATGCATTGAACCTCTCATCCCACTCATTACTGCCATCGTCAATGCCTCCTTTTCTGCAAGCACCGTCCCCTCCTCCCTCAAAGAATCCTGGATTAATGCCCTGCTGAAAAAATGCTTACTTGAACTAACCATCCACACAAACTACCGACCCATTATCTCTGTCCCATTCCTCTTGAAAATCCTCTATAGAGCTGTTTACACTCGAAGCCTGGAATTTCTGGAAGAACACCTCATCCTCTGCCCCTGCCAATCTGTCTTCTGCCCCAGAAATAGAACAGAAAGAGCCCTCCTTGACTTAAAGAACCAAATGGATGATGCCAATGATGCAGGAAAGCTCTCCCTCTGGTTATTACTTGACCTCTCAGCAGCGTTCGATCTAGTGGACCACACAATCTTATGCCACCACCTGACCTTACTAGCCTGCTTTTCACTGTAAACTTCCAGCTGGGTCTCCTCCTTTCTTGACAACTGAACATTCAGAGTATTCACAGGCATGGCTGAAGCCCACCACCCCCTCTGATGCCTAATACATGTGGAGTCCCGCAAGGCTCCTGTGTCTCCCCTATCCTTTATAACATTTAGGGAATACTGCTATTTCACTACCTCAAATCACTGGGCAACTCCTTTCCGAGCTATGGAGATGACACTCAAACTTTCTGAACTATGGAGACGACCCTCAAATTCACATTCCAATAACAGGTGTCCATGCCCAGGACTGCACTAATGGGAATACTGTTTACAAAATATTCCAAACTTGAATGGCCCTGCATAGCCTATGCATGAATGACAAGAAGACTGAGCTCCTTCTAGTAGGCCCCCAAGACCGTCTTGTGAACCTCGACCTGGTTCATCCTTGCAAAACTGTTAATATCTTTGAACCATCTATTTCAAACCCATTGCGTTTTGAAGAGACCACTGGACTGCAAAAGTAATGTTACTTTTATATTTTGGCAATGATAGTCTACAGAACACTTTATTTTCAAGGAACCATTTTAAAAACAAACAAAGCACAAGCCATACATGTAGATATGAATATATTCACAGAGTCGCAAAAACATATTAAAGTCAATCATTCAAACAACTCCTCAGAATGAGATCATAATCTAAAAGCAGTTTTCCTGCCAGGTTAACTTAAAAGGAGTCATCATAATTTTAAAGGCATACTAATGGGAGTGTTAAATATCTCCAACAGTGCCTATGGCTTTGCGTTAAGCACATTTCACAGTGGTCGCAGACAGAGCCAGTTCTATTGGAAAATCAACAAAAATGTACATATAATTCTGTAGGCAAAAAACTATAACATCTGCCATCATAAACAGAAAATATACAAAAGCAACAATGAAAATACTGATTCATTCTTTTCCATCTATCTATCTTCTATCCCTCTACATATAAAAGGCAAATTTGTGGAAAATGTGTGGCTATGTGTGTGTGTCTGTTAGAAATGTTCAGCATACTTCCCAACATGCTACAAACCTGAAATGTGACATGTCGGTAGGTTCCATGGTGTAGACAATGGGCCTCATTACAAGTCATGCAGTAAACATTTCAAATTATCGGCATGCCGGTGCAACCGTGTCTGTGTTGCACTGCTGCCGGAATCAAAGGTTGATTCCAAGTCAGCGTGCACGCGCTTACCGGCATGCCGCTAAGGCCCTCCAAAAACCCGATAGCAGAATCATCCATGCCACAGACACGGGCACCGGCATCCTAGATGCCCGACCGAACGGTACCATTCATACCAGTACCGTTCATACCGCTGCCATTCACACCATCACCGGAAGTGCCAGTACAGGAAGTAACGTCATCACGCCGGAACGGGAAATGCTCCAGCGGCCATCTTGAAAAACACAATCCATTGTAATCCCTTGCCTACGGGACCTGGAACTGGAAACTATGAACCCTGCCTGCTAGAGAATTACTCAGTCCACCCGCAAAGGCACACCTCGTCAGTGCAAACCACAGTTTAGCGATGATGAGCTAAACATGCTTGCAGACACCCTGGTGCAGCATGCGGATGTGGTGTTCTGCTCAGACCTGTGCCGTGCCGCACAAATGCAGAAGAAACACATCTGGGATGAAGACGGTCTCTGCAGTTTGGACAACCCCACGCAGTGTAAAAGACTGTCATAAAAGGTGGGACGATCTGCGACTGAGTGTCCGCAACATTCTGTCAGCCAACCATAGCCAGGCCCAGGCAACAGGTGGCGGACCATCCTCACCCATCAAGCTGGCATGGTGGGAGGAAACGTGCAGCTCCGTGATTGACATGGAGGACATCAAAGGAGTCGGGCATGCTGAGACGGGAGTGCCATCATCGACTGATGACAGTGAGTGACCATTAGCATAATTCAAAAGTGAACACACACACAACACCCCAAATACAATGGTGGAGTCCAAATGGGAAGTAAATGTCAGCAAATAGATTGCCCATCACCTTCCACCTAAAGTTGGCCCTAACAGAAATGCCACATCCCTGTCACGGAAACACACAACCAACCCCACTGACAAAAACCACATGAGTCCCAAATTGCAAAAACAAGCTCCATCTGCATGCAGACACACACATATGCATCACCGTAGAGATGCAGGCCTCACCACTGTGACATCTCATTGCATGGTGCACACATTTCCACTAGCGAGTGCACACCTGAGCCCCAACCACACAGCACATGGCTAGCAGACCCTGAAGCATGTCTACCACACACAATCCACGACACACCTGTAGGCCACCCAACAGACAGCATGTAGAACATGGCTGTGCCAGAAGTATGCACAAACACTGCACTGCACCCCCAACTCCTGTAAGCAACATGGCCACCTCTCCAACATGCACACGACAATGCACAGGACTCAAAATGTACAGACATCAATGCCAACACCTGCACGCAAGAGCAGAGGGGATGATGATGGCACCAGGCTGTCCACCTCAAGGGTTGGCCCGAGGTGAACCACCCCCCCCCCCAAGTCACAGCAGCCCAGCAAACAGGGCCCACAGGCCAGAGAACCTGAGGAGCAGCCAGCTCCAACACGTGGTAATATGCCCCAGCCAGGAAACATTGGTGTCATCATGGCACACATGCCAAAAGGCACACTGGCCCCAAAGACCACGGACAAGAAAACCCCTGCGCCACTGCAGACACCTCATGTGGACGAGGAGGGCTCACCAGCAGGCAGCGATGTTGAAGGGCCACAGTCAGCGGCCACAAGTGACCTAGGTGAGCTGGCTGAATCCGCACTACATAGCGCGGAGGAGGACGAGCAACCGAACGAGGCGGACACAGCAGACCAATGCATGTCCGAGGACACTGAGGCAACACCATCCCTGCCGCCCACACTACAGCACTCCTTGGGACTTGTGGTCGCAGCTCTGGGGAGGAGATGCCTGGACATGTATTCAGCCCTCAAAGGAGTCCCACTCCACCTCCCATGCAACCGCCAGCTGGACCCACCATACAGGACCTAGAGGGCCACATGAGCCGCATGGAGGAGCACCAGCAGGCCATGCACAATATGGTGAGACAATACCTCGCAGATGGGGAAGCCACATGCGGGGCCCATCATGACAACTCACAGGCAGTCACCCGTGCTTTGTAACACATGGCCAGGTGGGTGCACGAAGGCATGGAATCTGTGACGCAGGTGCTCACACAGTTGGCCGCCACCATGGCCCAACAGCATGCTGCACCAGCCAAGCCACAACCCCCACCATCGGCGAGCACAACCCCAGCAAGCTTGACCCAGATGTGCCCAGTGCATAGGTCACTACGCAGCATGCGCTGGCCAGAGGAGCAACACCCTCCATCCAAAAGGGGCAGTCATTAGCTGGACATACATGCATGAGGGAGCCTGGTTGGACTTGGATTGGGTGCAAGGGTGTGGGTATATGGGGGAGTTGAGGGATGGGAGGTGGTGGGGGGTGTGGGTGTGTGGGGGAGTAGAGGGATGGGGGTGGTGGGTGGGGGCATGGGTGTGTGGGGAAGTTGAGGGATGGGGTGGTGGGTGGGGGGCACTTTGTAGGACTTTGGTCCACATTTTTACCTGTTTTTTGTGCATAGTTCACATTTCCTTAATACAACTGGTGTGCATATGAAGAACACAAGACTGGACATTGATTATTGAGTGTGTGTGAATTTATTTGTCAACAGTGCCTAGTGTTCAACATTCCAAGTTCTTGTGTAACCAAGTACATCAGAAATATTGTGCAATCAAATATTGGCGTACAGCACGTCCTTCAGGCACATTCTGCTTTGGCCGATATACTGCATCTTCCCCATCATGCTCCTCATCTTCCGGTGGGATTTGGTCCATGTCAGGTGGCAGGGGTACATTGCGCTGGATGCACATTTTGTGCAGCATGGCACATACCAATACTATCTTCCCCACGTTTTCAGGGCCGTATATGAGTGCCTCACCAGACCTGCTGAGGCAGCGAAACCGTGCCTTCAACAGCCCAAAAGTCTGATCAATCATCATACAAGTGCATGCATGCACAAAATTGTAGTCCTCTTCATGTCTGGTGAGTGGATGCCTGACAGGGGTGAGGAGCCATGTCTTCAGGGGATACCCAGCATCAACTGTATGGGAGCAATTGAGATTTTCATTGTGAGGGTTTTTGGCATTCCTTGTGTACACTGGCTGTACATTGTTCGTGGTCAGATGCAAGAGATCATCACTGCCAGCTATTGCCATTCAATTAGAGCAACATTCAGGTTGGTGTACCTGATGTTGATCCACGGTAGGGGAGCATGGGTAACGTACATGTCCTAGGGACCGTGACACCCGATACAGCTCTCACACATATGATTTCAGTAGGCCCATGATGTGTGATCGCTGTGTTGTGGTGGAAGGTCCAGTATGCATGTAGGCCACTGGATGATGGATTTCCCTGATGTGCAACATGATATACATTGTTTTGCCAATCATGCTTCCATATACATGATGACGCCATGTACATGTCCGTCAACGCCTTCACCCATGTGATCATGGCACAATGGAATTGGTGGTATGGTCCGCCAGTGTAGGGAGACAATTCTGTGATGGCGCTGGGTGTCAACTGGCATGGTGGAAGTGAGGTACTGTGTATTGGTCCTGCAGCAGTCGCACATGTGAAAGTGGTGTTCACCACTTGCTGAAATCTATTTTGTACATCCATGTCCCATTGTTTTTTTGGTTGTCCCTTCAGGTGCTGTGTATGGCATGGTGGTGGGTGGTGTACCTGTTGGGCAGGGGCAGTGACAGGGGATTCCCTGAGAGGCAGTTGGATTATTCTCAGTCAGGTCTGCATGACCTACGCTGTACTTTGCTGCACTCATGTGAATTCTGCATTGTGACTGCAGGTTGGTGCATTGTGATACCTGTGGCTGAGGTCTGATGATGTACCTTGTGAATGTGCAGGGGTGGGTGCTGTGTTTGCAGCTACCATTTACACATGGATGTGCGGTAATGGCACGTCTGCATCCATTGTCAGTCTCACACATCCCATCATAATCATTGGGGTCACAGTGTTTGGCACCCAGGACGGTGTCCCCCCCAACAACAACCCCAATGGCCCAGCCAGCAGCCAGGTTACATATGCTTGAGGTCCCCCACAACAACAACCCCCATGGCCCTGTGGTTGGATTTACCCAGCAGCCAGGCACGTTGTGCAGCGTGTCGTTTCATGTAACGGGGAATCGTGGAGTTGCGCAGCACCATTGCATCATGTGCGGATCCCAGAAATCTGGCACTGCAATGCATTATTATCTTGCCTGCATCACACACCATCTGGACATTCAGGGAGTGGTAGAGTTTTCGGTTGTGGTACACTACCTCCACAGCATGCCGGACTACCAGCTCCACATGGGTTCAGTCGATGGCACCAATGATGTTTGGCATGCCTGCCAGTGCATAGAATGCCATTTTGGTGGCATTCACCTCCTCCGCAGTCCATGGTAGCGATATGTGTTGCCTTGCGTGTTTTAGGAGTGCATCCAGCACCTGGTTGAACAAACGTGAGAAACATGGTTGTGAGATGCCATGCAGCTGCCCCACTATGTGCTGGTAGGTGTCTGTGGCAAGGAAGTGGAGCACAGATAGTACCTTCAGGAGAGGGGGGATGGCTGTATGGATGTTGATCAGGCTGACCAGGTCATCGTGAATGAGATCCACAATTGTGCAGAATTGTGTCCCTGTCCAGTTGGTACAGGGTGTGGATCTGTGCAGGGGTTAAGTCAAATGGACTGGCCCTTATGCAAGGGATTGGTGGCTGCCTGCGGGGTACCACTGCTTGCACTGGTGGTATGTGCTGGCCCAGTCTCACCCTCCTTCTCCTGCTGTGCCGCCTCTGCATCCCCTGGTTTAGTGCCTGCTAGAGTAGTAGCAGTGGAGGCATGTCGTCCAGCCCCTGTATGGCAACTGCTAGTGGTATCATTTTAGACTTGGAAGTGGTGTGGTGTGTGTGTGTGTGCTCCTTTTGTGCTGTGCCTGACTCCATTGCCTCCACCTGTGCTGATTGTGTGCACCTATGGCAGTTTGGAACACAGCAGATTGCCATTAACGCCTGTCCTGCGATGCTGGTATTGCTGGAATCATGGTGACCATTCTTAACGGCATCTAGATGCCGGTAGATGAATGTCCGTGCAGCTCGTAAGGATCGCTTCCTTGCAGCATGCTAGTGTTACTGGCACAGCAGCTGCGTGCCCGCGCCCATACCGGGTAGGCGCTACCCGGTCACTGCAGGTCCCTGGTGATGGCGGTAGCACCAGCATTGAGGGTCATAATACACTGGTCCTGTAATGGATGCCGGTATTGCCTTACCGGTATCGTTATTACCGGACTGCCAACCTTGTAATGAGGCCCAATGTAAAAAGTATGAAATATACATTTGTCTATTTTTTACTTTTTGTAAGCATTTTTTAAGTGGTCTGAAATGCTTGGATATGTGTGCGTGTTTGTTCAAAATGTTCAGCAAACTTCCCAATATTCCATAAACCTGAAATTTGGCATGTGGGTAGGTTCCAACATGCCACAAAATACATGTAAAAAGTATCAAATATACCTTTTTCAGATTTATTTATTTTTTAAGCGATCTGCAATGCTTAACCCTGCTATATGTCTCATTGCGCTGTAGTTTTGCCATAGTTCTATGTTCATTGTTCCTAAAGTTCAGCAGTTCTTAAAAACTTCAGCAGGTCATTGTTGCTAGACTTTCCGCAACATCAGCATTCTTGCTGACATTAGCGGCTATCACTTTTGAAGTCATGCGGGTGACACAATACGGTGCTCTGGTAGTATTGTGGGTGACAGGCAATGGTGCATGTCCCTTCAATAGTATCTGCAATTGTCCATCACATCGGGCAAATCTCTAATGATAATTACAGAAACTTCATTTCCCACAGAAGTTGATGAATATATGTCATCTCAACAGTACTAAGGTCACATGCTTCAGCCTTACACATACGGGTATGGCACTTCAAGATTACACAATTCAGCCCTACACGTACAGCACTTGTCTTGAGGATGCAGCTGTCTCGGTTGCAGATTGGGATACCAATAATATTGCTGCGTAATCTGAACGCTCCAACTCATAATAGCTGGAACCGATTTACGGGATTCATGCTTTTCTCATGATCAGCTTTATGTGGCTTGCTCCACCGTTGGAAACAAAGACAATTTGTTTACACTAGCTCCTACAGGAAAGACTCACAATATTGTCTACAAAGAAGCATTGGTTAAGTACATTAAATAAACTTCATACTAGGACTAAAGTATGACTTGCCGCACAAAGCATGGATACACCTGCTAGTTTAATATAAAAAAGAAACAATCAAAACATGAAAATGTACCATATGTATTTGTTTTCAACATTCCTGTGTATTTACATAGCCCATTTTTTGAAAAATGTGCATGCTCAGTGGCCTCTCTTTGTACATCTCTCCAGATCCTATTCCTAGGCCTCCTGCTCCTGAAAGAACTGTCTTCAGAATTGATGAACTCAACACCTGGATCGACCTATCACATATCATTGTACAGTGAAATTAACATTAGGCAGCAGAAGCCATATTCTCCTGCTTCATGCAATTTAGCGAGGCAAGAGATGCGTAACGGCATGAGGTTAGTGGGAGTGGTTTCTCTTTAAAGGGTCATGGGCCTATGGTCACTGCATTCTTTGACCAAACAGTAGCTGAGATGTCATTACAGTAACGTGGCATCTCGCGGTGTCTAATAGCTGTTGGAGATTTCATGCTTCCCTTGTGACAGTGATTCTTAAATGCCTTCTACCAGTTGTGCATGTTCTCTTTCTCGCTCACACTCTCCCGCTTAATCTCTGTTTCTATTTTTCTCAGTTTCTCTCTCTTTCTGTCTATGTCTTTCAATCTCTCTATCGCTCCAAGTGTATTTGTCCTCAGATGTCTCCCCTGTACCTTTGGATGATGACCTGTTGCAACTCTGGCAGAGGCTATTTGGTATCAATTGCTTCCACTGATCGCAAATTATCTATTGGGAATGACAAAAAGAACTCTTTGGAAAATGTGTCAAGTAGCAGTACATTATTTTGAGTTTTTATGAATATTTGACTTTATTATTTACATTTTAGAACTTTGCAATATCCTGCATGTTAGGTAATGCAAGTACTCTTTGTTGTTTAAATGTGGGGATGGTACACAAATAAATCAATGGTAGTAACTCTGCCTTACCCCTGATTCCTGGAAAGAGAACAAGTGAGGAGTGAATTATAGGTCCTACTGGTAACTTCCTTGTGAAGTGTGTGAAGTGAATAGTCTCCCTCAGAGTAACTCTGAGTTACTCTTGGTAACTTTGTTGTGTGTAGGCCTCTATCTATTTATGAAACTGTACGTGTGGGGATAGTGTGCTCGTCAGTGCTGCCAGTCATAATTGTACACAATATATCTAATGAACAGAGTGGATCTGCATCGCACGTGCACTTCAAATGGTGCCCCCTGGTTGGCACCAGGAAACATGAAATATAGTTGACAGAGATGAAGGCAACTACAACGCGCGAGTTTTGTTATTTACAACATACAACAATAGGGTATCCCCTAAACAGTTGAACCACATCAGAATGTACGCCTTGACAACGACCCTGTGGGTCGAAACACGTGTCGGCTGATTCTATTCAACACTGGTTGATTCCATACAATGTTTTTGAATACTATAAAGACTTTATTTCTCACACGGAAAGACCTGATGTGATGGACAATATTCTTCCAAAAGGGTATTTGGATTGACCAGATTTATACTATCCAGGACTTGCACGTTGTAGTTGCCTTCATCTTTGTCAACTCTAGCTATTTATGTGACTTGTTTTCCCTTGCACTGTGCAATTTGAACATTTTTCTTCTATATTCTGTGCATTAAATTGCCAAACCCTCAGTTTAAATCTCAAATGTACAATTACTGCCTCTTACCTGGAATTGTATTGTCCAAAAGACATCCAAAAAATCCTCCGACAAACATATATGTGGTGAGTAGCACCGTGAGTACTTGATCAACTTCCCTTAGACCTAAAATACAAAGAAAACGTGCTATGTCACAAGTACATTCAGTCATTGTGTGCTTAAATTTCGCAGTGCACTTAGTCAAGAATGTAATCGTAGTGGAACCTGGAATGTTGCCATTGCTTAGAGACAGTCTAATAATTAGCTCGGACCAGTATTGAATATGCAGCACACAAATATAAGCAGACAGAGGGAAAGGCACTTGCAGTTGTTCTTTGCCTGTTTTATGTATAGGCATGTATTTGTTTTGCTCTTATAACGAATGGGCCCAGCTAAAGGACATATACAAACTGATGGGTCATTAATCAATGTACTATTATAACGTGAGCTATTAGCCTCTTCTGGCTGATACAGTATTTCTAACATTTTAAATAGGCAGCTGAGGTATGAATCCTGCAGCTTCCACATCCAGCTTTGAAATCCCATACAATGCTTTTGATCACTGTTCCATCCAGAATATCATTATCAATCTTTTAACACCACTTTGAGTAGCAATGACCTGAAACCAATATATGTCAGGGTGGTATAACCCATAACAATCTGTTTATCACAGGCAACAATGCAGGACTTTACCACTGCAAATTGAATACAGACACATTATATTAGACCATGTGCAGTAAAGCATGCAATGTTTGCAGCAAGATGATAATATTCTGTACCTGATCATACCTAAGTTTACCAGCCATTCCCATGCAAAGATGGCATCAACATTGATGTAAACATGCTAGTGATGACTTAGGTATGGATGATCTGATTTCATGAAGGCCATATGCCCATTTCGACTTAAGAAACATTTCCGCACCGTTTATGCCTTATCGTTTATCTCTGGGACAACTGGAGCAGCTGTCACGTCGAGTCCTTGCCTGCAAGTGTCACACTTAATAACAAATCCTAAGTACCATTCGTTCCTCAAAACCTCCACCCAAGTGAGGCCCCTTGCTGCAAAACACACAGATCCATAGGCATCCATGTTATGCTTTCAGCGTCCAACCCACTCACAAACTCTCCATTTAGCCTTTGATTCTTGCACTTCTTTTGCACTATGTCCATCTTAACCTAGATCACACTTACCAGTGAGATGAATGTAAGGAAAAGAAAACATGCTGTGAATAGGGTGTTGTTGAGGGAGTCAATTGGGAGGCCTGATGTAATGTATGTGTGTACATACTCTAGGTCTTTTCCAATGGTGAAATGAAAATAGCCAGACTGGGCCTGGATGGAGAACCGAACGGGTGATATTATGTAGAAATGGATGTCAGCCAGTGTTGTGTGTTGTTTCCCAATGGATTTACCAATTCCTGAATGATTTAGAAGGGGTTTCAGTTGACCATCTAAAGAATGTGCCCAGGGTTAGTCGTTAAGATGTGCTGATCTTGCTGTTTTTAGTCAATGCTTCTTACTCACTTACACAGAAATATACGTTTATGTATTTGAGGTTATTATTGTGGCAGGGTTAAAAAAAAGTTCATAAATCAAACAGAAAAACAAAGGAAAACCAACTTTCTCGAGTTTCACATTTAACAAACATCAACATCCAAAAAATGAATTAACACAGGTAAAGGAGAGAAGACAATAAAATGAACCAAAACGTTGAAAGTGTACAGTTAGTGTTACACAATGGCAGGCATACATCAACCCAGGATGTATTTAATAAAGTGCACAGCAGCACGAGCTAAAGGGGTATAATTCACTGACCTGATTCTGTTCCAGAAATATATGGTTGTTAACCTAGAATTATAGTGAATGAATCGAGTAAAGATATATACACGGTGAGGTTGAAGCACGGAACAGTGGATGACGAGATGTTCTAATGTCTCGACTGTTTTATGGCGTCGACAGTGTCTGCATAACCTTTGCTTCCTAGGAATTATATGCCTAGTACCATAGCACCTCGTTGGTCAGGAGCAGGTTAAATCGTAATCTCATGAAATACTGTCAGTATTGCCAGCGAGGGAATCTGTTTAAATGTTTATCAATGCTATTTAGAGTGTAAAGTGTGTGATTGCTGGCCTCATCTTTAGTACACACACAATCAGCTAGACGCAACTTCTTTTTTTACTAAATTAGGATTGGCTATGAGATCATTTAAATCCATATTCAATAGTGTTAAAACAAATGTAGTAATAGAAGCAACCCAGCCTTTCAAGGCCGGGCAGGAGTGAGTGATCATTAATTCTTGCAGCATTATGAATAGGGAATAAGCAGGTGAATCCAAGATTTTGCCAAATAGTGTTAATCTTCTCCATTTAGTTAGCGAGCAAAGCCAACTGAAGCTGAATTCATACTGTATGACAGGCAATGGAACAAAGTTGGGTAGAGTTAAACAACACCACAACAATGTAACTTCAATCCTTGACCAATAAATCAGGTTGTTGTTAAATTGGGACCCATATAATAGGCATATAGTATTGAATCAACGGTAAAATAGAATAACGCCCAAACTTAGTGTTATTTTCATTCAACTGTGCTGTATTTGTCACGATAGCCACAACGAAGTGCTTATAAGGCCTCAGATAATTGTTGTGTTGCCTAACTATTGGGCCCAGGTACTTTCAATCGGTCACAACATTCAGTTTAGTACTCTCAATGTGCCATTGGAATTTCATTTTGTTACCTTCAAGTTGAAAATATAAACTTTAGTTTTGGAGGTGTTGAGCTCTAAATCTAGCCCTCTCAAGAAGGAAACCAGGCAATTTAACAAGTGCTGCAAGCCTATCGGGGTCCAGTTCAAGAGGACTACATCACAGACATAAAGTAGGCACTGGATGGGATGACAACCAAGGAGCAGGGTGCAACATTTAGAATGAAATAAAGCTTTCCACGGATATGCAATATAAACAACACTGGCGTCAGGGCGCGTCCCTGGTGCTATCCACAATGTTAATTTATCGGATGTGTTAAGTGACAAAATGTGTTCATTTGCATTTGGTTTGTGTATTTGTATGCAGATGTCCAAGGATATTAACCAAGGTAGCTGGACAACTCAAATTCAATAATTTGTCCATAAAGTGTCAACGTTTACTCTGTCAACAGCCAAAGACAAATCACCAAAGATCAAAATTGTATAATGCTGAGCGTGCACCTGGGCTTGTAGAATATGCAAAAGGAGACAGTTTAATGCTGTCCCTACGCACGTTCTAATGCCTGACAGTCGAACATCCCAATGATCAGTCTGCAAGGCCCATCTGTCTAGATCTTGTAGTGTGAGTGCTGACTTACTCTGGGTGTAGAGTAGGGCTATAGGCCAATAGTTGGATGGCTCAAGTCAGTTAGGGATGTTTTAACTAATTCATGTCATATAAAATTACTGGTTTCAGAAGAAGCGGTTAATTTATTAAAGCAAAACAAATATAATGGTGATGGGCCCAGGTAATTGCCCCAGGAGTCTCTTTGTACTTGGGAAATATTTAGATGAATATGTCACTTTGACTACCTGGAATCTCACTTTAATAATAAAACAGAGTGGTGGGCGCAAGTGCAAATGAGTGAGAATACATTGGGACAATCTTCTGTTAGGATTCTGATGCGCAATAGGATGTTTTGGAGGAAATCCTATGCAATGGCCATGTATCAACGAAAGTCTGTATCTGTAGCTACATATGGTGCTGATATTTGGTGCTATACAACATTGACCAAAGCGACTGTAGTTGAACAGAGGCTTCCTTAGAAAGCTCTTTACATTGTCAACGTGAACTTCAACTGGACTCCTGGTTATAGAGAATGGGGAGTGTCTTATCACTGATCATATCACCATCTTGTCATCATCATATTAGATTGGGTTATGGTGGCCAGAATACAACCAGCCACATTGAAAGACATTTTTCACACTTAATTGCTTCGATGAAGGTCTGGTGCCTGGCCTAGGTCAAGAAAACTCAGTATGCATTGGGCTTTGGAACCCTGTGGGTGTCTTCAACCATAGTTACATGAGATTCCCTTAGTCACGTGAGGGAATAATTTGGGATATGACGAGTGAGGCCATGTTTGGTAAACTGGAGAAACGGCATGTGTTTTCTTGGAATTTGAAACGTGAGCATGTATCGGTGGTGGAAGCTTAAGTGGCCTCATATGCGCAAGAGGACGGGAAGCTACTTATGCAGTTTAGATTGAGATGTCACTCTCAGCTATCATATTATCTTATTTGTAAGGGGGTATGGGTGTGTGGCAGACCTCCTGACAACCAGACACAGAATAAATGCAACCCTCGACGAGTATATGAAAATGACATCTATTCTAAATTCCAACTAGGTTTTTGATGAAAAATGGGAATCTCGCTAAACGCCTTTTTGATCGCGCAGGTCCTTGAACAGTCCAAAACATGTAATTCTGGTCCACTGTATTTTGCTGCATTAGATCTTTCTTCCGCATTTGACTCAGTTATTAGGGAACTACTTTGGACCAAGATGCTTGTATTGGGTTTCCCACCGCGTTTAGTACAACTGATTGCATTATTGCATATCACTACAATTTATCAAGGACGAATCAACAAGGTTGGTGCTCTCTCTGCACACATATCTATAAAAACAGGAGTTAAACAAGGGTGCAACCTTGCTGCCACGCTTTTTAATTTATATATGTGTGATATGGATCATCTGTTGGTAAATCCCTCAATGTATTCGGCTACAGTGGGCAGCTGCAGATTATCATGGCTCTGTTTTGTGGATGACATTATTCTATTCCATCGGACATCTTTAGGTCTACAGTTGAAATTAAATAAATTTCAGGAATACACCAAATCACATAATTTGCTGGCTAATTTGGCAAAATGGAAAATAATAGTCTTTTCAAATGGGAAACGACTAAAAACACATTGCTGGTATCTCTCTGGCAACCAAATGGTAATTGCTAATACTATAACATATCTTGGATAATCTTTATCAGATAAAAACTCAGTTAAAATATGGACCACAAGGCTAAAGGATAGAGCTCCACCTTTGACAGTACATATGAAACTTATTTTCAATAGATACTGTGAGTTCTCACTACTGCCAATCATCAAATTCTACCGAGTAAAGGTCGAACCAATACTTGTGTACAGGTTGGATCTATGTTTACTCAACCTAGATGATAGCTTAGATTGTATTCAGTCACAGCTGTGGAAACATACCCTGGGACTGGCATCGGCTGTTCCGCAGTCAATTGTCAGACATGACCGGGGCTATCTTCTCTGTCATCTAGGCTGGTATGGCGCAGACTAACAACATACGCCAACATTCTTGATCCAGCCCGCAACTCCCTGTACCAGGACATCAACACCACTCTTCAAGAGGGTCTTCCCAACTCATTATTATGCTTCACAGGATCAATGAATAAAATCTTATAACAGATTGACTCATCAATTGATGATCTATGACTAGGTCTCCCTAATGTAAAGCGTAAATTGTATGAGTGTGACTGGATCAAAATCATTGAGCGGAATCTCTCTTATATAACCTATACGTAGAATGCACCATTCTTCAGAAAAAGAACTAAACTTTCGGAATACCTTATAAAATGTTCATGTAACAAATCCAGAAATAATTATATGAGGTTCAAACTAAATCAATTTCTTCCCTGTGAGCATGTTGCAAATCTTCGGAATATGATAAAAGCTGTTGATTCTGTATAAAGTATTCCGTAGTTGAAATCTTGAAACATTTGGTTATATATTGCCCGTATTTTGAATGTGACAGGAGAATTGACTTAGGTGTGTTCAACCCAGCACAAAATGAATTTTCCAGACAATCGTTTTGGATGAGATGTATGCAGGCAGACAATCGCAGCTTGGTGTTGTCTTTAACAAAACTACGTTATAAGATTGAGGAGGCTCTGTTGGTGGTTAATCAGACCACGGTTATGTGAACTAATGAACTCCTTTTGAATGTCTTATAAAAAGTACATTGTATTATCTTATGCAATTGACATCAAATAAGACTCATGAGCACATATCATTTGATCAAAACGTCTGCCATGATTATAGGTGACCTGAGATATAAGTTTGATGCATCATGCTACTCTATAAAGTAGGTGAATATACACACTAAGTAGGTCAAGTGTGGTACTACATGCCTAAGCAGCCGGATCAAAGATTTTGAACTAATAGCTTTCGCAAGGAAATCAGGTGCCTTCATTTTGGTAAAGAAACAAGTTGTAATAATTGAATTCATCAAATGAATGTATCTAATGTTTACGTTACCTCTTTTTGATAATAGAGGCTATGATCTTATCATTTCCATTAGCTTTCTTATGTGTGTTTTATGATGAATTATATGAGTCTATGTAAAATGAAAATGTTTGGAAACAAGCATTTTTCGCAACTCTCTAGGGGAAAAAAAGCTTGCCACACTTTTTGCAAGGATAACAAAGTTTTACTTCAAAAAAGAAAAATACATGTCAGCAGGGGCATTCAAACCCTACTGCCACAGAGTGCACTGGTTAGTTCAAAGCAGACATCATTTTAAGGCACTAGAACTTTACTCTTGGTGAAAATAATATACTGTAACATCTCATAATTATCATTGGTGGGGCCCCTATGTACATACAGTCAGCCCCTTATTGACCAACAGATGATTAGCTCTCGTTGCTTGTGTTGATCTTCTTCAATGTGGACTGTGTCCTCGATGAGTTCACACCCTAGCAACACAATTAGTTCATTAGATGAATAGCCCTTTGTTTTCAGATTCTGACCACGTAATGTGCACCTGGTAATTTAGTCATGAGCTCATTGGATACTTTCGAGATCAAGACAGCCCTCAGAAATGCAAGAAGCTTTGTTCAATCCCAGACACTGTGGCGCCCCCGCCATGCCTTCCCATCGCTGGCCTAAATTTGTTTTCCTCACCTCGCAGTACAAATCACAGAACATTCTATTCAGGCTCCCCCTTAGCATCTGCCCCCTCCATGGGTTGCATGCAGTGGATACACAAATCAATCGACAGAGACAGTATTTAGGAGCTTGGATAGTGGCCTCAAAAAGAAGGCTGGAGGTTTGAGGACATGGGTGCTCTAAATCTGATATCCATGTTTTGACAGCTTCGGACCTCTGGCCTGCTTCTTATGAGATTGTCCTTCAGAACCAGGCACAACTCTATCTGCACTTTGTAAGAGGATTCAATTCAACACTACAGCTAAGTCAATGCCTAGTCTGGGATACTGAAGGGAAACCCTTATTGATATATCTTTATGTCCAGTTCATGCGTTCTGGATGACTACCCCTATATAACACCCCTCTCTTGGAATCCCCCTGACCCCACTGAGCCAAGAAGTAGTTCTGTTTTGCAAGTTAAAAGGTTTATTTGATAATTTAAACAATAGATATATATATCACACTTTATAATAATTTAATAATTGAATATGACACTTAATCTGAGCAGTAATCAATAATGGATAGTCTGGCACTAGCACACTTGTGAATAGGAGCAGAAGAATAAGGTGGAAGAGAATACTTTATATAAGTTCAGATGGATGTAATGTTGAATGAAAAATGCAATACAGAAAATACTCAATATGATTTCAACAAAACAATGTAATCACTTTTCTCTGGCAATTCACTCCCCCCTTTATGCAATGCAAGGAAATGGAAGGAAAGCACACAGTTCTCAGGAATGCAATCAATACAATACGAAATTCAGTTCCCCCCCAGCAAGCTTAGAGGAAAACAGGTCGGAGTTTTAAACACAGGCCCACAATGCTTTGAATGTGGTTTGCAAGGAAGTGAAAAATATGCTAAAATGCTTTTAACTCCTTCTAGAGGTTCAGGGTGAGTGGTATCTAGTTAATATTAGTCCAGGCTCACTCTAGCAATGATTCAGGGATGGTTCTTAAGAGGCAAACGAATTTTTAGCAAGGAAAGCAAGGAAGCTGCTGTTTTCACACGTGGAGAAATTTGCAAATCGTGGCAAATTCGCGAGTGCGTTTTTCGCAATTGCGGAGAAAGTGTAGGGAATAGGAATGCGGTTCTAGGTTCGTTGAAAGGCCAAGCTTCCCAGCTTTCAGAGGAAAGTTACTGCAAGTTCCTAGCACAAACGGTTACGGAGTTATGAACGATTTTGTGAAGGTTGTTTTTCGGATTTGAAATTTTAAAGTTCAAAGTGACAAGTGACAGCTAGCAACTAGAAATGACAGGTGATAGCTTTACAAAATGACAGGTGACAGTTAGGAGGCAGTTCTGGTTAGATTAAAATAGATTGAATTATATTATTTTAACTAAGAGATTGGTTCTGCACAGTTCTGCTAGGTACTCACAATATATTTTTGAAATAAATGGGCCTCGCCACGGATCTGGTCAGGTTTTCTTCACTCGCCACGGACGGTCTCTGCGCACAGCGTCGGGGTCAGCTCTACTCTGCTGGTCTGGTCTGGGTCTCTGGTTCCGATCAGGTCTGTGGGTCCGGATACAGCGGTCTCGGGTTCAGCTGGTCTCTCTCTGGATACAACACTGCTCTCTGGCAAATGGCAAGAGTTCTTGCAAAGAATTCAAACAGCTCGCCTGGCTGTGAAAATGGCAATGATTTGAGGCCTGCTAAAGAGGGATTTAGCTTGTAGTTGACCTCTCTGCTACAAATTCTGAAGTAAAGTCTTGGTCTCTGAAGGTGGATAGATTGAAGTCTCTATGTTGGCTCTCTGGAGGTTGATGGAGGTAAAGTATGGATTTTCCCGGCAGAGCGTCCCGCAGCAGATGGAATAGAATGTCCCTATCTGTCCTGACTGTCTGCTTTTATGTGTTTTGAAAATGGGTGGAGAGGCTAGCTTCCTAGGCCCTACCCCTCTCCACTTGTCATTGGCCACTTCCTCCTCTTCCCCTTGATTGGGGGAATGAAATGAAGTGTCATCATGATGAGGTCTGTTTATGATACAGAGAACCCACCCCTGTCAAATTACACACAATCTATATTTTGACCCAAAAGACATATTTGCACAGGTACACATTTGTTTAAAATTACATGCACCCATTACATATCACAGGAGGTATACCCTGTCCAAATCTGCTCTTCCTGGGAGCTTGCATTCAGAAATGGCAACATTTGCACTTTTTAACTGGTTTCGTAATATCGGACATTACCCCAAATTTATACACATGTGCGCAAGGAGTATGGACATTACTTGATGAAGTGTCAGATTTTTCACATGCAGACATTTTAAGTAATACCCTCTTAACTGCTAGTTTGCCCCCAGATCACGCCACCGGTTCTAAAAACCTCTTAAAATGTGGGCAGAAAAATCACAAGAATTATGGTATCATTTAAATAATTATGACAAGTCCGTACTATGAGTTATTCATCTTTTTCTAAAATCATATTCTGGCTCCAAAGGGGTGTGGTTTCCCCCCACCACAAGGTTGAATTTCTGGTTTTTCCAGTTCTGCCAAGCCAGCTTGCTCTCACAGGCAGTGCTCCTCCCCTTTCCTTCCAGGAGGAAGCCACTTTTACGGCCCCCATAATAAAACATTTGCCTGGGCCCTAAAGGCCCATTGTTCAAGAGGAAGCCATTTATGGCAACTTCAATAATCCCTCTGCCTGGGTCCTATGTTTAGTCTCTAGCAGTCCCTTGGTAATTCAATCAGAGAAGTGTCATATCCCTTTTGGTGGGAACAGCAAAAGGCAGCTAGGCCTGGGAACACAGCTGTTGTGCAAGTCTCAACTCCTGTCGGGGGTAGCTGGTGGGCAGAATTCAGTTCCTTAAGCCAGGCCCCAGCTAATGTCACTTTTAGTTACCCAGTTTTCTGCATTGAAATAAAACTAACCATTTTTACATATGCAGCTAGAATGCTGATTCTAAGTTTAAAACTATGACATTTAAACAATTGCAACCTATGTGACACTCAAAAGTAGGTCACTCATTTCTTTTAAACATTTAGATTGTTAGTGTCTTTCAGTCCAAATTTACTTAAACTGCTGAAATCCACAGCTCAGCCAGTCTTGTTATAAACCTTCAAGTCACTTCAGAATATAACTTTACATTGGATCCACCTCTCAGTAAGTCTTTCTTTGGCCTGCTTTGGGTTCATTTATTCAGTTTTACACAAAAAAAAGTCTGGTGTTGTTTTAAAACGCCGGCTTTCTGATAGTGGTGAGTTCTGGTAATGCAACCATTTTGGGGATTTTTCTTGGATTAATGCATTCCAAACAGGAATGGTTCTTACATGGTAGTAAATCCTTGCTTAACATTGTTTTGATGGGGCTCCTTACAGTAAGATGGTTATGTGAAACCCCACAAAAGGGTTGAATCTTTAAAGTGGTCCAATGAGTCACGATTTCAGCAACTTTTTGACATCAGTAACAGTGGATTTTGTTAACAAAGATCTTTCTTTACACTGGTGGGTGGCAGTTAGGTAACCATTTTGGGTGTGTGCACAAACTGCGTGGTTCTCCTGGATTCTGGCGCACTTGTGGGCTTTTTGGCCATCTTGGATTTTCTAAGCCCACAGCACCAAATGTTGCAGCATGATAGCTCAAACGTGAGTCAGGACACCCAACAGATCCCCCCACGTGACTGCCCTTTGAATTTGAGTCGATGGGGAGTCGGGTGCACAAGGGTTTTGACCCACGCACTGGTCTGTCTGCATAATCTTCTTCCAATTCTGCAGATGGCACAGTTCAGCATCTTTTCCTCCATCCGGTACTGATCGATCGGTTCTCCTCGCCGGTCCTGATGGGAATATTGGGCGGTACCCTGGGCCCCCCGCGTCTCTGCTCCCGGTCTCTGGATCGTCCTCCTTGGCCAGTCTCGAGGTTTTCTTTCTCCTAGGACGACAAAGGAAGAGCGGCAATACCTATTCATAGACATTTTTCCCCCACCATTGATATAGTGGGGTGGCATATAAATTTATAGTCAAAACATATGAAGATGCACATTTCTTTTTGCATTCAAAAACAAAAAGACCCACATTGAGAAACTCAGAATTTGATAGGCGATATGTCGGATATTTTAAGTTAGAACTGAATTAATCTGAGACAGTACCCTCTAGGATTCCAGAGGATTCCTCCAGTTGTTGCAGAGTGTGCCTGGGATGGCAACACTTCAACTGGTTTATGTGGACCCACTTGTCTTCCCCCTCTGCCAAACCGCCTTTGGGGATGCGGATCTTGTAGGCCACAGGGGAGATTTTGTCTATAATCTCATAGGGTCCCTTCCATGTAGGCAAGAATTTTCGCTGTTTTGCCTGGTTTCTTTGGAAATTGTATAGATAGACCCGGTCCCCCACCTGATATTGCTTCCTGGAAGTCTTCAGGTCATAGTGGGTCTTCATGCAATCAGCTGATCTTTCTAGATTCCGCTGCATAGGCAAAAGCATGCTGAAGGTGTTTCCTTAAATTCTCCACATACTCATGAGTTGTGGAGGCATTTATCAGTGTCTGCTCTTGGGTCCTGTAGAGCAAATGCTGCGGAAGCACCATCTTGCGCCCAGTCATCAACTCAAATGGTGACATTTTGGTTGCAGATGAAGGGGTAGATCTGATGGCCATTAGGACCAGAGGTAATCGGATATCCCAACTTGGCCCAGAATCTGCCACAAACTTCTTTAATATGCTCACAATGGTTCGGTTATATCTCTCTGCTGCCCCAGAAGAAGCTGGCCGGTAAGCAATATGCAACTTCCTTTTGACCCCCAGTATCTCCCACATCTTTGTCATTACTTCACTGGTGAAGTGGCTACCCCTGTCTGACTCAATCCTTTGAGGTAGACCGAAACGGGAAAGATGTGGTTAATCATCAAGGCAGCTGCGGTTTCTGCCTTGCAATTTGGGGCTGGGAGACATTCCACCCACTTGGTAAACAAGCATGTCACAGTCAACATGTACTTATTCCCCCTAGCAGAGCGAATCACGGGGCCTCCAAAGTCGATTTGTAAATCTGACCATGGCAGTGTCATCCCTCTCTTTTGGAGAGGCGCACGGTGCGTGAGGGATGATGGCTGAAATTGTGCACACACAAGACACCCCTTCAAGTATTGGTCGAGGTCCTGCCCCATGTGTGGCCAGTATGCAACCTCTCTTGAGATTTCCAATGTTGTGTGAAACCCCCTATGACCAGCGGTGGCCGCATCATGGGCGTGACTTAACATCAGGCTTCGGAATGAGTTAGGAACCACCCACTGATCGTGGCCCGCTTTGGATTTCCTTACCAGCAAACCGTCTTGGATTCGGAACATTTTTGGACATTTCATCAACACTCTTAGGTCCTCTTTCCCAATATAATCGGTATCCATCAAGGGAAAGTTCTCAGGGTCCTCAAGGTGTTGGTAAAACTTACCAATAATGGGATCCCCCTTCTGAGCTGTAATCAAATCAGCATCAGGGGTCTCCTTACTCCATTGTGCAATTGAAAGATCATTGTGATCATTTGTCTGGGACCTAGTGATAGCAGTCACCTGGATTTCCCCCAACAGGGACTCAATCTCAATTAGATCCCCTTGGATGGCCCCGGTTTTGGCCAGCTGATCAGCTAAGTCATTTCCAGTTTTGTCTGGTCCCTCTACTTTGGAATGACCCTTGATCTTTTTCCAATAGATGGTCATCTCATTCGAGGTGACCAGATCATCAATGTTTTGGATCAACTTCCCATGTTTCAAGGGTTTGTTATTAGCACATAACATGCCTCTGGTTTTCCAATTAACCAGGTGCTCCACGAACCCGTTCCGTACATAATCCGAATCTGTGATTATGACCAGTTCGTGGAGTTGATGCTGGACAGCAGTGAGGATGGCCTGATGCACAGCCATCAATTCTGCCACCTGACTACTTCGGGGACCAATTTTGTATCCAGCGGAGGGTTCTGGGGACTCATTCACCCATGCATTCCCTACGCCGGCCACCAGTTCTTTCTCCCCGTTGTTGTCAACATGGTAAGAGCATCCATCCACATAGACAGTGGGCATTCCCTCACACTTGTCCTCTTCAAAGACTTTGTGTGGGGAATTAAGGTATGCCTCCGTGTTGTCCTTGATTTTTAGACTTTCGTCCTCGAGACAGTTTTCTCTGGCACAATCATGCAAGTCAGCCAGACCTTGCGCGAGGGGACTCTTCTTGTTTTGGCCATATCTGACCTCCACAGGAAAGCCTTGCATTGACAGAATCCAGGAAGTAATTTGGGAATTACTCACATTTCCGGCCCGGATTCTATCACTTTGGAGATATTGCAGAGGCTGGTGTGGAGTCTCCACTATGATGTGTTCCCCATGGATAAACGGGCGGTAATTCTTCAATGCCCACACCGTCGCCAGGAGTGCCTTCTCACAATCGTTGAATTTTTCCTCCACAGAGGATAAAGTTTTGCTCGCATAGGAGATTACTTTATTGACCTTGTCATGCTTTTGGTATAATACCGCCGTCAAGCACGTATTAGAGAACCCCGTCTCCAGGAAGAACTCCTTGTTTCTGACAGGGTAAGCTAGGCAAGGCACTTGTGAGAGGCTTCTTTTGAGTTGTTTTACCGCCTCGGCTTGTTCTGGACCCCATTCCCACTTGACCCACCCCCTCAGGAGATGAATCAGGGGTCTGGTGATCTCTGCGTAGCCCTCAATGAACTTTCTGCTGTAATTAGTCAGTCTAAGGAGGCTCCTTAGTTCCCGCAGAGTTGTGGGGTCTTTCAGTTTCTGAAGTGCTTCCACTTTCTTTTCCTGGGGACAGAGACCCTGAGGAGTAATCTGATGCCCCAAGAAATTAACACGGGTTCTGCACCACTGTGCTTTTTGAAAGGAAAGTTTTGCTCCGGCGGCCCTCAACTGTATCAGAACATAACGGATCTCCGCTATGTGTTCCTCCACAGATGAACTTTTGATGAGGTCATCATCTACATAAGCCAGGTTACACCTCGCACCTAGGTCGGGCATGGCCTTATGTAGGAAAATGTTGCCGGAGTTGAGGTATCCGAAGGGAGTCCGGGTCCATGTGTATTGCTGGCCCCCAAAGGTAAAAGCCAGCTTGTATTGGTCCTCCCTACTGACAGGCACAGTCCAGTATCCATTGGGCAGGTCTATTGCAGTGAATACCTGTGACCCCTGGATCTGGGCCAGCCCTTGGTCAATGTAGGGCAGAGGCCATCGGGAAGTATGGACCCGTTTGTTGAGCTCCTTGAGGTCGGCGCAGAGTCTCCACTGGCCGTTTGGCTTCAATATTTCCAGCACCGGATTATTGAAGGTGCTGTGGACTGGACGGATTATTCCCCGGGACTCAAGGTTCTTAATTATTTCAGTAAGTGACTCCATTGATGCGAGAGGCAAGCAATATTGCTTCACAAACACAGGAGTCATGCCAGGGTCCGTGGGGATTGTTGTTGTGTGGATGTCAGTGCGACCACAGTCATATGAGTCTACCGCAAAGAGATCTTGGAAATCCAAGAAAACTTGTTTCAACTTTTGCTTTTGTTCCAGAGTCACACAGGCATCAGCTAGGTTGACTCTCTCTTTCACCATCTGCCTGAAGCCTGGAAAGACTTCTGGTTTGGCTATCTCCGCGGCCTCCTCCAGCTGGGTGGAGAAGTCCCTGGTCAGAGTGCTGATTTGGACCGGAGGCTTCAGGTGGGAAAGGCAGCCCTCATGGACCTGGAAAATCACCTCATCCCTCCTGAAGTCACAAGTCACATCTTCCTTACCATAAGGGCAAGAAGTGTACACCAGGAAATTCCCCCCATGCCGGGTAAAAATCCTGTCTGGTGTCGTATTGTCATCACTGTCACTGTCAAAGCAGTCCTTGGGGATTGGCCCTAACAGTTCATTACCTAAATCTATGGAAAAATGTCGGTCATCAACCGCCATTCCAATAATGGTGCCTGCGGCTAGAGTAATACTCTTTAGGTCGCTGTTATCCACCTCTATTGGAATGGTGTCATGTTCTATGTTGACTAATGGAGTTGGGTTTACCCCCAACCCTTGCTGTTGGAGAGAAGCATTTAGATGTATGTAAGCATCAGGGTTTTTCAAATGTTGTCCTCTTTTAACTTTCACTTCCAGGGAGAATTGTCGGGTCCTTTCTGGGATGGTGACTTCCTCTTTAATCTGAATTTCAACTGCATAAGGTAGCAATTGAGCTGACCTAAATGCTTTTTCCGGATCATCAAAGCCCATGGGATTATCCGCTAATCGGGACCAAGCTTTGAAGTTTATTAGGTCCAAACTAATGGCAAAGCGATTGAGAATGTCACTGCCTAAGTAAAAGGCGGCAGTGACGTCTCGCACGACCCAACAATTGTGGACTATGCTCTTGTTGCCAATGGAGATTTTGAGCATACACCTGCTTGGCAGGAGATGTTTGGAATTAGGTGCTTCCAGGTCCATTTCTCATTTGTCTATCAGTTTGAAGGTGGGAATGGCTGGATCTTTTGGGAGTTGGCGAAACATGGCTTCGCTGATGAAGCTCTTACCGTTGTTCACACACACTCGAGTGAGAACAGAGTCCTTCCCATCATTTAACTGAACAGGGATGAACAACTGCTCTCCAATTTGCTGAATCTCAGCCAGGCTCTGAGCTGATTTCACATCTTTCTGGACTATAGGAGTGGGAGTTTCTGATTGTGGATTAGTAAAGAATTTCAGGGTGTTTCCTTCCAGTGTGGAATACCACCTTAAACTGGAAGGAAGGTTGATTTTCAGAAATAGAGAGGACCCCCCATCACCAGTCTGTTGTCCTACTGCTATTACTGTCATGTCTGGAATTTGGTTGTTCTGGAAGTGAAATTCTACTTGGTCAGATTTTTGTTCAACCATGTGGCATGTGCTGTTTAAACTAACATGGTTGACACTCTGTTTTAATTTTATTGGTCGGCTAGTCTGGGTCCAGAGGACCTTGTTTACACAATCTATTAGGAGTGACAACCTTCTCAGGAGGTCATTCCGTAGTAAACAAGGGGTGCCCTCTGGAGTCACTACTATGACCGGGTGTTTCAACTTGTGTCACCCGATCTTAATGTTCAAGTCAGCAGTCCCCTCAACGGGAATTTCCTTCCCGTCAAAGTCCTGCAGTTGTCCAGGAAGAGAGGTGAGAGGAATTCGGTAATTCTCTCCCCTTCCTGCATTCAGTTCGTCAAAGGCCCTTCTGGACAGAAGGGTAGCTTGAGATCCCGTGTCCACCAGTGCCAAAATTGTACCCTGCCCCTGTACTTGTACCGGGGCATAGTATCTTCCCTCCTTCTCCTCAAGGGGGCACAGATAATGCACATTTTTGGACAACTGGTGGGCTAACTTTCTGGTTTTGGACATTGCTAGCGAAGAGATTTGGGCAGAATTCTGTGGAGAGCCTTGGGAATCTGAAAGAAAAAGTTGGCAACTGGAGATCAGTGCCATTGTGGGTTCCCCTGGTTCCGGTTCTGGGACGCCCCGCAGTTTTTGGAGGCAGTCACCAGGATGGGTTTGAACCAGGGGATTTTCTTGCTGGTGGTTCTGGGATGAGATGGTGGGCGGTGGTAGCTCAGTCTCCTTATCTCCCCAGTCTGGATTTGCATCCCTAGGGACCCATTTTTCTTTGGGAGGAGTTCCCCCCTCTCTGAAGGAGAAGATCCTTTTCCCAGAATCCTCTGGGGATCCCTCTCCCTCAAATTGGAAGATCTGTACCTCCTCCTCAAACTGTGTCTGTTTGGGTCTTTTGTTTCTCCTACCCCCCCCTCTGCTCCTTAGGAGGCAGACTTTCAGGGGGAAGAGATTTTGTTTCCGGTTCCTGGGTTTCCAGGGGCTGTTTACAAGTGAGGAAGGAAGCTTCCTCCAAGGCTTTACACCCCTCTTCCCTTTGTGCCTCCTCCTGGGGACCGGTGAGTTATCGGGGTGCTGCCCCGTCATTGTTCTGGAGCACCAGCTCCAGAGTTGGGTGCGTTCTGCGACGGCATGCCGATCTGAGGGTTCTGCTGAGCCCTCAGTATGTGACCCAGATCCCGCGCCATGTTTTGAACCTGGCGCTCTAACTGGGAAACCCGCTCAGGCTGATACGGGGCCCTGTTTTCTCCCCTGGGCTGATCCTGGGAAGGGTAGCTATCCCTTCTTTGGTAGTACCCCTGGTTGGGAAGATTTGGATACCCCTCCGCCCTTGGCCTCCCCTCTCCCAGATTCGGTTGTCTGGGCTCAGGGAATTGGGGAAAGAAGGGTGGAGGATTTTGGGGCTGGAAGTTGGGTGGATACCTGGGGAAGAAGTTCTGCCCAGGGTTTGGTGAGTTTCTGCCCTCCTTTGAGAAGTTGGGAAGGAAGTTCTCTGGGTTAGGTGCTTGGCTGGATCCCCCCCCTTGGGCTGTAGGAGTCCACACATAACCCAGGATGGGTCTGTTTCCCTTGTAACGGGGGCTTACATAATCAGGAGAGCGAGGGACCCCATTTGTGGGGCTGCCTCCCTGGCTCCCTGTCTGTGACTGGCCCGAGGACCTTCTGGGCCTAGCATTATTAGGTGCAGGTAGGTTTTTAGGCCCCCCCATCTCCAACTCTAAAACGGGGGTGACCTTTACCTCTGCCACCTTGGCAGCAGCAGGGGTGTTGTTGGCTTTGGGGTTTTTGGGCGCATTATTTTTATTTTCTATTGGCTTCTGCACCTCATAGATCCGGGTCGCCTGTTCAATGACCCAGTCTAAAGATCTTCTCTCGTGAAAATCCCTCACGAGCTGGGTCATTATGTATTTGGGCAAGGCATGGAAAAACGTATTAATAAATTCTCTGCTATCCGTGCGCACCCTTCTTGTGGTCTGTGCAAAATCACGCTTTAACTCCTGCACAAACTCTTGTGGGGCCTGATCCTCCCCACATTGTAAATTGTAGGCTGCCTTGCGAGCCTCTTGAGGATTTCTATGAGTAGAAAAATGTTTCAAGATGGCCGCCTTATAGGTGGACCATCTTAAATGATTTTGGTCCTCCAGCCCCGCAAAGAAACTGGAGTATTCCGGGGAGAAGGTCCACTTTACATATTGAATACAGCTTTGGCTGTCCTTCAAATGGAAAGTCTCCATCATTTGCTCAAACAACTCTAAGTGCTCCCAAACAGAATACTTGGCGTTCTTATGATAAGGCGTGATGACGCTCCTGATTGCCTTAATCTGCTTTAAGGGGTCCTTAAGCAAGGCCCTTTTTGTCTTATTGGCCCTTTTGGTCCGGGTAACCCTGGTCCATTCATCTTCTGACTCAGAGGCACTGCTCCCAGAGGTTCCCGTCTGTTCTTCCAGGTTTTCCCGGATTCTGCGAGCCTGGGAATGGCTGGCAGAATGTGGGGACCTGGTCTCCTGTGTCCTGTACCGCTCAGAGGAGTCTTCAGATCCCTCCTTGCTGCCAGGATTTGATGGGTACCCCCCCACTGACCTAACTGGGCAGAGGTTTTCAGGATGCCCTTAATGGGCCTACTCTCCTGGGGTTCCCCATTAAATTGCACTGTGCTTGGGTGCCCATACCCGGATGCCCGCCCCTCCATTCCTGGGTGGTACTGGCCTATGAGCCCCATGCTTCTGGCTGGATAGTAATCTGCCATCCCTGTGGCCCTGTGCTCATGTGCGCCAGGGGACATGGGGGTGGCAGAGTCCAGGGACTGAGAGAAATAAAGGCCTCTGGTACTAGGGCTCCTGGGGTTATGCTCAGGAGTTTCTCTTTCCCAGCGATCCTCATCTCTATCCGCCCCTGCTCCCTGTTGCAATGCAAGAGCCTGCGCCTTCAGTTCCTCAGTTAAGGCCTTACTAGACTCTATCAGTCTCTCCTGCATCGCTACCTGTTGTTGGAGTCTATCATTGTGCTGGCAGAGAGCCTCATTCTCTCTCTGTGCCTCCTGACTGGTCCTGGAGCACTGGGCCAGTCTTTGCTGCAGGAGGGTTACCTCCTGAGCTGTGTCCCTATTGGCCTGCTCCTTTCTTGCCAGAGCATCCTCCACCCTCCTGGTGTGTTCTAACAAGTTCTGGCGTTCTGTTTGGAGGTCACCCAGCCCCTGGAGGGCCAAGTGATTTTCTTCTGTTTTTCTTTTTAAATGGCAGACTTCCTGGCCTAAGGCGTCTCTTTCCTGGCTAAGAGCCTGCATTTGTGCCGCCAGGTCGTCCCTCTGCCTTTGAAAGGCACCAGCTTTCTGGCGTTCATCAAACTCTGCCTGGGTATCCAGGTCTTTCAAAATCAGCTTGTTGCTCTCTGCCTTCACTCTATCTAGATGACTTTGCAGGGTGGCTACCTGCTCCGTGCATGCCCTGTTAAAGTCTAATTGTTGCTCCAGCTTTTTCTGGCTCTGCAGTAAGGAGTCCAAACTGTCTTGGTGCTCCTTCTGCAGGGCCAGATGTCTAGTATCCTGGTCAGCCTTTTCCTGTTGCAGTATATCCATGTCCTCTTTTATTTTAATGATATACTGCCTACTATCATTTTCTGACTCCTGGCTCCTCTGCAGCCTCTGCTCAGAAGAGTCCAGATCAGATTGGGCCTTCTGTAATGCCAGGAGTTCCCTACTCGCCAGATCTTGGCCTTCAGCACATTTGTCCTGCATGGCTCCCATATGTAAATATAAATATGCCGCTACCCTGGCAATCTTGTTGTGCTCATCCTTGGCCTTAGAGGACATATATAGTTCACTCAGGGCCACATGTAAGGGACCCTGGTCTCTCCATATAGCTGACCCTGTTTCCGTGATCTGGGGTGCGATTGTTTGCAACCAGACCGTCTGGTCCTGATGAGTCCACTCACCTCTCACAAATAGCTTATGTAAGAAGTGCTCTCTGGCTATTTTCATATCTACCAAGGTCGTCATTCTGGAATTTGAGTTCCTTCCTGACTTACAGAAGTTTGTATTTTATTTTTGCAAAACAGACCTTTTCCTTAGAGCGTTCCTTTGAGGAGTGCTTTACAGCGTAACACAGCGTGTGATCCGACCGGATATGTGTATCTGGTCAGCTGGCACGCTGTATTAATCTGCACAAGTGATAGATCTAATCCAAACGTCCGGCACAAGCCCCCAATTTGTAAGAGGATTCAATTCAACACTACAGCTAAGTCAATGCCTAGTCTGGGATACTGAATGGAAACCCTTATTGATATATATCTTTATGTCCAGTTCATGCGTTCTGGATGACTACCCCTATATAACACCCCTCTCTTGGAATCCCCCTGACCCCACTGAGCCAAGAAGTAGTTCTGTTTTGCAAGTTAAAAGGTTTATTTGATAATTTAAACAATAGATATATATATCACACTTTATAATAATTTAATAATTGAATATGACACTTAATCTGAGCAGTAATCAATAATGGATAGTCTGGCACTAGCACACTTGTGAATAGGAACAGAAGACTAAGGTGGACGAGAATACTTTATATAAGTTCAGATGGATGTAATGTTGAATGAAAAATGCAATACAGAAAATACTCAATATGATTTCAACAAAACAATGTAATCACTTTTCTCTGGCAATTCACTCCCCCCTTTATGCAATGCAAGGAAATAGAAGGGAAGCACACAGTTCTCAGGAATGCAATCAATACAATACGAAATTCAGTTCTTCCCCAGCAAGCTTAGAGGAAAACAGGTCGGAGTTTTAAACACAGGCCCACAATGCTTTGAATGTGGTTTGCAAGGAAGTGAAAAATATGCTAAAATGCTTTTATATGTGCTGGCAATGAAGTGAAAAATATGCTAAAATGCTTTTAATTCCCTCTAGAGGTTGGGGTGAGTGGTATCTAGTTAATATTAGTCCAGGCTCACTCTAGCAATGATTCAGGGATGGTTCTTAAGAGGCAAACGAATTATTAGCAAGGAAAGCAAGGAAGCTGCTGTTTTCACACGTGGAGAAATTTGCAAATCGCGGCGGAGAAAGTGTAGGGAATCGGAATGCGGTTCTAGGTTTGTTGAAAAGCCAAGATTCCCAGCTTTCAGAGGAAAGTTACTGCAAGTTCCTAGCACAAACGGTTACGGAGTTATGAATGATTTTGTGAAGGTTGTTTTTCGGATTTGAAATTTAAAAGTTCAAAGTGACAAGTGACAGCTAGCAACTAGAAATGACAGGTGACAGCTTTACAAAATGACAGGTGACAGTTAGGAGGCAGTTCTGGTTAGATTAAAATAGATTGAATTATATTATTTTAACTAAGAAATTGGTTCTGCACAGTTCTGCTAGGTACTCACAATATATTTTTGAAATAAATGGGCCTCGCCACGGATCTGGTCAGGTTTTCTTCACTCGCCACGGACGGTCTCTGCGCATAGCGTCGGGATCAGCTCTACTCTGCTGGTCTGATCTGGGTCTCTGGATCTGATCAGGTCTGTGGGTCCGGATACAGCGGTCTCCGGTTCAGCTGGTCTCTCTCTTGATACAACACTGCTCTCTGGCAAATGGCAAGAGTTCTTGCAAAGAATTCAAACAGCTCGCCTGGCTGTGATAATGGCAATGATTTGAGGCCTGCTAAAGAGGGATTTAGCTTGTAGTTGACCTCTCTGCTACAAATTCTGAAGTAAAGTCTTGGTCTCTGAAGGTGGATAGATTGAAGTCTCTATGTTGGCTCTCTGGAGGTTGAGGGAGGTAAAGTATGGATTTTCCCGGCAGAGCGTCCCGCAGCAGATGGAATAGAATGTCCCTATCTGTCCTGACTGTCTGCTTTTATGTGTTTTGAAAATGGGTGGAGAGGCTAGCTTCCTAGGCCCTACCCCTCTCCACTTGTCATTGGCCACTTCCTCCTCTTCCCCTTGATTGGGGGAATGAAATGAAGTGTCATCATGATGAGGTCTGTTTATGATACAGAGAACCCACCCCTGTCAAATTACACACAATCTATATTTTGACCCAAAAGACATATTTGCACAGGTACACATTTGTTTAAAATTACATGCACCCATCACATATCACAGGAGGTATACCCTGTCCAAATCTGCTCTTCCTGGGAGCTTGCATTCAGAAATGGCAACATTTGCACTTTTTAACTGGTTTCGTAATATCGGACATTACCCCAAATTTATACACATGTGCGCAAGGAGTATGGACATTACTTGATGAAGTGTCAGATTTTTCACATGCAGACATTTTAAGTAATACCCTCTTAACTGCTAGTTTGCCCCCAGATCATGCCACCGGTTCTAAAAACCTCTTAAAATGTGGGCAGAAAAATCACAAGAATTATGGTATCATTTAAATAATTATGACAAGTCCGTACTATGAGTTATTCATCTTTTTCTAAAACCATATTCTGGCTCCAAAGGGGTGTGATTTCCCCCCAGCACAAGGTTGAATTTCTGGTTTTTCCAGTTCTGCCAAGCCAGCTTGCTCTCACAGGCAGTGCTCCTCCCATTTCCTTCCAGGAGGAAGCCACTTTTACGGCCCCCATAATAAAACATTTGCCTGGGCCCTGGAAAGCCCATTGTTCAAGAGGAAGCCATTCATGGCCACTTCAATAAACCCTCTGCCTGGGTCCTATGTTTAGTCTCTAGCAGTCCCTTGGTAATTCAATCAGAGAAGTGTCATATCCCTTTTGGTGGGAACAGCAAAAGGCAGATAGGCCTGGGAACACAGCTGTTGTGCAAGTCTCAACTCCTGTCGGGGGTAGCTGGTGGGCAGAATTCAGTTCCTTAAGCCAGGCCCCAGCTAATGTCACTTTTAGTTACCCAGTTTTCTGCATTCAAATAAAACTAACCATTTTTACATATGCAGCTAGAATGCTGATTCTAAGTTTAAAACTATGACATTTAAACAATTGCAACCTATGTGACACTCAAAAGTAGGTCACTCATTTCTTTTAAACGTTTAGATTTTTAGTGTCTTTCAGTCCAAATTTACTTAAACTGCTGAAATCCACAGCTCAGCCAGTCTTGTTATAAACCTTCAAGTCACTTCAGAATATAACTTTACATTAGATCCACCTCTCAGTAAGTCTTTCTTTGGCCTGCTTTGGGTTCATTTATTCAGTTTTACACAAAAAAAAAAGTCTGGTGTTGTTTTAAAACGCCGGCTTTCTGATAGTGGTGAGTACTGGTAATGCAACCATTTTGGGGATTTTTCTTGGATTAATGCATTCCAAACAGGAATGGTTCTTACATGGTAGTAAATCCTTGCTTAACATTGTTTTGATGGGGCTCCTTACAGTAAGATGGTTATGTGGAACCCCACAAAAGGGTTGAATCTTTAAAGTGGTCCAATGAGTCACGATTTCAGCAACTTTTTGACATCAGTAACAGTGGATTTTGTTAACAAAGATCTTTCTTTACACTGGTGGGTGGCAAGTTAGGTAACCATTTTGGGTGTGCGCACAAACTGCGTGGTTCTCCTGGATTCTGGCGCACTTGTGGGCTTTTTGGCCATCTTGGATTTTCTAAGCCCACAGCACCAAATGTTGCAGCATGATAGCTCAAACGTGGGTATGGACACCCAACAACTTCGTTGGGCACATTTCTTTCAGATTACATGGGGCTACAGTGTAAGACATGAAAGGGCTCTTTTCTTAATTTTTAGAACAACCTTCAATGCTATCTCCTGTGGTGGGAGCTGGGATAGGAGTGGGTGTTCTT
Source organism: Ambystoma mexicanum (assembly GCF_040938575.1). NCBI lineage: Eukaryota > Metazoa > Chordata > Amphibia > Caudata > Ambystomatidae > Ambystoma > Ambystoma mexicanum. The sequence continues at coordinate 864,813,915 of NC_090936.1, forward strand.
GCCGAGGTGTTATTATTCCCTAGTGCCGGGTCCTGGTCAATTCTAACATCTGAAAACTCTACGTTTCCCTCAAGCTCTATTATCCCTTCTATACACCACCCACTGCCTGCTGCTATAGCAAGCCATTAGGTATCCACACTTTTAGCCTATTGCCCTCAGTCTAAAATGCTTTGGGGACATGGGAAATGGGCATGCATCCTAACATTCCCCGCTTTAGTTAATCCTATATAAACTTACTCTGCTGCCATTCTCTGTGCTTCCTCATAACTCCAAGTTCCTTCCTTTGGTACCCAAACCCTAGACGCATCTCTCAAACTATCCAAAGCCTGGGCATATTGTTCAGGCGTGCACGTTACAAAAATACATCCTCCATCTCCGATTAGGTCTACCCAATGTTCAGTCTAGTTCTCGGGATCTGGTTGGGGTGTGGTCACCGTTCCCAGGGGATCTATGGACCTTTCAATTCTCACAAACCCTAATTTGCTTTGATCATCTGTTTGGGCCTACCCATCTTTTGTACCACAAGGAGGGTTATTTGCCCCAATTGTAACCATCATCATTGCGCTTTTCAGGAGTGTCTTTATGCAGCATTGAAGGATCATCTGGCACGCACAGAATATCACAAACAGAAGCACTACTATGGGAACCAGCATCTTCACCAGTGCTCCCATCCAAGATGGCGCCCACAAGAACATGTAATAGAATCAATGGTCTGTGTCAGTTCCACCTTATGTTTCCATATTCATCCATATTCATCTTCAGCCTATGAAGGACCTCTATAATTTGTGTCTGGGACCCATTTTCTCTGTCATTTGGCAGTATGTAGATGCGGCAAGATGATTTTCCAACAGACACCCCCTTCCATGGCAGTGAGTAGGTTGGGGACGCAGCGATTCTGGAGTGTCATCAACCTAATCGCCCTCATTTCACTCTTGATGGTATTTAGTCCTTGCTCTGTATCGTTGGCACTTCCCATCTCACTATTTACAGCCATTTTGCATTTGTGGCTGCCTGCACTCCATGTAGCAGTATTGACGTGAAGAACACTTCAGCTGTTTTGTATAGCCGATATTTGCCAGGGATTTCCTTTAGCAACTCATAAGATGATGGAACACTTCCTGTCACTAACACCTACCGCCATAACTATCTACCCTTCAGTGTACATATCTTCAAACAGATCAGCGTCAGTCAATTCCTTCAACGGCTTGGTCGGGTCAATGCACACAACTGTAGGCAACTGTGTTCCATCTGGGTTTACTGCTATCATAACAATGTTAGTCTTTGACACCCCCACTCCTTCAATGTCAAGCATGAGGATTGCCCCTCCACTTTGCTCTTGGGGGAAAGCAGGTCTATAGATAATATTGGAGGGTATTCTCCATCACCCGTTCCTTATACCTGGGATTGTGTAAAACAATACTGTTAAACCGTAGACAAATAAGTCTGGGTGTCACCGTACTCCTCGGGCTGCCAACTCACTTCCTAGAGCGGGAATAATTATCATGGCTCTCAGGTGGTACATCCCTGGGGTGGAACACACTATTCCTCTTTTGGTAAATGTGATGGTCATATTGAGCTTACATCTCATCCCAATAGGTTGACAGGGGACAGGGGAGGTTTCAGAATACAACAGAGAAGTTTGAACTGTCTTGTCCCCTCCTTGATAGCCCATGATTCTGTAAAAGGAACTGATTTCAGTGCAGTTCCATCCAATGGCGCAGGATAACCCTAACAAACAGCCAGTAATTAGTCATGTTCTTGGAAACGAAATAAGCCCCACGGCCATAAGTGTTAACCCAGCTTGTGGTCTAGGGATCAAACCCTTAATGGATTTAGAGGACCCACCTGACCAACTCATAAGACTCATCACAATTTGTGGAGTTGTGGATAATTGCCACGAGGTAGAGGTAGGTTCTGAATTGGTGGTGGAAATCATGGAAGCTTCCGATCAGTCAAACACACAAGAACATCCTCCTAATAAATACCACCTGTTTTTCCAAAGAAAGAAGAAAAAACAGGGACAAAAGAAGGCTTGAAAAAATCTAAGAACATGAAACAACAACAGAAACCGAAAACCAATGACACTAGAACATTCTTGCAAAATTAGCAATTACCATCCATCCCTAAAAGTTCTATAAATCCAATAAACAGGGGAAAAAACTGATAATGGACATGTTAGTAACTCAGTAAAATTGAATAAGAATCCCAAATCGAGCATAGCCGCGGACGGAACTGAGGATGATTTGCTTGATTTATCGGTATATACAACGAGAGATAGTGGTGAGGGTGGACATCGTTACCCATCTGAAATGAATCGATCATTCAATGCTAATACAATCCTGATAAGCCTAAGAAAATGATCGATGCAGTTGGTATTCTCTGAAGATTTTACCCTGGCACAAAAGAGACAAATTGAGGATGCTATTTATGTTGACTCATAGGAGAAAATCCAATCTCCTGTCCCCAAATGTAACTTACCAGTTAATAAAAGAAAATGGGAATTCTTTTTGAAAAGAAGCTCGGAGAAATCCCTACTGTTGGAGAGACTGATTCTTTCATACAAATGATAAACTAACACTCAATAGGAGTAATGTACGAAATCTCTTCCATCATATTCCAAAGATGGAGCGATTTGTACCTGAGATTTAAAGTTGATTCAATTTGTAAATGAAGCCCAACTAGATAGAGTTCTATTACATTTGGAATGAAATTTGGGTAAGCAAATATTGTTAGAAGCTGCCCCTTGTCTATTACTATTGGGTTATGATTTCAATGAAGCAAATGATGATATTTTGGGGAATAAAATGGCGTGGGGATAAACAGTAAGGAAGTTAAATATCTTAACCTACTTGCCCAGATTTGAATATTGTGGTGGGATCCCACAGTATGTCGTGATGAATAAACTTGAGTGCATTTTTATTCTTCATTGGAATCCTGCAGTAACTAGAAAACCATGAGTTTGTAGAGTGTGCCATGACTCAAATTGATGAATTTACATGTCAACCTGAATGACCCAGTAATCCTTATTTGTGGGAATATATATATGAAATGTTAGGATGAAAACAATGATCTGCTGCGAAACGTACCTCTGGATGGGAAGCCATTGGTTATTAGAGGATTTACTCGGCTAAATGAAATTAAACTGAGGGACCTAAACATGGTGAATGTTAATGTGCCAGGAGGCATTCTGAGATGTACGACATGGTCCAGAGACAAATACTCAGCTACCCTGGACTTCGTATTTGTCTCTAGGAATATATTGCCATCTATCAGGAGGTTTCAAGTAGTCTCTACGAAAGCGAGTGATCATAATATGTTAAGAGTTTGCTTGAAAATAAGAAGGGATTTTGTAAAAGTAAGTATGATCCTGAAGTTATGTTATGTTAAGAAAATGTGTACAGCGCAGCTTACATCCTAGGGAAACATGGCACTGAAAGAACCCAATGAAAAGAAGAGCAGCAGTCATAACTGAGAAAAAAAAGCAGCAGAAATGTAGTTAAATAAGAGTCTTAAGGCCTCATCACGAGTTGGGTAGTATCCTGGTGGTATTAGTACCAGGATCCCGCCAGGGCTAATAGCGTTACCACCAAACACCTGGCGCTATTAGCGGCGGATCACAGGTTTTTAGCGGAACTGTAATTCCGCATTCCCCTTTGGGCCCATTCTGGAATTCCCCATTCCCATTGGGCCCAATGGGGAATTTTTGGCACAACTACCGTCAGAGGTATTACCGTGCAGTAATTGTACAGAAAATCAGCAAATTCCCGGTGCATTTACCCCCAGCTTAGAGCTGAGGGTAAATGCAGCCAAACCTGTGATTTGGTGGATCCTTAAATACGGCAGTAATAGAGTTACTGCCGCATTTAAGGGTTACCGCCAAACTTGTGATGAGGCTGTATGCCAGAAAGACAGATGATCAACCATCATTCTTAAAGAAAGAGGAAGCATGTTTCATAAGCGGGCGGCTACAACAGAAACAACTTGGCTGCCAGTTCTGGATCGATGGACTCTGGCAGTTTGGATCAGAAAATCAGATGACAAGCGGAGCAACTGTGAGGGGACATGCAGACAAAACTTTGGCTGTAGTTAGTCTGTGCTCAAGCCATTGAATGCTCCGTGAACTAAGCACAGTGATTTAAACTTGATACGGCATAAGCCAATAATGACAAGGTAAAGTTGGAGAAATATGGTCATGAATTGATAGACCAAAAACCACACGGGTGGCTGAGTTTTGTAGCACTTGCAGTCTGTCTAACAAGTTGGTAGATGAGGTAAATATAGTGTGTTGAAGGCCACAAATCAGGCATTCAGAGGGAGATGGCAGATGGTTAGCCAATGATCAACACCTCTGTTGTATCACCATTAAGCTCAAACCAATTCTGGCACATTCAGTCCCTAATATATTTCAAACAGTCGTTAAGATCTGTGTATGGTCAGCGTACATATAGCAGCGAAAGCCAAATGACTGAATACATTTTGAGAGTGGTTGGACATCTACATTAAAAAGAATAGGTGAAAGAACAGATCCCTGGGAACACCATATGTGACAGAACCGTAAGATGAAGTGTAAGGAGACAAAGAAAGAGTTTGAGAACGAATGGCAAGTAAGAAACCTAACCAGGCCACCACCGAGCCAGAATTGCCAGCCGTAGCTAATCTACGCAGTAAGACGTAATGGTCTATGGTGTCAAAGGCGGCCAACAGATCAAATAATATCTGCATGCCAGTGCCACCAAGTGCCACCAAGTGCCACAGCCCGGTCTGAAACCTGACTGAAGAGAATGGAATAAAAAAATATAGCATAGGAGTGACTTTAAATTCGACAAGTTATTGCCACCTCTGGAAGAATCGACTGAGAACAAGTCGAGTACAATAGTACAATTCACTAAGAGCTATAGGGATCATCTAGCTGTTTGGGAGAAAATAGATTCCAATGAATGTTTAAAGTATACCCCACTGTTAGTATGCTTAAAGAAAAAGAATGGGAGGGAAGAAAAGTAAAATTTCAACATCATCATGTTTATGACTCTAAGGTAGTGGCAGTAAAAAAAGCAATTTCTGAGGGATCTAAAACAAATACAAACTCTTATAGGAGATCATGTGCCAGTATTAATTAAAAAAAGATGACAGAGATATCTAAATTGGATACTCTCCCATAAAACTTACATGTTACAACAGGAAATAGAGGTTTTACTAAAAGCCATATGGCAGTTGATTAATAAGAAGGAGTCATCTCAGGCCGCACTATTGCTTAATGCTGTGTGAGAGGAATTTTGGATCAAACATTATGCAAGAATATTCTCATGTCCAGAAGGCAGAAAAGAAAGAGATTTTGAAAGTAAAGGCAGAGAATGGAATTTGGAATCTGAAAAAGATTATATTTTCGACCTGATTAGAAAAATCCAGTGGGTCGAGGGCTGCAGGGCCTGATGGCCTATCAAATGCCATCCTAAAAAAACATCCAGAGTTATGGGCCGGGTTCCTTGAGTTACTCGTTAATCAGGTAATAAACTGCCAGACTCTTGGAAGACAGCAGTCATAGTCCTCATATTTAAGAAGGGCAATACGACAGATCAAAGAAGTATCACCCTATTTCCCTTCTGGATTTGGCAGGAACATTGTTTGTATCTTTGCTTTTGAATCAGCTAGTAAAATGGATTGAGAAAATAATTTTAGAGATGATCTCCAGACAGGATTTGTTAAAGGGGCAGGAACAAGTGTTGATTATTTTATCTTGAGTATTTTTAAAAGTAGAATACTTCATCTGAAACCAAAAATGTGTTTAGCCTTCATCAATTTCGCACAGGTCTTTGACAGTGTGAATAAGAACTTACTGTGGAATAAGAAAACTAATTGGGTTTGTCCATGTGAGTTACGAGATGCAATTAAAACCCTTTATAGCTCCACCTCTCTTGAAGTTCATTTAAACTTGCCAGGTAAATTGTCAAAAAGGGTTGAGACCTTTAGAGGTCTCAAACAGGCTGTCTCTTAGCATCCGCCTTGTTTCATTTGTTTTTCTCTGACCAGGGAGAGACTTTAAATTCATCAAATGCATTTTCTTAATGACATACCAATTAACCGGTAACTGTATGCTGATGATTTGGTCTTGATAGACCAAACTCCTATAGGCTTACCACGTCAGTTGAATAGACTTCAATTTTATGGCAATTTGAATGGTCTAATGATAAATGTTCCGAAGTCAAAGATACTGATATTACATCCAGACGGCCTTATGTGTAAGATGAAGTTTAAGTGTTATTTTAATCAGGAACCCTTATAAAATGGTAGAATGTTTCTCACACTTAGGCATGTGTGTTAATTCTCATATAGCTCATGCCACTAGTGTAAGGATATTACAAGCAAAAATTAGAAACATTGCTCCCAAAGTTGTGGTTATTCATAAGCGCTGTGGGTGATTTTCACTATTACAAATAGTCCACTTTTACAAATTAAAGGCTTCTGCTATTGTGACATACAGTGCTGAGGCCTTTTTCAATCTTTTTCAATCTATCGTACAAAATATGGTTGACTCTGGAGGGTATTATTTGGAAAAGGCTGCTTTCCTAAGGGTACAGCAATTCAACCAATCATATTTGAACTAGGTCTGATATCACTGTATGGGTTAGTATTTTGGAAATCCTTATCCTTATATCGAAAATGTTTAATGGTATATACGCTGCCGATATTCCAATGATTAAAATCAGTATTGGAAAGTAAAAGATAATGGATTTTATCGAGGTGGAAAGGTTTTTGTAAGAATATATCAGAGTTATTAAATTCATCAAAAGAAGATTTGATAGCCAACCACACCTCCATAAAACGGAAATTATGGAGCCAGGATAGGATACATACTCTAGAGGAAACAAAACATGCAGCAATATTTGATCACCTTGCTCGGGAGACTAGGGCATATCATTTGTTACCATCATATTTATTTACATTTACGAGCCCTTTTCATTGTAATACATAAATTAGATTTTGTTTGAATCTATATCATACAAAGGAAGTTTTGGCTTTTCGAAAGGAGGTGTCCAAAGATGATTGAACCTGTAGGTTCTGTGAAGAAAAGAGTTCTTTAGAGAATTTGAAGCACCTTTTGCTATTTTGCACAGCCTGGACAGTTAAAAGGACATTGCCTCTAGGGAGATTCTTTGTTGATTTGAACACAGTCATGGCAGATGATTGGTAGACTATTTTAATTTGTTTAAAAAAATGTTCTATGGTTTTAGCAATTGTTAAATATTTAGAAGATGTATTTAATTGAAAATGATTTTAGCTTGTAAAAACATTTTCTTGTGAATTTCAAAATGAATTGTTATTAATTAGTGTTGGAAGGTAATTGGTAAAGGTTTGTACTAAACCATATACAATCAAAACGAAATGCACAAAATAAAAAAAATAAAAACATTTTCTCATTTGCTTCCGTCTTCCTCTGGAAGTACCCTGGCTGTATTTGGACATTTTTATTTTGTTTGGAAAATAAAAACAATTCTTGATAACTGTGTACAGGTAAAACATTTGTTCAAGCAGAGTCAGTGAAAACATGTTTATTTCTGGAATTTTCCCATAATACAATAAAAAACATATGAAAGCATCCATACAATACCAACAACAATTTCTTAAAATAAATAGGCAAATAAGTAAACACGTTCAACCACAGAACATTTGAGGTTGAACAATTGGCAAGCATGTATGTGTGCAAAATGTGCTGAATGAGATAATCAAGAGTAAATACATTGTACACTCGTATGGTGGCGGGGGGTAGTGCAATGACCACGTGTAAGCTATAATCAATACATTTTAAAATGAGACCACCGCTCTGAAATTCAATTTATGAGCGGATTTAATATAGAGGGTTTATAGATACATCAACGTTGTGAAACAGGGAGAGCCTTGTATGCGTTTGTGCAATTAAAACCCTTTATAACTCCACCTCTCTTGAAGTTCATTTAAACTTGGCAGGTAAATTGTCAAAAAGGGTTGAGACCTTTAGAGGTCTGAAACAGGCTGTCTCTTAGCAACCGCCTTGTTTAATTTGTTTTTCTCTGACCAGGGAGAGACTTTAAATTCATCAAATGCAGACAGCCAACAAATCAAAAAAATGAAAAAGAAAAAAAGACCAAAAAAAAATTCAAGCTCTTACATGGCATTTTTTTCGGAGCCTTGTCCAACAAAGGTCCCTCAACAACAGATTTGTTGAATGTACTGGGTAATGAGGGCGTTGATCGGGAGGTGGAGATTGACAATCAGCAGCCACCTGTGACTTCTTCTCATAATGGTTATAACAGCAAGAAATATTTGAAGAAGAAAAAAGGGAGGAGGACAGCTACACTGATGGTTCCAACAGAACTCCCTAAAACAGTGAACTCCTGTTTTCAAACAGAGCTTGCAGTCATGACCAATGTATTCCAATTGTTGACTCCTCCATTAAAAAGGGAGATGGGTGCCCCAGGGTCTGTTACAAATTTATGGGTTGCCCTTCCAAGAATGTTGTGCCCAATAGAGGATAGGCTTCTTGAACGTTCTGGAAGACTCTGCCTAGTATTCTTCTTAAACAGGGGGACCCCCACATCACTTGCTAGAATTCTGATCAAATCTATCTTTACTCAATATATCAAGCGTGTGTTCAATCGTGGATACCTATTGTCTCTGCTTCATGAAGTTCTGTATCTCCAATTGATTACATTCTGAGACATGGACTTAGTTCATCTTATATCTGAAAACAGAACTGATGTTGCTGTCATTGTCATTCCTTCAAATTTATATCTTATTGGCAGCATCAGAAACCTTCGGTAAAGAGGCTTTGATAAATCCATATAGTCATGGCCTAATTAAGCAGAAATCGATAGTGCCCGTTTTGGAAACATCTTGCTCCACTGGTTCAGTACCCATTCATAGTGTTAAATTCATGGAGTCGCCGCCCTTCTGGCAATGACAATTTCCAGAACTGGTCTTGGCTTTCTAGGATGTTTTCTGTTAAGAGCAACAACGTGAAAGCGTTTTGTCCTGGTTTTACCAGCCATGCACCCATGGGGGTGCTCTCATTGAATGTGAGATGCCATTTCAAGTTGGTAAATGATCTGAAACTTCTAATTCATCATATCATCATGCTTCAAGAAACCTGGCTTTTACAGTAAGAGACATTGGATGGCTTCTGAGCCACTGTTCAACTGGCAGTGCAAAGATTGATGGGGTGCCCCTTAGGGATTAATTGCAGTTAATTAGAGTTCGGTCTCACATGCATTGATTTTTGATGATCAAATGCCTGGCCTTCATGCCCTTCATATCACCACGGTAATTGATCATTGTGACATTCTATTATTAAATATATATTTTAACGACACATCTGCAACTTTAACTATGTTTATTAGTAATTTAGCAACGATTCTTAGTAAATAGATTGAGGAATTTGGGAATTAATCCATCATAGTGGTGGGAGATTATAATTCTAATTAATTGGTTGACCACTCCTCACATTCTTTTAAGGGACAACTCCAATTGATGTTTCAACTCAAGCAAAGTGTGATGGGCAAACAATGGCTCCAATTCTTCGCAATGTGTAACCACTTCCACCTGAACAGGAACATCAAGGGAGATCTTCTGGCTCATAATACTTGGAACAGCAACAATTCACAATCCTGTATTGATTATATGTTAATTTCTGAAGCCATATATGTTTGTTGCCTGAAGTTTAAGAAAATAGCATCTCAGGCCAGTGATCATAATATGCTGAGTGCTACTTTTGAAAACTTCTATAAAGATTTCAAACAGAGCTCTATCGCTGAAATAGAAGTGGGTTGGAACAAAAAACAAATTATTTTGTTCCTGAAAAACATTGGGCCTCATTATGACCCGGCTGGTCCTGAAAGAATGGTGGTGGTAAATCTGCCACCACCGTTCTTTCCGGACCGGCTGATTAAGAGTCCTGCGGTGGGAGGTGTCACTCTCACCAGGTCTGAGCTGGCGGGTTTAACACCACCCGCCTGCAGGCGGACATGGAAACACCGGCACCATTACAGCATGGTGCCAGTGTTTCCACTTCCCCATTCCCAGGGAGTCCTTTAGGACTCCCTGGGAATGGGGATTAACAGAATTCCATCTACGGACTTTCCGGGTCTCCGGGGTTGTAATGCCCCGGTGATTCCGGCAATCATGGAGGCGGAATGCTAATACGAGTCTGGCAGTAACCTGCCGGAATTTCCGGCACGATTACTGCCGGACTCTTAATGAGGCCCATTGACAGATTTAATAACAAAGTTGCTGCTGTTGTTGAGCATACATCATTCAAACATAAGAAGGACATTTTTTCCACAGAAGATTTCCCACGATTCGTTAAAACCATTCTTGAACATTATGAGCCCACCTCATCACACTTTGCTAAGAGGCCCCATGTCTTCAACAATGAGATTCAGGAGATGAGGAAACAGATTGCTCTTGTGAAAAACAGTACTGTTAACAAATCCATCAAAAATATAAAAACGTTAAATCTCTGCACAGGAAGTTGCTGCAAGACAGTGCAAAAGCATGCTGAATAGTATCCTCATAAAATCTGATATGAATTCCATGAATTCATTGCAATCTGTTATAAAGAAAACATGATCTTGAAAACTCTCTGGAGCAAATATATTGATCTAAATTCGTCACAAGGCATTGTCCCAGTGTGGATCACTTGTGATAAAGATTGGTCATTAGAGTACTAGAGTACAATGTGTACAATATCATGACCATTATTAGTAAGTGCATTCGTTCACATTCACCAGGCTCAAATGGTCTATGCACCAGGATCTTTAAAGAAAGGCCCATGGTATGGGCAACATCTCAAATGTACTTTTTGCAAAATCCTTACACTATGTCAAACCCTGTCCTTATGTACATCTTCATTAATTGTTCATATGTACAAGAACGGTCTGTAATTAGATTCTATGAATTCTAGACCAATTGCATTCTTGGATGAAGATGCAAAAACATTTCAGCCCTTCGTCTTAAGGCTTTAAACCAGTGGTCTTCGATCCATTCCAAACTGGCTTTTGCTGTGGGGTAGGCAGAAATCTGAATGGCTACATCCTTGACGAACTTCAGTGCTCTGCCTGGGACCAGAACGGCTCTACCATTTATTTGCCCAATATTGATCTTTCCCTTGTTTTTCAGAAAGTAAACCATAACAGGTTGTGGTCCAAACTAGAGCAATTAGACTTGTCTATCCATCTTTTAAATATTTCGGTTCAAATCCACTCAGATGCCAACTTAAATGTTAAGTTGAATATGTAAGGGCAGACATCTAGAAAAATCTATGCCTCCAGAGGCCTGACACAGAGGTGCACATTAGCCCCCTGCCTATTTAACCAATACACAGCAGCTATGGGATAAGAGCTAGCATTCCCAGCATTCATTTCACCAAGAGTATATGTCACCAATTGTATCTCCGACGCTGACAATGTCATACTGTTAGACTCCACAGAAATTGGTCTACAAATACTCTTGAGAGCTTTTCATGAGCAAGCCCTGAAAAATGATCTTCTAATTAAAATCGTTCAAATAACAGACAAAATATAACAGGCCAAGAATTAACAGGTGGGTTGACGACCAGAAATTAGAGGTCATAATGAAATAAAATATATAGAATGTACTGTCACAGCTTACCCCAATCGTAAAATCCTTTTGAACAACTTGGAAAAGAAAGCTATTCAATTAAGGGCTCACATGAAATTTCTCAAGAATAACAATGGGAAGTTTTAAATGATGCCTTTAATTAAATTCTATGGAGGGAAAGTCATTCCTTCCTTGATCTATGGTTTGGAAACACACCACCTTCTGAATGACCGAGACATCTAAAAAATTGAAGACCTCTCATGGAGACATGTGCTGTTGCTCCCAACTGGGGTTACAGTAGCAGTGATTTGTTTTGATTGTGGTTGCGCTCTCTCGAATCACACTTGCTTTGGGACAGGCTTATTCTTTGCAGAAACCTACTTCTGCATCCCTGGACTCACTCTACAAAGTATTTACCAACATTTTGCTCAGCAGTACATCTCGCTATGTTGAGAATTGTGATAAAGTCATAAGAGTTAAAGATATCTCATTTATTAAAATTATTTAAAACTTAGATCGAGCCGAGAAACTTATTTTGCAGGATGATTGGTGTGAGACCTGCATCTCAATCAAAAAGGTAAAAACTTTTTGCCAGTCTTGGTAATGCACATCAGAGATAGGGAGACAGATGCACCTATTTGGTTTATTTTCCCTCGCCTTATTTGTGAAATATGCAGATGAGATTTCGCTGTAATCTGCTCAAGAAGAAAGAAGTCACCTGCATAGGGGAACAACTAGATCACTCTGCCTGTTTGTGTAGATTTTGAGGCTTAGAAATTAAAAATATTAAATATATGGTTATCGAATGTGGTGTTTTGTTCAACTTGCAGATTCTTTGCTTCAAATGCTTCCTGCATGGCCCTGCTTCTGTTTTAAAGGAGTGCTTCTGGGCAAGGAGTAACCAAGGCAACCACTCAGTCTTCACTTAAGCACTCTTGCAATTCTTGCAGAGCATCAATTTAATGTCCATGAAATCAGATTCATAGAAATAAGACAATAATTACTCCTAACTTTTAATGAAATTTGGTGCTAAATTAAGTTTGATGTTTGATTAATTAGTTCCGTGGAAGAACAACTAGGCCTTGTCTTAATATAAAAGAGTTCTTTTGTAAGTAACTACTTTTATGAGAGGGTTATTTATATTATTGATTCCAATTGGAATCCTGTTATTTTCAGTGGAATTTGTTTGGTATCATTTCTTGTGTAAGGTTTGGTTGTAAACCATGAGCACAATCAAACAATTAAAATAGGGGAAAATAGAATCACTAGGGAAAATAACTAGTGAGGGGGTTAACTGGATGGAAAAGGTAGAAGAAAGTCAATAAGAGCAAAGCAGAGAGAAAGAGAAACTGTGACGGGTCAAAAAATGCATAAGCAAGCACAAACCCAAGAGGGAGAGAGTCAGAAGGGACAACAGATTGAGAAAAAATATAAAAATGAGAGCATGACAAAACAGCATAACAAAGAGAGTGTGGGAGAGGGGGAAAGAGGCATATTATAAGAAAAGGAGCGAGGGAAGAAACACAAATTAACACTTAAGGGTGCTTTACAAAATCGACCTTCTACTAGACTGTCTCAGTGGCAATGTCAGGAAGTCCATCCTCCCAAATCCTGAATCTGCTACTACCTTGCCCAAATAGTGAGTGCTTCTAAGCCCCCTGTTCCTTTTGTTGCTGCCACTCCAACCACCCATTTCCTCTTGTGCTGACACTCACTCATGTGCACCATTTTTCCTCATGTGCTGTTGTTATCACATGCACCACACACACACACAAACTGCTGTCACACTGGCCTTTCTTGCACACAAACATCCACACACGTGCACCCCTGCACACACTCTCACACCCTTTCATGCACATACTCTCCCTTGCTCATGCCCTTGCACTGGCTACCTTGCACTCACCCTCACATGCAAACACATACAATTGCTCGCACCCACTCTCTAACACATCATCCCAGGCCTCAGATTGGTTTATCCTAAGACCTCTTTGGGGGATGGGGTGGTGTCTAGGTCTTGAATATAGTAAAACCTATGGGATAGTTGTTGGCAGTCTGGAACCTTTGTTAGTCCAGATGTTTTGTAACTAAAAGTACCATCATCCCTATCCAGCATATTCAATGGGCCTCATTCCGAGTATGTAGGTAATCACAGCGCTATTAGCGCCATGACTACCTCCAATACAGGTACCGAGTCCGCCCTGGTTCAATGGGGACTTACCGGTCTATTCTGACCCTTGCGGGACCGGTAAGTCCCCATTGAAAAAGCCATTCCCCATTCCCATTTGAGCCCCCATAGGGCTCAATGGGAGGGGGGAAGCTACTAATAACGGTACCACAAATTGCAGTACCGTAATTTGCTCTAAAGTCCCTTAACGGGTCCCGTCCTTAATGCCTGGTAAAAGCAGGTGTTAAGGAAGGGACCCACAAAGGGAACTCGGAATAGGGCGCAAAGGGATTACCAGCACCGGTGTCCTTACCGGTGCCCGGTATCCCTTTGCGCCCAACTCGTATTGAGGCCCAATGGGTTTGGATCTTGTAAATTGTGGTCTGCAACAACTGTAGAGTGATATGTTACAGATCTCTGGTGTAAGGAGATCTCAAATTGTGAAATGTCAGGTGTTAAATTATCAACCTGCCCTAGGTTTTATGCACTTATGTTGCATTCTGGTGCTTCAAGTAAGATCTTTACAATGTGTACAGGAATGCAAAATGTCATGAACAAAAAAAGGAAGGACTTAGAGAAAATGCCTTTATTAAACATATGCAGAACAATAGCTACAAGCAAGGCTGTTAATGTAGTCATTTTAGAAAAGGTAAGGCAGGAAATAATACAGGCAGGAGTTTGCCTGTATTATTAGCATTGGTGGGCTTTACGACTCACTAATTGAGCAGATTATTTGCATGTAGACATGTGAGTAGTCGATGGGGCCCCTTTCTTCTTCAAGTACATTTTGACAGGTGGGACCACCCCCTTTTGATAGGCTTTTGATATGAGTTGTAATATCAAAAATGTTTCATATCAAAAAGGTATCAAAATTATATAAAATGTATATTTGTATAGGAAGTTTGTTTTTATAAGTTTTAATATGCAAAGGGTATCATTTATATCAGTTTGATATAAAGTTTATATTAAAATGGCTTTAATATAAAGTTTATAATAAACTGTTTTTAATATGAGAACGTGTGTGCGCTGTTGCTTGGTCGAGGGCATAGTGAGTTGTGAGGAGTTAGCCGGCAAGTGTGAGGTGTTGGTAACACTTTGATGACGCGGGAGTGGGTTGTGGCCGTGATGGTATGATGTCATGATGTTAGATAAAGAAGGCCTTTGATAAGCCTTTCAATAATTTTATATAAACTTTGTTATTTCTATAAAAAAATGCTATCATAAAATTGTTTCGCTATCAAAAATGTTTGATATAAAAAAAAGTATATAGGCATTTTTTTACAAACGTATATCAAAATTGAAAAAAATGATATCAAAATGATATACTATTTGATATCAAATCTAAGAAAATATATATAAAAATGTATAGAAATTTGTATATCAAAATAAAAAAATGTGATCACATTGTTTTGGATATCAAAATGATATCAGAATTTTTATATCGAAATTCAAAGTTTTTGATATAAATATTTTTTGATATCAAAATAAGAAAATGTGATATCAAAATCATATCAGATTTATGGAAAGGGCAGACAAAAGGACTGACAAAAAAATTGATATCAAAATTAAAAAAGAAAATTGATATCAATTCTTGGGCGGCATTGTGAAGTTGCCAGGGCATGCCGGGCATGCTCTGACACAAAATCATTGTGGACATATTATGCCAGAAGCGCTACAAAAATGCTGGGACACTGCATTCTACCATTCTGCCACAGAAACACAGCTGCAGCTCACCTTTATTTATGAAAATGCTGCAGCAGGTCAGAGAATTCACAGATGACGACACACACATGAGGCCCGCACTCTGACTAAGCTATTTCAGTTTCTCTGTGTATTAGAAATGATATGACACCACATCAGAATGATGCAACCTTGCAATGAAGCTCTCAGGCTATTGTAATTACGCGCCACCATGTGCCTGGTGTGACTAAACTGTATTTGCATGACCCCATTCATTATATAGGAAGTGTACTCCAAGGTGCATGTAATCTTCAACAGGCATGTGCCTGTCGTGTCTAAAGGGCATCTGAATGACCCATTCTATTGTTAACTCACCGTGACTAGGGGTTTTCAAAGGCCTGCAGCAGCCGGCACGTGATAAAGGCCGGATGGGGCGAGTGAGGTGTTCTGCTGAAGGGGGTTGGATGTCTTTAAAACCCATACTTTGGAGCCTGCCCGAACATTGCTGGGGATTTCGGGAGATTTAGAAAATCTGTGGAGCCCCGGCTGGAACTGAAGACCCCAGGACATCTAAACCTGATGACGAATGAGGCATTCTACTTTTAAAAGTGAGATGATTTTATGTATTTAATGCACGCTTGTAAATAGATAGCTGTGTTTTAAAAGTGTAAAATATTTAAACAAGATGTGAACACCATTTTAAAAGTATATTTTCTAGAATGTAGCACTGTATATTTTTATTTAATGGTGCAAACAGAGCTGTTAAAACAAAATGTGTGTATTCTTTAGCTGCAAGCAGGATTAACTACCAGCCTGCATTTTTATATATTAAAGTTAAAGTGCAACTAGAAATGGATGGAAAAACTGTCTCTGGAATCTGCCTGGTGTGATAAGGTCATTTTATAATCCGCATTTTATGTTTTTTTGTTGGAGAGGATCTTTGAAACGTGGGATTTTAGGCAATAAGGCTTTTTTAAATGTCAAGCAGGTTTATGAAGTCTCCAGCAGCGGGGACATTCTTCGTGTAAAATGAAACCCTCGGGGCTGGGGTCTCACGCCACATTCAGTGCTGACAAAGCGCACAATAATGTGACAAGCCGTGTGGTTTTATGAAATTAAACTTTTTTTAAAATATTGAGCTTTGACTGTGTACACATGAGGCTAAACAATCAAAAATGCCACTTTAAATAATGTTGCAAATTAGCACATATTTAGAAGGATAAAAAAGCCATTGACAAACCCAACAGACAGGGCATTTATATAGACACAGGGAAGATTGCTTAAAGCAGCCACAGTTTTATTCTATAACACATTTGTTATTTTAAAACAAATATTTATTTTGGTTTGAGGGGGTATTAGACATGTATAAGTACTTAGAAAGTGAACAACACTTTTGGCTGTAGGAAAACAGCTGTGCAGAAACGCTATAGACACTTTTTGTGGTGCGGTTTTTAATTGTGGACCCATGACAAAGCAAATAGTTGTGGTGAACCCTGATTAAAGGAACCACAGTGACAAAAAGAAAATGATACATATGCACTTAATGTCTGAACCTATATGCATACATGTACAAGAGAAATACATTAACAAAGGGAATAGGCAACAACTTTTATATAATGATGAAGAAATGTATTTTGATGTAGCGTTTATGCCAAATATATTTGCTGCAAGCGCTTTCAAATTTGTTGGCGATCAGAGTTGACCATAACAAACAATAGAGCCGCAGAACCAACACAGACATCACAGACTATAGAACCATCACAGAGAGGCATGTCGACGGTGATGGTTCTGTTGTCTGTGTTGTCTGTGTTGGTTGTGCGGGCGCACAGGGGTGTTTGGAAAAGGCTGAATTAGAGTGTTAGTATTTTGTAAATATATAAGAGTTGCACTGGGGGTTCGCCAACATTTACCATTATTATTACCAATTTGTTTTCCAAGTTGCTTTGCCACCATAAAGACATTTTTGTGAAAAGATCCCGCTTCGCGGTATGATAGAAGGTTGTTTCTTTCAAACAACTCGTATTCATTTATATAACGAGTAAGGAACATATAGTCTTAATGCCTGACCTAAAATGGCTGACCAGGTGACCAATGCTAACATGGCGGAATAACCATAGAGTTTAGCTGCCCGTTTTTGTGACGTCCTCACATAATTGCAGGTACTGCAGAAGCCTAGTAGCAGCAGTACTCACGGCTTCCAAACATCACCCGGATGCGTCCATTAATTGATCAGCATCCTGTTAGAACGTTGGGTAAGATTTCTCTGTATGGGGGCCATTAAAGATGTCCCAATTTTTGCAGGGGACACACTTGAATCCGCACATAGCTTGCGCCTACTAAAGAGGCTTCCAACTAACTCTGTCTTTGACTATATGTGCTTGTTTTTAGGTCCCAGAGCCAGCGCCATAGTTGATAGCGCGGCATTCACCAGTTACAGCGCCAAGGAGCACCCATAAATATACCTGATAGTCGGTAAGTTCATCCGGCATTTGCATAGGACAATAGTGTTACACTAGTGTCTTTAACAATACGCTCTGTGACACGTTAGGCACCCGTTGACTTTCCTTCCTTGTTCTTCTGATTTGTGCATAGCAACAGGAGCTGTCAGCCCTTCAAGTTCTTTTAGGCACTGTGAAGAGTGGCCCAATCAATACAGTGCGGTAAGCCATCTACGCACAAGATATTCATAAATGGGTTATAAGGTTTCCCATATAGTACACATTTCCGGGTGGGGAAGTAAGTAGTGGAGCAGCCCTGGGCACGATTTCTTCTTTCCCCCTCCCTCACCCCCTATCCGTTCCCTTTTCCTTTGTTCTGTGTGACTAAAGGCGTACACTTGGAAACAAATAGTTCTTTCCAATTAGTTCTATAGCCTTGTGATATCATTAGATACACTTTCTTCGAGCAACTGATGTGTAGCAGGAAAAACAAATATGGGATAGGAAGGGGCTCATCAGTGATCCACCCTTCTTTTCTGTTTTCTCTGTCACTTTTCTATAGGAACAAGAAAACACACGCATGGGAGCAAGATAGCTAACCCATACAGGGAGTTAAGACCCTATAAAAAATAAAGTCCTGATGAAGATGACCAGACCAAGATATGGTTATAAAACCAGTCGACCTTGATATAGCATGAGCTGGTCTCATGCACTTTTAAGATCTGTGTACAGAACGTTTTGCATAGACTGAAACCAATTTAAACTAGGGCTGTGTTATATGCCAGGTTTTACATAGAACTTTGTCTGTACATTTTTAGATGTTGTAAAAGGACCCCAAAGCCAAGGTGCCTTAGAACTAAGTATTGTGTGTTATCAGTACAAGTTGTTAGACTTTTCTAGTGGCTGGCACTATATTGGCCATTAAATTCACATACACTGTTGTCCACATATAGCTCTAGAAAACTCTAAGTACCTGGCATTATCTAATGTAAAATGCCTTGTTTTGCAGCTGCTGTTTAAACACTTGGGACTGATTTTTAACTGTTGTAAGTGAACAAGTGGTTTATTTTCCGATGCTGTGATAGACCCACAGAATTTCTTACTGCTATATGTGAATGATGTAATGATCATACATATAAAATATGTTATGAAAAACTATTCTTCTATAGACCGCGATTGTGTGTGATTATGAATCTTAATTCTCGGTAGGAATGCAAATTAGACCTTTTATAGGTCAAACTAGTAATACCCTTATAGGCCGATTCATGGAATGAATGTGCACTGAAAAAACGGCGCACGCGTGCGAAAACGTGCGATTCGCAGTGAAATAGCGAAAATCGCAGTGCAAGTGCGATTATCCCATAGAAAACAGCGCACATCTATTCATGGAAGTCCGTGCACGCGCAAAATGTGGGATGTGCGCTGAAAAAGTGTGCGGCGCACGCTGGCGCACGCTGGCGTACAGGTCATCGAACGCCGTGCGATAAGGCCACAGCGAATTCGCACATAGCGCGGCGCACATAACAAAAGTAGGCGTAAGACGGGGCGTTACATGCAGAATGGGGAACAACTCGTGAAAATGTGGGCATCACGGGGGAAGTATAGGAGGCAAGTGCGCGAAACGCCCACACGCTCGCCTACAACACGTATTCATGGAATGGAATAGGGAAAAACAGCGCACGGCCAAAGACGCGCACAGGCCCATACATGTCCGCCACACGAAAGCAGGCGGTAGCGTCCCTGCGCAGGCAAAAAATGTGGGCCAAAGTTCTACACGCGCGAGAAGTTCCACACGCGATCGGGCCTGGGGGAGCGTGTGCGTGTATTTCAGAGGTGCGCGAGAAGTTCCACACGCGATCGGTCCTGGGGGAGCGTGTGCATGTATTTCAGGGGTGCGCGCAAAGTTTTACACGCGAATGGCCTGGGTGCGTGTATTTCAGGGGTGCGCGAGAAGTTCCACATGCGATTGGCCTGGGCGCGTGTATTTCAGAGGTGCGCGAGAAGTTCCACACGCGATTGGCCTGGGCGCGTGTATTTCAGAGGTGCACGAGAAGTTCCACACGCGATCGGGCCTGGGGGAGCATGTGCGTGTATTTCAGGGGTGCGTGAGAAGTTCAACACGCGATTGGCCTGGGCACGTGTATTTCAGAGGTGCGCGAGAAGTTCCACACGCGATCGGGCCTGGGGGAGCGTGTGCGTGTATTTCAGGGGTGCGCAAGAAGTTTTACATGCGAATGGCCTGGATGCATGTATTTCAGGGGTGCGCGAGAAGTTCCACACGCGATTGGCCTGGGCGCGTGTATTCCAGAGGTGCGCGAGAAGTTTCACACGCGATCGGGCCTGGGGGAGCATTTGCGTGTAGTTCAGAGGTGCGCGAGAAGTTTCACACGCGATTGGCCTGGGCACGTGTATTTCAGAGGTGCGCGAGAAGTTTCACACGCGATTGGCCTGTGCGCGTGTATTTCAGGGGTGCGCGAGAAGTTCCACACGCGATTGGCCTGGGCGTGTGTATTTCAGAGGTGCGGGAGAAGTTTCAAACGTGATCGGGCCTGGGGGAGTGTGTGCGTGTATTTCAGGGGTGCACGAGAAGTTCCATATGCGATTGGCCTGGGTGCGTGTAGTTCAGAGGTGCGCGAGAAGTTTTACACGCGATCGGGCCTGGGGGAGCATGTGCGCGTATTTCAGGGGTGCGCAAGAAGTTCCACACGCGATCGGGCCTGGGGGAGCGTGTGCGTATATTTCAGGGGTGCGTGAGAAGTTTCACACGCGATCGGGCCTGGGGGAGCGTGTGCGTGTATTTCAGGGGTGCGCGAGAAGTTCCACACGCGATTGGCCTGGGCGCGTGTAGTTCAGAGGTGCGCAAGAAGTTTCACACGCGATCTGGCCTGGGGGAGCGTGTGCGTGTATTTCAGGGGTGCGCGAGAAGTTCCACACGCGATCGGGCCTGGGGGAGCGTGTGCGTGTATTTCAGAGGTGCGCGAGAAGTTCCACACGCGATTGGCCTGGGCGCGTGTATTTCAGGGGTGCGCGAGAAGTTCAACACGCGATTGTCCTGGGCACGTGTATTTCAGAGGTGCGCGAGAAGTTCCACACGCGATCGGGCCTGGGGGAGCGTGTGCGTGTATTTCAGAGGTGCGCGAGAAGTTTCACATGCGATTGGCCTGGGCGCGTGTATTTCAGAGGTGCGCGAGAAGTTCCACACGCGATTAGCCTGGGCGCATGTATTTCAGAGGTGCGCGAGAAGTTCCACACGCGATCGGGCCTGGGGGAGCATGTGCGTGTATTTCAGGGGTGCGCGAGAAGTTCCACACGCGATTGGCTTGGGCGCGTGTATTTCAGAGGTGCACGAGAAGTTCCACACGTGATTGGCCTGGGCGCGTGTATTTCAGAGGTGCGCAAGAAGTTCCACATGCGATCGGGCCTGGGGGAGTGTGTGCGTGTATTTCAGGGGTGCGCGAGAAGTTCCACACGCGATTGGCCTGGGCACGTGTATTTCAGAGGTGCGCGAGAAGTTACACACGCGATCGGGCCTGGGGGAGCGTGTGCGTGTGTTTCAGGGGTGCGCCAAAAGTTTCACACGTGATTGGCCTGGGCACGTGTATTTCAGAGGTGCGCGAGAATTTCCACACGCGATTGGCCTGGGAGCGTGTATTCCAGAGGTGCGCAAGAAGTTTCACACGCGATTGGGCATGGGGGAGCGTGTGCGTGTAGTTCAGAGGTGCGCGAGAAGTTTCACACGCGATTGGCCTATGCGCGTGTATTTCAGGGGTGTGCGAGAAGTTTCACACGCGATCGGGCCTGGGAGAGCGGGGTACGTGTATTTCAGGGGCTCGCGGGTGGTTTTACACGCGATCGGGCCTGGGGGAGCGGGGTACGTGTATTTCAGGGGCTCGCGGGTGGTTATACACGTGATCGGGCCTGGGGGAGCGGGGTACGTGTATTTCAGGGGCTCGCGGGTGGTTTTTCACGCGATCGGGCCTGGGGGAGCAGGGTACCACTCACTGTCTGCCTTGCGTGTAGAAGAACGCGTAGCCAACACCCACCCGCTGTGAAGTAATAGTGTGTGAACCCCAACGCCTGCAAAACACACGCACCGTACCCCACGAAAAGCAATGCCCGTGCGCGATACGTCACAGACGGGCATATGCGCTAAG
This sequence comes from Ambystoma mexicanum, assembly GCF_040938575.1. NCBI lineage: Eukaryota > Metazoa > Chordata > Amphibia > Caudata > Ambystomatidae > Ambystoma > Ambystoma mexicanum. The sequence goes on from NC_090936.1 coordinate 864,835,940, forward strand.
GGCCTTTGGTCCATTGGAATCGCGTATGCGTGCTGACGCGCTTACGCGCTAAGGGCCTTTCCTCGAATTACACACTGACGTGCAGAATTTTCACGTGCCAAATCACTCCGTATCAAGCTGGCCACGCATAAGCACACGGAAGACCACGCTCCTGCCCAAAAGGCCGAATTACTGCCCCCCAGACCCCCGAGCAGCCTCCCACGAGCCATCTGCTGCTGCCTGCCTGCCTGCTGCCACCGTGCCCTGCCATTTGGTGCCTGCACATCAGCCATCTGCAGGGGTCCAGTTGCTGTGTCCACCCCTGCTGGAACAGAACACTCCCGACTGGGATACCATCGCTCCACAGCCCAGCCCCAGGACCCAGTTGCCCACCCACGCCTGCCTCGGGGGTCGCCATGTCAGGGCAAACACCATCCGAGACCACTGGCGACCCCCAGCCAGAGGGGCAGAGGGCCACCAGCTTCAGTCAGAAGGAAGTTGGTGTCCTGGTGGAGCTTGTCCTGGGGCATTATGATGCCCTCTTCGGATCACCACGCGCCGACAAGGAAGGACGGGACAGGATCTGGGATGACTTTGTGGTTGCCATCAACGCGGAGGGGGTGGCAACCCGCAACATCAAGCAAGTCAAGAAGCGCTGGGAAGACTTGAGGTCCAGGACCCTCATAAAGGCCCGGCGCCTCGTGGAGGGGGCCGGGGCTGCATGAGTACCATCCAGCTGAGGGTCCTGGAACACGTACGCCCAGCGCTCCATGCCCAGATCCTTGAGGGGCAGACCCGTCTGGAGTCAAGCGGTAAGTGGCCAAGCATTGCTGTGTGAGACAGGGCATGTTGCAGTGTGCTGGTTGTCTGATACTTGCCTGTATGTGTGACATAGGCCAAGTACACGTGTGTGTGTGTGCTGGGACATCATGGTCATGCATGTGAGGCCAGTAATGTGTGAAGCACACGGTTGGTGTATGTGTTTAAATGCAACATGGGGAGCCCTATGCGGAATGGACACATGAGAGCATGCCAGTCTCTGTTCCTGGACATGGGTGGGGGTGAGGGATGGGTGCTGATGCCATGTACATGTATGGTGTCCATGTCTGTGTTTCTGACCTGCGTGTCTGTGACTTGTGAATGCCATGGATGCATGACACATGTCTGTGACAATGTTCAGAATAACTGATGCAGCCTAGTTATCCTTGCATCCACTGTGTCTGGGGTGTACGAGTCCAGATGGATGAAAGTACGTTGAAGTGTGTGCATGTGATAGGCATGACCCATGATGCATGTGAGTCCAAAAACAACATTGTATGCTTCAAGAGTCCCTTGGACATGTGTGCTTATGTCCATAGCATGCGCCATGCCTGTTACTGCATGTGTTTTGCCTGCACTGACCCATGTGCTGTGGAGGGACATGATGGAAGTGATCTTTGACAGTGCCACTCATCTGCTATTGTTTCCTGTCTAGGGGACCATTGTACAGTTCCCTGATGCTTGTGTTCTATGTCTCCCTCTACACAGCGCAAAGTGAAGAAGAGGGCGGAGACGGCGCTGTGGAGCTAAGTGGCGGGGATGCCCCCACGGCTGCAGCGGAAGGGGTGGGTGAGCCCCCACAGGGGCTTGCAACGGCGGAAGACGGTGTGGAGCCATCCAGTTTGGTGGTTTCCACAGAGGAGGAGGAGGCCGCTACTGAGCCGCACATGGGGCCTGGTGGGGGCATCCCTGCTGGTGCAAGTGGTGCAGTCCAGGGGCAGGGGCAGGAGGCAGCACAGGTCGCCGTGGAGGTGCCTGTGCATGTCACTGTCCCTGACACTGTGACTGCACCACCATGTACCAGCAGGGATGCCCCATCCCAGGCCCGTCCGCAGGTAGGGGGGATGTCCATGTCATCTGACTCCCCTCCACCTGCGGACGAGGGGACCCCTGGCCGTATGGAGAAGGTCCTGATTGGTGTCGCGTTGCGCACGGCTGTCATTCGTGATGAGGTGCGTGCTTCCTGGGGGGAGCACGCACGTCATCAAGAAGAGCACCGTGCCAACGTGGCCCAGTTGGGAGCGGTCATGGTTGGGGGTCTCGTACATGTGTCGGGCACTCTGGCGTCCCTCTCCTCCTCTGTGGAGGCTATGCGCCAGTCGTACTCCATGCCGTCCTCCGGCCCAGATGCCACCAGGGCCCCCTGTGGACCTGCCCCGACCAATGCAGCCACCTCGGTGGGGATCCCATCCCTGCCACAGACGGGAGTCGGAGGTCCAGCAGGGGTGGACACACCGGCAACTGGACCCCAGCAGATGAAGGATGTGACGGCATCATCGGGCAGGGCATGTGCACGACGGCGTCGGTGGATTCCATCAGCCTGGATGCCGTCGTGCTGGCACAGGCAGTTGCGTCGGAGGCAGCGGCAGGCTCGACGTGGGAGGCATCATGGCTCGGGGCCATCAACATCAGGGGTGCAGGCATCGGCCGGAGTGCAGGAGAACCCTGGAATGGGAGTGGCTTCCGTGTGGGAGCAGTTGGGCCAGCAGATAGGTGCGGAGCGGCAACGGGCAGAGGAGGAACGGCTCACAATGGTCAGGGCGGAGGGCTCCATGCGGAGGGCGCTGAGGCAGGCTGAGTGCCTCGAGGGTCTTCGCAGGGAGTTGGAGCTGGACACTGCATTATCCCTGCGAAACCTCGGGGCCAGGGAACATGCCCGCCTCCAAGCCATTGAACAGGAGTTCGATGATGCCCTGGCCCATGTCAACAACCAGTGAGCCGTCGGACTAGCCCGTTGCCCTTGTAAATAGTTTTGTAGTTAGTGTTAGGTTTCCTTTGCTTTTTTATTTATTTTGGACCTTTTGGACAATGGACCACATTTTTGTATATAGTTTTTTTATTAGGTAGTATTTTTATATAGGTTTCATTTCTTCAGTTGGGATCATGGACCCTGGTTTGTTTATCTGTATATAGTTGACTGTTGGATTTTAGTTTTTTTTTTTGATTTACCCATGGAGCAATGGTTTTCGGTTTTGTTTTTACCTTGGATTTACTTTCTTGAACTGTGACTTTGGACACCTTTCCTTTGGATTATGATTTGTCGTTTTTCATTATTTTACGGACATGCTGCTTTTGGTTTTTGATTCCCATTGTCATTTGTTTATTTTTAATTCCATGTATGCTGTTTTTAATACATTTTTTTCATCAAACTTCAATGTGTAGTATCATCTCATTGGTATCATGCATATCATGATATGGGTTTCCTCGCGCACCCCTGAAATACATGCAGACGCTCCCCCAGGCCCAATCGCGTGTGATACTTCTCGCGCACCCCTGAAATACCCGCACCCAGCCCAATCGCGTGTGAAACTTCCCGCGCACCCCTGAAATACACGCACCCAGCCCAATCGCTTGTAAAACTTCTCGCGCACCCCTGAAATACACGCACACGCTCCCCCAGGCCCAATCGCGTGTGAGACTTCTCGCGCACCCCTGAAATACACGCACCCAGCCCAATCGCGTGTAAAACTTCCCGCGCACCCCTGAAATACCCGCACTCAGCCCAATCGCGTGTAAAACTTCCCACGCACCCCTGAAATACACGTACCCAGCCCAATTGCGTGTAAAACTTCTCACGCACCCCTGAAATACACGCACACGCTCCCCCAGGCCCGATCGTGTGTGAAACATCTTGCGCACGCGTGTTCCAGAAACCCGTAATACACGTTCCCCGCTTTGTGTTTGCTGTTTGCCAGTCCGAGAAACTGGTCCAGGGTTGGCTCAGCCCTTTGCGATGGTTTTGCGATCTTGATGGCTTTTCCTTGCGCGAGGGCATTCTTGGGGGCATAACTGGCGCTGCTGCAGGGTCGCTGCGCCACTCTGCGCCACGTCTGCTTTTGGAGGTGAGAATCCATGAATACGTTGTGCGCGGAAATTGATTTTATCGCACGGGGCTGGCGCAGACATTCGCACGGGCACGCTGTGCGCCAACCGCGTGCGACACTTTTGTTCGAATTTCCATGAATTACCCTGTTAGTGTTTCACCTATTCATTGTGTGCCAGGAATTGAGAATATAATTGCAACTTTTATAAAATGCACTTGTGCCAATGTGGCGCAGATCACACATTGACAAAGTGTTGTAGCTGAGATTCATTTATGTATATATATATATATGTGGATTGAAATTGTGATTTTCAAGACCCTGTGTTTGGTTGTTATACAGGTTTAATATGTTGATGCTGACTCTGTTTTTATTGGATGTTGCATCACAGAGCTTCTGGAAAAAACAGCCTGTGGCAGTGGACCACCTGAGGCCAGTGGAATGGAGCAGCCTGTTGTTTCTGGATCAAAAAACCTTGAATGTTTGAAACGACCAAGGACAAGGTCTCCTTTTTTGTTACATCAGCAAGGGCCGATGGATTTGGGGGCCCTGCCACCACAGATGTCTTTTGTGAAATGATTGCCATGTCCGTTTGGTTCTGGAGTTTTTGTAACACCGGCTGGAATGTCCAGGGGCCTAATAAGTGATCAAAAAGTCCCCAATGAGTGTGATACTTTGTGTGGATCAACACATTCTGTATGCTTTGAGAGCAGAGGGATGGGCTTGCCTGTCTCTGCTGGATCTCTTGCAGACACTGGTATGGGGCCTGTTTTGCAGAGATCAACAGTTTTGGAATGTTTTAATGACCCATGGATGGGGCCCGACAGTGCTGTTACATCGGAAAAGCCCAATGGATCTGGGGGGCATATGCCACAGAGTTATTTTGTGAATTCATCAACAGGCCCACCTGGCTCTCTTGGGATTAACACATCATGAATGTTTTAAATGCCCCAAGCATGCGTGGTTCAATGTCTTTGATGCATCAGCAATGGCCGATGGATAAGGAGTTGTTTTTTAATTTCATCAGTAGGCATGTCTGGATTACAGCTTGCACCCATTGGAGTTGGCTTTTGTTGTTGTTCTTGATTCATCCAGAAGGGCCCGAGGAATGTCTGGGGGACCCAAAACATGGAGTTGTTCTTTTTGTTTTTGATTCATCCAGAGGGGCCTGAGGAATGTTAGCAGACCCCTGAAATGTGGAGTTGTTTTTTATCAGGTTGTTTTTGATTCATCCATGGGGCACCCAGGAGTGTCTGGGGGGCACCGAAGCATCAAGGTCTTTTGATTCATCCAGCAGGGCCCGAGTCCCCAATGAGCAGAGTTGTTCTTTTATTTTTGAAAACATGTATCATGACACTGCAAACAAATGCCAACCCAATGTTTTTATAGGTGTGATCAGTGTTTTACAGTTGTGATGGGATGCTATATGCCGAATAATTCATCATAACCTCTAAAGCTATGTTGTGTGTGATATATAATACTTGTGTTTTATACAGTTTTCAAGATGGATACTGCATCATCTTTTTTATTTACAGTTTTTTTATTTAAAATTCAGTGTAAGTTTCCACATAGCGCTTAAACAGTAAATAGAAAGGGGCAGACATAGTAATGTTTGTTTTATCAACTTTTAGAAGCTTGAAAGGCTAGCCATCCACCATTATTTAAAGTCGCCTGAGAAGCCCACACTTGGATATCTGTACATAATTTGCTACTGCACAGGTATTTATCATTATGGATACCAGACTACAACACCTATTTGTGTGTCTGCTGGCTGGAACATGCAATACCCTGGTGTGGGTATTGACAAAGTAACTCTTCCCAAAGCTAGAGGGACAAGCCAGCCCTATGGATATCTCCTGGTTGATTTAAAAACAACCACTGTAGAGGATTACAGATTGCGCACTGATATATTTCCGCCGGAGTTGCACGTTGTTTATATAAGACATGTAAAAAATAACATTACGCACAATATCGCGTCAGTACCTTATTGTGCTTTCACCATTTTAACATGCATATGAAGAAACATTGCGTTGTTGAAAATGTTTGTATATGCCATCCCTCAACAATGCAAGGCCATCCTTGGCACGGCCTCCGACGACTTGGTGGCCGCTATTGCAGAGATTGCTCAGAACACTTTTAAGGGTCACATCCCCCTAACACACCACCAAATAAGTGTTGAAAAAGAAAAAGAACGTCATCAAGAAACTGTGCAATAAACAAATATCTCCAAATGCAAAAAGAAAAGTAGACTCACAGTCTGGTGGGTTCATAGGATCACTCATTGGCATATCCAACCGCTAATCACCAGCTTGCTCGGGGGTCAATAATGGAATACACCCATATCTGGTGGACAAGTGTCAGTTAGAAAACCTGATGACTCCCAGACCCCCGCCAGATTGGGATATACGAAAAGTTGCTACCATGCATCTCGACTCGGAAATGAAGGATGTTTTAAACAGATCTGATTTATCGGCACATGATAAAGCGGCATTATACTGGAATATTCTGCACAAATCCTGAAACCACGCAGATGCAGAGAAAAACAAACTAACTTTATACATGCCGCCCGAAGAATCTAGCGGTGCGGCGGAACCACCAGGAATAGATCTGGCTGTTGTGGTTAACACTCTTAGCCAATGCTAAAAACCTAATGCGGAACTATTGCTACATAAGATGCAACTTGCAAAGGATGTGGCCACGTGGACCAATAGGGGAGAGTTTATTTATAAAGGCAGGATTTTAAGGAGTTCGAATTTGCACGATCTAGTATGAAGTGTTACAAACTGAAACCCCACTGCTACAATAAATGCACCCATTGGCAAAAAAGAGTTCATGCAGGTGGTGGGCGATTTCAATATTCTGACTTTGGTTGTGGATAATGTCGCCCAATGATGCCTTCTGAAGCGGCTAAAAACTGGGGTTCCCGCAACTCCTCACCAACAACATAGCCCATTAGGCACCCGCATAAGCAGTCCCCACTCACCCAGCCCCAAAAAGGATTGGAATACCATTTGGCTTGCGGATTCTTTATCTGCCTATGGAATGCGTGACTCTGAAATGTCTGGACCATGCCAGGGCCGTGGTAGGCCTATATGGCTATCTGAATAATGGGACCCCCAAAATCATTGCTGAGTGTATATGTTTCTCCGCCACTATATTCTACTATAACTTTTCTTTCAGTATTAAATATGTCTTTCTATTAATAAAAGTTTTCAATTCATAAACAGGAGTGTTTTTTTATTATGCTACATTATTTAGTATGTATAATAAGGGACAATGCATGTTGATTTTTAAAACTATTTTATTGATACATGTATCAGTGTATAGATTATCCACATTTGCATTGTTGACACACTGTAAACATTTTCCGACATCTATACACATAAGATAACATCTTGTTAACAAATCTGATCACCATTTGGTCGTTTTGCATTTTCAAAACAGCCACCAGCGATTTACATACTGACATTTGTCTCATCAAGAATATACAGCGCTGACCTCCGGTCACGACTTTAGAGTCTTGAACCGGTACAGTAATATAATGTAAATATTTTGCAATGCTTTTTACATAGTCCATTAAAACTCTGGCGTATATCAGGTGTTGTGGAATGTGCGCCAAACTGTCAAACGTTGTCAGCACATCTCCCTCCAGCCACAAAGCTATCCAGTGTGTCAATCCAGGCCTGAATTTTGGTGCTCACTACCAGGCTAACCGGGTGATTTCAGGGTAGGCGTTTGAGACATGTATCGCTAGCATACACACCATAAAATGTTCTTCAAGTGTGTCTATGTGTACGCAAAAATCCTTTCATCTGTAAAGTATCCATTAAATATCAGAAAAATATGTTTCTTTGCAAAATTGATCTCATAAACGCTATCAAAAATGCTCCACACTAGCAGGGAGTGTGTTACGGTTAGGTGTCTTTCAAACTTTATTTCACTGCATAGATTTCCGCTCCTCATGAGGTTGAAATGACCCGCTGATGCATTATCGGGACTTAGGTCAAAGGCCAGCAAGGTGTAGCCAAGCACATACTTGTTGCGTGTCAATGAACTGGTACATCACCCATGTGCTTTCCATTGACAGCCACCAACCCCATGTACTCTCTGATTATGTCCTGCAGTCCAAAATTGGGTGTATATGCTTTGGCAGGAATTAGAACACCGTCCTTGTTCAGAGCCACATAGTTCATGTTAAAGTGTTTAAAGTCAAAGGGATTTTTATCATATGCACTGGCAACCAATGTTGTTTAAAGAATTCCTGTGTTGATTATCTCTAGAAGCTGCCCCAGAAACAGGTTGTCTTGACTGGTGCTGCAACTACCGATAGGAATCCTGAAGACTTCAAGAGCGACTCGCTCCACAGGATATTTCACATTAGATATCTGCAGCGCCTCCGCATGTGCCAGTCTAATAGTCAGAGAGATGCTCACATGTTTAACAAATACACTGGCTGATACAATGACTAGTTTGTACTGTTCAGAGTCCCCGCTCATGAGGCAAAAAGCGTCTGTGTTTTGGATGGTTTCACTTTAAGATCAACACCGTTGATCAATAGTTTATCCTGAAAGAAAAGGTCAGCATGTAGGCGGCCCACTAAATCAAATACTCTACTGGTCCTGGCATGATAGTCTCTTTTCACAAATCCCTTGTTATTGCTGTCCAGAGCTGTGTTGTCAAAATGCCCCACGTTATTGTGGTAAAAAATCCCTGCTTATCCAGGACATCATGGCCATAATTTAACAGACTCTCTATGTAGGCCCTGTAGGCGTATATATTATCGCTACGTGTTATCATTTGATTGCCCAATGTCACATCCACCTGACTAAACATGCTGGCTATCGGGTAAGCGATAGTACCCACACGTGCTGTAGCCACTGTGTCAATTCCATCTGCCTTTGTTATTTTACATGTTAGATGCAGCAGCGTATCGTTCAAATCCAGATACATGTCGTTCGAGCCTGACACAAAAAATTGTATGGGGCTAATGGTGATAGAGCAGCCAGAGGTGAGACCTCTGTGTCGGGGGCACTGTAAAAAGATTGAGTTCTGATTTTACACATTCCCCCGAGGCTGTGTGTAAGAAGGACATTGTTCTTTAAAAAATATTGCTGCCCTTGTGTCTTTTAGAAATAACATGTTTCTTCTTCCTATTCGCCTGCGCGCTCTGGGCTTTTGATGTACTTTTGCTGGTGAGTTTCAGGGGGGCCATGCAGCAAAGACACCAAGCTCTTCTTCTTAATGCTCTTACATGGTTTCTAAATTAGGCTGGATCCGTCCTGCCCCTGCTTTTTCTGTTGGGTGAGCCGCTCAGCAACCACAGCTGTCACGCTTTGCACGTCTTTTGCAATATTGCTGGTGGCCATTTTCCCATGCGGTTGAACTAATTCAGAACTACCACGTAGACAGGGCATTGCGTGTCTAAAAAGACTTTTAAAGATACCGCTGAGTCCTGCCCTATACATGACGGGAGTTCTGCTAAAATATGGCTGATCACCGTAACCAGTCTGGTTCATGTAATATTTTATGTTGGGACCAGGGTCTCCATAGTTCTTTATCACAGCCATTATAACACTATTTTATTCATCTTTCAGCCGGAGCATTCTGAATCGCAACCGCAGCCACATTTTTCCATATTTAAATTATACAAACTGCCCTTGGTCATCTCTTATCTGTATGTTGATCGTGTCAAAATGTGTTTTACATACAGGTACATAGTCAGGTTTGTTGTATTGAATGTTACTGTTATTCCCTTTAATCTCCACGGTTCTAAGTAGTGGGGCATAGCTATCCCCCACCCTTTGATCCTCCCCAACAACGCTATAGAGCAATAAGCAATAAAAACCCCTGTTAATGTCGGTGCAGGTATTATCCCATTGTTCTTTACTTCCAATGTGTTGCACAGTCCCCAGTATGTTGCGCAGTCTCCCCGCTGTTGAAAACCTAACAGACTGGCCCTGTAAAAAAGTTTACACTGCGTGGGGTCTGGTTGTAGTGCTGTGTTCTCATATTTGGGTATGTTTGATACAGCCTTGTTGATGACTCTCACAAGTTCCAGTATATTTGAATAATGGCCCTCAGGAAATCCAGCTGGCCAGAGCCTCAGAGGGTTTGTTCATTTTATAATAAAGAATGCTTCTCCCGGGGCTAAAATATCCCATGATCGGACATACTGAACTTTGGTGAGTGCCACCGTCCACTGCCCCTCCAGATTTATGGAGTTGGCCAGCTTCACAGTGAAGTTGGATATTTTGTTCCCTGGAAATGTGTCGGCTAAATTGTTGCTGGGAAGCATGATATAAAAAGATGCAGACTCCATTTTGACCACTGTTACACACACATGGTCTCTAGGGATCCGGCTGACAACGAGCTATTGAATTTGCCAGGCCACCCCAGCCATTTAACTAGATTTTGTTTTCTGGCTCCACGGCCTTTCATTTTTATACCTTTTTCAATTCTATAAACTTGCTTTTGGTCTTTACTGACTTTCTGGATCTCCTCCCTATAAAAAACACTTTGAATACCCTCACCTGAATAATCCATTATTGTGTATATGTAGACACCCTCCTTCTGAGTCACTCCTTTTACAAATAAGATCTTGTCGCTGTAGTTCTGCTTATACCCCTTTGTAAAGACGGCCTTGTGTTTTGAAATCCGCACATGATCCCCCTATTTAAGGGGTATAAGTTTTGTCTTTTTAAAAAGTCTTTCACTGTACAGTTTTTTCCAGACCTCCCGGGCATTCTGTGAAGTTACATCAGCCGGGTTGGTTTTAATAGATCTATGATGCGTATTGTTATTTACATTTATAAATGCGGGTAGCACCTCTATATATCTTTGTGTGTTTTTAGCTGTAAAAAATCGCCAGTCGTGTTTTAAACGTCTGTATAAAACATTCTACAATGGAGACTTTAACTTCAGAGTGTGTTGCAAAGTGGTGCACACCGTGTTGCTTTAGAAGACTCTGCAACTGCTTATTTAAAAACTCTTTACCAGCGTCCATCTGTAGTTTAGCAGGAATCCTGCCTTTGTTAAATATGTGCTTAAAAGCCATTGCGGTGGCCTGCCTTGTTCTTCAAAGCCTAAACATAAGCATATTTTGATAGAACGTCGATGATGGCTAGAATATATTGAAAACCATTGTTATCCACACTAAACAAACTCAGCTGCATATTATCTGCCTGATACTGCTAATTAACATCACATACCACTGTCATTCACAGTTTAAAATGTTTTCGGGCCAGTTTGTGTAGCGTGTAGGCATCCTCCCCTGAAAGCCACATCTTAACTGCTCCTCATGACACCTTCTCACCATTGGTTCGCAGTTTATGACACAGGCTGTCAACCCCTCCATAACTACTGACACCTCCTTCATCATAATATATTTTAGACAGATTCAGGGCAGACATGTTACCCTGTAACAGCTCAACTTAAAGACACAGTTAATTTTCATAAACAACAGATTTGTATTCTCATTTGAAACAGCAATTTTTATTCAAAATATCTTCATACTAAAATACAAAAATAATCATCCTGGTTATAGAATACATAATACATGTGAATACCACACAAACACATTGCATGCAGCCACTTCGTTAAGCGATCTTGTTACACTCCATTAGGCGCTAATTTATCTACACTTTATCCCTGCCCAATTGGGAACTGTTTTCTCGATGACATTTCTAAACCCCATCGAACACATGCGTCTAAACTGCTTTATTTTCAAGAGATGATTATTTGCAGATTATATACTCCATAATGTTTTAGATACGCTTCATTCAGTCTCAGCACTGATCCTTATCTGTGTCAATGGCTGTGTCAAGTGCAGCAAATCTACGATGCGTTTATAGCTCAACACAAAACATAATTTATGTAGCAAATTATCCGTGTAAGATAGTTCCAGACATTTTTGAGCATCCTGCTGCGGATCATTCATTTTATGTTTGTAGCACCATCTGTAAAAGTGTTGTTTTGAACACGACTATGGCCGTGACCCCCTGAACGACTTGAATATCCATACAAAGCTTGGGCGCTATGTTCATGTCAGTCTCTATTAGCGTAAGACAGACTGTTAGCCACCCAAACTTTCAATTTGTTTTAAGCAGCAAGTTCACTGAATATTAGCACTGTCCTTAAGGCTATCAGTCTCCATCAGCAGCAGACAGGTCTTACCCAGTCTATTTTCAAAATAACCTGTCTTTTCATATTGGTTTAATCAATCAGCACAATAAGTGTTAAAAGTCCCGGTCGCTGCTTAGATCATTCCATCCCTGCACATACACCCTCGTTTTTCATCATGGTTCCGGTGGGCAGCATCCGGCTCCGGCATCATTTCTGCATCCGCCTGCAGCATCATGTGTTCACAGTCCTTGTCTTCAGGGCTTGCACCCTGAAGATATTGAGGCATGAAATGGAACATTTAGCAGGATAAAACATGACATTGTGTGGACTAGCATTTGATTTTTGGCAACCTTTTTTTCACTTGCCTGGAGGGAGTGTGAGAATCAGGGTGGGATTATTAGCACATTTTGTATGTAGGTTCTGATAGAGGGTAATAGAAAGAGTCCCGAAGTGTCCCAGATGTCTCACACTTAAGAGAACAATGGTATTTGTTTTGCGCTACTTTTTTTGTTTGAAGTGCATGCCTTTTTAAAATGATTAAATGTAATTGTGATTGGCTTTCTGTTTAAAACTGAAAAAGAAGTTTCAGGTAAGTCATCAGTAAATTACGGCAATCGTGCTTTCCACATTTGTCCCCATGAGCAGAAATCTGAGTCCCACTATTTAAAACTTTTGGTATGCCACCAGTTGTGCTGTAGATCTATTGTGACAGGTTTTGTATTGAGCAGTCTTCATCTTCACAGAATACTGCACTGAACATTCTTTGTCAAGGGACACTATCTGAAGGACAAGTGGGGCAGTTGAGGCTTTCAAACAGCAGTTTCTTTCACGCTCTACACATGATAGCTATCTCAGAAAGTCATTACTTTTTCATATGCAACAACCAAAACCTTTTTAGAAAGTACATCTAGCTGTCAACTCCGTGGACCACCATCACCATTTGCAGTAAGGCTACTTTGCCTTAGATGCTTTGTACAGAGCAAGTACATCTATCAAGCGTAACAAGGTGCCCCATTCTACTTACCTCTTTCTGAAACCAGAGGTCTTTTGCATCTCTTTTGCAAGCCATTTTATTTTTTTGATTTGTGTACATATATTATTCTGTAATGTTTGTATTTCTTTTGAAACAGTACGTCTACACTTATCACATAGCGTCCTGCCCAAAGTGCAGCACTGCCACATTCGTTTGTAGCTTCTCAAGTGTCAACCTGACTGCCTCAGGTATGTGTGGTCTGTCCTGAAGCATCATTGGTAAACCAGCCTGGCCCTTCCTCACCAGAGACCCAAAATGAGTGGCATCTTTTGAGTGATAGCAAAATGTGCAAAGAACTTTTACACTTTTTCATGACCCACAGCCTGATCTGACATTCTCATGGGTCTAAAGTCAGTACACCTTGTGAATCTCTACTGACGATTTACACACATTCCGTGATATCCATTCTAAGGTTTGCCCTGGTCTTCAGGGCCCCACATTATACTGTATATGGTATGCAGGCTTTATGATGAAGGCAAAATTAGGAGTACTCAGGGATTTATGGTGAGTCAATATAGCAGGGTTAGGAGATAATCATAGAATGTGGCAGCAGGAAAAATGTATTGCAATCAGGCAGAGTAAATGTAAATGTCTTAGTGGTCTATTATTCCTCCAATCACAGCACTCTTCTGTGGGAGGCTGAACAGAACATTCTCAGTTGAAGGTAGTTTGAGGAGAGAGATACTGAGTGAATGTGAAAGGCAAGAAGGGAGAGAACAGTAGTAGCATTGGAAGCCATGCTCCCTCCTGTGTTTTATCCATGCAAGCAACACACCATTGCCTTCAGGTTATTAGTATGGGCATCTAATCACCCAAGCTCACACACTTGCACTTTGAATATCTTGTAAATGGCTTGGCCTCAGGGTTCTACTAAGACAAAAAAGGTGATGCAACCATGCAGGAGATATCTAAAGAATGTGTAATGCATGGATTACTTAACTGTAATCGTAATTACTCCTAGTTTTACTCTTCCTGCTCTGCATCACACACTATTGATGAAGGCCCCATCAGTATCTCTAAAATGTTCTTCTTGTTGGATCCAACCACGTACACCTGGGTACAGCTGTTGACATTCTCCTACAATCATCCAGTGCTACATTCAATGGGTCTGAGCAAACATTGACCATAGTGGGGAGGTGAACATGAGTGCATCACACACTATTGATGAAGGCCCCATCAGTATCTCTAAAATGTTCTTCTTGTTGGATCCAACCACGTACACCTGGGTACAGCTGTTGACATTCTCCTACAATCATCCAGTGCTACATTCAATGGGTCTGAGCAAACATTGACCATAGTGGGGAGGCGAACATGTGACAAGGAAGAGTAGGATTGGGACATTGGTGCCACATCCCCCATTTTCATTCGAGCACTCACTTTTGAAGTGTACCAAAAACTTTGATTGATCCAACTATCTAATATGACCCAAACTTAAGGAAGGCACAAGGGATGCAGGATGCTTGGTGAAAAACTGATTGTGCTACAAGGAAAGAGTCTGTAAAGTTGAATGAAGATAGATGATTAAAGGAGAGTACCCAAATTTGTACCTGAATGTGGGGAGAGATTGGAGCCAAAAATAAGAATAGGCTCAATGAGATGAAGAAGGCAAGACGGACTGCCTTCAATAGTGAGAAACTGAAACTGAAAAGGAAGAGGGACATGGGGTAGTTCATCGCACACAAGGTCTGCACATGTTGCCTTAGCTTAAGTGGAATTCCTAAACCATCTGTGGGTAAAGTCTCTCTCTTGTCATATGCAGACGGAGGTCATTAACTCCATGTCCCTCTTCCTTGTCTCAGTATTTGCCCTTGCGACTCCATTCTCTATGACAGGACCCATTGCCCAATTCCTTTATCCCCACCCATTTCCCTGCAGAAGGTATAATACCTCTCCTTACCGACAATCCTCACTTAAAGAAGATGTCCTGTACTACGGACAGTGGCTCAGGTTGAGCTCATTTGCTTGCTTGTTTTTCCAATATCCATGTACTGCTGGGTCTGGTGGCGGGCACTAGTTCTATATCCTTCCTTCTATTTGCTAACCACAGAGTAAAGTAGCAGGAAGGAGTAGCAGTCTCATGACTCCCCTGCGGGATGCTGACGGTCAGTTGAGAAGAGAGGAGGTGTGTGCAGAGTCAGGCAGAAGGAAGGGGCAGGGCACATTTCAGGTCAGTGAACCAAAGACAAGGAATATACCTGTACCTCTTCAGAGGAAGGTGAGGGCAGGAACTTGACTCTGTAGTGCAGAGAGTTTGAGGCAGCCCATGCGTGTCATGCTGGAAAGGTTGGCCAGAGAATAAAGGAGGCTTCGGCCTCCAGCACCAAGCAGCGACAAGGTGGAGAAGCCATACCTCATGCTTCAGAGAATGCTCTGACACTCGGGTCCCACAGACCACTGAGGCTGAGAAGCCCCATCAGGAAGGCACATGGCTCCCCCATCATCATACTCTGGTAGGTGAAATCTCCAAATCATGGTCCTCAGTCACGTGGAAGGATGAAGTTGGACGAGCAAGATGTTCACAATTACGCATAAGGGCAGAGTGTGCCTTCACTCCCCTGATTCTCCATAGTACAGAACAAACTCAAGGCCGAGCTTCAAAGGCTAATTGACTACGCTAGATGTAGGTTGGAAAGTACTGAGCCTTCTGCTCTCCCCGCCGGAAATAGATGGCAAAAACAAGAAAGACAATGGTTTATACCCATTAAGGGAGCTTAAGACAGCAACAGGGTATAGTAATCCGGCATATGAGTTGCCTCCACAAAGCAGTGACGAGGGCCCGGAGAGAAATACAGAGAAAGATGTAATTCCTAAAGTCCTGAGGGACAAGGAGAGACGGGACAAGGAGAGAAGTGATCAAGTAAGCACATATTTGGATATAGGAAGAGAAATAAAGAGATGGAAGGGAGAAAGAGATAAAGCTGATGAGTAAGCACTTCTACAGAACGAATGGATGTGTGGACAGATTTTGCTCAAACTCAGTGGTAAAGGCATCAAGGATGTAAGACAAACGGAAGATCAAGATGGGCAAGATAAAAAACGATAGAGAAAGGGAAGAACAATCAAAAGAAGAAGAGGAAAAAAGGAAAGATATACAAAGAAGAGAGCAGTTACATCAAGATGAACAATTGAAGAAGTAGGAAAAAGCAGAGGAGCAGAGGAAACGACATAATAGACAAAGGGCAATCGACGAGCGGGAAAGGAAAAGAATACAAGAGGAGGAACAGAAATTAAGGCATAAGAAAATACAACGATGAAAGGATGAGGAGATACAGAGGGCAAACGAAAAAAGGGATATGAAGAAAAAAGTGGAGGACAGGGGGAGGGAGGAAGCAAGAAAGCATAGAGAGCTTGTTGATGACATAGAACGAAAAAGAAGACAAGGCGCACACAATCTTAGAAGGAGGTAGGAATCCCGATCAAGAAGTAGCATGGGAGGACATAGAGGAGTTCTTTCTGGAATATGAGTCACTACCAGGCCCATCTAGAGTAAATCTAGAGGAAGAGTTTGACTCTAGAAGCATTGGGGAAGCGATCAATAAAGTTTATCATGACATGAGAGCCCAGAAAGAATTGAAAGGGAAGGGAAACAATGATTGACTTTAGAGTACGCACTTTTACAATACAGAGGGATCATCATGTAGCACAAGGCCCCCCCAAGGAGTTGTCTGTATATAGACTGACTCTACACAGAGATGAGTATTAGAGGAGTTATATGAGTTGGGCACAGGAGATGTCAGACAAAGACAGAGACACCTTCCGTGGAGAAGAGCGAGGTGACATATGTTGTCCTGAGGGCTGTTTTATAATGGGCAAGGAAGTGAGATGGTCAGATTTAGATGTGCCTATATCTCGGACGTCAAAATCATTGACGCAGTCAGACCAACCTAAAGGGCAACCACATGGTGAGAGGGGGGGGGTCACCACCTTATGGGAGCAGATTAAGGTCACAGCCGGGAGGAAGGTGGTGTGGAAATACTGTCCCTGCCGTGAATAGACAGACAATGGGAGATGAGAGTGAGTTTGGGGTTTCACAGTTTCCCTTACTAGAGAAAGGGGAAGCTAGACCACAGTATATACCTTGGCCCCAGATGGACAAGGATAATTTAAGGTATAAACTTCCAAGTTTAACTTCTGGTGCTGGGAAATGGATACATGAATTAGAAAAGATGACAGGAGGAAATACACTGGCTATAGGGGACATTAAGGGTCTCCTGATTGCCATCCTTAGAGAAAGAGCTGATGATGTTTGACCAGAGCATGGTATGCTAGTGTTACTACAGTTAACACTGCTCATGACTGAGCATCGTTCAATAACTGAAAAGTGGCAGTCTGGAAAGCACTTAGAGTACTGTATCCAGATACGTCCGATATGGGAGCTATAATGACGAAAAAGATGCAGGAAGGAGAAGATCCGCTTGCTTACATTCAGAATTTTCAAGAGCAGTGGAGCTTGAAGACACGCAAATCTTGGGGAAAATCTATACCTGTGTTCTATCATATTATGAACGAGGGCTGCCAGACCCGGTACAGAAGCAGCTCAGGAAGTTAGTGGGTATAGAGGCAACACCATAGTCAGAAATTCAGCTGACCATTGCGCATTATTGCGGACTCTTGCAGCAAAAGAAACTAAAAAAGATGATATAAGGAAAGGCAAAGAGGCAAAGTTAGTGCAAAAAAAGTTATCTAAGTACGCTTTTGAAGGGGAAATGATAACTAGTGGAGATGGATCAAATTCACAACAGGTAGCAAACATGCCACAGGGAAATAATCAGAGGATGTTTGATCAAGGAAATAATGGATTTGCTCCATGAGGAAGAGGAGGATTTTGAGGTAGACATTTTCCATATTATCAAGGGAATTGGCAGAACAATCAGGGAGGCTTCCAGAATAATCAAGGAAGGTTTTAAAATATGCAGAATGACAAACAAGACATGAACGATGGGCAGAATAGAAGATTTCCGCCTCCTGTATGTTGGGCATGCAGAATGACAGGGCATCTAGCTTGTATGTGTAGAAGTCAAGGGTTTGTGCAGAATGGTCAATTTTAGAGCAGGGGGTACTTCAAACCCGCCCGCATATTCACAGCAGAGTGGAGATGGGCTTGGTCAGAATCAAACAGTGCAACAAGCACAAGCGCCGAGAATGCAGCAAGATTTTCAAAAGCAGCAAGTAGCAGTGAATCCGCTGCAAGGGCAGTCGCAGCATTCACCTATGCAGATACAGCAAAGCATGAGCACAGGACAGTTAATGACTGCTAGGATAGGAGGTGTCACTGTAGGGGGAGGGAATCCAGTTACAATTACAGGAATGAGGCTGTATCCACGATAGCACAGCTCACTGGGAGACTTGATATGTTCAATACTATTCGTGATGTGAAATCCTCATGAGGAATTGAGGGTAGACGTCAGTAAAGGAGGCACATGTTTTTCATTTTTAGTAGACACGGGTGCAACATGCTCATGTATAAAAGAGGGACAATGTTCAATAGCTGGCAATGCCATGAATTCTCAAGGTTTCACAGGAGCAACGAGCAGAGTTCCATTTACTGAAGACTTATCAGTCTCTATAGGAGAATGTGACATGTCGGTGCCACTGCTACATTCAAGGCAGTTACCTGTCAATATATTAGGTCGAGATTTGATGACTAAGTTGAATATGACAATCTTGTTTACTGATAAAGATATATTGTGTTCAACACCAGGAATGCATTACTTAAATGTGAGCAAATTTATTATGGCATTTGCAGGACAAGTGGCCATGAGAGCAGTCCCGTTGGAACCTGAAGTGTTTCATTATGGGGTACGCATTTTGTTGACATGGCTACCAGGATTAGTAGGTAGAACTATGAGAATACCTGATGAGTTTCTATTCTGGCCAAAGATACCTATGGATGAAGGAGAAGGGCGAATCTTTCCTTTAGAATTACAAGTAGCCATAGTGCGAGGAAACATGGCTTTGCTTGATGGAAATGATCATGATGGCAGACAATGGTGCACAGTGATTGCCATTGGGGAGTGATACAAATTAACTGATGTCACTGATGAGGACATGTTTGGACATCATCGATCAGATGATGAAGTAATATTTGAGATGAGCATTACGTACTGGGTATGAGCCATCAAACGAGAGGTTCCTCAGAAAATGATGATAGCACAAAAACATCCCGAGTACTTTGAGGAAGACATGGCAAAAGTGCCAGCTTCATTATGAATGACAGGCCCCTATGACGTAGGCCTATTGAAAGGGGTTGGAGAAGTAAAGATTAAATTGAAGCCAGGAGCAATTTTACCTCGAGTACGACAGTATCCTATGTCTCGAGAGGCAGAGTAAGGTATTTTTAAGACAATTTCTGCCTTGATGGATCAGGGCATCTTGGTGACGTATGAGTCACCTAGTAAAATGTTAGTGTACCCTATAAGGACTTGCAGGATCTGACGTCATTTATATTCAGACAGACTAAGTTAAAAAGCACTAGATTACCTCAATGGTCTCCATCGATTTTCAATAGGGTTCTCCAGATGGATTTAAGCAATATTGATCTGGAAAGTGTTGTGTTGCAATACGTAGATGACATTTTAGTTTGCAGCACTTCAGAGGAAGGGTGCAGGCATGATTCTATTTAGTTGATGATTACACTTGCTGATCAAGAATATAAGGTTGACAAGGAGAAATGACAGTATTGTCAACAGGAAGTATTGTACATAGGTCAGATGATTTTGCATGAAGGAAAACAGGTTACTCATGAGAGAAATTAGGCTATCTTGAAAACCACAAAGCCACACCAGATATACCGCATGCACATATTTTTTGGGTTATGTAGCTAGGTCAGATCATGGGTCTTTGATTACAGTTCATGTACACGGCCGTTATTACAAGCTCTAAAGAAAGCACAGGCAACGCAAGAGAAAATTGTTTAGACTGAGGAAATGGAAGAAGTGTTTGAGGAATTAAAAAAGACAATTTGTACAGCACCAGTTTTAGGGATTCTCAATTATGCTGAGGAATTATTTTTGTTTTCGCATACAGATAGTACCGTTATGACAGCAGTCCTCATGCAGAGAACCACATTGGGGTACAAGCCCCTTGCATATTACAGTGGGATTCTGGACCCAGTAATGAGGGGTCATTTTCCTTGTGAACAATCTTTGGCAGTCGCCGCATTTGTCAATTGAGAAGACTGCAAGTATAGTGATGGGATGCTCTTTGACATTGTTTGTGGACATGCATTATTTACCATCTTGGAGAAACCAAATGGGACATAGACTTCTCAAAGGGCTTCTGCCTATGAGGTAGTGATATCAAATCTGGCAATTAAAATAGTTGGATGCAAGCTAGTGAATCCTGCCATGTTTCTAGCTGAACCACTGGCAGAGGATGAGCATGCGCATGCCTGTTGAACTATGAAGAGTTCTATGATGAGATCCCTAGGATAAAAGAAAATGCTTTGACTTGGGCAGAAATTGTTTTTATTGATGGTTCTTCAAGGAACGATCAAAATGATGGACAGACATATATAGGTGGTGCTGTGGTAAAACACGCAGCCAATGGGGAGTTTCAAACATCGTTAAGTGCACAACTCCTGTCTCACTATTCAACACAGTCTGCAGAGTTAGTGGCGCTGATAGTCGCACTCAAGAATCATGTAGATCAGGAAGTAACGGTGTACAGTGACTCTGCGACATCGAAAGTTCACGCAGGATTAGCACGTTGGAAAAGTAGGGGCTACCTCAGAGCAGACGGCACTCCAGTGCAACTTGCTGCCGTATTGGACAGGCCTATTAGGGCACTACAACTCCCAGTAGCCACCCCAGTCATTAAATGCACAGCTCACCCTAGAAAGGCAGATTTTATCTCACGTGGAAATCAGGCAGCAGACAATGAAGCCAAACGTGCTGCATGTTCAGAAAATATTGTGTCTTTCAATATGCCTAATGTAAATCAAAAAATGGTGGTGATGAATAGTATATCTGACAAAATTAACCAAGATTCAGGGAAAAGCACCTCAAGATGAGATGGGTGTGGGATGTGAAGAGGGTGTTCTTTAAACCCCTCTGAAGCATTGTGGTGACAAGATAGCACTGGTAAGCCGGTGATTCCTGTAGCCTTATTAAGGGTGGTGCTGGAACAGCTACACTACCCTGCGTACACAACTAGAGAAAACCTTGCTGCAACTATTGCAGAAGATTGGATTGTACCAAATGTGCTAGAACACGTTCAATTCTATGTAGTGAACTGCATCGTTTGTCAAACGTTCACCACTGGGCACACACTGTGCACAGTTAGAGGAGTTATCCTGAGACTTAATGGCCCCTTTTAGCATTTGCATATCGACTATGTCGACATGCTGCAAGTATGTAATGGGTATAGATACACGATTGTAGTAGTTTGTCCCTTTTCATGATGGATTGAAGCTGGTCCCTGTACACACCCATATTCCACCTGTGCAGCAAAATTCTTAGTGTGAGAAGTATTTTCTAGATGGGGAATATTTGAAGTATTAAGATCTGATAATGGTCCTCATTTTGTTAACACAGTTTTTGAACAGATTGGCTTGTTGCTTGGTATAAATGACATGTTTTCTTCGGCTTATCATCCACAAGGAAATGGGATCTGGGAGAGGCTCAATGGCTTGCTTAAAGAAAGAATAGGCAAGTTGAAGCTTACCTTGAAGCAAGGGTGGTTGCATTGCCTACCACTGGCATTATATGCATTGAGGAACCAACCAGGTTCAGACCACCATCTTACCCCCCCCATGAAATATTGACAGGGAGGTGAATAAGGACACCCCTCACACCTCCATCCAGAGTTAGAAGTGATGCACAGCCAACATCAGAACTGTTAGTAATGGAGTTACGTGATTATCTTACGTGTATGACTTCAAGTATCTCTGTCATTTCTGATCAGCTATAGTCGAAGGGAGTGTGGGGTAGCACAGAACACAGAAGGAGATGCTTCAACAAGTGGACTTCAAGAACTATGTGTTCCTAAAGTGTTCCCCGGAGATGCGATTCTAATCTGCAACCATATGAGAAAAAAGTGGGACAAGCCCTGCTTTAAAAATCCTTTTATCATGGAAAGTTGTCATGCCGTCTGCAGTCAGAGTGCAGGGCAGACATGCTTGGAATTTTCTAGGAGACGTAAAGATTTATGCTGGAGAGACACCATCATCCCGCACCCTTCGGAAGCAGGAATCGGGGAAGAACCTCAGCACATGCAGACTAGGTGTATGCTGAGGAAGAGGGATGCAGAAGCTGTCAAGTAAAGACAGAGAGTTCATTGGACTGTGGCTTATTTTGAACACTCTTTTTAGTCATTTGTAGAAGAGTTAAGGGAAGATATCTGTTCTTGAGCCACAGAAGTTTGTGACATTGGACTGAGGCATGTTTAAGCCTTGAACAGAAGAAAACATATGCCAGATTTTGATTTTGCTTTCGACAATTGGAAGAAGGTACTGTACCCGGATTCATTCCTCACTGAGTTCTTGTTTGGATTTGCTCGTGGTGGGACCCGATGACAGTTCACGGATCGTTCTTGCTTATTTCAAGTTTGTATTGCGTGCATAACCTTCACTTGTGGGGAGAACTACTAGCATTCCTGTTTTCTTGCAAGATCCTAAGAATGGCTGAGTTGTGATGAGATTGCTTGTAATTAGCACTGAACGAATTCTTCAACTTCCTGAATAAAGTGGGTAAAATACAAATGCCCCTATCAGCTGACAATGCACACATACTGGTCAGTTCAGATTGTTACTACTTCGTTGAAGAGTGTCCACAGCTTGTTGGAAGACACAAAGATGTCCGTACGTTCCTAAGGGATCCGAGAAATAATGCATCCTTGAATGAGATTTTGAGAGGTATTATATTTCAAGTAAATGCTTATTCCGAGAGACCTCAGAGATGTGAATGAGGCTTTTCTTTAAGTGACATATCAAGGAATTGCTGGCTTAAAAGAACCATTGCTTCAAATTGAAAGAAAAGGATCATGTCGTCTAATGAAAGGCCGATTTGAGGAGTCCACTGGGAATTTCTCTTCATCATCCAGTAAGCAGTCGGTTGTGCAAGGAAAGTTATCGAGTGAGATCAGCAGTTTCCAGAAGCAGTACCTAATTTTGCAATAATAAAGTTTCATTTTTCCTTCCTTAAACAATACAAATGGGCAGTATTAGTAGCAATATCATCATGCAAGATCCAGAGAGACGTTGATGTTGTGTAAAACATCAATGCTGTACACTCTTGTATCTCTGTATTATTTATGCTTGCATTTTGGTTCATAATAATATTGCTTTCACTCACTATGCAAACCACCTATTACTTAGATGTGAATGGAGCAAAAACTCATGAGAATTTTCCTAAGCAGTAGGAAGGTATTAACATGGCAACTACTAGGCAGACAAGACCCTATGTAGTAATCGCTGTTCCAAAGAATGATGAAGAGTCACCTACGTCTGAATTAAATGCCACCAATACTCAATTACATGCTAAAGGTGTCTTAGAGATAATTTTTGGACGCCAGAGACAGGCTTTGCAAGGGAGACAAAAGAAATGTGTGTTAAAATGTGAACCTACACAGAAAGTCCATCTAACCACACCCAGTCCACTGAGAGATGCAACTATGATTGGTCCAGTTAGAATGAGTTATGCTGACATGTTTTATGAGATAATCATGGCAGACCATAAGAGAAGAATAATACCTAAAAGAGATACTGGGGAAAGTGACTTTGAGCTAAATGATTACCTGGACAGTACACCACATTTGTGAAACAACATATGGTATCGACTGTTGGATATTTTTACCCATGCCAATGTGCCCCACTGCCTCACTGTATAAATGAGGAAAGAAACAGCCAAAAATGGATGAGCTAACCCCTGTGCACGCAAAAATCTACAAAACTTTGTGTGGGTGACAATCACAAAAGACTGCACACCCCTGCCACACACAGTCAATTTGGGGGTGAAAACAGAATTCTCACTGCAGGAGCATGCCAGTAGGTGCTGTTACATGTAACATGAAGCAAGGCCACAGAATTAGGCTAAAAACCGCTTTTAAAATGCAGCTTTGCAACTTTCAAAGTGCTGTTTTGGCGCTAGATCCATTACTTTTTCAGTGAATCATTGAAATTAAAAGGGCTACAGATCATCCAGGTGGCCAGAGAAACCGGGCCTCATCGACCGACAGCAGCTAAGAAATGTATATCATGAAAAAGGCAGCCCAGCAACAATTGTTGTCAGTTCCATGGGAAAAATGCGGCTAAAAGTGGCAACATGTAACAATTTCAGCTCTGCAGAGAGAACTCCAAGCAAAGGCTGAATACATACATCCAGACTGCAAACAAATCTCAGCACTTAAAGGAAGAACTGGTGCTGAATAAAATGTGTGTGCTGCAGAGGAAACTCTGATGTAAAGGATTCAGTTTAAATGTGCTTTTTCCATGAAGAAGTGCAAAATCGCCTGTTTAAAAGCATGTTTGTGAAAGGCCTAATTCTTTAAATGTCAAAATCCCCTATAAACTATGTTCATTTATATGTTTAATGAAAGAAGTAGCTAAAACTTAAAGTAACCCAGTTTGGAGTTAATTAAATATTTAATTCTGAGCTGACAGTTCAGCCTGGGAATGGTTGACACTCCACTGCTAGCAGGAAGGCTTAATTGCTGCTGGGAGGTTCTCGCATACTTAGAACAAAGAACTCATTAGATATTTGTCTGTGGCCCAGCCAAGGACAATGGCAGGCTGAAAACTGATCCCTTCAAGGGAGGGGCAGGAAACTTCCCTCTGGACCCCCACCCTGATCAAAGGACTTTGACAACTGTTGCCAGTTGAAAGGAAAGTAAGATAAAAAAAACTGCCGAAGGACATTTGTTGTTTAAATGCCTATTTGTGATTAAGTTTTGAAAACCTTTTACTTTGCCACATGAAGGAGGACAAATGTAGTTGGTTGTTGTAAATCTAATTTTCTTCTCTTTCTGTGAAGACATGAGTGAACCCTGTACTACATAAGGGACAAAGGTTACACAAAAAGAATAATTGTGCCAAGACCATTGATGCTGCAAATATAATACTGTATACCCGTGTTCTAGGGGTGATTACACAGTTAATTACTGAATTAGGAATTGTTAGGCCAAACAGTTATGATTAAAATTGACAAAATTCCACAGAATGACAAAGCTAGCTCTCACTGAGATGGGAGTTAGATGTAAGGATAACCCACACAATATGTAATGTATGTGTCTGACTTTATTAGAGGGTATAATTATAGAAATGTGCATTTGTGGGAAAGTTAAATTGTGGTCCAGATCAATGTGGGAGTTCCCAAATCACATCATAAAATATGACAGCTCTTTCTGGCTTCCAACCAGAAAAAGGCAAGTGCCTTTGACCTATCACAGCCATGTTGGTGTGGTTTGTAATTCTGACCCTACCATAAACTGAGTGATGTCACATGGCATGATAAATATGGGAACTTCACCACACACTGATTCCTGACTCCATCCTGATTTCCGCCTGACGCCCTGTTCCAGAATTCTTCATCTTGTTCGAGATTTCTTACCAAGCCAAGGCCTCAGCATTTGCTGAACTCTTTTCAGCTAGGCCCAAATCCTGAACCATCCCAAATTTCAGGGAAATAATTCTGATCCAGTTTGGCCTGCTACCATTTGTGCTTGCCTGCTGAAAATCGCCATCCCGCTAATCTACAGTGTCCAGTGACCAGAAGGGCCAATCCAATCCAATCCAGCCTGAGGTGCAGTCCAATTGACCAGAACCGCCCAGCTGATCCAATTCTGCCAGAACTGCCCTGCTGCCTGTAGACCCGATCCGTGATAACCAGAACATGATGGTCCAATCTTAAATTACAGTGGACTGTAAGTATAAATAGGAATCATAGTAACCCATAGTGTATCTTGTCTTACCTTGTCATCCCCATCTCTCAACCTATCCCATCTTTAACTTAAGAACCTCCAATAGTGTCAGAACCATTCTTGCAAACCTGTTTGTAATACCTAGTGTTAGCGCTGATTTCTCTCATTTGTTTTACAAGACCATAAGCTATTAGTGATTTGGGTTAACTAAAGTAATTCCCATAATGAAAAACAGAGTATCCGCCACGTGAAGGGTTACAATCGGCCGTGCGTAACTGTGGCGATTCACGGGTGGCATTCTCTTTTTGTTAGTTATCAATATAGTTTAAATAAAACCAATCTGTCATTTTAAAACCGAATTTCTGCTTTTCTCTGTTCTATCTCTTCAAAAACGCCTCTCATTCAAACTTGCATAACTTCTTCAATTTTATAGCTAGAGACTTAATTTAAACTCTGAGATAAACCTAAAACCTGTAGCTACACCCGCAACCAAATACTGCATTCTGAAACAATGTATTTGACCTGTTTATTATTAAAAATTGCCAAGTGAAATTACACGTGAATTCACATTTTGCAATTTTACACGTGTTTTTTCCCTTTCAAAGTGTTTCTTAACTTCCATTCTGATTTAAAGTGTGTTCTGTTGATCATATTGTATATCATGTTGGTTAGAATGTGTTTACTGTTGCTCCCATAGGAATGTATATGAATTTAAGGATTTTTTCACACTTTTCATTGTTTTTCCAAGCCATTTTAAAAGTGTAAAATTTCCCAAAACGGTTTTCTCTCTTGTTTGGGGAGGGAAGATTGCAGTCAAACTCTATGCACTGTTCTTACATTCCTGAATACCTATTGCTTACTTACATCTATGTAGAATTGCTCATTTGTGAATTAAGAACTTTGCAGGGGGAAACCTTAACCTAAGCGCTATCTTTTCACAAGCCAAAACTGTTCTTTTTCCTGTGTTTTCTATTCTGTATTGCAATAGGTGAATTCAATTGCTTTACTTACTTTCTGGATTGTTTTCTCACCACATTGGTGATTGCTGCCCCATATATTAATTTGTGTTTGATTTGAATTTAAATAAATAAATAATACCTTTACCAACTAGCCTGATTCCTGGTTCAGTGTGACCTGGGGGTTATTTTGAGAAGGTGTAATATGAGTGGTATATCACTCAGAATATTGAACCGATAGACACGTAAATAAGTACTTAATTTGTGCATTACATGCTAGGCGAGACCCGGGTGTATTGCCCAATTGAAATTCTTACACAACATATGAGGGACGTGGGAAGAAGAACCTCAAAAGAGGAATTCTTGGTATGTGAAATCCTGCCTTATGGTATGGGGAAGTCTAAAATCTTCAAAGCTATTGAAATAGATGTCCAGACGTCACATTGTCTTTCCCACATAGCACTTTGCCGAACACCAGGCCAGTTTATTGGCTGAGATGCATATCTCAAATGGGCAACTGAATGGACAGATCCAGATGAAGATGACTATGTCCAGGACCCAAAGACAAGAAACAGTGCTCCTACTAAGAATCATGTGATCAGATACGAGAAATCTGGAAAGAAAGGAGCTGGAATCAGATGGCAATTAAACAAAAGACTGGAGAGTCCAGGAGAATCTGCAGAAGAAATTTGTAGATGGAAGAACAGAGGCCAAGTGCAGATCCGGGGATCAGTGTTATCACCAGATGCATGGGAAGAAGGAGTGGTCGTCTGCAGAGCCTGGGTGGTCATTGGCTTCTACAAAACTACCATTGACATAGTGCAGAATGCTTGTAAGCCACTATGGCCAGGAATTGCTAAGCTACTGACCTGGGTTGAAGACAGGGGAGGGCCTTTGCAAATAGTGCCTTTGGAAAGTGCAAAGCTGTGCTTCAGAAATAATGGCACAAAAAAACTTGGAGAGAATCAAAACTGTGGTTGAATCTTTGATGTACCAGGAATGATACTTGGAACAGCAGTAGTCATGGATCACTATTGGGCTTGTGGATCCAGAGCATATATGAGGCTACCCAAGGATTGGGGAGGACGATGCTCATTAGTGAATGTTCATGTTCCAGCATTGGTGATTCCAAAAAGTGATTTAAACCTTGACAGTTTTCTGAAAGCAGATTCTCACCTGAGGAAGAAGAGATCTGCGGAGCTGATGAGAAGAACA
The DNA here is from genome assembly GCF_040938575.1 of Ambystoma mexicanum. Lineage (NCBI taxonomy): Eukaryota > Metazoa > Chordata > Amphibia > Caudata > Ambystomatidae > Ambystoma > Ambystoma mexicanum. The sequence goes on from NC_090936.1 coordinate 864,863,959, forward strand.
AAGAGAGAAACCTATTTCTCAGCAAAATCTATAGAGTCTTTTGATGCTATTCAATATGACCACAGACTATTTAGCCAGACAGCCAACGTGTTTTTGTTGATCTTCATGCCAAGTGTCCAGGTCAGAGCAAATACCCAATGACTGCAGATTACCAGATGGGAATTGCTACAGACAATCAACACTACCATCAAGTGATTTAATGCTATCAGAGAATTGTTGAGAGCCATACGACTGATGACTCTCCAGAACAGTTCTGTCTTGGACATGATCACAGCTCTGGATGGAGGTGTTTGTGCAAAAATCGGAAAATCATGTTGCACATTCATACCTTCTCATGATGACTAGAATGGAACTTTGACAGAGGATATAGATATGCTTACAAAACTCCACGGACAGGTGATCGATGAAGTGGAAGACATTATTGATGACAGTTGGTTTGGATCGCTCTTTTCGTCGGTTCCACAATGTATGGCAGATATTTTTAAGTTCCTTGGAGCTTTGATACTAATGATATTGCTTGGATTTTGTGTGATCAAGATAATAATCTCCCAATGCAAGAACACAGCCAAGAAAGCCATAGGGATGAAGATTATGATCAAAGTGGAACCAGGATGGAAGGCCAAAGACTTGACAGATGAAGAAATCAGAGACTTTGTGAAGGCCAGTATCCATGCACCTGAGGGGACCAAGTTTCTGTATCGAAAGAATCATAAGAAGTACATGGGGAGATGGATCTATTGTAGTCCAATTGGACAATGCAGTGATGATGAGAGAGTGGTCGATAAATCACCCAGAGGGGGGAGTGTAGAGGAGGAGCCAAGTACCCCTACCTCACCCATATTGCCTATATGTTGGGAGTCCGGATGTGAAAATCGTGCAGCACCAGTGAAAATACTGATATCTTAGAGAATCCTGGAGTCAAGGTTCCCATTAAGAAAACCATACATGCATACAAGAAAATATGATGGCTGTTTAAATGAACTCCTGGAAGAAACAGAGGAAATGAATGGTCTAGATGAATAGTGACATCATGTAGAGCTGAGATGATGTGCCTAGAAACGATGCATAGACCAGAAAATGCAGATATTTTATAAGGCATCAATGAAGTATCAAGGATAAGTGACATCTTGGGATCAAGGTGTAGAGGCTTATATGCATAAAGAGTAAACGATGGATGTTTCCACTACGTGTTATAGCAGAATTGGACTAAAAAAGAAAGGCCTCTTCTCAGAGTGTCGCAGTAAAGAAAACACATGAATTAAAAGTGAATCTTGAAAAGGTGGGGCTGGATTAGCCATGAAGCTAAGCCAAGAAGCCAAGGTCTTATAAGGATGCAGTTAACTAGCATAGGGTACAAATTGTGGTCAAGAACAAAACTCCTGTCCAAAAGACACGAACAAACAAGAAAGCTGTCAGATGTCTATTAAAAAATAGTATTTTATGAAAACTCAAAATCATGGTCCTCAGTCACATGGAAGGATGAGGTTGGACAAGCAAGATGTTCACACCTACGCATGAGGGCAGAGCGTGCCTTCACTAACCTTATTCTCCACAGTACAGATCAAACTCAAGGCTGAGCGTCTAAGCCTAATTGACTACGCTGACCACTGAGGTGATGATGGTTTGATATGTTAATTGGTGGGAAGCTGGGGTGAAGGTGAGCTCACTAGCACCTGGAAGTCCATTCTGCGTGCTGCTAGACATAGATGGAAAAGTACTGACGGAGGTTATAGTGCCAACCAATTGTAGGGGACTGCGTAATTAAGGGTCCTATAGTTTGTGTAGCCAATGGGATGTTGTGTATTTAGTGACGTTCATAGTGGCCATTTTGAGGGGAGGGCTCAGTTGCCTCACCTGATGTTAAGCAACCTATTAGTTTCACTCACTATCCCATACTAGTATAGATCATATACTTAGATGCTCACTAAGAGTCTATCAAAGTTGCTATTAGGATTTTGTAGTTTGCCACATTGGATGACGTTGGTAGTGACGCAGGTCAATGTCAACGAAGATCAGTTTATGATATATAAACTCAGTTTTCTATGAATCTCGTTTAGTAAGAGGTTCGAGCGAATTCATTGATGTTCGTGGTGCTCTCTGTTTTAGACAATTGCAAATAAAACATATATCCTTTTTACCAACTAATTGAGTCATTTTTAGCATTGATGTTTGAGTAACTTCTGCATCTCCATCCATCTCCAGTGTAATTGCTACTCATTTTAAAGGGCTGAGGTTACTCAGTTCAAAAGGTCCAGCGAGGTTTCCACATAAAGCATAGTTAGACCGAAGGGCTTTCAGTCCTGGATTCCCTCCCCATATGGATAAAAAGGCATGAGTCTAATAAGGAGGCCAAAGGAAGTTGAGCAGATTGTGCAACAGGCACTTCGTGAGCTGAAGGTTGCCAGGAAGGGGTGTATAGGGCCCCTTCTCTACCTCTTCTTTTCTCGTTTCTCCAACAGATCCTGTAGTCTAGGGGCTTTTAGTTACAGTCTAGTAATGCCCTTTCTTGGAACGTAGGATTCGCCTGTACTGGTAGTTTCCTGCAATGGGGCTGCCTTTGATTCTAATATCCAGGATTCGATACTGGAGGACTCGAATGACCAAGTGCAGACACACATGAAGACTTCTGGCAAGGCTTTATCCACTGCAAGTGGAGGAGAAGAGTCTGCCCTAGTCAATTGAGGTGGATACAATTCTATCCTATCTAATGGGATGTTTATCAGTGGCAGCTGGGAGTCGGGGTCCACAGCCCTATGGACAAAAAGGCTTTTCAGAATTTAGGAAGGCATGCACTGGGGATTATTTCTTTTTATCTCTGCAAGCTAATGCCTATGCGTCTTACATGTCAGAGACCGTGGTGTAGGGATTCAAGAAGCACAATGCCATTGAACAGGCGGTGAGGGTTCGGATTCTGTCCTCATGTAGAGGCTGAAGCAAGTAAAGATGCTCTTGGATATCGAATTTGATATTGTCGTAGGGGGTGGAATGATGGTCATGGGCCTTGCCATTTCATGAGTATATCTTCAAAGGGACTGGTGAATAGATGGGTCATGGAAGGCAATTGCACTCAAACATCCCTCGAGAGAAGTATGCTTTTTTTGATACCACCTTGATGACAAGGTGCACAGAGTTTCAAAAGCAGATATGCATGTATCCATGTTTAGAAGAAATGGATTGGGTTCATTTAAACTATAGATAACTTGGTCAGTTGGACCCAGGCACTGTGAGTTGCTCAGGAATAGAGGGACTCCCAAGGTAAGACACAGAAAAGACAAAGGTAAAACACCCAGTGGGCAATTAGTTTCTGACAACTAATGTGGTCCAGTGGGCTGCGTGCAGGCAGGCTATTATGTTTGTCTGAGATGGGGATTAGATATCGTTCTGATGCCTGGTCAATCAGGTTAGTCAATGGCAGCATCAGGTTTGAGTGAACAAGCCCACCAATTATATCAGGCACGGTGTTGATGCTGCTGCAAAGGTACAGGCCCAAGTGGAAGGCCTTGCACATGAGGATCCAGTGGATACTGAACAAATGAAGTAAGGAGAGTCCATGTGGGGGAGAGGGGCAGGGGGTTTACTCATTTTTTGTCACCTAGTGGCAAGGATAGCTTCAGGTGGGTTTTGACCTGAAGGGTCCAAACAATTTCATTCACAGGTCGCTCTTCTAATTGGAAACATTTCAGAGTGTCTGGCCATTCTTCCCCACATGGTCTGGTTGGTTTCCATGGGCTTGCAAGATGTGTACTATCATTTTCCAGTTAGGACATCCCAGCAGAAACTACTCGGGTGCAGAGCAAGTCTGGATCATTTTCTGTTCAGGGTCCTGCCCTTGGACTCAGGTCAGCACATAGGGAATTACCAAGATCCTGGCTCCTCTAGTATTTGCCCTTTACCTGGAGAGCATTCGGCTGTTTCCTTACCTGAGTGACTAACTGATCAGGTCAGCTACCAGATCATTCACTCGGGTCCAGGGGCAGATGGTTGTCAGGCCCTGACCAATCAGTGATGTCTGGGACAGTGGAAGAAATCATATCCGGAGCCCTCACAAGCTTTTCTTTTCTTTGTGGTTCATTTCAACAGAGAAGAAGGGAGTGTTTTTCTTCTGGACAGTAAGCCAGCATGCCTCGGAAAGGAGAACTGACATTGAGGGGGACTCAGCTCAGCCATAGCACTGATATAGGCTCATATGGCCTCTTGTTTTTTCCTGGTCCCCTGGGCAAGGCTTCACTTAAGACCTCTAGTCTTCCTCTTTCAGTGTGCCTTGCTGCCAACATCCCGATCCTACAATGATCAGGCTCCAAGTCAGGGGACTAGAGTAGGAAACTGTGCTGTAGAGTCATTAAACTTAGGAGCGTGCGTTTGACCCTCCATCCAGGATTGCAATTACAACTGTCACAAGCAGCATTTGTAGGAGGGCCATCTGCCAGCACCTAATTCATCAGTAAAGATGGTTCCTTAAGGTGAGGATCAATAATCAAACTGGCTATCAACAGAGCCATGAACACTCTCAGTTTTAGAAACCAAACATACTGGCCAGGAAAGTAGACTCAGCAGCAGTGGATTAGGAACATTGGAAATCCTTGCAGAGGAAATTGGCCACTGGCTCCCACTTGATCTTGCTGGATGCAGAACATGTAAGGGAGTGAGCATCACAGCAGGGAGTTTTCATGTCTACATGAAATCTCTCTTCACACAAGCACATTTTGGATGGGCTGTTGCAGATTCTGGAATCCAGTTTTGGATCTAATCACTTCTGGTGATGGCTCAGATGGAGAGAACGTTTGTAGCTTCTATCCAGGGATTTTTGGGAGGTATAGGTCTCGAGTTTACAGTGACCAAGGAGGCTCTTATATGCTCCCCCAATTCTTCTGATTCAGAGTGTATTGAGGGAGACCAGGACCAGCAGCTGGAAGGTTATACTGGTTGCTCCCTAATTGCTCAGGAGAGGCTGACATCCAGTCTCACTGTAACTAGAGGGAATTTTGTCATAGGTCAATCTGTCCTGACCCCTGCCTCTGAGCTTGTATCCCATGCATCTGGAAGGCAAAGGCAATTCTTTTGAAGGTTGAGACATTGAGAGGAGGCATCCGAGGAATCGGGATGTATCAGAACAAGAGGGGGTGACTTCAATTCACGTTTCTTACAAAGAGAAATATATTGGATACACTGACTAGACACTGTACATCCCAGAGGAATGAACAAGGATTTTTGTCTTAACTGTTTTGTCTAGATACTGATCTTACACTGTGCTTTTTTAATATGTTGTTTTATACGTGTATGCTGCACATGAGATGACATTGGGTGAAAAATATTACAATTATATAATTATCATATTCAACCATATACAAAATGCCTTGGGGTTTAGGCATTCAGTGTGGCACATAGTTGCTAATTGGATGTGTAAAAGTGGATTGGATATAAGAAGTTGAATGCCTTTGGGACAATATACAAATGCATAATGTGTTAGCTCATGCAGCTATTTTGAATAGGGGTATACATGAAAATATTTGATCAAACATAAAATACTGATGCATTGATTACTCAGATGAGGGTACATCGAATGATCACTAGGGATGTTCAGTTTATGTCAAAACATTTTTGAAAAGGGATGCTGTAAGGTATACAGTGAAGTGAGAGTGGACTTTAAGTGACAATTGCATATCCTCTTTGTTAACATTTCTAGTTCGAGCTCCACATCATAAGTTCCTTCAGACTGTTTAATCCATTCAGACCGTATTGGTCTTGCATAATATTTTTGTTACCTTTGCTTTGTTTGATTCAGTCATCCTCTATGGATACCTGCTTGGGTCTCCAGTTCCCATAATCCCTACCATTTTCTTTACATTTATTTGAGATGGCATGAAGGTTGGCTGTAGTCTGGTTCATATAGCTACGTCATTATTCAGCACGTGGTGTCAGGGTCATCCCCTTGTGTGAATTATGGGCATCTAGGCATTCTCCACCTTTTTTAATTTGGTCTCCTCACCATTATACCATTCAGACAGTTTCATTCATATAGACTTGATCGCTTTCACAACCTATGCTGTTTACCCTATTGTCCTATCTAAATCCAGTATTTCTCTCTATGCCTGTGAGACACTACATTTCCCATATACCTTATCAGTATACTTTTCAGGTACATCCAAGATGGTGCAAAACTATATGTAGTTTGGTTCCTAAATCCTCAGATACTCAGCACGCGTCTTGGTCACTTCCCTGTGACTTGATTAAATAATACTCTCTCCTCTAGTGACTATCCACACTTCTGCAGCGGCTCATGACACCACAGACAGAGTTTTTCGATATTCAGGATTTAACATGTGCATTCAGGTGAGGTGGTTTGACTGTTGCCGTGGTGAAGATAGACTCTGTGAACTACTATTGTACTGAAATGGATACAATGTAGTAGAGCGCTAAACAAGTGAATTAAGGGGGATAGAAATCTGCCTCTGTTAATTTGGAGGAACATGGCAGTTTCCCTTTACGTTTACGAGCATCTGTATGAGTTCAGCCCAGGTGGTGTCATAACACAGCGGAACAACTGGCACCTGGCACCCTCGACCATGGGAGTGTTAGGTAAGGAAATCATTTGGTTATGTACACGCTTTAGCTGCCTTTCTATTTGATAGTGAAGTGCATTGCATTTACAATTGCGATTTGTCGGCAGTTTACAGATCCTGGATTCTTCATAATCTTTAAAATTAGGTGTGACAGAAATAAGGCCAGATAGGGAGCTATTCTCTCCATTGACATTTTAATCATTAAACCTGGAACAGCATCCCAAAAATAATAAGGAACACCAAAGATCACCTCAAATTCAGAAAATTACTAAAAACCTGGCTCTTCAAAACCAGAGACTAAAACCGAAACAACAATAAGACAAATGACTCAACAAAAAGGACCTTGACACAGGGGTCCACCTGCGAGACCCAGGGAGACGGAGGCAACGACTCCAGCCAACCCTCACCATCCCCCATCACCCGTACAGCCACAACTAGGTACCACGAGCTGTGGAACGGACAAGACACAACTAATCACCACACAAACGGAAGTATGGACACTAGCAGCTGCGCTAGTCATGTGGGGGGGGTGAGGAGCATGCAAAGTTATTAAGGGAGCGGGCGGAGGGGACAGCTAAATCCTCAAACGGCCTCGAATGGAGAAAAAAAAAAAAACGAGCACGTACCTCCTGAGGCACAGGGTGTACAAGCATCCCGTCGTGTAAGATTACACGAGCCCAACCGGCTCAATCCAGGATAGAGATGCCAACTAACCAATACCACTAACAACTTCCTTCTCTGCATACACCTCTCAAACTCCAAACCAAACACAACCACAAACCTCCAGCAGAGCAAACCGCACGAACTTCACTACACTGCAACAACAAAACAAAAACACACATAGACTCGCACATCAGCACACGACGACTACCGGCCGCATACACCCCAGGCCCAGCCGACGGAACCACCGGGCTGAGGCTGCCAACAGCACATCACTGCAATCTTGCACTTTTCCAGCCTCCACCCACTAACCCACCCCTCCCTCCCTCTTTCAGAGCCGCCAGAGCGCCAGGGGACCACTCCGGTGGTGATAGTGCGCGGTACAAATGACCTTTAACATTATTATTCACTGAATATAGGTATAAACCACTAAATCGTGGGTAAGGACTAGAGGCACTGTCATATATGTTGCTTGTCAACTTTCTCTACACAACACGGTTAGTTCACCACTGTACCAAAAATGTATTCTGTACACCCCAGGGCATGTTGTCACGGTGGATGGTGGTTACACTCAGTTGTTCATAGCAGAAATGTATTTGGAATTTCATATGTATAATTAGTATAGAGTTATTTTCTTTGTCAACTCATTTGGGTTTTTGCTTTCATAGTGTGAATTGCTCTTGAAGAAGGGGGATTTTTCCCCGAAACGCGTCGAACACAAATTTCACTCTTTGGCCTCTTCAGAAATTTCATTGAATACAACATGTTTTGAATACTACAATATTTGAATAGTGCACTATACTCTGAACTATGTTTGTTGAATATTAGTTGAAATGTTGACTGTTTTCAATATTTAGGTGTGCAGTGGACGGAAGGGTCCATAGACTGGATTCTTATTTCTCATTGTTTGTATTATGATCTCGTGTCAGGCTCCGTATTCCTCCCCTGCACCCAAATTAGATATCAGTTTCTCTGAAGCTTAGCATTTATTGTAATGTGAGTTGGTGTGCACTGATGGCTCACTTTACTTTGTATCAGAAAAGGAGGCAATCGCTCTTCAGGAATGAAAACACCGGACAACGTTAAGTAGTTACGAAAGGTGCTGATGTTTTTTGCCCAGTTGTAAACGCATACAGTCCTGAGTACAAGTTGAGAAAAAAAATGCAAATATCAAAGGATGGATGTGTCAATATACTTATGTAAATGACCCGTTGGGAACGGAACTGTGCTGTCAAATCCAAAACGCGAATATCTTTGAAAATAATGTCAATTAAAAGGTGAAAGTGTGCACAGTATAAACAAGATACTGGACATCAGCCAAATAAAACAGAAAGCAGGACTCTTTCTGTGTGGCCAAAGACAGCGTGGAGAAGAAGCAGAGACGTTTCCTTCTGACATCCTTGGACTGGAAGCAATTATTTTTGAAGAAATAAGGGAGTGTTGCAGATAGCAAGAGAGTTGGCACGCCTGCGCTCTCCCTCGCTCTGATTAGCACGGCGGCGTATAAAATATCTGTGCGTAGGGCCAATCTGCGCCTCAACCGTTCTTTGACAGTTTAGGACTCGAAGGACAAGGAGCGGAAGTGATGGTAATTGTGTGGACGCGTCTCATTTATCTGGGAGCCAAGCAGAGAACACGCGTCTGAATAGTTGGCCCTCGTAATGCCACAATGTCTCCAACACATAAAAGAGCGGAAGTGAAGCTCAAGGGCAAAGTGTAACGTCATTAGGAAGACTATTTTGATAACATGTGATCTGGTTGGCTGGACTTGCTGCACTCATGACAAAGGATTTTAGTCACACACAGCTGTCGCTTTTAAGCAAAGAGATGGATTAAAATAATAATCAAACTTTGGTGCTCAAATGAAGCATAATATAGCACAGGAAGAACCAAGCCGGTTCTAATGAAATAAGGCGCAGCTTGTTTTGATAACCGTCAGGTAAAAGTCAAAAAGCTGAGTAAGCTAATCGACTCGTGCGCAGAACTGTGCTCACGTCGCTGGTTCAAATCAGCACCTTGTCATGTTTTGAAGTCGATAGATTGATTACCATCAAAAAGAATAATAGCATTGCTGTTAACTACAATAGCACTAAAGGGGGAAAAAGGATGAACACTCTTTATCAATTAGTTATTAATATTCCATGACCCTTAAATTGGGATTTTGAAATGCCCTCCTGACAGCACATTGGCATTTTTTTCTAGGTTCAGTGCAGGCTTTAAAGATAGCTCAGCGGGTTGAGCGCTCTCTGCTGTGATCTGAGCGTGATCTGTAGGTCGCTGGTTCGAATCCCGGCAATGCCATCTCAGCCTTTCATCTTTCAGAGGTCGATAAATGAGTACCAAATGATATTGTATGTAAATATGTGGATAAAGGTGCTATATAAATAACACATCATTATCATTCATTGAATAGAAATTCCATTCTAGGCTGCAATTAGGGAACATGTATCATGGTTTAAAAATAGCATATGTCTCTAGAGACATACAACGGTTCTGCGCATTGATTATTAGATGTCATGTTACCTGACGTCCCCCACCCACCCCCTCCTTATAATAATAAAACAACGAGATTTATTGGAGCATTAAAAGCAGACCGTTACAAAAATGAATGTAAGTCAATATATCTAGAAAAAAGCACATACAGCGGTGGCTAAGGTTAGGAAAAAGACTAATCAAAATGGGGTTTGGGTTGGAAGCTTTGATCATAGTGACACCACAGCTTGGGCATAGGGACTCCTGCACTTACGGATGGTAGAGTGCATTCTAGACGCTTGGCATTCTCTATTTTCTTCATGATTTGCGGCTTAGGGCAGTTAATAGCAGACTAAGGCCAGAGATTCTGTGCTCTTTCGCATTTGAGGCTGTGAACCATAATTGACGATATGTTCAATCCAGTCTGGCCAATTTCTTCAATGTAGAAGATCATTTGGAAAGTGACAATAACCCACTGGTAATGCACTTGATAGTTCTCTTAATAGTGGTAGCAACGTTCGCCATGATAGCCTACTATGACACGCAACAGGGTGCACAAATATATGCTGGGAGGAATGCAATCAACAGCATTAACATGGGATGTCTTCCATCCTACTAGAAGCCGATAAGCTAACATACCGCGACCAGTAAAATTGGGATGCAGGTACATTGGCATCATATTAAATGCTGTTGCCTGTGGCGGCTCATCCATAATGGGCGATGGGGTGAGGAAGTGCCTCTGATACTGGAAGAGTCAAGCCAGTCCAATGAAAACAGTGAGTTGCAGCAAGCATCTGAGGGAGTGCTCCTGAGCTGGCTTGAACTGTCAAAGAGAAACATGGGTCCTTTTTGACAGTTTCTGTTCCTCGGTGTGCATGCTCAGTGTGACATGCGAGGCCAGGGCCATTTTGCTTCCCCAGCCTTGCATGCTCGCATTGGCTGGGGAACTGCAGGCATGTCTGTTCCTCTCCACACATTCAGAGATCTTGGGGCATTATCTCTGAGTTTTCCGGCTCCTCCACACATGTACAGGAAACAGTAAGCTATTCCTGCTTCCTGGTACCTGCTTAGTGCTGCACGGTAGCTAGAAGGCCTCCATGGCAGGCGGCATGTGTACAGAATCTGGAGCGGGCTGAAGGTAACAAAAAAGAATCATTGGCAAACGCAACTGTTTTGACTCATGTGTATTTATCAGGTAGTCATTTGCCAGCCACTCCTATAATGATACCATCTGACTATAAGTAAGTTATAGCTGTGCCATTATGTAAGTACTTGGGCATATGTAAGCATTGTCTGACAAATGCCTTTCTAATACCTATGCACAATCCAAACATGTTGGAATTCCCATTGCATGTTTTTATCAGGACTCCAGTGCAAGGACACCCATACTGCTTATAAGTCAAGTGGCTGAAGGTACACTTGGTTAAGACTTGTTTATTACACCCGTAAGATTGCTTTGAAGTAATATTGGTAGCCACAACAAAACGTTTGATGTTATTGCTTGATAACACTATCTCAAAGAGATCCTTGGAGGATGTGTTTTGGGCAGAGAGAAGCCAGTAGTGGATGTGAATAGCCATTTGGATTAACAGGGCCATGGGCCGTCAATGGACTAATACATTTCAAACAACACCCACAACCATAAGTCCCTCCTGAGATCCCATCTCACGCCTAGCTGTGCTCAAATGCAATAATTGTGGCCTAAATGTAGCACTTTAGTGCCACCTAATAGCCAAAACAAAGTATGAATGCATGTGTTTATCTGTGGGTATGATTTTTGATTGTGTCAGTGTGAATAAGAGAGTGTATGGTGCATGTATGAATGAGTGAGTGTATGTTGTTTAGGTGTGCAAGTGAATGAGAAGTGAATGCTTTATGGGTATGAATGTGAATGCGTGAATGAATGCTGTATGTGCGCATGTGTGAATGAGTGAGTGAATGCTGTAAGAATGTGTGTGTGCTTGCTTTATTTGTACCGAGCCCTGGGGAGGCGTTGATTTGCAGAAAGCAGGCTCATTTGGCAGCCAGTCTGGCTATATTTTCTTAATGTGGCATGACATTGTTTTACTGGGCATAATATATGGTGAAGCAAACATAAGTGTTAATACATGGCTGTACTTCCCTACTTTGGTGCAGCCAGCTTGGTTTAATTTTCTTACTATGGCATGGCATTGTTTACTGAGCATGAGACAGTCAATATGATAAGTGTTCTTACAAGGCTAGAATGACCTGCATTAGTTCAGCCAGTCTGAGCATGTTTTCTAATTGTAGCATGGCACTTTTATTGGCAAAACCAGCAGTTGTGGGGCATTATGCATACAGCAAAAAGGAGTAGCTAGAACATTATCCAGAACAGAACCACAAGACTTATCCATGCCCTCAAGCCGAGGGACCGCATCTCTATGGTGCTGAAATCACTCCACTGGCTCCCGGTGGTTGCAAGGATCAAGTTCAAGTCCCACTGTATAGTTCACAAGGCTTTCTGGGGCCTGGGCCCCTACTATAGGATAATGCCTTATTTTTTGTTATTGAGGAGCCTGTCTCATGAGGGAACACAACATTGGTTAGAAAAAAACAGTTGAGCACAGGCTACCCCAGCCTTCCACACGACTGTTGAAGCTACAGAACAATTGAATGACATATTCAACAATACTGATGGTCAGGCACCAATTTTGAATAATTAAAAACAATATATTCACAACCAATATCAGAACATACACACATCAGACATAAACATGTACATATCATAATCAAAATAGTATAGATACCCTATGTAAGTGTTGGGGTTAGTAACAGTGTCAAACAATTTACACTATACAGGTCGATACACATGTGGGTATTTATACTATTTATACTGCTATAAATTGTGAATAAATTGTGTTTAATTGTTCAAAATTGGTGCCTGACCATCAGCATTGTTGAATATGTCACACAATTGGTCTGTAGCTTGCATCTACACACGGTCGTGTGGAAGGATGGGGTAGCCTGTGCGCAACTTTTCTTTTCTAACTACTGCAATCTGCTCCATGAGAGGGGCAACCACTATGCACTTAACCCAGGCCCCTGCTGGACTGGGTGCACATGTCCCCTCACCCTCCCTCGCACTCCTGATCTGCACACTTGCACAAGCTTGAATGTATTAGGCCCAACAAGTCTATCTTCCCAGTTCTCCCTCTGTCTCCCCTCCCTCGCTTGATCGTGCCTGAAATACTCATGCATAGACACATTGATGACCAACCACCAAGCCATCTTAAATGTTGCCAGGCCTAGTACTGTAGTTAATTGTTCTGGACGTTCCTTTACCTCTCCCCTCACTCTTTGTAACACACTTCACTCGTAGATATGCCTTTGGCCTAGTATACTAGTTATTGTTGTTAGATCATTCGGAATCTTCAAGGCCTAAGAATGACGACTGTAATCCCTTGTTCCCTTTCCACCTTGAAGCGCGTTGAAGCACTTCAGATGAGTATAACCACTATATAAATAAACAATTACAATTACAAAGTAGATGAAATTGTGTGGAACGTGTGTGGAAATTGATACTCATTGGATGCTAAGGAACCACTGCCCAGCGTCTAATTACAAATTATTTTGCAAACTGTGGGTCCTTAGGAGCGCTGTCCCTCTGAGATCCACCTGACAGGCGGCGGGCAATGTAAAGAGAAAAAACAACGCACACACTAGCGCAAGACCCAGAGTCCCAACAAGCTCTCAAAGTACTTTAACCAATTACAAAGTAGATCTCATATGGGAATACTGGCATATATTGGTGCAGCCAGCATAGAAATGTATGGGCACAGCTAGCATCAAATGTTTTTCATACTGACATATATTGTGGCATCATGACAATGCATTGGAAAATGCTCCTGTGCACTGTTTGTGGTTTGCATCTATACAGAGTTGATGCTGGGGGGCAGGGGTCTGAGGGGCCTACAGCCCCGGATCTTTCCGTTGTAGCCCTGGATATTAGCATAGCCCCAGCTCCTTTTCAGACCTAGCAACGCCCCTGCATTTATATGAGTATTTCATTAGTGATTCTACACAACAGATTGCAAAATGTGTGGCTTTTTACCCAATTTGTCACAGAAAGTATGCTTTAAAATGTACCATTTGACTCCATTATTTTAAAAAAAAAAACCTTAGTAGGTTTGAGCTCTCTCGTTATGGTTGCTCCACCATATTTGAGGAAAACATTTACACCCCATTTACACATTTACATCTAATCCCTCTCCCTGGCTTTTCAACCAGTATCTGGCACTCCTTGCCCACCGCATCGCCGCCCTTCGCCCCAACTTTCAGTGCTATGCGGACGATACCCAGCTCATTTTCAGGCTACCCTCGGCCTCCTCCTCTCCCTCCCTCATCTCTGACTGTCTGTCTGCTATCCAGGATTGGTGTGCTGCCAATGACCTCTGCCTTAATGCTAGTAAGACTGAGATCCTACTCATCGGCACACCCACTCCGTCCTTCCCTGCAGCTCTCTGGCCGGCCTCTCTTGGCCCTCTTCCTGCTCCTACCTGCAAGGCAAAAAACCTCGGGGTCATCTTCAACTCCACACTCTCCTTCTCTCCTCATATATCTGACGTCTCTAAGAAGTCACATTACCAGCTGCACCTCCTCAGAGGTATTCTTCCCTTCCTCTCCTTCCCCCAGAAGCTCACTGTCTCCCGAGCCCTGGTTCTCTCGAAGCTGGACTACTGTAACAGCCTCTATCTTAATCTGCCTGCCTCCACTCTCCGCCCTCTGCAACTCATCCAGAACAGAACTGCGAGACTTGTCCTTGGCCTCAAGCCCAGGGACCGTATCTCTCCAGGACTGAAATCTCTACACTGGCTCCCAGTGGCTGCGAGGATTAAGTTCAAAACCCTCTGCATTGTCCACAAGGCCTTCTGGGGCCTGGGGCCTAAATACCTTCAACTCTCTCTTCCTAAATATCTTCCTTCCCGAGCCCTACGCTCATCCGTCTCCAGCTCCCTCAGGGTCAGCCGCTTCTTGAAGCAACGAGCTGGGGGTAGATCTCTCTCCGCGGCAGGTGCCTCCCTCTGGAACAGCATTCCTGCCTCCCTGAAACTTGAGGAGAACCATCCCCGGTTCCGGAAGCACCTCAAAACCTTCCTCTTCACTTCTGCTTTCTCTCTCCCTCTCCCCTGCTAAAGTCTTCACCAAAACTGCACTGATTCTGCAACTGGGCCACTCTCACCGACCTCGGTCCTGGGCCCAGTCACTCTTCACTTGCACTGCCTCCCTGGCAACCCCTGCACTGCGGGACTATCTCTGTATCACTTCAGCCCCCCCCCCCCTTCAGCACTTGTCTGCACTTACCTTGCACTTACCACCAGCTGGCCCTATTTATTTATTATTTTATTTCTATTCTACTACTTGTACTGCACCCCCCCTCCTCCCCCTTCCCCTTGCACTTTTTCCCTTTCCCCTACCCCTGCACTTGCGCGGTCTGAATGACACCTGGCCTAGTAGGATCGCTGTCTGTCTTCCCCTTGTTCCCCCCTCCCTGCCTCGTCGCGCCTTGAAACACTTGTGTACAGGCGCGTTACAAATGCCATATCATATCATATCATATCACCCCTCCTATTAAAAATGCCACCAGCCGACACTGTCTTTAACTCATTCCCTGGAGTGTAATTATGTGCCTAAATGCTCTACAAGGCTGGAAAGAACTTCTTGTGTCACTGAAATGAATTTCACTGGAACCCGGGATGGTTAGAACATGTAAGCAACAAGGTGGCTTTACATACAAAAGAGGAGGACTTAGAGATGCGTGCCTGGTTACAGGTTAACACAGTGGCAGAAAAGAAAGACACACCGCTAGTGTGGAAAAGATGCTCTAAGTACACAATAAATAGTACGATCTTTATTCACCCTACGCACACGTGCCAGCTAAAATCTGAGAAAAACATGTCAGTCAGCTACTTGTGAAAAATACAGTTGAGATAAAATGAGGCCACATTGCCAATACATGTGAAAGTGTAGAGGATACGTGTGGCGGGAGTTACAGTTCCGAATCCTTTCCATCTGCATTTAAATTACTGAAGTTATTGTAGTAATTCATGCATCAACAGCTAAACATAGCCCTGAACGAGATGGGTTCCAGTTGATGTGTTCAAACGCATTTCTGAATCTTGTCTTTTTTTTTGACTGACTTATATATTTAATTATATCCTAAGCTTTGGAAAAATAACAGATAGCTGAAAAATGTGTCAATATTTTGCCTGTTTACAAAAGCCGACCTGTTAATGATCACCCAATGACTCTCGTGGGTACTTCATCAAAGTACCCAACACCTTGTATGTAAACCTAAGGCTGACATGGAGAGGAGGTAAACAGATATTCAGAATGGCTTTAGAATGGGCCTAGCCACTCAGTTGCAATCTGTGAATCTGCACCTGGTTGTGTGTATACCCATCTTGGTGTGTTGAGACAAAGTCCCTCTGCCTTCATAGATCTCCGCACCGTGTTCAACCACGTTGATTGTTCTATTCTATGGTGCACTTTGAAGGGGGTGTGAATTCCGAATTCTTTCCTCTCTCCATTGATGGAGTTACATACAGCACCCACACACCTGTATTACGTTGAATTAATGGGAACATACGGATCAGGTCACCACTGCAAAAGAGGGTTTGCAGGGATGTGTGTTAACTACTCCCCTTTTCAGACTCTATTTGAAAGAATGGACTGAAGAACTAGAATGCATCTCACCTGATATCCCATCCATGTGCACTAGACGACTACCACCACATGGACAATGACATATCAACGATGCACACCTATTTGGAATTGCAACTGTCCGTAGATTGCTACAGTACCTTTATGAACCAACAGGGTTTAAAAGTTAATTTTCGAAAATCTAAACTGAGGCGCCCCTTATGGATTGTAATCCAGGCAGGAAGGAGGCCCTTACCAGAGAACAGACTTTACGATTATTGTGGTCTATGACCAAGTGATGTCTGTCATAGAAACCCCATGTTGCCCATACTGATAAAACAGGGCTAACATTTTTACAGCAAGTCAGGCGAATTGCATGCTTTGCTGCATATTTAAATCATTGCCCCATTAAACATATGCTGGGAGTGTATGAAGCCAAGGTTGTAAGCGTGATATCCGACTGTGCAGGCATTTGGGTGCTATCATCGAATGATGCTGTAGAGGAGGAGCCAAATACCCCCACTCCACCTGCCCCGCCTACATTACCTGAGAAGTATGAACCAAAGTATGTGATGTATACTACACCAATCAGAAAGTAAGAAGAAGAGCAACGACTCTGTGCAGTACCCATAAGAATACCTATACCTAGAAGAATATGGGAAGTGAAGTACCCATTAAGGAAACCATACCTACATTCAAGGCAATATGATGGCCATTTGAATGCGATTCCTGATGAAACAAAGAATCTGAATGAATAGTGATGTCACATGAAACTGAATCAACCCCATATAGAAGATAACCAGACCAGAGAGGCAGACGATGTATGAAGAACGAAGAAGTACCAAGGGTAAGTGACATATTGGGATCAAGATGAAGAGACATATGCCATAAACATGATGAAGATGTGTAGTTAGTTTAAACGTGTACAGATGGAATGAAACACAAGCAGCAAAGCAAACATGAAGCTACCCAAATGCTTATAGTAAATAGATTGCGGCAAGCGCCAACATATACATATATATACCTCATAGATACATATGGATTGAATAAAGAATGAAGGATCCACTACGTATATAGCAATCTTGAGTAACAAGGAAAGCCTCAATTCAGTGCTGCAGTTACAAAAGCATTTGATATAAACAGAATATATTTCAGCTAAGGAATTGGATGAGCCAAAGAGCTAAGGTCTTATCAGAACTAGAATTGGCTGACATTAGATACAATTAATGAGAAAGAACAGAAGCTCCTGTTCAAGAAGGTGAAGTGAAAACAAAAGACGTCACAGGACTATTGGGGAATAAAATCAAATACAAGAAAAGGCTCAAAACATGGTGTCCAGTCATGTGATGGAAGAAAGTTGGATGCATAAGGAGATCACACCTACACATGGAAGCCAGACAGTACCCATACTCCTAAAAACATCTCAGAGAATAGTACAGACTCAAGGTCAACTTCAAACGCAAATTGACACTGAAAAATTGAGGTGATGATGGAGTGTACTTTTAATTGGTGGGAAGCTGGTATCAAGACAAGCTCACCCGCACCTGGTTGTTCAGTCTGCGTGCTGCTCACATAGGTGGAACGTTATTGACGGGTGTTAGTAGCCAACCAAATGTAGAGGACCATGTAGTTGGGGGTCTTATAGTTTGCGTAGCCAATGTGACGTCATACATTTAGTGACATTTATAGTGGCCATTTTGAAGGGAGGGCTTAGTTGTCCCACCTGATGTGAAATGTCAAATTACTTCTCTTTGTTACTCTATACAGATATAACGCATATGCTTAGTTACTCACTTAGACCCAATCCCGCTTCCTGATAGGTTTTAGAAGTTTGCCATGTAGGATGACCTTGATAATGACGCAGGTCAGCAAGTCAGCTATGACCAATTTAGGGTTTAAGAACCCAGCTTTTTTGATGAAATGATTGAGAGTTGAGTATCGAGCTATTGCTGATGTTCATTGTACTCCCTGTTTTAGTTATTTGCATTAAAAACAGACAAACTTTTTGCCAAGCTGTTTGTGTCATCTGAATTATTGATGTTTGATTAAAATCTGAATCCCCATCCATCTCCAGAGTATTGCTACTCATCTTAAAGGGCTGGAAGTCTCCAGTTCAATGTGCTACAGGTAATAGAAAATGACTTAGTTAGACACATTCTGGATGGATACTCCCACATCAACATCATCTTCCATTGTGCAAATGTAGTTGATTATTTCCTGGAGGATCCTTCTTTGTGCAAATCATTAGAATTAGGGATTAAGGTATTGTCCAAAAAACAGGCTATGGTCACTAAACTGCTCTTGAATGACCTAAGGGCCTCACCTGGAGCCACAACGGTACCCTGGCTAAGTTGCATCAATCCGCAATTCTCAAAATCAGCTTCTCAACATTGGTATAAGTATCCTGGGAACATTCCACAAACTGCAAAATGTCACATCAAACTGAGCATAATGATGGATTGCCCACAGTGCAGGCACAAATTGAAGCAACGATGAGAGCGTATCTACCATTTGCTTTTTTTGATGCTCTACAACAATATTGTTTTGGGGGAACAAACTAGAAGGTCTGGATGGTATTGTTCAGATTGTAAGTTGGTAATTTGCCTCTAAAGGCCTTAACAAAAAAGTGGGTTCTACCAATAAAAGCAGTCCCTGCAGTTCAATTACATAGCACAACATTCTTCCGTTATTGGCGGACTGAAGTTTCATGTAGCACAGGTCAGCACTATTTTTGTTTAATGTTATTATCTGATGTCTGTTAAACAATTGTGTATTATTTTGTAACTGCTCTTGAGGTCTTGAAAAAGTTAACAAGTTGAGCATGTTTCCTTTTTGAATTTGATGTACTTTTGTGGGAATTTGATATTTTCTGAATTTTATTTGCAGAATAAGAAATAATGGATCTTAAGCACAGATAGTTGGACACTTGACAGCTGAACGTAATGCCAGAGCGAGAGCATTTCAGAGCAAAGGTGCAATAGAAAAGAGTGGAAGCGTGATCGAACATATAGAGAACAATGAATGACTAAGAGATGATGAGAAGAGGCACAAAGAGAACAAGATGGGTTATACTTAGAAACAAGAGAGGATAGACAGATGGGAGTCAGACTGTGAACACTTTCGAAAACAATGCATAGATGCTGAAACCAAGCACTAGACAAAAAGGAAGCCAGCAAAGAGAAGCAAGAGAAAGAAAAGCACGACAGTGCAGTAAGACGAAGACAGTGTGATGCTGGAAATGCATTGGAGGGACAGGGCCTCCCTGTCCTTGTTCTGTAGACCTTTTTTATTTGTGTTCTGTATTGTTTTCTGCCCAGGAGTCCATGTGCAGGACGCCAATGCTCCATCAACGATGAGCACCGCTAGGAACGAAGCTGCCTCCTCACCGTCGCCGTTCAACCCTTTTTCCTCATGGGATCTCGATGATCCGTGGCTCCTGCGTTAAAGGGAGCCGCTCAAGAAGGATCCGTCGATGACCCGATGACGAACTCTTCTATTACAGGTACATTGGGGTTGTAGAACTATTTTAGAAGGAAATAAGACTTCTAGAACAATATATGGACTGGGCTGGTGATATATCTTTACTTTACAGGTTGCGCATGTGGGGGGATCTCCACACAGAACTGTGTCTAGGTAACGGGGCCAGTATTCTGCCAATTGTTCTAACCAAGTGCTTTCCTCCTATGTCTAATGTTGGTTACCTTAATTAATTGATTTGTGTGACATTTAACCAGAGTACAGTTGATGCACTTTAATGGAATCTAATAATAATTGAATTGTAGTACAACATAGAACTGTATATATTTGCCATTGTAGATTTGCTGAGCAAAAAGTGAGTTACTGTCATTGTGTACATAACCTTGAACTTAATTATATAAAGGCTGTGTTTTAACTAATACAGTGTGTGGACATTTCTTTGTGGTGGCTTGGGGACTACACTGTACTTAAGAACCAGCCTGCATCACCTCCTGAGAAGCTAGGCCTCTATTGCTCGACCAGTGCTACCCCATAGAGAATTTTGGCTGGGGTCCTCTGGTCCTCTTCTCTGCCATATAGAGAGCAGAAGTACAGACATCTCCCTCCAGTCTTTACAGAAAGGAGTAGAGAAGGAATCTGAGATGGAAGAAACAGTATCCTCAGACCTCCAGTGCCTGACAGAATTGAGTGAGTTGTCTTCAGATGGAGACCCAAATCAAGCTGAATGCTGTAAGGCAAAGAGAGACGTTACTGTAACGCTCACCTGGTATCCACTGGGATGTCACTCAGCCTGTCTGACCTCTTACGACCTTGAACCCTTCCCTGGAGGCTATTCGACTGGAGACTGGGCCTGAAACACAGGATTGGTAGAGTTTAACTCCCTATTGTCTCTGTGTGCTTGAACCCCTTCTTCCCCGGGGTCCAACCCTTCCCTTTGATCCACAGCTCACCTTGTTTTCTTGGATAGTGTGCTCTCCATCCTGCCTTCAGCGTAGGGGCGCGTTGATTGATGCGGGCTTGTTGCTGCCTAATTACTTCACTGGCAAGAGTCCAACAGGTAAGTATAATGAGTCTTTTGAACAGTTCTCTAACTTCGTTCCTTTCCTTCCTTAGATGATGGCCGGCATCCGGGGATGGCGGCGTGCTGCCGAGATGAGTAGCGCTGAAGGTGAGTGAGAGCGTGATGCGCGATGCACCCCTTTCGTATTTACATTGAAAAGAGTTATTTTTCTGTGTCTTTTAGGTTCCGCGATGTTTTCAGCGTGGATGCCGGTTATGAAGAACAAATGCGGTGGGTAAGCGCGGTATGCAGTGCCTCTAGATGTTTCCACGCTAACCTGGAGTGTCTTTTTCCTCTTGCAGAAGGATGAGAAGTTCCGGAGACAGAGTTCCCCCAGAGCGGCTGGGATTCAGGTAAGCGTTTGAAGCTTGTATAGTATTTAAAAATAAGCAAAGATATGCAGAATGCTTACTAATGCCTGTTTCCTGTTCTTTTCCCTTTTCCTTAGGAAACGGCGTGCCGGGATGGGAATGACACCGCCGAAGATGCCCGCAGAACAGAAGGAGCGATGACTGATGGGCAGAAGCGCCGCAAGGTAAGGCTGTTCCTAACTGTGTTCTTGTTTTTGCAGGAGCTGAGCGCAGAAGAAAGATGCAGGCCTACTGGAGACCGATCCGAACACGGTGAGTGTCACGCTGCAGGTGCAGAAAACGCAAAGCATGTTTCTCAGCCTGGGTGTGGCTTAAATAGTCTCTGGGTATCCCAGGTGCCTCTGGGCTGAACCACACCCAAAAGAGTAGACCGCACATGCAGTTCTGGGAACCGAAATATGTGGGGGCATCCATCTTGTCCCCATCAATGCACTACAAGTCCAATCCCCAATGGTATCCTATGGGAGTGAGTGAGTCTGGTGCGACAAGCGCCAAGTCTGACTCCAAGTGGGTCTTTGGAGGGATGGAGAGGCCCTTGAGGGCCATGTAGGTGATCGTGGCCTGGCTCCAGCCTGACATCTTGGAGGGCTGGGGACATGAGGGGCAGGAATCATGACAGCACTCCCCCCCAAGGCCCCTCTCAAGGTGGCTCTTCTGTCTGGTCCTTGTTTGGTTGGATGGTTTTGATGAAATCGTCTAAGCAAGCGAGGTGCATGGATGTACTCACAAGGCTCCCATGTCCTGTCTTGTGGACCATACCCCTTCCATCTACTAAGTAGTATAATTTGGATCTGACGTACTTTGAATCTAGGATGTCCTTGACTTCGAATTCTGTCTCCCCGGCGACTACTACTGGCTGCAGTGGCGTTGCTACCCGGGTCCCAGATTGAACAGGTTTAAGGAGAGACACCTGGAACACAGGATGAATCTGCATGTTTGATGGCAAAGCTAGTCTGACCGCCACAGGATTTATCACAGAGGTGACGGTGAATGGACCCAGGTATCTTGGACGTAATGTTCGGGCTCCTTTAATGGACACGTGTTTAGACGCCAGCCAGACTTTGTCTCCCACTTGCTAGTTCGGGGCCTTTGCTCAGTGTTGATCAGCAAACTTCTTTTGCCGAGTCTTAGCTTGAAGTAGGTGTTCAGCTGCCCTTTTAAAGGTTTGAGAAATGGTCGTGTGCAAGGTTTTGACTGCTGGCATTTCCAGGGTTGTAGGAACGTCCAACTCAGAAGTACGTGGGGGCCTGCCATACATGGTATAAAAGGGTGTCTGCCCAGTGCTGGTGTGTAGGGAATTATTATAAGCATATTCAGCTATCCATAATAGGTCAAACCAGCTTTCTTCAGCTTGGTGTAACATGAAACGCAGATACTGCTCGAGCGTCTGATTTGTCCTATCAGTTTGACCATCCGTTTGGGGATGGTGACTGGTGGATAGCCGGATGTCGATCTGGGCCATAGAGCAGCATTTTCTCCCAAAGTTAGATACGAATTGAGTACCTCGGTCTGAGACCAAAACTGAAGGAAACGCATGGAGCCATACGATGCCTTCAAGAAATACCTTTGCCAGAGTGGAAGCATTTGGGAGTCCCTTAAGAGGAATGAAATGTGCCATTTTTGAAAATAGGTCCATGACCACAAGAATAGTGTTAAACCCTTAACTGGGTGGTAAGTCAGTAATAAAATGGAGGGACAACGTGTGCCAGGGTTCTGGTGGGATTTCCAATGGTTGTAATAGCCCAGCCAGTTTCTGCTTGGATGACTTGTTTTGAGCACACACTCCACAAGATAGGATGAATTGGATAATGTCTTTATACCACGTGGGCCACCAATAATTTTGGTTTTACCTTGGCTAGGGTTTTAGCGATTCCGGGTTGGCCCTTCGATCAAGGAATCATGGTAACTGGACATGACTTTTTCTCGTAGTTCTTGGTTTGGTAAGAATAAACGATTCCTGAAGTAGGGCAACTGATCTTTTATCATGTAATGTTCTCCTTGTGCACTCCACACTTGTAATTGCTCCGGACTCATCAGGTTTTGGATTTCTTCATGTAATTCTTTCTGAGTTATGGTTGCTGTGATTCCTAGGAGCTTGTCACTCGGGATGATTGTTATTGGGTCAGGGGTCTGATACCCTTGCTCTTCCACCCCCATCTGGGAAAGGGCATCGGCCTTCCAATGTTTCACCCTTGGTCGAAATGTAATCACGTAGTCGTATTCAGCAAAAAAAAGAGCCCAACGTAGTTGTCGTGAGGATTTGGTCTTTGCTGTTTTTAGGTACTGGAGGTTCTGGTGGTCAGTTATTACGGTGATTGTGTGTCTGGCGTGCAAGAGGTAGTGCCGCCATGCCTTAAAGGCTTACTTAATGGCCAGGAGTTCTTTGTCTGTGATAGCGTAATTGAGTTCAGGGGTGTGAATTTACACGACCAGTAGGCAACAGGGAGTAACTGGCCTGTTTCGGGGTTCTTTTGTGAGAGGACGGCTCCCATAGCCATGCTTGAGTCGTCCGTTTCAACCAGGTATGGGAGATCAGGGCGAGGGTGGCATAAGATTGGGGCAGATGTGAATCTTGCTTTGAGTTCCTGGAAAGCCTCCTCGACTTCTGTTGTCCACTGGAACTTTTTGTTGCTTTTCCTTAGTAATGACCTGATGGGATGCACGATTTGTGAAAATCATGGGATGAACCGGCGGTAGAAGTTTGCAAAACCCAGCATACTTTGAACCCCCTTGAATGAATTTGGGGATGGCCAGTTCAGGATAGCATCTACCTTGTGTACATCCATTCTGATTCCATTCGGGCTGAGAATAAAGCCCAGGAATTCCACCTCGGAGACGTGGAATGAGCACTTTTCGAGCTTGGCGTAGAGCTGGTGTTGACGGAGTTTCTCCAATACGGATCTGACGTGTTTAACGTGGTCCTGCTTTGATACGGAATATACTAGGATATCGTCGATGTACACTAGAGCACAGACATCAATCAATTCCCGTAGGACATTGTTCATGAAGTATTGAAATGCAGCAGGCGCGTTACAAAGGCCAGAAGGGCATTACTTGATATTCGTACAAGGCGTATTTGGTGTGAAAAGTGGTTTTCCATTCGTCCCCCTGTTTTACGCGAACAAGGTGATATGCCCCCCTCAGGTCTAGTTTTGTGTAGATTTGGGCATCTTTGACTTGATCAACCAATTCAGGGATCAGTGGCAGGGGGTAGTGATTTTTATGGTAATCTGGTTCAGTGCGTGATAGTCGATGCACGTTCTCAAGTCCCCCTCCTTTTTCGGTACAAAGAATAGAGGACTGGCTGCTGGAGACTTCGAAGGACGGATGAACCCATTGGCCAGGTATTGGTCAAGATAGGCCTTCAGGTGCTGGTTTTCTGGTTCCGTGAGTGCGTAAATTCGCCCACAAGGGATTTGTGCACCGGGTATCAGGTCAATTTGGCAATCATATGGTCTATGCGGTGGCAGGGTATTAGCCTGTTCTTTCTGAAAGACATCTTGAAAGTCCTGGTATTCACTTGGGAGGGTGCCGATTGCCACAGTCGCAAGCGTGGAGGTTCTGGTCTCCATCGGTTGTTTCTCTTGGCGATAACATGTGGGCGCAAGTCTCGGGAAAGGCCAATTCTTTTGCTCGCCAATCGATTCGAGGATTGTGAGCTACCAACCATGGCATACCCAAAATCAACTGGAACTGTGGTGCCTTAATGAGGTCGAAAACGTTAGATTCTTGGTGTCCATCCTGGCAAAGAAGGGTTAAAGCTGCAGTGCATTGGGATACTGGATCAGAAGCTATTTCAGTGCCGTCTTCAGTGGTAACAGTGTCGGTGGTTGATTTAGGGCGTAACGGAAGCCCCATCTTTGCCGCAAGATCCTGGTCGATGTAATTCCCAACGGCTCCACTGTCTATGTACGCTCTTACTGCATGCATCCGAGATGGTTGTTGGTGATTGATCAAGACCACAGATAGGCCTTCAGGTGCTGGTTTTCTGGTTCCGTGAGTGCGTAAATTCGCCCACAAGGGATTTATGCACCGGGTATCAGGTCAATTTGGCAATCATATGGTCTATGCGGTGGCAGGGTATTAGCCTGTTCTTTCTGAAAGACATCTTGAAAGTCCTGGTATTCACTTGGGAGGGTGCCGATTGCCACAGTCGCAAGCGTGGAGGTTCTGGTCTCCATCGGTTGTTTCTCTTGGCGATAACGTGTGGGCGCAAGTCTCGGGAAAGGCCAATTCTTTTGCTCGCCAATCGATTCGAGGATTGTGAGCTACCAACCATGGCATACCCAAAATCAACTGGAACTGTGGTGCCTTAATGAGGTCGAAAACGTTAGATTCTTGGTGTCCATCCTGGCAAAAGCTGCAGTGCATTGGGATACTGGATCAGAAGCTATTTCAGTGCCGTCTTCAGTGGTAACAGTGTCGGTGGTTGATTTAGGGCGTAACGGAAGCCCCATCTTTGCCGCAAGATCCTGGTCGATGTAATTCCCAACGGCTCCACTGTCTATGTACGCTCTTACTGCATGCATCCGAGATGGTTGTTGGTGATTGATCAAGACCACAGATAGTGCAAAATGGGAGGTCTGTAGTTCACTTTCTTCGGTCGAAAAGTGGACCCCTACACTTGCCGGGCTGGGGAGTTTTCCGATTCCTTGTTGGTATCTTCCTTGTCCGTGGCCCCTACCGTCCTCCTCGGTGGCTTCAATGGGCAGGTCATTTAAGGAAATGACCTGACCTTCCACAGTACAGACATAACTGCTGCTGTCTATTTTTATCCCTTTCCACTTTAGTCAAGGGGGATCTGACCCCCCGATTTGCATTGGTTCTCCTGAACCTTCCGTTGTTCAGGCAGTATTGTCCTTTGAACGCACATACATAGGGCGAGGGTCCAGTCTGGTTCGATCTGCTCTTCGGTCCTGCAACCTATGATCCAGTTGAACAACAAGGTCAATGAATTCTGAGTAGTCTTTCAGGGGTTCACTACTTGTGTGAGAACATCCTTGAGCTCCCCCCGCAACTTCTGATGAAATAACGTGGTTCTCTTCTCCACTGGACATTCTGCTTCAACTACGAGTCTATTGAACGTGGCTATGTATGTTAATAGGTCTTGATTTCTTTGGCGCAGGGACAGAAGTTCGTTGTCTAATGCCTGCCCATGAGTACGACGGGCGAACAGCTTTTCCATCTCCTGGTGAAAGCCCCTGAAGTCATACAGCAAAGGATCGTATTGGGCCACAAAGGGGACAGACCAGTCTTCGGTGCTACCACTCAGGTAGGATAGCACAAAAGCGACCCGTGATTTGTCGTTCGGAAAGGCCCCTGGCCTACAAAGGAAGTGCAAGCGGCACTGGTTCATAAACGTTGCAATCCTCTTGGGATCCCCCGTAAATCGTTTGGGAGGGGCCAAGGGAACTGCCCCGGGAAGGGTTATCTGAACGGGATTGGCTGATGGCGCTGGCATCGAGGGCAGGCTTCCCGGCAATGGTGCATGCCCTGCTTGTGACTGGAGAAGTTGCCGGCTTAAATCATCAGTGCGTTCTTTGGCTACTATCAGCTCTCTCCTCAGGGTGTTGGTCTCCTGCCTGGCTGCATGTACTTCGGAACGTAGCTGCCCCAACATGTGGGCTAACTGGTTGGCTTCTGACGTTTCCATGACGCCCAGGTGGATTTTGATGTGAGGCTTTGCGTTCTGTAACGCTCACCTGGTATCCACGGGGACGTCACTCAGCCTGTTCTGACCTCTTACGACCTCAAACCCTTCCCTGGAGGCTATTCGACTGGAGACTGGGCCTGAAACACAGGATTGGTAGAGTTTAACTCCCTATTGTCTCTGTGTGCTTGAACCCCTTCGTCCCCGGGGTCCAACCCTTCCCTTTGATCCACAGCTCACCTTGTTTTTGGATAGTGTGCTCTCCATCCTGCCTTCAGCGCAGGGGCGCGCTGATTGATGCGGGCTATTTGCTGCCTAGTTACTTCACTGGCAAGAGTCGACAGGTAAGTATAATGAGTCGTTTGAACAGTTCTCTATTTTCATTCCGTTCCTTCCTTAGATGATGGCCGGCGTCCGGGGATGGCGACGTGCTGCTGAGATGAGTAGCTCTGAAGGTGAGTGAGAGCGCTATGTGCGATGCACCCCTTTCGTATTTGCATTGAACTGAGTTATTTTTCTGTGTCTTTCAGGTGCCGCGATGTTTTCAGCGTGGAATGCCGGTTATGAAGAACAAATGCGGTGGGTAAGCGCGGTATGCGGCGCCTCTAGATGTTTCCACGCTAACCTGGAGTGTCTTTTCCCTCTTGCAGATGGATGAGAAGTTCCGGAGACAGAGTTCCCCCAGAGCAGCTGGGATTCAGGTAAGCGTTTGAAGCTCGTACAGTATTTAAAAATAAGCAAAGATTTGCAGAATGCTTACTAATGCCTTTTTTCTGTTCTATTCCCTTTTCCTTAGGAAGCGGCGTGCGGGGATGGGAATGAGACCGCCGAAGATGCCCGCAGAACAGAAGGAGCGATGACTGATGGGCAGAAGCGCCGCAAGGTAAGGCTGTTCCTAACAGTGTTCTTGTTCTTGCAGGAGCTGAGCGCAGAAGAAAGATGCAGGCCTACTGGAGACCGATCCGAACACGGTGAGTGTCACACTGCAGGTGCAGAAAACGCAAAGCATGTTTCTCAGCCTGGGTGTGGCTTAAATTGTCTCTGGATATCCCAGGTGCCTCTGGGCTGAACCACACCCAAAAGACTAGACCGCACATGCAGTTCTGGGAACCGAAATATGTGGGGGCATCCATCTTGTCCCCATCAATGTACTACAAGTCCAATCCCCAATGTTATCCTATGGGAGTGAGTGAGTCTGGTGCTACAAGCGCCAAGTCTGACTCCAAGTGGGTCTTTGGAGGGATGGAGAGGCCCTTGAGGGCCATGTAGGTGATCGTGGCCTGGCTCCAGCCTGACATCATGGAGGGCTGGGGACATGAGGGGCAGGAATCATGACAGTTCCCTCTCTGGCTCATCAGCAAAAACAGACAGAGAAACAGTCTCAGTGCAAGTCCCATAGGTTTTTCAAGGCACTGGGAGAATGGAAATACAATGATTTTAAGAACTCTTAGGCAGTGGGTGACCAGAGATTGCTTGTTCCCTAATATCACAGCCGACGCGTGGCGACAGAACGAAAAGAACTGCCGTAGGGATTTAACCCAGGGACTATGCAGACACAAACTCAGGATATTAGAATATGCAAGGAGGATGTAATGAATGAAAATAATTCATTGTTTGCCCTAATTTGAAAACGGCACATATGGTGCCGAAACACATATCATCAAAAGGGCACCCCTACGGGAAAAGCAAAAGGGCACCCTATGGGAAAACACTTTCAAGAATAAAATACTAGCACATTTATGTACAGACTGTGTGGTGCTGGTATTCTGTTTGTGAGAGACTTTTTTCACTAATGTCACAGGACCCTCCTAGAGACTTGGCTCACAACATTCCATTGGAAGGTTGCTTAGCGGTGACCAAGACATCTGACAGCTAGTCTGTCCATTTTTACCAGCCTGAAATGGGTGTAAATGAAAGAATGTGTGTGCGCCTGATACATTTGCCAGGCATCTGGTAAGTCAGATCAGGCAACAAAGGCCACCTTAATTCCACTACCTGTGTTTGGGCCACCTTTTGAGAGTATTGTAATGGACATTGTGGGTCCTGTAGATCCCCAGACCTACTCAGAGTACCGGAAAAGGTTTGCACATTTTGGTAGTGTTAGAGCATGCCACACTGTATCCTGAAACAGTTCCCATGAGGAGAATCAAAGCCTGCGTTGTGGCAAAGGCTCTCATAGGGATATTCTTTCATGTTGGGTTCCCCAAAACGTAATTTATGATAGGGCTCCAATTTCATATTTGTTTAAACGGAATGGCTGCTGTTCACCTAAAGATTGGTGTGTCAGAACGGAAGAGGGTTTAGTCCCCTTGAGCCTCTGCTTGCCCATCCTTGCAAGGGTCCTCCAATTCTGGTCTGAGAAGGATGCAAGGGTAAATCCGAAATTGCTTTTCCTGACATGGTGGATTATGTACTTGGGTTAAGATCCAGCATGGCCCAGTACATAGATGAGTCCACCAATAATGTTAAGGCTAGCCAAAGGGTGATGAAACACTGGAATTAACAGACACTCACAGTAACAGGAAACACTTCAGGACAGTTAGCCAATCCAACTTGTCAACCCCAGTGCACTTCAGGACAAATACTTCTGATGAAAATCAGTGAGCATAACTACCTCATTGATGCCAGACCCTAAGGTAAGCAAATGGTATTTCATGTCAATCAGCTAAAACCTCTTTACAGCAGTCTGGTCTGAGAAGGATGGGAGGGTAAATCCCAACGTCCTTCTCCCAACATAGTGGATTATGTAGCAAGGATGACTTGATGCTTGCTCAAATGGCTGATGGTGAGTCTGAAGGGGAAACTGAGCCTCTACCATACTTGTTACACAATGAAGACACTGGGTTATTTACTAACACCGGATTAGGGGAATTAAGAAGAGGCAACAAAGCGGTGTGGCAAGGTCAGTAAAATGTAACAACTGTTTTGGCTTTCTATATGTGGTGTTATTGCATTGGCACTTTCCCACCTACACCTGTCCCTGCCCTCTCATCTGTTCAGCAGCTAAGTCATCTATATACCTGCTACTCGTTGCTGCGAACTATCCACATTATAATACGAAATATCACCATTAATGGTTGAAAATATTATCAAAAGTAAGATCAGCTAACAAAACACATAGGGCCTCATCACAAGTTGGGCAGTATCCTGATGGTAAATGCGCGAGATTACCGCCCAACGCAAATAGCGTTACTGCAACTCGGACCGGCTGAGTTGCATTGTGGCTGTAAAACCCCATTCCCATTGTGTCCATTTGACCCAATGGGGCTTTCCTGGTACTATTAGAGCCAGCACAACTAGTGTTGCGCTAATAGCACCAAAAATGGGTGGAATGGGTAGGTTTTTACCTCCAGCAGAAAGCTGGAGGTAAATCTCCCACTTTCCGCCCAAACTCGGGATTGGGCAGAGCGGCAATGCAGCGGTAATAGCGTTACCACTGCATTTCTACAGCTCCGCCCAACTCCTGATGACCCCCATAAACACTTGCTACAGGAAGAAGAATGGTAATGACTGTGCAATGCGCATTAAGGTATGGATGTGTATATATATATATATATATATATATATATATATATATATATGAGAGGTTTTTAATAGTACTAAACTACAGTAGCTGAGAATGCAACAAAGTGCTATACAAAATAAGGGGATACCACACTCCCCAAGAGATGGAAAGTGAGAGGGTGTGTGTGCAACTGAGATCATGCACTTTGCATCTGACGATATATCCTTTAAAGAGTATACATACTCACGGTATAGTGGTATGTGTCCTGTGCTTGTCCCTCTATTTATAGTATGCTATTGTTGGCAGTACATGCCCAGAAAGTATGTTTGCTGTAACAGCAGGAATATATGGTCATTGTCAGCTAGATGTCTACAACTTCTGACAATTCCAACCATTTTAGCGATATCGCATAACAAAACTACCTCTGAGATTCATAATATAAGGGTTGTTGTAGCATTTCATGCCAGAGTCTCTGGTTTCTAAGTGCTATTTTAATTAACCAAATTATCAACCTCGGAAGGATGGATGCCGGAGTTGGCACTGCATGGATTCACATTTATAAACACCAGCTGGTACCATGCATAAGGTGAGCGTTTAACTTTCTGTGCTACCCCCCTCCCCCACCCCCATCAATTACCATCCTGAGGAGAAGCAGTTTTACACATCTGTTTTTTTTTTACGCTACAAGGTCCAAAGGCATAATTAAAAACCAGGTCTGAAACTTTCCAAGGTCAAACTTGTATGCACTAGGCCACTTCTTCTCCAAGCTTCAATTGAGAGTATATATTACATAAGTAGCTAGCAAATGTGAGTGTAGAAAACTGTGAAAATAACACAATTCCCAATCAGGGTCATGCTCCAGGATGTGTACAATAAAGATCTGTGCGCAATTGTCAATGGCACATATATTATAGATGGAACTTTATGGCACAGTGACATAAAAAGGGTTTGGCAGTGACCCAAAAGAAGGTGGGCTGAAACATGTCCTATTCTTCAAGATCATTCTGTGAAGAGGTATATTTTTAATTTAGCTTTAATTTCCAAAATTTGTTTTTTTGCAGGTGAAAAATCAGACATTATAAAACATCATTGAAAGATGTCTTATTTGCGCACGAAGGTCATGAAGCTTGTTATTGACCTCCTCTCTGTCAATCTGAAGGCTCAGAAGTCAGTAATTAGCTACTGGTAATGACTGCATTGTAAACATTCTGATTTAAGACGCAGGCACATGAACAAGAGAAATCATGCCTCTGCATACAAGAAACAGCAACGACACGTCCCCTTCTCTGGGAGGATCATTTTTCACTGCACACACAGTGTGACAAGCAACACCTGTTTTAGCACATAAAGTGAAAGCTAAAACATGGTTCAATGCTTCCCCTTTTAAAGAAGCATTCCACGTATGTTTTACAACTAATGCATGGTCACGCTAAAGCTGGTCCATGCATTTTGTATCTCCTTTTCTGCACTCGCTTTACTCACTATTAAACTAACAGTATTTACTTCAATACGTTAACTCCAAACCCTTTATTGCAATTACCGCTATGTGCTGACAGTCCCATAGACCTTTGCAGAGGTCATTATTACTTAAGATAATGACCATTCCCGAGTTTTTGGCCCTCTGCTTTGCCTCAGGAAATAACTTGAGGGCAGGGCTCCTCCCCCGATATGCAAGACTCTAATAGTGCACAACTTGGTACATTTTTTCTTTAACATTGCAGGTGTACAGGTTATAGGTGAAAGGGTCGAATGAAAAGGACCAAAATACAATTGGTTTGAGTCAAAAGGACCTAAAACAAAAAAAATCGAATGTACATTTTTTTTTGGGGGGGGGGGCGGGATTGTCCCTCCCACCCCCCAAACCCCTGTTTTTTGGCCAAAAACAACACATTTTTATCTATACCAAGCAAAAAATAAAATAAAAAACATTTTAAAAAAGCATTCGATTTTTTTGGTGTAGGTCCTTTTGACTCCAACCAATTGTATTTCGGTCCTTTTCATTCGACCCTTTGACTGGACACCGTACAAACTAGAGGGAAGGAACCCCATTTAAACATGTAGGTTTTATTTCATGCCTGCAAACTGATATAGAGGAACGTATATGGCCCACCCAGAGCGAGGCTTTCAAAGGTTCTCTGGTGCAGGCTAGCCATGTGATGTCTATGTAAAATACTCTCCAACCTGCCTTATCCGAATCTTACAGATCTAAAAACAAAAAAAAAAGATGGCATTCTAAATATGTGCTTTTTGCTATAATTTCAGCCTGGGCTTGTGGCTGATATGTTCGGCCTGATTATGTAACCTGGTGTTCTGTTTTGAGCAGAAGTCCTGAGCGATGCCCTGCTTTATGTTAGTGTGAAAGATGCGACGCTTGCCTGGGTTGGTATGCAACCGTGGGGTGCAGTATGACGCTGTTTAGCGTTAGAGGAAATATTTTAAGCCATTTACGTTCACGGCAACCCGCGTGCGTCACAAGGAGCAGCAAGTAAACACAAAATGGCGTATTAAAGAAGGTTTTGACAACACACTTATCAGTTTGAGATAGCCATACATTAACAGAACAGCCGCAGACTTCTCATGGTGTGCCTTATCAGGGGTGAGCATCCCACTGACTGTGGGGTTCGTGATTTACATCCTGGCACTTACACTGTCTTTTTGCTTTTCCAAATCTAAGTGCCGGAATTACACAGACCTTGCACTGGACAACATTGTGGTTTAGTGTAACAAAGTTTGCGATAACGCCTAATGTACAAAACAACAAAAAAATAAACAATGAATGAATACAACTTGAGTCCTCTAAATTCACACTCATTTGACATTTTAAAATAGAGGTGTCCGAATAGTAAGTACTGAACGGTATACGGAAGAATTGGACCAGTATTTGGAGGCAAACGACACCTAAACGTATTAAAAATATGTGTAATTCTTCTATTCTTTCTCTCATTGTCAGCTACAAAAGAATCTTGTTTGAAGCATACAAGGCAAGAGCAGTGCATGTTGCCATGTGTGTATGCATGGGAGAAGCGTGGGGGTAGGGTTGGGCCTTGCATGTGCAACGGAGAAGACCCCAGGGGACCGAAAGCATATGTGCTCCATATGGTCCCCACCCATGTTCTGACCTGCGGCTCTGGCAGGTCACTGAAGCACACACCTACGGATTACTTCCTTCTGCTCCCTGTTGCCTGCTTACGTGCTGCTCATTGTAATCAGTTGTGACGCCGGGGCAGTACTTTGCCTTTCAAGTCCCGCGAAAGAAAGTCTGCTTTCTTCGTTGAGAATATATAGTTGAAGCTCGCGCACGCCATCGGAGTGTGAGTCACAATTGTCTTATTGTCAGGGCAGGTTTGGGGGCAAGAGGGGCTAATGGGGGCAAGGGGGGCTAGGGCAATGCGCAGAGTACTTTTTAGTCCTTTGTGTGTTTTTTTTCTGTTTTCTGTTGGGGTAACTCTTATGGTCTTTTGGAAGAGGATAAGCGAGCCTGAGAAAATGAGCACCTCAACTCTCATTCAATGCGCATTTCATTAAAGCCACCATGAGCTGGACTACCCATCAGACCTCTCTCATGGTTCTGATTCCCAGAACCAGAACTGTCAGATTCATGCGAATTTGACTGTTTTGTCTCCCTTATAAATACCTTCAGCAGAACGTCTTTGAATTGTGAATTGTGAACATTTTGACCGAATTAAACACATGTCCCTCTTTTCAGCTGTCTAATTTGGGGAAGCATGATTTTCTGCAATATGACGATTTTTGTATAACAACTTTTAATTTCGATTACGCTTCTATTAATCACCCACATCCCGGGGAAATGCATCAATAGTACTCTCAGCGTCACGATCACTCAATCAAAAAGTACTTGCCTTGGCAACATTGGAACGGTGAAGGTTTGTTTTGACTCTGCAGGAATTCACACCTTGTCTACAGGTCGCATGCAGATCCCCACTGAAAGCATACTATTCCACTCTGCTATTTTACAGGACTGGGCAGAGGCGTTGCTAGGGGGGGGGCTAAGGGGGCTATAGCCCCTGATCTTTTGGTTTTAGCCCCGGATAGAATCTCAGGAGCTACAACCAAAAGGCTAGCTAGCCCCCAGTCCCGACAATACCGACATTAGCTTAGCCCCTGGTCTTTTCCAGACCTAGCAACACCCCTGGGATTGGGGACCCTTAACATGACGATCACCTATTCATCTCTACAGCATGCGCATTAACCTATAGGCAGTGGGCCTGGGATTGGAACATGTCACTTGCAGGGTGCACACTGATATCTGTGGTGTGCATACTAACACTGTGAATCTAGGAGTAGACTTCTCAGTCTATTTTTCTCTATTTTTGGGGCCACCATAGTACAGCCGGCAGGAGGGGTCCTCTCTTAATGTTTTGGGCAGTTGGGTCTGGGAGGCCCTACAGGTGTTCCTTGGAAACGCTGTCACCTCAGTTATCAATGGAACCAAAGTCTGGGATCATAGAGTGACAAAGCCTTTTGGAACAGCAGTAAATGACTTCCTGTACAAGCTGCTAGGAGCACCACTTGGAACTTCAGGGGTCATATTGATAGGGGTCTGTAGCCTTTGACTCTCCAGATGTTTTGCACTACAACTCCCACAATCCCTCACCATTAATTGCAATGGCTAATGAAGATCAGAGTTGTAGTCCAAAACATCTGAAGAGCCAAAGGTTGTAGACCCTTGTTCTAAAGGAAGACACTAGTAGAGGCTTAGGCCATCCAAGGGGCGGCGAGGGTTCATAGGATGGTATTTGTAAAAGCTAGTCTGTCTGGTTTGGGCCAGTAAATCTCTCCTGGGAGTTATGAAACAGGCAGGGAGTTAGTCACCTTCGGGCTATCTAGAGGCTAGTGCAGCCAACACCTCTCAGTCATTCCCAATTTGGGAAATAAGTTCACCCCTTGATACAAGAGCCTCCTAGACCAGATCAAGTTTCATGAAGTAAGGAGAATATGCACATGCTAATGAATGGGCCAGCTCCTCCTTACAGTGTTTAAGAGCAAATGGTTGAAGAATGTGATCGTCAATGGACTTTGTCGAAATCTGAAGGTACTGAATCCGTGCAGCAATTCTTTATTTCCTTTTTTT
Source organism: Ambystoma mexicanum (assembly GCF_040938575.1). NCBI lineage: Eukaryota > Metazoa > Chordata > Amphibia > Caudata > Ambystomatidae > Ambystoma > Ambystoma mexicanum. The sequence goes on from NC_090936.1 coordinate 864,899,466, forward strand.
TTTGCCCAGTGACCTCAAAGCTTAGAAAGACCTGGCTTAGGTCACCTTTTAGTGTGAGTGGCAGAAGCCCCTTGGACTATCCCTTTTGGGGTGGGACACGCCCAATTCACATATGGGCTTTCCCTTTCTGTAATGGCTTGGCAGGAGAGGAACGATGGTCTGGAGGTTTGCCCGCAGAGAAGCCAGCGTTTAAGATTAACACTAAACTTTCCAGCCATCGCCTCTTTTGTTTTGTTAAAATGTCACCAGGCACAACACCATAACTGGAGCCAAATATACAAAAATGAAATCCACTTAATTTCTTCTAAATTACATGTTCGTAAAGTTTAGAATCTGGCAACATCTCACACCCTATCCGATCCTAATTTAGCTTAATTTCCGCTGTCATTCATAGAACACTACACATAGCTTGCATACTTCCTCTACTCAAATGTCACAGCATCATCGAGGACCTCACTCACAGCCTCTGGCAAGCAGCAGGAATATAGATTACAGCACTGCTGCCCTTATCAGGAAATGCAAGTGACGAGGAAGGATAGCAGGACAACCTTTAGAGAGATACAGATAGTTGGGAATGAACGCACCCATCCCACATACTGCCACTCAACATCACACATGTTCACTTCCTGCACACTACACCATAGAAACCTGCCAACACAGTTGCGTAAAGGAAACACCGAAGCCAAACCTAAAGGAAGAATGTGGCAACAGCCAACCACCCACTGCAAACCTCACTACACTAGAAGCACAACAGGTACACATCCATGAAAAAGACCCCTTCCATCGTCATGGAGATCCCACCTAGAAATATGACGCAGTGACTAGTAGCCTTTCATTTATCAGTGTTCGTATCTCACACCATAACATGCACATGACCAGGAAAAATAGCACTCACACACAGTCCCATCACAGGCATGTGGAAACATACGCAACACAGCAACCACCCAAGGCCTGGCAACTCTAAAAAACATTCCCACAGGCAATGTAAACATACACAACACAGCAACCACCCAAGGCTTGGCAACCCTAAAAAAACATTCCCACAGACAATGGAACACACGTGGGCTGCAACTGCTCATGAACAACGTACTCCATGTCCTGTTGACCTTCAAAACCATCAACTCAGACCTGAAAGAACAACACAGGAGCTGATTTACTCACCATTGACACTCTCACTTATGGACTGGCAACAAAGACCATAGGTATTCATAATTCTACGTAACACCTATGTGACCCAAAATCATGAAAATCCAGAGTCAACTTAATTCCTAAAAAAATTAAACACATGTAAATCTTTCAAAACAACTCAATACTGTATTCCAGGCGAGTAATCTCCTAGATGGGGTCGAGTGACATGTCTATACAGCCACGCTCAACCATTGTTGCATTGACATAATACCAGTAGAACTCTGCCACCTAGTATAAGGTACACACCCACCCACCAATACATATGGACCTTGATGGGGGTAACACTATAATGTTGACAGACCCACACAGCGAGCTGAGTATGTACTGGACAATGAATACCGTTCATTATAACTGAAATTTATGTGCACACAACCCCTCACTGGGGATTCATGGTGTACTAGAAAGTGCTAAGAAGTAAGCATCAAATGTATGCATCTATTCTGCAATAGCATTACATTCATAAACACAAAGTTTCATGAATTAAAGAGAGACAATTATAATAAAACCTGGGTCAAATACCCTGTGACTCCTACGAGAACACATGGTATTTTATACATGAATTGAGAAGAAGCACACTGATGAACATAACAATACCAGCATTACAGTACACGATAGACTGTACCTGCCACCCTCCTTTCACAACGACATAACGAGGTCCTATTGAAAAGGATCACTCATTTCTTTATTGAACTTTTATTACTAGGAACATCAAAACAGGAAGTGATAAAAAGGAAAAACAAAAAGAACACCCCTGTATAACAGAAGCATAAAAACCAAGAACAAGGTCATCATTCCCATCGAGGTTCCTTACATCACAAGCTACATTTTCCCAAGAGAAAGAACATAAGCCTTCACCCCTCTGCCTCCCACTGCCCCCCCTAAACCTACTTATACCCTGTGCATTACACATTTATGAACATGTATGCTATATGGTGAGTTGTTTCCTTTATTTTTTCAACAGATTTAAAATCAGAAACTAAGCCATTTTCTCATACTGTTTTCTTCGCCCCCTTCTTATACTTCACTCCCTCATCTGGCCCCATGTGAATCCGAATCCCTCGACAAACATATGTTCCCCCTCCTCTAGTGCACCCTAACCCCTTCCTTTTCCCATTGCCTTAGCACCCTCCAAGAAAAACTACACACTATGTTGGTACATCTTGAACTACCAAAGAGCAATTTTACATGTACTTGATTTGTAGAGTCCATGTTAAGGGATGTTCCCATTTTAATTACACGTCCTGGAGAGGCCCTGTTAACAAGAGATGCAAATGCATCGCTTAACAGAGGTCGAAACATGTGTCAACTGTTGTCAAGACTTTGTTGGAAGTGCTTGTTAGTCCCATGTTTTGATAGACATTTTTTGTTTGTGGATAGACTATTTTGCACTTGAACTATTTTCACAATCTTTATGTTGCAAAAGATAATAATCTGAACAGACACCCACTACTAACCCCCTTCCACATTAATTATTTTATCTGAATTAATTAATGTGTTAGTATTTTGTTTATCGCTTGATATTTTGGATGTGTTATTCTTTTTCTTTATGTCTTCTCAAATTTGAATAAGCAGCACATTTTATGTACATCTCTCCATGCTGTATTTTTACTAAGTATCTAGTCAATTCTTTGGGTTGTGTAGTGTCAATACTCCGGTGTTATATGTGTTAAGGGAGGGGTCACCAGGCTCCTATTTTTTTTTCTATGTGCATCCCTTACCTTCGTGACACTGGCCTTCATTAACAAAGTTTCTTGGGAAGTACCCATATTAAGATACACTTAGCACCCTCCAGACATAACATATTTTATACATTATTTACCTTTCCTGACAATTTTATTAGGATAATCAGGAAGTTTTCTTTCTCACCACAGGTGTTCTCATGAGACCTGAAATGCCCTGAGAACAAAAAGACTCCCCAATATTGGAATTAATAATTGATTCGAAAAGGTGATGTATGTTTGCGGAAGGCTATGGGCCTGATTTAGAAAGCCCTTTTCAATGGGATTTCACCATTGTAAATCAGGCCCTATTTGTACAATGAAACACAGTTTGAAAGTATGTATTACAATGTATTTTATGTAATTGTCATTTAAGTTATGTTCCATCAAGCAACTTTACTTGTCCGTTAGACCATCAAAGTTTATCCAAACTCAATAAAGGCAATTGCTTTAGTCTAACAATACATCATATAAAAATAAAAGGCGGACAACACAAAAAAACGTTATGACAAAGATTTTGGCCCCTGGGACCTGCTAGTCGCTATGGGGCACAATACTAGGGGGATCCTCTTTTCATTTTCACCTGGCAATTCTAAATCCCTTAGGTTTGAGGCCACAATGATTAGTGTTTCATCTTCCCCCTGGTGGTATTAGGCTCACAACCGATAAGGCAGAGTTGTGAGACTGGTTTCCAAATTTACCGGGAGGTTTCACACAAGAGTTAAAGTTAATTGTAATCCTATTATTTACAGTCCTGCCAAGTTATCCAGCTCTACCCAAAACACTGTTGGCCATTCTGGGATCCCAAAATTCCAGTGCTCTATAACAATTTGCAAAGGCTTCCCTAGTCAAAAAAGTACAGCCCCTTACATTGTGAATCCAGTGCAAGCATTTATTCAGGATGGGTTCCCTTGGTTCTCACTGGTTAGGGGATAGTCTCTGGACCCCATGCAGGAATAACATGGCCCACCTTAAGCCCCCGGGGGCTTGATGTCTGTTCATAATTTCCCTAAAGCATGGTCCATATGCTCTGTTTTTTCCCAGACTAGGGCCCTGAGTTCCATCTGTGTTTACAGTCCAATTCTATCCTTCAATGTTCTTAAATTTGGCATTGAGGACCACATTGACTTCCCCAAGCAGGTACTGCTAGACAACATGCTCCTCATGAGGCTGGATCAATTGGGTGAGCATATTGGTCTCACAATCAGTAGAGGCCTGCAATTGTGTCACATTTGGAAATGGGGGAGGTTTGGAATTTTCTTCAGGGGCGATATATCACGTATGATTGTCTTCTCCAGGCATTCCAAGGGAGACTTATGAGACCTCTTTACATCTCGTGAGCCAATTATAGAGTCCCCCATGGGTCCGCCTCCTCCCCTCTCATGGTATTCTATCAGAGCCAATAATAGCCTTTTAATGTCAACAAGTTCCAAAAGCACTTGTTTGCAATTACATCCATATATAAGACAATCCTCCTTCAGAAAAGGATCAGGATTAAGACCAGTATGTCAAATAGTTTGATTGATGCCTCTTAATGTAGTTAGGCAGAGGAAAGAGCTGTTCCCTGAACACATGTTTGTCAAGTTCTCACTTCAGAAACTACCACTAAGGGAAGACGTGCCATCAGGCCCCCACATCGTTCTCTGTATCTATTTGGGCCAATGGGACCAGGTGGCTGACTTTTTCAACTTTCTAAACGGGTAAAGATGGGGTGTTAGCCATTTGGGTTAAACCAATCACAGTCTGGGACACAGGGATCATACAGTTGCTCTTGAGAGCAGTATTACTTTGAAAGTCCCCCCCCCCTGGGTCCAGAAAGGGTAGCTACTTGAGGGGGCTACTGGGCTGGCAACTGTCACACCTGATACAGGTCGTGGGGCCATCCCAGGGCTGACCAGCACTGATACAGGTTGAATAATAGTCCTGTTGGTGCAGGCGGGAGAGGAGGCAGTAATATTATCCAGCAGGGACAGTTCAAGCAAGGTGGTTAACAAGATTCCATTTCCACTGCTAATGCCTTTCTCTGACACCCTTTCAGAACCAAACAGAGGGCCCTAAGATGGACAGCAAACCTTCTTTTATAAATGGTTCATCTCGGCTTTTGGTTATGACTTTTCATTCAAGACATTCACCTTTCAGGGCCCCAGGCTGCCATTTAGGTCACCTCCATAATGGATTCAGGGTTTTGTTATTTCTCCCCTCAACACATCTTGGTTGGATAGCAGGAACCAATGTATTTTTTTAAGAAATAAGCATCTCCCGAAAATGTAGTAGGGCTGCAGAGTTTTTCCTGGATGTTGGTGTCCGCATCGCAGACCGCACCAAAGCCACGGGGCAAGTTCCCAATTTACGTCTAACAGTTAGGATCTTACATTTTGGCTGTGTTGTAAGAGGATTCAATTCAACACTACAGCTAAGTCAATGCCTAGTCTGGGATACTGAATGGAAACCCTTATTGATATATCTTTATGTCCAGTTCATGCGTTCTGGATGACTACCCCTACATAACACACCTCTCTTGGAATCCCCCTGACCCCACTGAGCCAAGAAGTAGTTCTGTTTTGCAAGTTAAAAGGTTTATTTGAGAATTTAAACAATATATATATATATATATATATATATATATATATATATATATATATATATATATATATATATATATATATCACACTTTATAATAAACTAATAATTGAATATCACACTTAATCTGATATGATAAAGATTATCAACGGAGAATCTGGCACTAGCCCACTTCTTTATAATCACTAAGGAGTTGACATGAAATGGATAAGGTAGCACACTGGTAAATAGGGACAGAAGAATAATGTGGTAGAGAATGCTTTATAGGGTTCAAGGAAATGCAAGGTTGAATGAATGAAATGCAGTATAGAAGATAAACTGATATGGTTTCACAAAAGACAAGGTAATCACTTTCCCTTTGTGGCAATTCACTCCCCCCTTTATGCAATGCAAGGAAATGGAAGGCAAGCACACAGTTCTCAGAAATGCAATCAAATGTAATTCAGTTCACCCCAGCCAGCTTAGACTACAGAAGTTTGGAACACAGGCCCAAAATGCTTTTATATGTGCTGGCAATGAAGTGAAAAATATGCTAAAATGCTTTTAATTCCCTCTAGAGGTTCAGGGTGAGTGGTATCTAGTTAATATTAGTCCAGGCTCACTCTAGCAATGATTCAGGGATGGTTCTTAAGAGGCAAACAAATTTTTAGCAAATGAAAGCAAGGAAGCTGCTGTTTTCACACGTGGAGAAATTTGCAAATCGCGGTAAAATTTGCGAGTGCGTTTTTCGCGATTGCGGCAAAAGTTTAGGGAATAGGAATGCGGTTCTAGGTTCATTGAAAAGCCAAGATTCCCAGCTTTCAGAGGAAAGTTACTGCAAGTCTCTAAGACAAACGATCACGGAGATATGAGCGATATGGTAAAGGTCGTTTTTCAGATTTGAAATTTTAAAAGTTGAAAGTGACAAGTTACAGCTAGCAACTAGAAATGACAGGTGACAGTTAGGAGACAGTTCTGGTTAGATTAAAATAGATTGAATTATATTATTTTAACTAAGAGATTGGTTCTGCACAGTTCTGCTAGGTACTCACAATATATTTAGAAATAAATGGGCCTCGCCACGGATCTGGTCAGGTTTTCTTCACTCGCCACGGACGGTCTCTGCGCACAGCGGTCTGGGTCAGCTCTCTGGTTCTGCGAACAACGGTCTGGGTCAGCTCTGCTCTGCCTCTGGTTCTAGATACTGCTCTGCTTTCTCTGGGTACAGCACTGCTTCTGGATCTTTCTGCACAGCTTTCTCTGGACCCAGCGCTGATCTGCACGGCTCCTGGATGCTGCTATCGCTGTTAGGTTTGCTGGATGCTGAGGCCCACTGAGAAGAGTTCTCAGTTTGTGGGTTTAGGCCCTTGCTTTGAGTTCTGAATCAAGTTCTTTGGAGTTTTAAAGTCTAAGTGTTGAATCTAGTATCTTCTAGATGTTGTGTGGTCCGGCAGAGCGCGTTGCAGCAAATGGAATTGAATGTCTCTATCTGTCCTGACTGTCTGCTTTTATGTGTTTTGAAAGTGGGTGTGTGTGCAGCATCAGTAGCCAGCCCCTCTTTCAACTTGTCATTGGCCCAATTCTCCCCTCTCCCATGATTGGGGAAGGAACTGTGAGTCAGAGTGATGCTGTAGGTTTTATGGGTCAGAGGATCCTCCCCTGGTCAGTTTGCCCACAAATCTATATTTGATTCAAAATGCACATTTCTCAAATGCATAGTGGTTTGTCATTGCATGTACATATTACCTATCACATGAGGTAGTCTCTGTCCCAAATCTGCTCTTCCTAGGAGCTTGGGTTAAAAAATGGCAACATATTTCACTTTTTGGTCGGTTACCAATATTGGATTTTTCCCCGCATTTACACAGATGTGCCCATGGTGTGTGGGCATTAGGTGGTGGAGTGTCAGATTTTTAACATACATACATTTAGAGTAATATCCTCTTTTCCGCTAAAACCCCCCTGAACATACCACCGGGTCCTACCAAGTCTTCAAATGTGCACAGAAAAATCACAAGAATTATGGTATCATTTAAATAATTTTCACAAGTCCGCTCTATGAATGATCCATCTTTTTAGAGTTATGTTCTGGCCCCAAAGGGGTGTGGTTCCCCCCAGCACAAGGTTGAATTTCTGGTTTTTCCAGTTCTGCCAAGCCAGCTTGCTCTCACAGGCAGTGCTCCTCCCCTTTCCTTCCAGGAGGAAGCCAAATTTACGACTCCCACCAATAAAACATTTGCCTGAGTCAGGACAGGGCTTTGTTCAATTTCCTGCAGAGCCCAGGTAATTCAATCAGAGAAGTGTCATATCCCTTTTGGTGGGAACAGCAAAAGGCAGCTAGGCCTGGGAACACAGCTGTTGTGCAAGTCTCAACTCCTGGGGTAGCTGGTGGGCAGAATTCAGTTCCTTAAGCCAGGCCCCAGCTAATGTCACTTTTAGTTACCCAGTTTTCTGCATTCAAATAAAACTAACCATTTTTACATATGCAGCTAGAATGCTGATTGCAAGTTTAAAACTATGACATTTAAACAATTGCAACCTATGTGACACTCAAAAGTAGGTCACTCAGGTAATTTAAACATTTTCGATTTTTGGTAGTTTTAAATCCAGTTTCAGTTAGGCTGCTGCAGACCTGCAGAGCTCAGCCAGTCTTGTTATGAACATTCAAGTCACTTCAGAATATAACTTTACATTGTATCCACCTCTCAGTAAGTCTTTCTTTGGCCTGCTTTGGGTTCATTTATTCAGTTTTACACAAAGTCTGGTGGTTTTAAAACGCCGGCTTTCTGATAGTGGTGAGTACTGGTAATGCAACCATTTTTGGTTATTCTTCTTGGATTAATGCATTCCAAACAGGAATGGTTCTTACATGGTAGCAATAATCCTTGCTTAACATTGTTTTGATGGGGCTCCTTACAGTAAAATGGTTATGTGGAACCCCACAAAAGGGTTGAATCTTTAAAGTGGTCCGGTGAGCCACGATTTCAGCAACTTTTCGACATCAATAACAGTGGATTTTGTTAACAAAGATCTTTCTTTACACTGGTGGGTGGCAAGTGAGGTAACCATTTTGGTGTGCGCACAAACTGCGTGGTTCTCCTGGATTCTGGCGCACTTGTGGGCTTTTTGGCCATCTTGGATTTTCTAAGCCCACAGCACCAAATGTTGCAGCATGATAGCTCAAACGTGGGTCAGGACACCCAACAGTGTACTAGCTTGCATGTTTGACAAGGAAAAAGCTATGTAAAATGGAAAAATCAGTGATGTAACGAGATAGAGAGAAATTCAAGGTAACTCACACAGTGGTTACTATGAGGTCAGAAACAGCAGTCTTTGCATCCCCCAACCAGGCTATCTACACTCTCACCTTCATGGCTCCACTTAGTTCCTCGATTACGATATTAGGTGGAGAGTTGGTTCGACGTGTAAGCTCTTCAACTGTACTGCTGAATGCTCCCCCTGATCTCACGGAACACCCTGCATGAGCACAACACCTGCGCCCTTGATCCCTGCAGGCTTCAGCGCTGCAGGAATTGCCATTGAAATAAAAATTCAGGGGGGGCGTGGCCTTACCCAACACAGGATGCAGCGGCCCACTTGGCCCGAAAAAACGGTGGATTAGCGGGCCGCAACCCCACACCCTTGATCCCTGCAGGCTTCAGTCCTGCAGGAGTTGCCGGTGAATTTCAAATTCAGGGGGGTGTGGCCTCACCCAACACAGGATGCGGTGGCCCTCCTGGGCCGGTAAAATGCTGGATTAGCGGGCCGAAACCCCACACCCTTGATCCCTGCAGGCTTCAGCCCTGCAGGAGTTGTCAATGAATTTAAAGTTCAGGGGGGCGTGGCCTCACCCAACACAGGATAAAGTGGCCCTCCTGGGCCAGAAATAATGCTGGATTAGCAGGCCGCACCCCTCCGCCCTTGATCTTACTTTTTCTTGAATTAATACAATTGTGCAACAGCAGTTTGTACTAACATCTTAAGCATCTGCTACATTTTAATGAATAGATGTTTTGAGACATAAATCATTTTAATTGTTACTTATGAAAGCAGTTAGCCACATTAGGAAGTGTGCCGCTGTTCTCACACTTGGTTGTACAGGACAGTTAGGCACATTACCTTCTCCCCAGATGCCATGCCACAAGACTGGCACCCCTTAAAGACCACAATGTAGTTACTACATCATGATTGTAAAGGGGTTAAAGAAAGGGTTAATAAACGGGTGACATACAGTAGGGACAATGCTGTTGGAGGCTGTCTTCTCGTCGCATTTAGGGGTATGATGGCAAGATGGAGGGCTGTGAGTCAGTTACTGTTGCATGTCTCCTTCGCAGCATACCACTAACACCTTGTAGGTTTGAATACGTTTGACCAGTGAAATGATATAGTTGTCTGCCACAACATTCTGCCCAAGTCTGGGGCCAAATGCAGAAAAAGGAAATACGCTAAATGTGTTCTTAGGGTTCAGTTAAGTCCAAAATGTAAGAATTGAGCGAGCAACCAGCGGCAAACCTTTACTTCACAAAACCTCACTTCAATTTTCATGCTTGGAATACTCATAAAGAGCTTGCACCGATCAACTACTCAAAATTCCACAGCAACATGCATGACATCTATGGAAACCTCACAGCAGCAGGAGTATGGCTTTCACCCCTGCCGTGGGGGGCAGACATGGCCGGGGTGTTTTCCGAGGTGATAATGCTTTATTTATTTTTTTTCGTCAGGAGATCGGCTGCACCCCCGGGGACGTGCCTCTGGTGCCTGGAAACAGCATGCTGTGAATGTGTATTCTCACCTGCTGCTCCAGCCATCTGATTGGCTGAGTTCTCTCCCCCGGGGTAAAAATACTTATTAAAACACATGCCACATAAGACTTTTTGGCTTACTGCACAAAAACCCAGACTCATTTAAAAGTGGAAAAGGTCGCTTTAATGTGACAGGCCAACGCTTACAATTAAACGCTTACCTGGCTCCAAGGCCTTACAGACTAAAGAAATATTTTAAACAACCAATTAAATAATTAAACATTTTCATTTTCCCCCAACAATTAAATAATTAATTAAAGACACTTCCTCCCTAACTATCCCTTGGACCCTACCGTCTACTTACCCCTTTTCCAGGCTTCCCGCTTTCTCCCCCGGTGCATGCCCCTCCAGGCTCAATACCTGTTCCCCCGGGGTGACCCGCTTCTGCAAACAGCACCACCCCATCCTTTCCCATGCCATTCCCCCATTGTGCTTCCCTCCCCTCTCTAAAGGGGCCATGCCCCCGGCACCAGAAAAACCCTCCACCAAGGTGTTCTTTCTGCCCCCCCACCAGTTCTCTTTACCTCCAACTCCTTAACCAATCTCCCAGCCTAGAGCCCAAGCCTGCTAGATAATGATTATTCCCCGAAAACCGGCAAGTGTACACCATCCTCTCTAACTCTCATCAATCCTTCCTAACCGATCTCCTTACGTACCAAAACCTGTACCGCCACCGATGTACAAAATTCTACCATCTCTCTGTTTATCCCCTTCCTTGCCCGCTCTATCGGTCCCTCATTTCTCGCTCCCCTCCGAACTCTCCACGGCAACAACTTAGTCAGCACTACAGTTGCTTGAGGCCACACTTGTCGGACCATAACAAAACCCTTTTTATTTTCCTAAGAAGAACCACACCAGTATCCCTTACCGAATCATTTTCCCCACCATGAATAATCCCCCCATCTAGAGTCCCATAGTTTTCCCTCAACCCAGCCCACATATGAAGCAACTGCTCCCAGCGCAGCCCCCCAAACCCGGACCATCTTACCACAACATCTTTATAGTTGCAACCCAATTGCCTGCCAACAACCCTTTTCTCAGCTTTTTTCCCCTCCCAGTTAACCCTAGAATGTCCCACAAACCAGATTTTTGACATCTGATCCGACCTCCTAGCAGCATCTGAAAAAGAAATTACAAAATCACTTACAAATCAACAACACCCTAATAAATGCAACACTCCTGCTACCTACTGAAAAAATCCTATAATGACATCCCGTTTGCCCCGGTCCCTGACATACCCTTTATATCTTCCTTACTTCCAGCGTCCCGACCTTTTCACCTACTCCTCTAAATAGCCCAGCCTGCTACCTACAGATGCTGCACCCCTCCTAAATGAATGAGTTCCAACCTCCTAACCTTTCCTACACCACTAGTAACACCTACCTCAGTACCCTATCCTTCCTGGCCATCTCCTTATCTCTCTCCGGAAACACCCCCAGTCCTCTTCTGCCTGTCCCCCTATATTTCGCACCTTTCCCCTAACCTTTAAACAATACACCTAAACCCACTTAGCCCTCCTTTTTCCTCTAAACTATTACCCTCCTGCTCACCCTTGCCCCCCACCTTCCATTACCTTATTAATATGGCCCTGCGTTGCCCCCCCCCGCACTGGGGGCCGCCGTGCAACCCCGTCCATGCAGTCCATTCCATATAACTAATCTTCAAGCCCTTTGCGTCCATTACCACCTGTTTCCCACCTGCACCAGGGGCCCTAGTGCACCCCCGTCCATGCAGGCCCCTTTTCTGCCTTACTCCTCTCCACCGCTGCACCAGGGGCCAAACCTGCGCCCCCGTCCATGCAGACCATTCCATATAAATTTCTCTTCCAGCACCTTGCTTCGTTGCTCCACTTTTTTCTGCCAGCTGCACCAGGGGCCCTAGTGCACCCCCGTCCATGCAGACCCATCTCATCACTTACCCCTACTGCACCATAGGCGCTCCCGCACCTCCGTCCATGCAGCCTGAAACTTACTCACCTTGTCGTGCGGCAAGCGTGAGGGCTTCGCCACCGTCGTCCACGCCCTCCAAACAACGGCCCCCACCCGTTAACAATTTCCACAGTTACATCCCCCTGCGGCTTCCCCTGCCCTACCTACGCGTCTTCCTCCTCACCCTTCTCCTACCCCCTTTGGATCACCCCCAAAACCCCTCATCAAACCTTGTACCCCACTCCTTTTACAATAAACTGGGCCCGACCTACCAGCACACCCCAATTTACCTGGAATGCAGTCCCCCCCGCTCCTTGCCTCGCTCCTTGCCCTGACCCACTGTCCCCTACCTAAAAACAATCTGTAACCGGATGCCGACCCGCACACCTGCTGCACTCGTGTTTAAATTTGCACATCCACCTTGTGCAGCCTTCTTTATTGAACACCCAACATGCTGTTGAGGGCTGTCCTCTGCCTCCTCCCCCTGCCCCTTCATGGGCAGGGCGACTAAGAAAGGGCCGGTAAGGCACAGGCAGCCCACTTGCTGTGTGCAATGTCGAGGCAGGCCTCGTTGGAGCCATCCATTGCAGCCAAAGATCCATGTCTATCTCCCCCCAGACAGCCTGACTGTCCTCCGCCATTCTTGCTCTGAATTCCTCATCATAGCGTACCCAGGCAAAACCTCCAAAACTCGTGAAAGCCTTCCTAATTACAGCCATATATTTAAGCAGAGCCACGCATCGCTCTGGGAAATTTTCACAATACACACTGGCATAAATGATAAATGCCGATGTCCAATTCTCAATAGTCACCGGGACCCTTGGGTGCAAAGCCAGTTCCCTCTTCTTCTTTAGACCCCTCGTTTGCTCTCACTTCCCTATGGAGCAACTTAAAAACATCTACAAATTCCCCCGCTGAATCTTCTCCCTGGTCGCTGCCATCAAGTGCGCCCCCAAAGGTTTTGTGATACCCATGTACGGCAGTTTTTTCTAATTGCCTTTCACTTCAACCTCTTTTTCTTTTTCAACTTGCACCTCGAGCATCAATGGCTCCACCACCTTGTCCGTTTGAACCTCCACTGAGCAAATGCCCTTCTCATCCCCCAAGGCTCCAATGGCCTGTACACCAACATCTTTACCCCTTGAAGACCAGACCCTTCATTTCCCGTCCCCCTTCTTGTGTCCCCTCTCATCCATGCAGATGACCATTCCCTTTCCCGCTCACCTCTTTCCACACAGCCCGTCTGTGATCTGGCGTCCACACCGATGCTCCTCATCTCTTTTCCTAGAGGGCTCCTACTGCAGGGACATAACATATCAGCAGACTCACCCAGCCAATTGTTCCCCGGACTTCTTGCCACCTGACCACCATGCACCTGTCTTTCCCGATCCCACCTCCAACTTCTTCTCTCCTCCCCCTTTCCCTTGCAGCCCTATAACCGTCTACCTCCCACTGCCCCACATAATCCTCCAATTCAACTTCATCACCCCTTAAATACCATTGTGGATGCAAGCTCATGCCCAAGTTGAGTTGATCTTCTTCCTGCGAGCCTGGGGCGTTCGCCCCGCCACTCCTTTGACGTCTTCTCAGCGGGGCTGCAGAAACCCCTGCCTGGTCCTCTTCTCTCGGGTGAGGTGTGCCGTCCTCCACCCTGGAATCCTCCTCGCTAGGGGCCGTTCTGCACCCTATAGGCTCTCCTTGCGCTGACCGAGGAGGGGCCGTTCTAAAACCCTCTACCTCCACCTGAACAGCGGGGGCTGCGCAGCGCCCTCCACCTCTCTCCTCCTACCCGGGGGGGGCATTCCACACCCCACTCTAAACTCCTCAATTGATGGGGACCTCTCCCTCCTTCTCCCACCTGCACTCTTATCCAGGTATTTACCCCCTTTTCCCCTCTGCCCCGTCATCCCCTTTCTGTGCTCCATCACCGCCCGCCGTGGTTCCCTTGACCCACCTTTTTTGAGCACTCCTAGCTTCTCCTCGGCTATCAATGACTCCCTCCCTCACTGGCTACCCACCCGAAATCATTTCTTCCCCAGACGCCCTCCTATCTATCTCCCTCCTTATCTTCCTGCCCGAAGATTCCCAAACCTCCCCTGTCCCCGCCGCGGGGGTGCAAGCCACCACTGCCGCGAGAGCCCCATCTGCCGCTGCTCTACGCTGCGGCCTACCACCTCCTACCTCCCCTTCTCCCGTTACTTCCCCTACCACCCCTTCCAATTGGGCCTTAGATGCCCTGCTAATGATTTCCAGGGCCTCCCTCAGAGCCCTAGCATCCACCAGCCCCTTCTTATTTGCTCCCTGGCCCACCATCGTACACTAATACTCTTAACGTGCACTACAAATATGCCCCTTGACAGCTCCACTAGCTAAGCTAAGGCCCCGAGCCAGCACCTACCCGTGGACAAATACCCCTAGGGATGTGAAACCCAGCCAAGAAAATTGAGCTCTAACAGATAATCTCCCTGATTAGAGTAATTAACTCTATAATACCCAAAAGTGTGGGATTATTAACAATTATAAACCTAAATGTATTTATTTATTTATTATTAATTATTATTATTATTATTATTATTATTATTATTATTATTATTATTATTATTTATACCCCCTACCAAACTTACCCCTGTCCTCAAACAGCCCCCCCCTTGCTTCTGACCTGCCCCCCAGAGATGAAACACTCAAAACCAGAAGCTCACACTCACATGGGGCCAAAAACAAAAATATCACATTGCCCCCTAGTGGCTCGCCGGCCGCACCGCACTATTAAGAAATTAAGCTGTCCCTTTAAGGGAACTACAGTGCCTCCTCTGCCGAAACGCTGGCTACCGCAAAGAGATTAATTAAATTCCACTAGTTTTTTTTTTTTTTTTTTAATTGCCCCCCACAAAAGTGCCCTTGCCCTGTAAACAAACCCTTGCCCTATCTCCTAGACTGCCCCAGGCGCCAGAAAACCCAAAAACAGAAGCCCAGTATCACTTTAGGCCAATAAACTGCCGAAACACACTGCCCCCTATGGAGCGGGCCGACCGCACTGAAAGGCAACTACAACTGCAGCGGTCCCTTCAAGGATCTCACACTGCCCCTCTGTCCTCTTCCACTACCGCGCCTGAGCCACGAAGCCCACAGCAACTCCCCACGGGCCCCAGACAGAGGCTGAAATAAGGCCCTCACCCACCAGCACAACGAGGACCCGGGTCAGGGAGATGCGGGCTCAGGCTAAACTGAAACTGAGCCGCTCCTGCCAAAACCCACTTTCCCGTCCTTTCTCCGTTCTACAGGCGGCCACAACACTTAAAGCCTGTCACGAGAGACCACGCACCCAAGACCACGGCCATTCCTGAGGAAGGATGGATGAGGTAAGAGGACTTTTTTTATGCTATTATAATTTAAGTATAATACAATTCCGAATCTCCCCCCAATGAAACACTCTAACCCCACCTCACCTATACTATCTCCAGCAACGAAGGCCCAGCTACAGGGAAGGCTCGGGAGCAGGCAACAGGACTTCACAATCACCAAATCCAACCGTTGCCTGCCTCCCAAACCTTCCCTGGACCTTAAATACCCTGAGGAGGCGCTCTGCCCCCCAAGGTCACTCGCTGGCCGTGTGCAGCGCCAAAATAATACCCGGGGGGAAACGCTTCGCGTTCCCCCGGGGCCCCCCTTGGTGCTGCTGGCAGCTATGGCCATATGCAATTCATAATGCAATTTGGAGTTACATAAAATAGCATTCAAGAAAGATGTTCCTTCTTATGTATATCCATCCCATTTATGAATAGTTACGTATGACAAAATGCCCCTTTACATTTTTATAAAATAGAATGTTGTGGTTGGGTCTGTACAGCGGCTCATTAATGAGGCTCTCAGAGGTGTTCTAAGGTCATTCCCTATTGGTTTATTGCTGGTCAAACTGTAAGCAGCGGGCATGCAGTCTCTCTGTAGAGACTGGCCGAGCAATAACTCTCACATTTCTGCCTGCGCAGCTCAAAAACTCTCCAGCTGCTCAAGGGAGTCCCTCACTGCCATGTTAATCTGGTACGATAGTTCTGCATTTGACACATCTGCCTGCCTTCTCGAAGATGATGTGGGTCACGTTACTGCAGGCAGTTTCAAGGACGCGCATCCCTGAACATCTTTCCAGCAAGCTAAACAGTACAAATGGAAAGCATTGATTACAAAAAAATCTATCGTGTTTGACGCATTCCTGAATTCGACATTATACCAGTCGTTTCTCGAAAATAGAGGCAGGGTTTCACTGAAGAGTTTAAGTAAATTGTTTACGCTTCTTCGTGGTTACAGTAACGCATAGCCACAATCACAGGTTTAAAGATATTCCTGGTACACGTTTTAAATAGTGCAAAATAATAAAATGGTTCACTATACAAAGCAGAATGTGGAACGTATTACAATATATAATTCATGTTTTGACCAGAGGCATCCGTTCTGTTAAACAATTGCCCGTGGCACATACAAAGAGAATTTCATATAATCACAAATACATGACAACGATGAGAAATCTAGCCCAAAATCACGCAAGTGAGATTATGCGGAAATCAGTATGCCCAAAGGAGTGGTTTGTATTTTGTTTTTATACAGTGCAAACCTAGCTAAGAAATGGAGCACCGTACACAGATAAGAATGGGAGGGTTACAAAAAGTGGCATGTGATTTTCTGTACATGAGGGTGACATGCAATTTGGGAACACAACAGCCCAGGTAGCCGATATGTTAAAGCTTTCACAAAGTCTGGTCTTTGCAACCTCCAACATGCTGTGTGAAAATCCTGAATGCCCTTCGGAATTTCTGTGATCCGATTCCTCGTTCATTCCTTGTATGACAGAAATAGGCGACCACATGGAGATAAGCACTTAAAAAACAATCCCACCCAAAACGATAAATGCTTGAAATGTCAATTGACCAATCAAGGAACACCAAAGCCTGATTCAACACAGTAACAGAGGAACACTCAGAAATACAGATGGAAAAAAAAAAAACATCTACTTGTGTGGAGCATTGGAAATGGAAACAAAGTAGCACCCACGGGCATTAACCAATAATGGCAAGTACCTAAGAGACAA
The DNA here is from genome assembly GCF_040938575.1 of Ambystoma mexicanum. Lineage (NCBI taxonomy): Eukaryota > Metazoa > Chordata > Amphibia > Caudata > Ambystomatidae > Ambystoma > Ambystoma mexicanum. Next base: position 864,916,744 of record NC_090936.1, read on the forward strand.
AATATGGGTGTTGTGACGGATCCCAGAATATCGTCCCAGCTTCCCTAGAGGGAGTCCCGTCCCATGAGGCCAGGGAGGTGAGGCCGCTACCCAATAGTCCACATGGGAGTGGCACTCAGAGGGCAGATCTTATGGGGAGGAAACCCCCCTGTAGAATAGGGACAGCTATCTGGGTAAAATGAATTACATCCAGAATATGCCGCACCCTCCCTTATCCTCCTACCCTATACAGGGTAACATAGTTCTGCATTCTTCCATGTACTTATTTAAGCTAGACAGTCCAACCCCCTTAAAATGTACTGAGAAAAGGAAGGGTAGGGGCTACGTCATTGTGTCATGCAGAAAGACTGGGATGACGAAGAATCCAACTAAACCAGTTGAGAGGAATAACATCAATACCGAGACATTTAAAACTTCCTACACCAGAGGAAGGCAAAGGGAAGGGAGACATTCCTCCATCACTTGTTGAACTGTCTAAGACGTCTGAGAAAGGCCAGGTTAGGGATACATTCTCCCATTGCTTCTGGAACTATCTAAAAAGCCTGAGAAAGGCGAGATGAGGGAAGACATTGCCCAATTACTTGTTGAATTGCCTAAGAAACCTGAGAAAGGCTAGGGGAAGGGAGACACATTTCCCCATAACTTGTTTAACTGTCTAAGTAGACTGGGAAGGGACAGGGGAAGGGAGACATTACTCCATCACTTGTCACACTGAGTCTGAAAAAGACCTACTTTCATAACCATCAAAGAGTTGAAAGCAGAGGAAATCCGTTTACAAGTTTCCCCAGGGCCCCAAATCTCCGTTATCAAAGCATTAAATTTCGAAAAACTGAAAGTTCCCATTTGAATCAATGACAAGGCAAGTGCACAAGTTTTGGAATTCCAACTTTATGTTTATTCCATCAGTCCAAACTCAGGCTTGAACTTGGTACTAAAACCCTATAGGGAGTTACAATCAATAGAGCCCTTGACATAGAACCTAACCTAACATGGCCCTCTTTTCCAGTTCCCTTGAGAAACATTCAAACCTCCTCTCCTACCGAGAGCCCATTTGTAGAAAAGGGGATAGCCTGGAAAAGCCAGAGTAATCACAAGAAGTTTCCCTGCAGAATTTGAGGAAGAGGTCCCTTCAAATAAAAACCCAAATTCTCCTTACCCATTGTTTCTAGCACCAGAAAAGGAGATTCCTGAGACCTTCAGTTTCCCCAAAATACCAATCAACATCAACACAATGGAGACCCTACTCGAATGCCTATTAGCACACCAAATGAAGGCAGACACTAGGTTTCAAGAAGGATTAGACTCACAGCTAACAAACAAAGACCAATCCTCCCACATGATATTTTACAACCATTTAGGGAGGGAGAAGGCCTTGGAATTTCTTTTTATAATTTTGAGAGACTCGCCCAACAATTGTATTGGAGCGAAGAAATTAAATCTATTTATCTCGCTCCTCTGTTGCAGGGTGAACTTCATGCCTCATACCAAACCCTGATCCCATTGGGTATCACTTCCTTGACATTAAACAGGGCTTACTACACCAGGTGGGACAGATGGAAAGCTTCTACTGGTAAACATTCAGGAAAATTAAACTGAAACACCTTTAGAGTTGGGTGATTGAATACAAAACACACTGTCTCAGTGGTTAGAGAAAACAAAACTTTGCAGAAGTTAAAGGGGCATAAGCCCTGAATCAACTGATTAATAGCTTGCCACCCTCCTTACAAAGGGCAGCATTACAACTCAGTAAGCCTAGTATGAATACCACTGTTGAAACCACCCAGGCTCATGATGAAGCCTCCTGTTAAGGGCTTTACACAAAAATGAAGGACAGAAAGCCCCAAAAATATGGGAGCACATGGGAATGTATGGGAGTGCATGATAATTTAATTAAACATGCCATGTACAATAATATTAAACAACTAACTAGAAAAACATTACACAAAACCCACCCCTGAGGAAAGACCACACAATAAGCAAAGAGAGCAAGATGCGGCATTCTAAGTAATGAACCAGGAGTGTAAGGCACGTAATATGCAAAATGTTCTTTAAAATGGTATGTGCATGGGTACAAAAGGGATAAAAGTGACCTAGCCAGACTCTGGACCCAAAAGTGGACAAAGGGGGAAGTTAGCAGTCAATAGCACCATTTTGCAGTTATTGGCGGTCTAGCAGCACCAAACGAGACATCTTGGCATTGTGTGAGCGATTCCAAGATCAGGAAAGTGACAAAAACAGCAACGAAGGGTCCTGGTGGTTCCAATTTGTTGAAGGGTTCTTGAAACATGGCTCCAAGCAATTTAACTGTGAAGAACATTAGGAACACTGGTGGTTCGGCTCTCAGGGTGCTATGAATCCCAATCCAGGGGCTCAGGGCCACAATGAGTACTTTTCTCATGCTCCCAAATGCTGGGGAGGCTGGCACACAACTGCTGGGGTCCTTTAACAAACTGAGATCCTGGGTACCACTGTGGCTGGCAGGCAGGTCTTGCTATAGCAGCATGTCAATCCCCAGGCTGGGGTGAGTTCCACCTCAGGGATTCAGGGCCAAGATGGACCCTTGTTCTCAGGCACCCACACATGGGGTAGGCTGGCATGAAACTGCAGGGCTCCTTCGACACAGTGAGGTCCTGGGCAGAGATGCAGATTTAGTTCCAGAAACAGGTTTACCCCAATGGTCCCTCAGGGGACAGAGCTTGCCTCAGCCTTAGACATCAGTCAACTGGAGGACCTTTGAAAGGACTTCTCGCCCAACAGGGTCCAATTAAATCTTCAAGGGTTGAAGTCTTAGAGATGATTCAAAGAAGTGGTGTGAGACACCCTTCTTTTAAAAGCAAAGGCCCACAGTTGATTGGACTAAATCTAGCCTAATTTTCGGAAAGAGGGGGACTTTGCCTTCTGACATCACACCCAAAGTGCGTTGTGATACAGGAAGTGGAGTGGAAAGGGGGAGAGAGAGAAGCAGAGATAAACCGTCAACTGTGCAGAGCTCTCCCTGTTGATACTAACCCAACCCATTTCCTGTCTCAATAGGATCAATGGCCCCTTTGGTATACATCACCCTGGTGTGAGGCTACTACTTTTGAATGGGTGTGCTCCTTTGATTCCTGGTCCAAGAAATGCTTCCTGTAATGTGGCTGTCTCTGGAGAAGGGTGTTAACCACCCTCACATAGATATCAAAGAAGAGGCATGGCCATTCAGGTTCCTGTCACTTAGCAGGTCCAGCCTGTCTGGACAGAATACACATCACCTCCCACAGCTGAGCGGACTCACAGCAGCTGACACATGTGCGATATCAAATTGGATGTAGATGCAATGATTATGACCAGTGCCTTGCACCATGCCCTAACTCACGCATGGCATATATGTAGAGTTTACCATGCCACCAGCATGGGCTTTTCATTTTGGAATAGGGGTGCATATCTTAAATGCCACCTCTGTGCTGCAGTGACTGTGGCTGTCACTTCAGCTGTCAAGACGGCACCTGTGATCTGAACCTGTTCTGTGTCACTGATATGATATGATAAGGCATTTAAGGGCAGACAGTGCAACCAGGCTGCTGATTTTGCCATGCACAGATACAAATTATGCATTTGGCATGGAACTTATGAAAAGGGAATCTGAGATGGGAATTATCCACTCAATGTTATTAAATTAATAAACATCAAGAAAGCCAGGGCTTGTTCGCCCTAGCCAAATGGCAATCTGCCACAGTTCCAGCTGGTATGGTAATGTCACATTTTGTTGGCATTATTCAAGGTCCTGTGACCTCACAATGCACAGCTGATACATAGACACCTTCACTTCAAAACAGACACATCCTAAGGATGGCCTCCATTCTTAACCTTAATCATTTTCTCTGTACCTGCCTTTCTAATACTGCTTGCATGACTTGGATGCACATGCACATACATGAAGCATATGGCTTCCTTGAAATGGACATTCCACTCTTCCTGTGCAACCATTCTCCTTTACACCTGACGGGGGTGAATTGCAATACATTTGCACACAATCAAGCATAAATTGCAGGTGTGTAATGCTATAAAATCAGCCATCTTGAATGCTATCTAAAGTATCTTAAGTGGAAGCATTCAAAGGTACTTAGCCAACCATGGAGGTTACCAAAGATTTGGGGGCTAACTAGAGTTTAGAAATGTCCATATATCAGATCCCCATTCCATTTCAAATGAAATGGGGACACACTGAGTCTTGCTTGGGTTCCTGAAGGCTTCTTTTCATGTTGTGTAGCTGCACAATTCACGTTTTGGGAAATTCTTCACTCTGTTAATGCACTGATGTCAACTGGCATCCATTGGCCTATCACTCTTGTTTTGCACAATATGTCACACTCCCCTGAGATGATTCGTATCAGTCCTGTGGCACTTCCCATTTGAAGAGAAGTGGTTATTTAGGTGGTGTAATGGGCATTGCTCCTTACATGCTTCAGCCCTAATGGGTTGGCATTTCCAATAATGAAGCATTCAGAAGAGCCACAGGGGAGCCAAGGAGGCTGGTGGGGTTGAGCCAGTCACACAATCTTGCTGTCCATGTGGAGTCTGGAGATCTAAAACAAAGTCTAATTAAGAATGGCAATTGGCAGGCTGGAGCTGAGTTGATTTACAACACAGTGGGCCTCATTACAACTGTTAAGGCACCAGAACCGTTCATTGCAGGCCGCCACATTACAAGGTCTGCAGCGGGTCCCACTCTGGACGCCTGGCAGACCAGACGTGCAGAGCGGGACCCGCTAGCAGACCAGGATGCTAGCAACGCACCCGTTGTTAACGAGCCCGTTGTTAGCATCCTCCCCATTACCATTGAGCCCTATGGGGGCTCAAATGGGAATGGGGATGTACCGGGTCCCGATCCCCAGAATGGGAATTACCGGGCCTGCTAAAGTCGGCATGGCCCGGTAATTCCCTATTTCTGGAAGCCGGTCACAGAACCCGGTTTGGGGTTAGCCATGCCGTTAAAAACAGCATGGCTACCTCCAAACTCCTAATGAGGCCCAGTGCGAGGGTATGATGGATTGCAGGGACAATGATGAAGGGAGGCGAGATGGCGTGGACCCATGCCAGCAACAACTGTATGATGTTTTCAGATAGTTAGTTAGTGTGTTTTCTTTTCTAAGGTTCTTGCTTCTGTTTGGATATGCAAATTGGGTTAAATGGAAAGCACACTCCGTATGCGCGAGTGGCCATTCTGTCTCAAAATAGGCCCTACTCTTAGGAGAGGGCGGGACCAGTAAACACACCAATGAAACAGTGGCTGCCTCGATCCTAGAATCCCCTTCTTCTGTGCTACTGGCAGAAGAACATTTAGCTGTCATATACCATGGACAGTTTAGTGAAGCTTGGAAAGTCCCTGCTCACTGGAAAGAAATGTAGGTGTTCCTCATGGGTTGTCGCTCACAGAATCCCTGCATGCCTTGCTGCATGACTCAAGTAGCTGGTGTGAGATGTCTCCCAATGAAGGGGAAATCCCATGTTGCCGCAGCTTTACTGGGAATAAGCATATTCCTTCAAATTGACCCACAACTCTGTTAAGGAAAGTTACATTTTGTATCCTCTGCTTTAAATCACTGCGCTGGAGTGACAGCACGTGGATCTGACCTTCATGCTAGGCAGAAAATATGGGTCCTATTTTGGGTTTGCACTTATTACTCCAAGCGCCTTAACATTCCAACAGAGGTGAGGAGGAAGAGGTTGACCTTAGTGAAATCAGAAACATGTTGACAGAAAGGCGGCCATTTTTAGGGTCCAGCAGATGCCCGTCACATATAACATGTCAGGGTTTTCTAAGAGGCAATAAGTATCCAAACCTTTGCGCTTGTTTTGTGAAGGAACAGTCATTTGTGTTAATTTCTGGGGAGTTTTGCAAACTCGTGTTTAGCTAACTGAGTTTTAATGCGTGTAAGGTGCACACAGGAGATTAAAACCGTCACTGGAGATGTTGTATTGTCCATTTATGGATAAGTAATATTAAAATGCATTGTGACCTAGAAATGACTTTTTGTGACCACTTATTAATACTCATGGTGTCTTTTTGATCTGTGCCTTCTAACATCCCTAGTAAAGAAATACTACTGTTTACATATATATTATAGGATGGCACTCCCCACCCCACCGTTAAGATGAATCTTATGACTCAGTGACATTTATGATCCTTCTGTTGCTGGTAACATTTGACTCACTGGAGAAATTTTGCTGTAATTGTCCTAACAAATGGCCTGACACAGGCCCCTCTGTGTACTGTAGTTTCCAGTGACACCATCATTGATGAATTACATGGTGTATTGAATGATGTCATATGTGTGACAAATCAACTTCTCGGTACCAGTGGTCCATGGATGAATATCGGTTTCTAAACCATCAATCAGCCCCACACCTCTAGAACACCAGAAGGGATCCAAACAGATTAAAAACAGAAGTAAATGATGAACCTCCTTGTCCAATTTTGGTAAGGTGGACGGAGCAGCATGTTTATCTCCACAAGGTTGTGGATCATTGGTTAGTTGCAACACAGCAAAATACAATTATCACCCAATGGTAAAAGGGACTGTCCAGTCAAGGTTTTATACACATATCTACTTTATTATTATTACAACAGACAGTTCTAGCACACTACAAAATAAAACCCACCCAGTAAAGGATCACAGAGGAAATACAGTTTCACAGGGGAAACGAATGCACTCTGGAGACTGACCGGCGGGTAGTCGGTAAAGCAATCAGTCTAAACAGTTCAAGGTTTTCTGGTTTCAGCCCCAAGTGGGCAAGGGGTCGTAAATGTGATTAGGGGGCTTCAGGGAAGGACCAGGGGGAAAGAACCACAATGTACCTGGTGCTGTAAACAGTTGTCACAGACATGCCATGTGCTGCCGTTTATGCAGAGAGGTGGGTGCATATTAAAAAGGTGTTGGTGTTTCCTGTTCCTTGTGTTCTGTGAAAAAGCCCCTTTCGCAGGCCTACTTCAATGAACTCTTATCAGTATGCGTTACCACCATAAAGAACTAAAATAGAACACAGTGGATCCATGTAGCCATTGATATTTTAATTAGGCTGGCCATGCCGGAGGAAGGTTTTGCCTTCCCCCTCATTGAGATGCTTTGATGTACCCGTGGCTGTCACATTCCAGCTGAACATTACAGGGAGGACTGCGCCTGTAGGCTGTGTCCCCCACCACAGTACACTTGACAATGTGTTTGTTGTGTGGCAAGCATAGGACAATGTGTGTGAATTAGCCCTACACATTTCCTGAGGTTGATCTCCCATCATTCCATTTTTTTTTAAATTAACAACAAAAACACCCTGGTGAGCGCACACACCCCATGTGGATGGTCGAATTCCTCACAATATGCGATGCCATCAGTGTGCTCATGGGCTGTGAAACGCAACGGTTCGGAGTTATGGTGTCAGAGCTTCCAACACCCACTGAATTTCAGGGGGTTCGTTGAGCGAAATTGGCAACTTAACATGACTTCCTTTTACTGAGTCACAATGGCAATCCCAGCTGCCCACCATGCCCATTTCTTCTGTGGCTATCAGTTATTGTAGGTTACAACTGTACCTCCCACCAGATCTTGCTGCTTCACTCAACTATTCTTTTGTAATGATAAGATTTGGTAGGTTTGCCCTTACAACGTGAAAGACAACTGGAAACTACGTGGGTGTCCATTTGATCGCATCTTGAACCGTGAGTCAACTATGACATGCACTCCATGTGAAGGTTCTACGAAAAATCCTGTTTTGAGTAGTTCACAGGGAGCAATTCATCCCGCAGTGTTTACAAAACGAAGGAAGCACATAAAATCCTTCTTTGGTTATAAAAAACTTTGCGAAAAGCTGACAACTGTCCAACATGAACAATTCCTACATGTTTAAAGCACTTCTTCGTGACTATGAGTAATGTGAATTAAAGAGTAGATATGCTTATACAGCAACTGACGTCAACTGGTGGTTACATCAACTGATGCATCTTTAACTTGTATTTACAATATTTGTATGTCCAATGCAATGTTAACTATTTATGGGTTCGGACCTCTGCACTGATCATATTTTTGCCCCGAGATAATTATCGTATGCCACTTGTTTTCACTATTGATCATTACTGTTCTCAATAGAAATTGTACTGACTAATAGTGGCATTTCATTTCTTGGCAAGTTATGCGGGCAATATCTAATTACGCTTTTAAGTATATAAACAAATATGCAACAATATAAGGGACACAATCAAAATACTCATCCGTGATGCTGCCTCATTTATGGGGCCTTTGTGAGCAGGTGGGCAATACCCACTCAAGTGTAAAGGACACATTGCAGAAAGATAGTGCACTTTCATTGGCTGCATTTTCATTTTGCTCTGGCACAGTGTTTGCTGGCCTTTTCACCGGGAATGGTAAAAATAGGCTTCCTTCCATATTCCGTTAATATTTGTGCACTGGGTAACAATCTGTGCAGAGTTTGTGCTATGTTTGCTCCTTTTATAGCAAGATACATAGGGGCAAACAGAGGTGTTGCTAGGTCAGGAAAAGATGTGGGGCTGCGCAAATGGCGGGACTGTGGGGACTGTCGGCACTGGGGGCTAGCTACTCCTTTGGTTGTAGCCCCTGAGCTTCTATCCGGGGATACAACATGCCTGCCTACATTTGAAAATCAAAAACCCTGAGATGTATGCTCCGCCCATAGCCATACAGCACTCCGCCCACATGCCCCGTCCACATGTAAACAGAAAGTTAAACAAAATGTTCAATATACGTGAAAATTAAATGAAACAAAGCAGCTACATCATATACAACCAGTATTCGAATACTAAAATAATCTAACATTAAGAGTGCGGCTAGAGAACACATCTCTCTGCTAAAAATAATTTAGCATTTATATAGCGCTAAAAACCCTCAGGTATCTGAGCGCTGCTTATTATTACCCATGGTGTGTGGTGCTCAGTTATCGACCTCTAAAGGATGAAAGCTTGAGTTTGGCACTACTGGGATTCACAGATGTCAAAGCGAGTGCTCCACTCGCTGTGCTATCCGACCGGCTAATAACATATGCAACTGTTTCCTTTTACTTGCACGGTTGGTCTATATTTTTAGCAAAGTTAATGTCTTTCCTCGTCCTGTGCCCTTGTGCAAATGAGGTTGGAAGTTGGGGAAAAAACAACCATGACTTTAATAGGTTTTGAGTTGAAAAAGTCTATAAATGGGGACTGTATATGAGATACAACATGCTATGATTAATTAATTGTATTTGTCATCTGATGCCCAGACATATACACATCCTATCTTATTGCTATTAAATCAGAACAGCTCTATAAATTCAGCATCCGTGGGAAAAAGTCCCTCTTCCCCACTACCGAGTAATAAAAGTTAACAACGCTCTGTAATTTAATTTAATTTGTAATAATAGCAAAATTAATGGACAGGGTGTGTGCTCACACAACGCGCCCGGGATGCATTCACGTTTTTTTGTTCTTTTACAATTCGTAAGTGCATCAGAGCCACGAGGGTTGCTGTTTAGTAGGTAAACTGCAAGTGCAGGCGTTTCCAAATGACAACACGTCAGGAGGAGCTGTGCCTTTAAACCTAGGCAGAGTATGCATATGGCAAGGGCACAGCACTCGCCCATGCCATTGCCCCCGAAAGATCATTACAGACTCGATGAGGTATTTCCCCTCGTGTGCCTTTGTATATTAAAACCCATGCAGGCTCTTCTCCTGCCTTTCCACAAATGCCGCTGGGCTAAAGGGGCAAACTTGACTGACTGCAGCGCAACAGAGATGCAGCCACTCTCTGCCAGCCTCTGGGAAAACCCAGAAAAGAGTGTAAAAATGAGGAGACTCTGGGCTAAACCCAGAGGTTAGGCAGGTATGGGCTACAACCAAAGGACCCGGGGTTATAGCCCCCTCTGACCCACCCCTAGCAACACCTCTGGGTCCCAGCCGACGATATTTTGCTTTAAACTAAGTACAATCTTCCCATTGCTTATTATGTAAACAGGATTAAATAAAAAACAATGTCTACATTTTTCTATCATTCTGCCTAACTTTGGCTAATGTGTGCAGGATAACTTTAGAGCAAACCTGTTTGCTCCATCCCCTAACATGACATTATGAACAATTACATCTATTCCATATGAACAACATAATAACAACAGTGTGATGAAATGGCTACTACTCTGCAGGAATAAAGGGATGAGTAGTTGCTAAAATCGCATATTCAGCCTGACAGGTTGTATCTTCAGGAGGGGTGTGGGTGATAATAGTAGCAACCCAAACAGCAATAGTAAACAATTCCTAAATAAAAGAATGTCCAGTTAACGTGCGATAACATTATAAACTTTTCATTACACAACAAAATACAAATAACTAACCAAAACACAAGCAAGAACCCACCCTTTGAACTCTGTGTAAATAGACAGGGGTGTTCAGACCCTTAATTGACACAATGACAGAGTTTAAAAAAAAAAGCATTCTAAAGAAAAAAGCCGATAAGTTGGACTTAAAAGTCACTCTGATCTGAAAATTGGACCATGGTAACAGGTTCTCTTCAAAGTAACTTATTTCTTTGTTCGGTGCTCAACAATGCCAAGCATGGCTTCTATGTGCTTGTTTGCAGTTGAGTCAGTGTCAAGATGGGCAGTGTCGTAATGATCCAATGGCGAGTCAGCATCACAGCAGCATTAGGGCGGCATCAAAATAGGGTTTGTATGGATGAAATCGTTGCTCAAGATGGTGTGAGATGATGGGCCCCAATAAGTTTGAGTCGGTGGTCGAGTAAGGTCGAAACAATGCTTCAGCGAGTGACATGATGATAGAGTCAATGCGCTGCTCGGGTTGCGGCAACTTGGGTGCTTCCACAGCGGTGAGCAGAAGCTGAAGTGTACATCTCTGGTGCAAGATGGCGTCGAGACGGTTTATAGTCATAATCTCGAATACAAATATGTCGAAAGTCATAATGTCGAAAAAATAAAGTCGAAAACAAAAATGTCGAATTTCTTTTTTTTGTTGATTTTTATTCGAAATGGGGGGGTTCCCCCCCAACCCCCCTTTTTTAATTTTTTTTTTTATGTTTTACCCCTTTTTTACCACTGGAACCCCAAAAAAACATGTAAATTAAAAAAAAAAAAATTTGACATTTTTGTTTTCGACATTATTGCTTCGACATTATTGTAATTCGACATTTTGTTTTCGAGATAATGACTGGACACCCGTCGAGACAGTACGAAGATGCGGGCAAAGTTCAAAGAGTGCCAAAAGGAGCATTGCGAGTCCTTTATCTACTTGAAGTGCATCAGGCATGGTTAAAGTGGTTTGGAGACATCTTGTTGCTGTTGAACAGGATTCCTTCCACTCTTGGACTTCTTGGTCATTGTGAGTACCATTCTAGGGGCCCCAGAACAAGGTGGGTCCTTCTGATGCACTCCCACTCCATGGATATTCTCTGGCACCTACAGCGGTTACTTCACCTCCAGAGATAGGGTTCTATTTCTAGTACAGCCACATTGAGACATTGGGCCTCATTACAACCATCAGCACCATGGTCCATGCCAGATTCCGCCATGGTGGATGGCGGATTTACCGTCCCATTCCAAGGTTGGTGGGGCGCTAAATCCCCATTCACCATGGCCCCTTCCCCATTCCCATGTTTGGCCCATAGGGCTCAATGGGAATGGGGAAGGCGCTAATTACGGCAATGTAAATTACAGTGCCGTAATTAGCAACAAGGTCCCTTAGCGGGTTGGACTTTAACGCCTGCTTTTTGCAGCCTTTTACGGCGCCGTTAACCCCTTAACGCCAGGGTTGTAATGAGGCCCATTGTTCCAGCCATAGTGAATCTCACTGTTCACAGGGGAGTGTTGCGGGACAGATCTCCCATATGCCTTTAATGCCTTTTACATTCACCACCTTGGAAGATGACTTTGGAGTGGGCAGCACACCCAACGGAAGTCCAAAAGTGTATTCTTCTTGTTCTTGTTAGAATCCAGGAACACATTAATGAATTGGGGGCACGACTCTAGTCTTAATGGCAAAATACTAGAGTGGACTGGTCTAAAGCAAACATGCTGTTTGCGCTTCAATCCTTGTTGTTGTAACAAGCACACTTTGCTTTACGACTTCACACCCTGAGTGCCTTTCTTGTAGGAAATGGAGGCGACAGCAAAGGGAAGAGAACCCTCACAGAAAGAAAGATGGCAGAACACTTGACAGGCCTACTGCTCCTCTTTAGATATTCCAGTGATCAGCACCCTGGTGTGAGACTGGCTTTATGTGTGACAAGTTCAGGGAATTCATCCCTTCTCCCCAGGGGGGACCGCCCCATGAGGCTAGGGTGGTGAGCCTGCTCTGGAACATTCTCCCTACTGGTTGATGTAAGTGGATCCTCACTGGAGAGACATCCCCCTTGGGAACAAGGACTCACGTTCCAATGAGGAACTCACTTATGACCTCCAAGTGATGGCCTACATGGATTTGCCTAACAAAACAGTACATTATCAATTCTATAAAGATGAAGCAAACCTATGATATCCGCAACAGAAAACTAAGACTATCCCTTTAAATCAGTCCCTCCAATGGACTGTGCCAAGGAAGCTGAAAATGGATGATATGACAAGAGGGAGTGAGAGACGGCGAGAGAGGTTGAGAATCTGAGAAAAGCCCGAACTCAGAGTGAACCAGGGGAAACCCCCTGTGCATAGCTGAGCGGAAAGAGGCAGAGCTCCCACAGAACTCAGAGCCCATGTACACCAGTCGAGCTCTGACGTGCAAAGACGCTGGGAGACCGGTGTATGAGAACAGAAGAAATCACAGCACAAGTGAAGGGAAAGTTTGGTGGTGGCATGACCACACAGCAATGGTGATAAGAAGAAGCAGAAAGAGAGTCCAAGACTTTACTGGTACTAGTGGCATTGCCCTTCGGAACAGAAGCTAACACGGGGAACACAATTACTGGACAGTTAAGAGAGACTCAATATAACTAGAACAAAACCTGATCCAGTGCTAATGAGAAAAGGTTTGGAAATAAGGCCAGTAATGAAAGCTGGGTTCATGAAAGACAGAGCTATATGAAATTCACAAAGTGGGAGATGAGCAGATTTGACAACTCGCTGCCTTTGGAAAGGGAAACGTAAGCTCAGTCCCAAAGATGAGAAAGTAAATATAATAGAGAAAATAATTGGAAATAGCAGAGGAATGAAAACCATGTTCATAAAAAGGCAGAGCTACATGAAATAACGAAAGTGGGAGAGACGTAGAATTGAAAAGCTCTCCCCTTGGGAAAAGGGAAAAATCAGCCTAAGTCCCTAAAATAAGAAATAGAATATAATAGAGATATTTGGGAAACAAACACCCAGGAAACAAGGAAGACAAAGCTAATACATGAAACAACACTCTGGGAAGAGTGACTAGAACCTGAAAAGAAAGTTGCATTTAAAGTCGCTGTTACGCTGGTGGAATACTGCAGGATAACGCTTACTACTTGGATCCATTGCATTACCTGTACTTGGTTGGCACCACCCCTTTACCCATAATTACTTGAAAAGGGCCGGCCGCGCGCTTCCAGAAAGTTGCATTTAAAGTCGCTGTTACGCTGGTGGAATATTGCAGGACAGCGCTTACTACTTCGATCCATTGGATTACCTGTACTAGGTATGCAGACTGAACCTTAAATAACTGCTGGGCATTTTTCACAATTTAGGAGACCCATAGATAAATATAGACTTTAAATACATTTATTATTTATATTTTTTAGGTTGGCCCTGCCCCTTTAGCCATAATTCCTTGAAAAGTGCAGGCCGAGCACTTCTGCATGCCCGCTTCCAGAAAGTCGCTTTTAAAGTTACTGTTACGTTTAGCTTATTCAGCTGTGCAGCATAACACGACACAACTGTTTATTTTTGTATTCGGTCTTCGTGTGTAGTATATAGTCGAGTGGTCGTGCCTGTGCCATTAATCGACATACTGCCAACGTGCTATTGAATTATTCGTATTAGTTTGTGGACTTGAAGATTTAACGATGTCAGGCACGGGCTACAATTTAAAGACTGGAATGACTTCCCATTTGGTTGTGACTCGTGCCTCTGTGATGCTGAAAGTGACACTGCAAAAGCCTTCCCCTACCATCGCTCTAAAAAGAAAGCTCAGCGGTCGGTCATTCGTCTCCATGCCTGAGAAGAGATCTGTGGCTGGAGATATTCGTGAGTTTTGTATACCACGTGCTGATACAGACATTAACTTCATTCTGAATGATAGTAATATTGTGACTATGAAACATGATGTGCCTGCTAAAGTGATAATTGGAAACAACAATGCTCCCACGATCAATAAGTCCATATCTGACACCCAACTTATGGCTATTACACAAAACCCAGCACTGTTAACAAACTCTGACACGCCAAGTGTTGATTTAACTTCACAAGCAAATACCAACATGGCACAGCCGCACATTTCATTATGTTCTAGTCCCAAAGTTGATTCAACTGAACCTATTTGTTTCAATAAGGACGACATAATTTCTGCCGCCCCCATTGCCCGAATGGATAAAATTGTCGATGTCCCTTTTCCTAGTAATATGACCACTGGGCCTCCTTCTCCAAACATGAAGGACATGAAGGATGCTGATCAGTTTATACCAATGTCCACGTTTGTTTGAGCATCCTAACTATGTCTCTCCTGATTTATCTGCATCGTTGCGTGACCTAAGCCACGAAAACGTACAAGTACCTCGTTCTTTGCATGTTCCTCCTTTGACAACTGTTTCCCCTCACAAGTGCAGCCCACTGTTAGAAGTTACTTTGAATGCCATGAACACGACCATAACGTCGTTGGTCAAACTGTTTGAAACATTAGATGCAAAACCAACACAACAGTCCAAACAGATTGATTACAGTATAATTCGGAAGAATGCTTGAGATGTGAAACATTGAGTTAAGTCAATGTATGATGCTCCCTTGGTCATTCATGCTTATCCCAATTCTGAACCTCAATCTGCTTTACAGAACTTTAAGCCATCTTCTATGCCGCATTATTTAACAGAAGCAAGCGTTCTCCTGGCATTTGATACCATAATTCAACCGAGAGAATCTAGTAAGGACAAGCTTGTCTCTCCTTACAGTAACATGTCACTTTCTGTAGATATTCCCTGCGCTAAATCTGTTCCCGTTTATAATGTATTTGATTTGCAGTCAAAGGGTAAAAAAACTACAAAAGTTCCATGTGTGGTTAAAAAAAACTAAAATCAAAAGAGCTTGGCCCAAAGCACGAGATCCAACGTCAAGCAGTTGTTAAGCGTCTGCAACCTTCAAAAACTTCAGGTATTAACGTTAGCAATGTGGTTTTGAATACATATAAGAACTTAGCAAGACAGAAACGAGAAGGGTGCTGCAAGAAACCGAGCACTCAGAAAGATTATCCTCCTTTGGATGATTTAATATCAGTGATTCATGCCTCTCAAAACATTCAAGTTACAAAGCCCCCTCTCGATCAGTCTTGCATTGCCATGGTGACTGGTTCTGTGCTGAATTCTGTGCAACAAAAAAGTGATGCAGAAAAATCAATGCACTCTACCCAGCAGCCCATAATTAAAACTATAGTAACAGCTGCGACACCCAGAAGTGCTCATATAGATTATAACAAATCACTTTAGTCTAACAACATTCTTATCAATGTTAGAGCTGAAATTCAGAGATCATTAGAAACATATCTGCACTTTAAACAAGTAGTACCTGTTGTTAATCAAGTAACTGCTCCAACAGACAAGAAGTATGAAACACGACCAGAGACAAGTAATTCCCTCACTGTACATCAAACTTTGCCTGATTTCAAGATGTTACCCCAATATAGAAGTCAGGTGCCAACTCAAAAAACATCAAAACACACTTTGGCTCTAAACAATTATCATTGATTTATATTAAAATGCCATTCTGCCCCTTTTCCTTCATACGATTTGTGCAGAGCAAGTGTGTTGGCCATATGTGATGAAATAACTAGCCTTAGAGATATTACCTCTAGTGACATTATTCAGTTCGAGTTTCTGAACGATGATGACTTGCCAGTGGTTAGATTGTGGCTATCTTCAAACTTGGTACGTAATATTATGTGACAAGCTAGAATGGAGCTCTTTGCATTGGGCTTCATTATGGCTCTATATCGTACGCACTGTTCTGGTAGCAATGGCATAAATGCTGCCAGTGAACCGAGCATCATGGCTCGGTGCGATAGATGGAATTATATAATGCCAATTACAAGTTTCATCGTCTTAATCTGCCTCCTAATGGAATTCAAAGTTGCTCTTATGGCAGACAAGGTACACATACTCTTCCATAACTACCTTTATAGTCGCAGGCCTTGGTATTCTCTGTTGCTAGTTGGAACACCTGTGGCTACTCACACTTGTTAGGTGATTGTACGAACTTGATAGCTTACAATATAATAGCCTTGCAGGAATCATGGTTCACAACACAACCAGTTTGGAATGGATATGATATCCTTCTATTGCCGGCAAAGAGGGGGTTAAGAGGAAGACCCTCTTCAGGTTTGTTAGTTGCTGTCAAGGGTGGGTTAGGATTTCAAATGCAATCCTGGTCCGAGCCAAACTTATATCTGCAGTTGGTCAAAATAGCGTACGCCGCAAGTGTAATTGCTTTAATTAATGTTTATTGTAATCCAGTTGCTTTGGCGGATGCACATTTCTTTTGAGACTTAAAGGGATTGCTAACTATGGTCTTGCAAGCACCTTAAGTGACAAACACCATTGACGCTGGTGACCTGAATTAACATTGTTTGACCAGCGGGCCTGGTAAAGAAAATCCAACTTGCATCAAGTGGAAAAAAAACATGGAAAAATCGCAATTTGCTTATGCTTAATGGTTCGATTGCGGACGACATACCTGCTCAAACACCTGGCTAAGAGGTTCTAGTAGATCTATCATCAACTACATTTTTGTGGATTCAAATACTTTTAACAAGGTGACTAACTTTGAAGTGCTATACCAGTCCAATAGTGACCATGAAATGCGGATTGCATACTGGTGTTGCAATGTTGCTACGTTTGAGTCTCGTTGTGATTGATTCATGCCATCCTTGACGGTGAACAACTCAAGGAGCAGATTTTGATGGAACGAACCGGTCTTAAAACACCTTAATGAGGATATTTTGAAATCCGGTTTTGGTCCCTGTTGGTCGGGTGAATCATACACCTCTTCTTTACAAGTAAGCAAACTTCATTCTAGCACCACGACACACAGTTATTATGCACCGAAACATGAGTTTGACAGAGAAGTGCAACAGCGTAAAGCCATCCTTCATAAAGAAAAAAATTAGCTTAGTTATTGCCGGAGCATATGAGATCCAAAACGATCCAATCTTTGAAAAACAAATATTGAAATTGGATCAGGGCGCACAAATCCTGGTTATACCAATGTGATGGAGAAGCCATGTTGTCGTCCGTGGGTTCCAAATATACAGAAGAGAGTTGGTCTCTCTTTAACATTGCCAACCTCTCCAAACAGCAACCGGTCCAAATTAATGGGGTTCTAGAAACTGAGTGGATTTCATATTACACGGCATTATATGCTAGCCCTGGTTTAGTGGAGTCAAAGACACCAAATTTTGCGTTAGGCGGTGACCAAATGCAGATACAAGAAGAAGATGTGTTGCATTAGATACTTAAATCTAGCATTTCGAGGGCCCCAGGTGCCGATGGATTGAACAGTCATATGTTCAAGCAAAACACACAGCTATGGGCTAGAATTCTTTATAACATCTTTATCCAGGTCCTTACATCTGTGGTAGTGCCCATCTTTAAAAGAGGTGATCCGTCCTGCCCGTCCAACCACAGGCCAATCGCCCTCTTAGATGCCCCTGGTAAGATTCTTTTCACGTTTCATCCTGAGGGACTTTAACAAATGGGTGTCAGCACACACTAGGCGTGACCCCTGCCAGGCTGGGTTCATCGCAGGCCTGGGCACCTCTGTCAATCTACTAACCATCACGTCTATTATTAAACATCACCAAGTATTTAAACAACCAATGTATTTTGTATTTGTTGATTTACGTGCTGCGTTTGACTCCGTATCTCGGGAACTCCTTTTACAAAAACTGGTTCGCAAGATTTGTCCATCATACATTATTGTGCTTACTAGTGCATTACATACTAATACCAGCATCCAAGTCAGGCTAAACCTTGAAGGCCTCTTATCAACATCTATTAAGACCTGAAGAGGGTTGAGGCAGGGTTGCTTTCTTGCCTCTGCTCTGTTTTACTTTTTTATAGCTGACATTTGCGACGCCATCACTGGAATAATAACTGATGCTCCGAAGCTAGCATCCAAGACCATCCCAGCATTGCTCTATACTGATGATCTGTTGCTTATATCAAAGACTCACAAAGGCTTACAAAACCTATTAGATGCTCTCTCAGTATATGTTAAAACGAATTTATTGACCATGAACTTAAAGAAAACTAAAATTATGATATGTAATCCTATTAATAGAGACAATATTAAAAACATTAAACGGTTGTACAATATAAGCCCCTAGACTGTGTTCAACAATATAAGTACTTGGTTGTGGTGATTTCCGATGTTAAGAATGAAGCGCAGTTGTCAAACTGGAGCACTAAATTAGACATGACCATCTCCCAATATATCATCATTCAGGCCAAATATGGCACATTTTCGATAACACCAGCCTTAACATACTTACGGCGAAGTTACCCCCATCATGTTATATGGCTCTGAAACGTTAGAGATCCTATCAGAAACCTTATGGTGTAGATTTGAGGCTAAATTTTGGAACGCATTCTTGGTCTTCCAAAATGCATTCCAATTGCATGGATTAGAAATTAATTAGGAATGACATCTCTGTACGCGCGATATCTCTGGCATTTGATAGCCTTGTGTAGGAAGTGTCTTTTAGCAAGCGTATCAAATATGCTGATAGGCTCACTTTCACAATATATCCTTTTTACTAAGTATGAATTTGCCAGAAAGTGACGTCAAGAAGTGATGAATGCTTTAGTTTCTGCAGATGTTTCCATTAGCGACCTCAGACAGAATCCATCCTGAGTAAATACTAAACTGTTCCAATGAGATTGGTCCAGAAATAGACAAAAATATCTTTCTTATCGCAATTTTGATGGTAATGTCTTTCTGCACAAGAAATATAGCATAGCGGAACCCTACATGATCAAATCTCCATCTCTGAGTCACAGATCAGACTTTTTAAGACTTAGATTTAATTTATGACCAACTCAAGAGGTGTTAACTAAACATAAGATCATCTCTCCACAAGAGAACTTTTACTGTTGTTGCAAAGTCAAATTTAATCGACTGTGATGTATAATAATTTTAATTCATTTTTTTTCTTTTTTTGTCTCTGTTTTGGTTTCTTTTTTTGCTTTATTTATAAGTTTGAAAATTGTTTTATACAATTAGTGTTTGATGTATTCCTAATTTTATGACAAACTATTGTAAAGTTGATGTATTTCAGCTTAGTCAATAAAAAAAATTAAAAAAAAGGAACTTGTTAACTTGGGAGAAGGGAAAAGCCAACCCAAGTCCAAAAGATGAGAAAAATAATATAACAAATAAAGGTATTTGGGAAAAACCGTCCTAGGAGACTAGGAAGTAAAAGATCATACATGAAACAACACTCTGGTAAGAGGGGCTAGAACCTGACAAGAAAAAGAAGGAACTTATACAAAAGTAAGATTGTAGACATACAAGTGGAGTGGAAAGCTGTCAGTCAACTACAAGAGTTAAAGAGCTTAATCCAGATGATAACAAGAAACTATTTGCGTACAGTCCATTGATTGGAACGTACAAACATGGAAAACCCTGTGACAGTACACAGCCACCATGAGAAGGGAGTCATTCTCCTGTCCTTAGTTACATTAGTGGTAGGGTCAGGTAGGTTAGATTTGGACAGTGACCGGGCTTAGTTAGCAAAATAGGTAGAGAACACCCCATAGATATAAGGGATTTAGGCCTTGTTTTTAGTTTAGAATAAACCTTATGCTAAAAGGTCTTCCCAGCATCTGTGTCATTTTTCTGATCTGCCACATATGTCATTGCTGCCTCTAAAGCACCATTCCTAGCAGACCTCTGTGGGAAGCTTCTATGCACTGGTGAAAGTCGTGGTCCTTCCTACTGCAAATAAACATCAGACCTGTCACATTGAAGCCGTACTCACAGAGTTTACGCTGTTGTGATATCAGATTGCTGTGACTTATAATTGTGAGCTCTTATCTTATCAATCGCCATGCCACAACAAGGCATGGCTTATTTTAGGATATTTAGCGTGTAATAAGCCAGCACCTGAAGCTTTCAGGCATTCCCCACCCAAACGGCAACTTAAGAAGAGGATGGGAATAACTCTCCCTTCCACCGCCTGAAGAATGGTGCAACTAACATTGTGAACACAGACACTTTATTTAGCTGAGTAATCCCTAGAATGTTAACAAAATGTCTGGGTGGGAGCAGTGAGTGGAGGAAGGCAGCCTCCTAAGATATCATGCATTCCCCACCCAGGGAGTGTCAAAGGACCTTACTTGATTGTTAATATGGTTAGCTGTTTTAGAGGCAAGGGAGTAAGGCAGAGTTTAGACCACAGAACTATGATAAGGAAGCCCTTGCACTTTCTATTAGTAGCTCACAAGGTATTCAACGGTTTTAATTGAATGTGGGGAAAAGAAAATCCAACTGCTCTGATTTCCCGAAACCTGCAAACAAAAAGTCAGCTGCAGTTTCCTCTATTTCAAAAACCAATAATATCATAATGGAAATAGAATCTCTTTTTAACGGTATACGCCTGAAAAAACCTTTGGCCTCATCAAGGGCCAACAGTCTCCAATCGCTGCCCCAAGGACAATTCCGCACATCCCCCTGCCAACACCCTTATCATACTATGCAAGCAACCATATCTCTGTATCCCATGGCTCTATACGGGATCTCTAGATCAGTACTCCAAGAAAGGGGTCTTACATACAACTATTCAGCTGATATTAATCAAGTCACAACATTAGTGGGCAATTCTTGGCACCTCCTTGTGGATTCCATGGCTACCTAGCCTTGCACCTCTGATATCACCACCCTGCTTAGATTGCATAAACAGATAGCAGCTAACATTTCCTCTCTCAACAATCCACAGAGGCCTGTTTTTGTCCAGCTGTGTATCCTTTAACAATATATCAATGAAAATGAATTCAATTTATGCAGTATTGGAATCATACCCCCCCCCCCCCCCTCATCATGGATCTGCGTTGCAAAGTCAGAAACTTAAAGGATCTTATGACCTGTACGATTAACATACTTTCTGACTCCACCGTTATCCGTCAGACCAAGCAAATTCTAGTCAGGCTTCAATGGCCATGGATCAAACAGGCCTTACAGAGGAGATCTCTGGGAAGACTACACCTCCAAATTGGTGCAGTCAAGTTCAGTTCAAACTGCCATTGACCAACATGGTTCCCTTTCAGCTTAGGTTATGGGGAAGATCTTTTCTGAGCATTCACTGAGATGTGTCACATTGCAGCAGAGAGGATGGCATTATCCATGCAAAAACAAGAACTATGGCAATTGTCACGCTCACCTGAATCTCTGCATGAGCGATGGAGTCTGCTGACCTCTGCCCTGCTTTCCCCTAACTTGAGATATTGGGAATTCTGCCTGTAATGAAAATGACAGGTTAGTGAGTGGCGTTACCTAAACCCAGGGACCCCTTTATCCAATTCTCTGTGTGCTGGAACAGTGCTTAAGGGGGCTCACCTCTTAGCTTGGGATGGTGGGCTCTCCGTCCTGCATCTGCAAGGGTGCTATGGTGCGGGACCCGTTGGCTGATGCTCTGGCCTGGTACTGGTCTTGCTGCCTGATGCGCTGGCCTGATACTGGTTTTGCTGGCTGATGCGCTGGCACTGTGGTATTAAACACTGCCGTGTATTTGGTTAGTGGAGTTCTGTGATTCTCCTGAAGATAGTCCCCGGGACCAAATAACTCACTGGAATGGCAGATGCACACAATTGGATTGCTAGAATCGGATCAGGTAAGTGCGGTATGCCAGTGGTTTCCCAGTTGCTCCACTGGGTTAGGGCATGTGGAAGTTCAGGTTCATATTGTCTATGAAGATAGTTACTTAACAATGCTCTTCAAGTTATAAACTGTTTTTTAACTCTGCTTTTCTCTTTTGCAGGTTGTCAAAAGTTGCTCGGAGTCGGAAATCCGGAAGCAGCTGCTGAGAAGATAAAGCGGGAGTGACTTGCCAGTCCGCGAGTTGAAGAGGGAGCCGCGGAACTCTCTGGACGGCCGCTGGAAAGGTGTGTGGAAAACCGCAGGGCCTTTTGAGCTAACGTCTTTATTCTTTTCTTTTTCAGGCGCGAGTGTCCGCAGTGAAGAGGATCGAACTTTCCGGCCGCACGTGCTGTGAAATGCTGTAGAAGCCTCTAGAGTCAGGAATAAGGTAAGCGTGTGTTCAAAGCTACAGAATGCACACGAGGCATGGTTTTTTCATTGGGCGTGGCTTTTATAGACAGCTATGCCGAAGACTAGAGCGTTAAACCTAGTTCCGGGTTGGCATTAAAGGATCCATTTTAGTGGAAACAGGAAGTCTCATGTTATCCTATGGGCGCAGGGAGTACCTATGGTTGAAATGGGTGTTAACCCTATCCTTGCTCGCCATGCTCTCATCCACATTGCTCCTGCCTGTTTTCCCCCCTTGCCATCATGAATTAAATACGAAGGTGACTTGGTAGTGCTACTTAGGCTTGCACCCATGACAACAATGAAAGCCCTCTCCACAAAGGGAAGGTCACTATCAATTCCACTGCTCCTTGATGCTTTCTTGATGATGGAAGTCCCAAAATTGGCAAACTAAAAAAGAGAATACCCTGATGAACTCACAAACAAAGCCATCCACTGGATCAAGTATGATTTGCCGACCCAGCCAACAGTCTGCCTGATGTCATATAGGGTTGCACTTATGACCCATTCTGATAAAAGGGCACTTATCTATTGATTATAGGATTTACCCCCCTCCTGGCATCACAATTATAATGTGTAAAAGCCTAATTGGACTATCTGGTTCTATCTCTACCTCTATGAGAGCAATTGACAATGGTAGAACTCTGTCTCCTAATCAATCTACCATTGAAAGCAACACACAACTGTAACTTGCAACTATTGGTACTTTTTGTCTAGCGACTAAACCAAGAGGCTGACATGCCTTAGCCCCACATGGTCTACGCCATGTTCATGTGACTCAGGTTTCCTCTTCCATTGATGTGTTACATATGTCAATTATTTCATAGAACATTGCTGGTCTAGCCTCAAAAAACAAATGACACATTGGCTAGATTGTGTTAGCCAGTGAGATATTATTTGTCTCCAAGAAACCGGGGCTTACATCCCTTTACAGATCCCTGATTTTGATTGTTATTCATGTAACGTGGTGCAGAGAGCACATGGCCGTCCAAGTGGGGGTTTGGCAATGTGGGTTTCGTCAGCTCTTAGCTATCATTGTGATGAACTTGATATTGTATGTTTTGGACTGATGTGTTTAAAACTCGATTTATGTCCTCTAGGGTTAATGGGAAAAATTATATCTAACTTTTGGAACACTAATGTTAATTTCATTTTGGCAGGAGACCTCAATGTACAGTTTGAGGCCTTGCCTGAATGTTCGGACGTAACCTGTAATGAAAATGAGGGCTGGAATATCCTAGATATTGAGGCAGGCCCTCCTCGTTTCCATTTCTTTGAAGCACTAATAATTTCATGCTATTTATTGAACTGAGCTTAAGGACAACAGTTGGGCGGTTTCCCAGGGACCATTCAGAAGAGGAATGGTCAGGACTCACCTAGACTTTATTCTCATGAGCATGGATAGCTGGCATCTGGCCGATAGTCTAGAAGTTATTATAAGACCAGTGGCTGGCCATGATCTAGTCCACCTCACCTTACAATCAGCTGCCAATTGTGTGCATTTGGGCCAAGCCCTTGGTCATCAAGAGCTCAGCATTAGCACCTACAGTAAGCAAATTAAATGGAACAAGCTGTATCAGGATATTGCTATACCTGGAATTTATTAAAATATAATAGCAGTTTTTGAGACCTATATCCTAAACATAAACAGAAGCAATCTTAACATTGAGCATTGTTCTAATGACATTTGCAAAGTGATCCATCCTTATGTATGATATGATATAATATGATAAGTCATTTGTAACGCACCTGTACACAAGTTTTTCTAGGTGCGAGTCTCAGCACCCCGCACTCGGCCAAGGTTTCCCCAAAATGCAGGAAATTCTTGGTTTGATCAAGAATGCCGGACCCTGAAGTCCCAGCAACATTCTGCGCTCAAGAAAAGACCCAACACTAATGTAGCCATAGTAGGGATATTGTCTCCAAATATAAAATGCTTATTTCTGGAAACAATGTGATCCCAAAAGAAAGAATTTGGCTGATATTATGAAAGCTGTATCAGACAAAGAGTCCAAGAATTTCTGGAATTTAGTGCCCAAATATAACTCCACATACATGTCTTGTTCTCCTAAATCCACCATTATAAATGACATTGTTGTCCCGATTAGTAACACAACAGCGTCTTTTATCATCACTAGTGATACTAATTTTAAAGCTGAGATCCTTGTGCTTAGCCTTGCAGAGGTTTGCAATGATATTGTAGAACAGAGCAGTGGGAAAACCCCTATTTAATTCTGGGTGATCTGATTCGGAGCAAGCCATTAATCTGGGGACTATTCCTAAAATCCTCGTTCAACATTTTAAATAGAGTAAAGTTAGCCTCTTCATCATGGCATTCAGCTGACATTAATCCGACATTTAAAAAGGAAGATAACTCTTATCTTTCAAATAGTCGTCCAAACTCCTTATTAGATTCCATATTGAAAGTCTATTGAAGTGTTATGCTGGCTCGACTTGAAGATTGGGCCAAGGGGAACAATGTCATCTCTGATTACAAGGAAGCTTTTCGACAGGGCTGAGGAACAGTAGAACTTTTTGAATTATATCTCTAATTTTTAAATCTATAAAAGTCAAGAAAGAACCACTTTTTATTGTTTTTATTGATTTTAGAACTGCTTTCGACACAGTAGACAGAGACAATCAGTCTCAGGTTTTTAATTATCTAAAATGTCCATCGTACCCACTGCATGCATTACAATCACCTTTCTCTGAGGCAACTGCTAGAGTAAGGCATGTTGTCAATGGTCAATGTAGCTATTTGTTTTGGCCCATTTTCTTTTTTACTTTATATCAAGGAACTTGCAAAACTGAAAAACAATGCAGAGATTGACAGGGGAATAAAACCGGGTCCTGATTTATGCAGATGATGTGGCCTTATCTCCGAAACACCTTCTGGTACTGAAAGCAGTTTGTCATTTTAGAGAACAATTTTAGAGCAAAACAGTAAAGAGTTTAGGCTCGCAATCAGCAATGCTTAAACCGTGGCGATGGTCTGTCCACCCACTTGAGCACAGAAGTTGAAACCGCACTTTGATACACATGGTCTACTCATTTAATTATTTAGGCACAACAATCTCTGCCAACTATGAAACAAATGATAAACTGAATTTTAGTCATTGCAGATTGCCACAACTGGTGGAAGCTACCACATCTTTGATGCATGCAAATTGGGAGAAATGCAATTGTTCATGTCTTGGAAGTGTACAAAGCAGGGGCACGTTCAGCTACCATATATGGATCTGAATTATAGCGCCAGTCTACTATAGATCGGTTGGGCCATGTGGCATGGAAATATTTATGCCAGTTATTGGCACTTCCAACTTCAGGCCCAATCACAGCAAAATACCTCAAAGTTGCTATGTGCCTGATTTGAAATGAAATGTATCTTAATCCTCTGCTGTTCTGGGTGCGCGTTAATGTAAATTCGCTTCCCAAAAAGATCCTATGGTCTATCACAAATGACTTCCAATGAAGTAACTGGAAATTGCTCAAATGCATTCAAATATTATGATAAATTTAGGTTTGGGCCATATCTGGAGAAACCCTATCCAGATGAACTACAGTAGGGATGTTGCTAGGTCTGGAAACGATCTGGGGCTATTCTAATGTTGGGACTGTCGGAAATTGGGGCTAGCTAGCCTTTTGGTTGTAGCCCCTGAGATTCTATCCGGTGATACAACCGGAAGACCTGGGTCTATAGCCCCCTCTACCCCCCTAGCAACGCCTCTGAACTACAGTACCAGGACTCATGCTAAAGGGGCATTTCATGATTGGGCTCTTTTCCACCTCATCAATGTCGAGAACATTGGCACAAAATCTATATCGTATCCGAACATAAAACATTTTTGGGTTATTGAACATTAGCTACCTGGGAGGCGCCATCCACCAATAAGAATGCTTGGAACGCAGGCTGTATTCACCAAGGAAAGCCTGCGTTCCGAGCATTCTCATTGGTGTCGGACACATCCCTTCCCTGCTGCCCCTTCACCATTTAGCACCCATGTATTTTCCCTACACGGGTGCTAATAGTGCCCTTTTTCCCAAAAGGAAAAGCAAAAAGAAAACATACCTGTGTGGTGCGTATCGGCTCCAGCAGGGCTGCTCTTCGGGAAGTCCATTGTCCATGTTGATAATGTCACTGTCATCAACATGGAAAATGAACTTCCCTGACAGCACTGCCGGAGCTGATCTGCAACATAAAGGTAAGAATAATGGTAATGTTATCCTCAGCGGTGGGCCGACCCTGTCGTAACGGCATCACTGCCCTCGTTAAGGGACCTTCGCTTCACTCAAGTCCTTAACTTGTGTGGTGGGCCGTTACAGACAGGGTCGGCCGGCCAACTCGGTTAATATCGCCTCAATATCTTATTTGAGCGAAAAATACTGTTGATAGTGTTGATTACTCTTTTCCAATTAGATATTCTACCTCTCGCAGTATTTACTTCAGAATGGGCTAACAGCAACTCACCCCACTGCCCCACAAACACATTTGTAACAGTTGTACATTCTAAATCAAGGATCATCAAGTCAAATTACAATACATGTTTGTATACACAGACATATCATTTACAGTTAAACATTCTAAAACATGACAGTCTTCCTCTTTAATATGTGGCGGGTTATTTTCGGCATAACTCATGTCTTCCACAGGACCAACTACATGTTTTTTTTTAAATTGCGGTTGACAATAATTTCACTTGGTCTCACCCATGGCGCAAAGGTTGCATTTTGTAAAGGTATTACAATATCCTTAGTTGTTTTTAAACGACATGGCAGGCTCCTATGTTTAACGCTCTCATCCCACTTGTGGTTATCACGTGTAAATACATTTTTGTTTGAACATAAGAGTTAATCACGCCTTCTCTCAATTCATCATGCACCATTTCACTAAAGGCAACATCATATGACTAGTATATAGTACCATGGTCAAAATCCATTAAACAGAATGCGGTTTGGCAGTACATTTTACTGCGCTTCTCCTCATTAGCTAATGGGGACAAGCGATAAAAACATAACACCATTACTTTTAAGTCATTGTGCCCCACAACATGCGGCTTTATGGCTACTCCCTTTCTAATCACCCACTATTCACACCTCATAAGGGCCATGCCAAAGATTAAAGGTAATTACTTACACACACAGTCGTGCCTACAGACATTTCACATTTGCCATGCTTAAATACATAAGACAGACACTGATCATGATACGTGCAGGATTGGCTTAGGAATGGGGTTTATGTCTCAAACAGGTCACCAAAATAAGCAAAATAAGCAAAAGCAAGCTAGCGTCTTTGAAATGGCTCAGTGGGCTGTGTAATACTAGGAGAACCATGAGAGATAAGGTTTAAAATCCCAGAAATGAGGCCTTTCACCTCCAGGAACGGTGCTGAGGGCAACAAAAAGTAAGGGAACAATATATGACTTTCCCAAAAAGTAGAGGAATGCCGTACCCGTACCAGACTTGTGTTTAGTTTGCAGAAGGTCGTGTTAATTACGTCAACAGAAAATACTCCTGTCAAACATTAAGATAATGAGAGGTCATTTATAACTCGCTTAATACCCAGAGGTCTTTAAGCACGGACCGGGGATCGAACCTGTGTTGCTCAGTGTCGTCTTGGTTGCAAGGCGAGCACGTTGCCCCTGAGCTATCTTCCAAAGACATACTGGAAATGTCTGCCGGTCATTTTGGAAAGGTTATATTATATTGCCACAGTAATTCTTAAAGTAAGGTAAGGAGTGTTCTATGTCTTGTCTGAGGATATACCCCCTTCAGACTATGAAGGAAGGACTGTAAGACTAAGAATGTGGCTGCGTCATTTGGTCTATTTTGCACAGGGGTCTACAATGTTTCCAGCAGTTCTGAAAGAGCAGCATCCCAATCAGAAGAAGGAACATTCTGCTACATTTGAAAAAGATTTTCAAGAAATAACGAGGAATTATCACTGAGAATATAGATACACTCCCCTTAATGACCAAAGCCATCTTGCCTGTGGATCAATTCCTACTTCCAAAAGTAGCTATGGACTGCTTCGGGCAAGGAGTGTTCTCTCCTGCCCAATGATCCACAGATATCCATACACATACTGTGAATGCTTTTAAAATACTGAGACCTTACTGGGGCTCTAAGTACAGATTCTTTCACATGTTATAATTATGACATGGTCTGTTTAAATCCGCAATTATGACTGAACACCATATTAACTACCTTTACAAATGAGGTTCCTTGGTCGAACGTGCATTGAATCCTTACCAACAAGTAAAACAGACATTGCTTGACTGAATGTTGATTAAGTGTCTTTCAAATGTGTTTCAACAATCAGCCATCTGAACGTTCTTCCAGCTAAAAACGCAACCCCCATTATTTTTTTTTAATAGAAATGTGCATTCTCTTCAGATTAAGAACAACATATGAAATTATGATTTTCAGTGCACAGTGTATGTCACTAGAAAACGACTTTCATTGGTTGCTCACAGCCTCTGAGTTTGAAATTAGCCAAAAAAGAAAAGGTGCAGGATATGTTATGGAACATGAGATTCACGAATATCAGTACAATATGTGTCAGACGGTATCTTTCATCCGGCCAGGATGTGCAGTTTCTGCAGACAAAAACCTGCTGTGTTTATTCACAGAAATGATTGCCATATCCGATTCATCTGAGGTATGTCCTCATACATCCAACAGCCAGGACAAGCCTCAGAGGACTCCATTATGGCTCTTTTGGGGATTTCTCAGTGCACTTCTAGTACAGGATCCACAGCTGAAAAAGGAAACCTCGCTTCTTTTTTTATAAAAACGTACACTCTTTTTAGATGCAGAACCGAATATGAAATGTTGATTTGCAAAGCACAGGCCATGTCACCAGAACAAGACTTCATTGGTTGCTGTCAGCATCTGTGTTTGAAATGATCAAATAAGTTAAAGGTGCTGTATGTGTTATGTAACATGAGAGTCACGTATGTCCGTCATAATATGTGTCAGTCTGTATCTTTTATCTGATCAGAAGAACAAGTTACTTTCTTACCTGCTAACGTTCTTTCGATGGGTAGATCCGACGACGTATTCCATATCTATGACAGGTAATCAACACAGCTGTGCTGCTTCGGAACATTTTCACCATCTGCGTCCTGCGCCGATGACGCTGTCTTCGAGGGCCTCCATCGAGCCGAAGTCACCGGATGTTATAAGTAGGACGCACGACACCCGTAGCATCAGTTATAGTTTTTTCCCAGAACATGTGGCACCAATCTTCTGCCAGTATGACCACAGAAAGCCTTGCGGAAACGTAAGCTGACATTGCATAAGAAATTCTGTAGCGGGGCAGGTAGGGAGTGAGCGATATGGAATACGTCGTCGGACCATCCCATCGAAAGAACGTTACCAGGTAAGAAAGTAACTTGTTCTTCGAGGGGATTGGGTCCTCTGACGTATTCCATATCTATGACAGACTCCCAAAGCAGTACCAACGTATGGAGAAAGGAAAATAATTTACAATATAGAAATTTAGAATGCCCAATTAAATTGCAGAGTAAAGGACCGCCTTGCCAAAGGCCAGATCCTGCCCATGGATAGAATCTAGGGAGTAGTGTTTTACAAAAGTATGGACCGAAACCCATGTGGCTGGTTCACAGATGTTACGAATAGGAACACCCCTCTGCAGGGCAGTAGAGGCAGC
This sequence comes from Ambystoma mexicanum, assembly GCF_040938575.1. NCBI lineage: Eukaryota > Metazoa > Chordata > Amphibia > Caudata > Ambystomatidae > Ambystoma > Ambystoma mexicanum. Next base: position 864,946,883 of record NC_090936.1, read on the forward strand.
AATACCCCTAGTAGAATGGGCCCATAAGCCTACCGGAGGGCCCTTACCCGCCAAGCAGTAACATTCAGAAATTGCCAAGATAATCCATCTAGACAAAGTCTGCTTCGTAACAGCTCGTCCCAAACGCCTTCCAGCGTAACCTATAAAGAGCTGATCGTCCACTCTGACCCGGGACATGCGTGAAATGTAGAAACTTAAAGCTCTCCTAGGATCCAACCTATGGAGCCTCTCCTCTTCCTCACCAGGATGGGGAGGAGGATAAAATGCCGGAAGAATGACCTTCTGGCTTAAATGAAATTCCGACACCACTTCCGGAAGAAAGGAAGGACGAACCCTAAGGACAACCCTGTCCTTATGAAACACCATGAAAGGTGGCTTAACAGAAAGTGCCTGCAACTCACTCACTCTGCGAGCGGAAGTAACCGCAACTAAAAATACAGTTTTAAGGGTTAACAGTCTCAAAGGACCAGAATGTAAATGCTCAAATGGAGGACCCACTAGGAATTTTAGAACAAGGTTCAAATCCCAACCAGGCACCTGGAAAGGTGATGGTGGAAACACATTAGTGAGCCCTTTCAGAAACTGAGAAATTAAAGGAATTTTAAAATAAGAACACTCCTCAGACGAGCGCTTACATATGGACAGCGCCGCCAGGTAACCTTTAATGGTACCCACTTGCAGGCCCTTATGGGCTAACGAAAGCAAAAAAGACAGAACCATAGGAATGTCACATGAAAAAGGATCCACATTCTTAACCATGCACCAGTCGCAGAACTTTCTCCAACGGCAACGGTACAGGGACTTTGTTGCAGGCCGTCCGGCCGAAAGCAACACCTCCATTACGTCTTCAGGGAGGTCCCAATCCTTATACCTCAATCTTTCAGAAGCCAAGCGTGATGGTTGAGGGATCTGACCTCTGGATGGAGAACCAGACCCCCTCCCGTGGGAGCAGATCGTCTCGGAGGGAAGACGGCATGGAGGGCAGATGGACAAGTCGAGAAGGTCCGGGTACCACGTTCTCCGGGCCCATGCCGGAGCAATGAGGATCATCCTGGAACCAAACCTCCGTAACCTCCGCAGCACTTGCGGGATGACGGGGACTGGAGACAACGCGTACAGCAGTGGGAAGGACCACTCCACCATGAAAGCGTCCCCTAAGGCTCCTCTTAGAGGAAATTCCCACAAGCAGAACTTTTCGCACTTCCGGTTGACACTGGAGGTGAAGAGATCCACTTGTGGGGTCCCCCAAAGGGCAAAGACCTCCAGCGGAATCTCCTGAGCCAGCTCCCACTTGTGAGAGATCATGCTCTGCCTGCTCAGAGTGTCCGCCATCTCGTTTTCGTCTCCGGTCAGATGAAATGCCGAGATTGAAATTTCCTGCTGGATGGCCCAGAACCAGAGCTGCATCACCTCCCTGCACAGAGGAAGTGACCCTGCCCCCCTTTTTGTTGAGGTAGTGCATGGCCACTGTGTTGTCCGTCAGAATCAGGACATTCTTCCCTCGCACAGTCGGCAGAAAAGCCTTCAGGGCAAGCCTGACGGCCCTCAGCTCCAGCAGATTGATATGGAGTCTGGACCCCGACAGAGACCAACGACCAACGACCGTAAACTCGTTGGCATGGGCCCCCGTCCCGTGAGGGTTGCGTCTGATACGATCGTCACCTCTGGTAAGGGTAGCCAAAAAGGAGCCCCCTTCATCAGATTGCCTTCGACGGCCCACCACAGAAGGTCATGGGCGACCGAGGGTGGCAGCTGAACGGGTTCCGACAACCTGCCGGAGGACTGTGACCACTGCATCTTGAGGGCCCATTGCAGAGATCTCATCTGCAACCTAACCTCTGGCACCAGAAGAATGCAGGATGCCATGAAGCTGAGCAATCTCAAGAACTCGAGTGCCGGGAGTCTCTGGGCATGTTGAAACTTGTGCACCATCTGTAGAATGTGATGAGCCCTCACCTGGGGAGGGAATCACTGCCCCAGGGACGTGTCAAGCACTGCTCCAATGTACTGGAGCCGCTGAGTTGGCATCAAGTGGGACTTCTTTAAGTTGAGGGAGAAGCCCAGCTTGTGAAGGGAGTGGCAGGTGACAGACAGATGATCCAGGACTTGCTCGGGAGAGCGCGCCCTGATCAACCAATTGTCCAGGTAGGGCTGCCACCACCACCATGAGCTTGGTGAAAACCCTCAGGGCGGAGGTCAATCCGAACGGCAGGACCCGAAACTGAAAGTGCGAGTCACCAACCGCGAACCTCAGGTACTTCTAGTCCTTGGGATGGATCGGCACATGAAAGTAAGTGTCCTTGAGGTTGAGAGACACCAACCAGTCCTGAAGGTGAAGGGCCTGGATGACTTGAGGGAGAGTAACCATCTTGAACTTAGGGCCTGGAGGACTTGAGGGAGAGTAACCATCTTGAACTTGTCCTTCCTGAGGAGCTTCTTCAAACCACGCAAGTCCCTGATGGGTCTCAATCCCCCGTCTTTCTTCGAAATCAAAAAATAAGGGGAATACCATCCCTTGCTCCTCTCCGCTACAGGCACCAGTTCTATGGCACCTTTCTCCAGCAGGGATTTGATTTCCTGCACAAGGAGCGGATCCGGACTCTTCAAAGAGAGATTCCCTGGTGGATTGTCATGAGGCCTCTGCCGGAAAGGAAGACAGTAGCTATGGGCTATGATCTCCAGAACCCACACATCTGAAGTAATGGCACGCCATTCTACAAGATGCTGCACCAGCCTTCCTCCAACCGGTGAACTATTGGACATGGCCTCATGACTGAGCGGAAGCGGCTGCGGCTTTGCCTGAGGGTAAAGAGGCAACTGCCCAAGCGGCTCTGGCACCTCGAGTATCTTGTTTTCCACCTCTGGCACTCCTATGGTGGCCCCTTTGACTTGCAGCCCCTCTCGATCTACCAAAGGAAGAGTAGTACCGAAAGGAACCCCCCCTCCATTACTGTCCCCTAGGACGAAAAGGCAGAGGTTGGCGAACTGAAGCGCTCAACAACTTTGCTGCAGCTTTGGAGGTCTGCAACCTCTCAAGGCTCTCGTCAGCCTTGCTGCCAAAAAGATGTTCACCATCAAAGGGCATGTTGAGAAGCCGGGCTTGCACATCAGGAGCAAATCCCGACTTCCGCAACCACGCAAATATGCGCATTACGGTGCTCGCCGCCATGGACCGGCTGACACAATCTGCCACGTCCAGACCCGACTGAACGGATTCCCACATGGCATCCTTGCCATTCTGAACAAGAGCAAGAAAGCCATCCCGTTCCTCCCCTTCGGGAATATGTTCAGCCGCCAAAGAGACACAATTCCACAGAGTATGAGTGAAATGTTCTAAGGCACACAGAGAGTTGGCTGCCTGTAAAGCCATACCCCCTGAAGAAAACACTTTCTTCACCCAGCCATCAAAACTTTTGTCATCCCTATTAGGAGGGATGGTAGGGTACAACGCCTGTTTTGCCGGGACTGTAGCCGCCTGCACCACCAAACTCTCCGGAGTGGGGTGAGTAATAAAGTAGCTGGGGTCGCTACTGGCAGGACGGTATTTCTTCGGCAAGACTTGCCCACTGCCGGGAGTCTCTCTGGAGCAGTCCAAGCTGCAGCCACCTGTCTTTCCAAGGCCATATGGAATGGCAGTACCGGATCAGTTTGTGGACCTTGGTCCAAGATGTCTGTCAGGTCATCCTGCAGAAAATCTCCTAGTGGCGCAGACCACCCAAAGTATTCCATGACCCTCGACATGAGGTGGCAGTACGAGGATTCAGCATGCGTACCCGGCTCAGGCCTGCCAAACTCAACCTCCGGGGAGGTGTCCAGACCACTGACATCATGCAACGATGGACGGAGGTCTTCTTACTGGCAATGACCAGATAATAGGTCATCAGGAACCTGCTCAGGAACCAAGCCATCATCAGACCCTTCATCCACCTCAGAAATATAGTCAAGAGGCTGGAATAAATCCCTGGATGAGGGCACGTGTTTGGACTTAGCCACAGCCTTCCTCGGGCTTTCTACTGGTCTCCGGGGCACCTCCAAAAAATCCTTCTCGAAAGGCGTTGAGGGCGTCGACGTTGAGCGTGGTGCTGATGGCTTTGACACAGGCCTCGAGGGTGGAGCCCAAGCGTGTCCTTCGACAGCCTTGGTGCCGATGGCGTCGATGGCTTCCTTGGAGGCGGAGCCTCGAGAGAGTCCTTCAATGGCCTTGGCGCTGAAAGCATCGACATCTTCTTCGAAGACCTCGCAGGCTCCGACGGTCTCGATGGCGTCAAAGACCGGGACCTGGAGCAGGCATGGCTAGAGCGATCCGCCTTGTCCGACCGGAACCTCGAAGGTTCCCGGTGACTGCGTCGACCGCTCGAGCCCGAAGGCATGCAAACAGTGTCTCTAGCACGTTCCCTGCTGGCGTCTTTCGACGGCGCGGACGGAATGGAGCCCTGCGACTGAAAAATCTCCATCATCTCCTTACTGAATGAATCCCATTCCGCAGGAGTGGAATGCTTGGTGGGACAAACAACCCACCGACGGGCGGAGTCCTCCCACGAGGACAGGGAAGGCGACCGATGAGGGCGCTTCCGTGAGTGCCTCAAAGAGGCAGAGGAATGGTGGGACCCGCTTCGGGACCGAGACCCCCTGTACTTACGTGACGATGCAGAGCCTCGAATCGTCAGTCAAAAGCCCAGTGGATTTTGACTTCCAGGGCTTGAACACCTTACCGACAGAAAGCTTCTTCTTACGCTCCCGCAAGGCCTTCGAAGTTAATGCCTGGTAATCATCACAATCGTCCGTGGCGTCGTCCTCACCGAGGCACCAGAGGCAGGCGTTGTGCGGGTCCATCAGCAACATCTTGGAACTGCAGTCCCGACACTTCTTTAAACCCGGCCGCGGGGTAGTAGAAGATGAAGACATCATGGAAATCTTCACAAACAAACTGGTTCGAAGAACCGATAGAACAACACAGAAGAACCGAGGCGCGCCGAGATCTCCGAACCGAACACGTTTGTGGAAAAAATGGAACTGAGGCTACGGGCGTCATGTGTCCTACTTATAACATCCGGTGACGTCGGCTCGACGGAGGACAGCGTATCGATGTCATTGACGCAGGACGCAGACGCCGAAAATTTTCCGAAGCAGCACAGATGTGGTGATTACCTGTCATAGATATGGAATATGTCAGAAGAACTCAATCCCCTCAAATGCGTAGTTTCTGCATACACAAATGGCAGTGTGTTGTGTGACAAATCCTCGGATCTCGGCCCTTCTCCCCTGGGGGGAGCCCCTTTCCATGAGGCCAGGGAGGTGAGTCTGATATGATATTGATATGATATTTTATTTATATTGCGCTCATACACAGGTGTTTCAGAGTGCGACAATAGTCTGCCACTCGATAGTCCCCATGGGGGGGGGGTACTCAGTGAGGGGATCTCATGGGGAGGGAGCCCCCAATGGGAAAATGCAGTATCCTCATTGCCCACCTTACCTTAACCCACCTTCCTTACCAGCCTCTTACAAAACCATTGATAGTGTTCCTATCTGTTTCCTTAAAACCAGTAAGGTAGGAAGTACTGGGATGAAAAAGAGTGTGGGCTCCCCAAGGGACATATATCCCTTATGTACTGAGAAAAGGGAGAGAACAACGGATTCACGATCAGTACTGGGATGAGGAAGAAGTGCAGAAGCATAAAAAACACCTCTTTTAACCACACTGAGCTGTCTAGTTTTTTCAGACTTTCTATTGGACAAGGTAAAACTAAAATAGAAGAGGGAAAATGAAACACATAGAGAGAGATCATCAGAGACTTCCCTGAGAGGTGCGCCGGGGTCGTACCGTGCCTGGAAGCAGGAGGAGTAATCACCAGCTGGTCGAGAGAGCTGGAGCGGGTGGTCTGTCTGCAACACTCTGCTGAAAGCAGGAAGCTGCCGCAGAGCCACTGCATAGCTGGGAGGGAGAAGGAGGTAACTGAATGGAGACGAGAGACCCAGAATCAGCTGATCAGCTAAGGGAGGCCAGTGAGCAACCAGAGGAGGGTTGGGAGACCAGGAGACTTGATGGGAACCCAGAGGGATCATACCTTAGTGAGCCATAGGTCTGGGACCCACACCCAATAAGGAGCAACATCAACAGTCATCTTCTTCATAGCAGTCCCTGGTGGACTGGGACATCAGGGCTGCCTAGAATATGGGAGAAAGAAAGAAACCAATACCAAAGGGGTCTGGGACATGAGAGAAAGAAACCAATACAAAAGGGGTCTGGAACCCAAGAGAAAGAAACTAATACAAGGGGGTCTTTGACCTGACAAAATGAACACCTGGCTGAATAGTGAAACAGGTGTAAATATTGAGAAACGAGGAGTGCTAAGAAGGGTCTTGGACCCACATCCAATAACGAACTGCCTCCAAAAACATCATCATAGTCACAGTACCTGGCAGGGTAGTGAACCAGGTGGGCTGTGAACATGACAAACATTGTGAGCATTGTGAGAAAAGCCAGGCAAAGGGAGACATACCGCTGGTGTTGAAGAACATTGTAAAAGAGGCCAGGAGAAGGGAGTCATTCTCTTGGCGCTGTGAAGAACTTGAGACAGGCCTGGGGGAGGGAGACACACCCCTTGCTGTTGATGAACATTATGAAAGAGGCTGGGAGAAGAGAGTCATTCTCTTGGCACTGTGAAGAGCTTGAGAAAGGCCAGAGGAAGAAGGACACTTCTCCTGGCAATTCGAATACCACTCAGAAACCTGAGAAAGTTCAGGTGCCATCCCCCTTAAACTGTTCAATGTGACTTGCTGGAACACCAATTCAAGGAACCTTTTGAGGCTTTTGATTTGTATCCTTTAAGAAGAACATTTCATTTTGCATCAGCCAGAGCTGAACTTTGGGCTGTCGTCCAGAAGAAGGGAGCCATTACCCCTTTTACTTAGCTGAGTTTATTATGTATGGGTTTGAAGTAGGTTTTGGAACTCTTTACTTTAGACTGACATCCCGACAGATTCTTTAGTATTTTGTTAAGGCAGGGAGACCCCTGTTAGAACTAGGGTCAAATAGGCATTTCTCTTTTATAAAAGTCTATAGACAAAAGCAGGCAAACACTTTGCTTCTTTGAAAATTTATGTTTTTGCAGTCTTTCTTTGTCGTACTCACATGGAGGCATGGCCTTGAGTGGGCTGAAGCATTCCAAATCTTCAACACCACGCAGACCGTGTGTGGTGTGTGATGTGTGCTGTTGCATGTTATAGTTAATCTTTTACTCAAACTGGAATAAACGTACCCCACTGGCAGTCAGACACACAAATAGTTTTGAAAGCAATGATATGTGATGTTCCTAGGTTTGGGATTCCAGCAAGTATCAGCAGTGATAAAGCACCCACTTCATGAGAAAGCTAATACAGGAGAAATATACAACAGAAACTCAACTGCCAACCCACAGTCAGCTGGGCTGGTGAAACACCAAGCTAGCATAATTGAGTGAAAAATAGCTAAGATGTGTGGGGAAACTAGTTTTAAATGGCTATATGCACTGCCTTTGTCTCTAATGAGCAGGAGGGTAACTACTAAGAGAGTAACAGGGCTAAGCCTATATGAAATATTAACTGATAGACTAATGTGTTTGCCAGAAATTCCACCAGTCTCACTGAATGGTGGGGGCATAGTGAGTGTTTGACTTTGGTGAAAACTAGCTGTTCTATCAACCTGCAGGTCCATGAGACTTTGATCAAACTCCCAAGCATTACGTGTCATGCATGCCTTTCAACCAGGAAATGGGTCATATATACAGAGGTATAAGTGGAAGAACTATCTGTATGAGTGTTCAACCGGTCCCACAAAGCACTGCTGACCATGTGGACTAATTTCTTCTGTAGAGATGCATCACCCTGAATGCATGAGTCACACTGACAGCCTGCACTGTTGCTGGACATTGCTGCTGAAACTCACACAAATCCTGTTGTGCAGGGTGTTTAGTGTCATGAACGCGAATCCACGTTTTCAGACTGCTCTCTGTTATTTTGCACGTTAGAAAATATGAATTACTACTTTTATAGAGTTGTGCTTTTGTGGAAAAATAGTACTTTGGAACTTTGAATAACTGATGTTAGAAAGAGTGACCATAAATATGGGAAAGAGGACTGCTCTGCAATAGGTAACATTGTCCCTGGTCGAAAAGAAGAAACATAGTAAAATGGCAGGGTGAAACTAGTGGATCTAAAAGGCATCCAACATAGAGCAGAAATGAATCCTGTGTCCAGGCTGGACCTCCAATCTGCTCCTCTTGATGTCATCCTCAATACGATACACTCTCACAGCTGGGTGACAGGCACAACTAGAAAATGGCTACAAAAAGCATTGGCCGTGTGCAAGACAATTTATTGAAATCTTAAAGGACACCTGTCAATTGGACATTTCAAACCTTGTGACCAATGGACAGATGAAGTGGAAACTCTGAGGAGAGGAGCACCAGTAAGAATGTCTGGTACAACTTTATGGGCATGTATGATCAGCTCTACACTATCTCCAATCCAACTAAAAACAGCTCCCTGCTCTTTCCCTCGCACATTGCCTGATACCACCTGTCCCATCCTGACATTGTGTGGTCATCATTGCAAGAGTCCAAGATAACTCTGGTTCAGGTGTCTGGAGCAGTGGACATTGCAGACTTCTCCAGTCATCTGCAAAAACACCCTACCCTCACTACCCCACTCCCCTTCTCTTACTCTCCATCCCCACTGACACTTGGGGATATCCCGTCAGGCTCCCCTCCCCTGTTGGGCCTAGACCTGATATACTTCACCCCTTTATCTGGTTGCTACCAACCCCAAATTCATTCTATCCAGCAAGAACTATTTCATCCGATTTAAGGGACTTTCTACATGCTTTATTTTGTTAACACACAACCAACGAATACAAAATGGTTAAACAATGAATGCCATTTTAAACCACCACATAAACTGAAAAATTAATGAATATTCCAAATGTTAATTTATAACATCAGATTTGTGTGATAAAACGGCAGGTATTATTTAAAAATGATCTTCCAGTCTAATATGTTAATATTTAGCAAATCATGGACTCTTACAAAGTAAGAACTGAGAGAATAAAAAGTTATGATTTCACAGAATTATTCAAATGTGTGCTTGCTTTAAAGTACCTGTATCGATGATCCCAGGGTTGTATTTCATCCATGTAGGAATAACCAGGCCGCTAAATGTTGAAAAACCAAAGATGAACAAGTTTCTCGATGAATTAAGGTCCACATACTGCAAAAGAATGTATACACATTAGTGTGTTTTGTAAGTATAACGTATTCTCATGTTATATGCATCTTAGTTAATGTGTATTGCAATGCTTTCAGATTAATGATTTACAGATATGGAATCTTGAGCAAAAAGCATACATGTGCAAGTTTAATGTGAGCGGACAGAAATATACATTGTTGTTTTTCAATAGAGTTGGATTCTACGCCACCTTAACTCTGAGTAATCGAAGACTACACTCAATTTTCTGCCCTGATAAATAGGTTTTTGTGAGATCCTTTGTGATACCAGTGATGTCATATGTCACACCATTCGAACATGCAAGATGCCCTGCCAAGGCACCTCCCAATTGCCACATACAGCACTTACAGGATAATGGTTCTCAGCCATGTCTGTGGCCATGGCAAGGCACCAAATTTAGCACTTGGTCTGCCCAGTGGCTATAGCAGATCCACTGGTATATTGCATTTCTGTTATCATGCACTCCACATGCACCAATAGAACATGTTTGTCAAATGTCTTGAAACAGAGCAAGGTCATTATTTACTCTGAAATGTACTGTCCCGTTATATGCTATTTGATATCACGAATATGCTCTGGTTTCAAGTGATGTCTTTGATGATGCAATAAGTGACATCATAATTGATGCCATCAGTGATTTCATCAGTGATGACATCAGTGTGTGCTTGGGGTGAGCATCAGTTCCGCTGAGATTTACGTTGGCATAGCTTCCAACACTTGCCACATGGCAAGGGTTTGTTGTGTTAAGCCATCACTGTGATGATGGAAATGCATTGGGGGGACAGTGCCTCCGTGTCCTTGTCCTGTACTTTATTTTATTTGTATTTTTATTTATGTGTAGTGCGCACCTTGCCCCGGGGCATCTGGGCGCATGTTTTGCAAGGCAGTTACAGGTTACAACACAGATCTATTTTACAATTTTACATTTTGCACGAATAAACCAGCGAATAAGAGCATAGCATAGTAAGAACAACATCCAAGCAGTCAAAAGTATACATAGTGAACCAACTGTGAACAGTACATAGCCGGTTCGCAGATAACAGGATTGAGAACTGTAAAGGCTTATAACGAGGTGGTCATGGCATCCAGATCGTGTAGCCACAATTTGGTTTTCGATTTGAAAGAGTGGATGTACGGAACATTTTGGAGAGCATTGGGTAGGGTGTTCCTGAGCTTAGCCGCAAGGACTGGGAAGCTCGAGCCTCCGGCGGTCTTCAGTTTGAAGCTAAGAATGGTTAGTGTGTGAGCCTGAGCAGATCTCAAGGGTCTGATTGCTGTATGTTCAGTAAAGTTTGTGGATAAGTATGCAGGGGCTGCATTGTTCTGAGCCTTGTGGGTTAGGACAAGTGCTTTGAGAGATATGCGATGAGTGACGGCTAGCCAGTGCAGGTTGCGACCAATGTTGGAGATGTGAGAACGCCTGGGGACGTTGAGGGCAGCCCTTATAGCATTGTTCTGGGTGATCTGGAGTTTGTCAAGGTTTCTTTGGCTGGTCCCTAGGTAGAGAGCGTTGCAGTAGTCGATTTTGGACAAGATGAGGGTCCTGGCAAGGATCAGGCAGTTGTCCGACGTCAGGAAGGGGCGGCATGCTGTGATCAGTTTGCAAGTATAAGATGACTCAGAGACTACTGCATTGGTTTGTCTATTGAGGGACAGCGTGGAGTCTAAGTATTTTCCAAGTGTTTTAGTGACATTGGAGACTTTGTTATCATTCCCGTCAATGAAAAACGATTTGTATTTGGGGTCAAGTTTAGTAAGTTTGGGTTGAGAGCCTACGATGAGGAACTCTGTTTTTTCATCATTAAGGCAGAGCCCATGATGTGCCATCCATGCCTGGATGGCAGTGTAGACTGCATTGAGTGCTTTAGCATCGGTTACATGTGTGTTCTGTGTTCTTTTCTGCACAACAGTCCATGTGGGACTCCTGGCAGTGCAGTTCTTCCTCTTTTTGGTTGTGGTGAACAGAGCATTGGTATACCCTTATGGCACCCATGGGTGGGGATACAACCCAGTACCCCTAGTGTATGTTTTTGTGCATCTGTGTGTAGCCCAAAGAGCAGGGTATGGGCTTTTGGCAGCTCCATGCTGAATTTGACAGGTGCTCTGAGTATCCCCCATTTTGGGATACCCAGGCCCTGCCATTGGAATCAGTTGATCCCTGATAGGAGACAAGATGGCCCCTGTGGCATCTTTTTTTCTACTACCTGTTACCTTGTTTTCCCAAAGTCCTGGGAAGCCCTGACTCAGTCCCTTCCCCTGGCTCTTGGGTGTAGGTTCCATATATGGTACTGTGGGGAAGTCCAGGCCAGACTGTCTGGAGCCTACCCAATGACTGTATGTTGTGGGTACACCCTTGGGATGCGACCAGGGTGAATGGAGTGTGTGACCAATATACATGTCATGTTATGGGTGTCTGGTGTGTGACACAATGAATGAGACAGCTCTGCCCGAAACTGGTATGACTGCAGTGTGGTGTGCTGAAAGGCTGGGTGCTTGCCCCAATCCACATTCCTTGTTGTGAGTGTCTGGATGAGAAGAATGACCAGAATGCACTGTGAGCCTGATTAGCTGCCTGCCTGCTGAATGCCCTTCTGAATGATTGGCTGCCTGACTCTGGGTCAGCAGTGTGAATGAGAGACAGAACAGTATATCTGGGGACCTCTCATTTACTGGAATTGTTCTGAAGCTTAAAGGAGAGTTCCGGGACTTTTTTTTTATTGTCCCTACGGTTCGGCCTTGTGTTTTTAAGCATAACTCGGTAGATCGTGGAAAACTTTCCTATGGACCTTACCCGACTTTTCGTCCATTAACGCACTCGAAATCAGCCGCCATTTTATGATAATCCTATCACTTGCCGCATCGCCCTGGCTCACCTGCTTTTGCGGCACTAAATCAAATCCCCCGCCCCCGAGGCTGACATCAGCAGACGCGTACCGCCCATTTCCCAACGCCAAAGCACGTTTCGTGTCAACAATCGCTGCGCCTCAGCTAATGAAGTGTCGCCATGGAAACGGCAGGACGCCTCTTTCCTCAATAAGTATAAACACACCGTTTCACAACACACAGCAGCAGATTTTCGATTCCATTACTCTCGCTGTGTTACTTTGAGTATTCTGTGACTCGTTTCTGTGCTCTGGTCAAATACCTTCGTTGATTGTAGCCCGTGTGAACAGATACCAGTACCACCGCTATAAATTATTTTACTTTCTTTACCACACAATGGCTACAATAATGCCGTATATGTACGAGCCCGAGTACACCGAGGAAGAACTACTGGAAAGGCAAGCACGCGAAAACGATGGGGATTCGGACGGCAGTTGGGAGGACCAGTCAACGGATGAAGAGCCTGGACCATGTCGCATGGACGGCGTCTCCACCTGGTGCACGTGCAATCGTTGCGAGCTAATGCCAACTGAGGAGGAGAACTGCTGCTGCCGTGAAAATTCCGGGTGCTTGGCCTACATTTCGGAAGGCGAGCCAAGTCCGCAATGCATCACCGAGCTGCCAGAGTTCAGGGAAGCCTGCCTCTCACGGACAGTGTTGAGGATGATGATGGTGCTTATGCACGAACTTTGCGGCACTGTTCGTCCGCGTAATCCGAGTAACGAGTAAGTATACTCTGGTTGTGATGTCAGTGATGCCACTACTATTTCATGGTCGTCTCCCACATATAAAACTACATCTACATATCATTCGAATGCATGTAAATTGGTTCCATGTTGTGCATTTTCTAGATAGAATTTTTTTCAAAGCAGAATGACATTTTTGTACCTGAATCGACAGTGATAAGAAAGTTGTCATTTTAATACAGTTTGCATCTTTCATTTTCACAGGTGGTACAGGCTGGTGGCCTATCGTTGCTTCACTTGGTGGCTTCACGGGAGGCTCGGACACCGCGTTCGGAGAGTAATACCTGCCTGTGCGGTACTTGCCATTAGACAACATTTCCCCAGCGACAGTGGACAATACCGCGGCTTTTCCCGGGATGTGCTGCAACCGCAACTTTACAATGTGTAATGTTTATTATTTATGTTCAATTGAAATTAAGATCTAAAATAAAACCCAACATATATTTTAACAATGGTTGTTTTGATTTTTTAAATGAATCTAGTGTGTCTCCATTGAATAGTCTTCCTGTGCCTTGTCTTGTCACACCACATGTCTCCGGCCAGCATCCTCCCTCACGCTGGCCGCCCACCTTCAATCCACATAACCGTTGAACCCATATGCAGCAGACATACATATGTTATTTTGCGGGTTGGCATCAAGCCTCCCGGCCTTGCCTCCTCCCCCAAAAATACTTACCACACCACTTTGTTCAGGGTCTCCAGGGTGAACTGCACCCATATATTCTCCTGGGAGGCTGAGGTATTTATAAACTCACCCCCCTGCCTTCCATGTACTAGATCCTGCAGCCTGCCTCTTACATGCAGTTAGATGGCCTCTCCTTGGTGAGGCCCTACGGCAAACGAGTCTTGTCTGCACGACCACCGCCCGCACCGGGGTACTTGCGCTGGCAAGTGGAGCTGTCAGGGAGCGATAAAGGCCAAGAGGTGCCAAAGACCATGTACACTTCAAAGTGGTCTATAGAGCATGGTTTGTTGTTCCCATGTCTACCGCCAGACCCCGTGTCTCCTGCCAAGCATCTCCCCTCACGCTGGACGGCCCCCTGCAATCCACATAAGTGTGTCTCCATTCACGAGTCTTCCTGTGTCTTGTCTGCACGACCACCGCCCCAATCCACCCCCCGCCCTATCAAAGGCAGTTCGCACCGGGGTACTTGTGCTGGCAAGTGGAGCTGTCAGGGAGCGATAAAGGCCAAGAGGTGCCAAAGACCATGTACACTTCAAAGTGGTCTATAGAGCATGGGTTGTTGTTCCCATGTCTACCGCCAGACCCCGTGTCTCCTGCCAAGCATCTCCCCTCACGCTGGACGGCCCCCTGCAATCCACATAAGTGTGTCTCCATTCACGAGTCTTCCTGTGTCTTGTCTGCACGACCACCGCCCCAATCCACCCCCGCCCTATCAAAGGCAGTTCGCACCGGGGTACTTGTGCTGGCAAGTGGAGCTGTCAGGGAGCGATAAAGGCCAAGAGGTGCCAAAGACCATGTACACTTCAAAGTGGTCTATAGAGCATGGGTTGTTGTTCCCATGTCTACCGCCAGACCCCGTGTCTCCTGCCAAGCATCTCCCCTCACGCGGGACGCCCCCCTGCAAACCGCATAATGCCACGACATATACACGTCATTCATTCACAAACACACCCCTGTTTCGAATTCTTTATAACCCACTTCATATTTCTAATGAGAACTTCTTTGCGCTTTGCTAGTCAACCCGTGAAGGTGCTGGTTGTCTGCTCTTCGTCTCTGTGAACTTCCGTGACCACTTTGAGCAAACTCATCAGTTTGCAACCTGTGAACTGCTCCCTGTTCTACGACAAGAAACTACTCTGATCCCTGCATCTAACTGTTTGCTCGTCAAGGTAAGGCCATGTACCATACTCATTTTGCGTCCAATTTCTTTTCGTTCAAGACAGTACATGCAAGGAACTAGTCACATGTTCTGAGTTTAGTGAAATTATTTTTGTATTTTTTTAAAGTTATTCAAATACTTATCCGCATGTGAATAACGTGTATAGTTCCAAGAACCAAAACATACCTTGCATTGAACCTTTTATGTATTTAATTTTTTAACACAATGGTATTCATAGAGAATTGTTGATCTTTACTTTTCAGAACTTTCCACAATGCCTGCCTGTTCCATTGGCGGTTGTCCTTCGAAGACCCATAATAAATCTGAAGGTACTATAATGCATGTTTTCCCTAAGACAATAGATCAGATAAGAGAATGGGTCCGATATTGCGGATATCCACCCTCTGAGCTTGAAAGTAGAGTCCTAGAAGTCTTTGCGGACAAGAGGGGTGATCGATACCGCATCTGCAGCAGGCACTTTACCTCTGACATGTACTCCACATCATTGCTAATAAAGAAGAACACACCGCGAGCGAGGCGAAAATTGCTCTCAACCGCTATTCCCACTCTATTCGTCCACATCCCTCCACTGGTGAGTCAAGTTTACGTATTTATCTCTCGGCCTTGCGGTAGTGTGTAGCATTAGCTAACAATAATTTCCCCATTTATGTATCCACTCAATATGAAGACGGAAGATTCTCCATCCGTGTCGTTATTGCAGTCATCAGCCACTTCAAGCGCCTATCGGGTAATCTTACTTGGCTATTCTGCCACTGACTTGTTTTAGGCATGTAAATCAATAGTTTTAATTTATCGTGTAATTATTTTACCTAATGGTACACCCTTGTACTCGTCCTCTAGTCTTTTCTTTCAGTTATAATTATTGTTATCCAAAATAATTCAAGTACTGTCTTTCAGGGAGATGCTGAGGAGTCCAACGTATTGACGACTACCGTTGATGTCACTCAGATGCTCGAGGTACGTTTCAGGACAGTTCCATCGATGGAGATCATCAGATCTTGCATTCTTGTAGCGTGATTGTTACACACAATGTTTCTATCGTTTTTAGCCATTGATATGTCCTTCTGTCGTCGCCCTCCTATGTGTCTTCTTTTTTCAATATTGTGTTCATTACTAATGAAAGTCCTATGTTTCAGGGAGTCGATGGAGCATTAGTCCAAGAAGAAGGGGGAGCGTGCAGTTACGGGTCGGCGCAACAGCTTGCAGAAGTGTGCACCGCAGTCACATCGTCCCTTGATGTTCTTATGCATTTCGAGGTATGGATACTGACAGCTCGATCAAGCGAGATCATATGACTTGATTACATCCGCTATACTTCCTTCTTTATTAACGCAAGTACTATGTTTCAGGGAGATGACGGAGCTTCTTCTACAAGAACATCACCCCTAGTAGTTGATGCAGATTTCTGGGTGGTGACACTTCCAACGATCGAGCAAATCGAATCATATTTAGATATCCATTATTTATTTTAGACAACTGATCATTTGTGCAGGTCTATTTAGATGAGCCGTTGACGCCTGCACAAACTTTATGTTCTTTTTATCAAAATAGAAAACCATACTAATGCAATTACTGTGTTTCAGGGAGTCACTGAAGCATCATCTTCAATAATATCATCAATGGAAGTCTATGAGGAGCCCGAGGTATGGATCTTGACAGTTCCATCTAACTAGATCAACAATGCGTGAATAATTGTCGTTTGAATGTTCTACACAAAGCGTTCATTCGTGTTTTGCTATTGAGATGTACGTGGGTATTGGTCCCCAAGTACATTTTGTGTTTTCGATATTATTATACATACTAATGAAAGTTCTATGTTTCAGGGAGTCGATGGAGCGTCAGTGCGTGATGGATGTGCTTATCAGGAAAACATAGTCGTTGCAGCGCAAGAGGAAGTGGAGACATATACACACGAGTCGGAGCAACAGCGTCCTGATGTTGAAGTTCGAGGCAAGAAAGTTTCAAAGAAAAGAAAGCAAAAGAAGGTTAGTGTCCTGGTCACTATATTATGTTGTTTTTCACTGTTAATAGTTCAATACTGTAAGTTGTGTTTAAACTGAACACCCCTTTTCCAATCTGTCCTCTAGTTGCGAGTGGGTGTACGAACTAGATCTACACAGACAGTGAAGCGAACGAGAGATGTTGCTTGTCAAACCTTTTGGCAGGGACTTGAGACTGGAGAAGCATCGTGCCAATGGGAAGAATATGAAGTGATTGACAACGGAGCTATACCACCACCAGCCATTGATAGTGAATGTCCTCCTGGTAGTTCGGATGCAGTCGGAGATCAATTCACAGAATCCACACCCGCAAAAACTAAGACCGCGAGAAAGTTGAAGAAATTGTTTTATTCACCCATCGCCGGAGAAGGAACAGATGTTGCAATGGAAGAGAATGAAGTAGGCGACAATGAAACACCATCAATATCACTGAACATAGCGGAAGACGATATCAGAGATTCTACCTTTCATGTGAGTGACATGTCCTCAACGTTACAGGCCGAACCAGCTGGGATGCAGAGTGACAGTATAAGGAAAGAGGCCAAATTCATTGTATTCGATAGTTGTTTGATTGATATTATTATTCGGATGAAATGTGGGCATTTGGTTGGTGGGGAAGTATGTGGGGAGCCATTGATTAATGTGACTCGTGCAATTCGAGGCACTAACCTTAAAATACATGCCACCTGTACAAAATATCATCCTTTCACATGGTCTGCACAACCTATGCTGGGACAACTGCCAGCAGGCAATCTACTTTGTGCAGCGGCTGCACTTTTTAGTGGTTCAAGTTTTAAAAAATTAGAGTCGTTCTTTCAGTTTGTGGGAATCCATTTCATTGCGAAAACTCAGTTCTACAAATACCAAACCGATTATCTATTTCCAGCCATTAGCGAAGCTTGGAGAATGGAAAAAATGTCTATTGATAGTACATTCGCGGGCAAACGGTTCAGGCTAGCCGGTGATGGACAGTGCGACAGCCCAGGATTTTCAGCCAAGTACTGCACCTACCACTTTCAGGACATGGAAAGTAAGAAAATTGTGAGTTCGGTGGTCGTGCAGGTGTCACAAAGTACATCCTCAGTGGCCATGGAGAAAGTTGGCTTTGTAGCATCATTGCAAGAACTACAATCGCGGGGAATGGTGATCGACCTGATAGCCACGGACAGACACGTTTCAATTGCCAAGACAATGAGAGAACAGTACAAAAATATAAATCACCAATTTGACGTTTGGCATCTTGCAAAATCAATCAATAAAAAATTGTCGGCTGCAGGTAAAAAAAAAGAATTGCAAGGTATTTCACAGTGGTCCAAGTCAATCAGCAACCATCTTTGGTGGAGCTCAAAAACATGTGGAGGGTCGTTGGAAATTCTACTGGAAAAATGGCGGTCAGTAATGCCACACTGTACAAATGTTCACCGATGGAACACGAACCAACATTTCCACAATTGTGAACATGGCCATTTGTCCACAGAGGAGGCACGGAAGAAGAAGTGGTTGATTCCTTCATCACCCACTCACAAAGCCATTGAAAAGATTGTATTTGATAAAACTATAACAAAAGCTTTGAGTGGACTCACGGAATTCTGCCACACAGGAGATTTGGAGGTGTTCCACAATATGTGCCTAAAGTACAGGCCAAAACGATTGCATTTTGGCATGGAGGGCATGATAAATCGGACTCTTTTAGCGGTCTTGGCACATAACCATAATGTTGGCCGTCAACAAAGTAGGACGACCGGAACTTTAGGGACGCTTCGCTACAATAAGGCCTTCACTAAAAGAAGTAAACAATGGGTGATCAAACCAGTGTTTGAGGATATGCAGTATGAGTTTATTGAGAAACTTATTGTTGACGTCCTAGATAGGCACATAAATGGAGCTGTGAACGAACCTGTGCAGGGGACAACTGCATTGCCACCCAACATTGCATCTGTTCCATGTCCACCTAAAGAAGAACTCATTGAGAAATACACATCACGGTTTAAATGATTGTAATTTGATTGTCTGTTCTCTCAAGTCTCCTCATGTCGCAGGCCCATTGAATATGTGTATCTATGTATTGTGTAAATAAAAGTGATTGCTCAGTGTACATGCAATGTGTCTCTCCACCCTTGCCCCTCCCTTCACCGTGCAGTAGTGCGAACCACCCGGGTGTCACCTGTGACTTTGCTCTGGAGTCTCCTCATGTCGCAGGCCCATTGAATATGTGTATCTATGTATTGTGTAAATAAAAGTGATTGCTCAGTGTACATGCAATGTGTCTCTCCACCCTTGCCCCTCCCTTCACCGTGCAGTAGTGCGAACCACCCGGGTGTCACCTGTGACTTTGCTCTGGAGTCTCCTCATGTCGCAGGCCCATTGAATATGTGTATCTATGTATTGTGTAAATAAAAGTGATTGCTCAGTGTACATGCAATGTGTCTCTCCACCCTTGTTCATTTGCGCATTAAATTAAACCAAACAGTAATATAAATTATTTTTCAATAAATATAGAATCTCTCCGTATTTATGGTTCTGTGTGGCTGCAAAGCACGCAGACAAAATGCAAAGATGGAGTGTAAATTTCAAGTCCTGTGAGAATGCCTTACACTGAATGTAGCTAACTTGGAATGTCTGCTCGTTCGAAGTGAAGGTCAGCTGCTTTGATTTTTTCTCGGGTGCCAGAATGGCCCACGACTCAGAATAAGGTTCTATTGTATTTTGACCTTGACAGGCCTGGACCACGTAAGAAACGATAATGAATATAATTTCAGAAACGAAAGCCATTTCATGTTCGTTCATTAGAAGAAATAACGTCGGCATAGAAGGAGTGGTATTTCGGGGCTGCCCTACGCACAGACGCAATGGAAAATGCAAATATAATGTAAGTAACTCTTTAGATGAGTTTATACCGCAATTTAATTACTATACAGTTGCTTTAAAGACGGGTTAAGTTGTACTTGTTCGTTCTATGTGGCATGTTGTTTTGTACCGCGCACTATCTTGGGGAGAACCGTCTACTTGGCCCCCTTCCCGCCCCTACCTGCAAGGCTAAAAACCTCGGGGTCATCTTCGACTCCACACTCTCCTTCTCTCCTCATATATCTGACGTCTCTAAGAAGTCACACTACCAGCTGCACCTCCTCAGAGGTATTCTTCCCTTCCTCTCCTTCCCCCAGAAGCTCACTGTCTCCCGAGCCCTGGTTCTCTCTAGGCTGGACTACTGTAACAGCCTCTATCTTAATCTGCCTGCCTCCACTCTCCGCCCTCTGCAACTTATCCAGAACAGAACTGCGAGACTTGTCCTTGGCCTCAAGCGGGCCCTTTTTATTTATTATTTATTATTTATTATTTTATTACGCTACTTACCTTGTACTGCACTTCCCCCCCACCTCCTCTCCTTGCACTTTCTCCTTTTCCCCTTACCTCTGCACTTGCGCGATCTGAATGACACCTGGCCTAGTAGGATCGTTTGTCTGTCTTCCCCTTGTTCCCCTCCCTCCCTGCCTCGTCGCGCCTTGAAACACTTGTGTATAGGCGCGTTACAAATACCATATCATATCATATCATACTTTTACGGAAGCACCTCAAAACCTTTGCTTCTGCTTTCTCTCTCCCTCTCCCCTGCTACAACTGGTCCACTGTCTGCGATCTCGGTCCTGGGCCCTTCCACTCTCCACCTGCACTCCCTGTCAACCCCTGCACTGGGGGACTGTCTCAGTATCCTACAGCCCCCCTTGACGTATAAAACCCAGTTGCACTGTCCTAGCTATGAAATAATTTCCAGACCTAATATATAAAATGAATAATTTTAATAAAGATCTGATGGTGAGACTAATTTCCTTTTTTTATGTTTTTCAAATAGATACATCGTCCATTATTGTCTGTGTCACGAGTACCAGACACCGGCGGATGGGTTTTTTAACCGCCAGTTGCTTCTCCGCGTGAACAACGTTAGCACCCTGACCATTTTGTGGGACGATCGCCAAGTACAAGTATGCCCTTACGCGGTACTAACGGCTAGATGCAACATACAGACCGTTGTGGTGCCCTAGTGCCTCGTTGTTGGAATAGCCATGCGATTATCAGTGCGACCGAAGAGCTTATTTTATCGTAAACCAACACCATGTCTACTGCACACGAACATCGCTTGCCTCAAGACGAAATATTTTGGATCGAGAGCAAATAAAAATTCATTTATCTAAGACCCTGTGTACAGCAAAGGAACATCGTGTGCCTCGAAACGAACTTTTCGGAACGTGAACAAATAAAAATGCAAATCGCTGAATATTCTCAAAACATTTGATGTCAAATAAATTTACTTTACCAAATTTACAATCTTGCGGTTTAATTTAAAAGTACAGTTTCATATTCCCAATTGTGGCGCGCTGTGTTGTTTGAGCTCATCTGTGTTGATTTCCTGGTTCTGTGTGGAGTCGCGTATAAGACGCCTGGGCGCGTTTGCCTACGCAGCTCAGTCACGTCACGGATAGAGGCGGGGAATATGAATGTTTTGATCAAGTCTGTTTCAGGGGCGGGGGATTTGATTTAGTGCCGCAAAAGCAGGTGAGCCAGGGCGATGCGGCAAGTGATAGGATTATCATAAAATGGCGGCTGATTTCGAGTGCGTTAATGGACGAAAAGTCGGGTAAGGTCCATAGGAAAGTTTTCCACGATCTACCGAGTTATGCTTAAAAACACATGGCCGAACCGTAGGGACAATAAAAAAAAAGTCCCGGAACTCTCCTTTAAGTCGAAACTTGATTCTTAACATTGAAGCCCAGATGGAAGAAGAAGGCTCTGCTGCTGCTTTTCTTCAATGCAATCCGCAAGTGGTCGCGTCTCCAAGAACAGATCCAAGAGAGAACTGGCTAGGAGACCTCTTCAACAGCTACCAGGAATATTGTGCACCAGCTTATCTTCTTCAAGCGCCCTGGAATTCATTTCTCGAAAGACTGCTAACCGGAGACAGGGTCTTCCAAGAACCTGAAGTGAATCACCCGGACATCAAAGTCCATCATCGTCCACCAGGATTTGGAGGTTTGACGTAACCGCTGGAAGCCCGTCGATTTGTGTTGTCCACAAGTGGGGACCGTTTGATGCAGTGCTGCTCGACGACTGGAGCCGCAAAGCTTCACCTTGGCCTAAAACACTTTGAAATCAAGGACTCCCTTGCCGTCACCGTTGACTGCTTTGTGCCGCCGGAGAAAGTCGAGATCACTGACGATCCGAGGAGAATCTGCCGGTGGGCTTCCCACCACCCAAAGTCCACAAAGACACTGCTGAAGATCCAAAAGCCAGCCATGTTCGAGTCCTGATAATCGACGCTAACGATGACGACCCGACGCCCTTGCTGTGTCTATGTTCTTCATTGAATCTTCTTTGCGGCAAAAAACTCTCATCATCGAGGTGCAACGCATGCCTCGTCTTCGCAGGACATCCACGACTGATCATCGATGAGCACCGCAAAGGCCGAAGCGGTTGTCTGAACGACATTGTTCACCTTTTCTTCGAGGAATCGCGATGACCCGTGGCTCCCGCTTTAAAGGGAATACACTCAAGAGGGATACATCAGCAAACCGTCGAAGGACCCTGCTAAACTCAAGTACATTGGGGTAGTAGAAATTTAAACGTATATGGACTGGGCTTGTTAATACACTTTATTTACAGGTTGCCCGGTAGGGGGGATCCTCACACAGAACTGTGTCTGGAGTTAGGGACCCCGAATTCTGCCATTGTTTAACCTAACTTGTCTTCCTTCCAATCTCTATTGTTGATTCACATTACTGTTTGATGTGTATGCCATTGAGACAGTTTTTTTGTCAGCAGTTTGTGCATTTTAAAGTTTTTTAAAGGAGCCAAGAGTTAACTGTAGTACCACATAGACATTGCAAATATTTACCATATTAGAATTGCCAGAGTACAAAGTGTGTTATTGATTGTGCATATATTCTGAAACTTATTTATATAAAGAACTGTGTTATCACCTAACATAGTGTGTGGACATGCCTTTGTGGGGGCTTGGGGACTACACTGTACTTAAGCACACGCCCACATCTCCTCCTCAGAGCTAAAGCCTTGATTGCTCGTCCATAGGTACCCTATAGAGAATCTTGGCTTGGGTGCTCTGTGCTTCCACTCTGCCATATAGAGGGCAGGAGTACATAAACCCCCCTCCAGTGTTTACAATCACCTTAACATCACTTCTGCTAAAAGGGGATAGTCGGTGAGTGTGAAAACACCATAATTGTTAGTGTCATGGTGGGTTTAAAAATGCATGAACAAAGTCTCCTACCAAAAATGTGACAATAGAAAAGACCATGCTAGCTAACCAGCCATATATACCCAATGCTCCACAGAAGCCATCACTGAAAGTACATCTTCATTTCAGAGGCACTGAGCAATATATTGTGTATATGCACAATTCCTCAAAAGCATGCATTTTGTTATTGAAATGCTCTGTCTTTTAGTGAGTATTGGTGATGTAGTTGCTAGAATTAGGTTTTTGTTTTGAAGTTCAACATGGGAAATTTAAACTTGCTTAAAATTATATTAGTTATGTTATGTTTCTAAACCTCTGCCATTATCATTGTCTCCATGCGCTCACGTGACTCTGTAAGAAAAGTTGGAAAGGTTGATTAGCAAGGGAGAGAGGGATAGGATAGAGGTTGTACTCCTCGGTTGATGTGTGAAGAAAATTGAGAAATGGGTGTCTGTGCATGTGACTTTTTAGGTCTGCATGTTTTGTGCACTGGACTTGTTGTCTCCGGAAGGGTGGTGTCCAGTGTCTGGGTTGTTTGTTGTCTGCAGGTATTGCATGTATTTGGTGGGTTGTTTCACTAGCCCTCTGGGCATGTGTAGTACGTAAGAGCTGTGGGGATGTGGAAAAGAGAAGAGGAGTGGTACTCATGATCTCTGGACGGGTGGAGTAGTTTTATTTTCGGGTCTTCATTCTGTATTTTTCTGTGTTTGTTTTGCCTCCAGGGGTGTCGTTTGTAGAACCAGGTCTGTAGTCCTTTCCTGAATATTAGGTAGTCTTCTGTCGTTCTGATTTCTTTTGGTATTGAGTTCCATTGTTTAACTATCAGATAGGAGAAGGCAATTCCTCTGAATTTCCTTTTCTCATAGTATCTAGTTTAGTTGAGGAGTAAGGAGGAAATGCACCTTCATGGTGGCTGTGTGAAGGAAAATTCAATAGCATGTGGTAAGTTTGAGAGTTTTTGTGAGCTTTGGGTACCTTTTGATTCATTTTCATCTTCTCATGAGTAACACTGAGGTATCAGCTAGACTGTTTCCAGCTTCAACACTGGCATGTGTTAGCAGTGTGATGTGTTATCCACATTAGTGATTTTGTGGGAAGAATTCTCTTTTTAACTGGAAAATATTTTGTTCACATAAGGAAATCTCCTGATAACTGGGGATCACAGAACAAACATCTCTTCAAACTCTGCTAAATCAAAACAAATGTTGTGCACATGTTTATTCCTCATCCCCTCTGTCTTTCATCATCTGAATCCTCGTCCCTTTCCATCATTAATAAGCACATCCTCAACCCTCATTAACATGCCCATCCTGACCTTGTACCACATTATCACAAACTGGCAAGTGGTCCATGGGCCTGTAAAGCAGAAAATCCCAATGACACATTGCTCAGAAGCACACATATAACATTGAATATGACATGTGCTAGGATATGAAAAGAAATGACTTTAGTACTAGAGGTGGTGTGTGATAAAGCATATCAGAAATCATGAAATTTAGTGAAACATCTTCATTTAAGAGACAGTTAAGTTTAGTCAGTTAAATTCAACAAACTTCATAAAATTCAGTAAACAAAACATTAGTCGTAGTGGTCTTAAAATGATGGATTCATGGAGAGAAACCCCCTCAAATTCAGTAGCTATTGGCAGCTACACCACCTTAAATCATTGGTGATATCACTGATGACATCACACATGACAACACATAGACATCATTGATGACATCACTGGAATCCAGTGAATACTTAAACCATCAATACAGGTAAACCAATGTAAAAAGTAAAAACACATATTTTTGACACGCTGTAATGTATGAACCATGTATATGTGATTTTAACGAATAGAAAAACAACCACATTTTATCTAAGAATTTTACTGAAAAAATACAAACTTTGTATTTTTTTATTTGGGGGGGTTTACCTCCCAATCCCCCATTTCCCTTTGTTTATAATTCCTCCCCAAACTCCTCCTCACCTGCTTCAACGCCTTACCTCACATTATATTGTGAAAAATTCTGTATTCTTTTTGTTAGAAATGTTTAGATATAAATGTTGTTCGTTATTTTCTATTCCTTTAAATCACTGCATACCATATGAACCATTGGGGAAGTTACTCCAAACTTTCAGTTTGGAGACAAACATTGTTTGGACAAAAGTCATTCTGATGTGCCCATGTTTCATGTTGAACTAGTTCAGCACAACACAATCTTTAAAAGTGTATATCCAAACACAGCGAAGATATGCACACTAAAGAAAATGGTGCTGGAGACGGGATACAAACCTTACATTCCATAATTATTTTCAGCATAGTAGCAATAAACCAAGAGTGTCAATTTAGAGCTGCATCAGAAGAAGACATAAATACCCATCGGTGAACAGAAAGTTGTTAAACAAAGAACAACTTTTTCCTTTTTCATTATATCGCAGACTTCCGGCTTAACATACCTCTGTGATCCTTTGGCCTCACAGATTGCCGTATTGGAGTATACCGATATTCCACAAATAGTCTGTGAACATAGGACATTACACACACACACGCACACACTCATGAAACTTCTTGTATGACTACCTCAGAGAATACCACATGCGACAGTCCTCAGAAGCAGCACATGCCCCAAAGACCAAGACAGTTGTATTGCCACTAAGAGGAAGTCCTCTTCATCACCAAAGACATGTTATTGTGACAAGAGTGTTTCTCTTTCCTGTCTCCTCCCCAATTGTGATTATTTACATTCTCCATTGGTTTTCTATGTGAGTACACTGGACTCCCATTAAGAATGGTAGCATTCATTTTCAATTGGCTTTGAAAGAGTTGTATATGGGGGTACAATATTGTGTGTTGTATTCTTCCCATTCCTGAGGTTCCATAACATTAACATGTTATATATTTCCGTTTTCTTTAGCTGTGACACCTCTGCTGATAATTTCAATACTTGATCTAAACTTGGGCGCAGCGTTGCTCCTGAATGACACCCTTGAGGGTCTTTACAAAAATAGATTGAGGAGTTGGCTTCAAACGTCAATTGTCAGGATAGAACACAGGGGGCATTTGTTGTGGAAAGAGGTAGAGGAGGACAAACCTAAGGCTGCAACCCAAGCCTTCCATTTCTTCCAACTCTGCGGTCTCAAAAATCACTGCCAGTACTCCATGAACCGGGTATGCAGTAATAAAATTGTGGCAAAAATGTTGCCTTTACAAAAAATCGAGGCAAAAATGCTGTGGTTTGACCTGGTAAAGGTGTAACCCATTATACCATTTGAGGCGATCAAGGGTTGCGGGAGTGCACAATTGAGGTACACAATTATCAATAACAAAATGCATGCTGAGTCAATATATGTATGAACAAATAAAAAACAAACAATAGCAATATGTGTGTGTATTCTGCCTGTCTGCTCTATTGTTCAGACTTGTAGGGATGCAAATAATGCAACGTCTAAATATCAGAGGGTAGAGAACCTTTAACCCCCATGTGATCAAGCTGTTGCCATCAGCCCTAGCTTTCAGCGCATGGCCCAAAACAGCCCAAGCACCTCCATTATCCTGCATAATGTTCTGGACTGTTGTACATTGCAGGGGGCACACAGGAGAAGTGGCACCCCCTTCCCTCCTGTTCAGACTATACTAAGTAGTACAATATGGCATCACTGACTGGGTGTTGATGACAGTTTTACATTAGAAAATCTGGCCAGACCTAGGTCGTGCAATACTGATTTTCATCATGGCCCAGCGACTATATATCGCAACGTTTAGTACAGAGTAAATATCCTTCCATTGTTTGATGAACACCTAACAGAATGTACCCTATGAATGCACTTGCCAGATGTTTCCACCCCCAGTCCTGTGACCTTCAATCTCTCCTTCTGACATGTTTTCACCTGAGTGGTAACTCCCCTGCAGTATTGTGCATTGTAAGGTGTTGGGATGTTTTACTGCATACAGTTGTCATCGTGGTCTCTTGTTTTGTGCAGGATTTGCGAGGAATTCAGTGACTGACTGAGCACTCATAACATAGTATTCATTATCACTTACTTATTTGGAAAAACATGGATAAGACTGGCATTGCAGGAGCTCAGCTACATTCATATGATACAGGATAACATAGTCATAGCCGCCTCATTCAACTAAATGACCTCTGGAAAGACCTTATAACTGACCCTTTTGTATCGCAGCAAACACCTTTCAAAAGTACAGCCAACCTGATATGTGTGTTGTTCACCAATAGGTCACCCATGTTTGTGGGATGATGAACACGCCTCACATTTTATCTGAACATCACATAGACCATTTTGATTGGATTTGGGTACTGAGACTCAGGAGGAATTCTGTCCCAAAAAAGACCCCAGTTCTCAATGAATGCTGCAGCTGAGAATTATTTGGAGCATAGTCGATTATTGTTTGGGTGTTTTGTGCAAACATTGTTCCCACATGTAGAACCACCAGTGCCCCTCAAAAAGTGTTTCCTTGATTATGGCTCTGCTTTTCTAAAACTCTTGCTTGAACACATGTAACAATGGGACACTCACATTGTTGCTCTCAGTTCATTCAATTACTTTATTGCGTTTTATCAGTTTTTAACATGTCATTGTACAGCTAACGCTCATATGATTACATGTTTTGGAGAAGAACTTCTTTATCACGTGCTGAAACCAAACAAACTAGATTGTGTAGTTCAATTTAAATCACATACAGCATCCTTCAGCAGCAGAAACATGGCCCCACATTTGATAACAGCAACAACATAAAAATCCCAGGTTGAACTCATAATGCTGTTCATCACGAACCAGGAAGTGCAAATGCTGTCTTGAGAAAATATGGCTACTTAGAAACATTACATCAATTAAAAGGAGAACCATGTTTCTTCAAAACACGTGGTCAAACAATGAAGAGATACTTCAATTCAGGTGCCTGTATCGCCTGACTCTCAGATTAAAAAAAAAGACATAGTTGGGTTCATTCTGGAAAAACATTTTAAAATTGACATTCTTATATGATGATGTTGATAGTCATGAAGCCCAGTGCATGCTCTCATTCACCCTCAGGGATTCGTGTTAAGAAATAGAACTCGTACAGTTCACGTTTAGCAAGGGTGAATGCTAATCAAATATCTCAAATGAGGAATATTTAGTCACTTCACGTTTTTAATCCAAATATCACTTTTGTATATTAAAGACTGTTTATTTAGAATATCCTTTAGTTTGACTGATGTACAACTTAAATTAATAGCTCACATATTCTGTTAATAATGCAGCATAATGCCTTAGTGTATCATGGCTCCTTGTATAATATGGCTGCAGCATGACAATATGTGCCCTTTCAGAAAAGTATTTCTAACTTTCCCTCACTAGACTCTATCTGGACAAACCCCCCAACTACACATCCATAATTCTGTGACAAAGGTCTGCAACTATTCGCAAGTGGCTGTGAGACAAGTGGCATAAAATGAACAAGACTGATAGAAGTTCTCATCACAAGCCACTAAACCCAACACTCACCCTCTTTGCTTGGACCTGCCCCGTGAGCATGAGCATTGTCTGTGATTCCAACCTCTGCCTTAGCCTGCAGCTTAACTTTGTGGTCAAGTGCAGCTTTACACATGAATATAGAGAGCACTTCAACCCTTCTTCCTTCCTTATCGACAACCTATAACACTTCGAACACGTGGCTCACATGGTGGTTGGTCATTGTTTCGAAAAAATAATGTCGAAAAAAAAAATGTCCAATTCCATTTTTTTAAATTATATATTTATTTTGGGGTTCGGGATAAAAACAAATGGGTAAAACAAAACAAAAAAATAAAAAAGGGGCTTGGGGGAACCCCCCCATTTCGAAAAAAAAATGCATTAAAAAAAAATTCGTCATTTTTTTTTCGACATTCTTTTTCTCGAAAAAATGACTTTCGACATTATTGGTTTCTACATTATGACTATAAACCGGCTCACATTCTCATCAGCCCCAAGAAACCTGTATGCATAGCATCCCTCCTTTGGCTTCCTGTAACTAAATGCATCTCAGAGAACACAGGGCCGACAGAGCCTTGAAGAGCATAGGCCTCTGGTTCATCTCTTTGTAACCCCAACACTATTCCGAGTCAATGATCATTCACTCTTCCTCCACTCACAATCTGCCTAGCCCGAACTTCAACAAATCCAGCTCCAGTGGTTCAACCTTCTCTGCCATCACTTCCCAGCACTAAAAATGCCTTCATTCCAAGATCCAGTACATCCAGGACCATCCGACCTTCTGCAGAGTTACGAACACGTGGCTCTTCCAGCAGTCATTTCCCATACTCCTTCCTTATACCCGAATCAGCCACAAGTCGTTCAACATAGTAACAACAATAATAAAGTCATTTATGTAGAGATTTTGCAAACACACTTACATAAAACATATATTATTATTATTGTTATTATTATTATTATTATTATTATTATTATTATTATTATTATTATTATTATTAGATAATTATAATATTTCAGAAGGATGAAAGGCTGATCTGGCTCTGCCAGAATTGGAAGTCAACTCTGAATTATTTGAAAGTATAAAGGACTTCTTTTGTTGGCTTGTGTCTTAGATGGAATAGAACCATTCAGTGGCTTATCCTTGTAATAGCTTTCTAATGTGGTACACTATTCTGTATATTATCCCAAATGCAAATGCATATCACCATTATTTTCAACAGTCTTTAACTATATATATAGAGTTTTATGACAGGGGTTTCAGGTGACTTGTGTATAGGCGTGTTATAATGCCATATCATATCATATCATACATCAAAAGCATATGTATGTATTAGCAAGCACAATAGAAACAGAAGTAGAAATTACCTGTAAATTTGAAATACCAACTGCAGCCACCATTCCAAACATCACCATGAACATCCCGCCGATAACTGGTTCTGGAATGCTGATGAAAATAGATCCAAATTTTCCAAAGAAGCCCAGTCCTATCAGGAGGAGACCCGTAGTCTGCAGAACCAAACGACTCCCGACCTAAAGAGAAGAAACAAGCATTGGCAAAAGTCTTTCTTGTGCTTCTGTGTTTTAAGTTTCCTGCAGCGGGTATTATAGTCCAAAGTCCTTATTCCCTTCCTGCATAATGTGTGTGAAAACTGTTAATTATTGAAATGGACATTTAGCATTTGAACGCACTTAGTTCATGGATATCATCTAGGTCTCTAGTGAAACTTGTTTGTATATTTATATGAAAAAGTTGTATAGCTAATCAAGCTAAACAATCACTGTAGAACTGTGTCTGAGAAGACACAGGTCTTAGCAGATCCTAGAATGATATATTGAGTGACATAAAAATTGATAAAAAACACACTTTTTTATAACAATTCTCAAAGATGGCAGAATGCGACATGAAACTCTTCATATAGTGCAATATTATTATTGAGAACATGATTTTAAGCCAATATGGCATACAATATAAAGCTTGTTTCGAATGATAACATCATACAATGCATGAGAAGCTATTACTGTTATCGTGAACCTGCCTTTTCTTATTTATTTACTGCTTCTGATTAGAAGAGACTCACCTTGCTCATCTGGTTATAAGATCGAATGTTGCTAAGGAACTAACATTTTGTAATGTAAGCTTGCATATATGCCGTCTTTATTACCACAAAAAGGTAAGCTGGATTCTATTGTATTCAATTACAATCCCGGATTAATAGGAAGCGGTTATATCAGTCCCTCTACTATGCATGTGACTGAATGCAGATGCTGGAACATATTTTGGGTCCAAGAATTGACCTGTACCGTCTGTTCTTCTGAACACTCTAGTAACGCAAAACTGTAAGGGATGATGCTTGTACTGGGATGGAGGGAAGGAGGAAACATAGGTGAAAAGGAAAGCCAGTTTAACACCTTTGGATGTATTGAGACTCTCAAAGAGGACACAAGAAGCATGGGAGTGCAAGGGCAGCAGAGTAAATCCGCTTTGAGGGTGATTGGTCAGGAAAGTGACTCTAGGCCAGTGCAGGAAAATATGGATATTTAAAGGTATTTTGAGTGCTAGAACTTTGTGTGACCAGGGGGAGCCTGCGATAAGATCTCAAGTGAGGGTGCCATGGCACAGACATCTGTGAAATATTTGAGATCACGAACAAGAGAGAAGTTAGGTATGTGCTGACTGTGAGAAAGTGTGAAGCAGAGAGAGCGTGAGAGCAGTCTGTGCAAGCCTTCGATGGATGAGGAATACTAGGATAGGCGTGTGCTAGCATGCAGCATTAGAAGTAGAGTAGGGGTCATGTGAAGGAGCCTAGAGCAGTAGGGAGATCCTGCTGAGAGCATGCTGGAGCTTGAACCACGAGATACAGTCGTGCTGAATGTGAAGGATTCTCGTGAGCTTGAGAAAGCATTGGTCGGAAAAGGGAGTCCGGGTAAGTGTAAGAGGGACAGGGACTAGACAAAATTGAAAAGAGCAATTGAATCAAATTTAAGGGAGCCCACACCCAGAGAGCACATTACGATCCAGATGTATTGCACATGATCATGCTTCTCCATGTGCATTTATACTTGTTGGCTTGTAGGTGTCAGCTGGTGGAGTCACACCTAATAGTAATGAGTGTGGTGAGGAGAACATTGCATTGTGGCTTTATGCACACTGCTCTGGTTTTATCCCTCCTTCTTCACTCTCATGGGTTGTCGATTTGTTATAAGAACTTGCATGTCACTTCTTGACTTGAACTATGCTTTTGAGATTGTCTGGGTGTGGTGGTAAATCATTTTGAAACTAAAGATGTCTGTTTTCATTGGGAAAGACATGCATTGTTAGATGAAATGCTATGTCCTGTCTGAATGATGGTGTAGGGCTATGCTTTAAAATCAGTTTGCAGTGACTTGGATCCTGGATTTAACCGATGAATTATTTGATTTGTCTATCCGAAGAATACTGGCTGCAGGTATACAAGGGGACTTTTTGCTGTTTAAAAACAGATACATATATTACATTATAAAATATACAGTTGAGTGTGAAACGAGTTGTGTGTGGGTCGCGCTTACAGGCGACCTGCCTCTGTTTTTTTTACTGCCTTCCAGCCTTATTTTTTATTGATGTCCTTTTTTTGTATGACATATTAAATAACTTTTAGACCTACATTTTGCTGTGAGCTGTGCTTCTTTTTTCTATGACCATGGCCTTCTAATCGGCCGCGGAGAGTACGGTTCATTTTTCCTCTTTCTCCTTTCTACATATATATATATATATATATATATATATTCAGTAAAAAAACGGTTAAAGGGACGTTATGGTTAAGTTTTGCTATTAAAAACCTATGAAATTCAGTAAAAAAACTTTGTTAACGGGACATTATGGTTCCAAGTAAAACCGAAAAACCCCTGAAATTCGCCAGTTATAGTAAGCTAAGCAACCATAACTTGCGCCGCCACCGTGCACTGCTAAGACTAACACCCAGGCCATCAAAGATGACATCACAAATGTCATTGATGACATCACTGATGACATCACATGTGCATTTACTTTTAATGAAAAGTCTGTACAAGGGATTCTTATTGTAATGTTAACATAAAAGTGTCAAGGATCATTGGAATAAATATCATGAGGTACGTAGTGCATTAAACAATGCATTCATCTAAATAGAATTCTATTATGAAGATTTTTCTAATATACTTAGGTACACAAGTAGAAACATAGGCATAGTGTGCAGCAGATATGATGGAGGTATAATATTAATTACCTTGCTATGTTAAATACTAAAATTATAAATGCTTTCTTATTAGAGTTTTGCGTACTGTGAAACATGTAATAAGTAGCTAATAAAACCCACTTACTACATAATTGCATTATTGCAAAAAAACACAAAAAGACAACAACACATACACATATGAGCATATACAGGGAAAGTGAAGTAACCAAAAAAACAGCAGTATTACCAGACAATCTTCATAACCTAACTGATTATCTTCATGCACAGAAATGATTGCTCTGCTTCAAAGCTACTACCTCCCTATGTATAACTATCACATGATGTGACTGCACCCTAAAGAAAGTAATGTTAATACAAATATGAGCATATCCAGAGAAAGTACAGTAATAGAAAACAGCAGAACAATAACAACGTGTTGATAACCTTACTGATTATCTTCAT
The DNA here is from genome assembly GCF_040938575.1 of Ambystoma mexicanum. Classification (NCBI taxonomy): domain Eukaryota; kingdom Metazoa; phylum Chordata; class Amphibia; order Caudata; family Ambystomatidae; genus Ambystoma; species Ambystoma mexicanum. The sequence goes on from NC_090936.1 coordinate 864,979,997, forward strand.
ACACAGAAAGCATTGCTGTCTTTCAAGTGTGTATTTTCACTATGTATATGTTTCATATGCTGTGAGTGGACCCTAATTGAATTATTGTAAGAACATATTTGAAGTATAAGTCTACAAATATAGTACTTTTTGAATTTTTTGTTCCTATTACTGGCTGAGATATATCAGTAAAGGAAAAAAGGGCGAGTCATAAATGTGATGTCATCAGTGATGACATCAATGACACTTGTGATGTCATCTTTGATGTCCTGGGTGTTAGTCTTAGCAGTGCACGGTGCTGGTGCGAGTTATGGTTGCTTAGCTTACCATAACTGGTGAATTTCAGGTTTTTTTTGGTTTTACTTGGAACCATAACGTCCCTTTAACAAAGTTTTTTTTACTGAATTTCATAGGTTTTTAGTAGCGCAACTTAACCATAACATCCCTTTAACAACCTTTTTTTACTGAATTTCATAGGTTTTTAGTAGAGCAACCTAACCATAAGATCCCCTTAACAAAGTTTTTTCATTGAATTTATAAGGTTTTTATTAGTCCAACTTAACCATAACTTCCCTTTAACAAAGTTTTTTCAGTGAATTTCAAAGGTTTTTATTAGTGCAACTTAACCATAATGTCCCCTTAGCAACATTTTTCATTGAATTTCATAGGTTTTTATTAGTCCAACTTAACCATAATGTCCCTTTAACAAAGTTTTTTCAGTGAATTTCATGGGTTTTTACCAGTGCATGCTATTTTCGTACAACTTACTGATATCATACTTACCCAATATAGCAATATTTGAGTCCAATTTACAAAGTTCACCTTAAAACTCTGCCATTTCCCACCTTCTAGAATCATTTTTAACACTTCTATACATTTTTTGCAAATATTTCAACTAGTTTTGCATTCGTAGATGTCTACGAACATCTGACTTCATTGCAAACCTTCCAGACAGTGCGAGATGACCATACGCTGGCGCGCAGGATGATGACGTGTCAGAGAACCCGTCCGCACTTCACGATAAGATCTGTGCTTCGCGGACAATTCGGAACTGCATTTTCTACTGATATAGGAACTGTCAACTTCAAAATTTCCATTGCACAGCTACAACACCTATTCCTACTCATTATCCATTAACAATCTAGTACACAGTACATACTTTTAGCAAATCTACTACTTATCTTAAAATGACATCAGCTAATGCCATCCCTCCTCCCCAAGAGCCACCACCACTGCTGTAATCAAGGAGCATGAGAAACACTGCCCCCTACCTTAGAAATAACACCCGCGCAACATGTTCCCCTGTCTACCTACCCCTCCATATTAGTGTCTGGTGCTTCTTCCCTCATTTCCCTCCCCACCTTTTGTTCTTAGCTCTCCTGCCAAAACAAAAAATACATCCAAAAACAAAAAAAGTAATCTTCTTTTAGGAACCACCATTCACAGTTAAAAAATAGAACTAACAAAACACTTATGGCCTCCATCTACTTTTTATTTCTCAGTAAAGTACATAGACTCATTAAGATTTTCCAACATTTCCATTTGCATTTTGTGTTATGCTTATGGGAATATTGTGGCTTTCATCCTCCGTTCCAGGGACTGGAACGGTGCATATCAGCCGGCAGCCCAAGTTACCAGCCCAAACGAAGCGAGGGTGGATAACAAGGTCTCTGGACCATTAACAACCCATTTCAGCCCCTGTAATGGGGATGAAGGCCATTAGCACCCTAGGTTCCCAAAGCGGGAACCCGGGGTGCTAAAAAAAAAGATTTTTCTTACCACACCTGGACGCCGTGTAAGAAGCAAAATCCTTTAGTGAGATGGCCACCATGGAAAGGAAAAGCGCGGTTCCATACAGGGGCCCTCTTAGCTTTCCATGGCAGCCTACAGAAGGCAAAAAGAGAACTCTGTGACCATATTACCACAAGCACATTTTTCTTCCATTTGAAATCTATACCAATTTTGAATAACTTTACCACAAAGCCAGTCCCAGGAGGACATGGCCTCTTTAACCCCATGTTTTGTCCCTCATGGTCATGGCCAGTATCCAAATTGTCCAGATCATTACCTTATTCCATGACCGGGAAAATGTGGCCACTGCCCATGGCCACAGGCTACACCTCAGTCACCAAAGGTATATCACTATTTTTTGGACCTACATTATGACACTGGTCAAAAAATAAAACACAGGCACATTTTCAAAACCATGCTTTCAGGTCATTCTCAATGTTCCTTATACAAGTTTGCTGGAAATCCACCCATGTTTTTTTTTTCAAAAGTGTCAAATATATGCACAAACAATCGTCATATAACCTAGGTCCCACTTGACAATATCCATTAAGACTTTACGAAAACATTCATATCTAGATCTATAATCTTTTTGCAAACCTTTGTGTAAATTTGTCAAATGGCACCACATTTATAAGCCTTTACAATATTTTGGGACCCGCCCCTCTTGACAAAATCCCACCAAACTTCTCAATAACATTTATATCTAGCTCTATTATCAGTTTGCCAAAGCAAGTGTAGATTCGACAAATGGCACCTCATTTATGAGCCTTTACATTATTTTGGGACCCCCCTCTAGTTTTGCCCCCTCTTGACAGAATCCCACCAAACTTTACATAGAGCTGGTGAAGTAGATGTGTGCGTGCACAGTTTTCGTTTTGCTCGTGTCACTAACTCTGTTGCGGTCTTCACTGATACATGTTTCCTCCAACGCTTGTGCACAGACTTCTCTGCTGCATGAAATCTCCTATGCGCGTGTGCTTTGCTACATGAACTCTTCTATGCGTGAGCGTGGTCTACACCGCTACATGATTCCTTCAACATGTCTGTGCGGTCTTCGCAGCTACGTGTTTTCCACAACGCGTGTGCGTGGTCTTCGCAGCTATGTGTTATCTACAGCACATGTGCGCGGTCTTCACAGCTACGTGTTTTCCACAGCGCATGTGCATGGTGTTCACAGCTACATGTTTTCTACAATGCGTGTGCGTGGTCTTCGCAGCTACGTGTTTTCTACAATGCGTGTGCGTGTTCTTCGCAGGTATGTGTTATCTACAGCGTGTATGTACGGTCTTCACTGCCACGTGTTTTCCGTTAACACCTGTGCGCGGTCATCATTTCTGCATGTTTTCTTCAACGCGTGTCTGTGTTCGGATGAGGCACATGTGAGCTCGGATTCATCTGCTAAGAGCGCACATGCGAGTTTGAAAAAGAAAGTGTCTGTGAGTTTTGACTGGCGCGGTATATGTCAAGAGCAGGTGAAGAAGTTGTGCACGTGCACTTTACCATGTGAACTCTTCTACGGGTGAGCGTGGTCTACACCGCTACGTGCTTCCTTCGTGTTCGGATGTTTTTTAGTTAACACAGGTTTTTTTTGCTTCTTGCAGCGATATTCCATCCCATCCTCATCACCCCTCACCTCCGCAAAGATTATTTGATAAGTTTGACAAGTGCAATGTTGTGTTTTTTTATATGTTTTACCACGATGTCTGCAGACACCAGACGTGAATCCAAGATGGCAGGAGTTTTCAAAAATCTGACAACTTCAAGCTTCACCCCAGCCAATCAGAGAGCATGTTGCATGTCTACGGACATGACATGAGTCGCTTGGCCAATCCGTGTCCTGTCCGCGGAGCGAACAGGGAAGTGTGTCCGCGGAGTGGACATAGAGATCACAAATGTTTTTGCCTTACATTTTGGTTGTTTTAAAAAGAACCACTAGACGGATTTACACCAAATTAACAAAAGCACACTTTCGGGACCAAGCCGCCGCTCCTGCCGCACATTTGGTGAAAACCTGCCCAGCGGTTTTGGCTGTAGGCGTGAGCAAAGTTTTTTCCCATTATGTCTATGGAAAAAACAGAAGTTTTGGGACCCCCCCTACAACTTTGCCCCCCTGGACCAAACCTCACAAAAATTTGCAAATTCAGAGTGGGCCATATACTTTTTTTTGCAAAGTCTGGTGAGGATTCATCCAGGGGGGCGAAGTTATAAGCCTACCGTGGCTATGTAATATCATTGTTATGTGCATGTTAGATATCAGGAAAACAGTCAGCATCATTTTAAATGGGTGGCTTGTTAAAGGGAGGTTTAAAAGCGAGGTGTAATGCATTTACCCCTATGTTTAATGTGCTGTTCATTATGAAATGGTGACGAGAGGGAGGAGGGGGACGGTGCAGAAATAATATCTTCGCTGTGCAGTCCTCCACCCTATTGTCACTGTGTCTCATTGTTCACCTGCATGAGATTTTCATGCAGGCATACAACAGATGGATACCTATGGAATCCACCTTGGTCTTGCACCTGGTCAAGAACAGGCGGAATCCATTAGTTATTTCCAGGAGATGGAGTGGAAAATGAAGAGAGTAAACAGAAGTTTTTCTTTCTTTTTCTATATTCTTATCCGCTCCACCTTTAGATTTCTTATACAATTACCCACAATGCACATGTGAGGATCTCTGAATGGCTTCATAATCAAGGCCTGCAACATGTGCATTAGTGATTGAGGAATGTCTGATGAATTAAGTGATCCTCTCTGTTAGGCTGGAAGGAGGGAGTGGAGGGTAGACAGTCACATAGAATGCTCACGCCACAATCAAGCATTGCATGATTGTGGCAGTCACTAATTCATATCATCCGCATGGGATTCGTGTAATATCATTGTTTTAATAGAACTGTTTAGCAGGATTGTTTGGGCCTCATCACGAGTTTGGCGGTAACCCTTAAATCCGGCAGTCGCGCTATTACTGCCGGATTTAAGGGTCCACCAAATCAGGGCTTCGGCGGATTTCTCCCCAGCTCTGAGCTGGGGGGAAATCTGCCGAAAATTTGCACTCATACCGCCGGCGGGAAATCCGCCGGCGGTATTAGCGTGAAAATTCCCCATTGAGCCCAATGGGGAATGGGGCATTCCAGAATGGGCTCACTGGGGAATGGGGAATTCCATTACCGCCAAACCCGTGATCCGGTGCTAATAGCGCCGGGGGTTTGGCGGTAGGGCAGATAGCGCCGGCACTATTAGCGCCAGCGTTACCGCCCAACTCGTGATGAGGCCCTTTGTCTTGAAATGACAGTTATTTTCTTGCAATTTGGTGTCATTATTTAAGTGCATGCGAAATGTGTTTGAGTTAAAAACATAAAATAAAAGACATTAGCCTGTCTGTGTTTTGAACTCAACAGAACATATCTTCAATATGTGAGGCTGTGTGGGGTTGTCTTAAGGCAATTAAGATGACAATGTTATTTGCAGTAATTAAACCACAATTTAAAATGCCGCAATAAGTGCCTGCAGTGCAAGCTTCCGTAAAGTGATTTGCAGTGTCTATTTCAGATCAAGTTATCCCAATAGCTTCCTTGCTAGTAAATGACATATCTGTGCTGAGTAATGGCCTTTGTGTTTATTCTGCATGCCTTCTGGTGCATAATGTTAAAGCAAATTAAGCATTGGATGTTAAGTAGAGCATATGGTGTTTCAGCAGTCAAGGCAATTAAGAAGACACGTGCACAACGCCCAATGCCATCCATCAATACCTATTGAGAAATCAATATATGATATATAGAAGAACAAATATCAAAAAACGATGAGGAGTTTAATTATGATGTGCGGGTTCCAACAGTCGTAGAAATAGGCAGCATTGAGGGTTCTGTCATACTTTCCAAAACGTCTAGCGTAATGTAATTTCTACATGGTATAGGCATATTGTTAACTGGACGATAAAGCAGAGCATGATAGTTTCTTTTTTTTTTCGATTTGTTACCTTTATTCGGAAAGGAAATATCCATCAAAGTGCCATTTTTTACAATACAAAACATTAAACACAATTTACATTAATATCTGCATTGTTCTCGGTATCTTAAAATAGAATATATGTACAATAATAAAACCAATATCAGCGTATATAGATCCCAACCTTGGTACACGCATCCCACCCAACCTATTGCTCTACCAGTGTGTTGCTTATTCTAGTCCCTTCTTGAACGCAGATTTAAGAAATTTGGAGGCTGCTAGCACATATACTGGATGAGTGCAACATGCCATGGCTCGGATAGCTGATGGGGTTGGGAGCTGAACTAGGTGGTTCCAAACCAGGGCAAGACAATGCCCCCTTGCCCGGGAATGGGCCTTGCAAAAAAAGAAAAGATGCACCTCATCCTCATGCCCCTTGTAATGCTCACCTGACTCCCACGGAGGCGGTGGTCTAGTCTGGGTTGCTGTGGCCTCTTCGAGCGTGATGCGCAGAACTCACAACACCGACTGAACAGGACCCTCAATTCTTGCTTGTCTGGCCCGTAGGAATATCCTTCTGCAGATGAGAAAGGGGATTAACAGTCTGCAGAATAGTGTGCTTGCTCCCCCCTTTCCCCCTTCGTTCTTCTCTAACTTCCTCCGAAATCCCCGGTTGAAGCTCACCTTATGGTTTGAAAGGATGAACTCTCCATCCTGCTTCTGGTGCAGGGGCGCGTGTTTGTCCAGTTACTTCACTGGTTTTCAGAATGGCGCTGGCAAAATGCACTTGACTTTTCCGAGCGGAACGCCGTAAGTATGAAGATTACAAAAGTTCAAGTGTAGAGCCTCCTTTTCTGTTGCCTTCCTAACCTGTGATCTGTCCTTTATTTCAGGTGCAGAATGAAGGCGATGCGTTGAGGGATTGAATTGCCGATGGTAAACTCAGGTGAGTTAGCGATGGGGGCGATCCCTCTTAATGTCTTTATATTCCTCCAGTAATGTCTTTTGTCCTTTCCCCATAGGGGCCGGGGTGCGGTACCTGCCAACGAAGTGGCGCCGACCCGAAATGAGGAATGGTCCACCAACAGAAGACCGGTAAGTGTTATGGCGGAAAATTAGGCTTTCCTCATATGTTCCTTCTGCTCACCTTTTGTCTCTTCTTCTCTCCCCTAGGCGCAGAGATGTGGCGACCGGTGCAGACAGCCGCGGTGGAGCCAGAAGAACTCCCGAGGACAGGTGAGTGAAGCGCGGCGCTGCAGCGAGCAACGCAGTGCTTTTAAATGAAAGTCTTTTCTCAGGAACGCTGGCGAGAAGGTTCCGGATGCAGGTAAGAAGTTTGATAAAATTCTTGGTTTTCAACTTTCTCTTCTCTTCTTTCCTTACAGGTGTTCCAGGATCGAGGCGGGCATGGCTGGAGACCCGATGCAGGAGCAGACACGGTGAGCGTTCAGCTGCTTGGATGCAGAACAACGCGAAGCGTGAGCTACTGTCTGGGCGTGGCTTAAATAGCCCCCAAAGTAGTTCCAGGTAAGTATCCTTCCCTGGCCACGCCCGAGTGGCAAAATAGTCCCAATGAAAAAATAGTCCCTTTCAGGTCTCAGGGAGGCCTGAATCTTGCAGCATGGTCTGCATCAGGTAAGTGCACAAAACACCTTCCTTTATGTGCCTGGCACCTATGGTGCCAGGACTGATGTCCAACATGAGCCTGGCGCCAACGGCGCCAGGACAGAGTCCAAAGAGCCCCTATAAGCGGCCGCTGGGCTTTTACCCGGGGGCATGATGCCTGCTCCCGGGGGTGCAGGGCCTGGCCTGGTGCTCCGGGGGTAGGCATCATGACACCCCTTGCCACAAAGAGGGCATACGAACGAGGGGCAAGACCCACTCTTCCACTTAGCAGACTCATGGGCCAATGGGAGTAGGCCTAATAGAAACTGAACAAACTAAATTTTTAATTTTGCTACCATCGGAAGGTCCAGATATACCTCTGACCCCCAGATGTCCTGCAAATAGGCCCTAGATTTTTTCCCCCTTAAGCAATTATCAACCATCATACTCATGCCCATTCTCGAAGATATTCTTGACCACCCCCTTATAGGCACTACCTAACCTTGTGGGGTCACTCCATAAATCCCCCAGTCCAATGTTAAAAAGCATGGTTCTTACATGTCTGAACCAAGCAAGTTTCCTACCACCTGGCATTGAGAGAACCTCCTCCAAATCTTCTCTAAACAAAACTAAGGCTTTGATATTCCAAACACGCAGCCAATAAAACAATGGCTGCATCATAATAGCATATTAAATCTCAATAAGGCCAAATTCGCATTCCACTGGTGTGGAGGGTGCATTGGGGGGTAGACCGACCAATGATTTCAAAAATCTATTTTCGCTATCTGAATGACAGTGTCATCATTTGCAACCCATAAATCAGCACCATAGGTTATCCCAGGGATGGTCTGGGCCTGTTAAATCTTGAGGGGTACCGAAAGAGCCTCACCATCCAATCTTGTCACAAGATTCCTAATGAGGCCGCACTGACGCAAGTGCGAAAGTGAACACCTTGCTATCTGGTCCTGCCATTTTAGTTTATTCTAAAAGATCAACCCCAAATATGTGTATGAGTCCACTGACTCCAAGGGATGGCCATTTAAGTTGAAATTTGTCCGTACTCATGCCTTTTTCCCAACACCAGCACAATGCATGTTTTAAGTGTTGGAGTAATTAATTCTAAGGCCTTTTGCGGAACAAAGCTTATAAAACACATACAATTGATTTTGCAGGCCAGCCAGAGTCTTTGACAGCAAAACTGTGTCACCCGCGAACAACAGTAGACTCCATTTTCTATTACCCAACATTGGGCCATCCCTTGCAGCATCTAAAAATCCAGGGACTAGACTATTGATATATAGTAAAAATAGCAAAGGTGCTGCAACGCATCCCTGCCTAACCCCTAAATCAATAGATGCTGGATCGGTTAGCTCGCCAGACCCCCAACGTATCCGTGCTGTATTACCAGAATATAGTGACTTAATAGCATTACCTAGGGATGATGGAATGCCTAGTTCCTCTAGCACGGATCACAGAGAATCCCTCAAGACTGTGTCGAAAGCCGACTGTAGGTCCACAAATGCCAGATACAAACATTGTGAATTAATAAGCACGCATTTCCGGCATAAGAGGTCCATCCTAATAGCCTGGTCTACCGTTGAAATACCTGCTTTAAATCCCGCTTGCACATCGGAAAGGATACCTTCACTGGCAACACAGTCCTCCAGGCAGTGCAAAAGTAACCAGGGAACAATGTTTTGCCAGTGAGTCGATCAATGGGATTGGCCTATAATTGCTCAGGGAATCTCTGTCGCCTTCTATGTAGTGGAATAATAGTTGCCTCCCTCCAGCTACTTGGTGGGTGGTTACTAGAGAAAAATCCATTAAACAATGTGTTAAAAAAGCTACCCACAGCATGGGTTCGATTTTAAAAAGATCAATAGGGATGCAATCTGGGCCAGGGGCCTTTCCCTTTTTCGCTTTGGTCGATGCCTTTGCTACTTTAAGGGATGCAAACACATCAACGCTACCTTCGTTGTTGGAAAAAGGGGTTACCAGTGCCTGACTAGACATAGATAGCTTTCTGTGATTGTTTGCCACTGGTCCATGACCATACTGTAAAACAAGAGACTGAGAATGTATAGAGGTTATCAGTGTGTTAGAGATCACTCACTGAATTTAGTAGCCACAATATATATGTGTGTGTGTGTGTGTGTGTGTGTGTGTGTGTGTGTGTGTGTGTGCGCGTGCGTGCGTGCGTGCATGCGTGTGTGTGTGTGTGTGTGTGTTTCTCACCAGCATCCATTCCCGCTCCACTTAACTTGCTGTGATGTGAGGAAAGGGACAAGAAAAGGGTAATGGAGGGTAGGTGGTGACATTTTGTGCTGCACTTTCCTTGAATATTCTACACACCATTGGGCCCAAACAAATTAAAGGAATTAGTGGTGCAACTTTTGTCTTTTGTACCTGCTGGGTGTATACTTTGGCCATGTCTAGGTTTCGCTGTGCCCGGTGCAGAGACTGTGGCTATGTTCCATGCACAGCGATGCTTCCAGCTCTTTTTGCTGTACATGTCAGTAAAATATTTTTTTATATTTGAAAGGGAAATGTTTAATTATGTGTAATTATTTGTAACTTACAGCACATTTGTCAAAGCACTTGCCTAACACCAAATATAAAACGGTACATAATCCTACAAATTTAACCGAAAACAAGCTATACATTCTAACATATTTCATCAAAAAGAGGCAGACAGAGAGAAAAAATTGTCTTTATGTAACAAACACAAAATAGAAAGAGAAAACACTGACTCTGAAGAGGTAAGGTATTGAAATGTTTTAGAGCAGGCAAGGAAAATGCACGAAAAAGAGAGATTGAGCACAGGGCGTGAGATGAGTATACAGAGAGACAAAAGAGGATAGATAGATGGGTTGATGGATAGATAGATAGATAGATAGATAGATAGATAGATAGACAGACAGACAGACAGACAGACAGACAGACAGACAGACAGATAGATAGATAGATAGATAGATAGATAGATAGATAGATAGATAGATAGATAGATAGACAGATAGATAAGTGCTTGACTGTGAAGACATGAACAGGCTATGCATAAGAAGTGGAAAGGTGATGTGAAAGTGGAAGGTGAGCCAATGAAGAGAAGAAAGGGGTGATGTTATCGAGAATCAGGGCGAGACGTGGAAGAGAAGGCAGATAGAAAGAAAAAAAGATTGAAATGGGACTAATACATGGGCAGGGAGGACAACAAGAAGTGCCAAGCAATAGTCGGGAGGACTGCTAACTGGGGAGTTCAAAGGGGAAATAAAGAACCTCTGTTTGTGAATGATTAGGGTGAAGTGAATGGGAAAACATCCAAGTTGGAAAATGTGATAGGCATGCAGAAATAGTGGAATGAAGAGAATCTGAAAATGATGAAACAGAAAAGAAGAATTGTGTTTCATCTGCATAAAAGTGACACATTAGATTTAAAAAATATATCATATTTGAGAGGTGAGGTATAAAGGGTAAAAGTAAAGGTCCTAGTACCGAGCCCTGCGGAACTCCCTAGTGCAAGGGAATAGCTTCTGAGGATTGCTGTACCCAAGGTACTGAATAAGTTTGATCTGAAAGGTAAGAGGAGACCCACTGAAGGATAAAACTCAGGAACCCCAAGGTAGAAATAGTAGATACGAGGATAGAAACATCCACAATGTCACATGCAGCAGAGAGGTATAATAATACTATTATAGATGGAAGGTTAGAATGATGATCAGAGAGTAAGAATTTGTGACATGAAGGAGTGTTGTTTGGGCAGGATGAAGGGGGAAAATCAAGGTCTCCCACTGTGATCCCTCCTTCCCTTGGACAGGATATCCCAATACTTTATAAAGATATTCAAAGTTGTCTATATTTGTCTGTTTTGAAAATTTCATGCCGTTCATTCCATGTGGGCAAACGTTTGAAAGGGAAAAGGTTTGAATGCCCCAAAACTTTACCCCCAGATGAACTTCTTAAAACCTTCCAATATATTACACGTTTTTTTATATCATGTTTGGTGTGTTTTATGCATTTCCACCCTGGTAGTGTAAAAGTGACTTTTTCTCTGGTTTAAAGTTTTCTAATGTTTTTTTTTAGCGTATGAATGACCAATGCTTGCCGCCATTGGTTAGCAGAACCCAGCAGAACCCACAAATGATCTGCCGACCATGGATTTTTGCAGCACACTATCAGGAAATCCAAGTTGGCAGGCATGCCCAATTTATAAGTCTCACAATAATCAATACATGTCTGGATTTGGGTTAGCTGTAAATATTAGGGTATTTTTTTTCAAAAGAGCTCAACAGATTTTCACCAAACCTGAAAAGGATTTACAATTGGTGCAGGTGTCAAATAATTTCCTAGATTTGGTGTAATCCATCCTGCTGTGTTTGATGTAGATAAGAGCAAAAATAAACTTTAGTTTTTTCATGGAAAATTCCACTTTTGGGACATAGCCTTTCACTTTGCTCCCCCAGATGGAACGTCAAGAAATCTTCAGAAGAAATTCAAAGTTGCGTGCAGTCTCACAGAACAGCTTCCTATGGGGATTCCGAATGAACTATAATTTCAGAATATATATTTATTAAAGAAAAGCAACAGTGCATTTGCTTGCGCTGGGGATTGCACTCAAAAAGGCTCCACGCCTAGTGCGATTAAATGAAGCTTGCCGAAAATTCAATTATGAATTTTATTGCCTTGAGAGAACAAAGTTAAATGCAGTACAACGTGTTTTGTAACCAATCGGTTACTTGTTCACATACAATACGACCAGTGCAAAGTTCCAGTTTAAAAAGGAGAAGGCGAGTGGCAAAACTCTATGGCACTAGTGGATGCAGTCCATTCATTGTTTCTATGAGTTAGAGATGGAAAAAGGCTGCCGAATACAGTGGCCATTTTGGAATAGCTTTACAAGTGTCACAAATCATAACCTCATTCACATCTGCATGTATCTTAAAGTACATAGTGCACCACAACTGCTTTATTATTGGCAGATATGCCAAGTGGCCTCTGCCCCCCGTGACAATGGACTGCGTCATCTAGATCCTTCACCACAAACAATCACAATTCATAAAAGCTGCCACCATCAAAAAAGTGCAAAGTGCTTTATATATACAAAAAACAACATGTGCATGTAGAAAACTACAGCACAAGTTGAAGTGTGATTGTCAAATGGGATAATTAGCTGCACATTAATTTCCTATTGCAACTATAAGAACAGCACAAATAATGAAAACAGTAAACCTTTACTCTCAATAAAAATCAATTTGGAGTTTGATGCTCTAGAAATGCCCCCGCTGCTTTTAAGACGATTACCTTATAACATTAAATGTATATGAATCGCATCTCCTGGATAAAGGGCCTAGTACATTAGCAGAGCTCAAACCAAGCAGTCAGATATAGTCAAGACAGATAGATATTATAAATACATGATCAAAAGGTTGCTGCTGTCCTGTATCTAAAGTGCATAGTGCCTAAGTAAAAAAAGGATAAGCAGCCTCATTTATTATATATATATATATATATATTTATCCCTGAATGCATATAGGAAACAAATCATGGATAAAGTGCATAGTTCATAAACAGCTTAAGTTTATAATCTAGGTAAATCGAAATTATGAGTGCCATGTCAAATATTGCAACAGTGCAAAGTGCATGAATGAATGCTGGATAAACAGCAGCAGAATTTCATCAAAACGGTAAGCATTGCAAATGCAAGATCAAATATTGCAAAATGTCCCCTGTCTAAGGTGCAGGGTACCAGAATTAATGCTCAAAAGCAACAGCTTGGAAGATGCAAAACAAACATGGGGTCCAAGTGACCTATTACTTCTGCTTTCCCTTTACCACCTTCAAAAGATAACGTGCATAGTGCATATTCCCTAAAAAATAAAAATGCTGCTTGGAGCAGATCACATAACTTGTGAGTTATATATAGTTTAGCTGTGTAGACAGCCAACTCAACGCAGAGGCCGAGTAGTTCTAAAGCATTATTGAAAGCTGTATCAGTAGGGAACCTATTGTGATGATAGACGTCAAGAAACCAAGATAATCAATCCACAGATTTCACATTGATTCTAAGCGGGAAATGTCAAGGTATGTGCATATATCTGTGAGTGTAAATTAAGTATTCATAAACATAAATACATGTTATGCTTCTCACACTACAATGAAACATTAACTCACACCATACCAATTCTTCACAACATTCTCAACATTTACTTTGACTATGGTATACTACTGATGTTAATGGTTGTATATTTAAGACCATTTGTATGTCAATGAACAACTGCCTAGGCCAAATCTATTGGCTTTGCCAATGCGTGTTTGTTGACTTTTCAGCTGTATGTTCATATGTCATGTTACACTTTAAAACAGTAAATACAAAGATATCACACTTTGCTAAAATTGTTAGATGAGTTTTCAGTTGTATGTTCATACCTCATATCACGCTTTGCAAACGGAGATACAAAGATTTGGCAATTTGTCAGTGAATTAATACTAGTGGCTTTACAAATGCTTCATGAATGAGTTTGCATGTCTATGTTCATATATCACACTACACTTGAGGAAATGAAACGTGATGCAACAGGCATGGTTTTTTTGATGAACAACTGCAAATGACACAACTACTGGTTTTGTCAATGTTATCAGGCGGCTATGTTTGTATGTTCGTATATCATATAACACTTCATGTAAGGAGATATGAATATACAACCTTTTGTCAATGATGGACTACAAACTAATAAAACAAAGAATCTAAAACCGTTGGCTTTGCCATTGATTGCTGTTTCTATTGCGTCCTTTGTCATAGTAACTGTATTTTGATGTGTACTTTAGAGTAAATTCTGTATTGTGATGTGAACTTCGATGTTGTATATATTTGTGTGCGGGAGTTTGGTGTATTCAGATTTAACATTACACATTGGCATTACACATTACGACTTTGACTCAAGTGTGCATTGCTAAAAATAGTGATATGTTCCCATTTTATTACCTTGTAATATCTTGCGCTTGGGTGAGGTGATCTTCAAAGTTTTTGAAGCATGCACAAATTCCAGGTATAGTGTGCATGTGTGGCATCAAAATTGTCAATTTAGAGGAATTGTGTTCAGAAAATGTGTCTCCCCTATGGAGAGCTCTGTTGTAACAAAGTGGAAAATGTTTTTTTCAAGTTCTTATAGCTATTGACTAACTGTATATATTGTCGCAGAATTTGGCAGGTTTGATCGAATAGGTAAGGATTAGACGCATGACAAATATTGTTGAGGATCCTCTCATGGATGCAAATGTTATCTGAGAAAGCAATTTTTAATTTTCATTTAAATTGTAAAATGCATGCTTAGCTTTTCTGCCAAGATCACAGCAGCATAATATATTACATAGATGTACATAAGACAGTCAGTCATAGTGTTATAATGGTTACATTGGACTTGCACAAGTGAACAGTACTACAGGCTGTTATATTGATCAGGCTGATTTTATAAAAACCACTGGATGGATGCACTCTAAATTAGCACACAAAGATGGCATCGGAACATATTTCTGTGCTTTGGTTGGTTTGGTGAAAACCCAGCATGTATTTTGTGTTAAGCAAACAGAAGGTAGTCCAAGGAAGGTATGGATATATGATCAGTTGGGTCTTGTGCAGTCCATGAACCCAAATTGAAAAATGAATACATGATTATGATTGAAGTCATACTGAAAAATGTGTACCCCGGAGTCATCTTGAAATTGGATCGTGCTGTGCGAAAACATTTCAAATGGGCAGATATCACCCAGATGGGGGGAGTATCCTGACCATGTGGATGCTATGAACTAAGGGTCTGCAATATGCCATTTCCAAGTAAAAGAAGTGGTAAAACTTGGCAAGAAGATGTGTGCATTTGGAGCAGGTTTGCAGAGCCCAGAGCAGGGATGTACACAGTTTAGCATCCCCTGAAAAATGTTAGAGTGCCATTGAACCATAGGAAAATTCAATTGTGGGAGATCTATGGCTGTGAACCCCCTGGACCGAATTGCATTAACTTTTCCATATGTATATGAAGCCTATTTTAAATATTCCTGCCACGTTTAGTAAAGTTCCAAGCAAAGAGACAAAAGTAAAGCAGAGTCCCAACTCCAAACCTTCTAGAAAACATATACAGAGGCCTCTCATTATGTTTGGGAAGTTAAGGGTATTGAGTGGATCAGAATAAATAATGTTCGTGTCACTCTCCTATAGGAATGGAAGTGTAACACACAAGGCTGCATGGATTGGCAATGTAACAAGATGATAAGTTGTCAGGGAGGGTCCCAGTGCCTATGCAATGGCTGAAAGTATTTTGGCAGGTACAGTGTGCCATGCAAATGGCATCAAGACATGCACAGCATGCACCATCTATAGGTTTAATGTGATTGGGACATGACTAAACGTCATGCGGGTGGGTTCTGCAGACCATGCCCTGTGTCTGCCAGACTTTGCAGGAGGGGTTACTTTGCCCAGGGAACAGTGACCACTTGGGCCAGTGGGACCTTTAGGCAGGTTTGCTGTCCTAGGCACATTGGTGGTCATTCCAAGTTTGGTGGTACCCGCCGGTAATTCTGGCAGGATACCACCAAACCATATTACAGTTTCTGCTGTTTGATATCCTGGTGTTACCGGGATGTTATAAGCAGCGGAAATATCAGTGATTCCACATTCCATGGAATCCCACAGGACTCCATGGGGGGAATTGCCAGTATTTCCGGCATTGATAATACCAGTGCTAGACATACTGGCTGGTTAATGCCAGTGGAGGCCTGAGTTACCTCGAGCTCTTTTAACCCACACCGGAAAACATGTAGTTTGCAGGTATGGAAAAGTGCTGCTAAACGTTATTACTGGCACTTTTTTCCAGGCAGGCGAATTTATAATGAGGCCCAATTAACCTTACTTTCAGTTCCTGCTGAACATAGCTGCAGGCCATGCCCAGCAGGTACTTCATGCCAGTCACAGCCCTTCTGGCACGATGGCTACTGGGCATAGCCAAAGGCGATGCTCATTGCGTACTGTAGGCAGGTCAATCAATCAACCAATCCTTATCTAGCTGGATTCAGTT
The DNA here is from genome assembly GCF_040938575.1 of Ambystoma mexicanum. Lineage (NCBI taxonomy): Eukaryota > Metazoa > Chordata > Amphibia > Caudata > Ambystomatidae > Ambystoma > Ambystoma mexicanum. The sequence continues at coordinate 864,996,371 of NC_090936.1, forward strand.
AATAAATTACCTTAAACAATGGCAGTAGCATGTCACGTTAAAACAGTGAAATAATGTATTAACAAAGCTGACGGAACTTCATAATGGGAAAAAACAGTAAATTCCTTCATAGTAAAGATTAAATAAAAAGAATCCAAAGATGTTTTACTATCAAAATACATAAATGATTTGTTTCATATACCAAATAAAAACAATGCAGAGCAGGTCGCCATGATTTGAAAGTATTTAATATACAATGGGCCTCATTACGACCCAGGCGGTAAGTTACCGCCTGGGCCGTGACTTTACCACCATGGCGTAAACTATGTTTACGCCATGGTGGTTGGCGGACTTACCGCCCCATTCCGACCTTGGTGGGGCGGTAAGTCCCCAATCCCCATTTAACCTTCCCCATTCCCATTTTTGCCCCATAGGGCATAATGGGAGTGGGGAAGGCGTTAATTACGCCACCGTAAATTACGGTGGCGTAATTAACTCCATGGTCCCTTAGCGCCATGGATTTTAACACCTGCTAAAAGCAGGTGTTAAAAGCTCCATGGCGCTAAGGGACCTCGTAATCAGGCGGTAAGGGTCGGCGCTGTTAACGCTGTCGTAAACCCCTTACCGCCTGGGTCGTAATGAGGCCCAATTTCCCACTCACTGTCAATTTCCACTTAATGTCTCACATTAATAGTACAAAAAAAGGACATAGTCAATGTTTTAAGGGACATATCACACAATGTACAGGAACTCCTAATCCTAGAGATATTAAACCAAGTGCTGCATGATATGAGCAGATCTAATAAACCCATCCTAAAGTCCAACAATGTTTTTCTGCTTTTCTGGTCTGGACAAGGCAATCTCATTTCTGTCAAATGTACATATATGGAACTCGGTGAACTGATGGGAAGTCACACTTTCCTCGTTTGCTTCAACAATGATTTTAATTGGACTATACAAGCTAAATTCTGCTATCTTCCAATTCATCACATCATTTTATGACAAATCCAATACGTTTTTACTCTTGGTTATGTTACACATCATGATATTCTTATATGATGCTCCCAGAAAAGCAGTGGTCCCAGCTTTTGATACTCCACTGTCTACAATGTTTACATTGTAGTTATTCTGGAAAATAACTGAAGCTCTGGGCCTCACAACACAAGCAAATTGGGGTATGACCTCCAGGTCCTACGGATATTTTCATCACAGCAAATCATTAACACACGACTTTCTTTTTTGGCCATTCCTACCTCTCAAAACACGGACAAAAGTTGAACAGATACAATCAATCCTGGAATATATATCTAACAACAACTGGAGGAGCATCTTGACCATCGACGCTGAGGGCCTCATTTACAATGCATTGTGGGGAGGAAGAATATGTCTACCTCTGCAAGAAAAATAAAATAATAAAACAATCACACTGTTATCCATCACCCCTATTCTGTGCAATAAAGCCTCAAATAGCAATTGGTGCCCACATGACTCTCATTCTAGTTCTTAGGTGGCATAGACTGCCTTCGGTTATGACACTGAGCCGTAAAGCAATTGTACCTGCACTCTGGACCAGGCCTGTGTGCTTGCAAACCAATCAGATTCCCCATCACACCACTTGCCTAAACATCACTGTGGATGCTTTGTCATATCGAATCATGGCCGCAACTTTGCTCTGTCCATAGCTCGTGTACGTCCATGGTTCATTAACAAAATAAAATGGTGTCAACTTTGAAAGAATCCCAATCACTTTGCATGGCAAAAAAAAAGGATTGTACCCTCCTAGATAGCACTAGATAGCATTCTACCACCCGTCCACCCAAATGTACCTTCTACAGTATTACCCATGGACTTCAAGACGCTTGCACCCTCCTCCACGTCCACCCCAGCTGGTAGTCGGGGGAAGGGTGTACACGTAAAGTGCACATTGAAATAGCAGCATTTAAATATTGTAAACATCGTGCTACAGTTCAGGAAGAATTCATTATCATACCAGGAAGGTTTATCCAAAGTTTAGCTGAGGGCCTAATGGTGAAGTGCGTAGTTTAAATGCTCCAATATATATTTAATTTATCTAGCATGACGTGTATGGGGCATAAATGCAGGACTTGCTAAATGGCCACTGTAAGTAGGTTCACTCGGCTTTGGCCAGGGCTAAATACTAAGAACTCGGCACTTTGACTACTGGCAATCTAGGTAGGTTGACTGTGCCTAGTCAGTGCCCAAACGCCATTGAGGACTTAATGTAGACTTACTGTGCAAAGCTGAAATAGAAGGTAAGGTCACTGTGCCTGTGGTTGACAGCAATGCCACAGGCACAGGTTCATTCACAAAACAACTTTGTTCAATAGTGGTTTGGGTAACCATTGTTATCAGGCCTTTGGATAGTCCCTGAGATTGGGTGTTATACTGGTGACTGAGCGATTGGTAGAAAGGGTCAAGACTGGGCTGAAAATATGTATCTGTAAACACCAGTTAAAATGTGTTTAATGTGCTTCCTTTGTGGAGGCTACTCAAAATAGATCCATTGCCAGACCCCTGAACATATGAGGATGCCATCTTCCAATCACAGGCGTCCAGTGAAGAGATGGTTGTTTCAAGAATAAGAGAGAAGGGTGTGAAGAATCCTATTCAGAATAATATATGCCTGTCTCGACAGATTCTCAGATGGTTGGAAAGGAAGTATGTGAACACACGTAGTGCTTCCTGATCAGTCCAAGATAGTAGGGTGGTCCAGAAAGTCAAAGGTAGGTGAAAAATCCAACGTCACAAGGAAGGTATGTCAATTCTTCTCCATGTGCCATAATAGAATCACAGTAACTCCAATTAAGGCCAATTCCGTGCCACAATGTGATCGTGAACCTGATTGTCTATTAACTTGGCAGCCAAATGGCTCTACACAAAATTGCAATTGTTTACTATAGTGATAGCTTCTTTATATACTTTCCAATGGTTCGATAAATGTGTGTTTACACTCGGGTGCCTTGGTTTTACTGTCTGCTCTTTGTGCTTTTCTTAATAAGGTTAACAGAGATTTGAAATCTCAAGTTACCCAAGGCTGATGTGCAGTGTTATGTGTTTGTTATGGTGATTTTTACAGGGATAATATGTCTGTGATTAGTTTAAGTATAATGTTTGATTTTCAAATAGTTTTATGACATGTTTAGTAGGGGTCGGTGTTCTGGTGTGACTCTCTAATATGATGTTGAAAAAAGTAGGTGTTCAACATTGTTCAGGCCTTGCACGTTTTAGAAGTCAGTGGTGTATTTTTGACAGTTTTAGGAAAGTTTTAGTAAAGTGGCAATGTATATGACATCTGATTTCAAAATTCCACTCAATACTTTGCGGGTTTATGTTGCGGATAGAGTTTTTCTCTTAGCTAGAATCCAATCAGAAAATGAACTTCTTATAGGTGTGTCTAATATCCAATTGTACAAACCTTGATTCTCTAACGTGGCCATGGATATCCGGAGCTAGTGGCTGCTCACAGATTAGAATTGACCAATACTAAACAGTTGTCATTCTTAGCACGAGGGTCCCTGAGTAATTTGCTGAATTGGTTTTACAAATTCAAATGTGTGTGGCTGTCTTCATAAAAGAAACAAAACATATGTTAACGTGGATTGGTTTGGTATTTTTACATAAAAAGCTGCGTATGGACTAGTTGGTGTGATGAATGTTAAAGGTATTTTTATACTATTGCTAGACCACCTACTATTGTGCCTGTATGTCTGAGTTAAGTGAATGGAAGATAACACAGAGGCAATGTGCTGGTCTTAGAAGCAACACTACACAGAACAACGGAGGTTCGAATCCCTGATCCGGGCTTAGAAACCCACCTTGGGTATTAAGCGCATTATAAAACAACAATGAAATAAATAAGCAGCAAGTATTTGTTTATGTTGTATTTTATTAATTCCTAAAGCACTTACATCTAAGTGGTGTACACAATTAACAGGATGGTACAATAAAGATATGGCAGAAATACAATTACTTTGCATTACTTTATGAATAGTGCTTTAGTTTGCATAGACAGTTGATTTCTCCTTAAGCAGAATAGTAGGAAGAACTTAGAACGTTGCTATGTAAATTCGAATCTTTTACTGCATAGTCTGCTAACAAACTTAGTTACATTTAATTTACTTGACTTGATTTCATTGCCATCCCAGACGTGAATGCACTGTGATTTGCAAGAGAACTCGTATATAAGGGAATGGAATTGAATGTACTTTGATTTACCTTTTACTTTTTGAACCTGCATCAGAAGTCTGCCAGTAATATACACTGCACACTTACCTGTATCTACATTTACTTTGCGCCGCATTGCTCAGTAAAGCTTTTTAGCTTGTTCAGGATTGAACGCTGCTGCCTCGGGAGAACTACATCTCCCATAATCCCTAAAGTCACACAAAAGGAAACGTCAGGCGCTTCAGCGCCGGCGCTTCTGTGACAAAGCCGGTCTACGCCGGTCCACGGTGTCCTACGGCACACGGCCTAAAATTCTGCACAAATTCCTCCAGGAGAAATTTGAACCGAAAACGCAGGTATGGAATACCCAGATTTATGCGATTTTTTAGCCAAATCTATAACACTACAAAACCAAAAGCTAGTACAAACACACTTAAACACCAGGCTGGATTCTATAAGAACCCCCGCCTCAGAAAGGGCCTGCAATAACCTTACTGAAGCTCTAAACACAAAAATCCACTAGGAGGAACTTTCTTCTAATGAAACCACAACACATACCATCAAAATAGCACTGCTTAATACTAGATCTCTTAATAAACACACACAGGATATTCATGACTATATTTCGGAAGATGACCTCGATGTCCTGTGTCTCACCGAGACCTGGCTTCAGGAACCAATGGGGCCCACGGTCGACATCGCTGTGCCAAGCAACTATACCATCTACACTAATAATAGAGTGACAGGAAAAGGCGGAGGTGTAGCCATAATCACCAAACAACACCTCAAATTTTTCTCTGCTCCGACACAATGTACAGGATGCGAGATCCTTCATCTCAATATGACCCACACTCCAAATGACTGTATCAATCTGATAGTCATTTATAGGCCCCCATCCCTTGTATCAGATTTCAATGATGAGTTAACCCACCTACTGAATAATCTGAAAACATCTAATACAGGGACAATACTATTAGGAGACATACATCGATGGAGGGGCAATATCAAAGACCCTGATGTCATAAGCCTAGAAGAAGATCTATCAAACTGCTCTTACACCATAATAAATAAGGATCCCACAGCCGTTACGGCTAACCAGCTAGACTGGATAGTTACAAATAACACGGACATGACAGTACTAAGAACATATCCCTGCATATGGTCAGACCATTACAAAATTGAATCCAAGTTAGTGCTTACATCAAAAGCAGCCAACAATTCCCCGAAAATGGTCTTAGATAGAAATCTAAAAAAAATCACGACAACCATCCTTTCAGAAGGTATTATGCAAATCATGCGTGAAACTAAGGATGCGGATCCCTGTGAGGAAATTATATCCACATACAACAAACACATGAATGATCTACTAAACCAATATGCTCCTTTAAAAAACAAACAAGTTTGACCCAATATAAACCACCAAAAATGGTTCAACTCAGAAGCTTTGAACCTTAAAAAGGAAAAACGGAAACTAGAAAGGACATGGTTAAAAGACCCAACAGAAAGTAACAAAAAGAACTGGCAAATTGCTGACACTATATACAGGACTAAAATAACTGACTTAAAGAAAAATCATTATAACGAACAGATTGCTAATGCATTTAACCCGACTAGGAAACTTTTCCAGATACTCAAAAACATTGAGAAACCAATAGCATTATCCCCTCCATTTCAGCCCACTGAAAAGGACTGTGAAGCAGTCCAAACTGCCTTTCACAATAAAATTATCAAGGCAAGAGAGACAATCTCCAATTGTAAGGCAATTAACATTTCCATCCCAGACAATATAGGGGAAAACAAGATCGACTCACAAAGTCCAAAATTCCACTTTTAACCGATATCACTGGAAGACATGAATAAAACCCTCTCAAGTATTAAATTACCTCATGCACTGAAAATGTGCTGCCGCCAAAACTAATTCTTGACAACGCTGCAATCTTTGCGCCGTTTTTTACAAGACTGGTAAATGCTTCGTTTAGCGACGGCAATGTCCCTGCCGTGATTAAAACTGTTACGGTAACACCATTGCCAGCAAAACCTGAACTCAATCAACAAGACCCCTCAAACCTAAGGCCAATTACCAACTGCAACTTCCTATTAAAAATACTGGACAGGATTGCCACCGAACAACTCCAGGAGTTTGTGGATGACAACAACCTACTACATCCACACCAATCGTGCTTTAGGACAGCCCACAGCACGGAATCTGCGCTATTGGATGTGCAAACAGAAATGCTCAGCATCCTCGACCAAGGTAAAACTGGTTTGCTGATCGTATTGGACCTCTCGGCAGCCTTTGATCTGCTGGATCATCAGAGGCTCCGAGAGGCCCTAGATCAATCAGGAAACTGCTCTAAAGAGGCCATAGACTGGGTGACATCCTTCTTACAGGACAGACAATCTAAGATTGTCTGGGGGAAACACTCTTCACAACCAAAACCAGTTGACTGTGGAGTCCCTCAGGGCGCATGCTTCTCTCCCCTACTGTTCAATTTATACAGGCGCTACCTATGCTCACTGCTGACCCAACTCGGTATATTTTTCACCAACTTCGCTGACGACACCCAATTGGTGTTCAAACTAAGTGGTAACTATGAACAGGGCAGCGAAAAACTCTTGAGAATTTATAACATCATCGAAAGTTGGATGAAGGACAATTGGATGTGCTTAATTGCCACCAAAACAGAGCTCATGATTTTCGTATCACCTTATGCAAGAAAAAAATTAAGTCCGCAATACACCGCATTCAAGATCAAAGAGACACACATTTTTATAACAGAAAAAGTGAAAACACTAGGTATTTACCAACAGGCATCCTTGGGAGCAAAAGAGCAAAAGCCCATACTGCCTACCTTAAAAGCAACTGCCAATATCACCAGAAACTATTGAAAAAAATCAGACCCTTGTTGAGCCTACAAAACAGCACAACTATAGCAAAAGCCACAATTCTCTCCTGGTTGGATTATGGAAACTCTTTACTAATGGGTGCCAGCAGCAAATGTCGAAAACAATGACATGTGCTCCAAAATAACGCTATTAGAACCATCACCGTTAAACCTAAGAGAAAACGTGTCACAAAAGACAGAAAGGATTTACACCGGCTGGCGATCGAGGAACGCATCACATTTAAAGCCATTACCCTAGTACACCGATGTTTATATGCAAAAGCGCCAATCTACCTAAAAAACAATTCATGTGGTATGAATCATACTGCAACCTGAGATCAAATAAGACTGGTCTTCTCCAAGTTAATCCATCAAAAAAAGCAAAAGGAATAGGTAGGGCTTTCACGACCAAAGCGGTCCTTAAATGGAACAAACTCCCTCCCGCACTGAGATTGGAAACCAACCATCTACTCTTCAGAAAACAACGAAAGACACTTCTCTTCTAATAGGAGCCTACTCTTAGTTACTTCAGCTAACCCAACATCTCTTTCTATATGTTTTGTTTTATGTGGCCCTCGCCATGTCCCGTTTCCTACATTTCCAGTCTGTCTTAATGTAAGGTGCAATATAAACATAAATAAATAAAATAAATAAAAATAAAGAGAAAAGTGGAAAAAGGACAAGACAAAAGCAACAATAGAAACAGGGAAAGTCAAGATGATCCAGTGAGGATGTCAATATGAAGTACTCACAAATTGTAATTACTTGAAAGAAAGAGAACGTGTTTATCTAACAGTGAATAAAAAGGAGGACATCCATGGCAGGATAGCGAAAGCCATAATAACATTTCACCACCAGGAAGCCAGAGGCAGATGAAAACTAAAGTAATCGGAACAGCATAGGGAGACCGGGGCAATGGGTGGGAGGCCACTCTACCCAAACAGTCCCCAAAGCCAACACAGTGACACTAACACTGCCAAAGGGGCTATGTTCACCAACACTCCTGTGCCGACCAGGCCATAGACCACCATCTCCACAGTTCACCAGCTCCATGACCCACTACGCCACAGGACACTGGCGAGCCAAGGCACAGCTGCAGTCCCAGCACAAGCTCACTGAACTCCTAGCAGCCACACACAGTCTAATCAATGACCGGAAAGAGGGACAGCGGCATTGACTGCAAGGCTCCAACTCAGCATATGGGGACTAATGGATTGTGGCTGGTATTTGTTCCTTCGTTTAGCTGTACGGGAACTGTTCCTGTGTCCCACAAACATGTTATTTCATTCCAGATTTTCTAGTATTAAGAATTAGACCTGCTTTTCAAATGAACTAAGATTCCATTTAGTGTTTCAATGGAAACTCCTGAAGGTATTGTGGCTGTCATTCTTCTTCAGAGTGCGATCCCTGATGGTGCCCACCTCACTGTATTATGTGTATTCCTTTGTCATATAGACAGTTAATTTTTTCTCATTATTTGAAGTTTTACAACTTGAACCTGTCGCTGTTCTTTCTTTGTGATGGTATTTATAACGTCTAAACTTTCATCATAAGGCATAATGGCACTGCCTAATTTTGAGGAATAAGTCATAACACATTGCTTAGTTTGGGACAAAAGCGACAGATCTTCAATCTTTTTCTGAGCATATTGTGTTTCTGTTCCGTTCTCCGCCAATTGGTAGTAAATTCAACATGCTTTAAGTGGTGACTACAGATTGTTTGCAGCCCTTCTCTTTTCACATGTACCTATGATAATTATCTCCGGGCCGGGTGTTAGCTGGGTAGTTGTTGTGCCTGTATAGCATTTGTATAGTAAGGCACATTGATTTCACGATTACTCAGCTAGGTTCTGGGAGCCAGTGCAAGGAGCCACAAAACAAGGGCTTGAATGAACCAAAAGAAGAAAGTTGACCTAACTTTGTTTCCGTACTAGAGACGTCCAAAAACAGCAGACTTGTCTTCTTCCTACCAGAAATGTCTGAAAACCCAGAAATGTTCCAGCAGAGGGGGATGATTGACCATGTTGAAACCTGGGATTGATCCAGCAATAGGAGGACACTGGACATAGAAGGCTTCAGTCAAAATCTGGGATCACAGCTCATAGCCCCTGCCCGAACACATAGGGCAGACCCCAGTAACAACGATGGGCACCTGTTCAGCCACCACACTCAAAGGTCCACTGGTGGGCGGCCAGGTGGAACAATGCCGGTCTATGTTATCGCCCACCATTTGCTCCTCATCATAGAAGTTACCTCCTCCTGCCTCCATTTGGAGGTTCTGAGATTATGGTTATGCAGGACCAATGTATCAAGGTGAACCATTAAAAGATTACATACACCAATTGTAGCATGTTCCTGTATTGAACATTAAATCAGCATTAAATTCAGCAATCATCGCAACTAATGCTGTGGGGCATGCACAAATCCAAATAGGCCATTAATGAGAATCGCTTTTAAGGATATAAAATATGTACTCTGTATGCTCTGTTGATTGATTACAGTGGTATCTTTTAACTGATTTTGTTTCAAGATATTACAAGGTTTAGGCTCCATAGGCAGACATGGGGAGTTTTCAATGGAATGTTGAATATTTGTATTTGAACAGTTCTCTGTCCATCTTGCCAGTTACTAAGCGCAATTGTGGAAGAGCCAACTATTGCCATTGAGCACAGGACCCAGTCCAATATCTGAGAAAAAGAAGTCCGGCTCCCAGAGAAAGACATATCAGGGCTCTTAGTTAATGCCATACTGACTTAAATGTCAAAAAACTGGAAAGGAACACAAATACTTCATTCACTCATAATGCTGGTGAATATATGTTGTGGCATCTGGGGGCTAGTGTGACCCACACTATCTCAATCTAACATTGCAAACTCCATGCACCTGTAGTATAGTATCCTTCAGGCATATCACATGCTAGGTTCAGTTACAAAAGCATAGCAGATGAAAGGGGAACAAGAGAACACTGTGTCATCAGGGAATATCTCTGGTAATGCAGTCTGCATTGTAAGGGAGAATGTACAGCATTCCAGTCCTCTAAATTAATTGGTATCAACATTGATTACAGGGTAATGGATTACATGTAGTAAAACCCCCTGCTAGTGGGAAATTGTGAAATTATGCTTGGTCATAGCGAACATCAATAGGATTCTGCCTGAGAGGAGAGCCTGCAGTTTACCAGCTGATTACACCGAACTGCTGGGATAGGGTGTGGTTGATACCTTTCTGCTTCAATGCACAACATGCTACCCAACCAGAGGAATTGCATAATTGTGTGTATGATAGGCCTAATTACAGAATAAATACCTACGTGGTAGTTTACCACTCTACAGACAATAAGGCATTACTGGGTGATTGACACAGCTATATTAGTAAATATTAACATTTCATCCTCAGGCCATATTCTATGAGAATACGCTATGTCTAAGGAAAAAACGACTTTGCTAACAATGTAAGTATACAAAAAAGGCATTATGCTTTCCACAGCCTTTTTGGTAAAGCACCAGAACATGCACTCATGATCCTGCATTGTGTGTGTCCCCTGATGCTGCGACGGCTGAATTAAGATCTATATTTAGTGCTTCTTTGATTATCTGGTATGGTTTGGAGGGACCTTGATTTCTGAAGTTATCTCCAATACACATGTAGAAGCCATTTTCCTTTTTGTTGTTTCATTTTTCAGCATGTGTTACATCTCAGATGTTAATATCATGAAGGCTTGGCACTCTTAGTATTGGTTCATTCACCTCAGGATGGAGATTGTTTATAGAGATTTTGGTTGCTTTTCATCTGAGGGCTTCCTTACATTTATACCAAAAAAAATAACTTGGTATTAGTTGTAGTAACCACCTTAAAGAGCAGATCCATTGAAAGGTTTATTTCTAAAACTAATTTCATAGTTCACCAGGCAGAATTGTGCCTACTGAAAAAGTAGTTTCTTTGTGTTCATTGGAGAGATGCTGATCTGTGATTTGCATGATTATGTAATGTACAGGTAGTTGGCACACATTAATGCGATGTATTGTAGAGTTCCTCCCCATGCCAGGTAGGTCTGTGGTCACACAATATAAATACCTTCTTATTTGCGGGACCATGAATAGCACAGTAGATAGAGCATGAGCCTTTTAAAGTTCAGGGTTGGGGTACAGTTCTTAAGATGGGAAGAAAGACAGGAATGTGTGGGTCCAATCCCTCATTGGGCATGAACAGTCACATTTTATTTCCAGTAAAATGGTGTCTGCATTTTATGTACACATTGGGCCTTATTACAAGTTTGGCGGTACCCGAGAAAGGGCAATTACCGGATCATAATGGCCCAGCCGGACCCAGTAATTGCCCACTTGCATTATGCCCATGGGGCTAAAATGGGAATGTGGAGGTCAGATGCAACAGCACCATTGAGAATGCTGCTGATGCATCCAACATGCTCTGCTCACAAGTGCCGGTACGGGCACCAGTACAGACCTGGCATCCGTAATGGCACCCGCAAGCAGAACTCGTAGATTGCCGGTCCAGGAACTATGATACCGGCAAGCTTACCAGTATCGTAGTTCCCAGACCGGCAAACTTGTAATGACCCCCATTGAACGTATCACAAGTTGAGGTGTTCTTTGTCTCAGCATATGCGGAATAATTAATTGTGGCTGGCATTTGTCCCTTGGTTTAATCCACCTAGCTATACAGGAGCTGTTCCCGTGTCCCACAAACATGTTATTTTATTTAGTTTTAAGAATTAGACCTGTTTTTCATGTGAACTAACATTCCATGGAGGGTTTCAATGGAAACTCCTGAAGGTACTGTGGCAGTCATTCTTCTTCATAGTGCGATCCCTGATGGTGCCCACCTCACTGAATTATGCGTATTCCTTTGTCACAGAGCCAGTTCATGTTTTTCTTATTATTTGAAGTTTTAAAACTTGAACCTGTTGGTGTGCCTATTTTGTGATGGTATTTATAACGTCTAAACGTTCAGTGTATGGCTTAATGGAAATGTCTAATTTTGAAGAATCGTTCAGAACATATTGCTTAGTCCAGGACAAAAACAACAAGTCTTCAGATTTCAACATGGGTGGCAGTGAAGAGAGCCACAAAACAAGGGCTTGAATGAACCAACAAAAGAACGTTTACCTATCAGCAGAAGGGGATGGCTGACCACGTCGAAAGCTGGGATTAATCGAGCAATAGGAGGGCTCTGGCACAATCCCTATAAAACTTCTCATGCAGCTGTTTTTTAAAATTATTTCTTGAAAAGTGAAATGGTAAGGACGTATCATATGTGTTAGAAATCAGATTATTTTTAAAGATTTGTAGCTCATGATTCTGGTTCAATAGACTCTATAGTAGGAGTCTCTCCTCTTTCCCCTACACTGCCTTCTGTTTAGGGTGGACAGAATATAAGTTTGTGATGTATATAACAATTCAGAGAAAATTGTTTAACATTTTTTTTTGTTGGCTAAACGTTTCTTGTGTTTGGCCTTTTGTACTGACACACAATGCATTGATCCATTTCTGAGGAGGCAAGTTTGACCCTCTGCGGGTTGTTGTTATATGAGAGAATTTTCATTTTTTAATGCTGTGACTTCATTTCTAAATGGCGAGCTACAGTATTGTTAGTTTTTTCCAGGATCTTCATTGCTATCAATATCTTGTGCAGTGGCTTTCTTTTGCAGTACTCAAATACTTCTAGTTGAAGTTTTGGGCCTTATAAACTAACGTTTTAGAACGTACTGCAGGCGGATATGCTTGCTTTTGTTTGATATGTGATCAATTCCCTTTAATGTTTGATGAACCATGTTCTGATACCCCAATCCCCTTTCATTTTAATGACCAATTTGTCTGTAGGTATTACCATCATATATACCACATATTCTGGAGTGCTGTTCATCAGTTTTTCAGATGCCATGGCCTTCTCTGGCATGCAGTTTAACTTCTCAACAAAGTAGCTTCCTGCTATAGCTCATACATACATCAGACTCCCTTCCTATATTAAGGGTGTACTCATTGTTCTCTAACTAAAGTATTGAATTGATGCAAAGACCAATAGGGTGTTGGTGTTGCATACATTATCCTACAGCCGATCTATGAGTGGTCAAGTAGCCTGCCTAGAGGTTACGGTGTCCTCTGGAGGTATGCATTTTAATGCCACTTCTGACAGTCTCTTGTTTGAGTAAATTGATGTTGTGTTAGTCAACTTTTCAAATCAAATAAAATCCGTGTTTAGAAACCTTTTGGGGACTACTAGAACATATTATGATGAGATGGTGTAGAAAATAATCTTTAGAAGTTCCTTATATTTATTAAGTTAAACCAATAAAAAGTATGCCATTCAGATTTTATTTTCAAATTAAATGCAAGACTAAGGCAGCAAAACACATTTTCTCTGCACATTTAAAGGGTAGCACAGATGTTTGGTCCACTGGCATGACTCACCTTCAAGAATAATGACCGTAAGTAGCACTCAATGTAATCTCTTAGCAGCAAAATCCATTCCTCAGTCATCATCAATGTTTGGTCACCGCACCAAATGTCCTTTTTTGGTAACAGCAGCACATTCTAGTGCTGACTGTTTTTGAGACCCAGCCAGACCTGGACTTATTATTGTAATAGTGGCCACTGTTTTTACTGATAAGTTTAATGCTATAGGATCTCCAAATGGTGGCTTTCCAATAACCAAATAAATGGAGATAACCCTTCAGGGTGGATCTTATTGCCTGGTGGTATTTTCTCGTTTGGTAAGAAGAGATATTACACCCTTGTATTTACTCATGCCCCGTTCTGTATTGAGGCACCAACAAACGTGTTTTACAAAGTCATACCACATCATAGCCTGAAGAAACGGAAACGGGAATATTCACTAAAAACCACACACTCTAAAATATTAGTTACTGAAACAATGCTGTAAAAGAAAGTAAATAATGGTACACTACACAGACAAACTGAACATGTACATGCTAATGAACTAGTGATGAATTACATGCTAACTGACTAGCAATGCATTTCCTTCAATCTTCCGTTTTGAGGCATCTAGCTACAGTGGACAGTGGATGTCATGAATTAATTGATGTTGCATTAGTTCACATTTGAAACCAAACAAAATCCATGTTAAGAAACGTTTTTTGGACTAGCAGAACATGCTATGTTGAGATGGTGTAGCACATAATCTTTAGGGGTTCCTTAAGTTTCTTCAGTTAGACCAATAAAAGGTATGGAATTTGGAAAGTTTACGAATTTAAAGCTGGACTAACATGGCATCAAACCTTTCCCCTGCACATTATAATGGATAGCAACATCTGCCAGATGAGGAGGAAAGAAGTACAGCTGGACACTGACATTTACAGTGAGACTATGTGCAAGAAGCACACTCTGAGGCCAAAAGGACGCAGGGTCTCAAACCCAGTGAGGACTCCCCATAGTACAGCAGAGGCTGAGCATGAACGCAGGAAATCATCGGAGGAAACAAGAAATCACCTCATGCACCAACTCGACTCCAAGAGAAACAGATTGAGGAAAGAGATAAACAACCTCACATCAAGGATGCAAGAGTAAAATAAATGGACCAGCACCAGAGCCTGACTATGCGATAACAAAATTATATTCAATAAAACAGTATTACAAACCAACTCCCTTGAATTCTTCATACATGACTACAAAAAGTACTGAGACGAGGAAGAAACAACCGGGAGCAGTGAAGACTAGTTACTTTCACCACTAAGCTACTGGGACAAAGAAGCCTGCTGAGAGCAGTAGAAATCAAGCATGTCCCCTTAATGATGGTCAGATAGGGCTCTGTGAACTCGCACCTGCAATCTGTTAAAGGGCTGCAGGTGTATAAAAAGCCCCAACAAATGACAGTGAACGAGGGAGTGCTGCGAGGAGCTGTGGAAGTGAAATTGCAGCAGCAGCAGACAGGAACTCCAGGCCGCCCAATCAGCTCTGGGTCAGTGCATTAACCAAAGCCATATCTGATATATTTAATCCATCCTAAAATGCAATCTTTTTTTAGGGCTTATTGTTGGGGAATAAATTCTGCTGAACACTGAATCACATGAATTGTCACTGTATTCGTGTGATTTAGGTTAGAATTAACTTTTAAGGAATATGGATGTCAGATTTGGATAAGGTTCATGACAATTTACACTGATAAAATGTTTCTGTAAACATTAGATTGAAGAGGTCAGACATGTGCCTGCCAGCATATGTTCAAAGCAAATAAAGCATAACGTTAATGGAATACTTGAGACGTTCAGAACCTTTCGTATCCAGAATGCTCGAAGAAATCAAAGTGTCTAAATGACTAATGGCTTGTAACTGGCTTTAAAAAAAATATAGATTCCAAATTAACTCGTTTTTGCAGATGACAGACAAGTGTACCTGTTGCTAACCCCCCTGCTCCCTCAGCAGCACCCTACACCTCGCTTTCTTCTAACTTTCCTCTCCCCTTCTAAAAACCATTTGAGTTATTTTGTTTATGTTTAATTCTGATAAATCAGACCTGACTTGCCCGAACTTCTCCTGAACCTCCCTGAAGTCTTAGGGCTCTTAGGGGAAAATTGGGCATATTTGGCTGGAACTAAAATGTGCGAGTACAAGCAAATCTACCCAAATCTCACTAGGAAATTTGCAGGAGCACATGAATCACTTTTGGAAAAGTTCACACAGACTTGAACAGGACCAAACCCATTTTGACAGGAAGATTAAAGTGGTAGAATCTGTAGGGCTAAACGCACTCCTGACTATCAATGTCACCTCAATGTATTCAAGCATTCCACATGAGAATGGAGTAGCTGCCTGCCAATGAGTCCTGCAAAATATGACTAGCAAGACAGACATTCTAATCAGAGCCATCACAGATCTCATGAGTTTCATACATACACACAATAATTCCTGCTTCAATTGAATACACATTTCCTAAACCAGCCATGGGCACACACATGGTACCTCAGCATGCAACCGTTTTCATGGCAGACTTCGAGCATCGATTTTTACAATCAGAATCCCCAAAACCACTAACATACATGTGCCACCTTGATGGCATTTTCTTGATTTGGATAGAATGAAAGGATTCCCTTGCATATTTCCACAAACCTCTAAATGTATTCCACCACTGCATTGTTTGTACCATGGACTATTCCATGAAGAGCACTTCCTGTACCCCACCATTTGTGTTCAAAGGGATGGCCACCTTGAGGAAACCAACAGACTGGAGCAAATAAATTCACATGCCAGGTTTTCATGTAAGACGTAGAAAATTATATATTATCTACAGCCAGGCCAAACAATACCAACATATATACTCTAACGGGAAGACAATGGACATTCAACTTGCCACACTCTGCCTCCTTCTTTCAAAAGGGTCATTGAGCCAGAAAAACCGACAGGGAATTTGATCAGCTTTGAGAATATCCATGTATGACCTGTTGAAATACACAGACAGCGCAGCTGTAGAGTGAATGCCTGTATCTCTTATCTGCCATCCAAAAGTAAGCCTACTGAATAGAATTGTTAAAGGTCCAACAATCAATATTTAACAGGGATAAGGAGCAGAGAGACATTCATTGCATGCAAGCAATGAAATAAACTTAACATGGGCGCTAACCAGAAGGACATTTCAATCATGTTGACAACAAACAAGGCAGGGAACATACCCAGGTGAAGTTAGGAGAAACAGATCTGCACCAGATTCGCTGTAACAACGCCAGAGAACCAAACAGTGCAAATACTAGGGACATCATTAAACTGCAAATCACCCAATGTTGTAAATCTCCTCCAATTCAAGACATTACTGCACAGAAAGTATGTAGATAAGAATTTGCAGAAACTATAAGATAGAATAAACATGCATGCATACATACACCTTTAACCGTGAAACAGAAATGGCACTTGGTCAATAGTACACACGCGATGGGCACACACAACAGGACCTGTGCGTGATGTTACCTAAAGGAGGCCTCTCGAATACCAAGCACAAAAGAATGTGGAAGCTGAAGCACTCGAAGATGCTGAACCTAAAAATTGATGGTCTGCACATAAATATACGATCTATGACAACCAATGGCTAAATATGAGCATGCGACTATCAAGGCAATTGCATTTACATTGCTAGAGCGTAAACTGCCATGGCCACTTCTCACATAAAGCTTTTGCACACATTGTTTCAGAACCTCAACGAGTGAGGACACAGTCAGTAAAAATGTCCACTATGGATGTTTGAGCTCAAATGATTGTTACTCATTATCGATCAAGAGGCATGCTCAGCTAATAATGGACATTTCAGCATTGTAACAGTGGTAACGTATTTTAGTATTTTCCACTTTGTATGCAAGCCAGTAAGGCGTTGACCAGCATGAGACACGTTAGGAAACATTGGACATTGCAACATGGACGATTTGGGGCAATTCCTGTAGTTGTTCCATCATTTGTAGAACAGGAGGCATGTGTCACTCTGGTGCACCTATTGTTTGCCCTAGCACAGCATGGGGGCTGCAAAGCATGCACTTGCCTCGGACCATGCTTGATTTCTGCACACTGGTCTAAGAATACAACACCAAACCAGTTGTGGTATTGCAATCACTGCATGTAATTCAGTGTAGATGCCATGGAGATGCAAACAAACTAGATGCTAGTTGATGCCTTGGAATTCTAAGCATACTACATGTGTAAACAAGTTCCGAATACTTGGGGAAGGTGTGAACAAATACAAACTGCACGTTTTTGAATCTTACATTTTGGAATGTATCTACAATACCTTCAATGTTTATTATTTTTTTTTTCCATACTGGGTCCCACTTATTAGAGTTTGGACCATTGGCCCTCATTACAACACTGGCGGTAACCAATGGAGCTATTAGCACCATGGTTGCTGCCGGTATTGTAACAAGTCCACCAATGGTAAATGGGAAAATACTGCCCCATTCCAAGGTTGTCGGGCGGTAATTCCCCATTTACCATTGGCCCTTCCCCATTCCCATTTTTGCCCCATAGGGCTCAATGGGACTGGAGAAAGCGGTAATTACGGTACCGCAAATTGCAGTACCGTAATTACCTCGGAAGTCCCTTTGCGGGTCCCTACTTTAACGGCTGTTCCAGACCAGCCGTTAAGGTTGGGAACCACAAAGGGACCTCGTAATCAGGCGTTAAGGGTTTAACGGCGCCGACATCTTTTACGGCGCCGTTGAACCCTTAACGCCAGGGTCGTAATGACCACCATTATATATTACATGCAACACATTGGGCCAATAACGTGGTCCTGCACAAAACGTGATTACCCAGCAGTGGAGTTGAGAATCGTTTTTCAATGGGCTTGGAACATGTGGCTATTTCTTATCCGAAATGTATTTCCCTGTAGATAAAGATGCCATTGAGGACTGAATTCCTGCATACTCTTTCCTTTTTGATACTCATTCTATTTTTTAACCAGCATCTTACGAAGAAGTCTAGGTTCTTGAAAGGGTGTGCGTTTTACAATCTCAGTATACTATTTTTAGTCCGTCCAAATAAAATCGTCGCTTCTTCATTTACAACTTTCCTAGTTTAACAGTGTGTTTTACTCTTTTTCCTGCTCCCGTCGTGAGGCTTTGATCTATTGGTCCTCGTGAGTGACGGCATGATTGTTCTGTCGGATTCATTGCACCTTTTGCGTCCATTGTCTTGCTGCTCCCTCATTCAAAAGAGTCCAACTGCTGACACAGCAACATAATTCAAAAGACCTCGCTTCAAAAGCAGCATTTCAAGGTCATTACTAACAGCTGTGTGAACAGGCATGGAGAGCACACAGTAAATCATTGTCTTTGTTCTATGTTGATGTGGGCTTTCTACCAGCTCTTCTGATTGAATAGGAAATAACATTATAAGCTATTATTGACTTTCATGTCCCGTACACACAAGGTGAAATAGATAAATGAACCACCACTCTCGTGCCAGAAGCTTGAAGGCATGATATGCATTAATTTGACTAATTGTGACATGAAAATGTGAAATACTGTTACATCACAACTTTGGTTTATGCCGCACTCCAGCCCAGTCGTCTAAAGCATCTATTTGTTGTGCTCATGTCCACAAAAACCCAACACAAAAGCAATGTCTAGTGTTTGTTGTGAAAACGTGTTCCTACATCTGTGCGTTACCAAAGTGTGAACATAACCACAGGCTTTTCATTCATGGTTCTTCTTTTATCATTCACATCTGCACACAGAAGGATTAGCGGTGGGTGTGCAGAGGCACACAGATATGATGATATGATATGGCATTTATAACGCGCCTATACGCAAGTGTTTCAAGGCGCGACGAGGCAAGGGAGGGGGAACAGAGGAAAGACACCGACAACGATCTTACTAGGCCAGGTGCAGGGGAAGGGGGAAGTGAAAAAGTGCGAGGGGAAAGGGGGAGGGGAATTGCAGTACATAGGCAGTACATAGCTAAACAGCAAAAATAAATAAAATAAATAAGAATAAATAAGAAGTGCAGCCAGCTGGTGGCAAGTGAAAGAGTAATTCCTGACAACAGGTGTCAAGTACTGGTAGAGGGCTGTGGGGATACAGAAACAGTCTCCCGAATATTGCAGGAGTGCAACTGGCAGGAAGGGGACCTGGGCCCGAAGACCATGGGGTAGGTAACCAGGCGACCAGTGCGGTTTCAGATTCGGCCAGGAATTCAGCAAGGGAGAGGAGGAGAGAAAGCAGAAGCAAAGAGGAAGGTCTTTAGGTGCTTCCGGAACCAAAGATGGTTCTCATGTTTCAGAAAGGCAGGGAGGCAGAGGGACGCCCCAGCAGAAGAAAGAGTATTACCACCAACTCGTTGCTTGGAGAAGCGACTGACCCTGAGGGAGCTGGAGGTGGATGAACACAGAGCTTGAGAAGGAAGATATTTAGGAAGAGAGAGTTGAAGGTATTGCGGCCCCCGGCCCCAGACGGCCTTGTGGACATTGCAGAGGGTTTTGAACTTAATCCTTGCAGCCACTGGGAACCAGTGCAAAGATTTCAGTCATGGAGAGAAAGGATCCCTGGGCTTGAGGCCAAGGACAAGTCTTGCAGTCCTGTTTTGGATGGGTTGCTCAGGGCAGAGGGCAGAGGGTAGAGGCAGGCAGATTTAGAAAGAGGCTGTTGCAATAGTCCAGCCTAGAGAGAACTAGAGCTCTGGAGACGGTGAACTTCTAGGGGAAGGAATGGAAAAGAAGAAAGACTCTGAGGAGGTGCAGCTGGTAGTGTGACTTCTTAGAGAAGTCAGCGATGAGGAGAGAAGGAGAGTGTGGAGTCAAAAATGACCCCGAGGTTTTTAGCCTCAGGGGTGCGAGTAGGAAGAGGGCCAAGAGAGGCCGGCCAGAGAGCACTAGGAAACGTGGGGGCAGGTGTGCCGATGAGAAGATATCAGTCCTACTGGCAATAAGGCAGAGATCATTGGTGGCACACCACTCCTGGAAAGCAGACAGACAGTCAGAAATGAGAGAAGGAGAAGAGGTGGTGGAAGGGAGCCTGAGAAATAGCTGAGTGTCATCCACATAGCACTGAAAGTTGGGGCAGAGAGCGGCAATGCGGTGGGTAACAAGTGCCAGGTATAGGTTGAACAGCCAGGGAGAGAGGTTAGACACCTGGGGAACACCACAGATAGAGATAGAGGAGAGGAAGGACCCAAGTTAGACCTAGAAGGGTGGATCAGAGAGGAAAAAGGTCAGCCAACCCAGGGCCTGATCGGTGATACCCAGTTTATCACAGAGACGGTTGAGCAGAATTGAATGGTTATCCATGTCAAAGGCAGAAGAGAGATCAAGTAAGATGAGTACACACAGTGTATTGGAGTCAAGGTTTGAGAGCAAGTCTTCACGGATGTTCAGGAGAGCAGTTTACGTGCTTCTGGCAGCTCTGAGCCAGACTGATGGTCATGGAGACAACCAACCGATTCAGTGTGAAGATTAAGTTGGGAGATGGCCAGCTTTTCCAGGAGTTTGCCCAGGAAAGGAGTGATGGAGATTGGGCAGAAGTTAGCAGGGCAGGAGGGGTTAGCTGAGGGTTTCTTAAGAAGAGGCTGCACAAGGGAGTGCTTCAGGGGAAAGGGAAGACTCCAGTGGTGAAGGAGTGGTTGCAGAAGTCAGCCAAAGCAGGAGCCATCGTGTCAATTTGGTCCTTTGTGGTCTTAGAGGAACAGGGGAGAACCTGTTTTGATGAGACTTTCATAGATCAGACTTGTCTAGAAACCTTGTCTGGGAGAACAGGGGGAAGGCAGTGAATGGGGGTGGCAACAGAGGAGCCAGAGGAAGAGAGGTGAGTAGAGGGAGGAGGAGAGTAAAATAGAGAAGACAGGATGTCCTGAGTTTTACAGATGAAATGAGAAGCCAGGGCCATACAGAGGGCCTGGGAGGGGACAGGAGAGGTAGATACTGCAGCAGGATTGGCCAGCTCCTTGCAGATTTGAAAGAGTTTGGCCGAGTTGTTGGATGCCGCAGAGACGCAGGCTTGGATGAGGGCTCTCTTCTTGGTGCTGACAAAGAGCCGGTATTGCTGTTGGAGCTGGAGGCAGGCCAGTTTGTCAGAGGATGTACAGGAAGCACGCAATTTCCTCACAGCCACCCTGCACTTGTGTTTAAGTGTGATGAGGTCTGTGTTGTACCAGGAGTTGCACTTTGCTTTGGGCTTCAAGAGGGTCCTCATGACAGGGGCAAGAACATCAAGAGTATCAGATATAGCAGATTGGAGCAATGAAAGGGCTGTGTCAGGGTGTGAGTCAGCCAGGGGGCGGGGGGAGAAAGTGGCGGAAAAAGCCTCAACTGACACACACTTCATGGGTCGGATAACCGAGAAAGTAGGTGGCAGTGCTGGAGTCAGCTTGGCCTGAGGGGTGGAGAGAGTGAGCTGAGAGGAAAGGAGAAGTGATCACTCCAGGAGAGAAGAGTGGCGAGTAGGATAGAGAGGAGAAGGTCTGAAGGAGCATCCACGGTGTGCCCTGCAGAATGAGTCAGGCTGGAGGGGATAATAGAAAGAGAGAGAGAGTCACAGAGGTCACAAAAGAGTTCAGAGGAAGGACAGGAAGCACCTTTTAATGTCTCCAAGAAGGAGGAGTTGTGTGGTCAAGACAAGGAGGAAGAGGAGAGGTCTGCCCACTCAGAGAGGAAGGAAGAGATCTGACCAGGTGGCCGTTAGATGGTAGCCACAGTGAGGGAATGGCTAGGAGAAAGAGAGAGCAAGGCAAATCGAAAGAGGGGTGGGCCTGCGTAGGAATGACAGAGGCAGAAATCCACTCAGGGAAGATCAGGGCTACACCCCCTCTGGAACAATTGGCCCTGGGCGTGAAGAGGATCTTATAGCCATCAGGAAGGAGAGTGGCAAAGCGTGTGATAGAGCTGACCATGAACCATGTCCCGGTGAGACCGAGGACATAGAGGTCAAGTTCTTCAAGGAGGCAGCAGATGTCAGAGGAGTGTTTGAGAGCGAGAGTTCAGTGTGGCAATATGGAGAAGGTTGCCACCCTTGGAAGATTTTCCGGGGTGAGTACAAATCAGAGGTAAGCCCTGCAGAGGTGTAGAAGAAGCCTGAGGGGGTGCAGAAGAGGAGGGAGAGGAGGACAAGGTAGCCAAGAAGAAGATAGCAGGGGGAGGCAAGAAAGCCATGGAGGGAAGAGAAGGGACAGTGGGAGAAGAAAGGAAATTTATGAGGCACGGTAAGCATCTATCAAAGAGGAGAAGTTTGGCCTGAGGGCCTTGGACCAGGATGGTGCCATTTAGGTAAACATTAATGATGACCTTAGAGGAGTGGAAGGAGACCTGGAGGGCCTCCCACTGGATGTCACCTTTAATGGGAGAAGAAGAGAAAGGAGAAAGCACAGAGAACATATGAAGAGTCCATAGGTCTGGTGAGGGAATGACAAAGAGGATGTCAGTGAGGGTTTGCCTGGAGGAAGCCCTAGTATGGTGTCAATGATAGGGAGGCCTGGGTTGGAGACCAGGATGTCCTTTTTAAACTTCTTCCTTCCATATTTAGTGAGGAGAGCAGGATAGCCAATAGAGAAGCAGTTAGAAAAGATAGGAGAGACACAGATCACCATAGAGTAGGTAGGGAGAGGAGAGAAGAGGAAGGGTGGGGGAGGGACGTGGTGGTAGGTGAGGGGAGAACACTAAGGAAGCATGCAGGGAAGGGTGCAAGCAGTCGAGACAAAGGAGAGACGAGACAATAGTAGACAATTGAGCAAATCGACAAGGGCTCAGACAATAGTAGAACAGTTTGCTAGGTGATCACAGTGCAATTCGGCGTGGCACAGGCACATGTCTAGGTTGGCATAAGCAATACATGCTCCAATGATGCCATAACCGTTATGCCTAGGAACATAGAGTACATGGCTAACCTAAATGCCTGTCCCTTTTATTGATCTGTTCATTTGTTTGTGCTCATAAATAAACATGTGTTCATAACATTGTTTAACACAGGGCTATATTATGATCCAAGGTCTATTACTATGAAATAGCAAACAAATATGAACATGTTATATACATTATCCTGCAAGGGGATATAAATCCTATGTCTGTGACTTCCTATATCAATTTTGTGTGCATGTGTTTGTTACCTAAAACTATTTTATATGCCTTGATTTACTTTTTCTGGTGGACACTTACTTTTAGTAAAATTGTCCAGCACTCCACCCTTTCGATCCTCCATCACACTAACTCCTCCTATGAGGTTGCATTTTGAAATGTTTCATATCACTGAGCGGCACTATGCAACTGTATACATCGATTAATTCATTCATTCTTGCATTCATCCATGCATTCTTTTGTCCATCCATTCATTCTGGCATTCACTGTGTCAAGATTGAGGAATCAGGTATTTCTTCTTGGGTTAAAGGTATTGGGCATCCCTTCTATGATGTCCTGACACTGCCTTTGAAATACCCACTGAGAGATTGTGAGGGGCCTTTCCAGAGAAAAAAAGCTGCAAGCAAACAAAAAAAAACCCGGTAGAAGAGAAATAGCAATCGATGGCACTATATCTGTCGCCCTGCTTAATGGCCGAAGACTGTCAGATTACATCTATAGAAATACAGTACCAACAGCAGAAAATGCACAAAAGATGCCAGCTCCCCCAAAACACTACCAATATAACATTCCATCAAGTGAACCAAATACTGTCGCTATACCTGAAAAAATCTTGAAAAACGAATTGTAGATAACAAAAACTTGGCATTAACATTCACTGAAATCAATGATTAAGGCCTCAAGGACTGACAAAACAACACCTTGCTCAATAGGTTTGACCTCATTTGAATCTCAGAGAGATGGATCTTCCAAGACTTCAGATAATGTTGCCAGATATCCACAGGACTGAGATCCAGTCCAGTCAGGGCCACACACATGTAGTAAAAGGTGTAATTGACAAGGAATGAGTGAACAAAAATAAGACCAGAAACCAACCCTGATCTTATGAAAAAATGTCAAGGAGCCCACATACCAATCCTCTCCATAGGCCATAAGCCGAATGTCCGTCTGTCAGGTGTACAAATGTCTTTGAGTTGTTCAACATCTGAGACTAAGTTGACTGCATATAAGCAAGTGTTTGACTCTATTCCTTTTTCCTCCAAGTGACTACTCATGGGGAATGTCATAATCATGTTTGACAAACCCGGTACAGGGTGTATTAATGGTCCCTGGTTAGATGTAAAATGTGTGTATTGAAAAGCAGCCAGAATACCTCAGAAAATGGGGGAACCCGGAGTTCAAAGCCTTTGTTTCCAGCTTTGACATAATTATACTAGACAAAACTTTGCCATTAAATGCGTGGATCCTAGGGGGCTATCCTCATATCTTCAAAAGTGCAGAAAGGGGATCACTATGAAGAAATATGGGGTGTCAATAGATCTCATGTGGGACCGAGTTCTGTAGAAATACTACGGAATGTCAAATTACCTCTACATTTATGATGGCAGTTGATATGGTGCTGCCAAATGGAATAAAAGCATAAGGTCATTAAATGATGTGCTTGTTGAAAAATGTTAAAGACTTTTCTTCACTCTTATCAACTTGGGATGAGTCATTGCACCTTTAAATGAAAAATGTGATTTCATCATATGTGGGAACAAGAACGCAAAAATGAGCTCATCGGATGGATTGATGAAGCACAGTTTGAAAGACTCAGTGCGCAGAGAATTCCAATCCTGATCCATGGTCCGTCCAAGATAGATGTAAAAGGAAGGAGGTTGGGAAACTTTTGAACAGACCTGGACCTAGTATCCACCCAAAATAAGTTAACCTCATTCTCTGCATGTATGAAGCAAGAGGGACAAGCTCTGTAATAGATAACATCCTGTTACAGATGAGCACATGGGCAACATATGGTGCATATGTGATCTGACCTAGGGTGGAATATGACCATAATGCACTCTGTCTGACCAAATATTTAGATGATAGTTGTAGTGGATAAGACCACTAGGAAGAAATGGCTATCCTGAATTTGTCCAATAAAGTTAGGATTTGGTGGGGTCCTAGACTAGTGAAATCCACATGCCAGTGGGATGAGCAGATTGAAGCCAATGGGTGACAGCAAGGAATCCAAAAAGCATGCAGGATGGGATCTGGTCCAGCATCTGGGGTCTACATTGGACAGAACAACATCTGAAAACCTCTCTTTTACTGTATGTACCAAAGGAAATGAAAGCACACCGCATTAAGAGGTCTCATGAATTAGAACATTTGGGATGATTTGACAAAGGATGTGCTTTTCTGAAGGGTGTGTTACAATCTGTAGTTCGACAAGGTTGGGGCTTGGAGGAGGTTAGCATTATCAGAAAGAACCATAAATATCTCATTTCACAAACGAAAAAGGAGTTTCAGAATCGTACTTGGCTGAATTTAGTAAGAGTAGCCAACAAGAGATATTTGAAAACCTTCTGGAGAGTTGAGACTCAGGGTCTTTGGAAATATAATTCCAAAGTCAAAGCCAATATTTCAGAGGCGGAGTGGCTCAGCCGCTTCACTCAGATCATTGAGGTAAAGAAGGTGGAGACATCCAGCTCTGCACTTGATAAACAAGGCCATTTTATTCCAGAACTATGGATGCCTGGAGTGAGGGGATCCCTACGATAACCATTGAAATGGGGATCTCCTCTGTCAAGCAAAATGGTAATCTCGAAACATCACTGTAAGTCTGTTGTTCATCTGGTAAGAGGTAAAGCCCCGTGCCCAGATTGATTCCGGCTGACCCTTTCAAGCTCTTATGCGACTGGTGGGTCTGTCTCTTTAGAGCTGTTTTTCCCCATTTTGTAAGTCGTGGAGAATATCTAACTTCTGAATTATAATTTACCATGATACAACTTTGTAAGAAGGGTCCCACTAATGAGGTGCCATCATATAGACCGATCACTCTTATTGATATATAATGCAAAATGTTCTCTTATATAATCCTCCATGAATTTAAGAGGTGGATAGGTGAAAATGCAATATTACATTGGGCATCAGGGGTATTTAGAACAGGTGCCCCCTTGTGACTGTCTTTTTTTAATATAATGGTTTTGTAGTTAGACCATGTTTGTGTTCTATCCTATTAATCAAAAAAACATGCAATGGCCAAGAAAATGTCCCTATATGCACCTTTCCTTGTATTTTCCTCAGCCTTCGATCTGGTGGTCAGGGAGAGGCTCTGGGTGAAGCTGGCAAGCATGAGAATGGATAAACACTTTTTTCGACATTATCAGGGCTCTATTTTCTCAGACCTCACTATGGCCCCCATAGTGAACTCTTTTGCCCATACATTAATTACATGTTTTGCGGTGTCTGCGATAGACATTTTGCCAGCATTGAAGGGAAGCCTCTGCCAATGTTGCTCTACACAGATGACTTGGTTCTTCTTGCCAGATACAAAACTCTCTGAAAGCTCAACTTACAGGCAGTACCATCTTACTACACCCCAAACCATGTAACCATGAACAAATTTAAATCTAAAGAACAACCATCAAATTGGGAAATCAAAGCAATGTTTTAAGTTTGCTGGCGAATCTATGGAGATAGTGGGACGTTACTTGTATTTCATTGCAGTTATCACCCCAAATCTCTCCTGGAAAGCCCAAGTAGAGTCAGCAACCAAAACAGCAGGGAGAGCCATTGTCAACTTTGCGCACAAACACAGGGATCATTTTGAAAAGGTTCATTGAGGGAAGGTTGTTGGCACTGTTACTAATGGAGCCACTCTTGGGGGGGGCTTAGATAAATCTGTTAGCTAAATTGGTTCTAACTAACAAATGCAGATAAAGTAGTTTGACTATTTGGGTGAGAGATTCACATCAGACTTTAACGGAGCAGCCAATATATCTAGACAGGCAGGTAAAATGTCTCAGGCGGTTGAGGGTGTACTCAGATTTATGAAGAAATTCACTAATGCAAACTGCAATCCATACATATGGCTTTAACATTTTATGAAGCAAACCCGCTAACCATTGCAAAATGCAGAGTAACAGTCTGGAGATTCTCAAACACATTGAGCCTACAAATATTTGAAGACCTTTTATGCCTCTCACAGTCTGCTGCAAATATTGTAGCACATAAAGAACTTAGTATTTGTTACCTAGAGGATGATCTTATGGCTGTATTTTTTTTAAAAACCACAATGGTGCCCATACTCACTTAATCATCCGTGCTTGCCTTGGTCAAACATG
The DNA here is from genome assembly GCF_040938575.1 of Ambystoma mexicanum. NCBI lineage: Eukaryota > Metazoa > Chordata > Amphibia > Caudata > Ambystomatidae > Ambystoma > Ambystoma mexicanum. Next base: position 865,024,040 of record NC_090936.1, read on the forward strand.
CCCAAATACCATCCAATGATGAGTCAGTCCTTCTACAGATGAATGCTCATAACGTATTTACTAACCCTGCAGCTATTGGCAAAACAGGTTACAGGCTTATCAAATCCCAGCTCTCTAGTTTCACGGGCAGAGAGAAAGAAATGGGAAAATACTCAGTCTTCTAACCTTAATCTGTCAATGTCCTCTAGTGAAATTGAACATTATTTAATATGGTCCACTTCACCTTCCCCAATCAGTTCCAATTGTTCCATTGTAAAGGAAATGGGGGAGGATGCATTAGAGGTTTTGGGATACCAAATGCCAGACAAGAAGAAGGTGCTGTTGGTGGTGTACGAGGAGACATACAATAAGGAAATGGAGGAGAAAAGATGTTTCGTAGGGACACACTCAGCTACACCTTGATATATTTTACACCTGGCAGGATTATTACAGAAAATTGGCCAACAAAAACCACCCAGAAAGGTTCCAAGGGACAGACGAAATAGTCTTTATGATGATGTTTCATCTGATATTTTTAGTACTGGATTGGGTGAAAGATCTTAGATTGATACAGGGGAAACAACAGAGCAAAGGGGTGAAGTGAGTGACACTGCAGCTCCAACAAATAGCCAGGTCTCTTTTTTAGACCCAGGGAAAATCAACAAGGCAAAAATAAGAAACCTTCTGAGAAAGACTATGATTCCAACACAGAGGTCAATATTTTGAGCTATAACTTACCAAGATTTGAACAAAGGTTTCTACAGAAAGGTTTGTGTTTTGTACCCCAATACACAAGCACCCTGTTACAAGAGACGATTGATCATTACAAACTAGTACGAACGATGAAGTTGAAATATTTTTTTTTGTCCATTGTGGAGGAAGAGATGGACGAATCATCAGAATTTCTGGAAATTTCGACCTAAGAGTAGGTTTAATCCATCTATTCAAAGCTCATCCATTGATGTTTTTCAATAGAAAATACGTGATGAGTTTAGTCAAATAAAATTCTGAAGTAAAGACCATGAAAAAAAGTATGGACAATAGGGACCTTATCTTTAAGCCAATGGATAAAGGTGGCAAGATGGTGTTGATGAACAGACTGAATTACAAAACGGAGGTCAAAAGCAGTTATTCAATACAGAAACTTACAACAAGTTATCTTATGACCCAACAGAACAGGTGAGGGCATTAATAAAAGAGACATTGCACAAGCCATTTAACAATTATTTTATTTCATACCATACTAAAGCATTACTCAACAAGTTACATCCTATTATGCCTGTTATGTATATTTTGATACTGCCGAATATTCCTAAAAGTCTGGCGTACCGTCTTGGAAGACCGATAGTAGAGGCTACAGATAGTCTGTTTGAACGATTTGTGCAGTATCTGGACAGGGTAATCCAATAATTGATATAAATGAGTGTGACTGAAATTATGGACAAAGATACAGGATCTTGAATTCTTTCAGGGTAAAGACATATTTTTTACTATGGATGTTAAAAGCCTCCATACGAACATTGGCCATGAAGAAGGCTCGGAGGACGTGTAATGGCTTCTTTCATCAACTAAGAACTGTCAGGCAGATAAAGGGCCTCATTACGACCCAGGCGTTAAGGGTTTAACGGCGCCGTAAAAGGTGTCAGCGCCGTTAAACCCTTAACGCCTGATTACGAGGTCCCTTTGCGGTACCCGACCTTAACGGCTAGTTTTTCCAGCCGTTAAAGTAGGGACCCGCAAAGGGACTTTGGTGCTAATAACGGTACCGCAATTTGCGGCACTATTATTAGCGCCTTCCCCATTCCCATTGAGCACTATGGGGCAAAAATGGGAATGGGGAAGGGCCATGGCGGCATGGGGAATTACCGCCCCACCAACCTCAGAATGGGGTGGTAATTCACCATTCTGCCATGGCGGACACTGGCATGGACCATGGTGCTAATAGCACCATGGTCCTCCACCTGGGTAGTAATGAGTCCAAGGTGTTTGTTCTGACTTTCTTAAAGATTATTTTACAGAACAATTTCTTTATGTTTGAAGATCACAGCTTCTTACAAATCTCTGGAACATCTATGTGCGTGGCCATAGCCCCCAGCCATGCAAACACCTTCATGTTATACTTACAAACAGAGAGTTTTTATCTACGGCAAGATGGATGCAGCATTTGAAATGTTACTTTAGTTATATAGACAATATCTATGGTGTCTGGAAAGATCGGCTACAGGATTTGTTAAATTTGTTTGAGTTTATGAATCACCTCAGACCACGGATTAAATTTGTAGTTCAATATCGTTACATACAAATACATTTTCTTGACGTACAACTATATGGCTACTAGAGTTATTTTGAGTGTTGGATATGTTATGTGTATGTTATTATTTTTTAATGTATTTGGTTCCTCCATAATTTTAAAGTGAATTTAATATGTATTAATATGAATATATTACATATTTGTGCTAAAAGTTTGTTTTTTAAATAAATGCACATTAAATTATTTTTTTTTTCAAAAAACTATATTGCGTAAATGCTGAGTTGAGACCGACAGTATTTAATAAAATGACTGATCGGAATAGTTTATTATTGCCGACCAGTTTTCACCCGTCAAAGACACTTCAAAGCATTTCCCTGAGTCAGTTCCTCAGATACAGACGTGCCATTTCGTATTAAGAGGACTATCAGACACAAATAGGTAGGTTGAAAGAGAAATTCCTTGGTTTGCAATAGAACCGGGATTTCATTGAGATAGTTGCTGCATGAGTTACTGAGAAACATCGGGAATCATTATTTGTCCCTAAAACAAAAAAAATCCCACATTAGTTTACAACATTTCCATTACAAAGTAGGAGGAACAAACAATTTGTCAATCAAAACTGGGACATGCTAAAATGGTGTCCCACACTTGGAAGGCTTTTTGCAGCACCACATGTTTTTGTGTAAAAAAGAGTTGGGGCTATAAGGAACTAGTTGATAAGAATTAATGATCACTTCAGGGACCTGAGGGAAACAGTAAGAATGGCATGTGCCCGAGGGGTAATTATATGATAGGTCATTTCCCACCGACATTCAGGGAAGGGATTACATTAAATCATTCTTGTACTTGTGACTCAAAGTATGTGGTATATTGTCTGAAATGCCCCTGAGGGTTGTTTATGTTGGTATTACTATGTGGAAAGCAAAGACATATTGGATGGAATACCAGTACAATGTGAGATTAAGGAATTTGAAATCGCCATTGGCTCTGCCTTTTTGAGAAGTAAAACACAATGTGGCACACATGCAGTTTGTTGTTCTTGAGCAGGTTACTGCACCCATAAGAGGAGGGTATGGTATGTAAATACAAAGCTGGTGCAGAGAGAGCTCTTTTGGATTGAATATCTGTACTCCATGTCCCCAAGGGGAAATGATGTTGATTGGGATTTATCTAGGTATTTGTGAGTTCCAAGGGGTTTCTGACTCATGATAGAAGGAGCTACAACTTCATTGCCAGATTGTGAGTGGGCCACTACACTTGGTATACCACCAGGGATACATTTTGAATGGTTGTTATCATTTAGAGTTTGAATTTATATTATGTCGAAGGGCGATCTTGATAGGATTAAAATGTTTACATTATGTGAAATGCTGTTAATATCTCCTGAGCATTTGAATGTTATATCATCAAAATAATGTGAGTATGACACATGTGGAGGATACACATGACTGTACTGTAAGGGGACATACATCTTTCTTTTAAATGAAACATGACATTAATTTTGTGACTCTAACATGCCTATCTAAGTAGTAATCAACACAGCACAGTAGAAGTGTATGCTTTGCATTTCATTTCAACATTTCAACATTTCAACATTTTTGAGATATAGTAGGAGTTACTTCAGTATTTTGAAATGTTTTTTTAGATGTGATATACGTGTTGTTCCTATCATGATGGATTTTAGAAGTTTGTCTCATACATTTTTTAGAATAGGTATGTTACACAGAATATAAACTGTACATAAACATAATTGGTTTGTGAGTCACAGACACTTGCGGCTTTGATTAGGTACACATAGATCATTATAGTTGTGATAGGATTTCAAGATGGCTGAGCTTTTACCATACTTCTGGGGCATTCATGCCCTGGATGTTGTGTTTATAAATTACTTCAAAATGTAGCGCGGAGCACCCGACTGCTTTGTTTGCCAGGCTTGAACCTCATTGCTCGTTATAATACCTTTTCTTATTTTCAATGATGTGGTAGCTAAACACAGGATTGACAACCAGGCTGCATATACGGACGCATAGTTTAGTATTTAAGTCATGTACGAACATATGAGCTACAGCATATAAAACATTTCTCAGATGGAGGGTTTTGGGCTACTATAGAGCAGTAGTTGACATCCTTTAACATGGCTGACTGCTTTACAATGCGTTCTTAAAAATCCATATGCTCTGGATGACATTATTTGAAGACAGCTGTAAGTATTATTAACATCGCGCAAGGGGACATGGACTGCTCAGTTGGCTGGTCTCCTGTTCAACCAGTCAGCTGGGCAGTCTAGAACTTTGCAGCTCGTTATATTATTTTACCGTCAGGTACACTTTTTACTAGAACAGTCTTATGTTGCACATGATGTGAAAGATATATATGTGGGATGGACATAGTTTATTGCTACCAGGTGCTTTGGATTTGGGAGCATCACAAGACTTTTACCACATTGGTTTGGTAAGCAAAACAATTAAAACGTTTAATTACCAATTGATACTTGTTGTGTTAACAGCATGTATTACATTATTAAACTGATTAAAGCTTTCTCTTGTAGGTGTATCTGTTGCTGTGATGAAGTTTAGGGGTTAGTAAGCACATGATCATAAGGCTATTTGTGATACTTTGGGGCTGATTAATGGAATTATTTGCGCCGAAAAACAGAGATTTGTGCGCCATTCTGCCCACAAATCCCTCTTTAACAAATGGGGATTTGCGGGCAGAATGGGGCACGAATCCTTGTTTTTCGGCACAATAATTCCATGAATCAGCCCCTTTAAGTTTGTGGATAGCGGAATAATTAATGTTTCATAATATTATTTGTAGAAAGACAGTGTTATAGCCACTGAAAAAAGATAATGGTGTTCATCAGAAACACGTTGGGAAGTGTTAGTAGAACATGGAGTCTTACAAGGAATAGTGATTTGAATGTTGTCATTTTTACTGGGATCAATCCATGAGAATGGATTATTCAATATTAATGTACAATTATTAATCATATTTGAATGACCACCATTTTTAGATGTTCATCATACAGAACTATGTATTGTTCTTCATTTTGTTCATTATAGAAAGAAAGTTTGAAGATTACATTTGGAAAAATACTACTTTTCAAAACAGATGCAATATATTACTTTCTGCTGTTAAATTAAAACCTCAATCATAAGAAAAGTGCAATATATTGATAAGGGCGGTATTCCTGAGAGACGTGCATTGTCGTTACTCATTAGTTTCCCCCATAACTGTGCACACAAGAAGCTAATGCGGCTAGGCCTTTGCTGAAATGCAAGTGTTTGTTTTAATAAGGAGTTTGGTGTTTTGCTGAGCTACTTCGTTCATACAGTTTACAGTTTACAATGTGAAGTCATCACAGTACATCCTGTAAAATATGTATGTGAGTCAACACAGTGGGCCTGATCACGACATTGGTGGTAACCCTTAAATCCAGCGGTCGGGCTATAACCGCTGGATTTAAGGGTCCGCCAAATCAGGACTTCGGCGGATTTCACCCTACCTCTGAGCTGGGGAGAAATCCGCCGAGAATTCGTGCTATTACCGCTGGCAGTAAATCCGCCGGCGGTAAGAGCGTGAATTTTCCCCATTGAGCCCAATGGGGAATGGGGCATTCCCAAATGGGCTCAATGGGGAATGGGGAATTGCATTACCACCGAACTCGTGATCCAGCGCTATTAGCGGCGGGGAGTTCGGCGGTAGGGCTAATACCGCCGGCGGTAATACCACAAGCGTTACCACCAAAGTCATGATCAGGCCCACTGGCATTTGACCTTTAGCATCCTTCAAGGCCAGTTCTTTACACTTCGTGTGTGCACTATTCTTTTAGCTAAGTCAAGGACTTCATCTAACAAGGGATCACCTTTAGTCCAGATGTCTTCCCGAATTTTATCTTCCCTCACCTTGAACATGAACTGATCCCAGAGTCTTTCATCATACATGGAACCAAAATTGCACCTATTAGCAAGCTTGCGGAGAGGTGTGATGAATGCTTACACAGATTGACCGTCAGCCTAGTCTCTAGTACTAAAATAATACAGTTGTAAAATGATGCTCAATCACTTTTCATAATGTTTAGCCAATTTTTGGGGTATAGTTTCAAAGACATTTGGAGCTTCTGTAGACTCCCCATCAACAGAACCAGGGGCAACTAAATCAGGCATACTTTTAAGGATCAGCCTGCCTCTGAATCCCAGGCAGTGCATGAGATTGGCCCTGTGTCTTTCTATGCTGAAAGTAGGCCCATGCACAGTCATACCATAGCACCACTAAACATGAACAGCCATACCAAAGCACCACTAATACCATCCTACTAAGGGATTTCAACCTAGGCCTCCATGTCCCCAAGGACAAAGCAGCCTCATCACTAGCTAAGGAACTCCCCGACCTAGGGTTTTCCCATAGAGTCACAGACCGCACCCACATAAAGGCTACACCCTTTGACAGGGTTGCAGACCACAACTGTTCATCCACCATCACCACTATCTCGGCCCACCCCTGGACGGATCAAAACTGCATCCAATTCACTGTTTCCACTAAACATACTTCCAAAGTACTCTCATATGCTTCCCCAGCCAAGGTCAGAGGCTCCCAAAAATTAACCAATGAAAATCTCCTCCCATTCCTGGATGTGCCGGAACTTAAACCTCCCTTTGTAAGCAACCCCTCCACTCTCGCCGACATCTACTCCCACACTCTCACTAAAGCCATTGATGCTATAGCCCTACTGGAAGACAAAAAAGAAAAAAAAATATGCATGCCAATTCCTGGTTCATGGTAGAAATATCTGCCTTTCGCTCCAGCAAACGCATGGCTCTAGCCAAGTGGCAGTCCAAGCCCAATGACTCCACTCTCAAAGAATGTAAAAGAGTCTCTTCGCTATACAAACAAAATATATTCAAAGCCAAATCTGAATACTTAAACCTACGTATCACCAAAGCCAACTCTAAATCCAAGGAAATGTTCTCAATTTTCAAAGATCTCATCACCCACTCTACCAGTCCAGACGAGATCATCAAAGACGAAGCTTGGTGCTCCAGCATTCAGGCAGCCCTCCTAAACAAAATCAAACTTCTCCAAGACAAAATTCAATCACAACGTGAAACACTACGCAATCCTGAGTGGCAGCCCATGCCCATCTCCCCTCCACACAATCCATCCACCTCTCTTTCCTCCTTCAGAGACGTTACTGAATTCGGAAGTCTCAGATCTCCTCCAGCACCTCAAACCCTCTACATGCAAAGGAGACATATGCACTCCTGTCATCATTAAAGAATGCGCTGAAGCACTGACCCCGATCATCACGGCTTTCATCAATGCCTCCGTCTCCACAGGAATTGTACCACACAGCCTAAAAGAAGCATGGGTCTGCCCACTTATAAAAAAAAAGCGCCCTGGATCCCTCATGCCCCAACAACTACCAGCCCATTACCACTGTCCCCTTCCTCCTTAAAATCTTAGATAAAGCAGCCCACTTCCAGATCCAACATTACCTGGAATCTAATGCCATCCTAGGTAAAAGGCAACCAGGCTTCTGCAAAGGCCATGGCACAGAAACCCCCCTCTTGGACCTAAAAAAACAAATCACTGAGAAAATGGACAAGGGAAAACCTGCCCTCCTGCTGCTCCTGGATCTCTCTGCTGTGTTTGATCTTGTTGATCAGAGCATCCTTACCTCACACCGCTCCAACGAAGCCCACTTCTCCAAACAGACCTCTTCTTGGATAATATCCTGCCTAGAGGGCCGAGCCATGAAGGTTTACTCCGACCAGGCTAACGCAGCTCCCACCACCACCTACTGCAGAGTTCCTCAGGGATCCAGCACTGCACCTACTACACCTGTTTACTGAGCCACTCTTCGACAAACTAGACTTCCTCAGCATAGCCTACAACAACTATGCCGGCAATTTGCAAGTACTACTCCCTCTCTCAAGCCTGGATGGCAGTCAATGGATTGTGCCTAAATGGGGATAAAACAGAGATCATCCTCCTAGGCCCCAAAGAAATACTGCCCAAACTCGACCAAAAATATGGATTTGTTACCATCGATAACATCATCATCCCGGTTTTCTCCTCTGTGAATGTTAGGGAGAATTCTCCAGAATGGCTAATTTCCCTTACCTACTGAGTGCCTCAGCAGCTTTGCTGGATTTCTAGGATTAATTTTTTTCACCTGGTAAGAGTGTGAGCCTTTTTTCCCACTCTTACATGTGTTTTTCTGTGTGTGTTTAAAATGTTTGTGTTTGTGAACTGTGGAGCTTCACCTACTCCATAGGCATCATCTTTTTACTGTGTGTTATACAGCACCCTTGGTGCAGTGACCCAGGGTTGTCTTTTTCAGACTTTCCACTTTAAAATCCATATTCTGGGACTGACTACTGTTTCTTAGAACATGTAAATTTGTGATTAACTTTATTAGTCTTTTTAATTCACAGACCCAGTACAAACTATCTTCCATAGAGTACTGGAAAGGGTTAATAGTTATCCCTTTTTGTCCGTCTCTCATGGAACCTTATGTTGTTCCCCTTTCGTTAAGATTTGGCTGGTGGCAGTGGTATCTACCCTATTTTTCCTAACGTGGTCTATGTTAATAGCCTTGGTACTCTTTAAGGCTAAGTTAGAAGCCTCGAACTTGAATCCGCTGGACCCCATTTACTTTTATTTGGATCTGGCTGTGTATATTCGCCATTTCCTTTTGTAAAGGACTTTCTCATGTTTTACTCTGTGCGCCAAACCAGCTTTGGTTCCTTTGTTCGCCGTCCTTTGGCGGGCTTCTGCACAGAAGCCCTCCTTAGGCGCCTGAATGTCTCAGGGGGGCAGGATGTGAGGGAGGGGTTTGAGACTCCCTGCACAAGGTCTCCTTGGAGACCCATGTCACACTCTGTGACTGTCCCGCCAGGACAGCCACCCTGCTGTGTGATTGACAGCCAGGCTTTGTGAACAGGGGGAAACTGCATAAAAAGCAGGTCGCTGGGGCTTGGAAGGCAGAGTCACCACTGGATGGAGAGAACCGAAAAGAAGCTGAAAGAAGAGGACCACTACCACGACTGCACCTCCTGGTGAAGCCCCAGCTGCAGGTCTGAATCTCCAAACTTTGATGACAGAGAAGGTCTGCAAGGAATCTTCTTCCCTTGAGTGGGTGGGCCAACTAGTTTTGCAAACACCAAGCAAGGCCTCCCTCCCATTGCCAAATTTGCTGTGCACAGCTGCAGTGAACCGTATAGCCAGAAGGACCGGACCCTGTTTGGGTTTTCAGGAGTGCACCGTTTATTTGTTGCTTTGCTCTGCTGCTGGTTTCTTCCCTGGGCAGTGCAGGACCCTCCAGTCTTCCTACTTCATGTCAGTCCGACAGTCACTTCTAGAACCGTGAGCCTGCAGGATCTGCCAGGAATGTCTGCCTCAGCTACAGCCTTCTTCTTCATTTAAGGTACTGTTCTAACCCGGCTGTTCGTTCCGTCTGACCACGGTGAAAGTGTCTGAAATCTTTCACCAATCCGAGGGCTTGTCCTTCTCTACTCTTTTAAGTAACTTTTCTTCTGACCAAATTCGTTTCGAACTCTTGGCAAACTACTCTGAACTATGTGATCCTCTACAAAGACTCTGAACCATTAACATTGGCCCACGCCTACTGATTTGAATCCTCATTGTAATAAGCCTTTTCTAGATTGCCCTGCCTACTTACATGTTGGTGTTGCTTAATTTTGTATAACCTTGTCTGTCCCTCCCTTTTAAATTGCTGGAGTGCCATTTTGCTCACACTTCATTTTGAGCCTAACTTGTCCATAATTGATTGGGGGTTGTGTAGTATATTAAGAGGGTGATTTTTCTGCTGCTTCAATTATTTTACAACTGATGTGTAAATAAATGTATATTCTTTTACTCAGAAACCTTGAGTCAGAGTCAGTGTTTGTTTGAACCATAGTAATTGTTTTCCTATGTGTAACTATTGATACGGCTCACGTTACTCTTGAGATAAATCGGCTGCTTAGCCATCGCTAGCACTTTACTGTGTGGCACAGGCTTGTACCAAAGGTGAATGAATTTGTACTGTCACTTGTAGTTTTAATTGTGTGTGGTGTTCCCAAAGGTTACTGCATATGATTCTGCCTAACAGTGAAGACCCATGGAGTCTTCATTGACTCCACCCTCTCGATGACTCGACAGGTCAGTGCCATTGCCTCCACCTCCGCCCACACCAGCAAACTAATAAATGCTATAAAACCTTTTATAACCAGCCAAAACTGCCTCTCCATCGCCCGAGCCACTATTGGAGCCAAACTGGAATATTGCAATGCTCTTCTTGCAGGCACATCGGTCAGAAATCTAAACATGCTCCGAATAGTCCAAAATAACGTGCTTCGAGCAGCCCTTAGTATCCCCAAAAGAGACCACATCACGCAGGCTAGGTGGGCCACCCACTGGCTGCCAGGTAAAAAGAGGATCAATTTCAAGACCCTCACCCTAACAAACAAATGCCTCAGATTCACTGCCCCATCCTACCTATCTGAAATTATCACCAGAGACACCTCATCGCATACCAGAAGAAGTCACTATGCCAACCAACTACGCATACCTCCCATTAAAATAGCAAATGCAGGAGGTATTGGTTTTCCTCATCTAGCACCCAAACTCTGGAATGCCCAACCCAATGCACTCAGAGCCGAAACCTCCCTCACAGCCTTCTGCAAAACCCTCAAAACAATTGTTCAACTGACTCCCCCTCTTCCCCCCTCCACCATCCTGCCTACCCCCACTCAACTTGTGTTCCTGTTATCTTATCGCTGTGTCTCATGTAAGTAACTATTTTTTCTGTAACCAGCAAATATTACTGTAACAGCGCCGGGATGCCTCAGGGCTGATGCACACTTTATAAATGTTAATAAATAAATAAATAATCCAAGCATTCCTCTCTCCATATCTCTACTTTGACTGCAGATTCAACTGGACTGGGTAGGAACTGCATAGGAAATGCACTCATGTTAGGGTATGAAGGGAGCTCGAATGTGCAGTCCAAAGAAGTTTCCATTGACAAACTTTGGGGAAATTATAGGTATGATGGCTAGGGCTAAGTGTTTTAGTACCCTAGATCTTGCCTCAACCTATCATCATATTTCCCTACAGTGCTCATACGGGGACTACACTACTTTCATTACACACAAGCAGACTTTTAGGTACAAGCACATTCCCTTCGGATAGGTATCTGCTGCTGCATTTGTTCAACCCATGCTGCACAAATTGCTGGGTGGTATTAGTGGAGTGTGTTTTTTCCAATACAACATCTTGGTCACTGGTAAATCAGAGGAGGAACTTGATGGCAAGTTGGCACGTGTCTTAAGAAAATGTAGTGAGGTGGGGCTAACTTTATAAAAGAAAAAATGCACATTTCGAGGAGCTGAAATAGATTTTGAATGGCTCATGTTGAATGCATTGGGAGTTGCACTGAAAGATAGCCTTTTTTTAACTATTGTGGGGATTCAAGCACCTAAGCACCTAAGGACAAACAGGATGTGCTTTCATTTTTGGGTTTAGTAAAGTACTATTCCAAATTTGTGCAAGGTTTTGCAGATGAGTGCAGACACATCAGGTTACAGCGCATAATTTTCCATTTGTATGCTCATCCCAGTGTCAGAATTAGTTTTTAGCCATAAACAATTGTGTAATAAATGCAATGGTGTTCAGTAATTTTGGCAAGAGTTGTGAGACTTTTGTGAGAAGAAATCTGGAGTAGACAAGGTTATAGCTTTCGCTTCTTCTCTATCAGGGGTACAGATGAAAGATAGTTTGTCATAGAGAAGGAGGCTTTGTGTGTGGATTGGCACATAAAAAAAATGTAAGACATGTTTATGGTGTAGAGAATTTACGATTTTCTGTGACCAAAAACTCCTGGTAAGTATATTTAATTCTAAGAGGTTAGATGTTGTATCTCGAAGAATTGTAAAATGGATTACTTCATTACAAGGCCATCAGTTTGTTGTGGAGCACATAAGTGGCAAGGGGAACACTGTTTCTGCTTTTGTGTCTAGAACATAGAGTAATTATGTCGAAGGTGATGCAGAGTCAGATGTAGAACTGGAATGGGAGATTTGCTTGACCTCTGGGCCTTCAATTCTAGAATGTGATTGGAAAGAAGCAGAAAGGAAAGATGAGCAATTAAGCAAGGTGAAAGACTCTGTGCTTAATGACTGATCTGGGTGGACAAGTGGGATGGCCTGGGAGAGATCCACAGAGTTAGGGACGAGCTAAGTGTCGAATGGGGTTACATTCTATAGTCAGGACGTATTGAACCTCTGGAAGGTGTTAGGGAGAAAGATATTGAGATTGGCCATAAAGGTCACTTAGGGGAGGCTTGTAGACGATTATTGGTGGCCTAGTCTTGACAGCCAGATGGAGAAGGATGTTAAAGATTGTCCTGCCTGTGGTGATTCCGACAAGATGTTCAAATGTAATGTTCAACTAAGAATCTACAATGTGGCAGGCATGTCTGCGGTTGGCTAGGAAGGCTGGAGATTGCTCCGTGCTGTGTCGCTGTTATGTGCTGAGCAACCAGGCTACAGGGAATTTGCTTATGCTCCCCATGGTTCGATTGGATGCTTTGGCTTGCGGCTACTCCAGCAGCATAATAGAAAGAACGTTCTTGTACTGTAGTATAAAGAGGGCCACACTGTGGTCTCCCTTGCTGGAGAAATACAAGCTATCAAGCTTCTAGCCATAAACTTGCTGGTGGAGGTGGTGAAGTTAGAACTATTGCTGCCACATGATGACATTTTGGACTTTCAGATTCTACTAACAATCTATGGAAGATCCTGTTCGAAGCTGTAAGCGTAGGTGGGTCCTTCCTATCTCTTTAACAGTGTTCCTCCCCATCATTATTAGCCCCCGACTCACCATCAGTAAATGTGGGTAGTTGTGGAGGAGAACAGGTACATCCCACCGCATGCACCTCTGCACTTGTCCTTTTTTCCCCCTTGCCTTCTGCCCTAGTAACAGTGGTAGTAATCTCATCACTATGCCTTTCAGATGTTCTGGACATGTTGCAACTCGTCATTGCTGCTTCCCTGTGGACACACCAAGATAGCATGTTGTGGAATCAGTTACAAACACAGAATATAGCTGCCTGCCTATCAAGAACTATACAACTTATTCTCTGTGACTAGAATTACGTATGGCCACTAAAATAAAACAACCTCAGTTATTGTACAACTACTGCATGTAACTCCTCCTGCATGCTTAGACTTATAGGACTTTTTCTATACAACTAATATTTTGAATAACCACTAAAAGAAAACACATTCAGTTATAGACACTGAATATAAGCTCTTACTGGCTACCAAGTTATATAAGACTTTTGCTCAGCTGCGTGTATTTGGTATGGACACTAGAAGAGAACACACTCTATTTTAGGCTCTGAATATAATCTCCTACTTAATCCCAATAAATATGCATCCTTCCTGTTCTCTGCAACTAGTATTTAAAATGACCACTAAAATAACACACACTCAGTTACAGAAACTGAATAAAACTTCCTCCCACCTACCAAGAAATATAAGGCATTTTCTCTGCTACTTGTATTTTGTATGGCCGAAAGAAAAATGATAACACACTCTGATAAAGCCACTGAGTATACTCTTCCTGGCCCACCAAGAATGATAAGACATTTTCTCCACCACTAGTGTTTAGTATGGATGCTAAAATACAAAACATCCATTCACAGTCACTGAGTATAGTCTCCACCTCCCTACCAAGAAATGTAAGACTTTTGCTCTGCAGCTTATATTTGATATGACTAAAATATCAATAAGACAGCACAATCAGTTACAGACATTAAATATAAACTTTTCCTGCTTACCAAGAAATAGAAAATCCCTTTTCTATGCAACTCTTAATTGGCATAGCCTAAAAAAGACAAAACACTCAGTTACAGTGGCTGAATATAATCTCATCCTGCCAACCAAGACATACAACACTTTCCCTCTGCAACTAGTATTGTAAGGGAACATCAAAGACACATGTAGACTGCTTTTATTTGAAGTGGAGATGCGCCAGGATAATGCATCACTTCTTTTCTAACTTGCCCTTCTCACCAGCTATCACAAACAGGGTGCACGTATGAGATACAAGTAAATACCTGCTCCCTTGAGAGACACCACCACACACATGACATCTAGCCCAAAGACTGGGCCTTGAACAATTTGTGATTGGCAGTGCTGAAAGCTCAACTATAAAAATACTCTATGTATGTATGGGCAACTGTGGCTGCCTCACCAGAACAATGCCATTGGGCCTCATTAGGACCCAGGCGGTAAGGGGTTTACGGCGGCGTAAACAGCGCCGACCCTTACCGCCTGATTCCGAGGTCCCTTAGCGCCATGGAGGATTTAACTCCTGCTTTTAGCAGGTGTTAAAATCCATGGCGCTAAGGGACCTTGTTGTTAATTACGCCACCGTAATTTACGGTGGCGTAATTAACGCCTTCCCCACTCCCATTATGCCCTATGGGGCAAAAATGGGAATGGGGAAGGGTAAATGGGGATTGGGGACTTACCGCCCCGCCAACCTCGGAATGGGGCGGTAAGTCCGCCAACCACCATGGCGTAAACGTAGTTTACGCCATGGTGGTAAAGGTATGACCCAGGTGGTAACTTACCGCCTGGGTCGTAATGAGGCCCATTGTCAGCAATATATAAACCCAAAGCATTGGTGGATTCAGAGCAGCATTGTATTTCAACAAGTTCTGCTTCATTCTCTACAAATCATGGTACTTCATGTCTAAAAATTCCAAGACCCAAAGTGAGAAACATGAAGTGAACTTCTTTGTAATTATGTAGAATAGGGACACAGGTTTTGAATGACACACCAATCATTGCAGAAGATGCAAATGTACCATCACTCTATACATAGTCTTTCTGTAATGTGACAATGGCCCTTATTACAACACCGGCGCTAACTAATGGCGCTATTAGCACCATGGTTGCTACCGGTATTGTAACAAGTCCGCCATGGTGCAATGGGGAATTACCACCCCATTCCAAGGTTGGCGGGGCCGTAATTCCTCATGCACCATTAGCCCTTCCCCATTCCCATTTTTGCCCCATAGGGCTCAATGGGAATGGGGAAGGCAGTAATTACCTTCAAGGTCCCTTTGAGGGTCCCTACTTTAACGGCTGGTCCAGACCAGCCGTTAAGGTCGGGAGCCACAAAGGGACCTCGTAATTAGGCACTAAGGGGTTAACAGCGCCACAGCCTTTTACGGCGCCATTAACCCCTTAGTTCCAGGGTCGTAATGAGGGCCAATGTATTTAATGTAAAGCAGGTAAAATAGGTCAATGAAACAGTCTATTTTTTCAACAGTTGTTGGATCATTGTACAACGTTTATAGCAATTTGATGCCCTTTAAATAATGTACCTTACTGTTCAGTGTATGAGAAATCACTTGGTTTCAATGTGGCAATGTTATATCCATTCCTTGAAATTCCAGTTAACAGAACACAAGGTTTGAACTTTCCATAACACAGGGTGTGCAATCAAGCCTGGGTGTTATTTGACATTCCTGCCCTGTGAGGTAGGGCACATTTATCACATCAGAATAACCCATGTAATCCCAGAATAAAAGGCCCTGTAAACACGCCCTCCAAGTTAATTAGGTACCCTTACATTTGCAAGTCTATTTAAGGACAAACTATTTGTTTAAATGTAAGCTAAAATATCAGTAGAAGCCGAACGATAGTGTGCTGTCTGATAACCATCAGGCCTGTTTTGCTGAGCTTCACAGCTATCTTCATCAATTAAGACATAAAGCAGGGCCAGTCATAGATGACTCAAATCCATCTTTGGCCTGCGTGCTCATTGGTTTAATTGGTTTCATTATCCCAACAAATTAAACTAAGGATGGAACTCTGTATGTGAGATAAATGGACCATTTAAATCAACATTATAACTTATATTTGAAAATGGTTTTCCTAATAACTACCACTTCATGGATAAATATGCCGCACATTAATTATGCATGCCCAGACATTATAAATAAAACAAAATGTGGGTCGAATTAATTTTGACAAAAAGTGCCCAAAGTGTATGCATTTAAAATGGTATCTATGAAAACACATATAACCCTCTAATTGTGTATAAACTGTTCATGTCCATATATTTTATTGTTGTGATTTCCCTTGCATAAAGTAAGGGACCACCTTTGATTCTCTTATTCAAATGCATTCAATACAACAGCTTGACCTTTGTCCCTGAATTGTGGGGTGGGACTCTATGCTAGGGAATGTCACATTATTGTGGCCCCTTAGTGTGTGTGGTGAAATAGCCCTAAAATGCCATAAATACAGGCCAGGGTCAGAGGGGGAGAGTTGCCCCTCAGCAAAAGGCCTGCACTGGAGTACATGCAAAATTAAGCCTTTCCCCAAACACAAAGGAGCTGATTTAGGCATCTAAGCCTGGGGATGCCAGAAAAAATGCCTTTCCACACATGAGGGGAAGACCTCATGATACTGTTGAGAAAGGTCTAGAAAGGATGAGATCCCTTGGCAAAAACGGCAACATCCAGCATGTAAATAAAATGACCAGATTTTGTACCTTGACCAAATCATTGCCTTCCAAAGCCATTGTCATTTTCAATTAAAGACATGCTCTTCAAAATATGTGCAGGAATGCCATCAAGCAACTGTAATTTTGTTTATCGTGAGTCATCACAGAGAATCTTTTAAATAACCAGAATCTACAAGGTAATGTGGAACTACAATAGCATGAAAGGTTTCACGGCTAAAACTGACCGACCCCAGTGACATTGCAATTGGGTCTTCAAAATCAACACTTTAAGTATTCAAATGTATACCTAAAGCCTTTAAATATATTATGTTGCCTTCTATAATCACTTTCTGCAGGAAAGTACTGTTGCAAGGGTTTACATGTTTCAATTGTGTGCATTTGCTGAAGTTGAATCAAATGTAAAATGCTGGGGAAAGACAACTCTTAAGTTTCAATTCCTAGCAATAAACCCCGGGTGTGAAACCAGCCTTCTCAAGCTCTGTTACCAAGGGAATGAGCTGAGGAATTCCGTGGAGCCTCAAGTTTTACGACCAAAAACACTCATACCATCGTAAACATAGCAATTAGTCTTTGAAGCTGTAGGCTAACCTGAACAAAAGGGTCCCTCTTGACATCAGAGCTAAGAACCATATCTCTGCTTACAGAGGGGCAAGAGGGAAGGCAAGACTTCACACCCATTGCACACAATAGGAGATATGCACATTTTGGAATAACTTGGGAAGTATTAATCGTTCATTTTTCATGTTTGGATTCTTCTGGTGGGTCCAAAACCGATTTTGGTGACACCAAATTATTAAAAGTTATAAAACAAAAATGAATTGCGTTTGCTGCATAAATATGACAATCATACAAATTTGTGAAAAGGTGTAACAGGTGATAGGTATTCCATCCACCGAATGCCATACTTTTCAGTAATGTAGTTTGGGCTTAAATGAGAAAATACTGTAGCTTTGCCCCAATATGTTGCACAGTCATCATACAATGTTGTGCGATTCACAAAAAAATGTAATGTCTGAATATGCTGGCATCTGTGGCGTAATCTGATGAGAAAGAGTATTTATCAAAATGTGAGATTTGCAGGTACAAAAGCCATATACCACCCCAATGTTCCCTCTAAGCTGTGCGCATGTGCGCTTGCCCAGCTTCCTTATGGGTGCCGCTCAGAAGATTTTTAGCAGCGCACACAGACAATCCTCACCTATTCAAAAAGATTTAATAAGGCACAATTACCTGAAATTTTCTTTCTCTTAAAATACGCAACTAGTCTTGATATTCTGCTAATTTGCATTACATTACTATATACCTAAAATCCCTAACAGCAAAATACAACACAAGAGGTTAAAAACGAATATGAAAAATTGGCTCCAGGAACAGAAGAATCAAACCAATATATGCCTGCACACATTAACCAAAAATGTTCCCTCCCCACCCATTGACTCCTAAACCTGACTCTACCACACTTTTACCTTATGACTCTAACTTCTGCCTGAGAGTACATTAAGATACTACCAGACAACCTTGACTCTTCCCCTCTTCGCTCTGTGAAAGGTTAGCAGGCGTGTACCTACATCCACTTGTTTTATGTTTGTTGTAACATGAATAATGTGCACGCGCCAGAATTTCTGTTACTCATTGTGCCTTACCAAAAGCGTCACCCACACTATATGATGTAACTTCCAGCTCAAATATCGGATACCGACTGCAAGTAAGCACGCTACTTGGACGTGTAACCAAATCCTACACTTGCTCTTCTTTGTACCTATGTTACACAAGTGCTTTGAAGCAGGCCCCTTGTAAGATGACACATTATGAAACTCAAATATTTATTTGCTCTCTAAATATGTTGAAAAGACAAATGTGATGCTCAGCTTCTCCTACTTTTGTATTACTAACATTATCCTACATTACCCTATAAGTAGAGAGCAACATTGCAATAACATTTACTTAGCCTACAAGGGATAATGGGTATGGACTATGCCTGGGATTAATCATCCATAGTATCAAGGCACCGGATATTCAGACAGTAGAATGCTTTTCACACAATTTGCATTGTTTCCTTTGGGCATAGACCTTCACACATTATATGGTAACTCGCTTCTATACAAAAACAGTTTCACTGAGCACTTGTGTAATCCTACACAATGATATAAGGGTGGGGTATGTTGCAAACAATCTTGTATGCACTGAAAAAGAATTGTGCACATGCAGAGTCATGACATTCTTAAAATGCACATCATATGTTAAATATGCCTTGCTTGCAAAGCATTGTGGGTCTGCAAATATCCCAGTAAGTGTTTACTGCTACCATCCAGGGTATAGGTGGAAGCGGTGATGAACAAAGCAGCACATTTTAAAGACCAAGTCACACGTTTCAGCAGTACACTGAAGGAAATGTGTTGCGTGTTTGCTAAAGGATAGGAAATTCTAGTACCCATCTAGACAACGGCACCTCCTTTTTTTCTATGCTCGACTGCTGAGGGCTTTTCAATATAACCATGTGTTTTTTGTGTGTAATCTCTAGCATCTCCTTGCATCTTATTTAACTGATCTCAAAGAATTACAGAAGAGGGATCCATAATTATAGAAGAAGGCACTAAATCATTTGTATGTCTGATGAATTGATGCAATTAACTTAAAAGGCATATATGTGTGATTTTCTTCAACAGGGCTCCATAATAAGCCTCAGTAAGGCTCTTGTTTAATTTTATCTAGGCTGTGGTGTGGAAGGGATGGCAAAATTATACACTTTATTATGTGCCTTATCATTTCACTCCCTATGTCAGGGGTACAAGCAGGGCTCTAATCAGATGTTGCTCCCTACTTGGAGTCAAATGGGTGTCTGACCAGGCGTGCAGATTGGCCCCTGCGAGCCGGCAATAAGGAACTCCCCATCCCCATTCAGCCCGTTAAGGCTGAATGGGAATGGGGAGCTCAGATGCACCGGCACCTTTCATAACGGTGCCAGTGCATCCATGAGTTGTGCTCATGGGTGGCGCACTGCCCACCAGGTCAGTCCTGGCGGGCAAAGCGAGACCCTTGAGCACAACTCGTATGGCGGTACGGTAGCAACGGAGCCGGTAGCGATACCGGCGCCATTGTTGCCTTACCGCCATACTGATAATGAGGCTCACTGACTATAATCTCCTCTTTCCCACCAAGAAATATAAGACTTTTTCTCTGGAAAACCCACCTAATCAGCCCCACACTGCTACTAAACAACCAATGATCCCAATCACAAGAGTGAAACAGGCAAAGTCCAAAAGGTATACCACCATCACCTTGTGTGGTAGTGTAGATCAAGTGTAGGCTATATCCTCAGGAGGATTGTGAGCTGATAACAGTTACAATGCAACAGCAAAAGTACAAGCGTGCAAAATAAAGGAATGCTGAATCAAGGTTCTAAAAACAATATAGACTTTAACTGAAACATTAGTAAGGAAAATAACTAACTAAACAGAAGCAAAGACCCACCCCTCCAAAGAAACAGAGAAACTGCAAGCTGTTGTAGAAATGCACTCTGATTAGATGAGCAGGGGTGGTCAGGCCCTCAATTGGCACAAAGTAAATGTTCAAGAAAATATCTTATTAGAAAAAGGCAGAGGAGGGAGGATTAAAAATCACAGTGGTCCTAATGGTGAACCAGGGAAACAGGGCCTCCTCATAGTACTTTCATTCTTTGTGTAGGGTGCTCTACATCATCGAGCCACATTCTCTGCACTTTCCAGTGATGAAGCTGGTGTCAAAATGGATTGGGTCACACGTATCCAGCATCAAGATGGAAAATGAGTCCGCCTCTGCATGGATTGTGTTGTCATGTGAGAAGATGTGGTTCAGTGGGTTTCAACAGGTTTGAATCAATGGTCAAGTCGGGATGAAACGATTCGTCCGCTGGTTCAAATCAGAGAGTAACACAATGCGTTTCAGTTGGTCGAGTAGGAAGTCAAGACAAGTCAGGTTGAGGTTCTTTTGTTCAGGATGCGACAAGTCAGATGCTTCCATAGCAGTGAGCCAGCACCCAAGTCTAGGGGATGGTGATCTTTCCTGGAGTGAGACAGTGTCAAAATGTCTCAAAGAGGCAGGTAAGCAACTTGAAGTTTATGGGTGCCAAAACAGCACCCTGAGTCCTGGGTCAAATGGTGTCGAGCACAGTCAAAGCAGCTCAAAGATGGCTTGAGGTGGGGAAACAGGATTCAGCTGCTCGTTGGCTTATCACTTACTTTGAGTCCCAATCCAGCCCTCCAGGATAAGGTAGATCATACATATGGACTCCAGAGGAGCTTGGAAGGCATCTACATGGGTTCCTTCACCTTCAGTGACAGGATGCAGGTTCCAGTGCAGCCAGAGAGAGGTCTTGTTCCAAAAGCACTTCACCCCAATGTGCTTGAAGGATGGTTGGCAAGCAATGCTTTCCTTTGCCATGGCTGTCTTCTTTCTTCAGTTCCCTGTTAGAGGACTTTAGAATGTATGTCACTACCAACAGAGGTCCAAAATTATACTGTTTCTTGGCCTACTGAGAGTCCAGGATTGTATCGAAGAATGAAGGGTGTCCTCTCCTTTTATAGGCAAAATGCCACAGGAGATTGATCCAAATCAAGCCTGCTATAAGGGGTCCAATCCCTTGGGTTTTTTAAAGTGCCCTTTGCATTGTGAAATCACAACCAGAGTTTCCTGTCCCCTCTGTTTCATGCAAGCAGGGAAGGGGAAGGGAACACTTAAAGGAAGCTAGATGGTGGGCCTTCCTTCACTGTCTTGCTACTCTAACCACGCCCCTTCCCATGCTGTTGGGTTCAAAGGCATTCCAGGCATTCCAGTGAGCAGCACCCTGAGTGAGGCTGGCTTTGTCATGTCAGTTAACCTCTGAAGCACTATTCCCAGGAGAGCCCCAGGGCAACATTTATATATCCTTGGTGAAGGTGTGCCCCTCCCTAGTGAGGAATCAAATGAGGCAGCATCCTGGTTATTGCCCCAAAAGGCAGATGTGGAAACCAAAAGGCAGATGTGGAAACATTCATCACATAGTGCCTTGTTGGAAGATAACTTGTCATCAGGTGGCCCAGATATTTAGTGAAGCCTGTCAAGGAATTGGAAAAATTATCTTTCAGTCCTGTGGTGGCATGAATAGCCAATCAGAGTGCTCAGAATGTGTTTTCCAACCCACTCATATGGCCTGAAAGCTGAAGCCTCTAATCAGTTGTCCAGTCCACTGACCGCACCACCTTATCACCCCTCAAACTCTACAGATCCCCCTACAATACCTCACATCTTCCCTCTGTCCAACCCCACTACCATGCCCCAAACCAACACTCACCAGGCTTTCATCTGTGGCACTGTGCTCCGCAAGATGACCACCAATGTTAGTTCAGAAGGGACACTCATTAGTTATCCCTGCCATGTCCATGGTAAGGTGTCTGTGAGCACACCATTCCTCAAGTTAAGAAACAGCCCTTTTAGGTCCCTGGCCATTATGCCAAGGAGCCAATAGATGTAATATCCCTATAGGCAGGGCATCCGGATGGTACCATGCAGCATTTAAAGAACCTTGTGTGCTCTATAGAGCCTGAATTTCCTGAGATAAACCAAAGAGGTCAGACAATGATCTGATCCAATATTAGAGGAAGATATGTTTATAACATAACCTGTCAAGATTGCAGTATGGAGACCCTCCTCTATGCACCTTCATGCAAATAAATGGGCACCCCTCCCTGGTCCCACTGTGCTAGCTCTAGAAGCCATATGTGTACCTCACGAGATGGACAACTTTTAGAATAAAAAGAGACAAATTAAAACATCTGTAGTAATACATCTGTCAGACCGGAATCAAAGACAACTGAAGTGAGGAAAACAGTCGGAGCAACTGGACTCAATGAGATAAAGAACAGCAAGGGATGAGATTTATTATTTCCACCTATGCTTGCATATCACCCCTGAACCACGTGACAGCGAAGACACACCAAAGCGTCACTTGTGCAAGAAAAACAAGTCTACAAAGCATCACAGACCACTTAGAAAGGTAAACTAACCTTCACAAATATAAGAATTGTGATCCCTGCCTCAGCCGAAGACACCAGCTTCTACTGCATATTCCATGACTATGCACAGCAATACCCAGGGCCATTTTAAGCACTTTTGGGGCCCTGGGCACGGACACCTTTGGGGGCCCCCTCCACCAAACTAAACAAATGAAGGGATCAAGAATAATGATCCCATCCACCACCCGTTGCACTCACAACCTATAATTGATATGCTGTCTTGCAGCATAATAAGCACGTTTACTCCCTTTGTGTCCCCTTACCTTCTTCATTCTTGCTCTAATCAGAATGATAAACAAGTAGCATTTGAAGACCAACATTAGCAGTCTACGAATAGGTTACTGCTCTAGTGCATACAGGATAATTGTTATCAGTAACATCCAGGAAGGTGTGCAGCCTGTAGTATTAATGCAGGACCGTATCTAAAAGGTACATGTCACCCATAATAGACAGAGAACTCACATTAGCTGCATCACACAATGCAAAAGTGCTCATGCATGGACAGAGGAGACCAATTGGAAGGAAGGAGAACGCTACACATACTGTAGCATGGATAGTGGACGCAGATTAGTAGCTACCAGAAAGGTGTCTTTATCCAGACAGATTGAGATTAGAAGTGGGATATGGTTTTCAAATAGCGTTGCCATTAGATATCAAAGGAACAAATGCCTGTGGTGTGCGATATAAATATGCTCACTATTAAAGTGGAATCAACCCTACAGCCAGTGAAACCATGAATAAGTATTTTATGAAGATCATACCCTGAGAAGGAAATCACTCTGAAGGGCTGACAATTTTGAAAGGTTTAGGGACTGGCAATATAAGATTAAATGAGATGCCCAGGATCACACATTGGTTAAGGGCTGAAGGGGTGCAGCTGGGATGTGTGCCAACACCGCAATGTCTGCATTTGAACACTTTCTTTTCCAGTTCTTACCATTAACTAAAACAATCTCATTGTATAAAAACGGACTTGGAATGTACACAAATCACATTACCAAACATGACCATTTTTAATAAAATATTATGGAAGGGTTCTATGCAAAATGGGAATGGTTATAGCTTCATTCTCTCCATCATCAAGGGAAGTATATAAGTACCAGCATACCAATCGATGTGATTTAACAAATGTAATCTGGGTTTGTCTTTTGTATTTTAAAGCTTTAAATAATTCCAAAACAATGGGTTGTGACATTTTCATTTATAAAAAGTGCATAAAAACCTTTGACTTTTACCAAAAAGCTAACCGTTATTTGTGTCTAACAACCAGACCTTGAAATATGCTTGCCTAAGGCCTGCAACATCTGGTCCGCTCTCTTCTGTCTACCACCCCTTCCACTCAAATGGTCTACATAAGAAGAAAGATCAAGTAATGGGCTAAACAAGGCCACCAGCATGAGAAAAGGAAAACCTCACAGAAGACAGCACAGTGATGTAAGATATATTAGATGATTTGACCAAGATCACTGTATCGTCTGCTGGCAAAGCCATGATACAACCATGAACGCTTTCGTTCCATAGTCTTAAATTTGGATACTTATTCACCTCTTGGACTAACAGTTTATGCCATCATTGGAGGCGATTGTCTAGGTTTTACAACACCTCATCTGAACAAACCAATTTCTAGACTCCATGTTAGTTTTTATAGCATTCCCTATCTGGTACAGGTTACATTGCTGATACCAGCAGATGTTGGTCTGCAAAACCAAGTACATATGCAGGCAGTTTTATGAACTTCAGACATAGGAAAAGCTCAGCCAGCCTTGCTGGAATATGATATTCTAATTTTGCATATGAACACATCTCTGCAATGGGTGCTTCACACACTGAGCTAACTTCTGAACCAATGTCGCACTCAATTTATCAATATGCATTTCACTGTTGCCTATTGCACATGATCAACATAATTCCCACAGGAAGGAAAGAATGCCACAGAGTTGTGCCGTAAGGAACACACAAACTAGGTATACCACAGTGAACACAGAAAGCAATACATGATGAATTGATCAAGGCAGAATGTACTTGTCAAAACAGAACTGCAATGGGTTTAAGGACTCAGCAGCACCCCATATAATATTCTGATGTGTGCTATTTAAGACTGGTTAACAATGTAGTTTTACTTCTTCAGATCAGGCAGCCTTTTTGGGGCCCCCCTCCAAGGTGGGGGCCCTGGGCAAGTGTCCCCTTTGCCCACCCATAAAGACGTCTCTGGCAATACCCTTTCCCCAAATCTCAGAGGCACAGTACCATTCCCAACACAGGGGAAACCACCACAAACTATCACAAGGCTGTCCCAGTGCAGGAGGCCACCATAACACAGTGAACGAACCATTAAATAATTCATTGATTCACTAAAATAATTTGATAAACTCCTTTGGCAGATTAAATTCTAAATTAGAGCAGCAAGAGACCTAGATGTTTGCTTGGCAAACTGACAATGGAAAGGAGAGTGGTTGAGAGAAATGTCCAGACTTCAAGAATTGCTGTTATGTTTAATTAGGCTAGCAAGTGGTTTTCCAGCATTGAGGTAGGTATTGAAATAGCATGGTTAGTATTTCAGAGGTGACTTTTTGCCCTTTTTAAGTTCTTTAAATATCTGCTGATGGAAAGGGTGGCAAGTGCAAGTGAACACCCACATTTATATGAATGTAAACTTCTGATCTTGCAATGTATGGTGGGGGAACCGCAGGGCTTAGATACCCTGTCTGCAAGGGCCAGCCCCGCATACACTGCACCACCACTGAACAACTCCTAAACTCATGAAACACTGTGGGTGACCAGAGTTGACCCTTAGACTTTTGTAGACCGGGGAGGACATTGGGGACGATATTCTGATGTAAATATGCCCTCCCCACTTTGTTATGCTATCCCTGTTCATGACATACACGCAAAGCCATGTTTATTATGCTTACACCATACGTTGCATGTGCTGCTGCTTCGAGCTATCTAAAACTTGGTGCTCAATCAAACATGCCAACCTTCCCATTGAGTTGGAATTAATTGATTTATTTATTTTATTTGCATTTATTGGTTATTTGTAACACACACTATACAGCAAAATTGTGTTTCAAGGTGCATCAAGACAGGGCAGGGGAATACGGATGAGGAAAGTGTGATGGAGTTACCTAGAGGTGATCTTGGTGTTCATCTGTTGCCTTCTTGTCACTTGAATCCCTCTGATTGGCTCACGCCTCTCTGAGAGGAAGATGAATCCATAAAGGGGAAAGCGGAGAGCTTATGAGACCATTGGAGGAGAAGAACATTTCTGTCTTTTCTCTTCCCAATGACATACGAAGGAGCTAAAGGAAGTCCTTGGAGTGCAGAGAGGGATTGCCTTTCTTGCTTCAATAGGAGAAAGGCCCCTATTCTGCAACCTCCTGGGGTTTCCTGTATCCGGTATCTTTGTATCCAACCTTATTTTTGGGAGAGTACCAATATCTTCAGACAGAGGGTAATTTGGTGGCCAAAGGAGTCCAAAGACAGACACTAGGTATTGCCTGCTCAGAGCAAGTAACAACCAAAGCATGGGTGCTTCCTTTTGCTGAATAAAATTCCTCCAGAGACAGAGGGGCGCATTACAAGTTGGCAGGTATTAAACATAAACAAACATAACAAGTTGGCAGGTACACAGTACAAGTGCCAGTAATAATGTTTACCAGCACTTTTACCGGAACAGCCAACTACAAGTTTGCCAGTAAGGATGGAGGATTTACCTACAGCTAAAATCTGGAGGTAAATACAAAACCCTACTGGCAAAAGAACAGATGGTATTACCGACACTGTAATACTGACGCTGGTAATGCCAGCAAATCCTCCCATGGAGTCCAATAGGGGGATTTACCGTCCTTACCAGCACTTGTAATCTGCCAGTAATTCCGGCAGACTATGTGCCGGAAATGGCAATTCCATTTCCCCGTATCTGGGCGGTAATGCCACCAAGATACCAGCAAACTCTTAATCTGGCACAGGGGCCTCATACAGTTTTGCCGGTCTGGTAAAATTGCCGGCATAATTGTTGGTAATTCCAGCAATGGGATTTTTACCAGACCGGCAAAACATATGTTTGCCAGCGGGGGCACTGATTTACCTCCAACCAAGAGCTGAAGGTAAATCAGGCCTCTACTGGCAAATAAATGCCAGAATTACCAGCATTAGTATTACCAGTGCC
The DNA here is from genome assembly GCF_040938575.1 of Ambystoma mexicanum. Classification (NCBI taxonomy): domain Eukaryota; kingdom Metazoa; phylum Chordata; class Amphibia; order Caudata; family Ambystomatidae; genus Ambystoma; species Ambystoma mexicanum. The sequence continues at coordinate 865,051,020 of NC_090936.1, forward strand.
CGGTGATTGCTGCGATCCCCTCCATGGAGTCTTATTGGACTCCATGGAATGGGGATTTACTGCCATTTCCACTGGCTGTACTATCCCGGTAATTCTGGGATATTAGGCAGTGGAAACGGTAGGGGCAATTTGCTGGTATGCTGCCTTAATTATCGGCGGGATACTGGCAAACCTGTAATAAGGCCCAGAAACTTTGTTTTCCTTGCTGGTAACCCTGGGGACTGTGTGCTGATGTTTGTTCATAGGCTTAGGACCATTCTTTTGTGACCACTCAGCCATGTTTTGGGCTTTACTAGTTGTACATGCACTGGGTGGAGATTATTCTTGGAATTATTTGGGAGTATTCCTCAACCACCGATTTGGGGTATTTGCACTTTAGGGACATTTGGACACTTAATTGACTCCTTAAGCTTCCATATTAAAACAGTTTTTATCATTTGCCTTCAGCTTCTGCCAGTGCCAGAGCAAAGGACACCCACAACTGAAGTGCATTAACAGGCCAAATATTGTGGACCTGAGAGTGCTCTCTCTGAAGGGAGACCCAGTAGTTATTACATGCAAATTGCATTTCAGTGCAACTTCATTTGTCGTCTACTCATATTTGTTGATATGTGGGTTAACATGTCTATACGTTATTTACTATAGCAACATATATGCAATGTATGTTTCTTCAGTGGTTTATTTGTGAGGAACCAGGTACAGAGGGCGTATGTTCCCATGTGATCAGGGCTGTCCAGTCCCCAAGATTAAATCAGCAGAACTCATATGAAACCCACTTATGTTCAAGTCAGGTATTACTATCTGTACCTAGCGTATCCTATGCCGATTTAGCACGCTCTTTTTCTTTATATCTCTCTCTCTCTCTCTCTCTCTCGCTCACACTCCCTGCGCTCTTTTGCATTGCCAGGTGTGCAAGTTTTGCCAGAGCCAGCCCAAGCCATTACTGCCTGCACGCAACCAGAGAAAAATGAAAATATCCTGTGAAGGGGAGGGTGTTGTATTGAGTGCAGCAGCAACAGAGGCATCCCCCTATATGGAGAAGTACATTGTCATTGTGTGTGTCCTGCAGGAATGTCACCCTCACACTGAGGGTGCATTTTCCATATTGTGGAAGAAGAGGGGATATGTAAAGGCCTGTCGGTTGGTGCTGGGTTTGTATAAGAGCTTGTAAGGGAAACGAGGACTATGGTTCAAACGCTACAAATCTGTTAGCTTTATTTTCCAATAACATATTACTGTATGTTCACACTTTAACCAACACACGTGTTGCATTTCCAACGAATCATTGGCCATCAAGCAGAATTAAACATTGCCTTAAAGTTGTTGTAATCAGAATTTGACCCTTTTCATGAAGGAAGGCCATTTTGAGAATGTATGTGTATTTTCAGCAGAAGAAGCTGCTTTACCATCGAAAGCTGCCTCTTTTCAAAATTTTACAAAGTTAATTGCTAATGATCACCTCCAATATGTATTGCAGTTATAGCATGCATTTGCAAATTTTAGGTTAATCCATCCAGTTTTTATTTCTCCAAAAGTGCCAAAATGTTGGTACAAAACAATAGTGATATTGCATTGTTGCCTGAGGCTGCAAGGCCCGCCGGCTATGGAGTTAAAGTGGACATTGGGCATGGCCTGCTACAATGCCCAAAGTCTACTCTTAGATGCTTAGTGTGGCCTTCAGCATGGCCAAGGATGATATGATCTGATATGTTATTTATATCACGCCCATACACAAGTGTTTCAAGGCAAAACGAGGCAAAGAATGGGAACAAGGGAGAACAAAACAACAATCTTAATAGGCCCACTGACATTGAGAACGTTCAAGTGCAGGGGAGAGGAAAGGGGGAAGGGGCAGAGGAGGAGTGGGGAGTTATGAACATGTGATCAAGCAAACAACCTGTAGTGGAGCCAACAAGCAGCAAGTGCAGGAATTAGGCGCAGATAACTGATGTCAAATAAGTGCGGATAAGGGGATTGTAGGGTTGTAGATATAGACTCAAGTGCAAAAGGGTTGCCAGGAGGCAGTGAGGGTATGCAGCTGGGGGGACAGGGATCTTGGCCCAAATTCAGAGGGTAGCCAGGTACCGAGTGCAGAACAGAGTGATCAGCAGGAGAGAGGAAGAGAGAAGGCAGACGCAAAGAGGAAGGTCTTGAGGTGCTTACGGAAATGATGGTTCTCGTCAAGTTTCGGAGTGGCAGTGAGGCTTTCCATAGGGAGGCCCCAACCGAGGAAAAACATCTACCACCAACTCGTTGCTTGGAGAAGTGATTGACCCTGAGGGAGCTGGAGGTGGAGGAGCGAAGAGCTTCAGTAGGAAAGTATTTCTGAAGGGAGAGTTGAAGGTATTGCAGCCCCAGGCCCCAGAGGGCCTTGTGGACAATGAAGAGGGTCTTGAACTTAATCCTTGCAGTCACTCGGAGGCAATGAAGAGATATCAGGGCTGGAGAGATACGATCCGAGGGCTTCAGACCAAGGACAAGTCTTGCAGTACTGTTGTCGCCTGGAGGGAACTGTGGGTATTTCCCAATGGTCCTCTGCAGCATAAGTCTCTTGTGTGGGTACATGGTTTTCTACTTCTTTTCCTCTATCACCCCTGCCCTCCACCGCCTTCACATGCCTTCCATCTCTTCTCATCCCACACAAGTAAAGAATTTGTTATAACACTTCAATTATGTTATTCCTCTCTCTTAGAAAATGGTATATGTAAGGCTTTTGTTTACAGGGGCAAATGTGCTTCAACATTCACAATTCTCTATTTTGATCAATTTCTACGTAATGTTCTTGTGGGAGAACTGCCCAACGTAGAGGGGTTGGTCTTGCTCATAGGGTGGAATTTGCAGCCACTGTGAAAAATATTTCCCAGGGCTGCCTTTTGGTTCCAAATCCACCATTGAACATGGCTGAAGCCTATGCTCCAGGGATTTTGGATACTGGCCACAACCACAAGCCATGAATGGTGTCCCATGGTCTCTTTATGGGGGCGTAGTGGTCAGTGGTCGGGCTACAGGCCAGATCCATTATTTACTGTGGGTCACTTCGTGGAGCCGGAAACATCTCTGAAGTCCTGGGGTGATGGTCACAACTGTAGCAAATGGCCTTTGGTCCGATTATGGTATAGTCGGAACTGCACCAGGCTGCAAGCTAGGTGCGATGGCTATTGTGGGTGTCTTGGTGGGGCCTGGGGTATGGCTGCGCTCATGTCCCTGGCACTTCAGCCATAACGTACATACCCAACATGCATTGCTCAATGTGACACACGTCAATGTGCATTGCAAAGTTACAGAATCCTAAGTTGTGAAGTAAGTGATGCGATACGTGGATTAGTTCATCAGACGCCTTCCTTTCACCATTCATATGTTGGTAGCAATAGCCTAAACACAAACCTTTGTAAGGGCTTTCTGTCAGGATTGTTTCAAATTCAAATTACTGATATCATAATTGGTGTCATCTTTGATGTCTTAGGTGTTAGTTTAAGCAGTGCATTGTAAAGGCTCGAGTTATGGTCACAATTTCTTTGGTGTTTTGCAACCACAATGTCACTTTAACCAAATTCTTTCTCTGAGTTTGTTTTTAAATTGATTTTTTATTAGAGAAGGTACCATTAACAGTTTATGGCCATGTACGAACATAGACAGAAATACTTAATACTGTCTCTAAGCACGGGAACAGGATGTTAACCCTGTGCCGTTCTGTTCGAAGACAAAGGTGTTGCCCCTGAGCTATCCTCCCGGCACACATACTAGAAGCTTAAATTAGGCTCTGGCTGATTTGATATGTACCAGTATTCCACCAGCGGAAATGAGTCTATTTTTATATTTGCACTGCACTGGCTTTACACAGGTAATTCACCAGGGGAAAGTTGGCGGAAAACCTTTTGATTGAATGAATCCATGGACACGGGGACCAGTGTCCGACATTTCTTCTCTCTACCAAGACTTAATAAAGATGGCAAAAAAGGCTAATTTGACTCTGGTTCTTTTTTATCTCAGTAATAACAATTAGAACCGCAATTAACAAGGATACAGTATGCTGAAATCATGCACAGCTTTGTGTGTGTGCGCGCGTGTTTCTGTTGTGTGGGCGAGAGATAGAGAGAGAGAAAGAGAGAGAGAGAAAGAGACATTTTTAAAAAGTACATATTAGGATGTCACTTTCCTTTAACTGCAGTTATGGGCCACACAATAATTGCTATTCCATACCTTAGTAATTCCCAGCGCGGCAACATTTTGACTGTAGGATGTTGTTCCATTGCCCGTGCCCCAGATGCCAGCAAGGATGCATCCGATGCCCTCCATTCCTATTCCTCTGTTAATGGCATGTGTAGGGGGAGGTGGTGCTCCGGAGAGCCGTGCACAGGCATAGTAATCGCCAATGGACTCTACTGTTGATGCAAGGACCCCGGATACCATTCCAAGCACTGAGGAGAGACTCACAGTGGGGGCACCCCACTGTCCTGTTGAGAAAAGGAAGATTTGTTTCCATGAAACCACAAAAAACATCCCAAAAAAGTTTGTCAAAGCCCAATTATGAATGTCTTTCCCAGTCCCATCTTGTTTTAGGTTGCATACCCCCTGAGGCAGAATTGTCTCGAGCAGTAATTTACAGGTTGTACAATGATGTGGCAGGCACTGCACTTTTGACTATGGACCTCGGAGAAAGAACGTGTCTCACTGAATACGACGTGCACGATTAAGGTTGAAAGGGGAAAAATACATTCCATGAAATGACACATACAACAATCAAGGCCAAGTGACCTTTATTTTTAAATGTCTTCTGTCTTAATGTGTGGTAAATATCCTTCATTACCACTAAGCTTTTTAGCCATCTGCATGTTTATGAAATACCCTTGTGAATTAATGATACCTTTATTACAGCACTGATAAAAGTGTCCTTCCACAAGCATCCTCTCACATATGTCACCGGGTGTTATAGATTCAAAGGCAATGCCATTGCCTTTAAGATGCTCTATGAAACTACTATGCTGGAGGATGGCCTGCCTCTTGTTATTTCTAGCTACAGCTCCATTCACTCTAGCATCACGTGGTGTTTGCTGAGGTTGTCCAAATCTACCAAGAGCTACACTTTGAGCAATCCATGATGTGCACGCAGTTGATCACATGGGTACAGGCCGTCTAAACTGCATTGCTGGTTACTTGGGAAGTCCGAGGGGATTGCACAGACCAGACTGCGAATGTGCGCGCCTTCATATGTCCAGCGCCCTTCCTTCATTTTTGATTGGCTGCACTGCTGAGTTCAAACAATGCGCAGACATTCGGGAGTGCAAGGGTTCAGTGGCGTGCCCAGGCTCTATTGAATGCAATGGCACAAGTGGGACAATGACTTATGCAGCGGTGGCGTGAAGTACGATCAGACATACACATAATGATCTTGGTTTATGTATGTATTTATCTATCATTCTTATAGCCAATACTAGGCTTTGAAAATACAACAGAAAAACACAATAGCAAACACTGCCCAATAGCAAACAAAGCCCATAGTTTATGATAATGGGGTGGCACCTGGGGTGGCCAATCAGATTCCAGGGGTAGCACGTGCCATCCCAGGCCAATCCCTGGACACGCCACTCCAAGGTTTTCCATGAATCTTTGCACATTGTAGCGCAAAGGATCCTAGCTGCCTCTGCGTACTTGGGCATGGTGAGAGGCATTTAGCTGGATTCCTAGAGAATTCACCAGCTTTAAGCAGGAGCAAAAAGCTGGCAGATACCACATAATTTCAGAGCATCTCGACCAGCAACACTTTCAGGTACGGGTGGAGATGCTCAGGCATTTGACAGGTGGAACGAAGCGGATCGGGGAGTATAAATATGATTTAATGTCTCTGCTTTGCTGTCGAATGCTTGAAAGTCACCCAGAGTAGTAAAGGAGCCCCGATACCATGCACACAAGCTTTACCACTCTGGGCACTTGGACAATAAGGACTGTTGTCTTTATAATGTTGTATTGTAGTTTCCCAACAGTGCTGATATTCCATTATGGTTTGTGCAGAAGAAATTATCATATAAAATAGAATAAAAAGAACAGACATGATGACGACACAGTGCTTTGCAATTATTGAACAGTACATTTTAAAGAGCAGGGGATCTGGTGGTCGACAAGGAAAGAAGTGATTGACAAGAAGGAATGATAGATGCAACATGTACATTAGAGATGATAATATAGTGATAAACCTCTTGCTTGAAGCCAAATTTAGATGGTTATTGAACGACACCCAAAGCCATTACCGGTCTGAACACAGCCAGTGCCTTGACCACCGTTACTGGCCAACTCCACCCTCGAATGCGGGGGTTAATGCTAACATCACCCTTGCAGTGTTGAAATCATGTTTTTCATGTTTGTTTTTTATGAAAGGGAACACAACACTGTGAACCTTTCCATAGAAAGCAGATGAGGCTGTTGTAAAATGGCCACCAAATAGTAGTGCGAAGGGGCTTGAGAGTGAGTCTTTTCTCGCTTTCCAGGGCAGCACAAGAAGACGGCATGTCAAACGGCCTGCACTTTGGTGCTAAGAGTCGAAGTGACAGGCACGCTTGGCCCAGGGGAAGGGGGGAGCAGATCTAGTGGCAGCAGTGGGGAAAAGGCGGGAAAGGGGCGTCGAAGTGACAGGCAAGCTTGGCCCAGGGGAAGGGGGGAGCAGATCTAGTGGCAGCAGTGGGGAAAAGGCGGGAAAGGGGCACTGAGAGACAGATCCCATTGGATGGGGGTCCAGCATGGCACTCCTGGGGAAAGCAGACTTACCAGCTGATTCAACCCATCATCCTGGAAAGATGAGCAGATAGCTCACCCATTCTGGCTGCCAATAATATACATCATGCACATTAGTATAATAAAGAAAACCCTCAGTAGATCTGTTACATGCCTTAAGGAGGGAATCTAAACAGTAGTTCACCGTTTGAATTATTGCATAATGCTAGAGAAGCCCAACGGGGAAAAGCAATAGAATGGTCCAACGGTATGTAAATGGGAAGGCACATCCTCCATGTTACTCTCTGCTATCTCATGCTATCAGTCCCTATATTTCCTCACAGAACATGAAGCAGAGGCCATGTATTGAGCACCCAGTAATTTTACTTGCCAAGTTGGTACACAGTTGACCCTCATAGCAGTGTGTGTGTTGTGGTCATTGTAAACTATAAAACAGAACAATATTCCCATCATCCTGATAATAGCATGGGCACTCATTCCCGCAGTGCAATCAATTGCCTGCTCACATTGCATTGCAGCAATAAGAAGAATGACCTGCTATGTACTTCAAGGACTTGCACATTTCAATTTTACATAGTGGATATGTTAGTTTGTGAACAGAGACGATTGTCAACAATTGGCAGATATTCAATAATGTGACGGCCCTTTCCATATGCGACAGTCCTGTAAACGTCATTAGAGATGGAAATGCAAATTGTGAGTTCATAGAAGTCATCACAATGCAGGGGCTTCTTTCTCATGAACATCTGTGGAAATGAGTCGTTGTGTCTAGGATGAAGCTCCATTAAACGTTATAATCCACATACATAGCCAATATAATTCTACTTCTCACTGGGTCTGCGAGATCCAGCCAGACCTTTGTAAAAGTTATGAAATCATATGTGGCGACCTCCAGTTACTTTAAGTCAACCTACATTGGAAGATGCACTGCCCACCTCTCACTTATGCCATTGTGGAACACGCAGGTATGACATAGCAGCAAAAATCTTTAAAAAATATCTGGGAATGCCATTATTCATTGCTTTTGTCCACGCTCTAAGTGAGTGACTTGATGCACCATATGCCACCCAAACATCTATCCCAAAAGTTGTTGGCCAATAGAGTGGCCAATAACTTCTATATCTTCATGAGATGGTGATGAATCATTTTACAATCATGTCATTTTCAACCGCATTCTCGTGACATGCCAGATCAGTGTGCTAAGCACCCTCTTTGCAATGATGCATATTAACATTACAGTGGTTACACTGGATGGCCAGCATCAGCATGAACATATACTGCGTGGAGATGAGGCAGGGCCTTAACTACATTAACATTCCACATTACCAAAAGACTCTAGTGACATCAAAGAGCTCCATGCCTGCGTGTCATGACTTGTGGCGTGCAGGAATGCCACTCTCGTTGAATGCAGAGAAGGGCCCGCTCTCGCCAGTGAACACTGAATAATGGCATTGCACCTGAGGTCTCAAGCAATCATGCCACTATTCCATTTGAAATTTCACAGGATTGAACAACTTGACCTTAAGATCAGACAAAACATCCTGGCTTTGATTACATCTTTGGAATAACTCTCTGGTTATGATGATGCGATGCCCCCGGGCAGATGTGCGCTATACAAATCCAAATAAAGAAATACAATAAATAAACACATAAATAAATGAATGGTCAGATGGGGTCCTGGTCAGTCTGGAAGGTGAACAGCATGCACCTATATGATGACACTGACAAGAAGGTAACTTCTATCCCTGTGACGAAATTTAAGCCACACACATCGTCCCTTCATCTGATGCACACAGTTGCTATTTTTCTAAATTGTTCAAATTCCATTAATCATATATCAGGAAAGGTTCCCTTCATTGAATGGGCCTTCCCGGCATGATCAATGCGCCAGCACTGCACAGGAGCAGAACAGAAGCCGGATGTGGGCATTGCAGCAAGGACCGGTGGTGAGCTGAGAAGAGCCTGTGGTATCGCAGCGTATGGAGAGATGTAGCAGAAGCCGGATGTGGGCATTGCAGCAAGGACCGGTGGCGAGCTGGGAAGAGCCTGTGGTATTGCAGCGTATCGAGAGATGTAGCAGAAGCCGGATGTGGGCATTGCAGCAAGAACCGGTGGCGAGCTGGGAAGAGCCTGATGTATCGCAGCATATGGAAAGATGTACCAGAAGCCGGATGTGGGGATTACAGCAAGGAGCGGTGGCTTGCTGGGAAGAGCCTGTGGTATCGCAGCGTATGGAGAGATGTAGCAGAAGCCGGATGTGGGCATTGCAGCAAGGACCGGTGGCGAGCTGGGAAGAGCCTGTGGTATCGCAGCGTATGGAGAGATGTAGCAGAAGCCGGATGTGGGCATTGCAGCAAGGACCGGTGGCGAGCTGGGAAGTGCCTGTGGTATCGCAGCATATGGAGGGATGTACCAGAAGCCGGATGTGGGCATTGCAGCAAGGACCGGTGGTGAGCTGGGAAGAGCCTGTGGTATCGCAGCGTATGGAGAGATGTAGCAGAAGCCGGATGTGGGCATTGCAGCAAGGACCGGTGGCAAGCTGTGAAGAGCCTGTGGTATCGCAGCGTATGGAGAGATGTAGCAGAAGCCGGATGTGGGCATTGCAGCAAGGACCGGTGGCGAGCTGGGAAGAGCCTGTGGTATCTCAGCGTATGGAGAGATGTAGCAGAAGCCGGATGTGGGCATTGCAGCAAGGACCGGTGGCGAGCTGGGAAGAGCCTGAGGTATCGCAGCATATGGAAAGATGTACCAGAAGCCGGATGTGGGGATTACAGCAAGGAGCGGTGGCTAGCTGGGAAGAGCCTGTGGTATCGCAGCGTATGGAGGGATGTAGCAGAAGCCGGATGTGGGCATTGCAGCAAGGACCGGTGGCGAGCTGGGAAGAGCCTGTGGTATCGCAGCGTATGGAGAGATGTAGCAGAAGCCAGATGTGGGCATTGCAGCAAGGAGCGGTGGCGAGCTGGGAAGAGCCTGTGGTATCGCAGCGTATGGAGAGATGAAGCAGAAGCCAGATGTGAGCATTACAGCAAGGACCGGTGGCGAGCTGGGAAGAGCCTGTGGTATCGCAGCGTATGGAGAGATGAAGCAGAAGCCAAATGTGAGCATTACAACAAGGACCGGTGGCGAGCTGGGAAGAGCCTGTGGTATCGCAGCGTATGGAGAGATGTAGCGGAAGCCGGATGTGGGTATTGCACTAAGGACCGGTGGCGAGCTGGGAAGAGCCTGTGGTATCGCAGCGTATGGAGAGATGTAGCAGAAGCCGGATGTGAGCATTGCAGCAAGGACCAGTGGCAAGCTGGGAAGAGCCTGGGGTATCGCAGCGTATGGGGAGATGTGAGGCATGGGCCAATGAGAACCTCTTTCACAACGAGGTATGATCAGAGGCTCTGAGAGGAGTGATGCACGGAAAGCAATGGCACTGCTGTGGGCAGAGCGTGTAGTGCATGACGTGCTGAACAATCCGCAGGCTATCTCGACATGTATAGCCCACAGATTGTCCAATAGGAGGTGACAGCGCTGAAAAAAGAGCACTCATTTGTGGTAGGCAGTATTACACAAGATGCGAAAATGTGAGAATATTTCCTCTACACAGTAGTCAAAGGGGCATGTGATCATGTGAAAAGAGGGGGTCCATCTCCTATACAAGCACGCGGCTGATAAACCTTTCATCACCACATTAGTGCTCCCTCCAGCTGCAAGAGCCTGCATCATATCATCAAGGAACCTTCTAACGTGCAATCTCCGGGGCACTGGTGTTAGCTCATGCTACCCCTGTGTTCTCATTCCCCACATGAGAAGAGGATGGCTCTGCGATTTGCTCTTGTAATGGAAAGTCTGTTTATTAGCTCTTTAGAAGTGTGTTTACCTGTTATTCTTGCAATGCATTGTTTGTACGTATTTGTTTAGAGATGTGTGAAGTGCACCCGTTATAGGGTGACCAGACTTCCCAGTTTTGTTGGTCGCAGTATTTGGAGCTCTGTCGCCCTTTCTCAAAATGATGCTTGCATTGGAAACTGTAGTGGTCCCGGTTTTTGGTAGTTGATCTTCATAGCTGGCAGGCACAGCTCTCACAGAAGAAATACTGCATTTTACAACTTAAGATAGTGTTAGTTTGTGATGAATTAGTGATAAATAAATTATAATGGGCCTCATTACGACTTAGGCGGTAAGGGGTTAACGGCGCCGTAAAAGGTGCCGGCGCCGTTAACCCCGTACCGCCTCATTGCGAGGTCCCCTCGCGGGACCCGGTAAGTAACGCCTGGTCAAGCCAGGCGTGCTTACCAGGTCCTGCGAGGGGAAGAGGGAGCAAACAACGGGCCAACTCGTAATGGCCCGTTGTTTGCTCCCTCTCCCATTCTCATTCAGCCCTATGGGGGCTGGAATGGGAATGGGGAAGGACCGGGTCCGGGACCTTGGAGGGAAGAATTACTGGGCCTTCCAACTCGGAATGGCCCAGTAATTCCTCATTCTGTGGACCCGGACCTGGATGCGATTTCGGCGGCAGCCATGCTGCCAATAGCAGCATGGCTACCGCCAAGGTCGTAATGAGGGCCAATGTGTTTATTTGAACAGTAACACTTAACCCCCCTCCAACAGCTACTGAAGTATAGTGCCTTGGCAGCCACTTTCAAGAGTTAGTCCTACTTTTATGTTAATTGTCCTGTCGAGGTTTTTTACTTTTGAAATCTGATCACCCTAACCCGTTGATATAAATGTCAATGTATAAGGACAGTGTCGCTTCAAACGTGACTTTTGTATCGATAGCCCTCAAAGTGCTTAACAATCAGATTACTTTTCACGTGCTTGCCACTGGTCCATCTGAGGAAGTAGATATGCTTTGAGAACGGAAGCGCTAGATGGCTGCCCAACGCCTAACAACCTAGTTACAAGAAAAATACGTCACCCTAAAATACCCATTGCAACGTGCAGTTGAAATCGAATTTTAAAATAGGTTCTCTCGTTCCCATTAACTTTTATTGAAGTTAAAATGTACATCACGGCCTTTCAAGATATCCCAATCTTTGGTATGCATTACACTTGTTAGATCCATCAATTATTTCTTTGAAGAAAACTCTAATTCCTGAACTTATTGCGGGGTCAATTTTTATTCTGAATCATATATGTGTGCAGGCAATATCATTTATAGTTCCTCATGGTGTGCAAAAGTACGATCAATTATTTAAACTAAAGCCACAGTTAACCTGAGGTTTCATAGCTATAGGATGTGTATGGATGAGTTAAACAGTTACAGGAGCATGGGGCGATACAAGGAATGCTTGTTTCTGGGGGTACTTGATCCATCATATACTTCACTATATGGAATCTGGTTCCACCACAGATAATACGTTGTATTTATTTTTAATGCTGCGATCTCCATAGGTGCCACAGGGATCACCAATGCATGAATTGGGAGTGAATACTTAGATAAAAATGCCTGCATTATGACTTTCAATGTATTAGACTAAGCATGGTGTGTTGTTAATATCCTTTGGTTTTATCACGTGCACACCTTAATGCTGATCAGGATCTAGTGACGAGCACTTTGTGTTCACATAGGTGTCACACGAGGTAGCTATGGACTACAATGGCGTCCCCTATGTTGACGCTTGCAACTCTTCTGGACTGCTTTGAAAACATTGTGATTTAACACATATTTCGATAAAGCAAGTGTTCATGCGTGTTTCAATAGTTTAAGCAGCTTGGTGTTTGCTCCTTACAGGAACGAGTGTGTTGCCACAGTGAAGCCTGAGGGTCATGAGGATTATTTATAAAAATCTCCCGGCATTGGTCGTCAAAACGTGATGTTATGTCTAGTGGTGCCCTAAAGATTTCACTTTCAATAACACCGGTTTTGGGGTGAAATTAGGCCAGTGATTTTAGAGATCCAGAAGGCAAATGTTATTTTAATAATCAGATGTTTCCTTAAAAAAAAGTTCTTGGTTGTGTTTTGAAAGATGTTTAGTTAAAAAAAAAAACTATTGCACTTACCACAAAGTATATACATTTTAATTTTAACTCCTAGAGGTGGCAGATGTCACCTGTATGACGAAAACAACAATTGGTACAGAAAACGTATGTGATACGTTTTTGTGGCATGTGTTTCTGGATACATATACAACCGTACAATGACCAGGACTGGTGCTATCTAAATTCTTGTCATATGTAGGTGATGCAAAACAACACATTCTGAGTTATCTGAAAGTCAAGAGTTTGAGTGCAGCCCTTCAGCCGCTCCTTGTTGAGATCCTTTTCACATCGAGTGATTTAAAACAGTCATTCACGCATGTAAAGGCATCCGGTTGACAGGTTGTGTTGTAGGCATCTATCAAGCAACTTAAGATAAGTGTGAATTTTAGAGTAAGACTCCCAGCACGCAGCCCGGAAGTGAAGCACTGACTCAGCATGACTCATTTTGTTTTTTTTGCATAGAAAACGTAAAGACCAGTGGCAGCATTGTATTGTTTGTATTGAGATCATTTGTAGAAATGTACAGTATATGAAAGCTGTAATGGGAAAACATATTTGGAATGTGAAGGTAGACTATTGCCTTTGCCAATGCATATTTAAACAGATGTTGCTGACAAGGAATTTCTATAAAGTCAAAAATGTTGCTAAATAAATAACAGCAATAATGTGAAATAATATGCAACTGTATTTTTATGATTTGGCCACGTACTGTTATCTTGCCCAACTATGAAGTCTCACAGTGTAACTTTGTTTTCCTGCCTGTATACACCAGCATCACATCAATTGAGCTCACTAACCTCCAATAGAAAAACACATCGTCTTGGACTAGAATGCTTCCGCTATCAAAGTTGCTTTGCTGTGAACATTACACAGGCAGACTGATGATTATACCAGAGTAATTAGGAGAACCCAATGTCAACATTTGACTTCCATTCTGGCCTTAAGCATGTAACTTTATCTTCAAGAAGCTTATTTCTGAACTGTCGCTGATTTGAAGGATGTTAACTCTTTCATTTGAACTTTGAAAACTGTCAATTGTTAGGGCACAACGTTAATACCCCAGACGTCTTTAGCCCAAAGGTAACTATGTCAGTCAAAATACTTTTATTTCGGCTGATCGCCCGAAAAGCCAGATACTATAACATGTAAAAGGCAATAACAACATAATACCATATGATTAACAATGATATAACGAGCGCATAAGACAATGTACTTGGAGACATCAACATTCCACAACATGTAAAGTGCAAATGCATTATAGGTCCTGTGTCTAGATTCGACTTGTGCTTTACAGTTGTGCCATAATCTACCATAAAATAGTAAGAAGTACATAACAATAGTAAGAAAAGGGAGAGCAACATGTTAAACCATCATCAATTTCAATTCAATTGAAGGATATCTCATGGTAAAAAGCTTCACAGGGGCTGATCCTTTCAGCCAATAGATATATGTTGCTACTGCAAACACATTAGCAGAGTCAGCAGACCTTCTACAAAGTATCATGGCTTTGGACTATTGATCTAATGCCAAATTGGATAAATATTGGCCTCAAGCACAACTTTCTATAAAAACAAGTAAAAGGGACGCGCCAGAATGAAATACTGAAATTAGTCAATCCTTTCCCGACAAAGTGGACATGTGTTTGATTCGTAGCATTCCATATATAGCACAGTGCTGCCACTGGCAGAATGCTAAACGCCAGCTTAACATAAGACGAGTGCACTATCCTAGTCTTCATAACATCCAGATATAGTTAATATCCTCTGCTGGTTTTATTCTCCCAATATGTGAACAGGGTAGAAGAGGTGGATATCGTTCTCATCAGATCCTGTTCTCTTTTCTGCCAGTAGTCTGTTTTATAATTGTGTTTGATACTGCCTATGATATGGGCAAGGAACATTTAAAGATCTCCATGGCCTATCTCATGCAGCAATCATTTCACGTGCAGTAACTACCTCAAGGACAACACTCCAGGGTGCCTCAAGACATCTGTAATAGCCTCTCTGAACTTATATAATTCGGGCCTACTCCACAATCGTATCCAATATAGAAAAGGAGTGGGGGCCAGCACACACCGTGACGAATACCCTTCTGTACCTAAATGGGTTTTGTTGTGTTCGTCCCACATACCCTATCTAATCACAGCTTCATTACCCTCATACAACAGTAATAAAGCTGACAACAGAGAACTCGGTATACCATAAGCTCTCGAGACTTCCCAGCATTTAACGCGGGGTACTGTATCAAATGCAGTGCATATATCGACAAACATTGATAAATGCTCACAGTTCAACAGTTATCTAGTAGAGACATGAGTCTAAATAATTGGTCTACCATGCTGACACCCTCCCTGAATCCCGCTAGTTGATGATCAAGTCAGGAAATTGGACGGTAAATATAGGGTAGGTCATGTCCATCCTTTTTTAACGGGACTATTTCAGGTTTGGATACCATTTTCTCCCTAATTATTGCATTAAATAAGGTGTATAGCTATGGGGCCCAAATCTGTACCACTGATTTAAATAGGTCTCCCGTTATCTTGTCGCTCCCCGAAAGCCCTGTTCGCATTCTGTGTCGAGACGGCCTCAATAATTTCCTTGAGAGTAAAGGTTAAAGGAAGTTGCACCACAATATATGAATGAGGGACTACTCGCGACTCGCTATAGAGATAACTAAAGTATTTTTCCCAGCATTCTCCCATGAATGATGTTTTCTGGGACCTCCCAACATGCTGTGATAAGCCCCCAGATCATAGCTACGTCTTTTCTCTGCAATGCCAAAAGTATTTCCTCACATTGGCTACCTTCATATTCTTTCTTCAAAGCACTAACCTTCTTATATGTGACTCGCACGTGACAGAACTCACTCCTTCCCACGGTTTTCACATTTTGACACACTCAATCCGGGTGTTTTTTTGCTTGTCTGCAGTCCATATCATATCAAATGGTATTTTTAATAGTTGCGTTTTTTATAATCTTGTTTGGGACAGCCATATGATCTCTTATAATCTCACCTATCTGTTTCAATGATTAAAAAATGTCAGAGTTTGCTGCAATTTCCTTCCGAGCACCCGTACCAAAGGCTGCAGCAGATCATCATACAGGCCGGGCAATATATAACACAGGTATAAATTTGACCATCTCATGGCCTGCCATGCATGTCCCGTTATTTCAATTGGCATGCTGTTTTTTCTGGATTCATCATGATGAAGAGGAACCACTCCACTGGCCAGTTGCAACACCACAGAACATGCTCACTTTCAGTCCTTGTGATTCCTTCACAGTTAAGCACCTGGGCCCAGGCATTGATATTAATCATACCATGATCAATATGAGTCGCCTGGTCCCTCATCACAAAAGTGGGTTTGATAGGGACATCACCAAAGCTCCTCCCATTACAGGCTTTGAGGTTTAAATTAAACCATATACGTGCTATCTCAAGGGCGCACTGACCGATTTGGTTAGTCCGCGGCAAAATCCGTGATATCCCATACATGATCCTCAATCTCTGACAGGCCATCTGTTTTGTGTATTGGTTCAAATCGAACATTCTGATCAGCCATTACGATTACAGTTATTTTGATTAGATGGTTCATTGTCAAGGTCCTGATTTGGGTATCTACCAGCAAAAGTGTTTTAGGGCCGTTCCTCACCACAAGTCTGGTAACATCCATATCACTGATACTACATTATGGGAGGAGTTTATTCTAGAGGAAATGCACTTTGGAAAACCTTGTTGTTGTGCATGGTCAAAACAGGAAACATTTACATAGCAAAGACATTAATTTGCAATCTTTTCTGATCTTCAGATTACTTCATCAGATGCAGAAAGAGTGAAGTTCTTCGAAAAATAGGACAGCTTCAGCATTTCCATCTGGAATTCCTTTTCTGCTTGTCTCTGTATTTTTGCTGTATGGCTTCTTCTCCTTGGCAGCAATGGCATGCCGGTGTAATGTTTGGTGGTGCTGACGAGGTTTCCATGAACGATACAAACTAATACCGGTATTCTAAAAAATGACCATCAGCCGGATGCTACGAATTAACATCTGAATGATCCAGACAGGAACATTGTGCGGATGGTGGAGCCTGTGGTCGCCTGCCGAATATCTGAGGACACCTAAAGAAAATATTGTACTGCACTAATACGTGGAGACTGATTCTAACATTGTTATAGATTCCAGTGGAGGATTGAATCCGACGTTCTACCCGCTATCCCTAGAGTTGAAACGTGGGGATTGAAAATTGGCCTATACGATTTTGAAAACGGCGGTCCAACTATACCTTGCCCTACGTCCTGAAGAAGGTCTTTTGGACCGAAACACGTGTCGTCGATTTTGTGAACAATCTGGGAAATAAAAACCAGATGAGATACGACACCTGATACTATGGACTGGGTCACTAACAATTGTTACAACTTAAGAAAATTCTGTGTAGTATTATGAATACACAATGTATTAGATGCTAAATTGGGGTTTTTATATAGGAATGTGCGAATGAGCAAGTATGGGATTGTGAATGAATGTTTGAGACATGAAAGATATGCTGATGGAATTAATTAATTGTTTTAAGCTATACATACAGTTATTTTGTTATGTGTTTATTGATTAAAATGTATAATTATTGAATAATCGGTGTCATCCCGATCCACTGGTCTACCTTTTGCTTTAATCTCATGTGTTTTACCTGAAGGACCAGGGACTGAATTGTAGGTATACCCTTTACTTATAACTTCTTCACAAAGAGCCATGCACTTCAGAAGTTATGCCTACACATTGCAGTCTGAAAAATATAATGTCAGTAATGACGTTGCACACCTATTGTAGGCTGGTAGGGTTTAGGCAGAGCCGTGTCCATCTTGACTGAGCCTATTGTCCACCATGTTGACCGACTTTTAAGCTGGGGATAGAAAACACAGTAACAACACGTTGGACAATTTTAATTTGAAAATGAATCAGTCTCTTGGTTACATCTGCAGTTTGTCTCTAAAAGGTTGGACACATTGAAACAGAGTAAGCCATGTGTTATCCTGATGCCTTAGTGAGATCAGTGTTGGGTTATACCTTTAGAAGGCCAGTAGGGAAGGGGAACAATCAGTCATGTGTCACAAATTTGACTTGTTAAGGCTGGTTTGAAAAGAATAGGATCAAATGCCATATTGAGAGTTATTTATTTACATACAATGAAGAATAAGACAGAGGGTAACAAGGAATAGGCACATTCATAATCCTCTGGGAAGCTTGCGGGGCCTAACTTTAAAAACAATGGACAGACTAGGGTTTTTGGAAGTCCTGCAATGGACCATTGCCTCAGAAAGGTGGTGGGGCTATGGATGTGTTGGTAAGGTGTCAGTGAAGTTTAGTTTAGTTTAGTTTATTCATTTATAATGCGCACCAGCACCAGACCCAGGGCTATCAGGGTGCAGCAATTACAGATAATGCGAAGCTTGATTAACAGGTTACAGAATTGGCAATACAGTGCAGGCAAGGTAATGCAGATGTGGAACACAAAAAGAAAAAACACAGTGAAATATACATATACAAATAATTACAATTTAGCCAAAATAAAGAGGCATAGTACATACAAATAAAATACAGGGAGGTGGCAATTATACAGGAAGGGTGCAGTGGTGCAGGAGTTTAATCCGGACTAAGGGAGAAATGAATTATGGACATTACATGTCGTTCAATTTAAGCCAGTTGATGTAGCTTAGTCTGAGCTTTGGATAGGATTGATCTTCTTTAATGTGGTGTGGTAAGGAGTTCCACCATTGGGCAGCTTTGACGTGGAAGCTGTTCCCACCAACCTTAGAGAGCTTGAATCTGGGGATGGTGATGTAGTTGGTATTTATTAAATCTCAAGGGTCTACTGGCAGTTATTTGAAATCTGTTCGTGAGATAGCTAGAGGCAGCATTATTCAATGCCTTGTGTGTCAGGGAGGCCGTTTTTAATTGAATCTTGTTAAGGGTAGAGAGCCAATTGTTTTGGCGCCTTATCACCAAAATATGTGATCTTTTAGGCACGCCAAGAGCCGCTCTTAGGGCATTATTGTGAATGATTCGAATCTTTTAGATGATAGATTTGTTGGCACCAATGTATAATGAATTGCATTAGCCGAGCCTAGATATGATAGGTCTCTTGCCAGGGTGATGCAGTTGTCATCCGAGAGAAAGGGTTTGCCAGTTCTGATCAGCTTACACGTGTAGGCTGTGGCAGAAGCCATGGCGTTCAATTGTTTAGCTAGGGAGAGGGAGGAATCAAGGTAGAAAGTGAGAGTTTTTAAGAGGGTGGAATCAATGTAGAAACCGAGATTTTTTACCGCCTTGGACACCTTAATAAGGTTGCCATCAAAGACGAAAGATGAGTAATCCTGTCCTAGGTTCTTCAGGTTAGTGTGGGTAACCAGAATGATAAGCTCAGTTTTGTCATCATTCAGGCATAGACCATGATTAGCCACCCATGCCTGGATGATGAGATACACCCTATGGGAATGTTGTCTGTTGCTGAAGAGGGAGAAAAAACCCTCATGGTTCTGTTGCTTAGGAAGGACTCAATCCATGTTATAGCATCTTTAGAAAAATTGGGCAGCTGAATCCAGGTGTCTGCATAATACTGCGTGATTCGTTTTTTTTGTAGGGGGAACACCATGATTGATTGAGTTTGGATGGGACGGTGCCAGATGCAAATGAGGCATTAATAAGTTTGGCTATGAAGGGGGCAAGATCGCTTGCTGCATATTTTATGAGCTGAGCAGGGCAAAGGTCTCCCTGGCAGTTAGAGGGCTTGAGTGAAATAATTACTTTCTCTGCCTCTAGGATAGACATTTTGGTGAAATTAAATCGGGGGTCAGGTTACCCAGTGTTTCCTTCGAAGGGACATTCAGAGTAATGTGGTTAGGAGGATGGTTAAGGGATTGTTTTTTTGGGGATATTTTATTTTGAAGGGTGGTCACTTTATTGGAGGGGGTCTGTTGTATGACAGAGCGCCATGTTTTGTCCTTGGTACAGATATCAGGGGTGATGATAGGAGATTCAAGTTCCTTAAGGATGGATAACAATTGTTTAGTGCTAGAGTTAGCACTAGAGATACGTTTGTTGTGGGAGTTGTGTTTGGCTAGGAAGATTTCCTTTTTGTAATGAGATGAGATTTCAGTGAGTTTAGTTTTGTTAGCTGTAGATGGGAGTAGTCTCCATGTAGTTTCATATCTCCTCTTGAGGTGTCTGAGGTCTTTGAGTTGAGGCGTGAACATTTTTTCAGATACGATTTAGGCTTGCTAGGTCTGAGTTTGATGGGTGCAATGGTATCAAGTGTGGTTAGCATAATTTTGTTATACTCCTTGACAAGTGTGCCTGGGTCATGCTTGTCTTCAAGCAAATTGAGGGTAGGGAGGATCGCTGGGATCACTTTATCCATTGTTATATTTTTTTGTTTCTTGCTGGACAAGATGGGGCAGTAGGAATGGTTAATGTGAGTGGTCTGGTAGTAAGAAGTGAAAAAGACAAGAGAAAGTGGTCTGTCCAAGGATAAGAGGTGATGGAGGTGATATTGGCCGTCCAATTGTGTTCCGCCTCCCAGTCGAGGATTCTCCCTTTAATGTGGGTGGGTTCAGTGATTTTTTTGGGATAGGCCTAATTCGGTTATAGTATTAGCAATGGCAGTGGCATGCTTGTCTAAAGGGTCATTGAAGCCTGAGTTGAAGTCTCCCAAGACTAAAAATTGAGATGTGGTTTTGAGGTTATTGGACAAAAGAGTGTGAATGTCCTCCTCCAAGCCAAGAAACATATTGCAGCACCTATCATGTCTTTCTGTTGCAACCACTGATTGTCTGTACATATGTGGACATGTTTTGTTTTTGCATGCCATGGTTCCATTTTTTGTGCGATGTAGATGTAACTTGCTTCTTATAATAATTAATTTGAGCAATTAGTGACATTTCAGGGAAGACCCCTCACAGTCATTCATTGTGCCGCAGAATAGGTTGTAGTTCCTAGG
The DNA here is from genome assembly GCF_040938575.1 of Ambystoma mexicanum. Taxonomy (NCBI): domain Eukaryota; kingdom Metazoa; phylum Chordata; class Amphibia; order Caudata; family Ambystomatidae; genus Ambystoma; species Ambystoma mexicanum. The sequence goes on from NC_090936.1 coordinate 865,071,701, forward strand.
AAAAATTTGGGAGGGATTCCACCCATGGATTGTACGTGACAACCAGTGGCATTCGACATTCAGACCCTTTGCTCTGTATTCCAGGAGATTACTGTGGGTGTCCATGCTCCGTCTCTTCTCTTCTAGTTGGATGCATGGTTTAGGAAGTCCACTCTCGAAACTTATTTGTTGTGATGTATGTGTGTCTATTTATAGACTCCCACCTGCTTGAAGGTGTTTTGCTTGACCACAACTGCTCATTCCCCCAAGTTGCATATTGCATTACCCCACATGGTATTGGGAATTCTGTTATTGACTGTCACTGCAGTTTCTTGAACATGATTTACAGTGAGCTTTCTAACATAGATTTTGGCCTCAGCTCCACAAATATGATCTGCTCTTGTTTCCTTTACCTCTGCTCCTGCCCCCTCCCCTCCTCCGTCAATGCTCCTGAGGCACTACAATCAACTCCCAACGGGACCGCATGACAAGATAAGCTCAGTTGGGCTTCTTGTACCACAACTCGATCTCCCCCTGCAGCGTTCCATTTCGGAGCGCAATTTTGCCACCAATTGTGTTCTCTGAATGGGGTCACTATGGGAACACGCATCAGCATGTCCATCGATTCTTCATTTCAATCTGTGCCGCCTGGCTGCTGGACAACACTGGGCTCTACGTTATTCCATCATGGCTGCCGCTTTTGGGCCTCACTACAGACACTGGATTGTCTTTCCACCTGTGCACCTTGCCGCGTTGTGATTGGCGTTGTAATTGGCCCTTACACACTATGTAAGGACCTATGGGCGAGGGGCAGGCGGAAGCTGGCCCACCACCAAAGTTCTACCAGCTAAGTCCCCTGTCTGAGCATGTCCGAGCATGGGCGAGCCAGGGGCTTGCTGCTGCCAACATGAGCCATCATCTTCAATACAGGCATGATGAGCTCCACTGCACTCATCACGTGAGTGCAGCCTTCTGCTCTTCGGCATGCAACATGCCCTGTTCTCTGGCTACCACAGACACCCCCTCCAATCCTACCTTGTTTACCTCTCCTTATCCCTGCTACTACTCTCACTATCCTTCTTACCTTTTCTACGGACTCTGTGACACAATTATGTGTTCTCCCACAAAATGAACGGAAAGTAACACATACGCTGTTACTCTGCCTCCCTTGCATTGCTCCTTGCCTCTAAACTCGACTGCCGTGTGCACCCCTGTATTTATGTGTTAACATCTAAAATCATACTGGTCGCAAACAACATATGCAGTTTCCACTTCCCTCCCCCTGTTTTTCTCCCCATCCCTTCACCTCCTCCCTACCCTCCTCTCCACTCGTACTCTCCTCTTCTTCTATCCCTGATATATTTTTTGTCTTTTGTCCCCCCATCTGTTTCCACACACCCCCACACCACCATCCTCTCCCCTCCTCCCCTTCTTGCACCCCCTCCCTTAGTTGCCTATCCCTATCCCTTATCGCCATAACTACACTACATGAACATTGCTGGCTACTTCGAGTGTACTACTTCCCAGTAGTCCACCTGTTTCCCCTTCTCCTCCTGCCCTGTGTTTTGTTGCTGGCATTGCATTTACAGGATTCTTCATTCTTTATCCTAGATAACAAATTGATCATTTTAATAATGTCCACTTAAATTGGGATGTAATATGCACCATTTGAACTGCAACATATTATATTGAAAGTGTTCTCAGGGAGAACCACCCGATTCCTCCTACATCACTAAGGGCTATACTTGGTTGCATGTGCTAATTTGTGGGAGATGCTAATACCCCTGCACTAAATATATTCACCGGCCACCCCTGACCACCCGAAATCATTCACAATGACAGTGGGGCTCATTACAAGTTTGATGGTAGTCTGGCCATAAATATGCCAGAATACCGGCAAACTGTATTCCCGTTACCGGCACTCGGTCCTGTGGAATGTTCCTATGAGAGAGAAGGTGCACTCCAACAGCAAGGTAGCTGCAAGGATAACAGATCGATGTAGGGCAATGTCTTAGTCAGATCTTCAACTGGGATTTTTCATGATCCCAGACCTAACTTTTAGTTGGATGTGAAGTCCAAAAGGGTTCCAACTCTCCAACTATACAGACAAACACCTCAACAGCATATGCGTGTTGGTCTCACAGTAGGTAAAACACTTGTTTTTTTATCGTGTTATGGTTACAAAATAACCTTATACAGTACAAGAGTAGAAACATAAAAAATGCATAAATAAAAAACAATACAAAGAAATGACAGTACAATACAGCTATATGCATATATTCAATCAACACATGACTAAAACAAATTGATGAAATTCTAACTAAAATTTCTTATAAAAATGACTCACTGAATGAAACAATGCATAAATAAATCTTACAAGAGCAATAATCAAAGAAGCTTTTCCATTTCTCAAGATCTGATTCCCAAAAATGTAAGCTGACAAAAATGAGAAATTTGAGATACTTTTGCTTAAAAGGTATTACACTTTGAATGAAACTGTGGACAAACTTCAAATAAATAAGATAATGTGCTACTTCTAATTTTTCCATTTAAATACCGACAGAAATACACAGGGTTCCTTCTTATTGTAAGCACATGACTGTAGATTTAGAAATATTAATTGTCAAATCATGGTCGTTCATATATTCATACAAAGTATTAAGAGAGTGCTGACGACCAACCAGTGTAAAATATATATGATTAAGTCATCATCAGCATGAGGCAACCAGTGTAACTACAGGTTACCAAAACAGAGTGGAAATTAATGGACTGAGGCTAAATGATCTACCAGGTCAAAGATATAAAGATTGAATAATCTTTGGGCTAACACAATGCCTTCTCTCAGATCCGGAAAAAATGTATTTATGAAGATAACAAGCCCTTTCCATTCAATGTACCTGTATTTAATTATTCAAATTTAATAGTGGCACAATAGTGAATAGGCCCAACGGTAAGCTTGGGAAAGTTTTGTTTCTTTACACAATGAAATGTGTTTCTCAAATCAACACAAGCACAATACGTTGGCAGCTTTCCTTTGTATGTGCTTGTTTCTGTAGTAGAGTCATCATAAACCTATTTAGTGAGGTTCCCATATGGCGTCTGAAACCAGTTTCAGATTGTTGTAGTCTACCCACAGAATTTGCCCACTGATCGAGCTACTTAAGAACTATCAAAGCAAATGATTTTTTTTTTGTGTTAATTTTATTTATGCATTTATAATGTGCCAAAGCCTACAGGTATCAGTGTGCACACACACACACACTCAAGATGAAAACATAAAACACAAGACAGCACAAATGGGAGAGAAGTCACCAATGCTTGGAAGGTTTATTTAAACAGCAAGGTCCTCTAACATTTACGAAATTGGGGCAGGTTAGATTCCTTCCGAAGACTCAAAGGCAGAGTATTCCAGGCTTTAGGAGCCAAAGTGTAAAAAGATCTTATGTTGCTTACTGCACCTTTGTCTTTCCTACGCCTTTTTGTTTCCATTCTCCGCTAGTCTGCTGTCTGCTATCCTTCGCTTCTCTGGTCTTCTCTTACCTTATTTTTTCCCTTGCGCTTCGTTTCCGTAATTCCTGGTACGGCTCCGGCCACCTTCTGTCTTACCGTCTCTGCCTCTCTCCTGATCTCTCCCTTTCCTGTCCCCTTCTTACACGTTTCCTTTGGTACTCTGTCCTGCCCTGCTCCGCCCTCGCTTCTGACTCTGTCTTGCTTTACCTCCCTTCTTGCTGTTTTCTTAACACTCCTTTGCTGATACAGGGTCCTTCCACCGCACTCATGAATATTGGCGATCATCCGCAAGAATTTACACTTCCCGGGGTCTTTCTCGGATAAGGACTGCTTCCCGCATTGGCATCACTATCCTAAGGACCCGACCATCAACCTTCTTACCTATCCTGGATATTCCTCCGAACGGTATTACCCAAATTGGTCGTTTACAATTGTTCGAATGAACAATTGACCAAATTTGAAGGGTCACAATTGATGACCTTTTCACAATTGACCGAATATATATATATATATATATATATCGGTTTGGTAATATATATATATATATATATATATATGGGTTTTGGGGGGTTTGGCGTTGGGTGGGGGGTTGTGGGGGGTTTCCCCCCCACATATATGGTACAATTGACCTTCAAAATTCAGTCAATTGTGAAAAGGTCAATTGTCATTCGAGCAGTTGTAAAATGATCAATTCGTATACAACCCCTCCGAACTACTCATCTTTCCAGGCGTCACATTCAAGGGAGGTTTTTTTAGCTATTGCTTTTTTCCTCTCAAACCAGTTTCTGCGGAAGGGGGTCCTCTGCTTCCCTGTCTCAACAGGGTGCCAGGGAGGCTTCTTCCCGCGGAAGACCTTACCTCTTCACAAAAAAGAAAAAGACTAGAAGGAAGGTACTCAGACACAAGACTTCATCTGAAGATACAGGTGAGGAGGAGGGGGTTGTGGACACGGATATTACTGACATACAGTCAGTCAGTGTTGAATGTGATAGATTTAGCATTTTTTATTAGGCCTATAATTTCATCAAACTTAAAATCATATTTATTTATACAGAGTTTAAAATATACAGTATTAGGTAAGAGGGTATAGAACCTCTCATAGTGCTGTTTCAACTTCACCTCAGATACAGGATTTACTTGCAAAGACACATATCTGTTTGTTCCTTATTTAAAACAATGGATACATTGGGTGATTTTTTTTTTATCACTGTCAGGAAGGTGAAACTTATGGGAGAGAGGGACAGAATGGGAATATGATCCTAAAAGGAAGCTGGGGTTGTCCCCTCTTTATTACCACACAAAACATGCCCCTTAAATGTTTTGCAATAAACAACTTTGAACCTTAACATCTGTTAATCCCTCAGCCTGTGATAACGAGTACATATTTTGTAGCCTGTGTGATGGCCTGTCAAAGTGCAATGGCACATTTAAAAAATAATGGTGTGGCTGGTACATTTTAATTTTCTTATTTTGCATCTATGCCGTAGCAACCAAATCAAAGAATTTTCTTTGAAAAACAAAGCAAAATTAAAAAGTTTGAACATTATATAATGAATTGTGTCAAAAGTGTATACAATTAGTTGGTCAGGTACTTTTCATAATCTATGACCAGTTGCGGAAAACTCAAATGAGGACATTTCAAACGAGCTTACCATGCTCTTCAAATATGCTCATGTCATTTCCATGCATATGCTACATTAGCCTGCATATTTTGCTCACAGTAAAGATAATGACATCTTGACAATCTTTTGAAGGTGGTCTTGAAACAGTGATTTTCCTATCAATGTATGCTTAGTGGCAATATAACAATAATTTCAAAATGTTTAAGGATAGCTCAGTTATTGTCTAACTAAAATAAATGTTAATGATCTGTGAAATGTTACAGAAAGAACTTGCCCAGTCAGTAAGAATATTTGATCCTCGGTCATCAGAATATCACTCTCGATTGCCAATTAGCATGTGAAATATGCAGGATCATATTCATTGTACATCCCTTTCAATGTTTTGTGTTTTGCTATTATTCCTTCATAGTGAGGTATGTGTGATTATGGACTAACTCAATCAACAGTTGCAAGGATTGTATGTTTTTTTTCCAAATGTATAAAGTATTCAGTTTTATATTGGAATCATTTGTCTCTTTAATATAATGTTACAGCTGGGCTATTCGGTGCTGTAAAAACATATCAATACAACTATCACATTGTTCCTTTGACCAGGGTATTAATGTTTTTTTTTTTTTTAATGGGAAACTGTTTCCCGCAATTTAGGCATTGTGACTTCCTGTTAAAAATTGACAAAACAAAATGGTAGACAGAGGGAAAAGTAAAGGGTTGTTGTCTCTTTAATGTTTTCGTGGCTATGGTGAGGTCAGCCAGAAAGCACAGGAATGCAAATGAAATGACAATTTCCATATGGAGAAAATTGAATTTATTGTGTCTCAAATGTTCCAGAGAGTTGATTCGTCATTTTAATAAACTGAATTTTGATAACAGTGATTAAAATGCTTTTCGGATGTCACAGTTACTGTTTGATGTATCTTAATATATTATTGAGCATTGCTCCTTTTTCGTGGAGATTCTCAATTTGCAACCCGAGTTGCCCCTCTATAGCAACTGCTTCACTGGGAAGCTTGCTTAAAGTAGTTTGATGAATTTACTCGGACCATTACATATCTAAGCCTGTCAAATCATTCTTCCTCTCAATACTCAATAGTACACCCTCCTTTGCCCCCCATATCTGCCTTCTATGTACCACAACATGACTCCCCTGTGCCACCCACCACACTCGCAGCATTATATCAGGACATATAGAAATCGACACCTAGCTTTCAAGACCATGTTTATACATACCACAAAAATATTCATCCATGCTTATTTCCTAAATCACGAACATCTTAAACTGTCACTTCAAACACATACAATTATGAATGGCATGACACAAAATAGAAGGACAAATTATCCTAGCGTGCACTAAAGTGAAGCCAAAAATATGCAAAGCATATTCTCCAGCTCAGTGGAATCACTGCTGGCCTAAACAAAATTCAAGCAAACATGCCATCTTTTCCTAGTTTATCTCCAGGAAAACCTGAATCGTTCTATGCATCATCATTAGCACCACCCCACCAGTTTGCTAATGCCATTAAATGTAGTATAGCAAAGGCTACTGATGCTTCAAAGAAAGCAGGCTACGTACCAATACTAATTACAATGGGCCAAAGGTTGTATCATAAAACCTATGTAAATATTGACATAATGAGCATCCCTTTTCCTCCCACTTGACAGGGTACTAATGCAAACATCTGACCCCGGAAACTTGAGCGAATTCACTACAGTACATATGTCAACATTTGTAATCTGGGGTGATTTGATGTGCGCTTTTATAGGATATGATACCTTACATTTCATTGGCAAGACAGTCCCTCGCTAATTTATTTTGCTTTTGATCATCATCGATTAAAACCTAAAAAAATGAACAGCATCACTCCACACGTTGGCACTAGAGACAAGCCACACTGCCAATGCACAAGGTTCAGCCATACACAACACCATCATCAACTGTTGTTCAGAGTAGTCCTGAATGCCATCCCTAGTTAACAATTACACACTATAGTGTGATTAACCTAGATACCTTTGTCCACAATTCATGTCCAGTGAATTGATAGTGTAGTTGGGTCAGATACTCAACTTTGATAAAAGGGAGTAGACATGTAAGCTTGGATCAAAACTTTTGAGTGCTCTAAAAGACATTGTATTCTATTATTTTACATGTTTATTCCATCAGGGTGTGAATCATATAAATCAACTATGTATATTGGATCTAATAAATCAAATATTGATCTGGGGGCCACAGTGGTTCTATGGCTGGGTTGGAAGCTCCCAGCCTTGTTTGATATTTTAGTTTTTTATATAAAGCCAAGGCCTGAACCATGCATGATTGATGGGTGTGATTTGTTGTCTCATAGAAGAGCGATCTTGCTGTGATTTATTTCTCACATGCTATTATTATTCTTATTGCAGGCCATGCTAAGCTCCCTATTCATGATGAATGATAACGGACTAGCATGGTTGGCATGTCCCTTGCAGGTTGAATCCCGGGCTATATAGTGCAGTGCACAAAATGGCATGGATCACACTTGCCCTAAGAGCCCAACAGATGTGCTTAAAGTTGGGTAGTACATATGATGTAAGGGGAAAATGGTGCTGAAGGAAACTTTTAGTGAAGTAAATGTTAGTAGTTGTTAGGCAAAAAAGAAAATAAATTGCGGGCATTGGTAGGTGAAAAAACTGTAACAAGTGACAGTGATTATGCAAAGTGCCTGCAACCGTGGATTGATGTAGTAGGAACATGCACACCAGTCGATAAATTGTGACATTTGTACTGCATGACTAGCAAAATGTGTATTTAATTATTTAATTATGTTGTCATTTACATAGTGCACAAAACCCAGAGGCATTTAGGCGCTCTTAGCATAAGAAAGTTGGTTACATTGGTTACTGGCAGAGGTAACAGGTTACAGTCGTTGCATGATTAGCTCGGAAGGATGAAAGTGTGCAGAGCTAGCTCACATTGGTTACAGGGCACTTGTGCAGGCGAACGTCACCACATGGTATGGTGTACTACATCAAACATGCAGTTACCAGTGGGTAAAAAGCGACATATGTTTTGGAGCACATTTTGGAAAGCCTCACCTCTTAGTACAAGGAGCGACATCAAAATATGCAGTCATAGGTAGGTAAAAAGCGACTTAAGTTGGGAGCATGCTTTGTAAAGCTTCACCTCATGGTACAGGGAGCTATATCAAAATATGCAGGTACAGGTAAGTAAAAATGCAACATAAGTTTAGTGCACACTTTGGAAAGCCTCACCTCATGGTATGGGGTGCTACATCAAAACATGCAGTTACAGGTAGGTAAAAAGCGACATAAGTTTGGGAGCACACTTTGGAAAGCCTCACTTCATGGTATGGGAAGCTACATCAACATATGCAGTTGCAGGTTGGTGGGAAACATGCCAGGGTCAAGCTAGTAGTAGGGCATTACAGTACAGCATTAAGGCAGCCAACACAGTTAGGGGATGGCGTGAGGAGATGCAAGGTGTGATTGGGAGGAGTCGGGTAACGTTAATGGGCTGACTGTGGAGCTGATGTCAGTAGGTCTCCTTAGTGTAACAAAGTAGGAATGGTGGAAGGTGCAGAAGGCACAGAGTGTGTATGAGGGGCATTTTGGGAAAGCAAAAGGGCCGGGGAAGTGGATACGGCAGACAGGTGTTATCACAACATACTTTAGACAAGGAGGTAGCAGAGTCAGAACGATTTACAGGAAATACAAAACATTGAGGTTAGCAGATAGGCAAAGAAAAAAACGAATTATCAGGGCACATAATGCTTAGAGATGTAACAGGGTTGCAGCAAGGCACTACGGTGGAGGGTCACTGTAGGTAATGTCAGAAGAAACAGAGTCACCTTTGAGTGTGGGGCCCTTCCATGGTAGTCGACTTGATAGGTCACAGGGAGGGGGTCCGTGACTGGGGAAGTCACTGATGTCACCTGATGGTACCGCTCTCAAAGTCATAACCGCCAGAGCAATGTAAGTGGAGAAGTTGTCTGCAACAGCATCTGGATTGATGGGCCAATAGGAATTAGGGCCTGGGGAATGTACTGGTATGGACAGGGACAGACAGGGCCTTCAATGCAGGCCTTATAACAGACAGGCCGGCTCCCGCCTCCCGGTTGTATCAATAAGTTAATAATAGCAAATCTAGCCAATGGGAGTGGGAGCAGGCCAGGCAAAGCAACAAGGGAGCTGTGGCACAAGGGGGCAGTCATGTTAACAGGCCAGAACTAGTATCATAATAGGCATCTTCGTAATGAAAACGCATGGATGCAACATGTTTAAAGAGATGAAATTGCTTTTCTTTTTTGCAAATGATTGTTGTAATTACCTGCGTAATTGTGATGGGGAAAAAAACAAAAGGTGGAGCGCAGAGAACAATTCAGAGGACAGGCCTTACCAGCATTGGGGCCTCTCAATCTTGGGCCAAGTGTGCTCTTAGTTGATTCCAGAGCACTGTTCAGCTGCTCAGCTGCTCCTAACTCGCTGCAGGAAGAATGTTGACTGACTTACAAAAAAAACATTCAATTTACAGCAGGGAAAGAGTATATATCATCCCAAGGAACCAAGTTTGTTGATGTCGGACACTTGGACATATTGCAATAGTTTGACTATGGTATAAATGCCCTCCATGAGCCACTCTCTCAGTATCTACATAACTGTTCTATAGAACATTGAAGTGTCTCTTGCGCTAGATGGAACTATCCATAAGGATCTCAGACTAAATAACTTACAGACTCAAGGAATATGGCAAAGTACTTCTTTATTCTCAATTTAATAAAGAAGGGTAATCTGGCAGACAATGGACTTGCGCTTGCACACGCACGTACAAACTTGATTAAACAGGGGTCTTATACCACAGTATGCGTCATCTATTATGTCACCCTACATGGCAAACCATAAAACCTATTAGTGCGAGGGATTGGATTAGGGGAGCATATCTACCTATTGAATGTATACGGGTTAGTACTTCATTGGCTGTCTCTCATCTGTAAGACAACCCTCAAACTACCTCTACATATGTATAATATTGATTATAGCAAACAAAATGGTTGTGGATTGGTCTATGCAACAGTGTATAGCAGGATGTCCCATAGACTCATTGATTGGTTGGCATTCCCACCCAACCTTGGACTTTTGGTTCAGCTAGCAGCATGTAAGGAAACCAAAGTACAGGTGCTTTTATCATGTCAGATTACTCCCTACATTCCCAATTAGTCCATCATCTCTCATCAGTACCATGAGCCAAAGTTTCCTGTCTGTTCTAGGTCATTCAAAGGAGTGCAAGCATATCACTATCTTCATTCGAGGCTTAATGAATAACCGTTGTTTACGACTTCTGGGTCACGTGTGAAGAGACCATGCGTTTGTCAATTTCAGCCTCTTATTTACTGCTATTTAATTTTATTATACTGGTTGTCAATGCTCCTCTTGACCTCTAGAGACTTGCTCACTCTACCTTGCTTAGATTTTATATTTCCAATACTTGGATCTTGTAGGTGTTTTCTTCTTCTTTAATATTAGAGAAATATGTCTCATGCCCATAACTCATCTGTCTGGCTCCCTTTGTGCTTTGCAGCTATTCCTTAAAAAAGCCGTCCTTAAACCCAATTCAACATTAATTCCTCTTTGTATTGCACACAAAACTGTTGTTTCTGTGTCTCCTGACTCTCCAACCCTGATCTGCTTCTGAGGTAGTTGAACTGAATATTTACACAAGCCGATGTCCATTTTCCAATAATGGCTGTCCTTGGCACGTTATATGTTCCCACAAAACGTAAGCTTCTATGTATCTTTACTACCTTGTGTTACTGTGTATTTACACTTATTGATCTAAGTTACTGTATTCTGCTTTTGCATTCATGATCACTTTATCGTTTTGTACATATTTCTCTTGTCACTTCAGTCACATTCTCACTCTTCAGTATTTTCATATAGTTTCAGCATGGCTTTGTACATCTTCTTCTTGACATCACTCTGCCGACGTCAGAATTCCCTCAGCGCTCCATGATGTCCAGTGGTGGGTGCTGACATCCTTCCACACAGCATCGTGCCACACTCCCAATGAGAGGGTACATTCGATATGGTTGTCTGAGTGCATATCATCTCTCATACACTCGATGAGGGATGGCCATAACACATGGAGTCTCACACAGGGCACTTCTCCTGCTATTTCAGTATGACGGCGGTGAGGGGCGGGAGCTAGGTAAAATGCATCACCTACTCCTCTAGATAACTACCTCAAGTTACTGTGCATCTCACTAATAAATAGAACATGCATTGTCAATATAGTTGTTTATTGCATTTTATATTTATCATGTAGGGAAGGAATTACAAATGACAGCACAGGGAGCAAGGCATTCATTAATGCGAGAGGATAAAGGGCGTCCCAGGTTTGAGGGGAACTCGAGGGACAGTAAAACAATTCAATCGCTGATATTGAGGTCAGCAATAGTACAGAGGAGCACTGTACAACATTTGAAGAAAGGAATGGCAGTTCAAATGGGGGCAAATATTTACAGCGCAAATGGGGGGAAGAGTGACAGGACAAAGGGGAAGTGGAGCAACACTGCAAGGGGAGGAGGAGGGACAACACAAGGGGAAGGAGTGACAGCACAAGGGGGAAGTCGTGACAGCACACATGCGGAATAAGTGACAGCGCAAGGATGAATTAGTGACAGAGCAAGAGGAGAGGAGTGACAGCACAAGGTTGAAAGAGTGATAGCAGAAGGGAGAAGGAACAACAGTGCAAGGGGGACAGAGCAGCAGCACAAGGGAGGCTGTAGTGACTGAGCAAAGGGGAGGGAGAGACAGCAAAAGGTGGTAGGTAGCAACAGAGCAAGGGGGAAGGAGCAACAACACAAGGTGGTATGAGTGACATCGCAAGGGGAGGTGATACAGTACAAGGAGGAAAGAGGGACGGTGCAAGGGGGACATAGTGACAGCACAAGGGGGAAGAGCAACAGTGTAATGGGAAAGAGTAACAGCACAAGGGGAAGGAGTGACAGGGCAAGGGGGAAGAGTACAGCACAAGGAGAAGGAACAACAGCAAAAGGGATAAGGATTGACAGTGTAAGGGGGGTGATACAGCACAAGGGGGAATGAGGGACAGTGCAAGGGGAAAGAGTGACAGAGCAAGGGGGAAGAATGATAGTGCATGGGGGAACGAGTAATAGCATGATGGGAAGGTGTGACAGCACAAAGGGAGAAGGAGCAACAATGAAAGGGGGAAGGAGCAATGGCACAAGGTAGCAATGGGCGACAGCACAGGGGGAGTGAGTGACAGAGCAAGGGGAAGGAGTGACAACACAAGGGGGAAGGAGGGTCAGACCAAGGAGGAGAAGGAACAACAGCACAGGGGTAAATAACTACAGCGCAAGTGGGAAGTAATGACGGTGCAAGAGGGAAGGAGCAACAGAGAAAGAGGGAAGGAGCCACAGATCAGGTGGAGAGTATATCTGTTGGTTGTATGTATAATTGCAGTCTTTGGTCGTAGTTTTCATATATTGTGGTTTTGATCGCAATGGGACTCATTTTCGGCCTGGCATAGTGTGTAAAGCCTGTTGCACATTTTACCTATGCTACGCCCCGTTTTAAATCATTTGTATGGTGGAACACAACTTGCATTTCTGCCATCTTCTTTTCTCTCATGATGGAGATTGCTATGTGGTACACTGGTTTTATTCACCAGCACATAAAGTAAGTAGACCCCATAGGGATCGAATGTAAATTCAGCATATACAATTAAAAGCCACCTATCATGCTCACTTGGCAGGCAGCATTTAATTGTAATTGTCAGGGAACAGGGAACATTTATTAACTTTGCACAGCAGAGTGCAAAAGTGCAGGGAAAACGATGGTGTACATACATGTCCACCACCGTTTCCACAGCACATTTTATCTCCACTATGTAAATGACCAAAATGTGGCAGTATGTCCACACGTAGTCGCTCTCAGCCACCAATTTACAGGGGAACTCGTTAATTAGTCTGAATATGATTTTCTAGAGGTGGTCTCATTCTGGGTGCTAGAAAAAGCTTTCCCTTGACAGAAATTGTTTGCACCTTTGAGAATATCCTCATCGGTAAGATGGTTTCTATTTCAGCAACTGGGGCAAACTTGCAAAGCGAGTTAATTATTTTTAACATCTATTTCCCCCCTTCTGAAAAGTCACATTTTGGCATGTTAAAGGAATTGGAGGCTGTCCTCGAGGAAATTGATAAAGTTCTGGTTTGTGGAGACTTTAATGGCAAGATCTCCAGCTTCTCTGCACGAGAGGGAAGAGGATGTAACTGTGAGGACCACACTGGTCAGAATCATTGTACTTTGAGAGGGCAGCGTTGAGGAAAAAAATGGGTGTCAGTTTTATTCACAGCTGGCTTCCATATGGTGAATGGATCTGTGCCATCAGACAACCCGGCACGGTACACATAGGTTGGAAATTGAGAAAGTAGCACTCCGGACTATTTATTTGTGGCTAACACGGATACCCCGATAGATGACGTGTGCATCTCTCAACGAAAGGAGAGCAATCATTTTCCCCTCATTGCTCGTCTCTTAATACATATTCAACCTTCTGCTCTTATAACAACTGGGGAAATGACTATTAATTGGCCATTTAATCGCATATCTTGGAATTATCCTTCATTTGCCAAAGCTGCCTTATTGTTATGAGATCTTCTCATTAGGTATTCTAATATGCATGGTCTTGATCCAAGTTCTGTTGTTGCTGGGATTGCGATGTCATCCATCACACAATTTGAGTCATATATGGAAAGCATTAAGAAGTGCTCTATTGTCAAACATCCACCTATACATAAGGCTGTCACTGGCTTAAACAAAACCATTTAAATGGCTATGACAAAGAGATCAGAGATAGGAAAAGTGCCCTTAGAGGGTAAATATGGAACTTGGCTAAACAGGTACATGGTCCTATGAAATATAGTGCAAAAGTGAAGGATGGCAAACAAATTTTTTCAAAATGGCTGAGAGGCATACATATCAGGTAGACTGTTCTCGTGGAGTGCACTAGTGTTGGCTTCCACTAATAAGAATGTTGTTGAATGTTGGTGAATAATCAATGTTTCTAAGAATAAGATCAGAGATGTGAATGCAGTTTCCAAATCTGCTTGGATCCTCCATATACAGCAGACCGTTGGAGGTACCTACGCGGTTGTATTACCAAAAAAGTTGCTTCAAGAAGAATGGAAGCACTGGAGTAGTGTGGAGGACATATGCAGGGTGATTGCACCCAATAAATCTTCCAGGGCCCCTGGTCCAGATGGCATCTGCAGTTTGCTTTTATGGCTTGACCCTGTCATCTAGTACCATGCACTTATATGGCTGTTTTACTTTATCGAGGTGACTGCGGATATTCCCTCCTCATGGCGCGACAGCATCCTGGTACCTGTCTGGAAGAAGGGGACTTATGAAGACCAACATAAGTACCAGCTTATGGCCATGTTGGACGATCCAGCGACATTATTTGCTCGAGTGTTATTGAAGGAACTGGAAACGTGGGAAAACCAGTATAACATCATACCCGTCAACCAAACTGGATTTATGAAGGGCTATTACATGACTGCCAACTCCCTGGCTCTCATTACTACCATCTAGCAGGCATGGGAGATTATTAAGATCCCGTATACACAGCATTTGTGGACTTTAGTGCTTCATTCGATACTGTAGATTGGCCCGCCTATGGAACAAGCTGCAATCCTGGGGTATTCCTTTGGGCCTCCTCGTGATGATAATCCTCCTACACGATCGTACAAGGGTTATGGTTGGGCTAGATCAGCACGGTTGCACATCTTCATGGATCATGACTCAGGGGGACTTGAAATAGGGGTGTATTTTGACACTGATGCTCTACAATCTTTATCATTCTGAGTTAGGGGATGTGCTAAAAGATACAGCGACCATTTCCCCCAAGCTTGGTTCCACGGTTCTCCAACAGTTAGGTTATGCGTTTGACCTCGTCATCCTTGATGTTAGCCCCGCAGGCCTTTAATACTCCTTGAACAACCTGAAGAGATATTCCAACCTTAATTTACTGGTCATTAACACCACCAAAACAAAGATCATGGTCTTTTATCCCTCCCTGGAAAAAATCTAAAAAGTCACGTTGGAACTTGGAGGGGGTGCATATAGAGAAGATATATGCATACAAATACTTTGGCATTCACCTAGACTCTAGACTTCAAGGAAATGTGCATCTAGACCAGGTGAGAGCAATCACATTTATGACATTGGAAAGCATTGTTGCCTTTGTGAATAACGGACGAAGGTTCGCTCTTGCCACGCTCCTCCAATTATATCAGACCAAGATCAACTCCATTATTAGGTATGGGGCTGTGATATGGGCATTGAGCAATTTGGAGGAGGTGGACAAATTAGAACATACAATCTTTAAAAAACTGTTAAAACTCCCTTTCCTACACCACAATCGTAATGGTGTACCTGGAATTTAATATAATTCCAATTGAATTGCATAACAACATCTTGGAAATTGGCCAATGCTCTCATGTCTACTCTGCAGGTTTGTTATTTGACGTGACCCAAACTAGATCTTGAATGATGCGTGGCAGCCACATTGCTAAAATTGCAGCCATCACTGACAGATGGGCACACCTGGCATTAGGTGGTCCCCTGAGTGTCACACCCAGTCTCTATAAAGCCCATATGAAACACAAATTGGCTGATTCTGGCCGGGAACAAGCCATTGTTAATCACACTGCACATGATCATGCTCTGGACTATTTTCATTATATCCAGGAGAGAGAAAAAGTTAAAATATATTAAGTGTTTCATTGTGAACTTATTGGTTTGGGACTACTTGAAATGAAAGTTCAATACGGTCAGGACACATGCAATTTAGGGGGCCTGGAAGCAGACCCCAAGAGAAGACAGGAAGTGCTGCTTGTGTGGCAAGGACATCTGCAAACTGTGAAGCATTTGTTGGTACAATGCGATTTAGTACAGATCTTGAGGTGACAGGCACTCCAGGCAGCAGGCCTGGCTGGGAGCCTCACGATGGAAGTCATTTGGGCTCTATTTATGAGTGGAGAACATGAAGCATTTATCATGTACTTCACTCTCCTTTAGAGAAATAGTTATACCGTTCTAAATATTTTAACATGAGTTGCTCATTGTACCCTGAATTAAGCCATTTGTATTTTTCATGGTTGATTTGGCCAGGTTATTTCTTAGTCTAAACTATTAGGATTTTACAATTCATGATTTTAATCTTGATTTATATGATGAGTATTTGACTGTGAGTTAAGCTTGACCTTTTTTTTTTTAGAATGGGAATCTGATTTGGGAAAAGTTGTGAAAAACTGTAGCACAATAAAATAAAATAAAATAAAACAGCACACAAAATAAAATAAAATGAAATAAATAACTGCACAGCAGAGTGCAAAAGTGCAGGGCAAAAGGTGGTGCACATACATATCCACCGCTGTTTGCCCAGCACATTTGCGCTCCACTGTGTGAATGACCAGAATGTGGCAGCAGAGAGACGTCTACCTGTATGTCTAATCGTAGTGGCACCCCACCGCTAATTTACAGGGGAACTTGAAAATGAGCACGAATATGATTTCTTACAAGGACACCAGGATGTTGTCATAAGAAATCACATTGAGAAGGAGACGTACAGTACCACTGAAAACATACAGACGTCCTCGGTTTTCTCATGGCATGTTACAGAACTCGAGATTGGGAGAAAAAGTGTTAAAAAACACTATTGGATTACAGCAGCATAACAGCCAACCACAAAGTCATCTTTCTGGCACCGCCTTCTTCTCTTTTTCATTAGTGTTGGTGATAATTTGGTGTATGTGCCACCAAAATACACCAAAACCAAAAAGTAAATTTGTCATCAAGGGGTACTGAACTTTAAAGTCTGAAAACATGATTTTCAAAGCAAGTTAGACACATCTAAAACCTCAATTTAATAATGGATGCATTAGAAATAAGTGCTATTATTATGGTAATCGGAGAGTGTCAGTGGAAAAGATACAATCCAACTCCTGCAGCAACTCGCTCTTTATGTTGTAGATCACGCCCCCCCCCCCCGCTGACTACAACACATAAAACAGAATAAGTTGTGATCCAGTATGCAACAGCATTCCTTCATTTTTACGAGGCTACCCTCTCCCCCATTCCAGTCCAGTTTCTACTTTATATTCAAGCAATATTCATTATCCCGTTAAGGGTTTGCAGTAGGTTTACTTTAGGAGCCCCTCCACACACATAGTACAATTTAGATTGCTGTTTCTGTTCCTGTTAATGAAAAATGCCTTGTCCCACATTCAGATGTTCCTATTGTTTGGAACTGATACCTAGAATGTCTTAATAGGTATGATATTAAGGAGTAGGGGGCGGAGAAAGCCTGTGAGATGCATGTGTTCGCGTGTTTAAGCGTGTTTGCTGGCAAACTGCTAACATTCTCATTGGGACTCATTACAGCTGTTAAAAACAGATGTCATTTCAATCATGAGGGGATCATGGTAACTTTTTACCGTCACAATGACAAGCTCATCCTTCACCAAACTTTTGTCCTCCTTCGGTATGAATGGCAAGAGGGCTGGTGCTATTTGATACTTTGTAACCATTTAAGGCACACATACAAACTGAAAGCAACTTTCCTCACTTTTTCCCCAACTCATTGTTACAAAGTATTGGGAAGAACGTTTTTATAATGTCAGAATATAGGTGTGAGGTGAACAAAGTGCACGCGTGCATGACCCCCTTGAGGAGGAAAAATCAACAGGCCCACAAAACTTCCTGTCCACTGCCGTTCTTTTGGCCCTATCCATGAGACGAAACCTACAAAGCCCTCGCAAAATAGCATTGCAGTACCACAATGGAGGCGTAGTAACAATAAGAGATTTAGTGGACCTTCATCCTACCCAGGTACATTTTGCACAACCAAACGATCACATGGCATAAAGGAAACCTGTTGTAGTATGTCTTGGGCATCGCATCTTTACTAACAACAGAACCACCTACAAATGGTATTCATCTTGAAACAGTACATCCATGTCATGAAGAAGATCAAATACACCACTACAAACACCAATCTTTGTAAATGCTATTCCTGCAAAAAGCAAAGACTACTGAGACTCGGGCTGGGACCTATAGAACATGGTTGATTCTGGAACCCTGGCAACCGTAGTCCTACTGCCTCCAGGCCACCACCATTGAGCCGTCATACTGACTTGAGAAAATAACTCAAAACATAAATGTGGATACTTATTCTAACCTTATCAGGCCATTAAATTCATCAACCAGAATTCGGCCAAGTTCATCACCAACTACCCGATTTTGATCAGTAGAGCCCACTAGATCCTCAATGCAACCAATAGTATGGGAAGAACCATCTCAACCATGTATAGCTATTTAAATTAATCAGGTCCAACTCAGGTCCAAACCCTCTGCATTTTTACATTAAATACATTATTTGACATGATACAAATTAGACCCTTTACCAAATGCGTGTTTAGCCTAAGGGAGGTAGGTATCTAGTATGGGGCAAGAACACACATTGCTTGCAGGTTTACTATCTACAGTGTTTATCCCCTTATCTCCCTGGGAGGAAATCTTTATTCCAGCTAAAAACAGCGAGGTATTGTTTTATTTACAAAATCAGTTGTATGGAAGGTATGAAAGGTAGCCTGGAAAGTGAGAAAATGCACTAACAGGCCCGGATTCCTCCGGATTGGATGCGCTATACAAATTTCGAAATAAATAAATAAATAAACAGACAAGCGTGTTGCGTCAAAAATATCAATTCACTGAATTAAATGATGAAGCTGATGCTTCCATGCTTGGCCCCTTGAACAAGACTGGTTCAGAGAGGAAAAAGGCACAATTCAAATCCAAATGAAAGAAAGCTTCCATACTGCTAATGGCAGGGTGGTTAATTCTGACATCAGGTGAACTGTAAGAACTGTAACATTTAGCTGTATGCACGAAGCTGTCGAGGCATCTGGTTCTAAGCGCCTGACATCAAGAAGGGATCTTTTATTTTCAAATGTGCATTGCCACATCTGTTAAAACAGGGAAAACACTTAGAGAGGTGCTTGAATAAAAAGAAATGGAGGCAAATACGATATGGCCAAGACGTATGCAAACTAATTAAGTTAATGTTCATTCAAGGCAGAAAACAACGTCAAAATTGAAAAGTGAAAGCACAATTGACTTAATTTGTATAGGTTTTGCTAAAAGTTGCGAGAGCAATCAGTTATATGAACAATCATTTTTGCACCTCAACAAATCCCATATCAGTTGCACACCTGTCATTAAGAATGCCAAAAAAGGCACGCCTTTTATCTTTATGTATTTAGTTATTCATCTAGGGATTTTAGAAAGGCTGCACCTGATTTTCAGGGACTTCAGGGTGCCATGGGTAGATGGCAGGGGGTGCTAACTGGGATCTTAAAGGATAATAGAACAGGTGAACGGCCGCACATGCTGAGCCTACAGGGCGGAGTCATGTGCGCTAGCTTGCCTCTCCTTCCAGAAATATGACAGATTGAAGAAGACGTGTCCTTGCGGGAGGAGCACATGGGGTTGCCCCCTGGCTTCGAGGGACAGATAATGGGACTGCTCTTAGGTCTCTGGCCAGTAACAGGTAAGGGCAAAGGAGACAGTGCGAACATTGTACAAGAATGAACATAAGGATTAAAAAGTGTGCTGCTGCATGTTGGGTATGTATTTGGAAAGCACCATAGCCACAAGCAATGTCTGTTTTTAAATGTTGCTTCAAAAATACACTTAATGTGATTGATAATGATTATGTGCTTTAAAAGAGCCAGCAATATATATAATGAAAAATACACTTGGTGTGATGCCCGTTGTAGATATCGGTTTGTAGTGGCTAGCTTTACATGTAGCATGTGGCAAAAATCCAATCATTTAAAAAATAAATAGGCAGAGTCATGTGGTATTTGTTAACAAATGCGACTCTTTAAATATAATTAAGTTAATATATAAGTATGCGTACAAGATAACAAAAGGACCACACCACTACATGGGATCGCCATTCAGTGCTCATTAAAAAAAAGTGAACAGCTGTGGTCCTTCTCAGACATCACATTATTGAATGTGCCAAATATTTCTCGGATTTCTTACAAGCCGGGTAATTCTCGATGGGTTTGTACGAGAACGTCGCAAGCATACTACCACTGATGTTGTAAGAGAATACACACTTATGAATAATTCAACTTACCAGGATATGGAATATGAAACCAAGGCGCATTTGATATTGCATCAAGGTTAATATCTGTTCGAGCGGCATATCCATACTCTGCAGGACCTCTCGGGAAAGCGTTGAAGTGTGTAAGCAGATAGCAGATCAACCACGAAACACACATGCCCAGCAGCACCTTGGTAGGGTGCAGAAACATACATGTGGTTAATGAGGTAAAAAACAGTTTTACAAAATAATTGATATCACATGTTACTATTGCTCAATTCACGTTCTATTATGAATAGCATGTAGTGAATATACGTTTTTTTTCATTTCTGCAATTCTTATCAATGCATCACTTTGCTTAAAACCAAAAATCATACAATAATACACTCATAAAGAAACTCACACAAATGTTAAAAATTACGTATAAATCAAGAGATCAGAGCAGAGAATATAACCTACATCAAACAGTATTTTAATTTGGATAAATTGTTCAGAATATGTAAGTCTGATGAATAAGAATACCATGGGTGTAAATAGACAATATTTTTAAATGCAAACTTCAACCAAGCTTTGCAACTGAATCCACCCTCATATTCAGAAACACGGCTTTTCAATGGTGCATCTCTCTTGCACACATGATCTCATGATGCATCACATCCAGAGATATCACTCATGATGTCAAACGTGATGGCATATGTGATATCATCAGTGATGTATTTTGTGATGTTATCAGTGTGATTAGGGCGCAATGGGAGCCTCATAGTTAAGGTGGCACAGCTTCCAGCACCTGCTGAATTTCAGCAGTTTTGTGGCATTAAATTAGGACCTTAATGTAATTTTAACTACAGTTTTTTCATGGACTTTCGGAGGTTTTGTTTCATCATTGTTTCACCTTAACAGTGCTTCAAATAACATTTTTTTACTGAATATCAATGGTTTATTGCAATTAACTTATTCACCCTAACTGTCCCTTAACTAAAAGGATTTCAATCAATTTCAAGGTTTTTGTTATACCATACCTCACACCACCTCCAATTCTATCTTTTTTTCTGATAACATACCTGATATCATATCATTTGTTATCAATATCTGTTCATGAGCAACGCAACATCAGGTTTATCAAGTATTTGTTCATTTTTGTATCCAGTAGATAAGAAGGGATTAGTAATTGTGTACTGTGATGAGGAAGAGCGAGGTGGGGTTATTTGGAGACTGTGATGAGGAAAAGTAAGGCCTGGTTAGTGGAGACTGTTACGCAGAAGAGTGAGTTGGTCCACAATTATACCTTACACATTATAAACACAGAAGTCCTTTTAAGGACTACCTATAAAAATTAACATTTAAAAAAATATAATACGAGGATCGAGATCAAAGTACGAGGGTGATGAAGAGGGACATACTGATACGAGATCTAGATTCATAGACAGTATGTATACAAATTTGTGAAAACACTGCATTAATTGAACATTATTCACATATAGTGAGAACACTGCTCATTACATGTGAAATCCTTGCTTTCTGTTTGATGTGTCCTTTGTAATCACTCATCACAAATCGAGATCTCATAGTCATATAGCACTCCTATTCATTCCAGTACTTTGTTGGATATCAAATTCAATATAGAAACCAAAAATAGTTTGGTAGACCATCAGCATTACGTATACATTTTAAAATGTGCTGATCTCTAATCACATTTGCATGAGTTTCATATAGTGTTTTGTCGGGGGGAAATTCTGCCGGGTCGGCCGGGCCGTCCGCAGACCTCCGGGCAGGGAGGCCCCAACTCCTCCCGTATATCCCAGGCGAGATAGAGTATGAGACACACACAAGGAGCAAGGTGACTCTTCTGTTTATTTAGACAAAACGGCAGGGATGGGTCAAGGAGCGTACGCGTTCGTCCTGACACACACACAATCGTGGGGCTCGCAGGCCCTTTTTAATGCATTATGACGCGCTACTTGCGTCACTTCAGAAAGTTTAACAAAAAACCTATCGCCACTCTTAATTGGTTGCTCGAGTGGTAGGGTTAGTATAGTACACATATAGAGAATGATATTAGTGGACAAGGTGTAGTCAGGTGGTATATCTGGGTTGTCCCTACAATTAGATACATAAGAATTGTTACATGAAGACTCCTGAGGATTGGCTAGTATTACTGACGTCTGAGATAAGAGCCCCATGTTCTGATTGGTGCATCCGTGAGCTTCCCAGCCTGGGACCACCGTTGTTCCCAGCTCTCGGTGTACCTGTGTTTGCAACAATGTTTTAATATGGGTACGTGCAGACAATGTGAGGATTTATTCATAGGTGGAAGGCTGACCGCTCCCACTGTAGCAGATGTCCATTGAGCCTTTCAAGTGTATCGGCCTGTGTCTCGTAGTGAGGGACCCAGACGCCTTTTCTCTCCTGGGTTTTGGCATCTCGTCAGGTTCGGTTTGGTCACGTGGGGAGGGACCGTGAAAGAGGCAGAATTCTGCACAATTAATATTGTTTTTTCTACTGCGCGTCTGGTTTAATTTGTCGGCGTGCCTTTATCGTTGAGGCGCGGAGTGCGAGGTTGCAACATCGTGCCTTTGATAATTTGTTCTTGGATGTGGGTTTGCAACATTGCGACCTTGGCTGGTTGCTCCACCGGGTTCTTTCTGCAGGATCAGCAACCTGACTCTTGCTTTGTTAATGTCCACGGGAGCTTTTGTTTGAGGCCTACTCAGGCCTGGTGCTTAAGTAGTCTGTTTGGTGCATAGGTACTTTAGGTTATAGTAGCATATATTTCCATGACCAGTATCGTGTTTCCATTATACCTCTCATGGTGGTAACGGGTTTCAAGAGAAGCGTGAGCAAGCGTTATAGATGAGTTCATGATGCGTCTTGCGTTTCTGCATTCTGAAAGCCTATGTAAAAATAATAAAGATGCACGTCCGTGAATATGCCTGTCGCCTACGTCAGAGCACTGAGTATGTTCTTCGTGTAGATTGGTGTGGAAATGTCCAGTGTGTATATTTGTACAGATGTGCTTCCCGTTGTCTAGGTCGTCATGGCATCTCTAACGACGTGTGGTTTTTAGTCTAGCTGATCCGAGCCGCAGGTGTCGGCATGGCCAGTGCGGGCTGCTGGGCAGGCAGGTGGACACATCCGTATGTTCCTGTACCAGGGTACCTGGTCGTCTGGTAAATGGACAAACTCTTCTCGCGGCGGGTGTCTGGACCGTGACCCTCTAGGCCAAGCGCGAGAGGTGAAGGACGGGAGCCTGGTTTTCCATTCTCCCACTTCAGTCCCCCCTCTGGTCGACTTGTCGACCACAAACATATCCTTCTCGTTATCTCCTCTTACCCTCCATATCTTAGTTATCCCTCCGAGATGTCCATAATGGTTTACATGATCTTCAAATGACCAATACATGTATTCACATGTTCCTCCAGGAGTACAGTATACCCATCTTCCTATGTAGCTCCTGGGGTTCCTTGGGTTCTCGATCTTCACTGATGGTGGGTCTAGATGATTGGTGATGATTTGGGTGCGCAACTTCTCCCTTTCTTGTATTATCACACCTGTATGCTGGCCGTCATCTGCTGGCATTAAGGGGTGCATTCCCACCATTTCCAGCAACTCGTCAGTCGTGCGTGCCTTCCGGGCCTTCCAAAATCTAATTATGATCAGGGTAGCTCCAGCCAAAATAGTACACCCCACTATTATTTTCAGTCCATCTGACAGCCAAGATGGCATCCATGACCATAATAGTGAAAACCAGCTCTTATCCTTGTCTACACCGTTACTTTCGTCCATCATTTTGGAGTGCATCTGGGCCAATTGTGAAACTGCTTCTGTCAGTGTACCATTGTCAGCATCGTTGGCAGGTATGAACGTGCAGCAAGATTGTCCTATCTTTGCACAAACTCCTCCTTCCATTGCTGTGAGAAGGTCCAATACATATCTGTTCTGGAGTGCTACCATCCTTACAGCTCGCAGCTCCTCTTTAATTGCGTTGAACCCATTTACTGTCGAATTGATGGTCATCATTAGTTCCCATCTGGTTATTTGGAGCCATTTTGCGTTTGCGTATGCCTGCAGTCCCGGATGTATTATTGAGGAGAAGAACATTGCTGCTCTGCTGAATAGTCTGTGTTCTGGCGGTATTGATGTTAGTTCCGTTTCCGACCTTCCCCACAGGTAATTTCCTGTTAATGGCTCTCCTTGTCTTTTTCTCCTATTTAGGACAGTATCATTGCCGTTGGTCCTGTTTCCTTGCTCCTTCTGAAGTGGTGCAGATCTCTTTCTTCTCTTATCCCCTTCATCCATTTTAGGAAATTTCGCCACATCGACATGCTTCTTAGGTACCACTAGTGATGGTACATTGACGTGTACCATTGTGCACACACCATTCCACAGGGGAGGCAGTGTATGATATGCCTTTTCTCCACAGGCCCAATAATGGTCCATTATTACTGCTGTTCCCGCTCCCCCCTCAGGTAACTCCATCACGCTTGCACAATTGGTGTTATATCCTACGTCCACCTCTCCTTTATGCTGGTAACATATTTTGGGCGCAGCCAATGGTAGTATAGTTATTGGGTCTTCATCTTCTTCTACCCACGTGAGCATTGGTACATACTTGATCCACGTCGTCCAACATCGATGATTGTGTGTCTCGATAGTTGAGATATTTTCTTTTGTTACCATGTTGCTGCCAATCACTCCTATCTCCCAGCTGTTGCCCAGATACACCTTTCCTGTTATCGTCAGTAGCGGTCTCTCCCAGCATCCTTGTTTACCCGGAATTTCAGTGGCGTACCAATCACATGGTAGATACTGCAGTGTTACCTTCTTTGTTTCTCCTTTTGCAGGGCCACTTGTTATGTACCTGAATGCTTCAGCATGTAAACTGGTCTTGTGATAACTCAGATAGGTCTTGAGGAAGTTGTTTTCATATGGGTATGAGTCTCGTGTTTTCCATGTCATGTGCACTACTGTTCCTTGAAATCTTCCTTTCGTTTGGAACAGGGCCAAATATATTATGCACTGTGCTGTTTTTTCATCTATTTCTGTGGCAACAAATGTTCGTGAAGCGCTCATGGCGTATGGTATTAATGAGCAAACGTAACAGCTATCCTCAGTTGTCTGCTTACCAATGCGGGTCATGTGCTGGTACCATATGTTGTTTGTGACGTGTGCTGAATCTTGTACATAATTATCAATACCTTTATTGTCTGAGTATGTGCTGCGTTTAACTCTATTTTGCTTGGGTGCAATGTTACTATTACCACCTGACGTAACACCTGTTGCAGCAGGGAACGGGGGTATATTAGGTTTGGGTGCAGCAATAAAATCAATAGCATAGCTGTACTGCCAGACAGAGGCAGCCAAGAACCCGGTGATCATAAAAATCCCTATTATTTTTATTACATATGCTAATCTCACCGGCATTTTGCTCTTACCTTGCTGCAGTCCTGGCAGCGTATTCTTGCGACGTTAAAGTTGCCCGCCTAAAAATTCTCAAAAGTGCTCGTTATTAATGTTAGTTTTGTTTCCTTTAAGCTCTCCCTATCAAGTAGTCATTCAGTGCCCAGGCGAAGAGCTGCTCCCACGCTACTCTAAGTGATCGGTCTCTTAGGACCGGCAAGTATGGGCGGAGGTGGGGCATGTAATATTCTATGGCCAGGAGGAAGGCTGTGTAGTAGACACGTACCCTTCTCCTTTTTAGGTATGTTGGCCTTTTTATTTCGTATACAAATTGGTGTGACAATTCTTCTGGGTAGTTATCGTCTGGCAGCACCATCTACGCCTGTACACTGAACGTGTTAATTAGCTTTTTCTTAACAATACAATATTACGCAGTTCCTGTATGTGCGAGAGAAAAAAGAGAACATTCACGTGTTTACATGTGTATTGGTGCAAGCAATGTCCTTCAGTTTTAGTTACAACTGTACTTATCAGTCAATGGGGGGGGTTTGCGCTCAGATGGCGGAAGTATTTTTACTCTTTGAGCGTGTGACCATGGGGTGGGCAGTATGGGGATCACCCCCTTCTTCGTCAGTTATTGTCTCCGAGGGAACAATTGGGTCGTTGTCTGTGGTGGAACTTTCTTCCGCTGTCGGGGATGTTGTTGCTGTTCTTCCAATGGACCTGTCGTTGGCGCTGGGGCGGGTCTGCAGTTTGTAGATCTTTACGTCATGTAGGTGATTCCAGGCACGCTTATCCTTTAGTTTTACTGCTCTTGTTGATACGTCCTCTACCAGATGGGGGCCAGTGAACCTCTTCTCGTTCCACTTTCTATTGAAATTGCGAAGTAGCACGTGGTCACCCTTGGCAAGTTTGCACAAGTTCTCCTTTCCCAATTCTGTACTTGCGCCTTTTTCTTGGTTGCTGGTAGACCCGCCCCGTGTGCGCTCGAGCTGTTGAGACACAAACACGACACTAGTAATCAAAGAAGACACATATTGATACATTTCATCACCTAACACACTCGCTGAACTTTCGTGGTCGGTGAATGCCCTTGACGTTGGGGTTAGGGGAAGGCGCATTTGACGTCCAGTAACCACTTCGTGAGGGGTGAGGTGGTGGTCGGACCCTGGCCTATTCCTAAGTTCAAATAAAGCTAACGGAAGGCAATACAACCAACTTTTCTTTGTTGTTTGTTGTATTTTTGCAATTGCCTCCTTCAATAAGCCATTCAGGCGTTCACATACGCCATTAGCCTGTGGGTGGTATGCACATGCAAATTTGTGTTTAATGTTCAGCAGGGATGTGATATGTTGGAACATTTCGTTTGCGAAATGTGGGCCGTTGTCTGATCTTAACACCTCGCACACTCCCCACCTGGGGAAGACCTCCCTTACTATGAATTTGGCTGCTCTAAACGCATCAGGGTGTGAACAGGGCCCTGCTTCAATCCACCTAGAAAATGGGCATACTACTACAATCATATACCTATTACCTTGACATATGTTGATCATATCAACATAGTCAATGTGAAGGTGCCGAAAAGGTCCTTCTGGCCGGGGTATGGTACCTCTTATCACTTTTAAAGTATGACCGGCCGTAAACTGTTGACATGTGAGGCAATTGCTGATAAAATTTGACACATGAGAGTTTAACTCAGGACAAAACCAATCTTCTCTAATTCGTGCTGCGATTATTTCCTTGCCTGTATGGGCAGGGTGATGTAATTGGCTCAGGGCGGTATTTAACAGTGCCAACGGTATTACAACTTTCCCTGTGCCACCCTGGCGCCATAGTGCGTCGGTTGGGGACATTGTACATCCTCTTTTTACCCATACTTCTTTTTTGGCCATTGGTGCAGCCGCTTGTAGTTCCATAATCTGTGTGGCTGGGAGATGGGTGTACCCTTCTTTTATTAACATCTCCCTAGCTATTCCCCTCCCTCTCCCTCTCTGTGAGTCTGTGGGGTTCCATATCTCACCAAAGTATGCAGCATATTTCGCATGTGCGTCTGCTGCTGCATTCCCTTTTGAGACATGGTCTTCACCATTGGTGTGTGCGGTGCATTTTACTAGGGCTAGCTCTTGGGGGTCGTTTATTACTTCAATTAATTCAGCCAACAAGAGGGCATGTTGCACTGGAGTGCCGTCAGCTCTCCTAAACCCTCTTCTCCTCCATTTTGTTAGCCCTGAGTGGACAGTGGATGTAACATATGCACTGTCGGAATATATTGTTACACGTTTGTTAAAACTTTCTTTAAGTGCCAATATTAGTGCAACTAGTTCAGCGGCTTGAGCAGAGTAATGCTGTGGTTACTGTACACATTTCATAGCCACACACACCGGAGCCTCCATCATTTTTACCACTGCTGCCCCAGTCCTTCGTATCCCATCTCCTTGATCAATAGTTGATGACCCATCAATAAACAAAAGCTCACCTCCCTCTAGTGCGTTTTCTTCAACTTTTCTAGTACATGAGTACATTTTAGTTATTTGGGTGCAGTCGTGGGCGTAATCTCCCTCTTCAATTACTTCTGCTAGGAATCTTGCAGGGTTAACAGTGCTACATCTAACAACCGCTAGTTCAGCCCTAGACAAAATGATCTCATAACCTGATGCCCTTTGTGTCGTTAGTGTGGACTTGGGTTTATTCAATATTGCAAATAATGCATGTTCCACGAACAGTGTAGTTGGACACCCCATAGTTATTCCTGATGCTTTTTCTACTGCAAAGGCAGCTGCAGCGAGACCTTGTTCACAAGGGAAGTGGCCTAACATCACAGGGTCTAAGTGTCCGCTGTAAAATGCTACTGGTTTATATCCCATGCTCGTTTTTTGTGCCAATACTGCCTTCATCACTGCTGAGTCGCAATGTGAGAATATAAAAAAGCGTCGCTCATAGTCTGGGGATGCCAGTACTGGAGCAGTTGATATCGCGTCTTTCAATTCGTCAAATGCCTCCCTCATTTCCATAGTCCATCCCAACTTTTTCTCCCCTTTATTTGCTTCCTTCAAACCCTCAAGCAGGGGTCCTATGTATGAGCTGTAATCAAATACCCATGCTCTACAGTAGTTGCACAGCCCCAGAAATTGCTGCAGTTCTCTCACAGTCTGTGGTACGGGAGTGCTTGAAATGGCCTGTGCTCTTTGTGGTGCAATCCTTCTTCCATGTTGGGATATCAGTTGGCCAATGTAAAGTACCTGTTCCTGACAGTATTGTATCTTTTCCACGTCTACCTTGTACCCCTTTTCAGCCAATATTGTCAACATCTTTAAGGAGTCCTCTCTACATTTACTTTCGTTTGTACTGCAAATTATTATGTCATCCACATACTGTAACACTGTGCTTTCCACCTCAACGTTACCCAAATCCATCTGTATTACTCTATTGAAAATTGAGGGTGATTCACAATACCCCTGTGGTAATCTGGTATGTTTCCACTTTGTATTTCGGTAAGTGAAGCTTGTCAAATCTTGTGAGTCTGGGTGTAATGGTATTGAGAAAAAAGCATTTTTAAGGTCAATCACTGTAAATCGTGATGCTTCTGCTGGAATGCCACACAATATTGTGGCCGGGTTTGCTGTTACTGGATACTCTGCTTCTACTATGTTGTTCAAGGGTCTGAGGTCCTGTATGAAGCGCCAAGACCCCCCTTTAGCCTTGCGCACCGGGTACACAGCTGTGTTACATGGTGATTCTGAGGGGACCAATATGCCATTGTTTATAAGGGCCGTTATGGTTTCATATATGCCTTCATCTGCCTCTTTTGACAATGGGTACTGTTTCACTCTTGGTAGTATGGCACCTTTTTTCAATTTTATCCTTACACCCCCTATGCTTTTTATGCATCCCACGTCATAAGGGCTAATAGTCCATAATGATTTGGGCACCTTTGACATATCCTCCTTAAAAAATGGGACTGGGGTGCCTGCGGGTGCCTCAAGTGCCATTGCAATTTTCTGTGCTACTTGTTTGTGAGCCACTCTTAGCCATATTTCTACACTCATCATGAACACCATTTCATCTTCTTCCTTTTCTTCTGAGAACAGTTCTTCATCTGACACCTGGGTCAGCCTACATCCTTCTGCTAGTGCTATCACCGCCCTCCATGCTCTCCCTTCTTTATCTTGGGCGTGCACAGCAACATAATCAGCTGTTGCAATAATGCTCTCAATGTCCATATCAAACACCTTCCCTTCCAGTTCATTAACTGGTGTTTCTGGTCGGAACAAATAGGCTGCTGGTCTCCTCCATATTTTCCCTTCTATCCCTGGCATCCATGCAAATGCCATGTCTGTGCCATATTGGAATAGCTCGCCATCTACTGGCTCCGCCCTAATCGCTGTCTGTCCACAGTATGCTTGCAAAATCTGTCGTGCTGCGAGCATGTTAATCCCTGGAGTAGAGCAAATTATGCCATCCTCTGTAAAGGAGATTGTCATATTCAACCTGTTCATTATGTCTCTCCCCAGTATATTTACTGGTGAGGCACTATAATACAAAAGTGGAACTGACAGATCATAATCTCCAATAGATAAGGGAACGTTATCAGTAAATGGAACCAACCCTTTAGCCCCAGAAAATCCTTGGGTGTTCATGGCTTCGCCTGACATCTTAAATTTACCTTCCCTTATGCAAGACCGGGTTGCCCCGGTGTCAACAAGAAATGATAATTTTTTGTCACCTATCGTTACCTCTATGCGTGTTTCCTCCGCACTATTAGGTGTTACTGACAGGATGGGACACACCAAAGCCGTCTGTGGGCTGGCCTATTGGGGGTACAATGATTGGCCATTCCCTGTGTAAGGGTTGTGTCCCAACACCGTCACCCTACCCAATTGCGTTTGTTGAGTTTGGGGTGGTGGTTGTATTAACGCTACTTGTTGTTGTGGAGGTGGCAGTTGCTGTGTTATTTGTTGTTGTGGCAGTGAATAGGTTTGTGGCTGTTGTGTTGTTTGTTGTTGTTGGTCACTCCCTTTTTGTGACATCTGCTGTTGTTGTATGCCCTGCTGTTCTTGTGAGGTCCTAGGTTGTGCTTGTTCATTCCATGCTGGTGTTCCTGGCCTTACCCTACATGTACGTGACATGTGTCCTAATAGTCCGCAGCTCCAACACACGGGTGGTTCCCTGCTTTGCCATGGGAAGCTCCCTGTGTTGTCCTGGTATACGGGTTGCCCTGTGGGGTAGTAATTTCTAAGTCCCCCAGCCTGCTGTTGGGTATTATATCCGTATCCTCTCCCCCTCATAAACCCTCCTCTCCCTCTGTTATAACTATAATACCCAGTTCCTTGCATTGGGTACCCTCCTCCCATGTTTGGTGCGTGCAATTGCAGAGGCGGCACTTGCTGTATTACACCTTGTGGAGGCGCTATTTGGGCGGGATCTTGTGCAGCCACTACTTGCGTTGGGCTCTGGGCCATTGGTGTGGGCGTAGTTATTAGTGCCCCTTCCATTGTGTATTTAGTAAGTTTTTTCTGTACTAGTTTGGCCTCTTCTGTTTTCCTATCCTCTTCCTTTTGTTTCATTTTTCCTTGCCATGTCCTGCAGTGATGTACTATAGTCAGTTGTATTTCTGGCCATGGTTTTGCTTCCATCCCCACTACTTTCTTTAGTTGTTTCTGAACCCCTTCTGGGAGCCCTTGTACTAGTATATGATAAAATATGGCTGGTGTTTTGTCCCATTGTTCTCTAGTTTCCATGCGCCACTTCTCTTGAATATCCTGGATATAATCAACAGGGTCCTCATTTTCACCCATCTTACGGGAAGTAATGGCTCCTATGTCTGATGTGTCTGGGTACTGCACTCTCAGTGCCTGCCATAGCGCATGTCTACAGTTTGCAAATGGTGCCCCATCATGTGATGTGTTCGTTACCGTTACCCCATGGAATCCCGCTCTTTTCCAAATATCATCCGCTCTATCCCCTAATATTGATATTAACAGGCCCTTCACATCTCCTACTGCTAGTTTCTGTCCTGCGGTGTGTTTTTCCATTTCATATATCCACTTACCCGCACCTCCACTTAGTGATGGGAGCCTACATTTTATATTTTCTTTATCCGTGTGTTTCCAAGGTACATACTGTGGTCTAACCCCTCCTCTCTCCAACAGTGGCATTAAATTCTGTCTTGTGTCACCCTTTACGCTCCATAATATTGAGTCTTCACACCCCTCCTCTTCCCCCGTTTCCAATACGGGTATGTTTATTTGTCTATCTTGCCTGCGACTAGGGAGGTCCCTAAGCCGACATGCATAAGGTGTAATTTCGTTCATGAAGGGCGCGAGCTTTATTCTGTGCTGTGAGCGTGCGGTGGTTGAACATGTATGGTGTGACGTGGGAGGGCGTGATGGAGATGTTGGTGGCGTGGTTTCATGGGTTTGTGTTTCCCCTATTCTTTTCACTCCCTCCTTACTTCTCTCCAGCTCCTCCCATCTTCTACTCATCCAGGGCGAATCTATGTTTGTTCTAATGAGGTATAGCTTATCTAAGCTTTCCCTTTCACTCTTTCTTCCATCCTTCTCCACTCCTTCTTCCTCCTCACTGCAAAAGTCATTCATAAATGGCACCCCCCACTCTGCCTTTTTTCCTTTTATTGTTACTGTTTTTAAGTCTATTAAGTCTCTTTCTCCCCTTTCGTTGTTACCAACTGTTCCCCCTAGCACTGATGTTGTTGCTACCTCTCTACTTTTATATACATCTCCCCATTTTTCACTCTCCCTACTCCTCCCTTCTCTTCCCCCTTCACTTCTCTCCTCCATTTCCCTACTATTTTCCTCCCTTTTTCTTTTCAATTCCTCCATTACTTCGTTGCTCATCTGTTCCAATATTCTTTCATCCTCTTTCTTCCTTTCCCATTTCACCCTTTCTCTTTCTACTATACTCTCTATTACCTTCCCCTCTTCATATTTCTTAGCTGTCTCTGATAGTACCCTCCTCCTCCATATTTCCATTTCCTTTTCCTTTTCTTCTTCTTCCTTCTTCTTCTCCCTCAGCACTACTCTTGATACCCTATCTGCTGCTGCTTTTACCCTTTCAGCTTCTCTCTTTTGCTCCTCATTTCGTTCCCTTAATTTTTCCAATTCGTTCTTACCTTCTTTCCTTTTCCTCACTCTCTCTCTTTCCTCCCTCTCAAGTTGTTTGATCAATTCATTCTGCTCATCCCTTAGTTTTGCTAATTTTTCCTCCAAAATCTCTTCCTTCTGCCATAGTAGCTCCTCTCCCCTCATTTCACTCTCTCTGGCACTATCCTCGTCTGTTCTCCTTACCGCCTCCCTTTCTTCTTCAGTTAGTGAGCCTCGTAATTTCAATAATATCTGTGCAGCTACCCACTCATGGTTTCCTATCTCTACAGTCTGCTGTTCTCCAATCCTTTCTTCCCCCATTGGTATCTTCCTATGAGCCACATATGGTGGAGGGCTGTATGCCGGGTTCGAGTATCCTTCAGCCGCCCTGAACTGTCCTTCTATTTCTCCTAATTCTCTTAAAGGGTACAACCCTCCTCCCTCTGCTTTCACTCCCGGTGTTATGGGTGTCTCATTGTTCCGTTCCTTTTTTATGTCGTTTGATTTATCACTCTTTTCTCCTCCCTGTCCTCCGTTCCCCATATTCTTTGTGCTTTCGCACCCCTTTTCCTCATCCGTTCCTTCTTTCTTAATCTCCTTTTCTTCTGGTGTTTCCCCCATAGTGAACATTCCATTTGGTCCTGGTCGGGACCCCTGGAACATCCTCCATAAGTTAAACACCTCCACATGGTTTGCCAACTTCTTCCCCTTGTATGTATTGTGCAGATGGTTTAGTAGTGAATGTTGGGCATATGGATCGAAACTACCATTAGGCGGCCATGGTGTTAACATTTTGTTGTCCGTCCCCTGGGTCCACTCTATGCTGTACTTAATTAATTTCTCCCTATGTGGTGGCAGTGTGGTGCATATGTGTTGTAATGGGGTAGTGAGGGTGTTCCCCCACCCTCCCGACCCTCTCCCGTATGACATAGTGTCCCTCCCCTTGTTACCCTTCTCTTTACCAGCAGTTTACAATATACAACCTCGTATTGCTTACCTTGCCCCGCAAGTGTGGGGACTTACGACAATCCCTTGACAGATTATGCAATAATAATAAATATTATGTTATATTGTATTCCTTCCCCTACGGCCCCCTGCGGCCGAAGCGCACGCGGCCCCCTGCGGCTGCGTACCCCTTACGACGACCTTATACAGTCGCCCTGTTTCTCCGTTCTCCTCCCCTTTTTACACTTGCCGTGGCCGGCGTTCTCCGTGCGCAGCCACGCCCCTTCCCCCTTCTCCTTTTCCGATCCTCTAGTCTATCCGTTATCTCCGTGTCTGCTCCCTTATCATCTTTCTCTTCCTCCCCACTCTCAACCCAAAGTTCCTTCTGCACACGATATCCTATTAAAACCCTATTGGTGACGTCACCGATTTCTTCGAGCTACTGGTATATTCTTGTTATGTTTTTTAAGTTCAAAATACACTTGCAATCTACCCCGCTAACCCTACAGCTGTCTTCCTGTCTCTCCTGGAACAAGGTAATCTCATCAATAATATAACCGGACTGCGCACGCTGCGTCGCCTCGCGTGTGATACGCCCCTCAACAGGAGGGCTTAACCAGCCAATTATCTTCCGTTTTGGGCAACTATGTAACTAGCTACCGACCACAGGGAAACGTCATCTACCTATCGAGTTTCTTGCTCGAACAAAAGGAAACCTCATCTACTCATTGATCAATAAATGTCAAGTCGTAGGAAACCACACACACCCACCCTCACAT
Organism: Ambystoma mexicanum; assembly: GCF_040938575.1. Classification (NCBI taxonomy): domain Eukaryota; kingdom Metazoa; phylum Chordata; class Amphibia; order Caudata; family Ambystomatidae; genus Ambystoma; species Ambystoma mexicanum. Next base: position 865,106,220 of record NC_090936.1, read on the forward strand.
GTAGTCGCAATTTAGGCCATCAGTGTCTTTCGAGCGGCTGCACGTGATGTTTTCGTGCCCCGCCCCCCTCTTTCGTGTAACGTTAGCCGACTGTTCTCGCACTCGTTTCGCTACCATTCATTCCATTGGCAACACTCAGTTAAACCTTCGCCGCACATCTGTATAATACCTCCCTCCTCCCTTATTTACTTCCTCCCCCTCCCTCACAATTTCGCATTGCTTGTTGTGCGTGTCATGCTCACCAAGTTCTCTCGATGCAGGGCCGCTCGACTGCGTGCACCCCTCCAAGCGGCTCGCCACCTCCCCTCGTCTGGACCACGTCTGGACACTCGCCGACCGCGGGCGGGATACTTCTCAACCGGCTCCCGAGGGCCAATATCCGGATTGCGCTGTCCGGTCTTCTCGCAGCTCCGCGATGGTCCTGTAGTCCTCAGAAGGGGGCAACGGCAGAGGGGGCCGCGCCGCCGGGCCTCCTCGCAACGGGAGTGCCTGGAAAAACTAAAAATAAAAGTTGATCTTAAACAGATCTCAGCAGTGCCTCCAACTTGTCGGGGGGAAATTCTGCCGGGTCGGCCGGGCCGTCCGCAGACCTCCGGGCAGGGAGGCCCCAACTCCTCCCGTATATCCCAGGCGAGATAGAGTATGAGACACACACAAGGAGCAAGGTGACTCTGCTGTTTATTTAGACAAAACGGCAGGGATGGGTCAAGGAGCGTACGCGTTCGTCCTGACACACACACAATCGTGGGGCTCGCAGGCCCTTTTTAATGCATTATGACGCGCTACTTGCGTCACTTCAGAAAGTTTAACAAAAAACCTATCGCCACTCTTAATTGGTTGCTCGAGTGGTAGGGTTAGTATAGTACACATATAGAGAATGATATTAGTGGACAAGGTGTAGTCAGGTGGTATATCTGGGTTGTCCCTACAATTAGATACATAAGAATTGTTACATGAAGACTCCTGAGGATTGGCTAGTATTACTGACGTCTGAGATAAGAGCCCCATGTTCTGATTGGTGCATCCGTGAGCTTCCCAGCCTGGGACCACCGTTGTTCCCAGCTCTCGGTGTACCTGTGTTTGCAACAATGTTTTAATATGGGTACGTGCAGACAATGTGAGGATTTATTCATAGGTGGAAGGCTGACCGCTCCCACTGTAGCAGATGTCCATTGAGCCTTTCAAGTGTATCGGCCTGTGTCTCGTAGTGAGGGACCCAGACGCCTTTTCTCTCCTGGGTTTTGGCATCTCGTCAGGTTCGGTTTGGTCACGTGGGGAGGGACCGTGAAAGAGGCAGAATTCTGCACAATTAATATTGTTTTTTCTTCTGCGCGTCTGGTTTAATTTGTCGGCGTGCCTTTATCGTTGAGGCGCGGAGTGCGAGGTTGCAACATCGTGCCTTTGATAATTTGTTCTTGGATGTGGGTTTGCAACATTGCGACCTTGGCTGGTTGCTCCACCGGGTTCTTTCTGCAGGATCAGCAACCTGACTCTTGCTTTGTTAATGTCCACGGGAGCTTTTGTTTGAGGCCTACTCAGGCCTGGTGCTTAAGTAGTCTGTTTGGTGCATAGGTACTTTAGGTTATAGTAGCATATATTTCCATGACCAGTATCGTGTTTCCATTATACCTCTCATGGTGGTAACGGGTTTCAAGAGAAGCGTGAGCAAGCGTTATAGATGAGTTCATGATGCGTCTTGCGTTTCTGCATTCTGAAAGCCTATGTAAAAATAATAAAGATGCACGTCCGTGAATATGCCTGTCGCCTACGTCAGAGCACTGAGTATGTTCTTCGTGTAGATTGGTGTGGAAATGTCCAGTGTGTATATTTGTACAGATGTGCTTCCCGTTGTCTAGGTCGTCATGGCATCTCTAACGACGTGTGGTTTTTAGTCTAGCTGATCCGAGCCGCATTTGTCGGCATGGCCAGTGCGGGCTGCTGGGCAGGCAGGTGGACACATCCGTATGTTCCTGTACCAGGGTACCTGGTCGTCTGGTAAATGGACAAACTCTTCTCGCGGCGGGTGTCTGGGCCGTGACCCTCTAGGCCAAGCGCGAGAGGTGAAGGACGGGAGCCTGGTTTTCCATTCTCCCACTTCAGTTTAGATTTTACGTCTTGAGTATCGAGAATTAACAACAAGGAAATAAACAAAGACACTATGTATGTCGAGAACCAGATAAAACAATGTTTTCAAAGTGTACTTTGTTTCTATCCCCCTTCCTTTGGAGGAAGAAAATCAATAAAATCCAAGAAAAAAACCACACTATTCTGCTTAACTTTGCAATTCAAACCATAATGTGAGCAGCACTAAAATCCGGTGTTCGATTCCCAAATCGAGATTCATCAGAGGAAAAAGATACATATAACATTCGTAGACATAGGTTTTTGCCACACATGATTTAATAAACAACCAATTTGGCACTTAACATACCTACTAAAAGGTCCTTAATATAAAAGAACAAAAACGGACTCATTTATTATTGAATCACGATTCACACATACAAATACATCTGCAAACTGCTTGGCCTAAAGGCATGTTCACAGGATGACATTCAAGAGCTGATTAATAGACACACACATTGCAAATCACATATACATACTCCATACAACCTTACACATTCTCATAGCTTTGGAGAGAGATTCAGATAGTCACAGTGCAAACTTTGACTGTCCAATTTGCCCAAAGAGCACTTTTCCCTATCAAACCTTTTCCCTGTGTGTTCTCCCATTGTTGTATTTTGTTTTTCGTTGGTTTGTTTGCTTTATATTCGTTTTTGTTTTCTATACCAGTTTTAGGATGTTTTGATCCTTTTTATTTTTGTTTTCTTTCTTTTCTTTTTCTTTCTGAATATTTACTGGAGAACAACATCCTGAGGCTCCCACCATCCATAATGAGATTGACCTTGTCACTGTCCCTGAAGACACAGAAGATCTCGAGTGGGTTGAGAAGCCAGCTCCACTCAAGAAATAACAAAGCAGGCATTTCACACCTTTGCTTTGTTTACAGTTTTTTTATTATTATTTATTTATTTACTGGGCATTATAGTTCATCAGATGAACATTTCACCGCTTACACATCTTTGATCATACAGCAATGTAGATAAATACAACATATTGAAAGAAAAGCAATAATGAAATCAACTTGTCACCTTTAAAAAGACTCCAAAATATTATTATATAACCATTCTTTGAAAACCTAACTGTCTAATATCATTTTTAGGAATTCTACAAACCTAATACAGACATTTAATTTGTATTTAAAATCCTAATCCACAAATCCTCATCAAACACACTCACACAGTTGCCATTTTACTTCTTTGCGCAATAAACTCACTTCAGGACAATTCATATTTAAGTGTTTGCGAGACTCATCTTCCTACGATCAGTACCAACATAATCCGTTACCCCTTTGGATCTTTGACCTGACCCCTAACACCTTCCTTGTCAGTAATTAATTCATCTTTAACACTTTAAATTGAAATTCTCTCAACTATACATTCCTTAAATATGGGGCCAACACAAGCTTTTCAATGACCAATTAAAATGGTAATTAAAACATCAATAGCCTAAGAGATCTGATCTAGTCTGGATCCATGAGTTTCTATATAGTTTCAACTTAATCTGATTTGGGTTGGTAACCAAACCAAATGAATTAAGGGATCAAGAATAATGGTGGCACCCCCCACTCGTTGCGCTCACAACCTATAGGTTGATATGCTGTCTCACAGCATAATGAGCACGTTTACTCCCTTTAAGTCCCATTACCTTCATCATTCTTGCTCTAATCAGAATTATAAACAAGAGCATTTAAAGACCAACATTAGCAGTCTACGAATAGGTCACTGCTCTAGTGCTAGTATTAATGCAGGGCCATATGTAAAAGGTACATGTCACCCATATTAGACAGAGAACTCACATAAGCTGCCTCGCAGAATGCAAAAGTGCTCATGCATGGACAGAGGAGACCAATTGGAAGGAAGGAGAATGCTACACACACCGTAGAATGGATAGTGGATGCAGATTAGAAGCTTCCAGAAAGGTGTCTTTATCCAGACAGAATTAGATCAGAAGTGGGATATGGTTTTCAAATAGTGTTGCCATGAGATATCAAAGGAACAAATGCCTGTGAAGTAGGATATGAATATGCTCACTATTAAAGTGGAAGCACCTCTATAGCCAGGGAAACCATGAATAAGTCTTTTATGAAGATCATACCATGAGAAGCAAATCACTCTGAAGGGCTGACAATTTTGAAAAAGGTTTGGGGACTGGCAAAATAAGATTAAATGAGATTCCCAGGATCACACATTGGTTAAGGGCTGAAAGGGTGAAGCTGGGATTTGTGCCAACACTGCAATTTCTGCATTTGAACACTTTCTTTTCCAGTTCTTACCATTAACTAAAACAATCTCATTTTATAAAATGGACTTCGAATGTACATAAATCTCATTACCAAACATAACCATTTTTAACAAAATATTCTAGAAGGGTTCTATGCAAAATGGGAATGGTTCTAGCTCCATTCTCTCCATCATCAATGGAAGTATATAGGTACCAGCATACCAATCGATGTGATTTAACAAATGTAATCTGGATTTGTCTTTTGTATTTTAAAGCTTTAAATACTTCCAAAACAATGGCTTGTGACATTTTCATTTATAAACGTACATAAAAACATTTGACTTTTACCAAAAAGCTAACCGTTTTTTGGGTCAAACAAGCAGACCTTGAAATATGCTTGCCTAAGGCATGCAACATCTGGTCCGCTCTCTTCTGTCTACCACCCCTTCCACTCAAATGGTCTACATGAGAAGAAAGATCAAGTAATGGGCTAAACGATGCCAGAAGCATGCAAGAAGGCAAATGTTATAATGTATGTCTCCCCTCCTTTCCATTTACCTCCCCATGTGTGGTGATGTGAGTGTGGAATGCAGTGATGTCACTGTGCTTGGAGTGTTGTGATCTGAATATGTGTTCCATGGAGAGCAGTTGGAAAAGGAGAACTGGCTGTCAAGAACGTGCTGCTGTTTCTGCTGTACTACTTAACTAATAAACCCATAGTAACTTACCTGCTGGCTCAGGTGTGTTGATGAACAATACCACTTTGTTACACTGGCGACGAGGATGGGATCCTGTCGTGGAGGGGACAGCAGTTAATCAGGACACCGCCCTCCAAGTGACCACATCCTGGGGAGCAGCCAGTTGTGCAGCTCTGGAGGTCCGGACCGGAGTTGCAGCCCAGCAGGCCGGGTGGTGCTGGAAGAAGGAGGCTCCTTTACAGTCGGAGCCAGGGCCCTGGATGGTGAAGGACCCTTTACAGTGCAGGAAGCCAAGTTTTGGTCCAAAGGCAGTGCAGTTGTGTTCTACTGCCTGTGCCTTTCTGTTTTGTGAAGGGGCGAGGATTTGTGCTGTTACCCATTGAGATGCTCTGCCCCCGCTTCCCGGAGCAGGAGGGGGTCGGGAGCAGCGGCAGAGGCTGGCGGCCTGGAGGTCCAGCTATCAGGGGTTTGTGCTGTTGCCTGTTGAGACGCTCTGCCCCGTTTCCCGGAGAAGGAGGGGGTCGAGAGCAGCGGCGGAGGCTGGCGGCCTGGAAGTCCAGCTGTCTGGGTGAGGAAGAGTGCCTAGATTGTGATGCGGATCGAGGCGGTGCATGCATGCCCGAGCACAGGTTCAACTGTCGGGGTAGGAGGAGTCCCCTGATCGTGGTGCGGATCAGGGTGCATGCATGCCTGATCGCATTTTGGCCATTCCGCAGTGTTGCTGGAGGGGCACCCGCGTTGCAGATGGATCAGGCGTAGAAATCGATGGATGCCTGTGTGGCGCATCTGATTGCCCTGTTGGGAGGTACCTGCTGGCTCAGATGTGTTGATGAACAATACCACTTTGTTACAGCAAACCTCACAGAAGACACCAAAGTAATGTAAGATATATTAGATGATTTGACCAGGAACACTATATAGTCTGCTGGCAAAGCCAGGATACAAGTATGAATGCTTTTGTTCCATAGTCTTGAATTTGGATACTTATTCACCTATTGGACTAACAGTTTATGCCATTGTTGAAGGCGATTACCTAGGTTTTACAACACCTCATCTGAACAAACCAATTTCTAGGCCTTCACCATACGGATGACAAGTTAGTTTTATAGCATTCCCTATCTGGTACAGGTACATTGCTGATACCAGCAGATGGTGTTATGCAAACCCAAGCACATATGCATGCAGTTTTATAAACTTCAGATTTAGGAAAGGCTCAGCCAGCCTTGCTGGAATATGATATTCTAATTTTGCTTATGAACACATATCTATGCAATGGTTGCTTCACACACTGAGCTAACTTCTGAACCATTGTCACACTCAATTTATCAATATGCATTTCACTGTTGCCTATTGCACATGATCAACATAATTCCCACAGGAAGGAAAGAATGCTACAGAGTTGTGCTGTAAGGTACACACAAACTATGTATACCACAGTGAACACAGAAAGCAATACATGATGAATTGATCAAGGCAGAATGTACTTGTCAAAACAGAAAGGCAATAGGATTAAGGACTCGGCAGCACCCCATAAAATATCCTGATGTGTGCTATTTAATACTGGTTAACAATGTAATCTTACTTCTTCAGATCAGGCAGCCTTTTTGGGGCCCCCCTCCAAGGTGGGGGCCCTGGGCAAGTGCCCCTTTTGCCCTCCCACAAAGACGTCTCTGCCTTGCACCTAATATTGGGACTGATTTCGGAAGATGCAACAACTTCCTCCATAACTTTGCCTCCATTTTTACCCAGGGAACATCTTCACTGTAATTTTCTTCCCAAAATAAAATCAACCATGGCAGGAATTTTTGCCTACATAATTTCATAAGTAGCAAGGCCGAAAACCTGCCAAATTAAAAATCATATTGAACCAATCGGACTGCTGAAAGCCATACATTTTGCTTCCAAATCTCTATTGGGCGCACACTTTCCAAGCTTGCATAGATGAAGCTCCCCAGGTATTTGTAATGTTTAACAACCTCCAGGCTTTTTCAATGCCATGCCCATCTGAATTTTTTCCACTTAGATCTTTCAACATTCTTTATTAAGATTTTTGACTCACTGGTGTTAAGGGAAAGGTCCAGGTGTCCTAGATAAGCTCTGATGCATTTCAAGGCTTTCTGAAGGCCTATTTTGCTCATGTCGCAGATGCAGGTTAATTCTTTTTCAACCTAATGTACTTATGTGATTCATGATATTTCCTTGCCATATCTTTAAAGTGTACCTGCAATTTATTATTCTCTGTTACCTTTGTACTTTTTGCTGGCCCCCGTCCTTTTCTCCTAAAGGGTACGGAATATGGGATATCATTTTTGAGAGTCTTCCTTCGCCTCTCTTTCAATGCAAACCATTTCTTTTTTCTTCCCTCAAAATTGTGGCATATAGAAAAATGTTTCTGTGTTTCTTCTTGTCTGTCAATATTATCTATAGACAGTGTGCAGGTGTACATTAGTCCCCTTTAGTACTTTCAGGCTTGATTCCCTCAAGATACAATATTTCCCTGAGCCACTCATTGTTACACCATCCACCTCATTTGCTACTTCTTGTTATTTATTTTTATTTTGCATTTTATTTTATCTTGCATTTTTAAAGCGCTCACACAGCCCGCGGGCATCGAGGCACTGTTACATGAATTGTTTGTTTTTTAGTTGCGTAATTGTTTTTTTTTGTCTTATTTGCATATTTATAATGCGCTATAATAGTTTCTGTGCTCGTGAGTACAAGCTGTGATCTAAAGTTTTATCCTCGCAGAGGTTAACCGAATTATTATTCAGCTCGAAGGAGCCTTCCTCACTACCAGCAAGGCTCCTAGGCTAAGTATTAGTCATATGTCCATAAAATGACCCACCCTTGTCAATTTTAGCACTACCTCACAGGGGCCCCTGGGCTCCCTTTACCTCCGCCCTCTTATAATTCACTTTTTTTCCACCTCATTCCCAGAGACTATATGGCTATCTACCTGCAAACGTAATTGTTGCAAAAACAATTGTGAACCTTTATTTTTCTGTTTGCTTGGGGTTTTACAGTTTTTTTTAATTTCTTTTGTTTTACGCCTTTCCCCATTTTGGGTTTCGGTCTTGTAACAGGGGGAAACTAATTAGTGAAACTACTACTCAAATTTATAGGTACAATATCTTCCTCCATGTTGTTTTTTATTAATCCTAATGTAGATGCCGATGGTAATGTCTCTTGTTTTGCTCTTTCTTGCAATCCTTTCTCTCTGGTAATAGCCTGACTGGGATCTTCCCCCATCCCCTCCTATATTTTAATTTTAGTGTGAGGCTGCTCCTAGTTCACTGAATACCTATGATATGATATTTTATTTCTATCGCGCTCGTACACAAGTGTTTCAGAGCGCGACAATGCAAGGGAGGGGAACTGGGGAGAATATCATCCATCATCTGTTCAAAGAGCTCTAAGTGCTCCCAAACTGAAGACTTTGCGTTCTTATGATAAGGCGTGATGACACTCCTTATCACTTTGATTTGCTTTAGGGGATCCTTGAGCAAGGCCCTTCTGACCTTGTTTGCTTTTGTGGTTTGGGTAACCCTGGTCCACTCCTCCTCTGACTCAGAGGCACTGCTACCAGAGGTGCCTGTCTGGTCTTCTAGGCTCTCCCGGATTCTGCAATCCTGGGAATAGCTGGCAGAATGTGGGGGCCTAGTTGCCTATGTCCTGGGGCGCTCAGAGGAGTCTTCTGATTCCTCCTTACTCCCAGGATTTGATGAGTAGCCCCCCCACTGTCCTAGCTGGGCAGAGGTTTTCAGGATGCCCTTAGTGGGCCTACTCTCATGGAGTTCCCAACTAGATTTTACAGTACTTGGGAACCCATACCCAGATGCCCGCCCATCCATTCCTGGGAGATGCTGGTCTATGAGCCCCATATTCCTCATTGGATTGAAGTCTGCCATCCCCGTGGCCCTTGGCTCATGTGCGCCAGTGGACATTGGGATGGCAGAGTCCAGGGATTGGAAGATATGAAGGCTTCTGGTACTAGGGTTCCTGAGGTTATGCTCAGCTGTTTCCTTTTCCCAGCAAACCTCATCTCTCTCAGCCCCTGCTCCCTGTTGCCATGCAAGAACGTGAGCTGCCTGTCCCTCTATCAAGGCCTTGCTAGTTTCTATCAATTGCTCTTGCATAGCTACCTGTCTGTGGTGCCTGTAATTTTTCTCACAGAGAGCCTCATTGTCTCTCTGTGCTTCCTGTGTCAATTTAGAGTACTGGGACAGTTTTTGCTGCAGGAGGGTTACCTCCTGAGTCCTGTCCATACTGGCCTGGACCTTACTTGCTAGAGCATCTTCCACCCACCTGGTGTGCTCTAACCATTTTTCACTGTCTTTTTGGAAGCCACCCAGTCCCTGAAGGGCCAGGTGATTTTCTTCGATCTTCCCTTTTAAATAACAGACTTCCTGGCCTAAGGTGTCCCTTTCCTGAGCAAGAGTATGCCTCTGTGCAGCCTGGTCGTCCCTCTGTCTTTGGAGCGCACCAGCTTTCTGGCGCTCTTCATCAAATTCTTCCTGGGTATCTAGGTCTTTCAGAATTAGTTTATTATCCTCTTCCTTTTCTTTGTTTAGGCAGCTTTTCAGGGTGACCACCTGCTCCGCGCATGCCCTGTAAAAATGTATTTGCTGTTCCAGCTTTTTCTGGGTCTGCAGTAGAGAGTCCAAACTATCTTGGTACTCCTTCTGCAAGGCCAGCATTCTGGTATCCTGTTATACCTTCTCCTGCTGCAGGATACCTATATCTTCTTTTGTTTTGGTTAGATACTGCCTAATTTCATTTTCTGATTCATGGCTTCTCTGCAGCCTCTGCTCTACAGAGTCCAGATCAGATTGGGCTTTTTTCTTATGCCTGCAGTTGCTTGTTTACCAGGTCTTGGCCCTCGGCATATTTGTCCTGTATTGCTCCAATATGGAGGTACCGATTTGCCGCTATTTTGGCAATCTTGCTTTGCTATTCCTTTACCTTAGGGTCCATATACAGTTCACTCAGGGCCACATGTAATGGACCCTGATCTTACCATATGTCTAATCCTGTTGCAGTGGTCTGTTTGGTGATTGCCTGAATCCACACATTCTGATCCTGTTCTGTCCATTCACCCATTACAAATAATGTATGCAGTAGATGTTCTTTAGCCATATTAATCTCTACCAAGGTCGCCATTCTATACATATTGAAAAACAGACCAATTCCTTAGAGCGTTCGTATTGAGGGGTGATTTTCACAGTGTCACACAGCGTGGTAGCTCAACAGGGATTATGTACCCCGTTAGTTAGCACACTGTATTAGACTGTCACATGTAGTATGTCTAATTCAGAAATCTCATGACGAACCCCCAATTATGTAAGTGATTTCAACCTGGCACTCCACCTAAGTCAATGCCTAGCGTGTGATGCACAGCTGGAGCCCTTAATTATTTATTTATGTCTATAAGTTATTTTATTTCTGAATGATAGACCCTTATATCACGCCCCTCTCTTTGAATCCCCCCCGGTCACACTGAGCCAGGAAGCAGGATGTTTTGCAAAGTTAAAAAGATTTATTTTAGGTATTTTCACAATATATATATATATATATCACACTATTTAATGGTTTATAAAATGATCACCAATGGGGTGATGTCACAATAAATCTCTTTAATCACACCGAGTATTTGGTAGAAAAAATAATGCAGCAGAGAAATAATACTTTTGTGTGGGTTCAATTAAAAGGCAAGTGATCACTCTTTCCCCATGCACACCACTCAATCCCCCCAATATGCAGTATAAAGAGATGGAAGGAGAGAAAACAGGTTTCAGGAATACACACTCAACAATTACAGTATCAATCCCAATTTCCCCCCAGCAAACACAGGGAAAAACAGGAATGATTGCAACTTGTCAAAATGGTTTTGAATGTGACTTGAATGGAACGGTAAAAACACTGAAAATGGATTTAATTCACTAAAATGGTTTCAATACTAGTGGGAGCCGCTTTGTATAGTTTCAGATAAACACTAGCAATGATTATTGAGTAATTAGCAGATTGAAAACCTAATTCTGAGGTCGGATGCAATGTACAGCTTTTACACACGTGATAGATTTGAGCCAAACGAAAACTTTGCAGCAAACCTTTCCACACGCGGTAAGCACGATTGTGGAATAATTATAAATTGGGATACGGTTTTGAGATTGTTGTAAAGCTGAGGATGTTAGCTTCAAGTGGACACTTACATTTCGTTTCTAGCATGCACAGTGAGGAAGTTATGAAGGTTTTGGTAGAGGTTGTTTTTTTCAGAAAGAGTCAACATTGGTAAAACAAGGTTGCGCTTTTTTTAAAATTACAAACAAGTTTCTTATACTAGGGGAACTATGAAGCCACAAACTACACAACAACTGGTTTTTGCCTGCAGAGATGCTTGTCTTTCTTCAACAAATATATTAGAGCAAAGATGGTTTTAACACTACTATTACAAAAGGACTATAGGGATGAGAGAAAGATTCAGGTAAGACCAAAGATTTTCTACAATGCAGTTCTGGATATAAGAGAGTGGGTTTGGATAGGGATGACTTATGGATAATACATATGCTAGAGACAATCCTATGCTATGGATACTCACTACTACTGTGTGTAATGGACCCGTCAGAGATCTGGTCAGGGATACTTTCTGGACTGGAATTCTGCTAGCACACCGGACTGGACTCAAGGCATTCTGGTTCTGCACTCAGCACGGCACTCTGGACTCGATCTGATGGGTTGACTCTGGTTCGCTGCTATCTGGTCACAGCTCAGCTCTACTGGGTTGGATCTCGGGATTCTAACAAAAATTCTTAGCAAGAAAGCAGCACAGCTCAGCCAGGCTGTTCTTTTCTTTTTGTTCCCCTTGGAGGTCTGGGGTAAAATCTGGTTTCAGGATTTTAAAAGGACAAGCTGAGAAGGGTTCAGCTTTGAAAATTGGACTTTCTGCTTTCAAAGTTCTGGAGTCTGGAATATGGATTTCTCTTGCAAAGTGCTTCGCCAGCAATCAGATGGTGGGTGAATGTGTGTGTGTCTAGGTCCTAAACTGCCTCTATTTATGTATTTTTTAAAAGGGTGCGTATGCTGACTTCTACTAAGCACACCCCAAGGAATTCTATTGGTTAGGGTCTTTCCTCTCCCCTGATTTGAGTAGAAAACCTGTTGTCATGATGACGCTGTATTTTGTAATACAAGGAGTACCTCCCCTTTGTTTCTGCACATGAAATCTATTTTTCATACAAGACATATTTACAATTTTGCAACCTTACTACCAATAGCATATTTATGTTAGATATTTGTTGGAGCAAGTATTCATCTGAGCCCTGTCACTGTGAGAGCTTGGTTCTAGATTTGGAATTTTTTTGCACTTTTGGTCAGGTACCCAACGTCAGATTTGTCCACATTTTAACACATTTGTGCGCATGACATCTGGGCATAATTGTGTGAAGTTTCATGTTTCTGGCATCACCACAATTGCTACAAAACCACAAATTCTGTATTCTTGTCCCAGAACATAGCACACAGTTCTGAGTAGTTTTACAACGTGACCAGAATTTTCATATTAACAATACTGTCATTTTACACATTTTTACAATTTTGCACAGACCTCTGTCAGTCCTTTTCAAACATATACTTTCTTGTGTTTTAAGAATACACATAACTGTCTGTCCCCGCCTCCAAAGGTATGGGTGGGTCAAGAGCAATCCCTGCCTCTTCCCTCTGGCAGGAGTCTCTGTTGACACTCGCATCTGCATATTCTTTTCAATCCATGAAGTCTTTTGTCTCACTCCCAGGAGCAGGATCCAGTGCCCCCGCCCCCTCCAATCAACATCTGTATTTTAGCTCCTGTCCTTTTGGTGGGAAGCAAAAGTGTGGTGTGTTTCCCAGTGGGGGAAGCTTCTTTGAAGTTTTGCTGAATCAGATTACTTTAAAGTAAATTATTATATTGTTCTTTGTTGAAATTAAAGTTACAATTTTTAAAACAGGCAAACAAATCTCCAATTCCAGTCTTTTTAAACAAAGAAATTAAACAGTGGCAACCTAGATTGCTTTTGATAGCAAGTCACTTCATTTCAACCATTTGATTTTACTGTACAAGTTTAAGCTTCCAGTGTAATTAAATGACATCTTTCATACCCCAGACCTCTTTTCCATTGTGCACTCGTTATCCTCTTCGGAGACCTTGACCTCTATGGTTAAGCCCTCTCAGGAACTGTGCAATGACCTGGTCTCCTTTTTCACCACCAAAATTGATGCTATACGAGCAAACATTGCTAAATCTCTTGCAATATTGCCTCCTGAAAACCACAGCTTTGTGCCCTCTACTGATACCTTGGCTAGTTGGTCCTCTTTCCCTCCATTCACCGAGGCAGAGGTCTTGACAGCCATTTTGAAGATTAAATCATCATCTCCCGAGGACCCCATCCCAGCCTCTATTATGAAGGTTATTCCTTCTGATATTCTGACTGAGATCACACTGGCAATAAACAACTCTTGTCAGTCGGGATTTGTTCCCCCAGAACTGAAATCTGCTAGGGATATTGCCCTCCTCAAAAAGCCTTCTCTCGACCCCACTATCCCGGCTAATTTCCACCCTATTTCTCTACTTCCGTTTCTGTCCAAACTGCTGGAATCACTGGTCACACCGCTTCTGTCCTCTTTTTTGGAATCTTCCAAAATATTGAATCATGCCCAGGCGGGTTTTAGGCCTGGGAGAGGTACGGAAAGTGTCCTGGTCTCGATGCAGGATGACATGTCCAGACTTGTCGATGCTGGCGGAGTTGGGGCCCTGGTCCTGCTAGATCTCTCCGCCGCATTCGACACGGTAGACCACTCCATCCTTCTCTCTCGTCTCTCACAGATTGGGATATCTGGTGCTGTCCTTGCCTGGTTTACTTCGTTTCTTTCGGATCGCACTCAGACCCTTGCTATGCCACCGTTTCTCTCCCCCTCTTGCTTTCTCACTTGTGGTGTCCCTCAGGGATCCTCGCTACCGCCAATTCTGTTTAACATCTACATCTGGGGCCTGATCTGTCTCATTCGCTCCTATGGGTTAAACTGCTATTCATATGCAGATGATACCCAAATCCTGATCCGTCTGGACCAGGATCAATCAGAGACCTCTGTATACCTCCACGACTGCCTTAGGGCAGTCGGGATCTGGATGGACCAGAATTGGCTAAAGTTAAATGGTGATAAAACGGAGGTACTGTTGGTAGGCTGCCCCCCAACCCCTCCCTGTGGACCCCTGCTTTCTGGCCCGCTGCCTTGGGCCCGTTACCCAACCCAGTTAGCAAAGTCAAGAATTTAGGAGTTACCCTCTCCGCTTCTTTGTCAATGTCTAACCAGGTTGCGGCCGTGTGCCAATCCACCCATCACCAGATCAGAATCCTTAAGAGGGTTATGCCCCTGATCCCGGTAGCCCTCCGCCCCCCTGTGGTAGCCGCGTTAGTCCTCACACGACTGGACTATTGCAATTCACTCTATCTGTCTCAACCTATCGGCCTCATCCATCGCCTTCAGCGTATGCAGAACCTGGCTGCTAGGCTGGCTACTGGCTCCCCTTATGGTGCCCATATTACACCAGTGCTTCGCCAACTGCACTGGCTCCCGGTGAACCAACAAATTCAGTTTAAATCTCTGTGTATTGTTCACCGGGCTATTCACGGTCAGGGTGCTGTATTTTTGAAGCTTAAATTCACCCGATACTGTCCGGACCGGAACCTCCGCTCTGCTACTTCTAACCTGCTCACTGTCCCCTGGGTTTAACCGGGCAAGGCTCGGTGGTAGAGCCTTCTCTGTTGCTGCGACCATACTTTGGAACAGTCTCCCTGAACCTCTTAGGGCCACTGTTAACCATCTCGGATTCAGAAGAGCTTTGAAAACCAATCTGTTCTAAGCCTGACCACTCCACTGGCCTTCTCCGACTGGGTAGCTTCCCTTCTAGCGCCATGATGCCCTTGGGTGAACGCGCGCTTTACAAATGCTAATAACATAACATAACATACAGGCGGCCTGCGGTACTGCACCCTTATTTTACAGATTTTCACAGGCAAGCACCCTTTTTTAATGTGGATATTCATGTGATGAAATTTGCTTCTCCTGACATTGTGTGCTTATGTGGATTCTTTAAATAAAGTGTCGGGTAACACCCAGCAAGGATGTTGGATCTTTTCTGATGTTTGGGAACCATTATTTTGTAATTTCAGCAACCAAGCAAAAACGGATTTCAGCGCACTTCTGGGTTTCCTTGCAATGAAGGACTGCCTTTAATGTAGTTTCCATTTTCCCTCTGTGGGTAGCCCAATGACAGGCTTTAGCAGTGTGGTCTCCTGTTCCACTTCTGACACAGGCAAAGTAGATTAGCAGCCAACTTTCTGGCTTCACTGCGCAATTCTCAAAGGTTTAGCGCGCATAGGGCTTTTTGCAGGCATTGTGTTGGTTCTGGTGCCATCAGCGCACAGTGATGTCACAGGGCAGAGCCTAGTGGGTCAATGCATCCCACACTATTTACTAATTCCTTAATCTCCTCTTCCAATTTGTCAACCTGTTTTAATAAAGTGGTTATCTGGTCTGAACAGGCTCTGTTGTATGTTATTTGTTGTTTTAATTTCAGTTGACCTTCTTCCAAAGAATCAACCTTTTCTTGACACTCCATTCTTAAGATATTTAATTGGGCCTCTTGGTCTACATTATTCTGCTGTTGCAGGGCCAAGTCCTCTTTGAATTTTTTAATGTAATTTCCAGATTCTACCTCCCAATCTTGGCTCTTTTGTAACTTTTGCTCTGCTAATTTTAGCCCAGTCTGAACTTGAGCTAACAATTCTGATTGATTTTGCGCAAGGGTTCTATATTCCTCATGCTTTTCCCACAACACTCCCATATGGAGATACATATAGGCCGTGATTCTGACAATTTTAATCTGCTCCTCTTTAATTTTTGACATCATGTGTAACTCGCTCAAAGCTTGATGTAATAGGCCACCGTCCTGCCACGTGTCAATTTTCATGGCGGTGACCCGTTGCATCATTTCTGCTAGCCACATTTTTTCATCTTGCTCTGCCCATTCCCCTCTGACAAATAACTTGTGCAGAAGGTGCTCCCTAGCTATGTTGATCTTTACTGTGGCCCTTTTGGAAAGCGTTCTTTCTTTATTAATTCATTTATGCAAGGGTAATCTATATTCTGTTACTTTTATCTTGTTTCGGGGTTGATTAAGCTTTAATTTTATACACAGGCCTGGTACTTAGGATATTTGTTTTGGGGAGGCGCTTCTACAGTGTAATCCAGTCTTCCAACCACACAAAGTATCACTACCTTGCAAGTTAGTCTGCTGTGTTAAACTGCCAAGGTTGGCAACACAAGCCCAAATCCTGGACGAGCCCCCAATTTTGTTAAGAATTTCAATGAGGCGACACACCTTGGTCTTAGACTAGGATGTAGCGCACAATTGGAATGCTTTCTCTTTATTTTCTACAAATTCAATTTGAGATGGCACACGACCCGTCTCCCACCCCCTTTTGCAAATACCCCAGGTCACAATGGGCCAGGAGCCAGGACGGTTGGTGAGAATGCAATATTTATTTATTTTTAAAATTCAAAGAAATCACAAACATTTTAATATTGGCTAGCAATATTAATGGGGAGATAATTACAATGGAAATGGAAGCAATACACTTGGTAAACCTTCTACTAGAACAAATCCAAAGCACAAAGCAATAGGAACAGTTTTGAAATAGAGGTAGAGAGCACACGAGTTAAGATTTCCCCCTGCAAAGCTCTCCCATGGAATGGACAGAAAGAAGCAGCAGGGAGTTAGGGATATGAGATAACAAACAGAATCGAAATTTGACCTTCCCTTACAAAATAAGACGCAAAACTGAAATGAAAGCACTTTACAACAGCATAAAATGACACTCGGAAATTGACAAATAAATAATTATTGTGCGGTTAAATCTATGAGGCAAATATGATTTCTCACAATAGCAGGAAAATATAAACACTGGCAATCCCAAGGCAAGATATCAACAAAGGCATACAGTTCAAAAGCCAGTTGAAAGTAAGAACATGATACAGCCGGAATCACACATTGGAAAGTTGCATTTTACATGGATGCAGTTCTAAATGGCAAAAACAGGTTTTAAGAAAAATGGGTGAAATACTTGAAATCGGAATGCAGTTTTTGGTCTGGGGATATATTCACATCACAGGGACAATATAGAAGTGAAAGGATGGCTATAGCTGAGGAACTGAATGAGATTTACAAGATAAAAGGAGGTTCGGTTTTGGTAAAATGGAGCCTTGAAAGAGAAACAAATCAGTTTGGAAAGAAAAAGACTAAGGGCCTCATTACGAGTTTGGAGGCAGCCATGCCCTTAACTAGGGCATGGCTGCCTCCAAACTCGGATCTGTGGTCCCTGAATGGGGAAATACCGGGCCATTCTGACTTTGGAGGGCCTGGTATTTCAGCATTCAGGGAACCCGGACCATCCCCATTCCCATTTAGGCCCCCATAGGGCTCAATGGGAATGGGGAGCATGCTTAAAATGGGCCCGTTAATGATGGGCCTGTTGTTAGCATGCTGGTCCCCTTGCAGAACCCGCAAAGGACGTCTGGTCTGACCAGATGCCCAGAGCGGGTCCAACGGGGGGACCTCGTAATGAGGCAGTACAGGGTTAACGGCGCTGGCACCTTTACCGGCGCTGTTAACCCCTTACCGCCTCAATTGTAATGAGGCCCAAAGTTCACTTATGCTAGTTTATCACGAAGGTAGCGCTGCCCATGAAACAGGTTAAGTCAGCCGCATTAACCCGCTCCACGCTGTGTATCTCTTTCTGTGGAAATTAATTAAACTATTCAAAATATTGCTAAGAAGTTACAAGATGGGGTGAATTAAAGAATGGCGTTAACACTAGGGAATCACAGATAAGATGCACAGAGAATTCTGACAGTTGGACAAATTGCCAAGGTATGGATAGGGTTGCTAGAGAGTGGAACAAAGACAAAGGGTCAAGATGGGGTAGGCTATATTGTTATGGGATGGAGAAATACAGTCCACACCTGAGTTTGGGATTTTAGGAGAGTCAACTGAGTTCTGGTCACCGCACGGTGGGCGCCCCTTGCAGCAAACTGCTGGGAAAGTCTGGTTGCTGGATGGCAAAGGCAGAGCGGGCATGCATGTAGTGGACACAAAAAGGCAGTCTGGTCACAGGATGCTACCCAAAAGGGTACAACAGCTTTTCCCACTCGTTATTGGGATTTTTAGAGGGATTTCTGGATCAAGGCGTCGCTGGCATAGGGTAAGCTATGCTTTGGCCTTGCAGTGAGATCTGGAAACTGGCAAGATGAATGTAGAATATCAGGATACGCAGGCACTGGAAATTCAGGAGAGACTCCCTAGAGTTCTGTCAGCCGCCCTTATTTATAGGGCGTGCTGACATCATTGGTTTATTGTTGAGCAGAACTGAGCAAGGCCTACCCCCAATACCCGGATAGGTCAGCCATATTGGTTGTCTCCTCTAGGAGGTGACTCAGTTTATGGGGTTGTACTTTATGATGTGCAAAACCTTCACCTAGTCCTTTTTGTCAAAATTTAATCTGAACATAATTTACACATTTGTACAGTTAAGACATTTTAACAAATTACATAGGCAGGTTACATATTTTACGTAGAGCAGCAGTCCAATTCTCACGTTTGTTTGACTTTGTTTTGCCTGTCTAATAGTTTTTCGCGATTTTCAGTGATGTATATTCAACCTAACATTCTATAACTATATAATTGGGTATAGATTATCATAAGGCATGTAAGTATTGAATTTCAGAGTGGCATCATATACATGTTCCTCAGAATATCCACTTCTCTGCCATTTCTGTTCCCGATATGGCAGTGAAGGCTACCTGGTCTTGTTTAAAAACCACAACAATTACATTTAAACTGTTAACTTTTTACATTCCTGTGAAATCCTGTTGCAGAGATAAGTCTTAAAATGTTATTAATAAAATAGTCTTTTGAGGCAATAGGTCAGCATTGTTCACCATATACGGGCATAGATTACAAGGCTGCTCTTGAGTTGGCTTTGAAGCTCCCAGTAGAAGTTGCAGGACGTGTGATTTGATTTCCTATTTCACATGTCCGTGTCCCAGAATCTCTATTGTAAGAGGCCTCAGCCCAGACAAAAGTCTGATGAGCATGGGTTGTTGAGTGATTTTGGTCAATTCAAAAATGTCAAAGATGGCAATTAACATGCATATGTCCCAGAAGTTTATGGTGGCTCCTTCTGTTGCTAGCAACCCCCCAAGCAGAACCTGTTTGGCTAGTTTCAGAATGCAGGCCATTTCTTTGTTTCTTTATTTTAATTTATTTTTGTTCTGATTCAGAAGCAAGCCTGTTAAAATAAAACATCCCATATATGTTTCCCAGCACAAGCCCCTCTACATTGCTAGGCAAGGGCAGGGCCTTGTCCAACATACACTTTTAAAACAGGTATTTTTCTTATTACCTTGCACTTGCCACCTTCTGGATGCTTTATGTATCTTATGTATTCTACTATCCCTGTACTGCACTTTCCCCTCTCCCTTCCCCCATGCACTTTTCCCTTTCCCCCAACCATGCACTTGTGCGATCTGAATGACACCTGGCCTAGTAGTCTGTCTTCCCTCTGTTCCCCCTTCCTTGCCTCTTCGCGCCTCAAAACACTCGTGTATAGGTGCATTATAAATGCCATATCATATCATTTGCAACAGTACCTTTAAACATGTGGTGAAGCCTGCTGGTATGTTCCTTTCAAAAGGTTCCATCTGAATTTCCCACATTATTCTGCAGCCATAGTCAGTTTCTTTTATACAGCAATTTATTTAAAACACAGATCCACTGAAATTGACATAGCCCCAGAGAGCCAGGGCCTCTTTGAATCTTTGATTTTTGACATTTTGTATCCCAAAAGTCAAGCGTTTTCCCACACAGCTGAAAGTAAAGCTTATTATGATTTCCCAGTTCTGAACAACAGCCTGTCATTCAGGGATACTGCTCTCTTCTGCTGGAGCACAGTGTGAATATGGATGGGCATGGCAGGGTCTCACTGATAAAAGATTGTGATGATGAACAGATGAACATAGCGTCGGGGCAGCACCCATTTTCATGTAAAATATTCCCTTTTCAATGGGAACTTTTTAGCAAGTAGTAGAGCAGCGCTGCTTTTTAATTTGCTTCTTTTGATACACAGAAGCACACACACTGGCATCTTTTTTCGGTGTGCTCTCTATTCCAACTCGCCCAATAGATTTTGGCAAGATGGTGCAGCCATCATTTTGCAGCTGCAAAACGTAGTTTTGATGTGGGGCAATGGTGCTCCAAGGAGCCAGTGCAGCCATTTTGCTGTTGACTGCAGAAGCGCAGCTTGGTTATGTATGGGAATTCTGCTGAGTGGGTCATTGTAGCCGACACTGTTCCTATTAGCAAGAGTGAGGTAAAATGCTACCATCAGCCAACCTGTTGTTAAAAAAACATTTTCTAAATAATATTGATTTTTCACATTTAGAAAAATATAATTTTCCCCAAATAATAATGGCACTTCTCTGAAAGTATTGTTATGAGTGTATGATTTTTGTATGATTTGTTAGCAAAAACTCAATGCAAATTTTATCTTCATTATGTTTCAAATCAATTTGCCTATATCACATCATCTTGTTGAACCCATCCCTTACCTTCTGGATACCTTACTAGACTTTATAAAAACCCCTTTACCATAGAAAAGCCCTGCTGTTAACAAGCAAACTTGTCTTCCAATGGTTCATCACCTCTCTTATTTCGTTGAAGCAATATTTGAACATTAGCCAATTCTTCAAACCCAGCATTGATGCAAAAAAGTTTAATTTTGCAGTTTCAGCGATACATGTTAGATACGCGATCCAGCTTAGTTTTTCAGTATTACTTATTTCAATCACACCTTTATCTCTCTAACAAATTGTGCAAGAGAAGGATACATTTGTTTGTAAAGTAGGCTGTTTTTGCCATGTTACTTACGGGAAAGAGTTTAAATATTGGATACTTGAATGTTTTCCATTTTCCTTTGGTATATGACATGAGTGGCAGTTCTATAGCCCTCAAGTACTGTGAAAATAGAATAATCAGCCCAATAGTCCTGTAACAAAACAAACAATCAAGGATTATAGAAGATAGTTTTCACACACATGCACTGCACAGTATATTTGGCAAACATATTAACTGTATTTGAACTGTAAGACAAATATGGACAAATATGGATTTACTATGCTGCCTAGGATTAACTGATCACTAAATGTATTAAATTTAATACAAACAAGTATCAATTGTTATGTTTTTAAAAATGAATGTTAGACAATATTGTGCTTACTCCAGAATATTTTTCCCCCATAAAAAATGTAATTATATAACAGGCTTATGACACCCATGATTCTTGGCACAGTCTTGTTTCCAAGAATGCACGTTGCACCGGAGCTATGCTTCCAGAACTAAACTCCCTGGAATTAATTGCACATAACCTAGAACTGATTTATATTTACTCTTATCTGATTTTTGACATTAATATGAAAATACCACCACAGGAAGCACAATGTTGGAATATACAAATGTGCATTTTTTAGGTGGTGAAATGTGAATGCTGCACAGCTCCTGTTGCGCCTCGGTTAGCACCTGTACAGCCACATATTGCTATGAAACTCTCCTTGTAGCTCTGTACGGTGTACACAAGCCAGTAGAGTTTGCTCCTCTACTGACACAAGCACATTTGCAAAGAAAGCTGTGTTCTGCATAGAGCATGGCATTTGTGATAATACCATATACTGTGACATCGTCTGGATGTAGCATAAAGACACTTTGAACGCTGACTAGCAATACCCTGGCTGTCACTGAGAATTATGTTTAATTGAATTCAAACACTAGAAATCCACGACATTGGTGGTGTATGTCACATTTTATAAATCATACTAACACAACAAACCATATTATGTCCTGACATAACATGGCAACATAATGTTACAGCAGTAGATTTCCAGAATGGGTACATGTCCTCTTCCTATATACTCTTTAAAACTTAAAAACATTGCTTGAGTGATTCATTCAATCATGTTCATGTATTGTGAGAAGCAAGTGAAATGATGTGACGTATGATATGAAAACTGTGTTAAATATGTGGAGCCTCACAATGCTGTAACATGCATTACAAAATCAATGGTATCCACTTTCATGATGAGTTGTTGTAACTGGCGAACACATAGTGATTTTATTTTTAATTCATTCAGACTCACATGGCAGTGACGCCCCAGTGGACTCCAGATTTTTTCCCAGCCTCAATAAATAGTGACAGACCGATGAGTGTAATTGTCGGTGCGATGGCAAGAGGTCCAATGAACTTCAACAGAAATCCAATCAGACCCGAAAATCCAAGCACCAACTGGACCACAGAGGACACGATTATGGCTCCTTGAATCTAGAGAAAAGTGCATAGCAGAAAAGTTGTGTTAAACTATTCGACTAACCCTTGTAAAAAAGCAACCACTGTAACATTGTTTTAAGATTTTCTCATACACACTGACCCAAACATTTGCCAGAGCTAATGTAATTCTAAACATCTTAGAATGCCATTTATACTGCTAAATATAATACCTACTGATACGTATACAACATATAGCATGTATTAATATGATCAGTTCATATTAAAACTGTATAATATAAACATTCATTTCTTAACATATAATTAAAACAATTCATCGTTAAGAACACAATGTGTAACGAATAAAAGTATAAATCATAAAACAAATTCTTTCCATATTTACATACTATAGACACTATTAGATATATCACTGATACACTTAAAATAGAACGATATTCCCAAAACATGTATTTTTTATTTTTTTTATTAAAAATTAAAATTTTGCTAATTCAAGTTTATAATACACAGTATTTTTGATAGTTGCTGTAACAAGTGCTTAATATTATTTTAGTACTTCATCAATAATACCTCTATCCCTTTCTAGAAGAAATTTAAGGCAATATGCAGTGCTATATTCTCAGTGTTCAAGCAGTATGACCAAAAACTATCATATTAATGCTATTGTAGTGGTCAACGAAACCTCCTAAAACAGGCATATATAATGACCCCTTTGCCCGACACTCTGTCAATACATGTCTTACGGTTTCGTCCACTGCTGATAATCTACACAATCGACAAAATCCTTCTGACTTCGGGATACCTTGCTCAGGACTTAAAGCAGTCAGCACTGGAAGCCTATTTATACGCAGAAGCAGGATAAATCTGCACAATGTGGGTGCTGGGTACAACGTTAAGTATCTCTAGTGTGACATAATTTGATGTCTTACCCCTACTACAGCATCATAAGACTTCAGATTCGCCATATGATCGTAGATTACCGACGAATCCCATTTTTCCAGTTTACTGGTGAATGTTTTCTCCAGGACGTGATATTCACAGTCCCAATTGGGACACAAATTAACCAGGTCAAATGTGGAGTCCACCAAAGTCATTTACTTGTCTTAGTGCCCCACATCACTGGACCTCCCTAAAAGTTATAAAGCATCAGAGACAGCCTTGTTTTGTGTTCGGGAGAGGAGGTGCGGCTTGACGCATGTGTGTCTGACGTACGGAGGTCCTTTCCTCAATGGTGAGTGGTGTGAGGCTTTGTGTGTACCACAGAGCTGAGGAAACCGTGAAAGCGGATGTGGTGGGACTCAGTTGGACTGAGACTGAGCTGAGCTTGGCCCGGTGGGGTTGCGGTGATGTTGGCCGTGGGACAGCAGACAGATTAAAAATCTGCTGTGATTGCTGTAACAGGAGGTACCATATTGTGATAGCGCAAGCAGGATAGATACAGCAGCCCAAAGGTCCGAGAATGTTAGCTGTGACTCCAACTAACCGTAACTGGAGGTCACTAAATTAGAGAAAGTGCAAGGAAGTGGTTTTATGCAGTTTTGCGTCATGTGTCGGGGAGCGAGAGATGGGAGATGGCATACTGCTTGAATATCTCCTGCAGTGAGCACCCACGGTTCCTTCTTTCCTTCAATCTGGTAAGCGAAGCGCTATAAAGCGATATAAAGACTGTGCCTTCATAAACTCCATAAACTATTAAGACTGTATTGTCATGTAGACTTAGCTGCTATCAGCTATATTTGACCAAAAAAAAGATGAAAGCAGTGTAGAGCTTGCAGTCTTTTCTGTCCCCTTTTTTATTTTTCATCCCACTGCAACCATGCTGAAGCGACGGGCACCTGGAACAATCATGGCGCGAGCGGGCCGCAGTCACAAGG
Organism: Ambystoma mexicanum; assembly: GCF_040938575.1. Lineage (NCBI taxonomy): Eukaryota > Metazoa > Chordata > Amphibia > Caudata > Ambystomatidae > Ambystoma > Ambystoma mexicanum. Next base: position 865,130,553 of record NC_090936.1, read on the forward strand.
TAAGAAGCCATGGAAACCCAGCTCCAGACTTTCCTGCCACTTCTTGTGGACTTGGTGAAGGTGGAGGAGGACATTGTAATATCGACCAACTTGGTTGGCCCTGTGCAAATGGAGGGGGGCTTGCCAACCAAGGGCGGGCGGTGGGTTGCCTTGTATTGCCCTGGAGAAAAATCACAGACGGTCATCTAGTTGCACTGGAAGACACCACAGGGGGGGGGGGAGTACATCAAATGCTAAAATTAAGTTTTTTTTATTCGGCTCACAATAAAACTCCTCTACAAAATACCACAGCCATTGTCAAACTTTGCACTGACTTAACTGAGGAACGTATTGCTTCACTTCCCTGTCTGGGCTCCAAGACTATAGAAACAGTAGTTAGGGTTTAGATAACGCCTGGCGTAGATCAAAGCCTGGACTCCTCAGCTGTAATTGCCAGCTCACCTTTACAGGGCACGGCTCCAAATAATCTTCTACTCAGTCCGTAGCGTTTGCCTCTGCAACTCCTGATCAAGAAGTGCAATCTCTCAACCTGGCTGAAGTAGAGACTGGGGATGAGCCTTACTACAACATGTTATGATCAAAGCAAACACTGTCTAAGTACCCCCAGGAAGCGTCTCTGACAAACAACATGCCTCTAAAAAATATGCCGTCAATCGATGGAGAGCCAACCGAAGAGTTAAATTCTAAACAACAAGCGAGTGATGTCAGCAGCTCCTCTGCAGCAATGTTTAATGTTTTGGAGTTTCTGCTCACTCAGTTAAATTCCAAATGTGATGATTTTGCAGCTAGGTTGAATAAATGCAGTTTTTTTTCCCAATCAAATAACAGGTTCTTTGAGCAAATTGTTAAATGTTCCGAACATTGTCGGTGGACAAGATCAATGCGAACATGATGACATTAATAAAAGCGCCTTCGGATCAGTCGGAGGCTGCACGTGTACTGCTGAGTCCGAAGCCTGTCAGGGTGGTTTTGGACTCTGCTACATGGCATGAACATAAGAAGAGGAAGGCCATCAAACAAGCCATTGTGTACGAAGATCTTCATCCTAAAAGAAAGAGAAAGACGCAGGAGACTTTGACAAACATCGGCCCAATTAACCATGATATCTCCTCTTGAAATAGCAATCCCATGCTTAAAAAGGTCCCATGATTGTCGAATTGCACAACAATTGTTTCCCAGGCAATCGAGGATGACAGAGTTATTGCCCCCTTTGGTGACAATAGCCAATCATCCCCACTGGCATGAGTAAGCGACGAGCCCGACGACAGCCTCACTTACATCAAGTAAATGGAAGACAGGGTTCCAACGAGCAACACATCTTTAATGTAGGATGGCAAAAAGCAAACAAACCCACTGTAGAAACTGAGGAAGAGTCAACATATAATCTTGAGGAATTCGCTGTCAATCATACTCCTGCTAACACAGGTGTGGTTGGGTGTTTCACGACCAATGCTATGGTCCAGATGGATGCGGGAAGTACTGTACATAACACTCTACTAGCGCCTGCAGCTCAAACACATTGCATCAAATCCAAGGCCTTAAAACTCATAAGCATTTTCTGTGATGTCAAAAGATTCTTCTTAAAACGGTCTCGACTAATGGAGCTTCTACATACTGTTATTCCCCTCCACTTCATTAGTAGTAATGACATCCGCATTGTGGACATCTGCGAAAATGTTAATCACGACACCTCTATAGTATTTTTTCATGCTTATGGTGCTCTTGCGTATATAATGGACAATTTTGCCTCTTTTCACAGATTGGGTTCTGAACGTACTCATTGAGTTGGACGTTACGCATGGGTGTAAATTCAGCAAAGCTAGTGGTGGGTCTAATGGGGGTAGCAGCCGATGTCTTGAGCCACTTAATCCCTCGCAAAACACTGCTCCATTTAACATAATTGAAGAACCCAAGATAGCAGAATGCCCTAATTTAGGCGGTTTCTCATCTGAAAATGGGGCAAAGGGGAATGAGTTCCATTGGGCATGGTTAGTCGGTATGGTGGAGCGGCTTGTGTTATCACAAATCTAGCTGCAATATTAGTACTTCTTTTTAGTTTTTTAGTTGGAATACTGGTGGTCATCATCATTTGTTAGAACAGGATGGCTTGTTGGACCACATTGACAGATTCAATGTGATCGCCCTCTAGGAGACTTGGCTCACAAAACCTTTTGTGATTGACGGGTGGAATATGATTACACATTTAGCCACACAAGGGCTCAGGGGCTGTCCGAAGGGAGTATAAGCACTGGGCACCAAGAAACCACTGGGTCTTGTGGAAGTTCCCTGTGCATCTGAGTACATCCTTAGGTTTGAGTATGTTTGACCAAATTGTTTTTCATCACTGCAAACTGGCCGCAATGTATTTGCTCGGGGCTTAATTTAAACTCACATTAATTTCATTTCTTTTTTATTTTTCCCCGCCTCCAATTTCAGGGAAGAGGGGGGATAACCCTGCACCCCCAAAATTGCAAAATATCAAACAAGGGAAGCGGGGGACACCCCCACAACCCTCAATCTCAAGGATTGTTTTTCTGCAAAATACGCTACCAAATTGATCCAAAGGCCAAATCACCCATGCAAAATTAGATCAAATTGTTCATTAGGTCCGTTGTTTTAGATCAAATCGGTAAATCTCCATCCTTATTGGTAGAATAAGTCTCCCACAGGAACTTGGCTCACATCAACAGAAAAGACATCTTTATTGTTCATATACACAATCACCCTTATAAGAGATATGTTGTGGTAATTAAGGAAAGAGGGGTAATTATTAATAATCTGAAGAGGCACCTCTGTTCTTATCTGCAAATATTTTAACGCAAGGATAAAACAAGATCTCCCCAATAGGTCGGGGAATCAGAACTACTCTTGTCTCCTTTGCAAACCATTAGATTAAATATGGCCTGTCAGCAGGGAAACAGCTGGGTCAACTTGTATTCAGCTGGCTTTTCTAGCGTAAACAACGCTTATCCCTCTGACACGCCTCCAAAATGTACACAAGTTGGGAACAAAAGAAGTAGCATTGTTGACAACATTTTTGGTGCCAATTCCCTTTTTTTGATTAGAGATATGTGTGTTTGCCAATGTCACGAAAGTGATCATTATACCTTGGTTGCTTGTCTGAATTTGAAATCTGAGCCCCCTAGTCTTAGCTCTACTGACTGTTTGAACATTAATGCATGGTTGAATCGGATCTCCTGGGGTGACAGGAGGATTGGGCAGTTGGCGTGCACTAGTATACTTGTCTCTTATTAAAAATCCACTGTGTTTTGGAAGATTATAAATGGAAACGTAGTAAAGACCAGAAAGATCAATGGTGTCTCAGAGACGAACTGCGCATCCCACATGGAGCTAATTTTCGGGCGGTCGGTTGTGAGCTTGAATATTCCACCATGGCTGAGATTGTCACTAGTTGGACATTTTCAAAAGGTAGTCATGTCATCTATAGCATCATAATGGCCAGTAAGTCCTCCAAGGCCGCTGGCCAGACGAGATCTCCAGTCCACTAATTAAGATTGATCCTTTAGCTTGGGCAAATGCCTTTCATTGGCTTTTCTGCTGGATCAGTGTAACTCAATCTATCCCTACATCCTCACGGGACAGTATATTCACTGCTGTTTTAAAAAAAGGAAATTACGCTTATGGACCCAATTATTGCCTCCTTGCAATGTTAGCTACCACAGCAAAGATCTTTGCTTGAGTCCTTCTGGCTTTGCTCGAAGATTGGGTAGAGACTCATAACATCATCCCATTTAACCAAACCGGGTTTCATAAGGGCTCCAATACCATTGTCAACAATTTGATCTTGATTACCTTCATACAGCAAGTGTGGATGATGCGTAAACCCTTGGTATTCATGGCTTTTATTGACTTCAGTGCCATTTTTGACACTGTTGACAGAAGTAGGTTATGGAGTAAGCTGCATAACTGGGACAGCCCCCTAGGTTTTTTAAAAATGATTGTGTATCTGCACAGCAATACTATGGAGTAGGTCCACTTGGATCAATTTGGTAGGACAACTATCTGGATACCAACCCAAAAAGGTCTTAAGCAAGGCTGCATTATAGAGCCGATGCTGTTTAATTTGTATGTGTCTGACTTGGGAGATGCCATTGTTAAACCGCTTTCTATTCCCCCGGGATTAGGTTACACTCCACTCCAATGGATGGGCTACACGGACGACCATGTCCTACTGGACTTAATCCCCAGAGGTCTGCAATCATCCTTGAACAATTTAAAAATGCATACTATTAATTAATTGTGGACATAGCTAAAATGAAAATGTTGGTTTCTAGTCTAATACATAAAATTGCAAAAACAGTGAGGTGGGCGATGGGTGGGGTAGCAGTTGAAGTAGTCTCTGTGTACAAATACTTAGTTTGAATAACAAATTACGTGGAGCACAGCATTTGTAACAAGTGAAATTAAAAACTGCTATAATAGCTGGCTCTATTGGCTAAGATCCTACCCCTTATTGTGTACGGAGATGAAACATGGGTATTTGCAAATCTCCTTGAAATGTTTAAATTGCAACATATTTTATTAAAGAGACTACTGAGATTGCCCCCTGCCCCACCCCTCGCAATGCGATTGACATGATTTATTTGAAAATTAATGTTGTGCCTATTCAGGTAAAGTTACATCTTTGTTGCTTGACTCTGCTTTCGAAACTGGCAAATGGCCCAGCTCACACACTGATGGGTTTATTGCATGATGTACTTTTGTTCAAAGCAAATGTTATGCCATCCAGCAATCTATTGAAAATCTGCTCTACCGCAGATCCATGGCTTTCAATGGCTCCAAAGCATGCATTGGGCTGGCCACTTAATAAATACAAAAAGTACATGAAAGACATACCAGTTCAGCAGAGTAAAGAACAATAATTTGTCAACTTGCCCACAATAAATTATGCAGTGTCATTTGTGGAATATAAACAGCCTGTTTTTGGGATTACCTAAAATTGAAATTCAATATCATAAAGACTAAACGGGATAGTGGGGGCTTGGTCTAATACACCTAGACAACAAGGGAATGTAGGCAATGTTGCTCATGTGGGGAGGAGTGTTTAGAGTCCATTAGACACCTCCTGACTAGCTGCTTTTCTCTCCAGAAACCTTCGACTGAACCCCTTAAACGCATCAGGTCTTTCAGGGATGTCTTCAGTGGACACCATTTGGATCATGTTCATGAGTGGAAATCAGGAAGTGTATATAGAATTCTTTACCATCTTCTGCCAGAAGATTGCGATCATATTGGACATATTCTCATGAGGAGATGGAGCATTATCATTATTATTATTATTTTATTAGTTTATAATGTGCAATACGCCCTCAGGCCTCAGTGCGCAGGGAGGGAGGAGAAAGGACAGCAGAATCAAGCCAGGGAGCAACGGCAAAACACAGACTCTTCATTAGTGTTAAAGAGAGAAATCTTTTAGAGATATTATTAAAGTGAACAAAGTATGAGCAATTCCTAGGTTCACTGCAAATCCTGTTCCACAAACATGGAGCGACTACATCGAAACTTTTTCTACCAAAACTCTCCAGCTTGTGGCGAGGTTGAAAAAGTTTATTGGAACCGTTAGATCGAAGAGAGAGATCGGAGGAGGCATGAAGGATCCTCTTAATCAAATATACTGGAGTGTTGGACACCAGACATTTGTGAGTCAGAGTTAACAGTTTGTACGTGAGGCATTGTTTGACAGGAAGCCAATACGAAGATCCACGAGCTGTGGTAACGTGGTCCCTTCTGGCAAGGCCACATACTGCTATTACAGCATTGGTTTGGGCTAATTGTAATGTGTCAATATTAGATTTAGAAGTGTGGGCTAGAAGACTGTCGCAGTAGTCTAATCTAGAATGTACAAGAGCAGTGGCAAGATAAGCAGTGTTGGGATCAGATAGATAGGGCTGTATTTGTCTAATAAGTCTTGTGTTATAGGTGCAGGAAGCTTTAAGCTGCACAACATGTTTCTACATATTGTTAAAGGCTAAGTATTAGAATTCATCCATCTTTCAATCAGATCATACGTGAAATGGTTGTATGATGATTTGTTGGTCTCTCGTAGTCTCCAGTCAATTTGAAAAACAACTGAGTGTTGTAAGCGTAATTGGTGTCATTGGTGTAATTGATGCCAGCGCTGTGCAGAAGATCGAAAAGAGGATGGGTATACAAATTGAATAATATAGGCAAAGGCAAGCCCCCCCAGGGACACCAAAGGTAAGAGATTCAGGTGGTGATTGAAAGCTACCAGTGGTGACACACGCAGTTCTGGGTCCCAAGAAGGTGTTTAGCCAAAAAAGGGCAGATATAGAGCAATTGGAGATGGTGGCCAACCTCTCAAGATGAAATGAGTGGTCAACCAAATCATAAGCAGCCGAGAGGTCAAGCAGCATTAGCAAAGCAATCTGTCCAGAATCCACTATGTGGAAAGATTAGCGTTCAGATCAAGCATGGCAGTCTCTGTGCAATGCAAGCTACGGAAACTAGATTGTAGGGTGCCTAGAAGATTGAAGCCTTTAATATGGTTCTGCAGCTGAAGGTATGCAGCTCTATCCAAAATTATTAACAGGAACGGAACATTAGTGATATGGTGGTAATTATTTGTGGATGTAGGGTTGAGTGTTTCCTTTTTAAGGATGGGGAAAGTCCAGAAAGGTTTCAACAAGGCAGGAACTACAGCAGTATCAAAGGAGGTGTTCACTATTCTGGTAATGAGGGGAGCCAACCAACTAGTAGTCTCCTTAATTATCCTTGGGGGGGCAAATGTCACCAGGCCAGGAGAAGGGCTTAAGGTGTTTGTCAAGTCAATCACAGTGATTTCACAAAAATTAAATGCCGGAGGTGTGATATGAAGATCATTCAAGTCAGTCATTCATTTAGTTATCGTTTATACTGTCCGGCATATGTACAGTGATCTAGGTTTGATATTATATTTTGTTTTATTATTGATTTTTTAAATCATTTTACTGATATGTATAATGTGTATTTTTTCTTTGAAATCTGATTTTATGATTTTGTTGATGTTGTATTAAAGGCAGTCTTTAGCCAACTGTATAAGAAGGTAATAAAAAAAAGTTTCATAAAAAGTTCTAATAATTGGCATGTGGGCTTTGTTTTGGACTTTATAAATAAAAGATATCTCTGCTTCATCACCATGGCTGGTCGGGATGTCAAGCCCAGTTCTAATCTCAGTAATTTGATAGGAGCACACAGAGCCTTTCCAAGGAACTTCCTCCAGAATTTGCCCTCAATCACCATCATCCAGGTTAGATCCTTCATAGCCAGGGCCTCTATACCATATAACATCATAGCACCGAAACACTTTTTATAAAGTATCATTATCCCTGAAAGGCTGAAGTCTGATGACTCTGCGACAGACTTGGAGATAAGAGAGGTCATTTTACTGGTCGACAATTCAATCCCCAGATATTTATAATGGGTGACACATGTAACGCAGTTCCCACTCACAAAACGTTTGGGCTTTGCAGTGTTTCTATTGGAGAAATGCATCGTTCGTTTTGCCAAAAGTAATGGTCAGTCTATTTTCAACTCCGTACTTGTAAAATTCAACCATTGATCTTTTAACACCCAAGAATGTGTAATCAAGGATGACCAAATCATCTGTGCGCGATAAGCAGCCAATTCTTGCTCCACCAAGTCTAGAAGTACATTTATCGACTTTACATAAAATTGCAGGTAATTCAGAAAGATATAGCTTAAACAGCAGCGGAGCCATTACACCGCCCTGTTGAATGCCTTTATTGATCTTAATTGCTTCTTTGACAGCTCACTTGCTGCCCAAACTGACCTGTATGTACGTATTCTCGTGCAGCATTCTAACAGCACTGAGAAAGTACCTAGGACAACCCAGGTTCTCCATCTTTCTCCACAGCTTCTCTCAGTCTACGGAGTCAAAAGCGGCTTGGAAATCCACCAGAGCTGAGAGCAGGCCAGATTGCCGCTCTTGGCTGCTTGTGCAATTAACTTGTCCAAGTCTTAAATTATGGACCACCCCTGAATCAAATCTAAATACTGTTTGGAATTTGTCCAGCAAGTGTGTGGAATCTACCCATTTTTGTATTTCATCAAGTAGTAATGAAGAAAAGAGTTTGTTGGTTATGTCGAGCATCGATAACAGCCTGTAATTGGCAGGTTCAGTATGTTTGCCCTTTTTGAAGGCTGTGACTAATAACGATCTCCTCCAACATACTGGAATAACACCTGGAGCAATCTCCTTACTGAACATATTCTCCAATATTTCAGAACAAGTTTTGGGACCTTTTTTAGTACTGCGTGTTCAAGTTCATTTTGACCTGGAGAACGTGATACTTTGCGCATGGCTATATTGTTCACTATGTCATCTCTTTCAATTAACATATTACAACCTCCAAATAGCTTATTTGCGATTTCCGGGTTTTCACTCCACTTGGGTTTATAAAATTCTGGGTTACGTAGTCAGTCCACTGTAAAGAACTGACAGAATGTACTACTGGGTTGTTTTTCGTAGAACTTTTTCTGCACAGAAGTTTCCATATTTTCTTAGGGTCCTTGTTGCTAACCACCTCAATTAAGTGTTACCACTGTCAATTTTTATGGGAAATGCACCGCCATTTAATCCATCTCCTATATTGATTGTAATCATTGTCATTGCCTTCATCTCTGCACAGGTTATAGGAGTATTCAGCTTAATTCCCTTGAATGGCCTTTCACTTCTCCTGCTTTGCATCTGTAACCTCCTTGTCATAATAGTGCAGAGGAGTGACTTTAGATGACATTACATAATTCTCTTTATGTATTGTTACGCCTGCATCTGATTCTCGTATCCAGTCTTCCAGCCCATCCACAGGCAGGCCGTTGAACCAATCCAAATTGGTTGTGGTAAGACAATAGACCAAATGTTGCACTTTCTCTAAATTCCTGTGGGCCCATCTAATCCTGCTCCCACTGGAATTTACGTCGCCGACCCAAACCATCAGAATCTCCCAAGCCCTTAATGTTGAAGTTAAGGACACAGTGTTCAATATGCTCCTTTCTTATTACTTTTAAGCTTTGCACAAGAGGCAGCACATTTTGGTTAACGAAAACATAATCGAGTGTCGCAGCTTTATTGCCTCTGTGCCATCTATACTGGCCAGGACCGTCTACTAATGCTTGACCATTTATCATAGTGAGACCCCAGTCATACAAATAAACACACCAAAGTCTTCCTTGGGCGTTTGCAGTACGCTGTGTCATCACACTTTTGCCTCAATATTATCAGTCTCAAGACATTCTTTCAGACTTGTGCAGCAGGCATTCGAATCACCTTCAATTACAATAATGTTGCAACCTCCATTTTTACTGCTACAGCAAGGAAACTGGCCACTGTATCAAACCTACTTTCTGTACAGGAACCTCCCGGTGGGTGGTATATATGGACTACCATCAGTCTATTCCTGCTTTCAGAGGTCCCACTTTCCACAGCCAAAACCGTTGTGTCATTTACCAATGTTTCAATGACACAGGTGATTCTTCACCCCTGTAATCAAACCCTCATATGGGCATCCCCTGTCCCCCTTCTTGGCACATCTTTGATGTATTTGATATCCATCAACATGTATGGGTGTAGTCAGACAACTTTCTTGAATTAAAAAGATGCCATTATTTGGGAGTACGCCAAAGAGCCTGTTACACTGAGAAGATGCGAGAAACCTCAAATTTATATCCATCTTAATATATGTATTCATCAGAATATTATGAAATTTGCAATAAGAGACACTTATATTGAAATGCCCCTCTGAACCTCCATGCACCGGCAAACACCACCTTCCACCTGTAATACAATTCCACAAATATGCCGCCTCTTTGCTTTATACATTCTTCCATCAGTTCTCCCTTATCATCCCTCTTTCACTACACGTAGTTCTGTCCCTTTCCCTGATAGCTTGGTCTTTCCCCTAGCCCTAATTCAACCAAGCAGACAATTCTGTGCTCTTCTTTATATAACCAGTAAGGGATTTTGATTTTAGAACCTGATTCTAACTCCTTAATTACTTGATCTTATCTTGAGTGGGAGTTAGAGGGACATAGACAAAAGTGGGATACAAGTAGTGGGAAGAGAAATAATACATTATTTTCATGACTTGATTAATGTTTGCTTAGTAAAATATAGAAGTATCATATACTTTTTTGTCACTAGAAAAACATTAAAAGTACTAATTGAATTGTAGTGGTAAACCTGCATTGTGCCCAAGCAAATCAAAGGCTTGTGCGAGATCTTAGGGACATTAGCGGTCAATCTCGCTTCAGAACACAGAACACAATGTAATTAGAACCCAGCTCATTGCACCGGGTGCTAAAGTGTTAATAGCAGGCAAATCAATGTTTCCTTTGATGAATTTGCATGCACGGTGGTGCACCCGTCCACCAACGAAAAGATCAGCGCAACATAATATTGCAGCCATGGAGACGAAAGAAGGGTTCGGGAGTGAATTCTTTCTCTTTGACCACGGCAGCCATGTTGTGAGGGGTGAAGGAGCAGTGTGAGGCAAGTAGGTTGGGGGTGTGATGGTCAATGGCTGGACTGCAGGAAGCCTGGTGGGGGAACAGGGAACAGTTTTCATGGAATGTGGGTCTATACCAGCAGATCTTCCCATCGTTCCAGGGTGTGCATTCTCTGGCAACTGCATTGCCGGATGCTAATTTTGCTCTGAGTAATTTGTGATTCTACACTAGCATGAAATTCCACAATGAGAATTTTCAAAAAGGTAAGAAAGCTAGGCTAGCATTCCTCTTGATTTTAGCAGACTCTCTGAAAAAGAGGAAATATTAAGTCAAACGCACAACAAATTCTCAGATATTCTTATATAATATTGAGAAGTGCATTCACATGTGATTTTAATTGTGTGCATTTAGAAGTGATCCTTATCTTCCCCGTCACTAATCACTGCCTGCTTCACTCACTACTCCTCATCATTCACTGGACACCATGACACACACACACACACACACACACACACACACACACACACACACACACACACACACACACACACACACACACACACACACACACACACACACACACACACACACACACACACACACACACACACACACACACACACACACACACACACCCCCCCCCCCCCCTTCCCATGAATGATAGACTGTGCCACACTCAATGAATACCCTGTACTCATTCATTTGCAATCCTGTTCCATTATTCACTCGTCATCCTACCTTGGTCACTGTGCCTTGCCCACCAATCATCATGCCTCATTTACTGGTCACAATCTCTCATGTGTTACATGTGTTACTCTCGTGAAAGGCAGAGGGGAAAGAAAACCCCAACAACGAAAAGAAGAAGCATAGCGAGAGTCTTGCAGACACAAGAGGTTAGACAATAGGTACAGATAAGTAGTATCTGAGTTAGTGAACAGAAAAGGTTCGAGGATTACAACTCAGACATAAACAAGTGCCAATATTAGAGAAACTTTGCACCTGTGCAAGCGCAATTCGGGAAAATCGTGCCTTAGTGAAAAAAGCATGTACTTTAAAAGAAACTTGGCACCAGGGCAATGTTTATCCCTCCCCTATTGTGGAGTACAAAGGTGCATTAAAAGAGTATGTTTTTTGAACTGTGTCAGTTTTTGCCCTAGTGGCAATTGCGCCAATGCAAAGTTTCTATAATATGGTCCACGGCCTCATTGCAGAAGTGTGCACACATATGTTTCCCAAAGAGGCAGGGGAATGCCATCCTTCTCAGCAAGGTGCTATTACAATCACTACTGCAGTGCCTCGGTCTGTTAGTTCTATGGGAAAGAGCAGCAGAAATCAACATATACGCCTGGTCCCAGAATCACAAACAAGGAAACAATACTCGCATAACAGCAGCCTGCATGGACCCAGCAGGACCAGAACTGTAAACGGCCCAGAGTTAACCAATAGGCCACAGGAGGCAGCAAGCAGGAATGCAAAAACGTCAAAGGACAGAGATGTTCTGCTGGGGAACTCAGCAGTCAACGTCTGGACAAATTAACTCCAATAAAGCAGAAGGGAGAACATGAGCGAAGCACATATCTTCAAAGAACATTCCATGAAAAAGAAAGGAAATTAAGCTGCAATGACTAGTTTGGGACAGGGAAAGGGGAAAGAGCTAGCGGGCACAACGCAGCATTTATGAAAACACATAGCAAGGCAAATAGGGTTGTGACTAGGGAAACCAGGATAGGCAGGGGGCAGGAGTACAGGAAGTTCGGGAACAGGAGCAGGTCAGACAGCAGGTAATAGGATATTTCTGAAAACTGGTGCAAGAGCACTGGAGACTGGAGGAAAGGGGGGAACCACTGGAGACTAGAGACAAGAGTACTGCTATGCGATAGCATGGGTGACAATGCAAAAGCGGAGTAGAATGGAGGAGCACAGGGGCCCATGAACATTTGGGAAACAGCACTGGAGGCTGTGAGCAAGAACACTGGAGACTAGAGGAAAGGGGAAGCCCACTGGAGACTAGAGTACTGCTAAGCAGTAGCACAGGAGATAATGCAAAAGCTGAGTAGAATGGAGGAGCACAGGGGCCCTGAAGGTTTGAGAAAGAGCACTGGAGGCTGTGAGCAAGAGCAGTGGAGACTGGAGGAAAGGGGGTGAACCACTGGAGACTAGAGACAAGAGTACTGCTAAGCAATATTACAGGAGACAATGCAAAAGTGGAGTAAAATAGAGCAGCACAGGGGCACCTAAACATTTGGGAAACAGCACTGGGGGCTGTGAGCAAGAGCACTGGAGACTGGAGGAAAGAGTAATGCTGAGCAATAGCAGGGGAGACAATGCAAAGGCGGAGTAGACCAGAGGAACACGGAAGCCCTAAAGGTTTGAGAAAGAGCACTGGTGGCTCTGAGCAAGAGCACTGGAGACTGGAGGAAAGGGGGGGACCACTGGAGACTAGAGACAAGACGGTATCCAGTCATAATATCGAAAAAATAAAGTCGAATGACAAAAAAGTCGAATCAATAATGTCGAAAAAAAAAAAGTCGAATTTGTTTTTTTATTATTTATATATTTTTTTTGGGTTTGGTAAGTAGAAAAAAAGGGGTAAAATAAAAAAAAAAATAGAAAAAAAGGGGGGTTGGGGGGGAACCCCCCATTTCGAATAAAAAACGTATTAAAAAAAAATTCGACTTTTTTTTTTCGAGATTATTTTTTCGACATTTTGACTTTCGATTTTATTGATTTCGATTTTATGTCTAGGAACCAGACAAGACTACTGCTAAGCAATAGCATGGGAGACAATGCAAACACGCAGTAGACTAGAGGAGCACAGGGGCCCTGAAGGTTTGAGAAAGAGCACTGGAGGCTGTGAGCAAGAGCTCTGGAGACTAGAGGAAAGGGGGGGGACCACTGGACACTAGAGACAAGAGTACTGCTAAGCAATAGCATGGGAGACAATGCAAAAACAGAGTAGACTAGAGGAGCACAGGGGCCCTGAAGGTTTGAGAAAGAGCACTGGAGGCTGTGAGCAAGAGCACTGGAGACTAGAGGAAAGAGGTGAACCACTGGAGACTAGAGACAAGAGTACTGCTCGGCATTAGCATGGGAGACAATGCAAAAGCAGAGTAGACTAGAGGAGCACAGGGGCCCTGAAGGTTTCAGAAAGAGCACTGGAGACTGTGAGCAAGAGCAGTGGAGACTGGAGGAAAGGGGGGGAACCACTGGAGACTAGAGACAAGAGTACTGCTAAGCAATATCACAGGAGACAATGCAAATGTGGAGTAGACTAGAGCAGCACAGGGGCACCTGAACATTTGGGAAACAGCACTGGGGGCTGTGAGCAAGAGCACTGGAGACTGGAGGAAAGAGTACTGCTATGCGATAGCATGGGTGACAATGCAAAAGCGGAGTAGAATGGAGGAGCACAGGGGCCCATGAACATTTGGGAAACAGCACTGGAGGCTGTGAGCAAGAACAGTTGAGACTAGAGGAACGGGGAAGCCCACTGGAGACTAGAGACAAGAGTACTGCTAAGCAGTAGCACAGGAGATAATGCAAAAGCGGAGTAGAATGGAGGAGCACAGGGGCCCTGAAGGTTTGAGAAAGAGCACTGGAGGCTGTGAGCAAGAGCAGTGGAGACTGGAGGAAAGGGGGTGAACCACTGGAGACTAGAGACAAGAGTACTGCTAAGCAATATTACAGGAGACAATGCAAAGGTGGAGTAACATAGAGCAGCACAGGGGCACCTAAACATTTGGGAAACAGCACTGGGGGCTGTGAGCAAGAGCACTGGAGACTGGAGGAAAGAGTAATGCTGAGCAATAGCAGGGGAGACAATGCAAAGGCGGAGTAGACCAGAGGAACACGGGAGCCCTAAAGGTTTGAGAAAGAGCACTGGTGGCTCTGAGCAAGAGCACTGGAGACTGGAGGAAAGGGGGGGACCACTGGAGACTAGAGACAAGACTACTGCTAAGAAATAGCATGGGAGACAATGCAAACACGCAGTAGACTAGAGGAGCACAGGGGCCCTGAAGGTTTGAGAAAGAGCACTGGAGGCTGTGAGCAAGAGCTCTGGAGACTAGAGGAAAGGGGGGGACCACTGGACACTAGAGACAAGAGTACTGCTAAGCAATAGCATGGGAGACAATGCAAAAACAGAGTAGACTAGAGGAGCACAGGGGCCCTGAAGGTTTGAGAAAGAGCACTGGAGGCTGTGAGCAAGAGCACTGGAGACTAGAGGAAAGAGGTGAACCACTGGAGACTAGAGACAAGAGTACTGCTCGGCATTAGCATGGGAGACAATGCAAAAGCAGAGTAGACTAGAGGAGCACAGGGGCCCAGAAGGTTTCAGAAAGAGCACTGGAGACTGTGAGCAAGAGCAGTGGAGACTGGAGGAAAGGGGGGGAACCACTGGAGACTAGAGACAAGAGTACTGCTAAGCAATATCACAGGAGACAATGCAAATGTGGAGTAGACTAGAGCAGCACAGGGGCACCTGAACATTTGGGAAACAGCACTGGGGGCTGTGAGCAAGAGCACTGGAGACTGGAGGAAAGAGTACTGCTAAGCAATAGCATGGGAGACAATGCAAAAGGGGAGTAGACTAGAGGAGCACAGGGGCCCTGAAGGTTTGAGAAAGAGCACTCGAGGCTGTGAGCAAGAGCTCTGGAGACTAGAGGAAAGGGGGCACCACTGGAGACTAGAGACAGGAGTACTGCTATGCAATAGCATGGGAGACAATGCAAAAACGGAATAGAATAGAGGAGCACAGGGGTCCATGAACATTTGAGAAAGAGCACTGGAGGCTCTGAGCAAGAGCACTGGAGACAGGAGGAAAAAGGGGAACCACTGGGGACTAGAGACAAGAGTACTGCTAAGCAATAGCATGGGAGACAATGCAAAAGTGGAGTAGACGAGAGGAGCACGGGGGCCTGAAGTTTTGAGAAAGAGCACTGGAGACTGTGAGCAAGAGCAGTGAGACTGGAGGAAAGGGGGGGAACCATTGGAGACTAGAGACAAGAGTACTGCTAAGCAATATCACAGGAGACAATGCAAAAGTGGAGTAGACTGAGCAGCACAGGGACACCTGAACATTTGGGAAACCGCACTTGGGGTTGTGAGCAAGAGCACTGGAGACTGGAGGAAAGGGGGGGATACCACTGGAGACTATAGTGAAAGAGTACTGTTGAGCAAGAGCACTGGAGACAATGCAAAAGCGAAGTAGACAAGAGGAGCAGAGGGGACCTGAACGATTGGGAAAGAGCACTGGAGGCTCTGAGCAAGAGCACTGGAGACTGGAGGAAAGGGAGGGGCCACTGGAGACTAGAGACAAGAGTATTGGTAAGCAAGAACATGGGAGACAATGCAAAAGCGGAGTAGACTAGAGGAGCACAGGGGCCCTGAAGATATGAGAAAGAGCACTGGAGGTTGTGAGCAAGAGCACTGGAGACTGGAGCCGGAGCACTGGAGGCAGGGACATGATCAATACAGATGGGGGCCAAGGCACTAAAGACATGGCACAAAGCCATGGACAATGGAGGTTAGGAGCAGTACCAGTGGAAACAGTGAGCAGGAGCATAGAAACAGAGTGATGGAAACGGTAATCAAAACTATTTGGGACTAAGAGCAGTAACAGCGTTCAGCCGGTTCACTGCAAGATGGTCAGGTAACATTCTTAATTCACAGACAATCGGCTGATTAAGTGCATTCATCTAAAAGGAAGTGACCTGGATGTAAATAGGCAGAGTGTTTGCATCTGGACGTCCACAGCTGACATTAATCTTCCCCTTCCCTGTTTGACCCGTGAGAAGTTAAAGAAAGAAGCTTCTTCAGCCGGCTAGAGAATACATTTTTCAGAATGCAAAGAGAATTATTTAGTAATTAAAATTACCAGAAAGTGCAACTTTCTTGCTGTTCACACTTCCCATAGACGAGTGTCAACACTACCCTATAGAGGAGAGTCAACGGGTGCTGTAAAGAATGCAAGAGGCTGTCCAGGCAAGAGGACAGTTCAGTTCAGTGCTGACTGGAGATCCATTCTCATGCCAAGACTAGTCTGCAGATCATTCCCACTAGTGGTCAAGCGGCATTGCTATGACAACAACCCTTGATTCAGTAGCTACCCTGACTTGCCCATTGGCAACCAAGCCCTATTAACAGGCAACACTGAATAACTCACTGGCGACCCGGGCTCTTTCATTGGGTACCTTGCCTCATTCACTCGTCAATGGTCAATCACCATTGCAAACTAATGTCCATGTCTCCCCATTGTCTCTTCCTCAGCTGACTCCAATGCTCACTAGCATCAATGCTCTAAAGCTGAACCCAGAATACAGTACCTGGACGTGAGAAATTCCACGGAACACAGAAGGGCATCCAAGCACATAACCCATGCTAAAAGGCAATGGGCCTCATTCCGAGTATGGCGGTAAGGGATAGCGGCCACCGCTAACGAGAGCGGTGGCGGTAATCCCTTACCGCCATACTCCGAGTTCCCTTAGCGCCATGGTGCTTTTAACACCTGCTTTTAGCAGGCGTTAAATACCATGGCGCTAAGGGACCTTGATGTTAATTACGCCACCGTAATTTACGGTGGCGTAATTGACGCCTTCCCCACTCCCATTATGCCCTATGGGGCAAGAATGGGAATGGGGAAGGGTAAATGGGGATTGGGGAATTACCGCCCCGCCAACCTTGGAATGGGGCGGTAATTCCGCCAACCACCAAGGCGCTGCCGGTCCGGGTACGGCGTCAACCAAGGCGTTAATAGCGCCATTGGTTAGCGCCGTACTCGGAATGAGGCCCAATCTCTTGTTTTACCTTTGAATTGCAGATGTTAAACATCATGTGAATCACGTCAGACTTGAAGCATCTAATAACCAATGGCACCCATGAACATCCGTTCATGCATACCTAGCATGACCTAGCACAGTGCATCTAATGTTACCTCTGTAGAAAGCACTTGAACGACAGACGATTCTGAGATAAAATCCCACCAAAGAGCAGCAGCAAAGAGCCTGACACTTTGACAGTGAAATACAAGCCAGGTTAGAATCAACGATTTCCGCAATGTTAATTGTGATTAAGTCGGCAGTGTGACTGCCTGACTGTTTAAAAAAAATGTCCCCAATAATTGATTTTCAAAACTTCGAACATAGGTTAGGCAAGTTTGCGCAACGCCAGTCTGCTCACATTGCACACAGTAATCAGATCTTGAAACGCAAAACAAACCATCCCACTCTGGGGCAAGTGGTTGTTCACAAGGTTGCACATGTGCATTCGAAAGAATATGCACGAACTAGGCAGCAGTTTGTGGTTAATATTTGTTGCTGTAGGCTCACAATTCTAAATTACACACTGTCTGTGACTGCAACATAGGAGAACACTTTGCAGGACATGTGCATAGATTGCCCTTTCCCCATATGTCTAAATGAGGCCCTAGGCTTTCGCCATAGGCTTTGATGTCACTTTCACAATGATTGTCAAGTTCCAATTTGTAGTTCATATCATGCATTCCATCTATGCTACTTGGTTTTTCATGTGTCCACACCCGAGTATCCTCCTCTAGAGGCTGGTTACTGGTCCTGACAGGCGTAGAGAGGGAGCTTGACCTATTGTTTTTCTGCCAATTATTAGTCATGGTCCTGAGTGGGAAGGCTGGTTTGAGCCACAGGGTGTCAGTCATTTGATTTGTATTAATTGTTATTAAACATTAGAGGTGTGGTTTACACACCAAATCTCATATTCATTGATGAAGGATAGTTGTGTGCTTTGCAGGACGGATGTCCATGAACACATGGAATCATAAATGTGCGAGGGAGAAAATGACTTTTGTTTTTTTCTCCCGTGGACATTTCTAGCAACCCGCTCTCCCCACCCACTTACTTACCTTTTGGCGGCACACTTTGCTGTGTGCCACCGACTCCCTGTCTCCCTGCAACACCAGTTCCCTTCACTTCTGTGGTTCGGAACCAATGCTGCACGGTCTCCTTTTTTGGGGGGGGAACTTGATTGAATCCTATGCAACACTGCTGCCATTATAGTGAACTAGTGTGCGGGGGACACCCCTACTCCCCTTCTTCACTATAACGGCACCAAATTGTATATTTGATCGACATTTGCGGCTGTTCGAAATTTTTGAATAGCCGAAATTTGATCAAATCTAGCATTGTTTTTTTAAATTCGTGTTGTTCTATGGATACCTTGCAGGACAATGTTGCTTTTGGAAGTTTCCCATGCTTCTTGCAGAGTCACTTACATGTTGTTTTAACGTCTTCCATTGAATCGATGAAGACCTATGAGCTAACTGTGATGACAGAGAGACTACATACAATCCCAGGGAGTCCACACACCCAGTAGACAGTTTTAATTGCAACCGTAAGGTTAGGCTAGGTCAGGGATCAGGGTATATGACCAGTGAAGACTCACTGCTTGAACAGCGGAACCCCAATTCCAAGCTACGTTTACATGGGAATCAATGGATGGGTACGCATGTCTCTTTTCGCATTCCTTTGTGGCTTTGGGATGCCTTGTATCTCGTGATCCAGTTATTTACAAACCCCTCAATAAAGACCGAGTGTCCTAATTAATTCTTGGTGAAAATAATTTGATTCTCAGGAAAAAGCAGCACAACAACCTATATGGTACCTTGAAGGTGGGGTTTATTATCAGTACCTTGTTTTCGGGTATCTTTACCTTCTTCTGGTCCTTAGCTGCCATAGGCATTGCTCCTCAGGGCCAAGAACTATCACAGTCCCGGGGGACAGGTATTAGGGTCTCTGGTGATGATTGGCTATGTCATTACTAGGAAGCAGTGGTCAGTCAGCAAAAAGATCCTAATGGCTGCATACGTTTCTGAATTGTTATTTGTATTATTATTATTATTATTATTATTATTATTTTTATTATTATTATTGTTGTTGTTGTTATTTTATTATTATTATTTAAGTATTGATTGAGTGGTGACCTAGCTTCAGTAACCAACTGAGCATTGTTCAAGTCATAGGGGCGAGGACACAGTCAGGGAAATAGTGAGTGAGGGAAGCAATCAAGGGACCGGAGAGCTAACAATGAGCAATTTGGCAGGGAGGGGCAATTTTTCAGCAACAGTCTTCAAGAATTCAGGAGAAGAACAGGGGGCGGGGTGGGGGGATTACCCAGTCTCTGTTTAGGTGGGTAGTGCAGGGTGTGTGGACCTAGGTGTTAGTGATGTACCATTCCTTGAAGATGGTGGTGTTGAGCACCTTCCTTAAATGTAGTCATGAGGGGGCGAGTGTGGTGTTGGAATTGCTGAATGGCCATAAAGTGACATTGCTGCAGTGGAGATCAGACTTTCCAATCTAGTGGGTACATGCCAACTGCCGAGGCCAGGGGAGTTGTACACAACTTCCAGCATAAAAGAAGAAGTCTGGTGGTAGCCCAGAAAGAACTGGACACAATGGGACGGTAGAACGGGGAAACACAAGGATCTTTATTTTGACGGTTTGTGGTCTTGACTCTCGGTTGGCTTTTGCATGGCACTGCTTCTGTCAGCAGCTCCCAGAGGTCCTCACTTTGGGAAGTACTTTCAGCTCATTGGCCAGGGCTACCACGCCAGGGGATTCTTCATTCCACTTGGTTCCACTCAGAAAAGAGGGCTGAGCACCGGACATGCTCTCAGCCTAGATAGTGTAAGCACACTGTTCATGTTCCTTTTCAGGGCCTCCATGCTCTGTCTTCTGATCAGGTGTCGTCTTCCAGAGAGAGACAGATAACAGGAGAATGCTCTCCAAATCTAAAAGGAACTAGTGTGAGTGCATGGGCCCTGATGCCCGATTACAAAGCTGTGCCTACTTAAGCCTTTTGACATCTATCGAATCAAATGTGCTTGCCCCATTCAGTGTTAGCAGGATTCTTCCTGGTAAAAGTCTAAGGTTCTTCATTCAATTACGTTTCCTGTTACCTCAGTAACCTTAGTCACACATGACTCACCAGTACTCTCTAAGATTTATGCAGGTGAGCTCTGAGCATACATATATTGCCAGACTTGCCTTTCTCACAGCACACACACTTCTCAAACAGACTTCACACTAGCAGGAATGATGTCCTTCTGCAGGCCGTGTTGCTGCTACATCCCAAATATAATGACAAACTGTGTCCCTCAAGGAGTCTCTGCTCTTCAACTACAAATGGGTTGAACCAACGTGCATCACAAAGAAAAATAACCGTGAGTAAAATGTACTTTGTCAAGAGACCAACGTCTTCGGATTCAAAAAGCTGACACAAAAAACGTCTCTCACATGAGGCTTTGTCTGCCTCATTTCCACCGCTAATAAGTCTGATAGAAAGTATAATATTCTTGTTGTATCCTATGTGGAAGGCAACATTGCTGTTACTTTGCCAGTGATAACTAACTGCTTCGTACTATCCCCCCACCCCCCGCTATTGTTCTCTATCCCCCCACCCCCGGCCATTGTTCTCCTTCCAAACCCGTTCCCATTCTTGGTGGTATGAACCGACTCTCCATGCAAGTTGTGCATACAAAAATCCAAATAATTAAAATAAAATGGATTAAAACCCCAGACATACATCTGTTCCGACCTGTACTAAGAATAGACTTGCCGCCAATGAGGGGTGGGCCATTGACAGCCAGCACGGAAGGTCACTTTACTGGGATAAATATGGAGCTGCCACCTTTGAGAACCAGGGGTCCCTGGTGGTACACAGCAGGGCATGAGACCTCGTCGAGCTCTAATAACTAGCGGTTGTCAAAGAAAAAAACAAAAACCTAGGGAACCAGGAAGAGAAAAAGCAGAACGTATTTCATCTACATTGACTTAGTGCTGCAGTTTAGGACTTCTAGCCATGTAGACAGTGCACGGATTTCTGTTTATGTTTTGCGCTTATGAGTAAGAGGAAGAAAGACCGGAAGGAACAGGAAGCCAGAATAGGTGGAGCAAATCCCTTTTACTTCCGCTATAAAAGGCTAATCCTGAATCACTTCTCAGCTGTGTGAAAAAGAAACGCCAGCCAAGGAAATTAGCAGCCTTTTCCTTCAATACTCATTTCCGTTTCTTCACATTACCGACACTTTTATCAGGTCTTTTTGTTATTCTAGCTTTGCTTACCGATTGTGTCTGACCTGTGTTGGTGAAATCACATCTACAAAATGCCGCCTTTTAAAATGCACACACCCAAAAGGAAGGCATGAACAGGTGCTTTTTTAATTTAATGTGTTATTGTTCTTCAAAACATTAAGAGGCTCAAGCGTAGTGAAGGCGCTGCGCCTTCATTCACATTGAGGGGTGTTTTTGTATTTTTTTTAAAGTGGCAGCGGGGCAGCAAAATGGGAATTTTGTTTCTGCCTTCCTTGTCTGCTCTGCATTCAAAAACCTGCAAAAAGCAGGCGCATTCCAGAGAAATCCATTGCAAATGCTGCCGGCATGATTAAATGGCTGGAAATGTTTAATCATTGCGCACTGCGAGTACAAAAGGATGGCAAAAGGTTTTCCACCTCCCGTTGGCACTCCACTATGCAAATGACTAAAATTGCCTGAAGGGGACATCTATGCACATATGTGCAAACATATGCGCTCCACTCCAGGTGATTTCCTCTTTTCGCTTTAGCAATGTGATCCCAAGAGTATGGTAGCCTCATTTTAATAGGGACGAGTGTTTAATCATGGTGTCAAATCAATGCTTTCATGCGTTGATTTACCTCTCTGTCCCACTGTTAGGCAGAATCACATGCAGGACCCTTTGGGAACACTACACACAATTAAGACTACAAGTGTAAGTACAATTTTACCTTTGGTACGTACCACACAGTAATGTGGTAGCAGTGGCTGAGCAGCCAGACTTATCTCAAGAGTAAAGTGAGCAGTACAAGAGGTTACACAAAGGGGCAACAATCACAGTGGTTCAAACAAACACTTACTCAGGGTTTCTTGGTAGAATAATTACATTTATTTACACAGCCAGTTGGAAAACATTCCACTAGGAAGAGCAGCTCAATATCACAATCTAATGTACTACAATACACAACCAATCAGTTTCTGAACACGTTCAGCTCCCCTGAAGTGGGAGCAAAATGACACTTCAGTTACTTTAAAAAGGGGTAAAAAGACAAGGTTAAAAGAATTAAAGCTCAAATACTTTCAGAGGTAGTGCAAATAGTTTCAGTTCACTACAACCAGCAATTCAATTAAATAGGCCTGGGCCAAAGTCAATGGTTCAGAGTCTTGGATAGGATAGCACAGTCTTGTAGTAAACGGTTAAGTCTTTGCCACGGCTTTTATAAATTGTTGGTCAGAAGAAAAGTTATATGAAGGTTTAGGGAAGTACTAGCCTTCAAAGTTGGGAAAGTTTCACAAACTTTCACTGCGGCATAAAGGATTTCTTGACCGCACTTGCACAGTACCTTTAAAATGAAGAAGAGCTGTAGCTGAGGCAGTTGTTCCTGGCAGTTCCTGCAGATCTCGCTGTTCCTGAGCTTCAGTCGTGGGGACAAGAAGGAGGACGTCGGGAGTTTCCTGCACGGCCCAGGGAAGAGGCCACAAGCTTGGCAAATCATCGGTTTTAGGTGTGAGTGCCTTAAAGACCACAAACTGGTATCCTTCTCACTGACTTTCCGGTTTTCAACAGCACTCTGAAGAAAATTTGACCAGTATAGAGACGGTGTCCAGGTGACTTGCGAGTTAGTTGTTCCCACCAAACTCAAGGGAAGAAGTTAACCTTGAAGAGTTTCTCTGCCGATGGAGGTTCAGGCAATTCCAACCTGCAGCAGGGCTTCACTGGTGGACCAGGAGTTGCAGCAGTCGTGTTCCTTCAGCTTGTCTTCGGTTCTTTCGTTCCAATGGTCGATACTGCTTTCCAAGTCCCAGAAGCCTGCTTTTAAACAGTTTTCCCCTATTCATTCCAGCCTAGCTGTCACTTACCCAGCAGGGTGGCAGTCTTTGCCAGACAGCCAGCCGGGCAATCACACCAGAGTGCATTCAGGTCTGCTAGGAGGCTAAGCACAGGGAGATTCGGGCACCTCCCTCACATCCTGTCCATCCCAGACACTCAGGCACCAGAGGAGGGATTCAGCAATAAAGCTCACCAAAGGCCAACAAACAGAGGGACCAAACCTGGTTTGCCATGCAGAGTTGAACACAAGAAGGACCTTTCCTAAAAGAAATTGGAAAAAAGTTGACCAGAGTCTGTTTTTACAAGTATGTCTTGGGCGCCATATTGAAAAACATGGCGCCCCGATTTTTAGCTACCGGTGTTCGCGTTCAAGAAAAATCATGGTAGTTTGTTCTAAACCACTGCCACCAGCCATTTCAAGAGGGAAAGGGTAACATTTGACTGTCACATGAGTGGTTAGACTCAGGGGATGCTAGGCAACCCCTCCAGCACTCTCTAGGAAGATAGTGTGTGCTGGGTCTGTACATTTAAAAAGATTAGTAAAGTCAATGTACCTTTAAATGCTCTGGGAGACAATAGTCAGTCCCAGAGAAGGTGTAAAATGAATAAATTCATATGCAGTTTGCCTCAGTTTTCCTGGTCAAAACCCAGTGTATTCTACATTAGTAACCAACGAGGGTCAACCAGAATGCAACAAGCATTCTGATTGGTCCTCATCAGGGAATTACCAGGCCGGGAATCCCTTGCACACACATATGTGCCTTTTGTTACCGGCGGGGGGTGTGGCAATCCCCGCCCCGAGCCTCACCATGGCTGGAGTCTGCCTTTGTCCCCCACCAAGGACTCAAGCATGTTTTTTTCCCTCCACTCCCTTCTCCTGCAAACTATCCCATCCCCGCCCTGCCAACCCCACTTGCCTTCTTTTTTCTTCTTTTCTCTGTAGCGAACACGCTGGGAACACTTCTGTTCGCAGCACCTCCGCTCCTGATGGCCATCATGGAAACCTTTCCCGGCGGGCATTTTATTTGATTTGTTTGTTATTTTTTCTGTTTCGAAATGCGGCAGCATTTCGAAACAGAAAAAAATGCTATTAGTACACCGGTCTAATGGGCTGCGGTACTAATGGCTATAAGCCCCTCGACAACGGGTCAATACCGCCCCATAGTTAACTGTAACTACGGGGCCCCAGGTGCATTACCTGGGGCGGTATTCGCCCGCTGTCTCGGGGCTTATTGCCACAGTAATCCATTAGTAAAAGCATATTTGCAGGCAGCGTTTACTTGTCCACAAGACAAAGTGAAAAATGGAAAGAGTGAGTTTTGTCTTGCTTTTACACTTTCCTTATCCAATCTGCCTCCTGTATAATTAAAATTGCATGCAGGGGCCGCCACAGCACATACATATTAAAGGTGCTAATGTTGGTGGTCCCTAAGATGTATTGGCTTCTGCCCTGTAATTAAACCTGTGTCGTACAGCAGTATAGATGACAGCTTTTTAACACAAACAATACAAATAAATATAAATATAAACATCATAAAACATACCTTCAAAGGGAAGGAAGGAATCCCAAAATAGCCCACCCAGTCATAGCACACCCTACCTCCTGGACAGCAATAAAAATGGATGATCCCCCAAAATACAAATAACCTTTAACCGAGAAAATAGTACAAAATATAGGATTCATTATTCCCTCCCATTATCAAATTCCATAGGGCTCCACTTTTAAGGGTTTGCTGCATACCAGATGCAAGGAGGGTCTTACACCTAAGGGCTTCCAGTGCTTTGCAGTAGATCAACAGATGCCTAACGGTTTCAATTTGATCAGAGCCACATAAAAGGCACAGACGTGACAACCTTGGGATGTTATTCCATGCACCTGTGATTTCCAAGGTCTTAACAGAGTTTGTTTTAAGTTTGTGGTAATACCAAACCAATGGGCTACCAACACAGTTTCCAATGTAATTCAGGGAATGTTCCCGCAGAAGAATATACTCAGTAAATAAACCTTTAATGGACTTCGTAGCAAGGTCCATGATATACTCCTCATGACAACAGGAATAAACAGTTGCTTGCATAGTGGTTTTAAACTGTGGAAGTGACCAACTTAGGGAAACAGCAGGCACCAAGGCCAACCCTTTAGCAGCAATGTTATTGACAATGTGGGGCACTGCCCTGCTTGAAGGCAGCCTTGTCCTGCTGGCATTAAAGATGATTGAATTCAAAGTGCCAGCCTGTGCATTCGCTAGTCTCCAGTAAATATTCAAGCAGGACAACTGCAGTTGAGCTGTGCAGGTGAAAATACCAAACTCAAGGACGATGGTCTGCACCGGGGTGCATGTGGGGAGGCGAAAGAGCCTTTTAAGGTGAAAGAACTCCAATTTTCTTCATACCCTCTTCACTCCCATGCTGCCAACCGAATGCCCTATACATAAGGATAGGGGTAATCTTGGCAGTATATAGTTTTTGTCAGGATCCCAAGAGAATAGCCACCTCCAGAGCGGGCCAATTTGCTCAAACTGCCACAGACCTGTGAACTTTTCAGCCTAACATGGTCCAAGTGGGAAACACCCCGAAGGCCAACACCAAAGTGGATTTGCAAGTATATATATTCACTAACCACCTCAAGTTTATTTCCCTCGAGGTGCCATGTCGTGGTAGACTTTTTATGGCCAGTAGGGTAGAATACCATTAAATGTGTTTTATTATTATTAACCAAGAATTCTAGCGAGTCCAACATTTTTTAACAAGTCCAAAAAGACTGCAGGCCATACAGGGTAAGGTGGAGCAATGCAATATCATCTGCTAAGCCCATCCATTGGAGGAGAAAGTTGCACAGCTTTGGGGGGATCGAAGATGAATTGGCCAATGAGAACCCATATCTGCTAAATATAGGTTAAACAGAAGGGGTGCAAGAGTGCATCCCTGGATCAAGCTGCAGGTTGTAGATATCCAAGAGAAGGTCCTACCAGACTGATGCAGTCGAACTTTCACTCTAGTATCAGAGTGAAGGGCTAGGATCATAGACAATAGTCCAGACAGAATATTCCATAGGGATAGCTTCTGCCAGAACTTGTTGCGATTAAACAAATTGAATGCAGCGTTGTTGTCAATAAACGCAACATAAATGGTGTGTTGGTGGATAAGCCAGGCCTGTTGGCCAACCGTCTTCAGAGCAAGACCATTTGTTGTTGTACTGAAACCCCCTTGAAAGTAAGTCTGATTAAGTGCGATGAGCTTGGCCACAGCAGCCCATGACCATAATTCCTCAAGGAGCATACAGGCAACGATTTTAGAAGAGGCATCAAGCATGGCAAGAAAGCATTAATAGCTTGCATCAGTTGCGTGTCTCCAGGAGTTGCGTGTCTCCAGGAACTTGGTATACGCTGGGGTTCACCAATCCGATGGAAGAAGAAGTCCAGCGCACTAGCCTAACGTTCAATGTCTCTCTTAACCACCGCGCTGCAGATGCCATCAGGGCCAGGAGCTCAGGATGACTTGCTGCCAGCAATTAAATTCAAGATGTCGTGAGAGGTTCAGGTGTAATACGATTGGTCCAGGGGCAGGCAAGATCCATTAATAGAAATGTCACCTCCTCCCACTGTTTTAATAGCATACTCAACCCAGGTAGATTCGGGAGCACCAAGGAGGTCACAAACTGAGTGATGTCCATTGATCACCCTCCAGAATTGACGTGCATCATTGGTAAGAGCTAGACTAAATAAATTCCACCTGCGTGTGCAATCAACTGTGTATCAGTGCTATTTTAGCTACTTCTGGTATTGAAGTTTAGCTTTTTTCAATAGTATATCACATGCAGGAGGTGCCACATCCATTCCCACGATGGTTCGCAGTTCCTTCCTCAGATCACTCCTTTTTGTGGCAATTTTCCCATCATATAGAAGTCGGTAGGAAGGATAAAGGGATGTAGTCCTCTTAGCCCCAGCGTTTTGCCTACTAAATGGAGATGTAACAAAGGCCCTTACAACTGCCCCAAAATATCTAATTGCTATGGAGGAATAGACACAAGGGTTTGCCATGCACATAGTCGCACAGCGATCATCATAGGCGGCCAGACGGAAGCTAGCAGAAGCTTTGTCCAATCTATGCATGTTCCACGAAATACAATTTAGGGAAGGATCAACCCTCAAAACCCCAGTAGTCTCAGGGGCGTCAGATGACACACAGAAATTTAGAGTCATCACAAGGGGCATGTGATCACTCTCCAGGCATGGAAAGATGCTCATGTCAGTGACCAATGAAGGTACATTAGCCACAAAGGCATAATCCAAGATGTGCCAGATTTAGAGCCAAAACAAGTATATTTTGGAGGACAGTCTGATGGGAAAGCACTGATGATCATGGCAAAGTCAAAAGAATAAAATAGGCTAGCCCATTCCAAACCCCTTTTACAAGAAGGGGAAAGTAAACTACCTTCCACAGGGTTAGATGAGTGGGAACCCTCAGGGTCAACCAAATTGGGAGCACCAGGAATCTGAGCATTGAAGTCCCCAAACAAAATGCAGGGGGTACGGGTGGTCAGCTTGCTAGTCAGATTCTCAATTTCAAATAAGACTAAAACGTGGGGCTACCTGTATGGGGGATCGTAAAGATTAATAATCACAATCTCCCTACTACTCTTTTTAGAGTGGACAGGGATCCTACCCATTAAGTTTTCTGGAGAACATGTTGATTGCTCCACCAGTCTTATGGGGCTCTTAACACCTGGGATCAGTCCTCCCCATGGGCGCCTAAGTGGGCCCCAAATGGCCGTTTTATTAATGAAGTGCCAGCCATCCACCATGACCGGTTTCCTTTTATACTTGGATAAGTATCCTCTACCCTTTTATCAAGCTTTGTTGATGCACGTAATCAGTGTGCCAATTTGAAGCCTTCCCCGGGCTACATTTATGGGAAAGCCAGAGCCTTCGTACACCCGAATGTCCTGCCAAAGGATACTCCCCATAAATATTTTATTTACATTTCAGCATTATTAATCCTAGTTTATAGTTCAAATGCAGGGACTGTAGGCTAGATTGCTGGAAGACATTTTGAGAGCATTGGCTGTGATCTCATGTTTATATTGACTTGTTATAGTACTATCAGAAGAAGATCAGCAGATGCTAAAAGCTAATGGTGGCAAATATCTAAGAGATCAGTGAGTCCGATACTTAGCGGTGAGGCATACTTAGTGGTGGGACACTGATTGGTGGCCAAACATTGTTGTCAGGAAATATGTACATGCACGTGGAACCCACAATGACCTCTCAAATCTTAGGGCAACATATCATGGCCAACAGAGGACACATCAACATAGCCCCTGACCCAATGATGGATGGAAATATGGTAACAAGAAAGAATGAAAAGAGAGGACGATAAAAATAAAATAATAAGATAAGGGTCTAGTTGATGTCCAGTGATGGGTGAAGTCATGTGAGAGGGATTGAACTTTTTTCCTAGGGACCAATAAACGTTGCTCAGACATACAACAATGGAAACATCATGTAAAGAAGACTACTAAACATTAATCTGAAAATAAAGACAGGGAGAGGGATATATGAAGTCTATAAGCACTATACAAGGGAAGCATAGTACACCTTGTTTAGGCTCAATCAAAAATACTAGGGAAAGAGGAATGAAGGTGGGAGGATCCTTGATTATAGAGTGATTGGGAGGATCTTTGATTATAGAGTGAAGTAAAGAAAGAACAGAAATGGGATACTACTATGAGTTGTATGTTAGACATGAGAAACTTAAGTCAGACATACAGGTAACCTGTGAACATGGATATTTGAATGTTGAGTTTGCGTGAGTTAGCGCTGATGGAGAGAGATGAGACACAAGCGGAGATCAAGAATGCAATAACAAGCATGTATAACGTTAAGTTTCTGGGGACAGATGGATTTCCTGTGGCATTTTACTAGATGCTGGAAAGCGCAGTAGATCCACTTCAGAGGAAATCACTGACTAAAGTGACAGCTATCTGACAAGACTGCTAAGGATGAAATGATCATTGATATGATATGATATGATATGGCATTTATAACGCGCCTGCACACAAGTGTTTCAAGGCGCGATGAGGCAAGGGAGGGGAACAGAGGGACGACAGACAACCATCACACTAGGACAGGTGTCATTCAGATTGCGCAAGTGCATGGGAAGAGGGAAAGTGCATCGGGGGTACAGTGCGGTACATGGGATATTAGAATAAATAACAGTAAGTAAAGTACGGCCAGCAGGTGGCAAGTGCAAGGGTAAGAGCAGACATCAGGTGTCAAGTGCTGGTAGTGGGACTGTAGGGGTCCCCAAGTGCGAGGGTTGCCAGGAAGGCAGTGCAGGTAAGCGACTGGCGGGGGAGGGGACCTGGGCCAGAGATCAGAGGGTGGCCAGGCAACCAGTGCAGTTTCAGTGTCAGCCAGGAAATCAGCAGGGGAAAGGAGGAGAGAAAGCAGAAGCAAAGAGAAAGGTTTTGAGGTGCTTCCGGAACCGGAGATGATTCTCCTCAAGTTTCATGGAGGCAGGGAGGCTGTTCCAGAGGGAGACCCCAAATGAAGAAAGAGATCTACCACCAACTTGTTGCTTGGAGAAGCGACTGACCCTGAGGGAGTTGGAGGCGGATGAGCGAAGAGCTTAACAAGGAAGATATTTAGGAAGAGAGAGTCGAAGGTATAGAGGACCCAGGCCCCAGAAGACCTTGTGGACAATGTAGAGGGTTTTGGACTTAGTCCTCACAGCCACTGGGAGCCAGTGCAGAGATGTCAGTCCTGGAGAGATACGATCCCTGGGCTTGAGGCCAAGGACAAGTCTCGCAGTCCTGTTCTGGATGAGTTGCAGAGGGCGAAGGGTAGAAGCAGGCAGATTTAGAAAGAGGTTTTTCCAATAGTCAAGCCTAGAGAGACCCAGAGGTCTGGAGACAGTGAGCTTCTGGGGGAAGGAGAGGAAAGGAAGAATACCTCTGAGAAGGTGCAGCTGGTAGTGTGACTTCTTAGAGACGTCAGAAATGTGGGGAAAGAAGGAGAGTGTGGAGTCAAAGATGACGCTGAGGTTTTTTGCCTCACAGGTAGAAGCAGGAGGAGGGCCAAGATAGGCTAGCCACAGAGTGACAAGAAAGGAGAGTGTGGGTGTGCCGATTAGGAGAATCTCAGTTTTACTGGCATTAAGGCATAGATCATTGGCAGCAAACCACTCCTGGATGGCGCACAGCCAGTCAGAGATGACAGAGGGAGAACATTGATTCATGAATTGGGCAGAGGTCACAGGCAGTGCAGAAGCAAGTCGTTAATTTACTTGATCAACCAGCATGCCAAGATCCTCTCCCAAATTTGGATATTGAGAATGGAAGGCATTGTGAGGGGATGAGGGAACAGGAAACAGCCAGGTATTATCACGTCTAGGGCCATGACAATATGAGGTGCTTCACAAATATCTTGGAACATTCTGGAAGAAGGAACCAGGATTCTTGCCCTCTGAATAGATGCAGAAAATATGCTCAAAAATGTCACATGGAGCTTCTTGTACATGGGGCTGAGACATATGATCTTCGGTCCAAAAAAATGAAGTGCCTGTATAAGAAACCAACTGCAAGAGTTGCTATGAAGGACCTTCATTCCATGACATTTTGTATTGAGAGGCGGACCAAGCAAGGTTTCTCCTTGTCTCCTCTATTTTTTAACATCACTTATGAGATGTTCTTAATTGTGGTGCAGTCTGACCAATGATATACAGGATATTGGGGTGCTTCGTAGAGTAAAAAACCCTCACATATGCAGATGACATGTTATTGCGGGTCAGATAGCACAGCAAGTAGGCGCTTGCTTTGAGATCAGTGCAGAGTCTGCCGATTCAGGTTCGAATCCTGGAAGGGCTAAACTCAGCCTTTCATCCTTCTGAGGTTGATAAATGAGCACCACACACTCTGGGTGATACAGGCTGAGCTCAGATGCCTGCGAGTTTGTAGCACTATATAAATGTGAATTATTATTATTATTATTATTATTATTATTATTATTATTATTATTATTATTATTATTATTATTATTATTATTATTATTATTTGTGCCTGATTTCTGGCATTCCCATAGCCTTAGTTATGGTTTTCATATAAACATATAATCATTGGGACAAATTTGTGGTTACAAAGTAGACTGGTGAGAGTACAGCATTCTGCAGATATCGAAGAAGACAGTCCTGGTGAATCAGCAGTTTATGGACACATTGGGTGTCTTGGTACAGACTTCTAAGGATCAGGGAAGTAAATGAGGATGGATAACACACCGTATTTATGATCTGCTCATAAAACAAAGCCCTAGTCAAAATGACAAGTCCAGGCTAAAATTCAGAGTGGAAGTAAGTGGTGGACTGTTCTGCTGGCTACCCAAGAAGAGGAAACTGGGACCTTCAATGATGACTGATGCTGAAGATACAAGAAAGCAGAAGGGATGTTTGTCGATATGTTTGCATAGTGCAAAGGAATCATCGCCCTGTGGGAAAAGGTCTTCAATAAAGCATTCATGTTATATGGCCATAGCACAAGTCCTGGAAGTTACTGATTTTATTTTAACAATCTGTCCAGTCACAAGGAGATTGTGAAGTACAAAAGAAGATGGATTAAAATTGCCACCTGGAAGGGAAAGAAGCTTGCTCTGCTTCACTGGAAAAGGCTTAGAATTTGGGAATAGAATATTGTGGCTAATCAGGACATCAACTCCAACCAATCAGGACACATTAGCTAGAGAGAGCAACCATACATGCAGAGGGGAGATCACATGGATTGCTCTTAAGCAATATGGGGTAGGGTGGAGGTGGAGGTTCTATAATTCTGAATAAAGATGGATGCTTAAGCTGCAAGTGCTATGTTTGGGGTGCACTTTCAACATGATGCGCCATTTCAGTGGAGCTTCCACCTGTACAAAAAGGAGCACATCTGCTGGAGCACCCCATTGGACTGAGAGGGAGGACTGCCTTCATATAAATGTTTAGGTCTTTTGATCTGAAAGGGTATGGCATGTTTGACTGGTATTATTAGATAATTAGAGGGGCTTCCTATGGCGATATGGCACAATTTACTAAAAATATGGTAGTAGCATTGGTTCAGAGCTATTTAGGGGGGTTAATCTGACAGAGTGGGGGCTTAGATGCAGTCCATCATTCTTGATTTTA
This sequence comes from Ambystoma mexicanum, assembly GCF_040938575.1. Classification (NCBI taxonomy): domain Eukaryota; kingdom Metazoa; phylum Chordata; class Amphibia; order Caudata; family Ambystomatidae; genus Ambystoma; species Ambystoma mexicanum. The sequence goes on from NC_090936.1 coordinate 865,163,064, forward strand.
GAGACCATTAAGCCTGGTTATGGTAAACTTTCTAAGTTCACGATGTGGCATGTTTGATGGGAAGGAGTGCAACAGTATTTTACTAGCAGCTTAGAGGGTGTAATAAAGCAATATGCCCTAATCGGCGGGGGCATTACCGACTCAGCTAATGCCCTGGGGCCCATAGTTATAGGCCTGAGTGAAGCGAGGGCCTTAACGAAGGCCCCACGGCATTAACAGATCGGTAATGCCCCCGCCACGAGGGGCATATAGCTATTAGTACCCCGGCCCGTAAAAACTGCGTGACTGGTGCACTAAAAGCTTTTTTTTGGTCCCGAAATGCTGCAGCAAAGACCACAAAGAAAATGGGCACCGGGAAAGGGAAAACGAAGTCTGTTTCCAGCGCGTCCACTCCCGAAAAAAAAAAAAGGTACGTGCGGTTGGGAGGGTGGAAGGGAGGGGAAGGGAAAAAATGAAAGAAAAAAAAAATGGCCCCGCTCAGAGTCTCCACACTGCTGGAAGCTGCCATCGTCCCCCAGCAGGGACGCAGGAGCAAGAAGGTAAGTGGGGTGGGGAGGGCAGGGAGAAGGGAGGGAATGAAAAAAAAAGAAAAAAAGCTCACCTGAGTCCCCGGCGAGGTGCGAAGGCAGCCTCTCAGCCGTGGGGAGGCTCGGAGCAGGGAATGGCCCAGCTTTGAGCCTCCACATTGGCTGAGGGGCTGCCACGCCCCCCGCCGAGGACAAGGCGCTGGAATCACAGCCACGAAAAGAAGGATTCTCGGCCGGGTAAGGACCCGGCGAGAGCCAATCAGAATGCGTGTTGCATTCTGCTTGACTCTCGCCGGGTACTAATGAAAGCTATCACACTAGGGGCCTGATTCACAGCGTGTTTTGCTATGGGATTGCACCATTATAAAAGGCTTCTGTGAATCAGGCCCCTAGATGTGCAGCTGATGTAGATGGAGCTGTGTTTTGAAGTAGTTGTGGTTCATTGCACTGTTGTTTATTGTTGAAAAACCTAGAAATGTATCATATGTGTATATAATAAGTCACTGCATTGGTTACTGAGCATGTGCAAAGCCACCTTTACCCCAAAATCCGACCTCCCGTGTCAGCCCCCTAATGTCTAAACGTTAGCATGGGGAGAGGAAGCATTATTGCTACAAGGGAGACGCAGGAAGACCACCAGAGCCCTATCGAGTTTCAGAGGTTGTTGCCAGTGTATTCTCAGATCCAATCCTAGGGCTTTCTGAACCAGAATGTATGGTTCATGGTTACAAAAATTTGAATGTTTAGCTAAGGGTTGTGAAAAATGAATTAAGCATCAAGCCCAGTGTGAATAATGCACTGAGTGATTTGAGTATGCAAACCTTTTATCAAAGGCGTATTTGTCAAATATAAAGGTTTGTGGTCATTCTTACATTCCCAAAATGCTCTTAGATTTTATGAGAAGGAACCAGGCACCCTCATTGGGGCTGTGTGTCCCCTTTTTCTTTCTCATCGAATGAATACCAAAGAGGTATCAGATTTTCCTTTTTGAAATGATAATCTTCTATCAGAAAATAATTGAAATGGTAATTCTAGGTTTTGATAAAATGCTTTCCTCAGAAAGGCAAGTGCAACATGCTTAAAGTCACCACGATGCATACTGGTAGCAATCAACATAAATGAACATTGTAGAGTTTTAAAAAGAGCCAGTTTTGAATGTTTGTATAGTTAAATCATTTCCTTTTAAAGCTTCTTTTGTAAAAAAGGAAGAACAAAGCCCCAGTTCCTTTCAAAATATATGTGCATTTTGAACAGTAGCGCTGCTGCTAGCAACAGCGGGGATAGCACTTACAATCACATACCTAACAACCCGACTCTTGCACACATAGAAGCAGATTGAAGCATAAATGAAAGAGAGACAGAGAGAAAGATGGAGAGGGTGCAATACAGAGAGAAAGAGAGTGCAGCAGAGAGAGGACAAAAAGATTGAGGTAGACAGCACTTGATTACTCTATGATAAGTTAGTGTATGAACAATACACATTGTTAAAAATGCCGTGTCTCAGACACACAACTACAGTTCAAATCCTTTGTCATAGCGATGTTTTTATTCATGCAAAAAAGGTCAATACAATAGAATCAGTTTGTATTTCATAGCTAACATGTTAATTGTTGGCAGGCCACTATATGTCACCAGGGCGGGCCGCACCAGATGCCAGGATCACCCGGCATGACAGGCAATACTGCAGGCTCACAGTACCAGTAAGGCAGGGGGCACGCTGCAATATAAGGAACACCAAATGCTTAGACAATAGCTGGGATCACCCAGCAGAAGGCAGCCTTGGCTCTGGGACACCCATGCCGAGGCTGCAACAGTAGGACGTGTTCATACAGCAGAAGGACCCCCAAATAACACACACAGACATGACTTGTCACTTCCCGGTGCTCTGCTGCACTGTCTTTCGCGTGTACATTTGGGAAAAAGTTACGTTTTGGTCAAAATCAATGTGGTAGTTCCTAAATCGCATCATCAAGATGACAGCTCTCGTCTGACTGCTAACCAGGACAAGGCAAGTGCCTGTAGCCACTCACAGCCCTGGGGGTGTGTTTTTGAAATTCTCCCCACACCATAAACTGGGTAATGTCATTTGACAGTATAAATATAGGAACTTCACAACACATAGGACACACTGCTTCCAGAACAAATCCAGATTTCCGCGAAGCACCTTGTTCCAGAACTCTTCATCTGGTAGATGACTCCAGACTTCTTTGAAGATCCAGATTTCTTTGCAGAATTTAGAACTATTTCTAGCTAGACCCAATTACAAACATCCCAAACTTGAAGGGATTTAATAGTGATCCAGTTTGACTTGCTACCATAAAGGCTTGCCCACTGAAACTTGCATCCTGTAATCTGCTGTGTCCAGTGACCAGAAGGACCCATCCAAAATCCAGTCTGAGGTGCCGTCCAAATTGACCAGAACTGCGCTGCTGATCCAATCCCTCGAGAAGTGCCTTGCTGCTGTTGACCTGACCCAATCCAATGACCAGAACTGACGGTCCAATTTAATAACTTCTTGTGTAAGTATTAATAGGAATAACAGTGACCTATAGTATATTTACCTTGTTGTATCCCAATCTCAACCCATCCCATCTTTAACTTCAGAACCCTAATATTTATTGTCAGAACCATTCTTGCACTGATTTTTTCCCATTTGTTTCATTAAACCATAATCCATTAGTGATTTGGATTAAGTAAAGTAATTCCCATACAAAACGGAAACTAGAGTATCACACGTGAAGAGTTACGAGCGGCCGTGAGTAACTGATTCATGCGTGGCATTCTCTTTTTCATAGTCATAAATATAGTGTAATCAAACCAGTCTGTCATTTTTAAAACTGAAATTCTGTTTTAATTTTGGCGCCTATTCTTCAAAAACACTTCTCACGAAAAACCTCTATAACTTCTTCAATTTTAAAGATAGAAACAACATTTCAACTCTCACTGATACCTACGACCCTTAGCTACATCCACAACCCATTTTTCTCCAATATAGCAAAGTGAAATTGTACCGCAAATTTGCAGTTTTCCAAAGTTTACACATGTCTTTTTCCCATTCAAAGTGTTCTTCAAATCCCATACTGATCTAAAGTGTGTACTGTTGTTTATATTGTAGCTCATGTGTTTTAGGACCTGTTTAATGTTGCTTTCCTAAGAATGTTTAACCTGTGTAGGATTGCTCATTTGTGCCTTAAGGAACTGTGCAGGGGGAAATATTAACCTAAACGCTATCTGCTCACAACCCAAAACTGTTCTTTTCCCTGTATTTTACCTTCTGCAATAGTATCAGTGAATTCAATTGCTTTACTTATTTTCTGAATTGTATTGTCACCGCAAGGTGATTGATATATATATATATATATATTCTGTAAAAAAAACGTTGTTAAAGGGATGTTATGGTTAAGTTGCGCTACTAAAAACCTATGAAATTCAGTGAAAAAAACGTTGTTAAAGGGACGTTATGATTCAAAGTAAAACCGAAAAACCCCTGAAATTCGGCAGTTATGGGTTTTTTCACTGAATTTCATAGGTTTTTAGTAGCGCAACTTAACCATAACGTCCCTTTAACAAAGTTTATTTACTGAATTTCATAGGTTTTTAGTAGCGAAACTTAACCATAACCTCCCTTTAACAAAGTTTTTTCATTGAATTTCCTAGGTTTTTAATAGCGCAACATAACCATAACGTCCCTTTAACAAAGTTTTTTTACTGAATTTCATAGGTTTTTCATAGCACAATTTAACCATAATATCCCTGACTTTAAATACATGTAACATAGAACATACTGAACCCCTAGCTAGTGATTTTGATGTCCGCAGACTACCGCCATGTCCGTGGACATATCGAAAATCTGAGCATGGTGAATGTAAATTTAAATAGTGTGCCTCATTCCCCCTTTGAGGTTGGCTCTGAAAAGAGCCGTTTTTTTGTTTTTTTTGCAGATGCTTGACAGACACCTGTTATTTTGTATGTTTTTTCTTCTTTTTTTCTTACTTTACTCCTAAAATCTTCACATAACCTTCTCCAAAGCAACCCTTACATTCCAAAACAGCATGCCATTTCCCATAAAATATAAGGAAATGACATCTTCTTTAAAATAAACAGCATTACTGGAATCAATATTCTCAACATTACAGAAGAACATACCAGCTCTAAGCATGAAGGCACACATGCCTCGGTTGATTACACACCTAGCATTGTTTTGCTGAGGACAAAAAACTGAACTATTGTCCCATATTTCCCTAGGTAGTAATCCAGAAAAAATGACTTTGGCATTTGGAAGGATGTTCATTACTGCTTGAACCAAGTGTTCCAAATCTGCCAACAAAGCAGGGGCACTGACATAGCCCAAACGGAAAGCACCATAGTGCAAAACTACCACATGGGGACTGTTGATCCTGCCCATATCTTCACAAACTTGTACAATTCCCTGTACATTGCAATCAGGCAGAGTGCTCCACACTGCCTCCACTCCTTTAACAAAAAAATTATTTGCAACATGCCTGGATTGAGCATACTGTTGTAAACCATGCACAAACATATCTCCGAGCACCAACACCCTGACTTTCTCCACTTCTGCCATCTTCACTACACACAGTCTCTTTCAACACAAATCCACAACCTCAACATCTGATTGGCTGATCCCTACAGTCTTCTTTTCATGCTGGATTTGCTGGAAAACCCCAGATGTAGCACGCCCTGGCCACAGACCGTATAACTCTTAGACAGCCCTTCTACCATTTCGACTTCATTCTCTGTGCCATTCCCTCATTGGATACAGCTAAGAAGGCACACAATATGGAGAACATCCTCAGAACAACCACATTTTGTTTATTTTCGAACATTTCAGGTCACCGCAACTGTTCTTAGAAGACATTCAACTTGCCAGCGAACAATACGGACAACGTCCTCAGAACACCCCCATTTTCTTTATGTACGAACATTTCAGGACACTGCAAGTGTTCTTAGAACACTTTCAGCTTGACAACGAACAATATAGACAACGTCTTCAGGACACCGCCTGCGAACATTCCAGGACCCCACGAGTCTTCTTAGAACACTTTCAACTTGACACCGAATCCATTCTGCTTATTTTACGAACATTTCAGAACAGCCGTGTTGTCCGCAGACAAATCGAACACAACAAAAGTGTCTAGCATATTAAAAAAACAGAACATTTAACCTATCTCATACTCCCCCACCCTCCCCAAACACTCTTACACACCAACACACTCCACTAAATACAATTTTTAATCCGTCCGCGAATACAAGATGGCGGGCGCCACAGAAAATCTGACGCGCTTCACGCACCATGCCGTCCAATCAGCGAACACGTCGGGTGTCCACTGACATCGCGCAAGCCGCTCGGCCAATCAGGGCACTGTCCGCGGAGCGAACAGGGAAGTCCGTCCGCAAAGCGACCGGCAATATCACTAATTTTTTTCCCTGACATTTTGGTCATTTAAAAAAAAAACTACTGGACAGATTGACACCAAATTTGCAAATGCACGCTTTCAGGACCAAGCACCCGCTCCTGCCGCAAATTTGGTGTCAATCTGTCCAGCGGTTTGGGCTGGAGGCGTGCACAAAGGTTTTTCCGATTATGTCTATGGGAAAAAACTAAAGTTTTGGGACCCCCCCTATAACTTTGCCCCCCCTGGACCAAACCTCTCCAAACTTTGCAAAATAAGAGTGGGCCATATAGTTTTTTTGCAAAGTTTGGTGAGGATTCGTCCATAGGGAGCGAAGTTATAAGCCACCCAAAAAATGCTCTTCCTATGGAAACACCAACTTAGCCATAACTACATGGACGCTAACGCGTCCATGTAATAAATGTGTTGTCTGGACCGATTCTAATACCAAGTACACTAACCAAGTAGTCCTCTGGCTACGGTTTATTGATGACTTGTTCATCCTATGGAATGGAAAAGAAAAGGAATGGCTTGACTTTGTAACTACACTAAATGTCAACAACTTGAATCTTAAATTTACAGAGACTCATAGTCACAAATCCTTAATTTTTCTTGATGTACTGGTGAAAACTGACTGCAAAGAAATCAGTACAGAACTTCATCGAAAACCAACGAACTCTGACATGCCATTATTTGCAAGCAGCAATCACCCACTCCGGAGAGTTTGTCAGGATTTGCCGCAATTGCAGCAAATTAGATTGTTTTGACAGAGAATGCAAGACCACAGCTCGCAATTTTGACAAACAAAGATATCCTAAGGCAATCATCGAGAGAGTTTACACCAAAGCACGAAACCTAGATCGAAAGGCATTACTTTCCAGCAATCGAACATCTGAAAAGATTCTGGAACCGGACGATGTAAGATTAATACTCACGTATGGCTCACACGCTAAGACAATAAGGAGAATACTACACAAACATTGGCATGTCTTAAAGACTGATGAAGTCCTATTTCCATTCATGGGGAATGAGTCAACATAACTTATAGAAAATGTATCTCCATTAAAGACACATTAGTCAACAGCTTTATGTCCCCAAAGACAGAAACTAACGCTACATCCACGTGGCTGAATAAAAAGAACACTGGCTTCTCCAAATGCACCAAGTGCAAAGCATGCTGATTTGCTCTGAACAAAACGAACTTTGTACATCCAATATTAGGCCATAATATTGAGGTGAAAACCAAAATAACATGTAATACAGAATTTGTTATATATATACTGCTTTGTTCATGAAATCTGTGGTATTTGGGAAGTACCATTGGCAAACTGAAATTGAGAATACTGCAGCATATGTGGGCCATAAAAAACATAGATGCTTCCTACCCCATGGCATTAGAATTTAGAGATCAACATCAGAGCAAATTGGACAGCTTTAGATTTTTTGGAGTACACCATATTAAGATTAGTCCATGTGGAGGGAACCGCGAGCTGGAATTACGCTAGATGGAGACACGATATATCTTAGATTTCCATACCAAGAAACCAAGAGGACATAACTTGGATGAAGAATTGTATACATTCCTTGGAACATAAATTTCGTCCTCTGCCTTAGTCTCAACAGTTTCTTGAAGTTAGCAATATAAGAAAATACCCTTTGCTGAAATTTGATAGTCGAGCTTGTTTTAACTTTTTCTATTTTTTATGTGTGTTGACTTTCTATGTAACAATGAGAACTGCACAGCTTTTAGCCCTGATTCAAACCAACATCTCCCCCTTTTTTCTATGTTCTCTTGTTTACATTGCCCAAACCCTGGTTTTATATTGCATATTTTATACTGGCCATAAGTACTATTGGATGTTTACAGCACTTAGCACTTTAGTATCTTTTCTACCTCGCTATCAAAGAAGATAATCGTAATTTCCAAGTAAACATTTACAAAATCCAACTGATAACCTGTGAGGAACAAAGTTCAAGATATCAACAAAGCACTTTGCACTATGCACTTTAGGTTTTTAAAGGTGAATTGATTGAGAGTCATGTTTACAGCACAATGCACTTTATAATCTTGAACCTGAAAAAGATCAAAAGATCGGAATGCTATGTTTCCTCACACATATACATTTAGCAAATAGGAAATTAATTGGTGACAGTGTGAAATCATTTTTATCATTTTATGATGCCAGTATTGAATTGTAAATCCGGGCCATGATTGAAAAAAATGTGTAAGTTCCCGGTGAGCAGGCTTTGACACTAATCAATAAATATTAGAGTAACAATAAAAAATGTAATTATCGTGTAAATAAAAATAAAAATGAAAACCTGTCACTGTGCACTGAGCGGCTTCAAAAGATTAATGTGACATCTCCAAATACGTAAAGTACTAGCTTAAACTCATTAAGAGCGTGAGTTAACACATTCCAAAATGGCCACATGCATTCAACATAGAATGTCTATGGGACATTGCAAGAGTTGAAAGAGAAAAGGGACAACATGTGCTGGGCAGAACCATAGAGATTGAGCCCTTCTGTATATAAAAGCATGGTGCAGTTTTCTGTTGTTTTTTATATGCGAACAAGCAAGGGGAGCATTGCAAAACGCTTCGTAGGTTGCAATGCCTTCAATAAAGCTGGATATGGCACAAGAACTTTGGCGAATGATGGATTGATTTATTTTCTGGAGATCTATGCTGGCGTCCTGACCTCTTTGAGTGCTGTCCCTGTGTGGAAAAGTGCATTTACTTTTCCTTGTTCTTCAACAAAAAAAATTATATATATATATATATATATATATATATATATATATATATATATATATATATATATATATATATATATATATATATATACATTTCTGTGTGATTTAAATATTAAATAAATAATCACCTTTACAAACTAGCCTGATTCTAGATCCAGTGTGACCTAAGGGGTATTTTGAAAGGGTGTGATTTGAGTGGTATATCATTTAGAATATTGAACTTATAGACACAAATAAATAAGGGTTTCATTGCGCACTACATGCTAGGTGAGACCTGGGTGTGTGCCTGATTGAAATCCTTAACACACCCTGCAATATCTGGAACACTGGATGCTTAAACAATAGCTGGGAGAACCCAGCAGAAGACAGCCTAGGCTCTGGGGCACCCAGGCCGGGGCTGCAACAGTAGGACCACCAAATAACATACACAGACACAAGTTGCCACTTGCTCTGGCTCTGCTGCAGTCCCTTTCACATGCCAGCAGAGCTCCTTTTATTGATTAGTGTCATTGGTCATGACACACTTTCTTAGAGGGGCAATGGGCCTACAGTTAAATGGGCCACATGCCACACTAATCAGCTGTGTTACCTGGTGCTTCCAGGATTCAATTTACCATATGAAAGTTTCTCGTCACCACTTTCTTTATTCTGCTACAAGTAGTGGTTTAGGGCCCGATTCATGGAAATTTGTGCAGAAATCCTGCAAGGGCCGCTTGCTTAGAAGGACACTGCGCGAGCCTGCATTCAGAATAAAAAATGCGGGCACGCGTATTCATGGAATTCACTGCGCAATGTAACTGTATTCGCAAGCCAGGCTCGGAATGCCCCGGACACACCCCCTCGCAAAGCATAAAAAGCCAGAACAGCTATGTTTTCATGCTCTCCCGGGGCGAATGCATGCACCCTTCAAATAGTACATGGGGTCTCCCGCAAGCAGGCCTGCATCTTGGGGACCCTGCGCAGGATCCCCTGTAACTGTTGTCGGCACCCTGACAACATGTGTATGAAAAATCGTAGCTCAGTAAAAACTCTGAAAATCTGCGCTTGAACCCCCGTAAACTGTTTGTGCACCACGCTACACTGCATATGTGCACCCCTAAGTTAGATCAGAACCGCGGTTGTGTACATGCACCCCTATATCTGGCATGCTAACCCACCTGTGTGCTACGATTCCTCCGCACAAGTGTACTTACAATTGCTTTCAGGTGGCGTAGAGATCAAGGCATTTGTGTGGCCATTACTATGCCAAGAAGCTGCGTGGCTGGTTCCATGAATATGTGCCATTTGGCACAATTGTGGGCGTGCAAGGGTTTGCCTGTGGGCCTTCCCTCAGAACACCCATTTTTTCCACATGTTCTTCCCCATTTTCTGTGTTCCACCCCCATACCAGCCCTCTGCGCAAGCCACGCCCACGCTCTGTGTCGTGTATCGCGCAAGGCACTCGACGGCTCGCAGAGATGTGACAAACCTGCACGAACTCCACGCAAGTCCAGGATAATTCCCGCGCAGTCAGTTCCATGAATCGATGAACCGGGATTTGCATGCGGAATGGCATGCAAATCCCGGATTTTACATGCAAATAATTCCATGAATCGTGCCCTAAGACTACAGTGTTGGCTCTCATATGTCAAGTGCAGCTTCAAAGGCCCCAATGATGCCATGATATGTCTCTACCTGGTTAGGTGTATCCGCAGATGTGCAACAACAAAATAATGCATACCACTTTGGAATAGATTTGAATTACTTTGGATTCCGTTGGATTATAATGAATTACCTTAGATTACTTCGGATTGCCACAGTATTTGTTTTTACATTTTATTGCTGATGCGCAAACCACACACCACAAATCAAAAGGCTTATTGGGCACAGTATAAGACAACATTTCCCAAGTCATTAGTGCTCATTTAATCGAATTTAGGAGTATTAAAGGCTGAGACACAACACCTACATTGCCCCCTGTGGCCAACAGGTAAAACAGAGATGTCTGCCGCAAGCCTAGTTAAAAGTAGCAGGAAGGAAGGCTATGTTAATATAGCACAAGCGATGTATAGAGGATAGATTCGGCACACACGAGAAAACTATACAAGTCTTTATGTACAACTATGTTTGAGTATGACCTCAAACAGTTAGATAGTCGTGAGCTTTTCCCTATTTATTTCAGTTGGAAACTCAAGAATTCTTATAGGTAAAGATGTCCAGATTATGGAATTACTGAAGGGTTGCACTGCTCTAGGTGCAGTGTACAGTGTCTCCAGCACATTGGTCAGCACTGGAGCAACCACAGAGACAGCATTGATAGCCTTTTTGGATCCACTGGCACTAGAGCATGTGCTAAAAAGCTGTCTGCCATGTAGAGGGCAGCTCAAAAGCTTCTGTAGATGTGGGCCTCCATTTTCATTACTACTTTTCCTTTACAAAGTGCCTGTGATTGCTATGGTCCTAACGCTGGTTTTAACTTTTACTCTGTATATAAGGCTAATAGTCAGCAGGTTTCTGTTTTTCAGGTAGTCTAATCAATTACAAGCATTAACTCTTCATGCAAACACTGTACCTCTTCATGTTTTCAAAGGCCTCATTTGATCTGCAGCATAATATATGAACATGTACATGAACACTTAAAATGTGCCCTTGCATAGACGAATTGCCAAACGGAAAGCCTGAGTGTAATTAGACTTGAACTGACACTGTTTTTTGCATTTTGAACCATGCAATCAGCTCAAACATATTTTGCATGAATGTGTTTTTCTTGAAATGGTACTTATGCAGTGTGCGCTCCCAGTGTAGAACACGTGTTGGGAGATAATGAGCGACAAATTATGTTGCATGTATGAAACCAATACCTGGGAAGGAAGATGAGTGATGAGTCAATCATCAGATTAAATATGTTGAGTTTGTATGGAAAAGAATAATTAAAAAATACCAGCACACGATAAACTGGAGTTGAATTACTTATTTCTACACTGGGAGAGCACATTGCATAGGTACCATTTCAAGAAAAACACAGAATTTTGATATTGTCACAGTCGCAATATAGGTACTTAGGGTGCAGATCCCAGCAAACATCTAAGCACATTTGCACAAGGGAAATCGCCAAAGTGAGGAGGAATTAAAAGCCAACATGGACTGGAACTCTGTAAGAAAACATATTTTGCATGAACTCCATTTGAATTTCGAGAAGTTTGCCTAAGTTACGCAAGTCGAAATTCTGGGTATTTGAATCTTTGCTGCTTATAAAAATACAACGACATTGTTAGACCAGTAGGTAATGGTTGACCCTTTTGACTGGAATGGAAGTCTAGGACTTAAGTGCAAGACTACTCGCCACAACTACACAAACAATTCAAGAACCATCTAAGCGGAGCAAGGACTGACTCTATAGGGCCCGATTCACAGAAGCATTTTATAATGGCACAATCACATTGAAATACGCTCTGTGAATCAGGCCATAGGATGCAGCCACCTCTGCCGCTTAAGTAGTGGATTGAAATTGATGCATGCACGTGTCTGGGGTTGGTGTTGGTACTCTTGTTCAGAAGAGAATTGCCAGGCATTTCGGTGCTGGACTGCCCTTGGGCAGGACAAAGACTGATATGTTGTGCAAATGTCTCTTCTGTGAAAGGATGGTGAGCTAAAGACTCTGGTTGAGACTCTAACCCTGGATATAAGCCGGTAGTAGAGAAACTCCCAGTACCCCCTTTGTTTTTGCATAAGGACTAACGTCACAGAAAATTAAATAGTTAACAGGTGTCCATGTCCATTCCCTTAATTTATGACGTAAATATAATCTATAGTTTAAAGTTGATGACACTGGACAGGTGGTATGCATCAACGCACATGCAACTCCACTTGGGACAGAGATGACAGCCCTTGATACAATGCTGCAGAGGCTTGTTTTGGCGTGCACACAATCTCGTGGGTTACTTTTTCCCCAGCCCTAATCATAAATCAGAAATATTAGGGATCTTACTCGACTCCAGTTGATGCACTGCCAGATGCGTTCCAATGGTTTAACTTGCAACATGAGTATATTGCAGAGCGGCTGTCATTCGAAGGCCCTATAAAGTTGTCCAGGGATTCTAATACTGTACTTCATTTAGCTGTAAATGTCAAATTTAACAAGACGTGCATATTGAGCCCTGCTGCCGTGCTGATGTAATACGCGCATTATTTAATACACGCTTGCTGCATTGCACAGACACTACTGTAATGCAATGTAGACCGTGTGCAGTCATTCTGACACATCTAATAAAGGAGAAATATCTCTGCCTCCCTGCAGTGTGGAGGATAATGCATATTTTTATTGGATATTTCCTGCATAAATAAATACTTCAGTTGCTATAATGTCAGTTTATTGGTTTCCTGAAAGACACGCATATCTATTGAGTTTAATGTTATGACATTTCATTGAGCTCAGATGAAAGTCTTTTTTTATTGGTGTGCATATGTTGGATATCAATTAGGAAGAGAACTTACATTAGACTTGCCTCTAAGATTATTGTCCCACGGTGGAAACTAGCCTCCCATAGTTGTTTTTAGAAGTTCTAATTTATTCATAGTTGTTAGTTGTTGTTTGCAGATGTCAGCTCAACTAAGCTGCGGATTACAGTCATGTGTATTTTTCAGGAATAGCTGGGGGTAAATCCCTTGTAAAGTATGCAAAACAAAGGGTGTCTGTGAGTCTCTCTACCAGTACGAACACTACCCATTGACATGTTCCTTGGTCGATAGCCCCTGGAAGAGACTCTACCAAATCTTTAGCTCACTGTCCCTTTCACAGAGAAGATATTTCCCTGCATATCATCAGCCTTTGTCCTGCCCAGGGGCAGTACAGCACCGAAATACTGGGCAATTCTCTTCTGAACAAGAGTACCAACAGCAACTCCATACACATGTTTCAGCATTGTTGGGCATCATCAGTGAGGTGGAGCTGTGCCTCTCGAAGAACAATGAGCAAGGGGTCCACGTCTGGATAGCCCTGGTAATTTAGGGTGAGACCCAAAGTTAATTCATGTAAAACAAAGGGGGGGTCTGGGAGTCTCTCTACCAGCACAAACACAGCCCAATGACCTGTTCTTGGGTGGATATTCCATGGGAGAGACTCTACCAAGTCTTTAGCTCATTGTCCCCTATACATGGGAAATGAAGACTGTAAACTTAATTTACCCAATATAGAAGATCCTATTAAAAATGCATTTTTCAGAAGGTTATTTTCACATACAACCTACGTGGTTTCAGGGCAGGCGAAGTTGACATGTTAATTCTATGACAAGATAGGAGGCTTGCATTATGCTTTACACTCTTTAATTATTGCCATTCATCATTTTCAACAAAATATTTAAAACCGTAACATTTGCTCTTTTTTTCTTTCCTATGTAAAAAATACCAAATATGAGAGGTTTTAAAAGTTCTAAAGTCACTGTTCTTTGTTGCACTACCTCCCCCATGATCCTCCGGGGATTAGTAGTCCTGACCTCTCCTGATCCACCTATCCAAGAGCAGGTCACAGTATAAGAACCCTCCATGATAGTCCTCTGCCTCTTTCTTTTTGCTGCCATTTTGAGATAAGTGCCTGTCTCTTATTTAATGATAAGTTTCGGGGAGTACTTAAATATTAGTAAAAATGATTATTTGTATTACGCTTGTTGTCTTCTAGACATATTTTTGTTAATGAGGAATTAGTGCTTACCTCACTGGAGTTCAGCGCGCGCACGGGTCTGTAAAGTATATATATTTATTAACATGCAAGCTTTATCAGGTGAGTAAACTTCGGATTTTTAATATAACAGGAGCGGGTGCCGGAGCCGCAAGCGAACGCGCCCGCCTTAGGCTGCCAGCCCCGCTCCGTCAGGAGACGCAGAGAGCACGGCGGTCTCTAGGACCCAGGGGATCGGGAGGAGATATGTTTCACGGCATTCCCTGGGTACACCTCAACGCTCGCGCGTAACGTTTTCATTACGTTCGCGAAGCGGAGAGTGACAGTAAGCCTCCACAGCACGGGGATCAGAAAAAAAAATACTGAATTTTAGCGTGCAGAGGGGAGAAAGGGATTATCCTGCTAAAACAAAGGCTGACTCTGAGCCCATAAGGCTTTTACTTCCACTACTGTGTGCAGCCTTCCTACCCCTCAGTGCTGACAAGCTGATGGTTGGCCCTGCTAACAGCAGTGATGGCTGCATACAGAAGCCCTGGCCAAACGCCATCAACTTCTCCTGAATGCAGTGCAGAAGAATGGGAGGAGGACCCCTCCCACCAGCAAGCTGATTTATCTCAGAGCTTTAAGAAAGTGCAAGGGGACTCGCTTACTCAAGCAGTCTCTCTAGGAGTACAGCCTATAACACAGGGGCTCGAAATTTTGGAGGCTATGATGGCAGAAATGCAGAAGCAGGTAACTGCCAAGAAAAGGCAGGCAGAGAGCCCAGAGGAAGGACCGTCAGCCAGACACCCCGCAGATGGGGTTGAATCGAAGGGGCGTAAGGTAGCTTGGAAGAGCAAACACTCTTTGACCTCCCCCGAGCACTAATGAAAGGGAGGATGCTGCTCCCCAAGATGTAAGCGACCCTGTCGCTAGGCTCAAGAAAGCCTTCCTGTACAAACAGAAAGAGAACCAGGACAGACCCCCGACCCCAGGGGTGAACAATTTAGGGGATTATGATGAGGGCTACTCGCCCGATGATGAGGGGGGAAGGAGACGAAGACACCTCAAGACACTTCGAAGAAAATGTCAACCCTCAAGATATGGAGAACACCGTTGACATGTTCGACCCAGAGACTATCAGACACCCAAAGTCTTCTGAATGGGTGCCATCACCCAAGGTGTCAGCGTACATGTCCCAGCACATAAGAAAGCCACTGGATAGAGAGGTGCAATCACGCATGAGGTGAGAGTGCCCTAGGCCAATGTTACCAGGGAAGCTGGCGGAAACTCCGGACCTAAATCCCAAGATGGTCACGTTTGTGACTAAGTCAGAGCGTGATATTATGAAATGAATTGACCGCGCCTGGAGAGGATGCCAGGACGAGCTGTTGGACATGGCAGGTCCACTAGCAAAAATAATGGACCTGGCTGAGAAGGCGAAGGACACCGGAACTCCGGTAGAGCCCCTCGCTCTAGGAAGCTGGGCCCAGAGGGCAGTGTGTCTTCTGGGAAATGCCAATTGCGCACTTTCGTCAGAAAGCAGGAGAAGAGTCTTATTAAAGATTGATGAAAAATTAAGCGATCTAGCCTCTTATGAAGCATGGGAAAATGCCAAATGCCTATTGTTTGGCGAAGCTTTCGCTAAAGGGATAGCCCAGTTTGTGGGCACATACTCTGCAATAGAGAGAGCTCAGAGCTCAATAAAGAAATCTTCCCAGGATGTGTTTTTTCTGGGACCGGACGACACAGGGGCCGAACGTCCGGTCGCTACAACTATCAGCGCAGGTCCCAGGGACAACGAGCCCAATACTGGGAAGGGAAACCTCAGGATACCTTCTTTCCATCCAGATCCAGATTTCTGAGAGGTCGGAGAGGGAGAGGATCTTATCGACAACCCAGTGCCGCCGCCAGTGAGTACAGCAAGCACGAGAGTAGGAGGGAGAACGCTCCAATTTTGGAGCGAGTGGCGAGCGTTGTCGCACAATGCATGGGTGATACAAGCAGTGGCAGGGCTGCGGCTGGAGTTTGTAGGAAACCCCATCCAGAGAGTAGAACCTTCCCCCATATATATGGCAACCGAGGAGTTAGAGTTGTTGCACAACGAGCTCCTCAGTCTAGTAAACAAGGGTGCTATAGAGCGAGATATGCAAGAGGTGTCAGGTTTCCTCAGCAACATGTTTCTGGTCCACAGGGGAGACAAGTCTCGACCAGTCATAAACCTGAAGAGTTTAAATGCATGGCTCGAGTACAATCATTTCAAGATGGAAGGTATTCGCCTTCTGCGCAATCTCCTGCGCAAAGGAGACTAGTTAGCGCGCCTGGATCTCAAGGACGCTTATCTTACAATTCCGGTAGCACAGGAATTTCTGAAGTATCTGCGCTTTCGTTGGAAAGACCAAATTTGGCGTTTCTCTTGTCTCCCATTTGGGTTGGCATCCGCCCCGTGGGCCTTCACCAAAGTGATGAAACGGGTTGCAGAGAGAGAGGGATACGTATTACCATATACCTAGACGATATTCTCGTACTAGCCGCAGACAGAAGTACTCTCATCAAGAATGTACAATGGATCTGCACGCTCTTGTCCTCTCTAGGTTTCTTAGTAAATTGGGACAAGTTCAGAGACTGGAATTTCTGGGCTTCACCATAGACACAGTGAAAGAAACCCTCGAGCTCCCTCATCACAAAGTGAGAGCAATAAAGAAAGAGCTCAGAGTAGTGATAGCGAAGAAAGTTATTTCGCTTCAATGTCTAGCCAGAGTAGTGGGATTGTTAGCTGCCTCGATTCAGGAGATATTTCCAGGCCCACTCCACTACCAAGCTCTTCAACGTCTCAACTGGTGACCTTGGACAACGAAGCGCTCACCGAACTCCACTGGTGGCTTCCGAATATGGAGGAGTGGAATGGCCGAGCCATTTTCGGAGATGCGCCAAAGTTTGTTATAGAATCGGATGCAAGCAGGTCAAGCTGGGGAGCCAGATGCGAGCACGTAGAAACAGGAGGAAAGTGGTCAGAACAAGAGTTGCATCTGCACATAAACTGCCTCGAGTTGTTAGCAGGTTCATTTGCAGTGCGACCCTTCAAGAAGGGCAAGGCGAGGTGTTGTGTTCTGCTCAAGATGGACAATATCTCAGCAGTTCGCTACATAAACAAACTGGGAGGGACAAAGTCCAAGCTACTAGCGGAATTAGCGAAAGATTTCTGGCATTATTGCCTGGAACATCATATTGCAGTCACAGCAGAATATTTGCCAGCGGCTCTCGACGAGGCAGCGCATTGGAACTTGAGGTATCTGATAGATTCAAGCGATTGGAAACTACACCCATGGGTTTTTGAGAAGCTGCAGAAGCGCTGGGGTCCAATACACATAGATCTATTTGCGTCCAGACTGAACGCTCAGACATACTTCAGTTCGAGGATAGACCCGGGTGCAGGGGGCACGGACGCATTCCTACAGTCTTGGCACGGAGCGCTCCATTATGCATTCCTGCCATTTGTCATGATCACGAGAGCGTTAGCGAAGGTTCGCAGAGATCACGCTGAACTCGTGATGGTACTACCGCTCTGGAATTCTCAGCCCTGGTCTCCAGTAGCGATGGAACTTTCTTCAGATTTTCCAAAGATAGTTCCGCATCAGCCGGAACTTCTACTAGGACCGACCGACCAGAGCCATCCCCTGATAGCAACGGGCAAGCTGCAGTTGATGGCCTGCAGGATTTCAGGAGAAAATGGGAATTGCCAGGAATTTCGCGAATCGCTGCAGACTGCATCAAAGACTCCTGGGCGCCTTCCACCCTTAGGAGCTATAGCACTGCATGGAAAGCCTGGGTTCAATGGTGCACAGACCAGTGTCTGGATCCCGTTTCAGCCCCGTTAGTGCAAGTTCTTAACTTTCTGGAAACTAAATTCCAAGAAGGGGGAACTTTTAGAACGATAGGTGTTTACAGATCAGCAATCTCAGCGGGGCTTGATAAAATAGAAGGGATCGCAGTAGGCGAGCACCCAGCGGTCCTGAGGCTTCTCAAAGGAATACAAATTAGAAAGCCCCCAGAACCGAAGTACGTAGTCTTATGGTATGTTAGAGTAGTGTTCGAACTTTTCCTTAGATGGCCAGCGAACAAAGATCTTTCCCGCTCTCAGTTATCAGGTAAACTGGCAATGTTATTGTGCCTTACATCATGTCGCAGAGTGTCAGACGTAAAGGCGTTGGAAATCGATAGAAAGATCTTCTATCCAGAAGGGGTAGCTTTTCACATTCGCATAGCGAAAAGAACGAAGGCTGGATCGCAAGTGATTTCATACCCTTACTTCACAGAAAATGAGAAGCTATGCGTTGCCCAGTGCATCAAGGATTATGAAATCTCCACAGAGCACCTTAGGCCGCGAGGGGTTTCCCAATTGCTTATAGCGCGCAGAAAACCTTACCACGCAGTTGCAGCACCCACTATCGCTAGATGGGTGCGCGAGGTCATGCAATGGGCTGGAAATGATCTGTCAATATTTGGGGCACATTCTACGAGGGGTGCGATGGCTTCTAAAGCATTCACAGCTGGGGTATCTCTTCAGGACATTATGAAATCAGCAGATTGGTCCTCAGAGTCGACCTTTAAAACCTTTTACTTCAAGCCGGTTTCTAACATAACTAATGCAGTGGTGGCAAGTTTTGAACAAGCATAATGCGAGCCTCGGGTCTTGTCATAGAATAAAGATTGCCCACGCTAACAGCTCAGGAAGTCTTCATTCTATTAAAGACAAGGAGGCCAGCATTATATCCCACACAATGAAGCATTTGAAAATCTGAACCTGTATATGTATTTTTGATGCTCAGTTGTTGTTGGCCCGCCCTCATGAAGTATTTTCCATTTCTCGTAGGAGAAGACCAGAAAGCGACTTGACTCCATGCACAGATCAAAGATGTTAAGAAGTTTGTTTGAGGTGGTCCGGAGGACCTAGCAAGTTACAGTTGAACAGTCAGTTACAGTTTCCTCCAGGGTCACGGTTGATCAAATAAAGGACAATTTTGAATTCAGTACACACTTGAGAGGAAAAAGAAAGAGGCAGAGGTCTATCATGGAGGGTTCTTATACTGCAACCTGCTCTCGGATAGGTGGATCAGAAGAGGTCAGGACTACTAAGCCCTGGAGGATCATGGGGGAGGTAGTGCAACAAAGAACAGTGACTTTAGAACTTTTAAAACCTCTCATATTTGGTATTTTGTACATAAGAAAGAAAAAAAGAGCAAATGTTACGGTTTTAAATATTTTGTTGAAAATGCTGAATGGCAGTAATTAAAGAGAGTAAAGCATAATGCTCGCCTCCTTGTCTTTAATAGAATGAAGACTTCCTGAGCTGTTAGCGTGGGCAATCTTTATTCAAACACATTCTAAACAGTGTTTAGGCCACACTAAAAAATGCCATCATGTCAAAAGTCTTGGTAATGTTGTTGGTGATGCTATAGCAAGTTTTAGCCAGTTGTTAATAATATGCTGCCTGTGTTGAAAATGCTGCCCTTATGAATGTCAGCATTTAAAACTAAATGTACAGTGCTAACAGATATCATTATTTAGAGAAATTAAGATGTAGAGCTGGCTCCCATAAATTGCACCATTGACAATAGTGTTTCACCAGTGCAGGGCACTTTTGCAACTATATTTTGACCAGTATGAAAAGTATTTGTTTCATTATTCATTCAGTACAAATTACGTTTTAGAGTTGGTCTGTTGTTGCAAGACCCATTTCCCATTGATCTGTTGGTGCAAAATAGCTTTCCACAATTATAGAATTGCCCAGTGGCAGTTTATCTAATCTGGTCCTGTAGTGTGTGGCAGAAGAACACATGTACGCACATTCTCCAAAGGAAGACACATAGGCACGATTTTGACAGTCTACATGATCACTTTTTTGCTTTGGCGGTTAAACAAATTAGCACAATTGATTTGGATAACAAAACACATCGAATAATTGTGTGTAACGCTAATATGCCCCTGAGGGTGAATGTGCATTTTACAAGTACAACTGTTGTTAGGTTAAGTCATATAATACACAGCTGAGGATCCTGCTAAACTACACAAATTTAGAGCGACAGGCACGGTTACTTTGCATTTAATTAGGTCTTCACTGTTAAGTTAACAATCTAGTTTAAAAAAAGGATACTATTATACGGGCCAGAGGATCAGACCTTGTTAAAATAATATACATCAGACCCAATTCCTTCCCTTTTCTCTCCCAGCTGCTATCCCTGCCGCTCTTCTATGCTGTTGGCTCCCGATAGTACTGAAAGCAATTGGAATCTGCCAAAACAAGCCATACCCACTTTACTCAGAATCCTCTGTGAAGCTGATGGGGGCTTGTTAATTTCTGCCCTGCCTCAGGGGAGGAGGTGGGTTGTTTAGGGGGGGAAGAGCTCAACAACAAAAGAGAATCTTCATTCTGTTCTCTAGAAAGATAACATGTTAACAGCCAATACCTGAATCTGCAGCACTTGCAGCCACCTGGTCTGCTGTAAGGTCCCTGGTATAGTCAATTGGGTCACAGGAATCCTGTGTGTATCATCCTATGCGCTCAGAAACTGCCGTTTTACAATCCCCTTCGAGCCCAAACAAAGCGGACCTGAGGAAGCACAGCATTGTCGTATCTTGAACCAAAGAGCAGACTCCATCAATCTGCTGAATAAAGGGTCCTATGATCATTGCCTGCATCTTCAGAGATGAGGGTTCCTCTGTCCAGGTTTGGATCTGTCCCCTCCCCCTTAGGAAACCATGCCTCCCTCTACCATCTCCACACACATTTTCTTGCTGCTCTATCTTCCTTCCTTTCCCAGTGCCCAGTATGTGTTGGAGGCACTTGAAGCACTTTCACGACTTGCTGTGGTGTCTACAAAGCAGTGGGCAGTCCCCAACGAAGTACTGCCTCTTTAGACCGATGTCAGTGACTGCATGCAGCAGCCAGAGTGCTAGTTGGACTCTTCATCTTGCTTGGCCTGTACTTGCGGCACACCCCTGATCTCAATCAGATCAGATCAGCATCTTGCATTCACTCTTTACTCATGTCCATCTTTGCTTGAGCTCCACTTTCGTCAGCACTGGCTAAGAGGGCAGTCTGAGGAACCTGTTTGTTCTCTTACGGGGTTGCTGATGGCCCCACAGAATGAACCTCTGGCAACAACTGCTGAATGCAACTGACTTGCAACGTGCTACTCCCTAGGTGGTGGCCTTGGCAGCCACAACTTGCCGGCAAATTATGAGTAACCAGTGATTGAGTAACCAGCGATCCTTTTCTCTATCCTACAGCACCCAACAAAGTGAACAACTTCCAGTTTTGAGGAAAGGACTTCACCACTATCATCATGTCCACCTTGTCACCTTCCTTATCTGTAGTAGGATGCCTGCAACCTTACAGACTTGATATTTGTTTTCTTCCTAGGAGGTACGTCCGACCCCTCCCCACCTCTCATTCCCCTACATGCTTGCCCATGAGCCCTGATTCTGGCTGTTATTTTATGTCTTCCTACAAAGACACAGCGGGACACTAGTGTTATGGGCAGGGTGCGTAATGAATGGAAGCTGGTCCAGCAGGGCCAGCTGCAGTTCCACAAGCAGCAAGGTCACACAATCTCTCCCGCTGTGGCAGTGATGAAGTGCCATGAGCATTACACACACTGTTCTCAGGAAACAGGCAGTGCCCCTCCATACTCAACATAGTGCCAAGAGGTGGGCAGGGCCCACCACCTCAGAGTGCAAAGCTGACTTGTATGTACTGTTCTGCCAGGAGGAAAAGGCGGGCCAGGTCTTCCCTGGCAAGTGTGCCACATTTGAAAAGGGAACAGGCATTTGGAAGTGGGTGATGGTGTACACTTGTGTTAATCATTGCCTTTCACAACGGAGGGCAAAAAGTACAGTACAACTAGACGCAGATTCCATAAACATAAATACATGGCCAGGAAGTGTACCAGAAACAGCTGAACAAGATTACGGACACTGGCAAAGGGATGGATACTAAGCAGGAGGTTACACAAAATCTTCCACCTCTTCTTCCATGTGCCCACTTCCTCCTCCATAGGGGATGAATCCAGGGAGATTGAGGTGCTATGTTCCTAAAGAAACCATTCTGAACATCGTAGCACACCTGCCCCCTGCTTCCCCTTCCTACTCCCGGTTCAAGCCCTATTATAAGAGAAGGAAGCCTGAATGATGACATACAGGATGTTATTTTGAGGGATCTACGTGATCACTCCAAATCCTAGAACATCGAAATTGAAATTACCGAAACACCAAATCACGTAAATCAAATCAAATCAAATCAAATGAATAGATGGTAAATGAATGTACAGGAAACGTACTTGGCTTCTCTCTACCCTACTCTCTCTACTCTCTACTCTGCCTGCATGCTGAACCACTGACTTGATCAACTAGACAGGGAAGAAATCCACAGTGACCCTCACCCTCATTGACGTCTTGGCACAAGTCATAAGCCCACAGAGGGTCTGCTCTTTTCAGACCCTGGGGTGAAAGTGACCAATTTAGGTAAGAGAACTTGGTGTGTAATTGGTACTCCGTTGTTAAGCGGTAGGCTCTGCGTTTGCTTAACCGGTGTGAACGCAATGTCTGTCAGCCAGTTAGGTCTCCCTTTTTCTGTGTTCCACCTCATTGTGAGTATTTGATTACACAGGCCCAGAAAATGAGTGTGAAGAGTACTGGTGCCCAACCACTTGAACCAAACCTACCAGCTCGAATTAACCAACATGAGCCACATGAATCAGTTAGCCATTGTGATGTGAGAACTGTGAGCTATTTTGAGCTGAACAGACTGCTTAATGTAAAGGGTCTAGATATTTACAAGGACTACTTATCAGTCTTTGTACTATTTTTGTCATTCACAGGTGTGAATTTTCTACCTCTCGCTGGACTAAAGTCACATCTATTGCCACAGCAGGAAAGAGCTGTCTGTAACCACTCCTTGACAAACCCCATTCTACAATCAAAGTGTTTGGCTGGGTTTACATTTTTCACAGTGAAAATAATTGTTCATCTATAGGATCATTTTGTTGTTTATGTAGCTCTTCAATTGATAAATATTATAACTTTGAGAATTGTTTTTAGGTAAAGTGCGTGCCCCTGATGAATTTCCCTGTACTTGTGTGTGATGAGAATGAGTGAGAAATTAAACATGTTGGGTTGAATGGCAATGAAGTAGTGTGTGATTTATTGGTTAGTTGACAATGTATGCTTTGAGTTTGGTCAAACTTACACCATCTTAGTTTGAATACAGACTGTGATTTACCATTTGTTCCTTTTTATAAACGTTCCTTGTCCTGGTTTAAATATACTTTCTATCCCAGTGTGCCTCTTTTTTCCTATTTTCACTGCAGTTTACTCCATTCTTCGAGAAATTGTAGCAGTTTTTGAAGGTTTATTTAATTAATTGTATATTGTTAATGAATGTGAACTACAATAATAAAATGTATGTTATATAATTCCTTCATTCCTAGTTCACTTTAGTGCTTGGTTTAATTTGTCCAGTACACTAGGGTGCATTGTAACCAGTACTGAGGGTTGTAGCAACCCCTTTTCTCGCCATTAGCAGCGAGTGGAAGATTCTCCACCTGTGATAAGACACTGCTTACCAAATCTTTGTGTGTATGTATTTTATAGGGTTGCCTATGTTGGGGGGCCTTTTTGGTTTAGCAGTATAAATACTTCCCCTTACCTCCTTTGGGTTAAGAAAATTGATGTACTATACCAACATTGGCCAGATGATTACATTAAACCCTTATTTTGAGCATTTCTTACCTTAATTAGTGGCCCTCTGCATTTAAGTCTCCAGAACACGTTATTTACCTATACAGAGGTGGCATATTTCGGAACTAAACAAAGGACATTGAACACGTACCTCAGGGACATTGGAGTACCATTGGAGTTGGCAGTTGTGATTAAATGTCTAAAAAAGCGGGGGAAACCGCTGCAACCCCCAAACTGCATGAAGTAGTCCAACTCCTGTCAGAATGCAACCATACCAAACCACACATGCACGTTCAGGTACGTTTTTTTTTTTTTATTGTGATATAATGGCATGATAACTGTGTATTTTACCAACTCGAAATCGCTGTGTTTCAATATGAAAGGGCAGCAAAATCATTGAACAGTTTCTGACCTGTAAAACACGGAGTAAATGTACATTCAAATAACATAATGGCCCTCATTACGACCCTGGCGGAAAGGGGAAAACGATGGCGGAAATGCAATACCGCCATCGAATAGCGCTCGGTGCGACTATGACCCGTCACCGCAAAGTACGAAGCCATTAGCGACACCGTAGTGAACGCCAACGCTAACTGCACCAAGCACGCGCGCGCGCGCCATGCCAAACCGCAAACACCACCATGGCGCAAGGGTACGCCAATTCCGACCCTAGCGGACATGTACCTAACGCCACCAGGCATGGCGTAATGTACCATTCCGCCATGGCGAGAAGTACGGCATCGCGAATCAACCGTAAACGGCCCCACTGAGTGCCTGTACACCGCTCCCTGCCCACAAAGTACAACTCCCCGTAGGTGCAATGAAGTCACAATGCAACCATTGAAATGTACAAGTCACCCATGCATGGCAACGAACAAAAGAAACACAAGAGGGGACAATGGGAGCTGCAGGGCACAGATGGCACGAATACAGAAGCCATCCCAATGGACATGACCACAGTCCCCCACCAAGAAACGCACGCAAACACAGGCACCTGTGACCAGCAATATTCCGAAAATCACATCATTCCACCAGTCCACCTGGCTGACCGGCATCTGTTACACAAAACCCAATCCCCCGCCCCTGAGCATGACAACATTCAAACAGTCATATTGGCAGCCCCCATCCCTGACCTCACTGGGCTTCGTAGGCAAACGCGCCCAGCACAGTACCACGCAACTAAACCCCGAAGCTGGAACCCAATGCAGATCTCCTCACAATACATCGCCCCCCAAATAGGCATATGCCACATCACTTGCAAAGAAAAACGCTACACGGGCCAAATCAGAATAGAAATTTAATGCACATCAAAGTCACCAAGCCCATACAGCCATCAGGCCATGAACTCCAAAACACTAATCACCATTGTGGGCTGCATCCGCAAGAAATGACCAGCCACTACCTGTGTGTCGCCCTGTTCCCCCATGGTACACAGAGCCACATTCACGTACGAAAAGGCAACATGGAAGCGCACAGAACCGCAGGGCCGACCCAATGGGGAGGCACTAGTCCAGCTGAAAGGCCGAAATGTTGCTCCGAGCCACCAGTACTGCGTAAGGGCATGTGGGCCATTGGCGATCGTCCCATAAGATCGTAATGCTGCTCCACTGATTAACACGAAGCAGCAGGTGTCGGGAGTAAAATCCATCTGCAGGAGTGGCATACAGATGGCAGTGGCAAAAGGGGAGGAGATACCTGTCAACCAAAAGAAAAGAACAAGAACAGAATGGCCATCAGAACTACATTCGAACAACTCACTTCAATGATCACACGAAATCCACAGCCATATGCATGCTAGCCCACTCAATAGGATCATCACCACCCCAAAACCACTTGCGACTCATAACCATCTATATCGAGGTGCAAACACCATCACAAACGAGTGTACCTGTGCATGCGTCTGTCAAAACAGAATCCATCAGATGGGAATGTTAACGTGCATGGACACAAGTGTCTGAGGGCGCGTCGAGACAGGGAGGGCTCAACAAGGCCAGATAGGCGATGGTCCCACTATGGCAGCCCTGCATCACATAGCGTAGGGGAGGCGGATAGATCCCAAGAAGCCCTGTACATGGCAAACTCTCTATCAAATCACCTGCCCATGCATCCATTCATCATTCCCTCATCCCGGTATCAAAACGCCTGAATAATTACTCACATAACATTAGAAACATCCATTGAGTCTGTGCGTTATGCAGCCTGCTAAATCCACAGTGCCCCAGCCCGTAATTCCAGTGTTGTGAAGTAACATGTATTTGGGAACGGACGGCCTCATCGCCCACGTAGCTATTGCGCATCCCAAACTATTCATATCAATCATTGCTCCCTCGCCATGGGCCCTGTCTCAAGGACATTGAACAATAGAACGTTACATTTGCAGTCAGACCTGTGGGCATCTCCTCGCCGCTAGCTGGAAACCGAAAGCGCCGCCCTTCGAATTCCTCATTTGCAACATCACGTCGAAAAGGCATCTGTGGCCGTTTGAAATCACTAATTATTCCATCGAGTGCGGCTGTGTGTGAAAATGGCAACTGCCTTCACCCACAAATGGGACGCCCCGCCCGTCGTTGCAACTCGGTACAGTGATGCATGAGGGCCCACCGTTACTCGAGTACTACGTTCCACTGACCCTTCACAAGTCTGTTCGCGACTGCACAGATAGTATGGGAAACAATGGGACCACAGCAGAATGAACATATCAACCAATCTTACACGGCCATCGGGTACAAATACATGATTGCAATAGCAAGATACCATTCCCCGAATTGCAGCGTTGTGCGCGGGACGTGCTCGGCCAAAGGGGAGAGCAGTTTGCACAGGTGGAATTAATCACCACAGGTGGAGGCCATACAGCCTGGAAACACATAAATTGCACAGCCAGTCTCCTCCCACAACCACACCGAAATTCTACCGGCAGGACTCGCGATGTTGGCCCTGGGGGACCTGATAGCACTGCAAGTGCTCCGACTCCAAGAAGAAGACGAACACCAACTACAACCAGCCGCACGGAGGAGACGCAGGAGGAGGAGGAGGCCAAGGCAGGGCCAGCAAGGCCCACCAGCACAGCCACTACCACCACGCAGGCAGCCCGCAATACCACGCCTCCGAGCACATCCGTTCAACCTCACTGATGAGCAGATCCACACCCTCTACCGTCTGGACCGGGACACCATAGCCGCCATTGTGGACATGACACAGGCTGACCTTGTCAGCATGATAGATAGCCCAACCGCCATCCCACCCCTACTGAAGGTGGTGTCTGTACTCCACTTCCTGGCCACAGGCACCTACCAGCACACAGTCGGACAGTTGCATGGCATATCACAGCCACTGTTCTCACGGACACTATTGCAAGTGCTCGATGCCCTCCTGAAGCACGCAGACGACTACATCTCTCTACCACGCTCGGAGCAGGAAATTACCAACACAAAAGTGGGATTCCATGCACTTGCCGGCATACCGGGTTGCATTGGTGCCATCGACTGCACCCATGTTGAATTGGTCGTCCCACATGCCATGGAGGCCCAGTACCGCAACCGAAAACAATTTCATTCCCTGAATGTACAAATGGTGTGTGACTCCAACAGGATCATTACACATTGTTGTGCCCGATTTCCTGGATCAACCCATGATTCTATGGTCTTGAGGAACTCTACAATACCACGCTACATGGAGCGACACGCAGGGAACAGATCCTGGCTACTCGGTGAGTCTCATTACTTGCATGATGATGTGGGGTATGTGAATTGGCAATGACCTGGCAGGAAGGGGGGGGGGGGTGTGCGTACATATCAATGGCATTCCACATCATACGTTTCTCGTCCACATACAGGTGATGCTGGATATCCACTGAAGAGATGGCTCCTCACACCAGTCCGGAACCCACGGGACCAGCATGAGAAGGACTACAACCATGCCCACTCACGTACCCGTGTAGTCATAGAACAGGCATTCGGCCTACTGAAGGGCCGTTTCCGCTGCCTCAGCAGGTCTGGCGGGGCACTCCTGTACCGCCATGAGAAGGTTGCAAAGATGGTGATGGCATGTGTCATGCTCCACAACATGTGCGTACGTAGAAATGTGCCCATGCCCCCTGACGCAGAACTGCAAGCACCTGATGATGGTCATGATGAGGGTGGGGATGTGGCAGCACCTCATGGAGTCTGCGAGGCACCGGAGGCCCGTGACATTCGTCAGCATCTCATTGATGTATGCTTCTAGCACTCACGCCTGGTGGCTGATACATGGACACGGGACTCGTGGCACTGCGTGTGTCTGGGACATGCACAATATGGACTCTACGCCTATGATGGCCTAGTACACAAAGATCAATGTCCACACATCTCATTGGTTTATCGTGCACTTTTTATGGCATATGTGATGTCATGTTGAACACCCTATCGACCCGCCACCCAAGTGAGCCCAACACACCCCCTCCACCCTCCTACCTCCCCCCCGAACACCAGTGTCCAAAGATGCTCATTGTCAGTGGGCTGTCGCTATTGCAAGCCCCCTCTGCGGGTATCAGGGGCACCCCTGCCTGTGGAGCGCAGGTTCCTTCCAGATCTACGTTGGGGGCTGCCCTGGGCGGAACTTGCAACGGATGATGTGTCTGCCTGCTCACGTCCATGCATGTCCCTAAGGGTTTGCGAGAGCTCAGTGAGCACACGGCGCACTGCGGCAAGTTCGGCACATACGTCTTTGGACGTCGCATGCAGTTCCCCCCTCAGGCTCTCGGTGCTTCTCTCAATTTGTGCCCTTAGCGTCTCTGTACCTCTCTCCATTTCTGCCCTAAGTGTCTCAGTTGATGTTTCTATGTCTGCCTTAGTGCCCCCACATTCATCGCCATGGTCCTTGAGGAGTGTGGCCAGTTGCTGCTGTTGTTCGATCAACTGGTCGAGGGACTGTTGCCTCTGCTGGGCCATGGCCATTTGCGGGGGTGTCACAGAGGGGCTGTTGTCCTCATGTTGCCTTGCCACAGGGCTTGTGGGGGATGGCCAGTCGTCGTCTTGTGGGTGCCCCTGCGTGGTATCCTCATGTTGTACGGGATGGGACAGACAGGGGGATTGGGACAGGTCATGGATGGATCTGACTTCGGCATCCCCGTTTTCTGTGTCGGAGCATGCTGCCATCAATGGGGTGTCACCTATGGTGCTGCTGCCACCTGTGGCATCCACCTGTGGCATCCATTGGGGGGACCTGTGGTGGTGGTGTTGTGGGCATGCTGGCTGCTGGGGTGCCTGTTGATGTTCCCTCCTCTGTGCTGCCACCTGATTTGTGCTGCTGCCGTGTCTTGATGCGTGCAGCTGAGGTGGAGGGTCTCTGGCCGTTGGTCTTGGCCCTCTTTGCAGGTGTGCTGGTAGGGGTGTCCTGTAGCTCGTCGTTTGGATCGGACCCTGTGGTGGAGTAAAGGAGGGCGAGGGTTATTGATGGGTCTGTGGGAATTGGAATGGCATTGTATCACATGCTTTGGGGTGGTACCTGAGGGTGATTTGGGTCGGGGCCTTGGAGGTGCTTTGATTTGTGTGTGGAGTGAGGGTGCAGTTGTTTGGCAGCCTGCAGTTAGGGTGTGCCTGCTGCACGTGTAGTGCGTGTATTAGGGGTTTTTAATTATTTATGTATTTATTGTGGGTTTTAACGTGCGCTATCAGGCCGATGTGTGTGGACGTTCTCCTGGACATGTGTTTCTGTTGCACTATGTGGACGCATGGTACTTCACATGGATGGACTGTGTGGATTTGTCATTGTTTTATCTGGCCCACCTACCTGAATCTTCGGATGTCTGCACTCCTTTCTCCATCCCTCCGACTCCCTCTATGCTCTCCATTCCGATGGTGGAGGCACAGATTTCTTCCCAGGGGGTCAACTTGATGGGTGATTCAGGACCTCCCCCGGTGGCTGTGGCAATGTTGCGGTTGGCAGAGAGTATGCTGCGGACGCGTATCCGCAGGTCGTCCCATCGCTTGCGGCATTGCTGTGGGGTGCGGGGTGCGGTCCCCACCGCACTTACCCGCTGTGCCACCAGAGCCCATATTGCCTTCTTGTTTGCAAGTGCCGTCCTGGTCATTTGCGTGCAGAAGACGACGGCAGCATTCTCCTGGAGGGTCTCTGTTAGCACGGTGAGTTCCTCACGGGAGAAGTGGACCTGCCGCTTGCGGTCGCACGCTTTCTTCGCTACTTTTCCCATTTTTCTTGGTTTCACTAGGGTGGTTGACGGGTTGGGGTGTGTTTCAGGGTAGTGATTTTAGTGGTTGTGTGGTTTTAGTGTTTTTATAGGTGTACGCCGGGATGTTTCCCGTTCCGGGCCCATGTTTTAACTTCCGTTTCCGTATATTTCCGGTCACCGTACTTTCCGGTAGGCGCACACTGCGGTGACCGCTGAGAGGGGTGGCGGTATTGCACCTAGGGCGCCGTACGGCGGCGGTGTGGGCCGTTTTGGGGTCATTTCCGCCATTGCGGACTTTGCACTTCCGCCGTGGCGTGGTGCTCGTGCCCGATGGGTCGGAATGGGCCGCACTTTGCTCCTTCGTGCAATGGCGGAAACGCTATTTACGCTGTGGCGCTCCGGTCAGTCGCTTTCCCCCAGGGTCGTAATGAGGGCCAATGTGATGGTTTGGAGATATACCATTTTGAGGCAAGACCTCCAAACGGAAGTTCCTAATGAAGATGTACGACCTGGAGGATCCAGTTCTGGCCACATTGGTGCAAGATTATACAGGCCTCCTGGATTTGGGTGGATGCAATGTGCTATCTGTCAAGGAAGAATTGCACCTCCAATGCAATCAACCAAAAGGTGGAGGCCACATTGAAAATGTCTTTTGTAAGCTCAAGGCTGGTGTTGCGGTCAACTCCATACATAGCTTGAACAGCAAATTCCCTTCAGAAGGACTTTTAATCCTTTCACCAAGCCCTGAAGGAAGTGGTGGGGTGCACAGAAATAATTGAAATGATCCAGAGACCAGTGTAATGGTTCTCGGATCTAGCATTTGACAGCATTAGGGTGATGACTCTGGCCTCTCGGGCAATGAAGGGAGAACCGTCACAACAAACCAGGCTGATAACGCACTAGTTCTCTGATAAAGACCTGTTCAGAAAACAAGTTGACATGCTCATGAAAAGGGCATATGAGGGGCAGCAGAGAGCCATTACTTTTCAAGCAAATCAGAAACCCTCCACATTCAAGGTTCATTACACCAGGCACAGCTTCAGGTGTCCATTCCAGCAATCATGCAAATCTCGATATCACTCGATATCAACAGAAACCTGCCCAAACAAGTGCCCTAAAACTGTCTCCCTTCACGACGGCGATACTTTCCACTTGCCACCTCTGACTATTCAGCAGAGCTGGATATGTTGGTGCCTGCGTTGGGGGGGCAGGGTGGAGAGTAGCCCATTTTGCAAGAAGTTGGGAAACTGAGGTCAGATGCATGAGCACTTTCAGTGGTCAAGAAGGGTTACAGAATAGAGTTTGGTTCTACACCACCGTCAAGATTTCATGAGACGCCGCAACCCAGACTGCCAGACAAGGGGGAAGCACTCTTGATGGGCATCAGTATGCTACTGCAGAAGTGAGTCATATAGAAAGTTTTGCAGGAAACCAAGAAGAAGGGCTTCTTTTCAATACTGTTTTTTTGTGAAAAAACTGACAGGATAATGCGTCCTCTGTTGGAGCTGAATGACTGCAAAAAATTGATTAGAATTATTTGTTACAAAATGACTCCCCTACAGCTAATTATTCCCACAGTGAGTCGGTATGATTGCCTGTGTGTCAGAGATATGCAGGATGCATACCTGCAGATTCTGATATGGATGGCAGCTCGTCCTGTTCTATAATTTGCCGTACAGGGTCGGAGCTTTCAGTTTTGTGTGCTTCCCTCTGGGTTGAAATCTGCTCCCCAGTTGATCACAAAGACTATTGCCATGGTAGTGGCACACATTCAATCAAAGAGAATACTTTGCCCCCCCATGCCTAGATGACACACGTGCCAAGCCATGCAGAAGCATCAGCAAATATGCAGTCAGTGATCTCTACACTCCATTTCTGGATCCTGCTAAAGTAGGCGGGTCAAGGGTCCTTTTTAATGTCATTCTAGGATCTCCAGTTCCTTGTGGAGTTCATCTGTACTGACAGCACTCTCTCGACCATGCAGAATACAGTTCCTAGAACATCAGTGTTGACTGCAGGTAACTGCACCCTTTGAACTGCCCAGCTGACCTACTAACAGGGTAATTCATAGAATTTTGCAGAAAAGTGTCGCAAGCGGCTGGCGCAGAGTGTCCGCGTGCGATTGTGTGCGCCAGGCACGTGCGCTAAAACCGATTTCTGCGCACAGCGTATTCATGGATTCCATGCTCCCAAACCAGCCGTGGCGCAGAGAATCGCAGCGACCCTGCAGCAGCGCCAGTAACGCCCCCAAGAACGCCCTCGCGCAAGGAAAAGCCATCAACATCGCTAAATCATCGCAAAGGGCTGCGCTAACCCTGGACCAGTTTACAGGGCTGCCAAACAAGGAACGCAAAGCGGGCAACCTTCATATCAGGAGTACGCGGGAAGTTTTACACTCGATTAGCCAGGGTACGTGTATTACAGGGGTACGCGGGAAGTTCAACACGCGATAGTCCAGGGAACGTGTATTACAGGGGTACGCGGGAAGTTCAACACGCGATTGTCCAGGGAACGTGTATTACAGGGGTACGCGGGAAGTCTTACATGCGATTAGCCAGGGCACGTGTAATACAGGGGTACGCGGGAATTATCACACGCGATTAGGCTGGGTGGGTCCTCACAGGTGTTCCCTGTACACCCTCCACGGCACCTGCAGGCAGCCCACAAAACAGGGGACTACCCTGCACACCTGCTCAAGTCCCCCTGCACCCCCAACCCCCAGCCACCAGGGGCACCCACCACCAGGCCCCCACCCATGTCTCCTACCACCCCCACCCCCCAGCAGTGCAGGGGCAGCCTCCACCAGGCCCCCACTCATGTCTCCCACCACCCCCACCCCCCAGCAGTGCAGGGGCATCCTCCACCATGCCCCCACCCATGTCTCCCACCACCCCCACCCCCCAGCAGTGCAGGGGCAGCCTCCACCAGGCCCCCACTCATGTCTCCCACCACCCCCACCCCCCAGCCACCAGGGGCAGCCTCCACCAGGCCCCCACCCATGTCTCCCACCAACCCCAACCCCCAGCATTGTGGGGCACCTGCCAGCAGGCCCCACCCATGTCACCCACCACCCCACCCGCCAGCAGTGCAGGGGCATCCTCCACCAGGCCCCCACCCATGTCTCCCACCACCCCCACCCCCCAGCAGTGCAGGGGCAGCCTCCACCAGGCCCCCACTCATGTCTCCCACCACCCCCACCCCCCAGCCACCAGGGGCAGCCTCCACCAGGCCCCCACTCATGCCCGACTCATGTCAACCACCACCCCCACCCCCCAGCACTGTGGGGCACCTGCCAGCAGGCCCCCACCCATGTCACCCACCACCCCCACCCCCCAGCCACCAGGGGCACCCACCACCAGGCCCCCACCCATGTCTCCTACCACCCCCACCCCCCAGCAGTGCAGGGGCAGCCTCCACCAGGCCCCCACCCATGTCACCCACCACCCCCACCCCCCAGCAGTGCAGGGGCAGCCTCCACCAGGCCCACACTCATGTCCCCTATCACCCCCACCCCCCCCCGCCACCAGGGGCACCCTCCACCAGGCCCCCACTCATGTCTCCCAGCGTGCTAGGTGTATTTCAGGGGTGCGCGGGAAGTTCCACTCGCGAATAGCCTGGGCGCGTGTATTTCAGGGGTGCGTGGGAAGTTCCACACGCGAATAGCCTGGGCGCATGCATTTCAGGGGTGCGCGGGAAGTTTTACACGCGATTTCAGCAGGGTATGTGTATTTCAGGGGTGCGCAGGAATTCTCACACACGATTTGGCTTGGTACGTGTATTACAGGGGTGCGTGGGAAGTTACACACGCGATTAGGCTGGGTGGGTCCTCACAGGTGTTCCCTGTACACCCTCCACGGCCCCTGCAGGCAGCCCACAAAACAGGGGACTACCCTGCACACCTGCTCATGTCCCCCTGCACCTCCACCATCCAGCAGTGCAGGGGCAGCCTCCACCAGGCCCCCACCCATGTCTCCCACCAACCCCACCCCCCAGCAGCGCAGGGGCAGCCTCCACCAGGCCCCCACCCATGTCTCCCACCACCCCCACCCCCCAGCAGTGCAGGGGCATCCTCCACCAGGCCCCCACCCATGTCTCCCACCACCCCCACCCCCCAGCAGTGCAGGGGCAGCCTCCACCAGGCCCCCAATCATGTCTCCCACCACCCCCACCCCCCAGCCACCAGGGGCAGCCTCCACCAGGCCTCCACTCATGCCCGACTCATGTCAACCACCACCCACACCCCCCAGCACTGTGGGGCACCTGCCAGCAGGCCCCCACCCATGTCACCCACCACCCCCACCCCCCAGCCACCAGGGGCACCCACCACCAGGCCCCCACCCATGTCTCCTACCACCCCCACCCCCCAGCAGTGCAGGGGCAGCCTCCACCAGGCCCCCACCCATGTCACCCACCACCCCCACCCCCCAGCAGTGCAGGGGCAGCCTCCACCAGGCCCACACTCATGTCCCCTATCACCCCCACCCCCCCCGCCACCAGGGGCACCCTCCACCAGGCCCCCACTCATGTCTCCCAGCGTGCTAAGTGTATTTCAGGGGTGCGCGGGAAGTTCCACTCGCGAATAGCCTGGGCGCGTGTATTTCAGGGGTGCGCGGGAAGTTCCACACGCGAATAGCCTGGGCGCATGCATTTCAGGGGTGCGCGGGAAGTTTTACACGCGATTTCAGCAGGGTACGTGTATTTCAGGGGTGCGCGGGAATTCTCACACGCGATTTTGCTTGGTACGTGTATTACAGGGGTGCGTGGGAAGTTACACACACGATTAGGCTGGGTGGGTCCTCACAGGTGTTCCCTGTACACCCTTCACGGCCCCTGCAGGCAGCCCACAAAACAGGGGACTACCCTGCACACCTGCTCATGTCCCCCTGCACCCCCACCACCCAGCAGTGCAGGGGCAGCCTCCACCAGGCCCCCACCCATGTCTCCCACCACCCCCACCCCCCAGCAGTGCAGGGGCAGCCTCCACCAGGCCCCCACCCATTTCTCCCACCACCCCCACCCCCCAGCAATGCAGGGGCATCCTCCACCAGGCCCCCACCCATGTCTCCCACCACCCCCACCCCCCAGCAGTGCAGGGGCAGCCTCCACCAGGCCCCCACTCATGTCTCCCACCACCCCCCAGCCACCAGGGGCAGCCTCCACCAGGCCCCCACCCACGTCACCCACCACCCCCACCCCCCAGCAGTGCAGGGGCAGCAGGCAGTCAGGCAGCAGCAGGTGGGAGCGTGCTCAGGGCTCTGGGGGGCAGTAGTTCGGCCTTCCGGGCAGGAGCGTGGTATTCCGTGTGCGTACGCGTGCCCAGCTTGGTACGAAGTGATTTGGCACGTGAAAATCCTGCACGTCAGCGTGAAAACTGAGGAAAGGCCCTCAGCACGTAAGCGCGTCTGTGACGTGACCCGCACAGGTGTTTCCCACACAGCACGTGATGACAGAGCACACGTGGAAAGACTGCACATCAGAGTGTAATCGCGTGTGATTGGTGGAAATGGCCCTACACGCAGAAGTGACAAAGCGTGTGATTGGTGGAAATGGCCCTACACGCAGATGTGACAAAGCGTGTAATTGGTGGAAATGGCCCTAGCGCGTACACGCCGCGTAAGTGACGCTGGACGTGTGGGCCTGTATAAAAGGTACGTGTAGAACACGTTTTCCTTGTACGTGCTTTTCGTGGAGAGCGAGTGGGTGAATTCTGTACTTCTTGTCGTTTCACACGCGATTTACTTCACGGCGTTTCAAGTTCGTATTCCCTGTTACCTCTGACAGCTTTTTCTCTTTTTTCTCTTTTACTGGTTTACCTGGGCCTGTTCCCTCAAACAGTGTTCCCTTCTACTGTTGTCCTGTCTCCTCAGACAGCGTACAAATCTTCTTTTGGCGGGGGTGTTGCCAACCAAACATGCTCCTTTTACACGCTCGTTTACCAGGCAGACGGTGAGTCACGCACGTATCTAACATCTGTGCTTGCCCCGTGTGTAGCCTACCCCTTCAGAGGTCATTCTAGGCTGCGTGTGACACGCATACGTTCATTCTTGTGTTACTGGGTGCCACAGCGTAGTGCAGGTTTTTCTTTCTGCACACGTGGTCTAGGAGGGGTTGCGTGCACGTCATCTCCCTTTTTTGGGCCTCCTGTGCGTTGCGTGACCCGTCATCTTTCCCCAGGGGTTACATTCAGCCTTGCTAGAGCACTAGGGTACAATTACCATCTGGTACCCAACCCCTTTGACCCCCAATTGCCCAGGACAATAGTCTACATCCACTCCCATACGCACATTAACATCAGTGCCATGGCTGGGAGGCGAGGATTCCGTAAGGGTGGCAAAGGTGGAAGAGCCACAAGTGGTGGCCGTGGTGGATCCGGTAGGGGACGTGGTCGTAACTTGCAGGGTGAGCCTGTCCCCCCATGTGTGGAGGACCAGTCACGGGCACCCATAATCCCCCCCCCCCTCCCGTTGAGGCTGATGTGGCTGACACCATCCATGCTCAGCCCTTGTTGGACCAGCCCATTGTGGCACCAGACCTGGCTGACTCCATGGCTGACTTCCAGGTCAGCAGGGCTACGACACGTGCGCTGGTGCACGTTGATGCCATCATGCCACGTGGATCTGGGGCAGCAAGGTCATCTGCTGCACCAAGGAGGCAGGGCGGAGAGGCTGCAGGGGCAGCTGCGGCTCCATCCACCCCAGCCCTCACACACCCAGCCAGGACAGTGTCGGTCCTAGTCCATGCTGCTGACATTCCCCCTGACACCATCACACTAGAGCCAATGCCTGCACCAACTCCCATGCTGAGTGTGCAATCCCACACTCCTGATACAGAGTCCACCAGGGCTCCTGCCCCTAGTGTCCAGAGCAGCGCAGGACACTCAGGATCACCACCACCTTCCAAGCGGAAGAGGAAGAGTGCTCGTCCGGCACAGGCTGATGCCCCAGACACGGCTACACAGTCCGGCCCGTCCAGGAAGCCCAGCTTCACGGATGACGAACTGAATGCACTTGTCGAGTATGTGTCCGGACATGACAACGAGATGGTCATTGTTGCAGGATCCAAGACCACACCTGCACAACGCCAGGCACACTGGCAGACCGTTGCGGACATCGTAAGTGCCCTTGGAATCGTGAGTAAGCTGGCCTCAAGTCATGCCGCAACTCTAGTGACTGGAGGTGGGTCTCCAGTAGTAGACATGTAGTAGACATGGAACTCACTCCACATGAGTCAGTCGCTGGGACCTACGTCACGGAGGAACAGATCCAAGGCGTGGGAGATCTGGCTGATTACGAGGCATTGTCCGGTGAGTGCACATGCATGTGTGTGTCATCCATGTGCATGGTGTGTGTGTGAGGGCTTCTGTTTGTGTGCCAGGTGAGAGTGTGTGCGCCTGAGTCGTATGGGTCAGCCATGTGCTTCATGCAATACTTCCTGCGCAGCTGCATTTGGCCATAGCAGTATCCCTTCTGCCAACAGTAGACATTTAGCCCAACTGCACGCCAGTTGCCCTTGAAGTGTCACCTTGCCACAACATTGTTGCTTATTTTTCACTGTTCATTCAGTCAGATTGTTTGCATTCCCCCACTTTTACTAGCCATGTCGCTGTCCACTAGTCACATGTCTGACATGGCTATGGTGAAGTGGAGTGAGTTTGTTACCTGGATATCATTTGTACACACATGTCCCTGTGCAATTGGACCATTTCAGACTGGCAGCTCCAGGTGAAAAATCTGACCTGTTAGAATTAGAAAAGCAATTACATGCGGGAACTGGACTGAATGAATAGGTGCTGCCCTCTTCTGCATCTTCACTCAATAGCAATGGTACATGCCATCTGTGTGATGGCATGTGTGTTTCACCTGGCAATCACGGGCCAATGTGTGATGCCAATGCCAGGCAGCATGCAGAAAATGTGTTCATTTTCCATCTTGGTGTCATCAGTGTGTGCCATTTGCCTGCACTTCATACGCAGTGAGGGTGCATGCATGGGAGGGTTTTAGTCATGTGGGACATGTGTCAATCAAGTACTGGTTCTCTTGCTTCTCAGCCCTCATTTTGTGCCATGGTGCTAATGCCTGTTTCCATTTCTTTGTTTTCATGTCTTTGCATGTCTTTCTGATACTGCTGGGGTTGTGGAGATGGTGCAGACCCAGGAGGGGTCCGAGGGACGACCAACCACCAGTGAGGGACGTGGTGTGGTGGTGGGGGAGAACCCACAAGTGCTGCAGGTTGTGCTCTCAAGGGGTGTCTCTGGCTGCACCTCCCCCGAGCTGTACTCAGGTGTTGATTCGGATGAGACCTACGTGCCGTCGCAGGTGAGTGTTCCAGGGAGGGATTCTGTTCTGTCTCACCCACCTGCACCAGGGTCAGAACCCTCCATGGGGATGTCAGTGTTGGCAGCTACGCCTTTGGTGGTTACGGATGCAGGGTCACACTCCGCGACATCTGATCCTGTTCCTGGGCCAGCAGATCAGAGGGGGAATGCAGTCCTGCAGCCTCAGGCAGTGCCGGCACAGCAAGGCGCAGTTCGCCTTGCCCCAGACAGGTGTGGTGCCCGCCGACGTGGTGGCCGTACGCCACCTGGCAATACCGCATGGGAGCAATCCATTTATGGTATGGCAACCCAACAGGCTGCATCATCCGAGATGATGGCTCAGGCCATGGATAGGGTGGCCACTTCCATTGTCCCCCCAGAAAGGCTGATGGAGCGACTAGAGCAGGCAACCGACTCCATCTGCCAGTCACACAGGGAGGACATGTTGGGGTCCAACAGGGACAGGCGGGCGGCACTGGCGACTCTGCAGGAGGCCATCTCCATTGAGTCCCAGGGCCACAGGGAAGCCCTGAGGCAGGAGCTCCTTCACCTCAGGACGACTCTTGTTGAGCTTGAGGCTTCAACACACCAAAGGACAGAACAGCAGCTGGAGCGTCTCACCCGTACGCTCTCAGCTGAGATGCAGGCAACGAGGGCGGAGGTCCGGGCATCCCGTGAGTTGTTGCATGGGGACCTCCGCACACTCATCCTCCAGAACCTGACCTACCACATCCGCATGCTTGCAGCCATGGAGGAGCAGACTAGGGCCTTGCGTGGGCTGCCTCCCATAGTGCAACCACCTCCGGATGCAGCTGCACAGGGTGATAATAGCGACAGCAGTGATACTCCCACAACAGGGTAGCCGTGTGGGCCATGAGCCCATGGAGGTGTTTTATTTTCCCAGGATCCACGCAGGTGGGTTCTGGTGTGCATCCTCTCCTCGGACCTCCTGGGTGGCCTTCCCAACCCCCCCAGGCCCATCAATGGCCATTTTTGATGGTTTCTTATTTTTATTTTTATTGTTATTTATTTTATTCCCTATTTTTTTGGGACGATTTGTTGGCTTCCGTGGTTCCTGTGGGCATACGCTGCATTGTGGCTGGGCACATGCAGGCTTGTAATGTATTTGGTTCAGATGCTTGGGTTTGAGTCACACACACCCCTCCTGCTTCCCGTTTCCATGGGCTTGCAAAGGGTGTGCCCAAGTGACAGTGAATTACACAGTGACGTTGGACTCCCATGAGCTGTGTGGGCAGTCTGTAGTCAATACTGTGTATACATTCCTAGTGCATATTGCTGTTGTGTTGTACACTGCATGTTGCATTGATGTGTAACTCATCTTCTGTGTCTACCTCCCAATTGGCAGGTCCCTTCCTCATGTCTACACAAGGACCTCTAGTCTGGAGATGGGGTCCATGTTGGCAGCAGTACACCTACAACTCTACATGGCGCCAACACTGCACAGTTGGTGGTGGTGGGAGTGCAGGCATTTCCAGGTGGTGAGACTACTAATATGTAAAATTTATGATGTCATGTTAATGGTAGTACGTGCTCAAGTATGTTGTTGGTCCGGCATTGCTGTGAGCATTTCAGGTGTTGCAGGTTTCTAATAGGGACACTGTACATAGTGACACTAGTGTAATGTTGTGGGGATTACTTTGTTTACCTGCAAATAGCATGACATGGCACGGTGTGTCGTGTGGCGGTGCTGGGGTTGGGTTGGCTGACATGGCACTGTCCTCTTGTTGCATTTTGCAAGTGGGTATTCTTTTTAGCTGCTTGAATGTGTAACTCCACAAAACTGCATTGGTGGTGTCTGTGTGGGTAGGGATGCACACATTGTGACACTTCCAGGTGAACAATCTCAGGCTGATATGGTATTCACGGTTTATTCTCCAGACATTCAGGATCAGTGTCAGGTTGAGTCATCATTGATTGTCAGATGGAATGTGCCAGGGCAGTGTGCACTCCACAGGGGTGTGATTTCTATGTGAAATAATTAGCCACTAGCTGTGTACGGGCTGCCTCCCCACGTGCCCTTTCCCCTCCCATGCGCAGCGGCTGTGCATGTGGTTGGGGATGTGGGGCCACCACCA
The DNA here is from genome assembly GCF_040938575.1 of Ambystoma mexicanum. Lineage (NCBI taxonomy): Eukaryota > Metazoa > Chordata > Amphibia > Caudata > Ambystomatidae > Ambystoma > Ambystoma mexicanum. The sequence continues at coordinate 865,203,705 of NC_090936.1, forward strand.
TGTCCACGGCCAGGCCCCGGCGTGTTGCAACGTTGTGCAGGACACATGCTGCCACTATGATCCTGCACACTACTGGGGGAGCGTATAACAGCTGCCCGCCAGAACGGTCAAGGGAGCGAAAGCGTGACTTTAGCACCCCGAATGTGCGCTCCACTATGCCCCGGGTTGTAATGTGGGCTGTGTTATATCTTACCTCGGGTGGCGTGGTGGGGTTCCGAATTGGCATCATCATGTGGGGGCTGAGAGGGTAGGCACTGTCCCCTGTGGAGGTGGTGATTGGTATCATTGGTGGGTTTGTGACCTTGCTCAGTATCCAACATGCATGCATGTGCAGTGGCATACATACTCACCAAGCAGCCATGTATCGCCATACCGCCCAGCATCTAGGTCCCGGCATAGGGTGGACATTTGGTAAATGAAGCTGTCGTGGGTGGAGCCGGGATAGTTGGCATATACTGAGGTGATGATTCCCTTGGCATTACATACTACCTGCACGTTGATGCAATGCCAGTGCTTGCGGTTCCTATAGATGTGCTCAGATGCCCTGGGGGGACGTAGAGCCACATGGGTGCAGTCGATGGCACCTAGCACTTTGGGGAATCGTGCCACACCGTAAAAATCCAGGGCGGCAGCATGCCTTTCTGCAGGTGTTCTGGGCAGGTATATGTGCCTGCGGACTGATGGGCGTGCAGTGATGATGTTCAAGACCTGGTGTAGGCAGCGTGACTGGGTGGCCTGTGACACCCCACCCACTATGGCACTATGAAATGATCCAGTGGCTAAGAAGTGCAGTACATTGAGGACCTTCTCCAGGGGGCTGAGTGCTTGGGAGCACAGGGTGGGTGATGTGAGGTCATCCTCCCACTCACTCACCAGGTCCAGTATTATGTGTGGTGGAAACCTGTACCTTCCATACACCTGGTCATCAGGCATCCCGAAAAGGCTGGTTCTGGGTGTGAATATTCTGGCCCTGACTATCCTCCTCCTCCTCCTTTGGTAGCCCACTGCCACTGCTGCTAGGAACGCTATGTTCATCCTGGCGTCTGGCTTGTTATTGTTAAAGTGCGCAAATTCATGCTTTGCGCGTGTTCTAGGCGAGCGTGTGACCCGCGCACCCCTGGAATCCAGTTCCCAGTCCAATAGCATGTGGAAATTCACACGCACAACGGGATACAGGTGCGCTGACGTACTTGCGTGTGTAAGTGCCCGCGCACCCCTGAAATACACGTACATAGGCCAATCGCGTGTACGCGCACTTTTGTCCAATTACACGCGATGACACTCTGACGTGCAGTCTTTACACGTGTGCTCCGTCATCACGTGCTGGGTGGGGAACACCCGTGCGGGTCACGTCACATACGCGCTTACGCGCTGAGGGACTCTGGACCAATAGAATCGCGTATGCGTGCTTACGCGCTTACGCGCTAAGGGCCTTTCCTCGGATTTCACGCTGACATGCCGAATTTTCACGTGCCAAATCACTCCGTATCAAGCTGGCCAAGCGAAAACACACGGAAGACCACGCTCCTGCCCAGAAGGCCGAGTTACTGCCCCCCGTGCCCCGAGCAGCCTCCCACGTGCCATCTGCTGCTGCCTGCCTGCTGCCACCGTGCCCTGCCATTTGGTGCCTGCACATCAGCCATCTGCAGGGGTCCAGTTGCTGTGTCGACCCCTGCTGGAACTGAAGACTCCCAACTGGGATTACATCGCTCCACAGCCCAGCCCCAGGACCCAGTTGCCCACCCACACCTGCCTCTGGGGTTGCCATGTCGGGCACTTCCACATCTGGCACCAGTGGCAACCCCAGGCCAGAGGGGCAGAGGGGCACCAGCTTCACTGCCACCGAAGTTGGTGTCCTGGTGGAGCATGTCCTGGGGCAGTATGATGCCCTCTTTGGATCGTCCCGCGCCAGCAAGGATGGATGGGAGAGTATCTGGGCCGACTGTGTGGTTGCCATCAATGCAGAGGGGGTGGCAACCCGCAACGTCCAGAAGATCAAGACGCGCTGGGAGGACTTGAGGTCCAGGACCCTTGTGAAGGCCCGGCGCCTCGTGGAGGGGGGCCGGGGCCGCATGAGTTCCATCCAGATGAGGGTCCTGGAACGCGTACGCCCAGCGCTCCACGCCCAGATCCTTGAGAGGGAGGCCCGTCTGGAGTTGAGCGGTAAGTGTCCAAGCATTACTGTGTGACACAGGGCATGTTGCTGTGTGCTGGGTCTATGATACTTGCCTGTATGTGTGCCATAGGCCATGTATGCATGTATGTGTGCATGGACATCATGGTAATGCATGTGCAACCAGTGATGTGTGACCCACATGGTTGTTGCATGTGTTCAAATGCCGCATGGGGACCCCTATGCAGATTTTGAACATGAGAGCATGCCAGTCTCTGTACCGGGACATGGGTGGGGGTGAGGGATGGGTGCTGATGCCAGGTACATATGTGGTAGCCATGTCTGTGTGGCTGACCTGCGTGTCTGTGACTTGTGCATGCCATGGATGCATGACACATGTGTGTGACAATGCACAGATTCAGTGAAGCAGCCAAATTGCCCTTGTATCCGCTGTGTTTGTTGTGTTTGGGGCCAGATGGATGTGACTGAGGTGAAGTGTGTGCATGTGAAAGGCATGAGCCATGATGCATGTGAGTTCCATATCATTGAATGTTTCAAGAGTCCATTGGACATGCATGGAAATGTCCATGGCATGCAGCATGCCTGTTACTGTGTGTGTTTTGCCTGGACTGACGCATGTGTTGTGGAGGGACATGATGGAAGTGTACTTTGACAGTGGTGGTCATCTGCTATTGCTTCCTGTCTAGGGGACCATTGTACAGTACCCTGATGCTTGTGTTCTTTGTCTCCCTCTACGCAGCGGCTAGTGAAGAAGAGGGCGGAGACGGCGCTGTGGAGCAGGGTGGCGGGGATGCCCCCACGGCTGCAGCGGAAGGGGTGGGTGAGCCCCCACAGGGGCCTGCTACGGTGGGAGACGGTGAGGAGCCATCCAGGTTGGTGGTTTGCACAGAGGAGGAGGAGGCCGCCACTGGGGCACACATGGATCCTGGTGGGGGCATCCCTGCTGGTGCAAGTGGTGCAGTCCAGGGCCAGGGGCAGGAGGCAGCACAGGTCACCGTGGAGGGGCCTGTGCATGTCGCTGTCCCTGACCCTGTGAGTGCACCACCATGCACCAGCAGGGATGCCCCGTCCCAGGCCCGTCCGCAGGTAGAGGGGATGTACATGTCACCTGACTCCCCTCCACCTGCGGACGTGGGAACCCCTGGCCGTGTGGAGAAGGTCCTGATTGGGGTCGCGATGCGCACGGCTGTGATTCGTGATGCCGTGCGTGCTTCCCGGGAGGAGCATGCACGTCATCACGAAGTGCACCGTGCCGACGTGGCCCAATTGGGATCAGCCATGTTCGGGGGTTTCCTGCATGTGTTGGCCAATGTGGCGGCCCTCTCCTCCTCTGTGCAGGCTATACACCAGTCGTTCTCCTTGCCGTCTTCCAGCCCAGATGCCACCAGGGCCCCCTGTGGACCTGCCCCGACCAATGCAGCCAGCTCGGTGGGGATCCCATCCCTGCCACAGTTGGGAGTCGGAGGTCCAGCAGGGGTGGACAACACAGCAACTGGACCCCAGCAGATGGAAGATGTGACAGCATCATCAGGCAGGGCACGTGCACGACGGCGTCAGTGGTTTCCATCAGCCTGGATGCCGTCGTGCTGGCAGAGGCAGTGGCGTCGGAGGCAGCAGCGGGCTCGACGTGGGAGGCATCATGGCTCGGGGCCATCAAGATCAGAGGGGCAGGCATCGGCCGGAGGGCAGGGCAACCCTGGGATGGTGGTGTCTTCCATGTGGGAGCAGTTGGTCCAGCGGATAGGTGCGGAGCGGCAGCGGGCGGAAGAGGAGCGGCTCGCCATGGTCAGGGCGGAGTTCTCCATGCGTCGGGCGTTGAGGCGGGCTGAGTGCCTCGAGAAAGCTCGCAGGGAGTTTGAGCTGAACATGGGGTTATCCCTGCGAGACCTCGGGGCCAGGACAGAGTCCCGCCTCCAGGACATCGACATGGAGTTCGATGATGCCCTGGCCAGCAACATCAACAAGTGAGCCGCAGGACTTGCCCGCTGCCTTTGTATATAGTTATATAGTTAGTTAGTGTTAGGTTTCCTTTATTTGTTTTTATTATTTTGGACCGCTCGGACAATGGCCACTTTTTTGTATATATTTTTTTCATTAGGTAGTAGTAGGTTTCCTTTATGGTGTTGGGCTCATGGACCCTGGTACATTCCTGTATTTAGTTTGTTTTTTGAAGGAACATTTTCTTTTTTTCATTATTGTGTTCACCATGTGGAAATGGTTTTTCATTCTTTTCCTTCTACTTGATATTGCTTTGGTCAACATTTGTTTTTGTATTCCTTTTTCTTTTTTTGATTTTTACTTTTGTTCTCCGACATGGACCATTTATTTTGTTATCCACATAGTTGTATGTTTGATTTGTTTACTTATTTTTAATCTTTAATACATTTTTTATTTTTACTTCCACTTGTGTTATTTTGTCTTTGGTTTCATACATGTCATGATATGGGTTTTGACATTCACTTGCAGCCATTGTGTATGTGTGTGTGACGGACATGTGTTCATTTACATACTTGCCATTGGGGTTGTGTCATGTAATTGCATTCACTATGTGGGTGGATGCAATCCTTGCCTGGGTGTTTGTGCTGGGTATGCTGCCCATTACTGCCATGATTGTGTATCGTCAGGACCTGGGGGCAGGGGGACATGGGTGGGGGCCTGGTGGAGGCTGCCCCTGGTTGATGGGGGTGGGGGTGATAGGGGACATGGGTGGGGGCCTGGTGGAGGCTGCCCCTGGTTGCTGGGGGTGGGGGTGATAGGGGACATGAGTGGGGGCCTGGTGGGGGCTGCCCCTGCACTGCTGGGGGGTGGGGTGGTGGGTAACATGGGTGGGGGCCTGGTGGAGGGTGCCCCTGGATGCTGGGGGGTGGGGGTGGTTGGTGACATGGGTGGGGGCCTGGTGGAGGCTGCCCCTGGTGGCTGGGGGGTGGGGGTGGTGGGTGACATGGGTGGGGGCCTGCTGGCAGGTGCCCCACAGTGCTGGGGGTGGGGGTGGTGGGTGACATGAGTGGGGGCCTGGTGGAGGCTGCCCCTGGTGACTGGGGGGGTGGGGGTGGTGGGAGACATGAGTGGGGGCCTGGTGGAGGGTGCCCCTGGATGGAGGGGGGTGGGGGTGGTGGGAGACATGAGTGGGGGCCTGGTGGAGGGTGCCCCTGGTGACTGGGGGGGTGGGGGTGGTGGGTGACATGGGTGGGGGCCTGCTGGCAGGTGCCCCACAGTGCTGGGGGTGGGGGTGGTGGGTGACATGAGTGGGGGCCTGGTGGAGGCTGCCCCTGCACTGCTGGGGGGTGAGGGTGGTGGGTGACATGGGTGGGGGCCTGGTGGAGGCTGGCCCTGGTTGCTGGGGGGTGGGGGTGCAAGGGGACATGAGTGGGGGCCTGGTTGAGGCTGCCCCTGGATGCTGGGGGGTGGGGGTGGTGGGTGACATGGGTGGGGGCCTGGTGGAGGGTGCCCCTGGTGACTGGGGGGGTGGGGGTGGTGGGTGACATGAGTGGGGGCCTGGTGGAGGCTGACCCTGGTGACTGGGGGGGTGGGGGTGGTGGGAGACATGAGTGGGGGCCTGGTGGAGGGTGCCCCTGGTGACTGGGGGGGTGGGGGTGGTGGGTGACATGGGTGGGGGCCTGCTGGCAGGTGCCCCACAGTGCTGGGGGGTGGGGGTGGTGGGTGACATGAGTGGGGGCCTGGTGGAGGCTGCCCCTGCACTGCTGGGGGGTGAGGGTGGTGGGTGACATGGGTGGGGGCCTGGTGGAGGCTGGCCCTGGTTGCTGGGGGGTGGGGGTGCAAGGGGACATGAGTGGGGGCCTGGTGGAGGCTGCCCCTGGATGCTGGGGGGTGGGGGTGGTGGGTGACATGGGTGGGGGCCTGGTGGAGGGTGCCCCTGGTGACTGGGGGGGTGGGGGTGATAGGGGACATGATTGGGGGCCTGGTGGGGGCTGCCCCTGCACTGCTGGGGGGTGGGGGTGGTGGGAGACATGGGTGGGGGCCTGGTGGAGGCTGCCCCTGCACTGCTGGGGGGTGGGGGTGGTGGGAGACATGAGTGGGGGGCTGGTGGAGGCTGCCCCTGGTGACTGGGGGGGTGGGGGTGGTGGGAGACATGAGTGGGGGCCTGGTGGAGGGTGCCCCTGGTGGCGGGGGGTGGGGGTGATAGGGGACATGAGTGGGGGCCTGATGGGGGCTGCCCCTGGATGCTGGGGGGTGGGGGTGGTGGGTGACATGGGTGGGGGCCTGGTGGAGGGTGCCCCTGGTGGCTGGGGGGTGGGGGTGGTGGGTGACATGGGTGGAGGCTGCCCCTGGTGACTAGGGGGGTGGGGGTGGTGGGAGACATGAGTGGGGGCCTGGTGGAGGGTGCCCCTGGATGGTGGGGGGTGGGGGTGGTGGGTGACATGGGTGGGGGCCTGGTGGAGGCTGGCCCTGGTGGCTGGGGGGTGGGGGTGGTGGGTGACATGGGTGGGGGCCTGCTGGCAGGTGCCCCACAGTGCTGGGGGGTGGGGTTGGTGGGTGACATGAGTGGGGGCCTGGTGGAGGCTGCCCCTGCACTGCTGGGGCGTGAGGGTGGTGGGTGACATGGGTGGGGGCCTGGTGGAGGCTGGCCCTGGTTGCTGGGGGGTGGGGGTGCAAGGGGACATGAGTGGGGGCCTGGTGGAGGCTGCCCCTGGATGCTGGGGGGTGGGGGTGGTGGGTGACATGGGTGGGGGCCTGGTGGAGGGTGCCCCTGGTGACTGGGGGGTGGGGGTGATAGGGGACATGAGTGGGGGCCTGGTGAAGGGTGTCCCTGGTGGCGGGGGGTGGGGGTGATAGGGGACATGAGTGGGGGCCTGGTGGGGGCTGCCCCTGGATGCTGGGGGGTGGGGGTGGTGGGTGACATGGGTGGGGGCCTGGTGGAGGGTGCCCCTGGTGGCTGGGGGGTGGGGGTGGTGGGTGACATGGGTGGGGGCCTGCTGGCAGGTGCCGCACAGTGCTGGGGGGTGGGGCTGGTGGGAGACATGGGTGGGGGCCTGGTGGAGGCTGCCCGTGGTGGCTGGGGGGTGGGGCTGGTGGGTGACATGGGTGGGGGCCTGCTGGCAGGTGCCCCACAGTGCTGGGGGGTGGGGGTGGTGGGTGACATGAGTGGGGGCCTGGTGGAGGCTGGCCCTGGTTGCTGGGGGGTGGGGGTGCAAGGAGACATGAGTGGGGGCCTGGTGGAGGCTGCCCCTGGATGCTGAGGGGTGGGGGTGGGGGGTGACATGGGTGGGGGCCTGGTGGAGGGTGCCCCTGGTGACTGGGGGGGTGGGGGTGGTGGGAGACATGAGTGGGGGCCTGGTGGAGGGTGCCCCTGGATGGTGGGGGGTGGGGGTGGTGGGAGACATGAGTGGGGGCCTGGTGGAGGGTGCCCCTGGTAACTGGGGGGGTGGGGGTGGTGGGAGACATGAGTGGGGGCCTGGTGGAGGGTGCCCTGGTGGCGGAGGGTGGGGGAGATAGGGGACATGAGTGGGGGCCTGGTGGGGGCTGCCCCTGGATGCTGGGGGGTGAGGGTGATAGGGGACATGGGTGGGGGCCTGGTGGAGGCTGGCCCTGGTTGCTGGGGGTGGGGGTGATAGGGGACATGAGTGGGGGCCTGGTGGGGGCTGCCCCTGCACTGCTGGGGGGTGGGGGTCGTGGATGACATGGGTGGGGGCCTGGTGGAGGGTGCCCCTGGATGCTGGGGGGTGGGGGTGGTGGGTGACATGGGTGGGGGCCTGGTGGAGGGTGCCCCTGGTGGCTGGGGGTGGGGGTGGTGGGTGACATGGGTGGGGGCCTGCTGGCAGGTGCCCCACAGTGCTGGGGGGTGGGGGTGGTGTGTGACATGAGTGGGGGCCTGGTGGAGGCTGCCCCTGGTGACCGGGGGCGGGTGGAGCTGGTGGCAGACATGAGTGGGGGCCTGGTGGAGGGTGCCCCTGGATGGTGGGGGTGGGGTTGGTGGGAGACATGAGTGGGGGCCTGGTGGAGGGTGCCCCTGGATTACTGGGGGGGTGGGGGTGGTGGGTGACATGGGTGGGGGCCTGCTGGCAGCTGCCCTACAGTGCTGGGGGGTGGGGGTGGTGGGTGACATGAGTGGGGGCCTGGTGGAGGCGGCCCCTGCACTGCTGGGGGGTGAGGGTGGTGGGTGACATGGGTGGGGGCCTGGTGGAGGCTGGCCCTGGTTGCTGGGGGGTGGGGGTGCAAGGGGACATGAGTGGGGGCCTGGTGGAGGCTGCCCCTGGATGCTGGGGGTGGGGGTGGTGGGTGACATGGGTGGGGGCCTGGTGGAGGGTGCCCCTGGTGACTGGGGGGGTGGGGGTGATAGGGGACATGATTGGGGGCCTGGTGGGGGCTGCCCCTGCACTGCTGGGGGGGGGGGTGGTGGGAGACATGGGTGGGGGCCTGGTGGAGGCTGCCCCTGCACTGCTGGGGGGTTGGGGTGGTGGGAGACATGAGTGGGGGCCTGGTGGAGGCTGCCCCTGGTGACTGGGGGGGTGGGGGTGGTGGGAGACATGAGTGGGGGCCTGGTGGAGGCTGCCCCTGGTGACTGGGGGGGTGGGGGTGGTGGGAGACATGAGTGGGGGCCTGGTGGAGGGTGCCCCTGGATGGTGGGGGGTGGGGGTGGTGGGAGACATGAGTGGGGGCCTGGTGGAGGGTGCCCCTGGTGACTGGGGGGGTGGGGGTGGTGGGAGACATGAGTGGGGGCCTGGTGGAGGGTGCCCCTGGTGACTGGGGGGGTGGGGGTGGTGGGTGACATGGGTGGGGGCCTGCTGGCAGGTGCCCCACAGTGCTGGGGGGTGGGGGTGGTGGGTGACATGAGTGGGGGCCTGGTGGAGGCTGCCCCTGCACTGCTGGGGGGTGAGGGTGGTGGGTGACATCGGTGGGGGCCTGGTGGAGGCTGGCCCTGGTTGCTGGGGGGTGGGGGTGCAAGGGGACATGAGTCGGGGCCTGGTGGAGGCTGCCCCTGGATGCTGGGGGGTGGGGGTGGTGGGAGACATGAGTGGGGGCCTGGTGGAGGGTGCCCCTGGTGGCGGGGGGGTGGGGGTGATAGGGGACATGAGTGGGTGCCTGGTGGAGGCTGCCCCTGCACTGCTGGGGTGTGGGGGTGGTGGGAGACATGAGTGGGGGCCTGGTGGAGGGTGCCCCTGGTGACTGGGGGGTGGGGGTGGTGGGAGACATGAGTGGGGGCCTGGTGGAGGGTGCCCCTGGTGACTGGGGGGGTGGGGGTGATAGGGGACATGAGTGGGGGCCTGGTGGAGGGTGCCCCTGCACTGCTGGGGGGTGGGGGTGGTGGGAGACATGAGTGGGGGCCTGGTGGAGGGTGCCCCTGGTGGCGGGGGGGTGGGGGTGATAGGGGACATGAGTGGGTGCCTGGTGGAGGCTGCCCCTGCACTGCTGGGGGGTGGGGGTGGTGGGAGACATGAGTGGGGGCCTGGTGGAGGGTGCCCCTGGTGACTGGGGGGGTGGGGGTGGTGGGAGACATGAGTGGGGTCCTGGTGGAGGGTGCCCCTGGTGACCGGGGGGTGGGGGTGATAGGGGACATGAGTGGGGGGCTGGTGGGGGCTGCCCCTGCACTGCTGGGGGGTGGGGGTGGTGGGAGACATGGGTGGGGGCCTGGTGGAGGCTGCCCCTGCACTGCTGGGGGGTGGGGGTGGTGGGAGACATGAGTGGGGGCCTGGTGGAGGCTGCCCCTGGTGACTGGGGGGGTGGGGGTGGTGGGAGACATGAGTGGGGGCCTGGTGGAGGGTAGTCCCCTGTTTTGTGGGCTGCCTGCAGGGGCCGTGGAGGGTGTACAGGGAACACCTGTGAGGACCCACCCTGCCTAATCGCGTGTGTAACTTCCCACGCACCCCTGTAATACACGTACCAAGCCAAATCGCGTGTGATAATTCCCGGGCACCCCTGAAATACACGCGCCCATGCTATTCGCGTGTGGAAATTCCTGCGCACCCCTGAAATACACGTACCCTGCTGTAATCGCGTGTGGGACTTCCTGCACACCCCTGAAATACACGCGCCCAGGCTATTCGCGTGTGGAAATTCCTGCGCACCCCTGAAATACACGTACCCTGCTGTAATCGCGTGTGGGACTTCCCGCGCACCCCTGAAATACACGTGCCCAGGCTATTCGCGTGTGGAACTTCCCGCGCACCCCTGAAATACACGCGCCCAGGCTATTCGCGTGTGGAACTTCCCGCGCACCCCTGAAATACACGCGCCCAGGCTATTCGCGTGTGGAACTTCCCGCGCACCCCTGAAATACACGCGCCCAGGCTATTCGCGTGTGGAACTTCCCGCGCACCCTGAAATACGCGCACCCTGAAATACACGTACCCTGCTGTAATCGCGTGTGGGACTTCCCGCGCACCCCTGAAATACACGTACCCTGATGGAATCGCGTGTGGAACTTCCCGCGCACCCCTGAAATACACCTACCCTGATGGATTCGCGTGTGGAACTTCCCGCGCACCCCTGAAATCCACGTACCCGGCCAAATCGCGTGTGAGACTTCCCACGCACCCCGGTATACACGCACACGTATTTTTTGTCAGCGTGTCCGTGTTTGTGGGTACCCCTTTGCACGTCATTTGTCCAGGAGGGCCACAGTATAGGACATTCATCATGGCAGTATATGGGTGCTATTTGTTGGCGCACCTTTTGGCGCACATTTCTTACAGCCGCAGAGACGCTACCGCCTGCTTTCTTGTGGCGGTCGTGTTTGTGCCTGTGCGCTGGTTTGAGCGTGCGCTTTTCTGCCCTATTCTATTCCATGAATACGTGTTGTAGGCGAGCGTGTGGGCGTTCCGCGCACTTGTGCCCTGTACTTCCCCCGTGACGCCCACGTTTTTGCAAGTTGTTCCCCATTCCGAGTGTTACACCCGTGTTCCGCCTACTTTTATTGCGTGCGCCGCGCTATGTGCGAATTTCGCTGTGGCCTGTGCGATTTTCGCTGTGACCTGGCGCACGCTGTTAGATGGCCTGTGCGCCAACGTGCGCGGCACACTTTTTATCGCACATCCGCTGGTTTTCTCGCGCACGGACTTCCATGAAACGATGTGCACTGCTTTTCGTGCGATTTTCGCACTTGCACTGCGATTTTTGCTATTCCACTGCGATTCGCACGTTTTTGCCCACTTGCGCCGCGCTAATTATTCCATGAATCGGCCTGTTTATTGGCTGAAGAGTACTGAAGTGACACGACAGCGATGCGTGCAAAGTATGTTTGCCGTCTCACCGCAAGCCAACACAAGAGATGAAGAGCTGTATTGGTTGCGGTATGACATCTGGAGCGGGCCCTGACTCATCAGCTCTACTTCTGAAAGTAAGTGACACAGCTCCTCAGAATGTTTAGAATATGAGAACCTATTACTTGAGAAACCCCAAAGTTAAACAACTGAAAAGGAACTGGCAAACTCCAAAGAAACTAGTGTTGTTGGTAAAATCACTAAGTATTTTTGTGATACTACAGTTCCAAAACTTTCGAACTCACATTAAAAGATCATATCCCCTCCTCCATTGCATGCCTGGGTCCTTAAATAACTGAATAGTTAATTGAAGCATCAGAGGTGGAAAACAACATCAATAACAGCCACATTAAACCAGGAGTAACAAACAGTAATGTGGCATCGACTGCTTTGGCACTTGATGGAGGAGTGATCACTGATCAAGGTTTGTTATCCTACCCTGATGTCAGGGGTGCTCACCCAGCAGATAAAGGGCACTTTCTGGCCATTCCATGTTATGTAAATAATTGGGTGAACACTGAAGAAATCCTGGTCCACCACTCAAGGTGAAAATTCTCTCCCCCCCGGATTTACCTTTACTCAATTCTACCCTGGTGTATTAGAATTCACGTATATTAGGGAAAATATTCTGGAAGTCTCTAAGCAAACAAACAGATTGTGCCTGTGTGTCCCCATGAGTGAACTTGAAGCCCCTGGCCCTCCGCCGACTACACGCACCAAAGATGCCTTCTGGTGTTCAGACATCCAGACAGCATTACTAGGTAAAATCGATACCTTAAATGCAAAAATGATCTCTCTCAACAAGCCCTATTCAACACGCACCCCATAGGTACCAATATCAGCTGCTCCCCCCTCACCACATCCTCCACACAGTTTTGTTTCAGAGATCTCTCCGCAAGTTAAGTCCTTAAATTGATTAAAAGCTTAAAAACCTCCAAATGCAAAGGCGACATCTGCCCTGCTACTCTCATCAAAGATTGTGCAGACATTCTAGCCCCAGTCATCACCGCCTTCATAAATGCATCCTTCGCTAAGAATATCACACCAGTCAGCCTCAAAGAGGCATGAGTCCTCCCTCTCCTAAAAAAATCCATCCTTGACCCTGCAATTCCATCAAATTATAGGCCAATCACCACACTTCATACTAAAAATTCTTAGACCGCGCAGCTTCTCTGCAGGTTCAGCACTTCCTGGAAGACAACCAAATTCTAGGGATGCACCAAATCTGGTTTCCGCCCAGGCCATGGGACCGAATCTGCCCTTCTCAATTTAAAGAATCGACTTGACGAGATTCGAGACAAAGGACACTCTGCTCTCTCCTCCTAGACTAATCCGTGGCATTCTACCTGGTCAACCTTCAAATCTTGTGTCACCACTTCACCACCCACTCCAACTTCTCCCCACCTGCTACTGCTTGGATTGCATCCTTTTTGGAAGGGAGGGTCATGAGGGTCTTCTCAAACATTGCACACACCTTGCTGTCTCCAATCACCTGCGGCGTACCACAGGGCTCCTGCATCGCACCAACTCTCTACAATATGGGGGCCCTATGGTGGCTCGAATGGGAATGGGGATGGTCCAGGTCCAGGTTCCCTAAATGGGGAAATACCGGGCCCTCCTTGGTCCGAATGGCCCAGTAATTCTCCATTCAGGTAACCTGGACCCGTACCCGAGTTTGGAGGCAGCCAAGGGCATGGCTACCTTCAAACTCGTAATGATGCGCATAATGTTTAATTAGATAGTGTTTTACAAATTGCCTGAAAATCACAAGCAAACAGATGAAAGTGGAATTATGTAGAGGGAGGACTTGGAGCTCCGGTAATACTATTACCTACTGGGGCTCAATCCCAATTTCTGAGTCTGAAAAGCCATAAGGAACGACACATCTGGTTGGGGTGGTCCCATTGTCAAGTTGGTAATGGTGACAAGAAGTAGAGGCCACGAGGGATTCTATGTTGGGTCGAGTAAGTATTCCTATCAAGACCTGGGTGAGAAAAGGAAAAGGGTAGAGGGGACTTAATGAATGCATGGTATTGAAAAAATTGTATTGAAAAAATTGTAATTTATAATTGCTGTGCAAAAAAATGCAATTACTAATCGTGGCCACAAGAAACTATGTATATTAGTAGAATGTTCCTTGTATTACCTGTATTTCGTCACAGTCTCCATGCTGTTATGTTTCTGCTTGGTTGTGGCTGATGCCCCTTAGTTTAGTCCGTGTGTAGATCACTCCATCCTACAGGGGAACGATTACCAAGTATTAATGGTTGTTTCAATCTTAGGCAGTTGTTCCAAAATAATACGCATATGTAGCTTTGTCCAATTGTCTTTTTTGTGTCTAGTAAAGTAATTTAGGTGGGTATGTGTCCATGTGGTGCTGACTGCTCTGATGCCCAAAAGAAAACATTAAGGACCGTACTGTTAGGCTATGGGTGGCATTCCCACTGAGTATTTCCCACTAAGAGGTTGCTGTGATGAGCTGTAATTAAAAGGATAGTAGTATGTTTGGCTTGCACTAAAGGATTACTCTTCAACGCGCCTTATAGACTCAGAGTCCCTTACCTTTTGTAGCCAGAGTGTCTGACATTTGCAGTAGTCGGCATTCTGGCGGGTAATCGAAATGGTAACGTGCACGATGGCGAGGTCTGTAAATATCTTGTTGTCATGGTAGCTACGTATGGCATAACTCAGGCATGCTCTTTGGGCATGTTTGTCCTCTGTTATTTTTGTTGTAACTATGGGAACTGCTCTGATTGTGTGTGGCATGCCTCGCACATGTGTATTGGGCATGTTTGTGCTCTGTTACTGTGTTGTGACTATAGCAACTGCTCTGCTTGTGTGCAAGTATACTACGGATACTGGGGCACAAACGAAAGGCTACGATCCGAAAGCAATACACAGGCATGTATATGTTTGAAGTAATGTCAAGGTCTCTTGCGTGCGAGATAAGCTGCAATGCTACTGCAGCAAGGTGGTATCACCCGGTGTACCATATATCTGCTTACTCACAGTCAGTGTTAGTGCCTGCAGGTGCTGTTGCTGTGGCAGCACGGGGGCGCTAGCTCTAATACTGATTTGCTGCCATGATCATAGTAGACACTTTTATGCCATTCCGGTGTAGTATAGGGGATCAGTACACTGATGTTCTGGTCATAGATGGACTTTGCATAGACTAATTGTGTCTCTGAACGGTGATCACAGTACTAGATTAGGTGGATCAGTGATTGGTCATCACACAGCAAGTTAGACAGGGACAGGTTGAAACAATTCATTGAGTCTGTAAAGATACGTGTCTAGCCTGTAAATCCCCCTTGATTCTTTTACCAGAAGGCTTTGATGAATGTCTGGTCCTTCTTTTATTTTCTCTACCACCCACCAAAGGATGTCATTTGATGTGTGGTTGGCTTCCAATAAATGGGTAACAAGTGGAGCTGTGAGGTTCTTGCATCTCATTTTTGATCGATGTTCCGATATTATTGTATTTATCATCCGTTTTGTTTGACCAATGTATTGCAGACCACACAGGCATTGTATACAATAGATAACATTGCTACTTTTGCAATTTGATAAGTCTTGCAGGAGCCATTGTTTATTGCCAATAGAAAATTATTTGAATTTTTGGGTAAATTGGTATGCAACAGTTGCCACAGGGGAAGTGATCTTGTAGAGGACGTAAGTTCCCAGTGCCTCCACTGGTTGTATCCGGGTTGGTAAAGAGAATGCACAAGTTGTTCCTTTATATTCCTGGCCCGTTTATATGTGAACCTGGGAAATGATTCCTCAGGTAAATTTAATTGTGCTAAATTCCAATACTTCTGTATGATTTTCTTGATTTGGGAGGTGTTCGTCTCATGGGTCAAGATACATGTCATGTGATTTTCTGTGTTCGCTCGGTTTTCGGGGTCTGGATTAAGTAGGAGGTCATGGTGGGCGTATTTAGCTTGTTTGCTGGCTTGCGCTGGTTGTTTTTTAGTGTATCCTCGTGTTCTCAGTCGCAAAGAGAAAGGGATCTGCGTGTTTTCTGAAATCAGCCATCGAGGTACAGTTTCTGCGTACGCACAAGAATTGGCCCTAAGGGAGATTGTCTTTAGTATGAGTAGGGTGGTTGCTGGCATAATGCAACAGGGTGTTCCGGTCTGTGATTCACCGATGTAGGTCAATCTCTAATTTGCCTTGTTTGTGTCCTAGGACGAGATCCAGAAATTTGATTTCTGAGTTTCCCTGCTCTAAAGTGAATTGAATATTTTCATTAGAACAGTGGGCTGTGAGAGTGTCATGCATTTTAGAAATGTTAATGGAAGAGTAGTGAGAAAACATCATTAGCAGAAAGGGAGGAGACCTAGACGGTGGCAGATTCAGTCGAGCGTCTAGAGTGATAGGTCTGTAGAAGTTTGAGTCACTGATGACTTCATGCAAGTGAAGGGTGATTCTTTTTTATGTGTTTTGATTAAATGTATAGTATGATCTTGAAATGTGCATTTATACACATAACCCAGGCACATGAATTGGTGTTCCCTTCATCTTTTTATAGGAACGTGCAGGTTCACTCAAGATTAGACCTTCCTCTGGGATCCCAACAACTGCACACCACATCACTGTTTAGGGATGCATGCCCTTTCTATGTGTAATTTGGGCTAATGTATACTATATATGCCCCAGACAAGGTGCAATTGTACACCCCCTGCTTTATGATATACTATAGTACTTTCTCTAGCCTGTATAATTGCAGAAATGTCAATATATTAAACAGTTCTATTTTTTTTTCTTTTCTATAGTTGTACTTTCTGGTGATGCCCATGTGAGAATGTTATGTTATTGTTACTATGGTGACATCTTTGTGTATGATTCCAGAATGTTGATGGCATCATACACGAAGATGTTGCTTTGGTGAAATGGCCCGCTCGGGGGCTCTCCTGAATAAATCTACATAATATAATATACAATGTTATACCTCTTCATTGTATAAAGGGAAACACTACAATTGGCGACGAGGAGCTAGCTAAGTGAAGGGAGCCCCCGGACATGATTACGAGGAATGCTGTTTATGGCCGTCACCCGATGCGTGTGGCGAAGTTTGTGAGCCTGCGGCTACGAGCGTTTGCGTTAAATACATATGGACGAGGGGCAGGTGAGCGGCATGATATTGTGGAGAATTATAAACGATGAAATCACCTGGCAAGAGCTGCACTGGGCTGTGCGCGAGTGTGGATCAACCGTCCTTGGACATTAGAGTAAAGGACCTTCGAGTGTGTGATGCGTGCTGCCATTTTAGGAGGAACAAGGCCGATGTCCTACGTTTCATGAATGCGACGAACAGCTGTTTGGGACTATGTAAACAAAGTATGTGAAATATAAACAAACGCTCGTACGCGTTTGCACGGAGGCACTGAAATCGGTTCTCTCGACAGTTGTGATGTTGATGGATGCTCGAGGAGTTTTTAAGTGACATTGTGAAATATTAAGTGAAAACTGTTGGTGAAGAGGAAATAAAATATCAATATAAAGGAAGGAACAAACGATCTAGTGGAGCATACTATATATGAGGAGGACATTGCATACGAATCAACATCAAGCTCTAGTCATGCAAAACACGGCTGCTCCAATAAAATTCTTACTGGCACCTGGGAATCCAACATGCCCTTGGGAGCAGTGGCAAGACAATTTTCAAGTGTATTTGAGAGCAATAGGAGGGGCAAAATTTAATGATGATCAGAAGGAAGCACTCTGTTGCACTGCATTGGTACGGAGGCATTGAGAATATTCAGGTCATTGCCCGAACTAGAGCATGATGAGGAAACATGGGGTGAAGCATCAAGTGGTTCTAGAAAGTATGATATAGCAGTTGCTAAATTGAATAAACATTTTGGAAATAAGTCCAACATTGTATTGGAAAGATACAGGTTTTTCACAAGAAAACAGGGCAAAGAGGAGAGTATTGATTCATATTTGGCTGCATTGAGAGGATTAATGGCCACATGTGCATTCACCGGGGTTACTGATGAATATTTGCGAGATCAGATAGTGTTGCATGTGGCCGATCCGCACATTCAGCAACGCCTATGGCAGGCGAAGAATCCTACATTAGAAAAAACTGTTGAGATAGCCAGGTCAATTGAAATGGGTGAAAAATGTATGAGAGAAGTTCAAAGTAAACTGGAATACACTGGAATTAAGTCAGTCCAAGAGATAAATGATGAACAGCATAACACCCAAGAAGAAAAATTGATTGCCATGGTTAAGAGGATGGTCAGGTCAGATGCATCTAGTGGATACAGACAAGACGGAGGAGGTGCATTCAAGCAAAGTAATAGATGTACATATTGTGGATGGTACAAACATGAAAATACGGAAAAGGATTGTCCGGCAGTCTCGGCAGAGTGTTTTAGGTGTGGACATACAGGTCATTTTGGAAAGATGTGTCGCAGCAACAGAGGGAGAGGCAGATATAATGGCAGATTTGGTAGAAATACTGGTCGATTTTATAGAAGCAGAGGTGCAACTACGATGGGTGTGAGAGCTGTGGAGGAAATTGCTGGTCCCAGTAACTTGATAGCAATAACGGATCAGACTGAAGATAGAGTTCAGATACTTTCAGTCACACCAAGAGATGATGGTGTAGGATCTTGGGTTCCTATGGATATTGATGGTATAACTTTACAAGTGATGGTGGACACAGGTTCTCCATATACTATGGTCGATGTACAGACATATGTCAATGTTTTAAAGAAAAAGATGGAAGACCTACAGATGACAAACACCAGAGCAACAGGTTATGGAAAGACACCTATCAATATTGTAGGTTGTGTTTGGGTGAAATTGAAATTTGAAGGGCGCAAAACCTACTGCAGACTGTATGTGGCGGAGAATGGTTTTTCAATAGTAGGATGGTGGGAGCAAGCTTCTTTGAATATCAAGATTCATCCAGGAGAGAGTGTACCCATCCTTTGTATTTCTGAGAATGTTTGTGACAAAGCAGAGAGTTTGGCAAGAGCTTTTCCAAAAGTTTTCAATGACAAGATTGGTTTGCTCAAAGGCTTTGAACATCGCATTATTCTCAAAAGAGGTGTGGCACCTGTTGTACATAAAGTGAGAAGTATACCCATCGGCACCAGAGATGCATTAAAGGTTGAACTAGAAAGACTATGCAGGCAAGATGTCATTGAGCCAATTGAGAGTTCGGAGTGGTTATCGCCTATTGTATTAGTTAAAAAAACAGATGGATCTATCAGGATGTGTGTCGATTTAAGAGATTTAAATGCCAACATATGGGTAGATCGACATCCTTTACCGAATATTGGAGAGATGTTGTCCACCATGAGTCCTGCAAAGTATTTTACGACTCTGGATTTGTCATCGGCCTACCATCAGGTGGTACTTGAGGAAGGATCTAGACATTTGACATCTTTTGTAACGCCGTTGGGAGCCTTTAGGTACAAGAGAATGCCTTTTGGGTTAGCTTCGGCTGCTGCTGTATTCCAGAGGTTAATGCATCATCTGTTTGAAGGTTTACAAGGAGTATATTACTTCCAGGACGATATCTTGGTGTCAGGAATGTCTCAAGAGGAGCATGATGCAAAATTGTTAGCTGTTCTGCAAGTGTTACAGCAGAAAGGAATGACACTCAAAATTGAAAAGTGCAAAGTAAAGAAAAATGAGGTGACATATTTGGGACATCGCATAAATACCAAGGGCATCATGCCTAAAGAATCATTGGTAGACACTATTCTCAAAATTCCAGAACCAAATAATAAAGACCAGCTGAGGAGTTTTTTGGGACTCACAGAATATTATTCCAAATTCATTGATCACTACTCTGATAACACCGAAAGTATGAGGAATTTAATGAGTAAAGGAATGAAGTTTAAATGGTCTGAAGAATGCAAAAAGGAATTTGAACAGATAAAGACTATGATTAATAAAGCACCGGCTTTGAAAATGTTTGACTCGAGTGCCAGAACAAGGATAGCAGTTGATGCGAGCAATGTAGGCTTAGGTGGTGTCTTAGAACAAGTTCAAGATGGTGAAGTTGTTCCCATTGCATTTGCATCAAAGACATTAAGAGGTGCTGAGAGAAGTTATTCGACAATAGAGAAGGAGGCTCTTGGAGTCAAGTGGATATTAGAACATTTTAAAAGTCTCATTTGGGGCATTCCTGTGGATGTTAGAACAGACCATAAGCCTCTTGTTCATGTTTTGAACTCGAAAAATTCTCACATGATGTCTCCGCGCATAAGAAGATGGACTTTGATTATTATGCAATTTAATGTGACCATAAAGTACACTCCGGGAAGGAACAATGTGGTTGCGGATTGTTTTTCCAGATTACCATGTGAAGGTGTTGTAGATGACTGTGAGGATGGACAAGTGTTAATGGAGGAACAGGACATGGATTGTATTATAGCTCAAGTACATCCTAGCTTCTCGAAAAAAGAATGGATAGAAGCAAGGGACAGTGACATTGAACAAGAAATGCTGAGAAAAGCTATTGAAGCTGGTTGGAGAGATACTGATGACAAGTTAAGGTCCTGGGAAAGATTTAAGGATGAGTTGTCCAGTGATGAAATATGTGTTTATAGAGGAGATCGTATAATACCCCAGACAGCTTTAAGGAAGAGGATCATGGACATTGCCACGAGGGCCATGTGGGTAGAATGTTGACTAAAAGAAGAGTAAGAGAGGCTTACTGGTGGCCCAACATGTGGGGTGATATGGAAAACCTGGTTAGGAATTGTACCGCTTGTGCTGTAAGCGATAAGAGCAGATCCATACGGTCGACTCCATTACAACCTGTGAACATTCCTGTTACTGTTTGGACAAAATTGGCTATTGATATAGCTGGTCCATATGAATCTTTAGAGTCTCAAAAGATCTATCTTATAGTGTTGGTTGACTATACATCCAAATGGGTGGAGTGTGGCATCGTAGAGGAGTCGGTGTCAGCTGTTAAAGTTGTGAAGTTCTTGGATTAAATTTTTAGTAGAGAAGGAGACCCGCAAGAAATTGTGTCAGATAATGGAGCCCAGTTCATGTCGTCGGAAATTCAAGGATTTCTAAAGGACAGATCTATTAAACACAGTACTACAGCGTTGTACCACCCAATGGGTAACGGTCTTGTAGAAAGAATGAACCGTTTCATTAAAGGAATTATACAGTTAGCTAGTGTGAATGGTTTACCATGGAAGGAGACACTTAAGGAAGCTCTCACTACATATAAAGTCACGCCGCATTCAATAACTGAGGAAGTACCATTCACGTTGATGAGAGGAAGACTTTTCACAAATAGGTTGAGGCCTGCTTGGATGATGAGCAATGAAAGTAGAAAAAGTAACATGGATGACATTGTTGACACAGTGAAAAGAAAACAAGAGAAGTATAAAAGTTATTATGACAAACATAGGAATGTCCAAGAGAGTAAAATAAAAGAAGGTGATTTGGTGAGAGTGAGAGAACCAAAACGTGTGATGAAAGGGGAGTCAAGGTTTCGCGCTCCTCAGAGAGTGATGGATTGCTCAAGAAAGTCTGTGATACTAGAGGATGGCAAGAAATGGTCATGTGATGATGTTGTTTTAGCAAAGGAGAAGGAAGTGATGAGATATGGAGGAGATGATTCAGTTGAAGTTGAGAATTTCAAGAATGGTTTTGATGAACCCAGCGTACTGGTCAAAGAAAGGTCACAAGGGAAGGATGTACAGGAGAATTCAATTGAAGGAAGAAATGACAGTGTTCAGTCAGGATCAAGATGTAGGAAAAGAATATGGAATTACAAACAAGACTATGTATATTATTGAGAAGTTCACAATTGGTGACATGATCCAAGACAGGCTGTGTATCTAAAATCTGGAAGATTTTGTATCCTTTATTGGTATAGGAATGTTAAGATAAAATGTTATGTTTTTTTTTACATTATAAGGTGTTTTTAGTTAAATTTCAAATATAATATTATATAATTTTTATTTGTGTTTAGGTAGGGAGATGTGAGAATGTTATGTTATTGTTACTATGGTGACATCTTTGTGTATGATTCCAGAATGTTGATGGCATCATACACGAAGATGTTGCTTTGGTGAAATGGCCCGCTCGGGGGCTCTCCTGAATAAATCTACATAATATAATATACAATGTTATACCTCTTCATTGTATAAAGGGAAACACTACAGCCCATAAGTCTCTTCATTACATTCCACAATACCTATAGGGAATCACACATGTCAGGTGCAAAGGTTTGAGCCGCTCTGAGATAGTGTGTCCCACTACAGAATAGTGAGAAAAGACTTCCAGTAATGTTTGTCATGAAGACACACATAATGGATGGTTTGACCATTTTTCTCAGGCTTTAACACACATTGGAAGCAATACCTTTCTGTGGCTTTGTAACTGCGGATTACACTTATGTAAGTATGAAAGTGACACATGTTCTGTTGTTATGCTATTTTGTGCATGAATATTTATGTAGAAATTATTTGGATGTGGATTTATATTGTGTAATTAAAAAGTTGTTATTACTTACTAGAATTCGATTAGAACATGTTTGCATAAAATTACAGAGCGTCGTCCACCCCACACCTAGGACAACAGCCTGCAGCTGACTGAGAAAAAAGTTTCAATCTTGCCGGGGTAAAGTGGAATACGTGTAGGACTTTTAACTGTATTAGGCGAAACATGGAGTTATAGGAGCGTTCTTGGGTTTCTGCACACACATCCCTCCAGGTTTCATCTGAACTATCAAGGTTCATATCTATCGCCCATTTGGATCAGAGCTTGGCGTCAATGCTCAATCTTGATTTAGAATATACAGGGAGAAAACGGCACCCTGGGAACTATAAGCCTCCATAATGCACCCACGTAATGTGTTGTTTGCAGGCTGTACTGTTAAATCCTCCCACCATCCCTTAAACACTTTGCGAACAGCAATATATTGAGTCCAGTCAAAGACCTATATTCTGTAAGTGTGGGGCTATCATCAACCAAACCAAAATTCCCATCCAAAAACATGCTCCCTAATGTACAAATCCCTTTTGAGTCCAATGTCTCCCAGAATCCGCATTTACCCTGAAAAAGGCTGGGTCACAGTTCCATAGTGGAAAGTTACCCTGATAGGGATGGATGACTCCCAACAGCTTCCAAATCCAGCACCAGGCAAGAGAGGTGATGCTTGCAGGATCGAAGGATCAAGGATCTGCCAATGCGGGGGCACCACTAAAGACCTGATATCTTGTACACCTGCTGAGCGGTTTTCGAGCTTGAAATGCGGTATAGACACATCCCGTGCAAACCAAAAAGCTGCATATTTCGCTTGCGCTGCCAACCAGTATATCTTCAGTTCAGGGATGGCAATCCCTCCCTGTGCATATGGCAAGGTCAAGGTATCCCATTTGAGGCGCACCATGCCTGAATGCAATACAAAGGCATAGATGGCAGCTGCCAGCTCACTGAAGAATTTCATACCAGGCCATAGAGGTATATTTAGAAAAAAGTAAAGACTATTTGGAGGATCCTCATTTTGAGAAATGCTATTTTGCCCACAACAGTGGCAGCCATGCTCAAGTCATGAGCTCAAGCGACAGGTGCGGCAGGTATTTAACATAATTACAGTCATATAGGGTAGTATGATGCCTAGTTATCATGATCCCCAATTATTGTATTGCTGCCTAAGCACATGTGAAACCAAGTAGGTCCCGGGGTTCTGCCGTGGCATCAGTAAGAGGGAAACGTTCGGACTTATTGCAGTTCACCTGTAGAACAGATTTATCCACAAAGGCAATACCATTTTGCATGACTGGGTGTAGGTGGGTTTGTGGATCCCTTACATAAACTATTGTATCATCCATGCATAGGGATATCATTTTGGGTTCTCCAGTTATCCAAATGCCCCTATATTTGTGCTTATGCGGATAAGATCTGCCAAGGGTTCAAAATTGATGGCAAACAATAGAGGCTACAGGGAGCACCCTTGGCAAGTGCTGCAGGCTATATGGAGTAGCTGACTGCATCCCGTTGGTACGAACCCTAGCAATTGGGGAGGTGTAGAGTAACTGCACCTAAGAGACAAATCAGGTTTCAAACCACCATTCTCCATCACAGAATGCATGAAGAGCCATGAGACTGAATCAAAGGCCTGCTGTATAGCTAATATGGCAACCAGAGCCTGAGTCTGAGCTCTTGGCTCAATTTGAGACAGGACATTGAAGAGCCGGTGCACCGTGATCACACGTAGAGTGCCCAGGTATAAAGCTCTACTGATCAGAATGTATAATTTGGGGCATGTAAGGTAACAGGCGAGAGGCTAACAATTTTGTAAAGATGTTTACATCCCAATTTATCAGGGAGAGGGGGCAGTTCAAATTGCAGTTCTCGGACTGCATTTCAGGTGTCAATCGCACTGTTTTCAATGCTTCTCTCATGGTGCTGTGGGGCATGCAGGACTCTAGGGCTTCCCCCTACACTCTGTGAAGATAAGGTACCAGGGAAGTGCTTATGAAATTTTGCGGTAAGACCATCTGGGCCCAGGGCCTTCCCAGCAGGCAGGGCATCAATAGCCCAAGCAATTTCCTCTAGGGAAATGGGGAGATCCAGCTGGGCACTTACCTCAGATGACAAGTGTGTAAATTGAAGCCCCACAAGGAATCTGTTGATGTCACCATCGGAAAACAGGTCTTTATTCATATACAGCTTTGAGTAGAACGTTTTGAATACTTTGTTAACCTCAGATTATGTATGACCGAAGGCACCAGAGTCATTGCCGATGAGCAGGATAGAACAACCTTTGCTCGCCTGGCAACCCATACAAGCAAGCAGTCTACCCGGCTGCTCACCCTTCCGATGTTGCCTCGCTGCCAGTGGCGCACCAAGAAACTTCAACTCTCTCGACGCATTGTATCCGAAGTCATCTAATGCTTCCCTAACCTACAAGAGTTTTGCAGACGGGGCAGGCTGACTGTCACTGATCTAAGCAGCGGAGGGTCTCCTCACTATCTCGGATGCCATGCTGAGTGATTTTGAGTGCCCCAAATTCCATGGCCATTGCAATTCCCCAAATATAAGCTTTGAAAGCCTCCCGCAGGATGCCCGCCGAGGATATACAATCCCATATTTGCCTAAAAGTAAGGTTGTACATACTCATATGGGTGGTCTCAAAGGCAATATCCATCAGCGCCTGAGACTTAAATCTCCAGCCTAAATGGGTTTTAGGGAGCTCCTCAAATAGAAGAGTAACCACAACAGGAAAATGAACCGAGTTTGTTCTAGGAAGTATGCTCACCCTGATAACCCCACCAAGAAGTGCATCCTAGACAATCCAGAAGTCTATGTGGGAAAATGAATCATGTACTGAGGAATAGTATGAATAAGTGCTATCCCCAGGGTTGAGAAACCCTAAAACATTGATCAAAAAATAAATAAGCCATTGTGTCTCATATCCTCTGTGCAGACTTAGACAGCACACTGCAGGACTGGCCAGGCCTCTCAAGGTTCACGTCTAAAATAGTATTGAAGTCCCCACCCCACAATATGCCAGTGATTTCTTTGTAGAACGTGGGATCATCACCATTAGCGCCATACACATTTAGTAATACCACCTCCCTTCTTGACAGCACCCCATAGATCAGGACATACCACCCAGAGATGCTGAATGCACTTTCTTGTGTGTGATAGCTAGCAAGTTATAACTATTTAAATTGAGATTAGACAATTACTGGCCCACTTGTTTTGTGGCTGAAATCCTTCAAGAGGAGGGACATCAATAGGTCTTCCAGATGGTGCAGAACCATACTGAAAAATACTTCACATATTGCTCTAAAGTGACACCCTTAAGATGACCGTGAAAAGACCAGAACTGTAATAATCCAGAGTGAGCAAGATCCTTACACCCCTAGATTGTGCAGAATACATGGTTTAAAACCTGGATAGAAGGCAGGCAAAGCGGCCTCATGTTGCAGTGGAAGACTCATCCAGGAATATCATGGCCTCCTCAGGGATTGTGAAGGAATATGTTTTGCCGCTACATTCTATGCAGAGCTCAGCGGGATAGAGAATCGCATATTTCATGCCCAGTTGCCCAAGTAATTTCTTTACTGCCCCAAATGTTCTCCTCTCCTGCTGAACAGCACAGAAAAGTCTGGTTAGATATGCAGTCTGCTGGAGCCTAAGAATAACTCTCCTTTCTCAGGGGCAGCCCGCAGGATTGCGTCGTGGTAATATAAAAGTCAAGCAATTATCAGGCGAGGTGGTGCTCCAGGTTTAGGCATGGGCACAAGGGATCGGTGGGCGTACTCGACCGGAATTGCAGCAACAGTTTAGGCTTGTCGAGGAGGGAGAGAATGTCATGCTCCACAAAATCCTCCATTGAGCCATCTAGGTTGTTTTCAGGGACTCCAATTATCTGAATATTATGCCACAACTTTATTTACAATACATCGTTCTTACCGGTAACATTTGGGATTTGCTTGGTTAGGGGATACATCGGTTTTCAGTCAGGAGACGTCATACTCCACTACCTCACCCCCGTTTTTGGCCTCAATAAGTCACAGGTCTATCTTCACCAGCTTTGACTTGATCGGTCCAATCATGCCATTAATGCCGTCCAACTTACTATGGATGGCTGAAAAACCCTCCTGCATACAAGTCATCAACGTTGCTGTTCAGTGAGTTCACTGGGCACAGCTGAGCGACCAGAGAGTATAGCGTCACATGGGGAAGCCAAAACAATTGAGGTACATTTGACAAACATATTGATGGACCACTGCTTCCTTCCAGCCCCCTTGCTCATTTCCAGTCTCTCATACTCCCAAGTAAGTCATGTAGTGAGAGGGTGTAGTGCCCCACTTCTGGCAATCACAAGGGATGGCAGACTGCAGAGTTAAAGACCAATAATCCTAACACCAGCATCTGGCAGAGAGATGCAGAGCACTGACGGGAGTGTGACAGGGCGCTGCACGCAGTCGTGAACGGTAGTAGCTTGAGATAGGCTTCTGAGGCAAGAGTTGATTACGCCATCCCCCTGCAATAACAGTATAACCGTGACGCAACCTGAGTCTGGACACATGCAGTGCCCCTCCCAAAGATGGCTTGTGTGCTAGTGTGGACGTGCCACGTCACCACAAAATTCTACTACCCAAACATAGTGCGCCAGGGTTCATAACAGCAGGGACAAGACATTCCGGGAAATGTTCAGTGTGTCTATACATAGAAGGGGAGGCCAAATACAGTCCAAGACACACCTGCAGGCCAGTAGTCTAGCACACAGTAAATGCACAAATGCAGTAAATCCAGGAAGGAGGGAGTCTGCTTTGCTGGGAGCAGGTGAATACCAGTTTTGAAGCCTGACTCCCCGAAGATTGTTTTAGGAGTTGCATAAAGCCAATGGGGCACTAGTAGAAAGGACAGTGAATAATCAGCACTTCCATCATGCGCTGAATATATTATGAGCAGAGGTCATCTCAGCACCGTTCGGGTGCACAAAGGGAAAGCAGGCCCTCTACAGTTGCACTGCCATGTCATGCTGCCTGCCACCCACGGACTTACCAGCATGCAGGCAATCTTCCCCCTGCATGACCGGCTCTCCTCAATGCAGTACGTAAGAGCTTCCACCTGCACAAATCAGTGGGGGGAGTGCAGCGAGACTCCCAACTGCTACCACAAAGTAACATTGAAACACATGGGGTCTCCAGCCACTGTGCCTACCCAGTCAAGCACCACAGGGGCTAGGGGCGATGTCGATATAATGGCAGTTGCGTAGCAGCCACCTGTGCAATGTCTTGACCCACTTTTGCTCTGCCCTGATGCATCACTGTGTTCTGATGGTGCCAGAAACATTAAAATGGCTGCGAAACCCTTGTGCACGCCAAAACCTCTGAACATCCTGCTCTGCAAAGCACAGTAAAATGGCTTCCCAATCTACCACGCATGTTGTCGGTGGTGGAACAGAGATCTCACTCCTGAAATATGTCACTGGGCTTCACAATAAGTGAAAATGGAGTACAGAGGGAAAAGTAGTGCTCTGCTAAAGGAAATCCAAAAATATTGCTTTAAATTTTTTTCTTTGTTGCTGAAACTGCAGAATGCTGGTACAAAACACCCTCAAACATCCAAAATTCTTGGTGGGTGCTACGAATCACTTAGTTCAAGAAATCATTGTGAACTTTTAATGTCTTGAAAAGCTGAAAGTATCAAAGGAACATCCACATCAAAAGTTGCCTGCCTGTGGAATCTGTCAAAATCCGGGCGCAGTACCCTCCGCTGCCTGAATGACAGCTGTCAGAAGCCAGCATGATAAACTTTAAAACATATGTATACATTGAATTAATGTTTGAAATCTAAGTGGCCTGCTACTGAGAGTAATCTATGTTGTAATTGTTTGAGCCCATGGTTCAGAATCTGGAATAAGTGTTCTAGCTGATAGTTTGAAATCACAATTTTGTTTTCAGCCAAGGAAAAATGCAACAGAATTAACATTTAAATTTGAGCCTGGCTAAAAGCCACCCAAACTGGAATGACAGTTTTTCAAACAGAGGCAATGCATCTCCCTCCAGCTTCCCTCCTTCAGGAAATCACACCTAAGTGATGATTATAGGGTGGGGAAGAATTTGGTCTGCAGGGGGAAGGAGACAATGGACATCCTGCACCTAAAGGAAATGCGAAGTGTGAAGCATCGTAAATGGCCTCTGCCCAGGAGAAACAAGGAGGAGATGCTCCTGGGTCCCAGGAAGAGACCAAAGGGGTGGAGCTAAACAACCATTTACTGCTTAACAAGAACAAAAGACACATTTTAGAAAGACTGATAACTTACTATGTACAATTGTGCAAAATATAGAAATAACAGCATTTTTAATCTAATTTCTGGATGCACGGGTAAAAAGGAGCCAGCACTCTGTGGCATGTTCTGGGAAGAAACGGCAGAAAATGTGATATTACACAAAATGTATTTCAGATAGAAGTATGAAACTTTATACATGTATGTCCATGTTCAACACGCACATTTTTAGAAATGTGCTCCTAAATTGTACATTGTGTTCCGGATGAAAAGGGCAAAATTCTGTGAAAAGCAGACAGAAGATCCCACAGCGGCGGGGCTTGGTGGAGTATCTGCTACACAAAATATGTAATCTATATATATGATTGTTATAGAGGTTGCACATGTGGCAATATGTAATGTACCAAAATTATATTTTGTGTTCAAGGAGCTAGGGTGGATTCTAAGCCTCATAAACCCACACCATTAAGGTGACACCTTGTTTTTCTCCTCCTATCAAGGAAGAGAGGAGACCCTGACCAATACCTGTCAAAGGGGCGAGCTTAGGATAAACCAGAACACACACACCCTTTATTATAAGCATAAATAGAGACCACTTAGCATTCAAAAAGACAGACAGATTCACCCACTATCCGAAATCTGGCAGAGCCCCCCCTGCAGAACTATCCATCTTACTTCCAGACTCCAGACTCCAGAAACTTGGCAAAGCAGAAAGGCCCATTACATAGCTGAACCATTTTCAGCTAGGCCTTAAATTTCCAGAACCAGAAGCAACCCCAGAAACCTAAGGGGAGCATCAAAAAAGACAGCTGTGCTGTGCTGTACTACTTACCTGCTGAACTAATTATCATCAGAACCAAAAGATCCAATCCAGTCCTGTGCCGTGCTGTGACCAGAGCCATTGCCGATCCGATCCAGTCCTGTGCCGTGCTGTGAACATAGCCAGTCCAATCCGATGTGCCCATCTATCTGTCCCAGAACCAGATTCCCTTCTCTGACCAGAAATATTGACGGACCAGAATCCTGCCAGTTCTGTCTAAAAACATATCTAGTTAGTAGCTATAGATAGAACTGTGTCACTAGCATATGTACCTTGATTAGTCTAATCCCTATCTTAAATCCATCCTATTTTTCTTCAGAACCTGCATTGTTAGGCATATTTTTGAATTGCCTGAACTCTCTATCCTATCGCTCCTATCTTCCTCCTGTGCTAGTACTGTTAGAACTATCTTTGTACTGATATTTTCCATCTGAAGAAGGCGGGACCACTGCAGGAAGTGGCTGTGTTACTGTGTGGCATCCGTTTATTCATAGTCATCCTCTAATATAACAAATCCATTTTGTCATTTTAAAAGCGCATTTCCGTTTTCCCATTCTTGCACCTATCTCGAAAAAATGACCTCCACTAAAATATCCATAACTTCCTCAGTCATTGTACTAGAAACAAAATTACAACTTCTGCTTGTAGCTATCATCCACAGCTTTAATTCGCATCTAACACTGCATCCCAAGTTCTCCCATAATCCCGATTATCACACGCTGGAAAGGTTTGCAGTGAATTTCATTTTAGGGAAATTCTGACATGTATAAAACAGCTTTTGATTGCTTCTGACCTTAATTTTAAGATTTCACATTGTTTCTTAGTATCACATCATTGCTAGTGTTTGTGTGTAACTATCCAAAGCGGCTCCCCTAAGAATTTAAACAATTTCAGCAATTTAAACCATATTTAGTGTTTTTACCCAATCCATTCTCAAGATAACTTTAAAACCATTCTGACCGCTTGCCAATCAATTCTGTTTTTCTCTTGTGTAGCTGGGGGGAAATTGGGATTGATATTTTGTTTGAATTCTGCCATTCCTGAATACCTGCTCTCTCCTCCTATCTCTTTACATTGCCTATTGGGGGTTGAGGGGTATGCAGGGGGAACTAGTAACCACACTGACATTTGATCTGAACACACACAAAAGTATTATTTCTGTGCTGAATTATTTTGCTCACTATTACTCCTTGTGTATCAAAGAGATTATTTAGTATTTCATCACCCCATTGGTGATTATTGTATACCCATTAAAACATAGTATGATTAAATTGTGAATACATAAATAAATATTTAACTTTGCAAACCAGCCTGATTCCTGGTTCAGTCTGAGCGGGGATGGGGGGGTCCAGGAGAGGGGCGTGATATGAGTGGTTCATCGTTCAGAATAAAAGAACATTTAGACACAAATAAATAAGGATTTCAGTTGTGCATTACACGCTAGGCGTTGACTTAGGTGTGTGCCGGATTGAAATCACTTACACACCATCATTCCCGCATTCCCCGCACCAACACTCCAGGAGCTCGAAGAAGGCTGGGAAGGCACAATTGTTAGATTAGCGGAGAACAGGCTGCTCTTCATCCCTTCAGGTCCCAGATTATTGCTTTATTAAGCAGGAGCATCAAAATGATTGCTACAAACACCAGATCTCAGGAGCTCTAAGGCTGTGCGTCCATAATGACTCATGTGCAACAGCTCCCCCTATTGTATTTTATTTTATTTTAACTTCAAACAGATAGATGGAGGTTTGGGGTTAGGTATAGAGTAAGGTGACCCCTGCCACCACATTTTGCAGTAAAAACATTTGGGGGAAAAACATTTTAGGTTTTTACTCATGGTCAAAAAGTGTGTTCTTATAACCTTGAACCATTACATAGCAATGGGCTAACCCATGGCCCGCCCAAAGCTGAGAATACAGATGCCACTGAAGGTGTCACAGAGGAAACGTTTCTGCAGGGCTAAGCAGGCCCTGAGTCTATCTGAGGCTACAAGTTGGAACAATCTCAGAGCCACAGAGAATGAACTTTGTTGGTTCCCTTGTGAATATCGACCTACTCAGGTTACAAGAAAACCTCCCAGCGAAGGAATAAACAGGACCATTTTTGGGATTACTTGACGAGGACATTGCGATATGTGAAACTAAGAGACATTTTTTCTTTCTGGGTTTTCTTTTATGGCAAAATCTACAAAACCTGGAGCAGAAATAAACTGTAAGAACATTGTTGGTGGGGTCAAGTAATTGGTAACCACTGATTTTCCAAAAGTGAGAGTACCCTGTATGCAGAGTTAGAACTTAGCTTTCTTCCTGTTTTCCTTTATTAATGGACGGCAGCACCGATAGGTTAGATTAGGTTTGACAGAGGTTTGACAGAGGACTGAGTTATGTTATTATTTTCTAGCACAGGGAACTCATCAATCAAGTAGGTTTTAAATTTGGTTTTCTTTCAGTTTGCTAATAAACTACTGTTTTCAAGCATGTCCTCTTGTCCGCCTCATATGTCTGGCTTAGCACAAATAAACAAATGTAAGTTATCTGTAAAAGATGTATTAACACTTAAACCACAACTCCTCGTTAAGCCTAATTGGCTACCGAATGCCCATAACACAAATAATACCCTGATCCATCTTGTGGTGAGGAAATTAAACCGTTCTTGCATTGAGCAATTTCAGAAATGCCTCCTAAGGCACAGACTGTAACAAAATACACAAGCTAGCATTGCATGGCTCACTAAAGTACCTGGAAGGAAGCAAGGGGTATCATGTTTGAGGATATATTTACCAGGTAAGCCTTTTCCTAATGTCCACTTTGCCTTTCCTGCACCCATTATGCTGTTTAATACGATAGGGAGTTTTCAAAGTAAAAGGCTCAAAACATTCATCTGTGCAAAAAGAAATCAATGGCCCAGGTTTGTGTTCGTAATCATCTAAACAATGCTGAGGTCATGGCTCCCTTCATATTGGATTTCGTCAGCTAATAAAGACTACACACAGCACCGACCTTAACATCTAAATTCCTACTGGAAGTTGCCATGAGCCATCCTGGCAGCTCACTTCTCCTCCAATCATTGTCCACCAATGGAAAAGCCCATGCTGCTTAACCACATTTGCAATGTTGGTACCTACCCTGATTGAAATAGACTGCAATAGAATTAGCTTTACAATCACCAGGGGTTACCAGGGCCACCTTGCATGATTAATTCACAAGCAAGTGTGTTCTTCTTTTTGTTAAACCGTCCAGTTTTCCTGTGATATGTATTCTCCAGGACCTGCAACATTTAAACTTGAAATGGAGGGCTTCTGCCAAAGAATTCGGTTGAATAATGGCAAGTTTTCACACAAAATTAGAGTCCTTCGGGCAAATCCTCCTGGGTTTAGAGAAAGTGAGTGACAGGTATTCCTTTAATTATGGTGCAAAATGACAGCTGCTGGAGGTTTGAGGATGTTGACGATGTGAATATTAAAGTTGATTTCCCGCCAGTTGGTTCTTATATTAAACAAGCAATCATTTTAATGAACACTCGTGTCAATCGGGGATTGTGTGAAATACATGCTTTGCATGATGCAGCTTAGTAGATTCCTTGCAAAGTAGGATTTATCAAGTACACTGTGCCAAGTAAACAGCACGCACAGGGTTGCAGGTTGCATATTTGTGGGATTAACAAGCAGATTGATGAGTTTTGAGCGATTCCGTAGCTATACATGTTTCAAATGTAGCTTAGCAAGTCTTTTATACAACATGCCACGCTTCAATGCCTGCATGAACGACTCTGCATTGTTTTTTATTGAAGGAAAGTTGTGAGATCTCTATTGACCTGTAAAAAGAACATTGTATCACTTTAGGTCTGTAATCAATTACTACAGTTTGTTCTGCCTTTGCAAATACTTGCTGATTGAGCCTGCACAGAACAGAATTCTAGCTGTCGCCATAGCACTATCAGCTTAACAAGCTTTTCAAATTCCTTTCTTGTAAGGTAGCGTTCTTCGATAATGTACAACCAATAATTTATAAGGAACTGTTTACTTTGGTATATTTATTTTGTGTATTGATGCAGTTAAACATGGGAGCAAGAATCTTTCTGTATGTCATTACTGTGGCAAGAACCGCCAAGCCGGTGGGCCATTACCGCCTATGGTAATGCCCCCGGGGCCTCAAGTTACAGACCAGAGCATAGCGAGGGCTTTAACGGTGGCCCCTGGGGCATTACCATAAGGTGGTAATGGCCCACCGGTGAGGCAGTTATTGCCATTAGTATTCCGGGGTCTGCAGGCTTGGGATACTGGTTTTCCCGAGTTTGCAGCCCAGGAACACAAGTGGCTTACGAAACCTTTTCAAGCGGCATGTCTTTGCCATTTGAAAAGGTTTCATTGCAGTATGCGCTGGTTCTAGGAATACTAGACCAAGCGTACTGTGTAATAACTTGGAAGCTGATGAACACCCGAGCTAGCAGGTAAGTTATTAAGTAGAATTATTGAAGTTCAATTGCCAGGAACAAAACATTGGCATGTCCTTTCCAAGTCAGCATACCTCCAACTGCCAAGCATAGAATCCCCCTTCAGATAACAACACACCAACACTCCACTCACACTGATATCACTACATTCCATTTAGCAGTGATGTCATCCACTCAGCTAGCAAGACACATTACAACACTTCTCCCTCCTTTACTTTGGTGGAAACAGAGAATGATCACACCAAAACCACCACCAGACAAAAACCCCTATATGTACATGTGGCCAGCACGTAATGCACCAACTAGTAACACCACTGGCGACAAGAAACTGCCCCCAGAGAACACCAAAACCCCGGACACTCCAAGGAAGATCAAGGAAACAGGAAAGTGCTCCACCAAAGGAATAAGAACCCAATAAAACCTACATGACACCCCAGAATACTAACAATCCAACGGCTGGCCATTCAAAGCCCCCCTACCGCTGGTGCAATGAACATAATGCCCTTACAGCACCGCACACTGAACTGTGTGCCGATCAAAATACCGTCCACAGCACCACCCGGTAACTGGGACAGGCGGCCACACTAGAGTAGCTGTGAATACTAACACTGCACACCGACCTGTGTGCCGACCAGGTCCTCAAATCAGCACCGCCCGTCCTGCTGAAAAAGGGTACTCAGCCTAGTCAAAACAACTCTGGGCCCCTAAACCTGCTGAACCTCTTCATGGACATGGATTCAATGGAGGGCAATGTTTCCTGGTTCTGGACTGCTCCCTCCACGACAGGATCCCATCCTCGTTGCCAGTGTAATAACTTGGAAGCTGATGAACACCCGAGCCAGCAGGTAAGTTATTAAGTAGATTTATTGTAGTTCAATTGCCAGGAACAAAACATTGGCATGTCCTTTCCAAGTCAGCATACCTCCAACTGCCAAGCATAGAATCCCCCTTCAGATAACAACACACCAACACTCCACTCACACTGACATCACTACATTCCATTTAGCAGTGATGTCATCCACTCAGCTAGCAAGACACATTACAACATACTGCTTCATTAGTACAGAGCATCAGGGCGCCATTTTGGTCAAAGTTGCTCCATACTAATGAATGGGACAAAAATAAAAAAGTGACCTTGGAAAAGGGAGAAGGGGTTACGTGTGGTTCCTTCTGCCTTTCCAAGGTTGCCTTGAAAAAAGAGTGTACCCGGCACGCGAACGACGTTCGTGCGTCCACAGGATTACACTGAATTAGGGCTCGGAAATGAGCCGATCATCTTTCAGTGTAATCCCGTGGATAGGACTGCTGGGTACTAATTATTTTTAAGCACCAAACCTTTTTAGATTCATTTTTATTAAACTGCTTAAGCTATTTTTCTTTAACACAGTGCGTGTTTATTTATTTTTTTAAATGCAGAGTGTATATATCAGAAATAATAAGATTTTTGCATTAGATGAAACAAGCAGCCAGGTATTAAATTGGAGGAGAGGTTGTGGCCGTTTATAACAAGGAATAAAATATCCCCTATATGGATATTGCAAATCACCTCAGAGTTTATCCACCTAATAAAATAGCTATATCTTCACCTTTCGGTCTACTATCTGGTCACATGAATCCTCAGTGACATTTAACATCCGTGTAACATACCGCAAGGGCACTTCAATCTTTGGGTCTACAACAGTGAATAGTGTTCATTTTCAGAATAAATAGGCGTAATGGATATGCTGGTCAAACACTACTCAAACCACTGTTTTGAGTGGCCTTGTCAAGCCAGATTTTTAGGAGACACACCGTGATTTTTTTAGGAAATCTTTCCATAAAATTAATTCTAGAGGAAATAGTATGTATAAGTATTAGTCATTCTGATAATGTGACTGCATTTTTAATAGTAAATGGGTGGAAAAAGTCACTGTTACTCAACTGCTCCAAAATTATACAAAATGTGAATATAATAGCATCTAAATATGCCTTAAGCACATTCAGATTTGGAAACAAACATGGCCAAGGCAAATACGTTGCAGCTCTAATGTGAAGCACATAATCAAATTCTCTAATAAGGCCATCATATGTATGGCATAGTCACCGTGTGCCATGGTAAAACACCCATGTGCAGGGCCAGTTTTGAATGCCCCAATAAAGTCTTAACATGCCTAATGTGATAGTCATATATAACATATAGGTTTGCAGTGAGTGCCAACATGCCAACTCCAACCTAAAGTGCCCCAGTACTTGGAAAGTTATCATATATAAGGTAAAGGGCCTGATTCATGGGACTTTTAGCACAGTGTAAAGTGACTTTGCACTGCTGCAAAGTGACTTTGCGCTTCCAACAAACACCCTGATTCAGAGAGCAGTGCAAAGTATATTTTTGCAGTGCAAAGTGACTTTGCACTGCAAGAATACACGTTGCACTGCTCTGTGTATCAAGATGATTGTTGTCAGTGCAAAGCAATTTTGCAATTGTGCAAAGTCACTTTGCACCATGCTAAAAGTTCCATGAATCGGGCCCATAGTCTCATCAGTGCTACCGTGATAACCATGATATTTCAAGTTGAGCCTCAAACATTAGTTTGAGCTTTGCATATTCGGGGCTTGACAAATGAAAATCAAACAGGCAGTAGACCCCAGACAAAATACCGTCACTAGATCCATGAGTGTTAAACTTTACCTTCAATTTCCAAAGTAGGAATACAATTAATGTTTCTGCAATTAATCAGGTTTATTTCAAAACATAGGTACTTTAATATGAACCAATAATTACATATTCAATTTCCAACAAATAGTTCACGGCATTTATTTGATGGTATCACCTAAACATTTATGATTCCGAACTGTATGGCTGTTAACTACTTTCCCCTGTTTA
Source organism: Ambystoma mexicanum (assembly GCF_040938575.1). Taxonomy (NCBI): domain Eukaryota; kingdom Metazoa; phylum Chordata; class Amphibia; order Caudata; family Ambystomatidae; genus Ambystoma; species Ambystoma mexicanum. The sequence goes on from NC_090936.1 coordinate 865,239,939, forward strand.
GAAGTGGTTATGATTAGAGTCCAGCCCTAAAGAAAATGCAACTCACACCGTCACCTCCTCTTCCATTTTGGTACCCTTCTCCAGTCCATTCCTTAGGTCACAGCAAGTTCAGCCTGGCGTGGTGGTGTGGAGTAGAGAAGAGTACAGCAATATTCCCCTCTTCAATTAAAGTGGTGAAGTCTAGTGCTTTTGTTAACCTTATTTTATAGAATTCATGAAAGGGCACTGTAACATATATGGAAACTATTTTATATATATATATTCAGTAAAAAAACGTTGTTAATGGGACGTTATGGTTAAGTTGCGCTACTAAAAACCTATGAAATTCAGTGAAAAAACTTTGTTAAAGGGACGTTATGGTTCCAAGTAAAACCAAAAAAAACCCTGAAATTCGCCAGTTATGGTAAGCTAAGCACCCATAACTCGCGCCACCACCTTGCACTGCTAAGACTAACACCCAGGACATCAAAGATGGCATCACAAATGTTATTGATGACATCACTGATGACATCACATGTCTAGCTCCCTCTTTTTTTGTTCACTGACATATCTAAGCCGGGTGGCTTTCTTCACTGTCATTCAGGAATTAAAAAAAGTAAAAAGTGCTATATTTGTAGTCCTTACCCTTCTCATATGTTCTTACAATACTTTCCTTAGGGTACAGTTACATCATATGATACATATACATAGGAGAAGAAGGAATCTTGAAACACAAGAATCTTTTCTATGCATGAAGTTAATTAGTTTGGTTATGAACACTTTCTGGTAATAATGCAGTTTTTTTTGCTTACTTTACATTCCCTGTATATGCTTCTATTTGTATGCATTGTGGTCTCTTTATGTTTTGTGTGTAATAGTACAATTATGCAGTAAGGGAAGCATTTGTAGAAACTTATGTTTTACAGTATGCAAAATTCTGTAATGGAAGCAAGTATCAATTTAGTATCCAACATGGGAAGATTTTGAATATTGCACCTCTATAGCACATTCTGCAGACAATGCCTGTGTTTCTTCATGAGTTCGTTCATGTACTGAAAGAACTCAGTAATGCAATGGAATGTTTTAGCAATGCATTGCTTAATGAACTATTTGGCATATGATAGTTCTTCAATTATCTCTGATACTTTTCTGCCAATATTATAATGACAATCCCTTTTGGAGGCTCTGCACGAAAAGTAAATGCACATGTGATGTCATCAGTGATGTCATCAATGACATTTGTGATGTTATCTTTGATGTCCTGGTTGTTAGTCTTAGCAGTGCAGGGTGGTGGCGCAAGTAATGGGTGCTTAGCTTACCATAACTGGCGAATTTCAGGGGTTTTTCGGTTTTACTTGGAACCATAACGTCCCGTTAACAACATTTTTTCACTGAATTTCATAGGTTTTTCGTAGCGCAACTTAACCATAATGTCCCTTTAACAAAGTTTTTTTACTGAATTTCATAGGTTTTTTTTAGCGCAACTTAACCATAATGTCTACGAACATCTGACTTCATTGCAGACCTTCCGGAGAGTGCCACATGACCATATGCTGGCACGTAGCATGATGACGTGTCCGAGAACCCGTACACACTTCACAATAAGATCTGTGTTTCGTGGACAGTTTGAACTAAATTTTCTACTGATCTAGGAACTTTCAACTTCAACATTTCCCTTGCACAGCTCCACCACCTAGTCGTACTCATCCATTAACAGTCTAGTACACAGTACATCCTTTTAGCAAAACTGCTATTTATCTTAAAATGGCATCAGCTAAGGGCATCCCTCCTCCCCAAGAGACACCACTACTGCTGTAATTAAGGAGCATGAGAAACACTGCCCCCTACCTTGGAAATAACACACGCGCAACATGTTCCCCTGTCCACCTGCCCCTCCATATTAGTGTTTGGTGCCTCTTCCCTCATTTCCCTCGCCACCTTTCGTTCTTAGCTCTCCTGCCAAAAAAAATCCATCCAAAAACAAAATAAATGTTCCTTTAGGAACCACCTTTCACAGTTAAAAAATAGAACTAAAAAAAAACTGCATAGATTCCATCTACTTTATATTTCTCAGTCAAGTACATAGACTCAATAAGATTTGGCATCCCGGTTTAGGAAGGAAAATCCTTTTCCAAGATGGCCACCATGGAAAGGGAAGGCGGGGGTTCCATACAGGGCCCCCATTCGATTTCCATGGCAGCCTGCAAAAGGCAAAAAGAAAACCCTATGACCATATTACCACGAGCACATTTTTCTTCCCTTTCAAATCTATCCTAATTTCGAATAACTTTACCACAAAGCCAGCTCCATGTGGACATGGCCACTTTAATCCTATGTTTTCTCCCTTCTGGTCATGGCCAGTAGCCACATTGTCCGGATCATGACCTTATACCATGACCCGGACATTCTGGCCACTGCCCTTGGCTGCAACCTACCCCTCAGTCACTAAAGCTATACCGCTCACTGCCACATTTGCAAACCCATGCTTTTTGATCCTTGGCAATGTGCCTTATGCAAGTTTGCTGGAAATCCACTCACGTTAAAACTGTCAAATTAATACACATACAATTATCATATAAGCTCTGCACAAAATCCCACCAAACTTTGTAAACTCATTTGAAATCACGTCAGAAATATCCCACCCATCATCATCACCCTTCACCTCCCCAAACATTATTTCATAAGTTTCACAAGTGCAATGCTCAGAAATTATTATTGTCCCGAGGGTTCGACCATGTATTTTTATACATAAGTTGATCTATCGCAAAGATTTCCAATTTACCATACCTCCCTTTTCCTCTTTTAAAAACATACAAAATCTGGCAGCAGGGCGCATCCATCTTGTGCTATTCTTATCCATTGCTGCATCTGCCTAAGGTAAACTGCCCTGACTTCGCTAAATCATATGTCCCGCCCCTGAACCTCACATCACCAACCTCAGTGATATTCTACACCTTTCTCGGTGACGTTTCTCTTCAGCGTAGCCAAACGCGCCCATAATCACCTACGTGACGTGATGCAGAACCCAAAAATCAACACACATCGACTAACAGCACAGCACGTCACAATTCGGAATATTAAACTGTTCTTTAAAAGAAAACAATAACACTGTACAATTTGTAAAGTTCTTTTATTTCATAATAAACGCTCTGAGAACATCCCACTATTCCCATATTCAATCGAATTGCAAATTTGTTTCTTCGCTCGTGATCCAAAATGTTAATCGTGAGGCACACGTTGTTCTTTTTCCATACACAAAGTGTTCGCTTTCGATAAAGGAATCGCTTGGGTTGCACAGTGAATTCCAGGGCTTCTGCATCAACTTGGGCCTAGACCACCATTAAGGATGTTATCTTACTCCTAATCGCTAGTACAGGGTACGGGCACATTGGCCCTGGGTGATCAGCCAAAAATACAGTCACTGTGATCCAGCCGTTGACAACTACGTGCAGCTACAGATTGAAGAAGCCGTCAGTTGGCATCTGGAATCTATGACAATCGCAGAAAGGCAGGATGTAGCTATTTGGAAAATATAACAGAAAATGTGTATCAATACCCGAACTTTATTACAATATATCTACTGACTTTTTGATTCGGCATAGAGTTTAAACTAACGATTAGCACACACATCAAACAATCTCAACAAAGACAAAAACAACATGGAAGCAGATACACAATTCGATATGGTCATACATGACATTTTAACGAAATGTTAGCGTTGAAACTGGGTGAACCTAGTGATAGTCTACATGCACCTAAATCCTGCACTCCCCATAACCACATACAAAAGACAACCACACAGAAAGTAAGTTCTTGCGTTACATTGCAATAAGAAACACAGAACAAACAAATAGAATATAACCCAAAATTAATCTTCAGATAATAAGTTAATGCTCGTTCCGGTATACAGTCGTCAAAATCAAACTTACATTATATTCACCATTTCCATTCTCTTGGCGTAAATCAGACCGTAACGCTCACTAATTCTTCATGAACTGAATTTACCTGTTCCTTACACACTTTTGGAATGCATATCCATCAAATGTTCATTATTACAAACCTCCTCTCACTGCATTCCTTTCTCTCAAGGTCAAAAAACAATTGAACCTTATACTTTGTGTCCCATGCATGGGCTTCCTTAGCTCGCAACCAAAAAATCAAAACTGGTGACCTTCACTCAGAATCTAAATACATTCTCACTTTGCAACAACATGGCTCAACGCATCCATGAGAACTTGTATTCTCATACACGTGCAGGGCTGCTGTTTCCATCAAACACTGCAGATGGCTGCCTCAGATGCCAGACTCTAGGGGGCAGCAGTCTGACTCCATTGTTATTTTAAATACATTTTAACATGGACACATTAGTCCTTCACCTGTACTTTACGCACATTATATTGTGGAACACCTCCAAATGTACCATATGACTTTCGTGACAAAAAAAACACCACTTTTTTGCTTCTTGCTGCCATATCCCATCCCATCCTCATCAACCCTCACCTCCCCAGACAGTATTTGATAAGTTTAACAAGTGCAATATTGTGTTTTTTAATATGTTTTTTGTGACGATGTCCGCGGACACCAAAACAAGGATCCAAGATGGCGGGCGCATTGGAACAATCTGACGCACTTCACGCCTTTTACCATTCAATGAGCGAACGCGTCACATGTCCGCGGACATGACGTGACCGATTAGCCAATCGATATCTTGCCCGCGGAGCGAACAGGGAAGTGTCTCCGTAGAGCGGACATAGATATCACTAATTTTTTTAGACCTATTTTTTGATTGTTTTAAAGAAAACTACTGGGCAGATTTCTCACCGAATTTACAAAAGCACGCTTTCGGGACCAAGCTCCTGCTGCAAATTTGGTGAAAATCCATCCAGCCATTTGGGCTGCAGGCATGCGCAAAGTTTTTCCCCCATTCAGTCTATGGGGAAAAAAAAATGTTGGGACCCCCCCTGTAACTTTTCCCCCCCCGGACCAAACCTCACCAAACTTTGCAAAAAAAATGCGCCATATACTTTTTTTTGCAAAGTTTGGTGTGGATTCTTCCAGGGAGGGCGAAGTTATAAGCCGCCCAAAAAGTTCTCTTCCTATGGGAATAGCAACTTAACCATAACTACACATCCACTACCGTGGCTGTGTAATGAACAATGCTCTTTTGATCACAAAATAACGTACAATAGATAGATAAGATATCAGATTTGATGGAAAGCAGTGAGTGTCTTACAATGGGGTGTGTTTGGGGGACATTCTGACCAGGTTCCAGAGGGGAGTAAATGGAACAGTCATCAGGGACATAACATAAGTTGACATACATAGATTAAAACCAAGAAACATTAGACATTTTTAAGTGCAGCTATGTGGTACGATCAACCATGCTCGGGATGTGACCATGATGTGTGTACTGCTGCAGTGGGGACAGACACAGGTTAGAGATGAGGGAAACATGTTATCCACCATGCGGTTGAGAAGTAGGTTAAGAGGTTAATTCAGATGCAAAGAGGTAGTCTTTTAGTTTGGTTTTGAACAAATCCATGTGGATTGTTTCAAGGATGTCTGGGGGGGAAGAGAAATCCATGCAAGTAGATCAAGAAGAGAGAAAGAGCAGAAGTACAAGGGCAGTCAAGGAGGCAGAATGGAGACTGTGAAAAGGCTTGTAGAGTTATAATGATACATTATAATGGTTCTTTTATAACAAGCTTAACACCAGCGAGTGGTTTCTAAGTGCAGGCTTGGAATTTCAACCTATGTTGCACTGCGCTGCTTTGCTTCCAAGATAAACGTGTTGCCCCTGAGCTATCCTTCCTCCCCAGGTGTACAGAGAATTATAGATACAGTGGTGCCTTACCATGGATAGATTTGTGAACCCGGAGAAAAAATTTAAATCTGGCCTGGTTTGCATTTTCAGCCATCCAGCCTAGTGATTGTGCAAAGAATTAGGTGTGAAGTGAGGGAGTTCAAAGAGAATACTCGTAGCTAAGTTACTGATCCTGTAGAGAGGAGAGAAAGCATATTTGGGGAGACCAAAGAGGATGCTGCCACAGTAGTTCAGTTTAGAAAAGAATGAGGTGTCAGACTTTCCTAATATTTAGAAGGCTGAGGCAAGCTGCTGTTCCAGCTTTGGAGATCTTACACATGAAGGCATATACCCAGTGAACCCGAATGTCCAGCAAATGTCAACAGGCTGTGTTATTGTGGTGTGTCTGACTGACAATGTTCTGTGCGGCAGAGGTGGGAGTGTTCTTGTTCTAGTGACTGGCTCATCAGTGACACTTGGGGAGTTTGTCATGTCGGATTCCTTGCCTAGTTTAGGAGCATTCTCCCTTGAGGCTAAACAGAGTCAGTCAATTTCTAGTGCTAGGGTAAAGTGCTAGTGGGCCTATTTTGCCAGTTCCTGGGAAATTGTCATCACCGAGTGGATGGGTATTCCCATCGCTGGAGGAGTTAGAGGAGTGAGCTGAGAGGTGTTGTTGCTCAAGGAAATAGATACTTAGTGAGGTGCAAGGTAGGATTCATTCCAGACAAGGGATTGATTGCGAATCCCAAGAAGAAAGAGAGTATTAAGGAGATCAGAGTGATTGACAGTGTCAAAGGCAACAGGCAAGTCAAGAAGAATTAGGATAGGTTGGAGTGCTTAGCAGAGGCAATGAAGTTGGACACATTAATGAGAGCAGTTTCTGTGGAGTGATAGGAGAGGAAACATGCTTGTAGGGGGTCTTGAAGGTTGTGGATGTTGAAGAAATTGGAAATACGGTTGAACACAAAACTTTCGATCTCTTTAGAGTAGTGCGGAAGGAGTGGCACAGGGTGAAAGTTAGTTGGTAGATTTTGGGCAGCCCCTTGCTTTTTAGCAGAAAACAGAGGGAAAACAAGCAGAGTCGAAGGACAGGATGGAGAGGTCAGTGAGGTGAGAGGCCACAAAGGGGGCAAAAGGATTGACTAGCTGAGGAACAAGAGGATCTGATTAGGTACAAGATGGTTTAGCCTTCATCAGTAGAGTTAGCACTTTGTCAGCATAGTGTGACTAAAATGGGAGATAGAGGAGAGGATAATGGTAGAGTAGGCAGAGTGTAAAATAAATGAAGAGGGAGTGTGAGTGTGAGCAAGGTCAGGAGAGAGTCTCTAATTTTGGAAATGCTTGCAGTGAAGCATACAGCTAGGTCATTAAATTTGAGAATGGAGTTGGCAGTCATAGGACAGCGCTTGGTGCAACAACTCCAAGACGCCCTCACAGGGAAGACAACTCCCTCAAATAAAAAATCCTCTCCAAACAACCTGCCATGCTAGCCAAACCACTACCACCACCCACTGCACCCAGTGGCTTACCAACCCACACCTGCACCCCATTCAACTTCCACCCTATTTCAGTCCCGAACGTCACCTAGATCATCACGAGTCTGAAACCTTTGTTAAGCCCCAATCATTAAAGTGCCTTAACACTCATTCCAATCAACAAAGTCATCATTAATGTGTCTTTCTCCCCCAATTCGATGCCATCCTCCCTAAAGGAAGCGTGGGTCCTACCACTGCACAAGAATGCCTACCTCACCCATCCATATCCACAAATGATCACCCCATTACTACAGTACTTTACCTCCTGAAGATCCTTGAACGTGTAGCCTACAACCAGTATCTCGTGGAGAATAATTTTTTGTGCATTTGCCCCAAGCACGGAACCAAAACTGCCCTACCTGATCTGAAAATTCAGCTTGATTCCATCAAGGACACTGGCAAACCTTCACTTCTGATGATGCAGGACCTCTCTGCAGCATAGACCTGGTTGACCACCAAACCATCTACTCACAACTTGCCTCGACAGCTAACTTCTCTCCATCGGCCACCAATTGGATTAGGTCATTCCTAGCTGACAGATCTTCACAAGTCTTCATCAATGACTTTTCTGTCACACCTACTTCTGACAACATTTAAACGAAACCCCTCTTCGACCACCTTGATCTACTCAGCATATCCTACACAAACTAGGCTGACGACACGCAGCTCCTAATCCCCCTTTCCGGTTCATACACTTTTTTTTAAAATTATTTTATTTGGTTTCAAAAAACCTTTTAAAATGTTCTTTTCCATTTACATCACATCTCATCCTACAAGCCCACACCCTCTGCCATGAATTTTTGATTATTTCCAAACCATTCTCATAGATCTACTAAAGGTTTTGTTACATGCAGAACAGATATGGGAAATGCTTCTGTTAAACAGATTTTTAAATTCTTCAAGACAATCACCAATCCAAACATAACTTTTCGATTTGAACAGTCGAAAATGGTTTTCCACCAGTCAGTTGCACTGTAAGTTTGACATTCTTCAAAAAGTGGACCAAATAGTTTAGTTCGTAATGATTTGAAATTTTTACAGAATAGGATTAGGTGTTTAAGAGTCTCCAATGAGTGGTTGCAGAAACTACAAGTTATATCAGCACTTTCGTTCTGCTTCCAGGATTTTGTGCGGTCCTTAGTCAAAAACAGATTTGGACGAAATTGCAAAAATAGCATTCTCGAGTTCTGATCAGGGGATTGAGTAAGGTAAGGCTGCAGTTTGTCGTACTCGCAGGCTTCTGGAGAGGCATCCTTCATCAGACATGAGCTTTCACGCTCTATAGAAGTTTGGTGCCAATCTGATCTCCATAGCATCAGTTTTGCCTTATCTGGGTTGTTTATCAGAGTTTCAGTTTGTATGCTATTTGTGTCCAGTAAACGTGTGTTTTGGGTCGGATGCTGGTTTTTGTAGGATTTTAAATTGTGGATCTGGATTGTCAAGCAAAGTCTTCCTATGGAGGACAAGTGCATTCCAACTCACCCTTGCTTTTATTGATATGAAGCCCAGTTCATATCGTATGTTGCTGGTAGGGCAGCCCTTAGGTAAGTGCAACGCTCAGGTCCAGAAAATGTTCTCCAATGTATACCACAAATCATGAGGGCAACCAAACATGTTTTCAGCACCATAAATTAATGCCAGCACAGCCTTCTGTCGATAAAAGTCAATCATTGGCTTTGTTGAACATTTACCATATTTTCTATTTATGATGGCGGCTTGGCATGCTAGCTGTTTGCATTTTCTTTTTGTTTCCTCCACCCATGGTCTGTCGTTTATATTTGAATGTATCAAGGTTCTGGGTTACTTAATGTGAGAGGATTTCTTGAGTGATGTTTTTCCAAGTACCATTCGAATCGCTTGGTTCCTCGTTTTCGGTTTGACAAGTTTTGTAGTGTTAATACTTCACATTTTTGTTTGTTGATACAAAGGTCATTTTCTTGGACACATTTTTCCAGGGCGTCCAGCCTTTGCTGTAGCCCAATTGGAGTGACGTCTAAGAGTATTAGGACATCTGAATATATTAGCCATCCTATGTGTGATCCATGAATTTTTGGTGAAGAGTTGTTACCATATTGAGTGTGTCACCAATATCCGAGATGAAAAGATTGAATGTGATGGCAGCCACGGGGCAGCCCTGTTTCACACCCGGGTGTGTTTTTACTTGTTGAGATAAGGTGCCACCTCGGTCGAATGTAATCTGTATGGTCGTATCTGAGTGCAGTTCTCTTATTGCAGCAAGTAGACTGGCCGGACATTCCCAAGTTTCAAGTTTGGCCCATAGGATATGTGTGTTGACACTATCAAAGGCATGTGAGAAATCGATTGAAGGCACATAAATTGGGGCATTGGTTTTAATTGCTTCCATTTTTAGGAGATTCAGGAGTAGAGTGTTTAAACTACAGCCAACTCCCAATATGTTTTTTTTATCTACCATGCAAGCAGCATTTTTTGCAGTTGACGTGCATAGATCTTACCCAGCACGTCAAGCAGGGCAATTAGCCTATAGTTCCTTGGGTTGGATTGATCACCTTTTTTGAATATTGGTACTATGATAGCATTTTTTCATGCTTTTGGTGTCACACATTTCATTTTATTCTTTCGAATAGCATGCTACAGAAGTGTGCCCCTGGATTTATTTTTAGCATGTGGTTATCAGGCCATCTGGTCCTGGGGCCCTCAAGGCACTGGAGTTTTTTATTCAGCTCAAAATGTCAGATTTGTCGAAGCACAAGTCCCAGGATGTTACATTTTTGGGGTTTGTCTTTCTTTTTGCTTTAGAGCTACTGAACAGTTCTGTCTAATGTTTTACCCAAGTTTCGTCAGGAATTGATGAAGTTTGAATTTCGTTTTGTGGAGCAGCTATGTTGTTTATTAGCGTCCAGAATTCAGAGGAGTTTTTATTTTTAAATTTTTGAAGCATCACTTCGGAATCATTTTGCAGCAACGTTGCATTATAAGTCTTTCTCCAGTTTCGATATTTCTGCAATTAAAGTTTTTTTCCCTGCATGAAAAATACTTTTGTCCTTGAGTGAAAGCTTTCGAATTTCTCAACGCATTGTACGTTTTCGTTGTAGTATTTGAACATCAAAGTTGTGCTTATGTTGTAGCCGCAGCTGTTTGAGCCCTTGTTTATGTTCTGTGAATTGCGTGAGTAGGGGCTGGTATTCAATCTGGTCAGGTGTTGATGCCATAGTGGTTGTAATCTGATTTACATCACCAGTTTTCAGATTTAGCCTTATCCTACCCGAGCGATATGAAATGATATGTGACCATGATTTTTGTAAGAGATTTTTATTAGCGATGCAAGTCATTTTTAGGAGGTCATGATCGCTGTGTTCTGTCTTACAGACTTTCAGCCCACAAACTTTTGGTAAGAAAGATTCTGATAGATAGCAGTAGTCTAGTGTTGAGTACTGTTTTTCTCTACTCCATGTGGGATTCGCAGGTATATCCCTGAGGATATTTCTGTTTAGAATTGACAGTTTGCGGGAATCCATTTCCAGGCACCATAGGCATGTGCCTTTTTTCTAAGTGGTTTGGATATGTGGTTTATGACCATGTTCACACAATCTATGTTCAAATCGCCACAGGTTATTATTTGAGCAGTGCATGAGATTTTGAGGATTTCATCAATAATTCCTGTCACTTGATCAATAAATATTGTTGTTCCCGTTGCAATCTGATTCCAATAAAGATTGACAATATAGAGGAACTCTGGCTTGCCGGTGCCAAGTGTCATTACTTTGGCAGTTTGTATATAGGATGTGACATTTTTTGACCCCATAATCCTAAACCCTGATTCTTTTTTGGTCGGCTATTAATAGTCCAGCCATTGGTCTGCCTTTACTCTGTTAAATAGCGGGATTTAGAACTATTTCAAATGAGGAAGATATTGGACAATCCCTTAGCCATGTTTCCTGAAGACATATCAGGTCCAGGTTTCGCATCCAAGGTGTGTGGAACAGATGGATAAATCCACACGTATTACATGATCCAATTTCCAGTGTCTGACAGTCCTGGTGACTTTGGCATTACTTTTGCCGTTTATTGTTTAGAGTGGAGGCCAACCATGCCCAATTTTCGTTTTCGGTGGTACTTGTGTTGCCATCCTCACTAATCAATTTGTCGGATTTTGTAATGTTGCCTTCAATCGTTATTTTGTTCTGCTCATCTAGTAGTCGTTGGCATGTTTCCTTATTTTTGGATTTTGTTTACATGGTCATTGATGATCAATCCACTATGCTTACAGGAAGCATTTAATTTGTTTAGCTAGCTCTGGTCTGTATTTTTTGAGGTTTTGTTAGTCCTGTCCTTGATTAGAGGTTCTTGTATCGGTTTATAGACATAATTTCGAATACAAAAATCTCGAAAGTCAAAAAGTAGAAAAAAAAGGTTAAAAAAAAACATTTCGAATTTTTTTTAATGACTTTTTCAAAATGTTTTTTTTTGTTTTTACCTATTTTTTATATAAACTAGAGCCAAAAAATAATTTGACATTTTTTTTGTCCACATTTTTGATTCGACTTTTTTGACTTTCAAAATGTTTCATTCGAAATTATGACTTGACACCTCTTGTATCACTTCATTTTGTGGTTTGAGGTACAAATCAAAGCCCAAAGATAGTAATGCAGGTACCGCGTCTATTAATATATCTTTTATCATACTTGAGGCAAGATGTAAAGTTACTATGTCGTTTCTGTGCTCACAATGAAATTCTAAAATTTTTAGATGAAAAAGCCTAGTTATATAATGCCAATTTAAGATCAAATTTTCCACACGTTCCACCCTTTCCAAGATCAATTTTTCTAATATTGAGTCTGTTTCATTGTTTTGAGATTTGTTTTATTGCACTGAGTGATATACTTTATTTCACTTTTGAGTTGTAGTTTTGAGCTTGGTGTATCTTGAGTTTGTTGACATGGACGCAGATGTAGCGGCCTATTTAGTTTGTCCAATGTGTTTTTCATCACTGATGACCTGCTTTCACAATCGTTAGCCTCAGATTTAGACGTCATTTGTTTTGCACGCATTTCCTCCATTGTCAAGGAAGGAGTACTCAAATCTTTATTGATGTTTTTGTCTATTAGTATGCAAACTCTTTGTTGCTTCGGTTATTTCGGGGGACTCTGGAGCTGGGCAATGGCAGGCTCATCTGTATTTAAAGTGGTTGCCTTTTTGGCCATGGATTTCGTCATTGATGACATTAAATCCTTTGTTTCAGTACATTCCAGTTCTATTTGAGGAATTTCCTCAATGTCATCATATGTAGATAGATTCAACAAATCATTTTCATCATTTTGTTGTCTTTCCGGAGATTTGTTGTTTGCACTTTTATTTGGGACTTTGGGTTCCAGTGATGTTTTGTCTGAATTTTGTTCTCTGATCTCAGTATTGTTATGGACTGTTAAATTAACAGTTTTTATGTTTCGCAGACATTTTTTTGATCCATTTCCATGCCTCATCCTGTTCGCTGGTTGATTTTTTGTTTTTTTGCTCTGGACTTGAGTTTTTCCGAACGTAAAGGTGTTAATTTGCCTTGTAGTGCATTTCGCTCCCTTAAAGATGTCAAATGTTGGTAAGTTTTTGTTACAATTTGTCTCTGCTTTTTCTGCAGTGACTAATTCACCTTCTGGGCTACGGTCAAGTATCTCAAGTGTCGTTTTAGATGATGAGGGTGTTTGTGGGTCCAGTATTGCGAGATTGCTTGCTTTCCAGCTGTCTTCCAACGCTTTGTCAAAGGAAGTCAAATCTTGGTTAACCAGGCCTGTATCTGTTTCTGACGATACTGATTGGGTCCCATTGTTTGTAGAAGAGTTGCCTGTCATCTTTGTTGTTAAGTCAGGTTTATGATTTTCAGGAAGGCCATTTATTGCTATTTGGATTCAGGTTTCTGTTGAAGTTACCAGTTGTCTACAGACAGTCAAGTTTGGGAAGTCAGTGCCCTTAGGCGTTACAACAGTTCCTAAAGGCATTTCTCTGTATTTGTGTTTTTTGTATGTTGCTCAGGTTTGTGTCTAAATTGTTTCAGGGCTTCTTTAGCAACTTCCGCAAGAGGTTTTTTGTCCTCATTATTGTTTATCATCTGCCCAGAAACTAGCTCCAACAAGGAATCCATTTTGATGCAAATAGTAGTCAGATCTTCTTTAAAGCTTGTGCTTTTTCTTTCAACTTCTATTAGTTTAGTGTTATGAAGTGCCGACAGCATTGTAAGATCTTTAATATTTTTGTTTAAATTCTCATAGAGCTTAATGAATGGGGCAATAGACATGCCCATTGCTGCCATGATAATGGCCTGTAGGTCTTTGTCCGATGTTATATTTTGCTCAACGGTTTTGTACCACTCTTCTCTATTTTGTTTTAGTCCGATATGTCTTGTACAATTTCTGATTTTTGGGTAAGGGCGTTTCATTAGTGAGGAGTCTGATGATGAACTGTCAGATGTTTGTGATTGACAGTAATGTTGATCCGTATTCCTTATGGGTTGGGTCCGATCCTCAGGTACCGTTAGGTCTGGGCTAGTTTTTGATTTACTTCTGGTTTCTCTTTCGCCAAGTTTAGAGTTTTTTCGCTGTGAGCATTGCAGTGTAGAAGAGCTGCTAACTTGTATTCGTCTATGTTTAAAGATGAGTTTATCTTTTGGTGCAATGTTTGTCTTGGGACCAAGATCAGCAGCTTGTATTGCTGTTTTCACTCTTTCAGATGAAGCGGTGAAATTGGCGTGTACATTATTTACATTTTGCTGGTCATGCCGAATTTTGTTTATCTGTGATAAATTGGCTATTAGTTTATCTGCAATGCCAATAGAATCTCAGCGGTTTTCCAGATTTTGTGCAGGTGGGGCAGAGCTCAGCGCTTCTGGTGCAGCAGTAGATAAGAGAGTCTTTCTAGAGACTGAAAGACTGATGTTATCGTTTCCTCGTTTAGCAGTATTTTATTGGTGAAAACCTCATCGGTCTGGTTCGTACGAGAAAGCTGGAGAGGCTGACGCGCTTTCATAAATAGAAAGGCTAAAGTTTGTATTTGGCAAGGTGTGGGTTTGCTTTATTGTTGCTGAGCTTATATAGGATTTGGGCCACCTTATCGTGTCTGGGTGTTTTGATTGCAAGTTCCCCAGAAGACCCACGTCAGGCGGGTTTGATATAGAGATGATGTGTGTTACTACGCCGCTGTTAAATTGAGACCTTTCCATCTCAGAGGGCGTGATTCCTGCACCAACAGGCTGCATTTGTTTTCCATTGGAAATGGATTCGGTCAGTGGTGCTTCGTTCAAAGCATAATCAGGGCGCTTACTTTGAGGGTCTCTCAAGGTATTTCCCACAGAAAGCGATGGTATGTTCTCATTTATATTTTCGCTCACACTGTTTAATATAAACTCATCACAATGCACACCGTCATTGACATTTATATCTGTGCTAGGTGCCATGACATCTGCGTCATCTTACTCATGCGAGTATGATGTACTTACTTGCTCTATCGAGGGGGTTGTGGGGGGTGAAATGCCTCGTTGGTATCTTGCTGAGATTCAGAAAGCCTCTCTTTTCTAGTTTGGGCTCTCGTTTTCAGTAATTTTGCAGGCAGTGCCGCAGGAGCCTCTGGATGACGACTCACTCCCGTAATATTTCTTTACGGTTTTTTGGCAGCAAATGATACGAAAGGAGCCTGGAGGGGACTAACTCCACCCACTCCACAGACCACGCAGAACAGCACAACAGCAGAAGCTCGCCCTTTCTCCGAGGGCTTGCGCCGCAAGGGAGTTGAGGCGGCCTATTTATGGTCAGCTGATACAGCAGACCGGGTCTGCTTAAAGGCACACGCACCTCTTTGAGCTAATGCAGTCCAAGTTGGTTAAACTTGGGATTCCGTCTCTCCATCTCTCAAAGTTCAATACAGCACAAGAGCAGAAGCTCGCCCTTTCTACGGTTCATACACTCAGGACTCAGCCACCATTAACTCAGTGTATGAAGTCATACAAAACTGGATGGCATATCACCTACTTTGCTTCAATGAAGATAACACCAAAATCCTCATTGTCGGCTCCCACTCCATGCTTTGAGACATTGGCCCAGTCTACAAGGAGTTCACCAGTAACGGAAACCGTATCCACACCTCAGCTGCAGCCAAAACTGTTGACATTTACCTGGATTCTAAACTTGACCTTTCCTGACAAGAGAACTTGATCACCTCGTCAGCGGCCTAGACAGCCAAACTGCTACATGCCAGCAGGCCCTTCCTCCCCACACCAACGACTTCCCCATTGCAATAGCCATCACAGGAGCCAAGCTAGACTACTGCAATGCCTTATTTACAGGCACTTCTGAGCACAACCTGAACAGACTTCGAACGATTTAGAACAATGCTCTCTGAGCGGCCATAGGTCTCTCCAAATCCGACCACATTTCGGAAGCCAGTGGAGATGCTCACTGACTGCCCATCTGAGAAAGGATTAAATTCAAACCACTGTCCCTGGTCCACTGACGTCTCTGCAATACAGCCACAACCTACCTCTCACTCTGCATGGAGAAATACTCCCCTGTCTGACCTCTTGGATCTGCAAACTCTCACTTCCTCAAAATCCCCAACTTCAATAACCTCTTGGTGTGGGGTAAGAGTTTCCCGGTCATGGCCGACAAACTTTGGAACAATCTCCCCAAGCACTCAGAAAAGAACCAGCCTGCTAGACCTTTCACAGAAACTTTAAAACCTGGCTCTTCAGCTAGCTCTGCTCCTCCTAAGACTTGCCACTCTTCCTAATGCATTTCCCCCACACCCTACCTTCCTCTTTTTTTCCCTCAATGTAACGAGTGCCTCGATATCTGAGGGTTTTGTGTGCTGTAAGAAATGCAAAGATAAATAAATAAATAAATAGGAGTGAGGAGTGAGTTTAGGGTGCCCGATAGCCGGAAAGGATGGTTGGAGTGAGAGTCAATGAGGGTTAGGTAGAATTCCCTTTTCACTCTATCAAGAGTGGACTTGAGAGATATCAGGACAGAGAGGTAGAGTGAGGTCATCATGCAAGACAGTATTCCTCCATTGCACAGCAGCCAGCGCATGTCTGTGCAGAGAGAGAGTATGAATGTGGTCACCCATGGTTGAGGATGCTGAGACTTAGGAGTGAAAGTAGGCAGTGGGAAGTGAGAGGAGAATGAGTCATAAAGTAGGGATTGGAAGCTGGAGAAGGCAGTATTGGTTAAAGAGGAATCGGGTGTGAATGAGGAGAGTGGGAACTGTAGGTTGGAGAGAATGGGGGAAAGGCAGAAGATTTACATTTCCTTTAACTAATAGGTGAAGCAAGTGGAGAGGAATGGTCAGAGGGTGGAATGGAGATGTTGGTGGTAACAATTGAGTGATCAGATATGCATGGTCTGACAGTAGTATTAGTGGCTGGGAGAGAGGTGGAGATGAATACGAGATTCAAAGAGTTACCTTCTTTTGGGTTTCACTAAAAATACCATGGCATCTACTAATATTTACTGCAACAAGTTGTCCTGTCATGGAGATAGTGGGCCTCATTATGAGTTTGGAGGTAGCCATGCCGTTTTTACCGGCATGGCTACCCCCAAACTCGGGTCTGGGTCCCGAAAAATGGGAATTACCGGGCCATTCCAACCTTTGCGGGCCCAGTAATTCCCATTCACGGGATACGGACCCGGTACGTCCCCATTCCCATTTGAGCACCCATAGGGCTCAAAGGGAATGGGGAGGATGGTAATAACGGTCCCGTTAATAACGGGACCGTTGTTAACATCCTGTTCTGCTAGCGGTGCCGCTCTGCACCTCTGACCAAGTGTACAGAGCAGCCCCGCGGGCAGAACTCGGAATGTTGCGGAGAGGTAACAATGGCACCTGTAACACTACCGGCACCATTGTTGCCTTACGGCAACACTCATAATTAGGCCCCGTGTGTACTGAGTAGGTTACAATTCACAACTTGGTATGTCATTTCTCATGCTTGATTGTCGACCCACATTTCATCAATGTTCAAAATACACAGTAAAGACTCGAATAATTTTACGTCGACTTTAGGTAAACCACTGTAGATAGGTCAAAAAGGGATGCTCGAGCACATACTTTACCCAGGATCAGGGTAAGCATTATTGTTCTGTTCCAGGTAAGTGGGCGCTAAACTTATGGTCTACAGGCTGAATGAATGATTGATGCAACATGTGCGGTCTTAAAGAAACATTATGTGCAATGCCTAGTAAATATAATGGCCCTCATTACAACACCGGTGCTAAACCATGGCTCTATTAGCATCATGGTTGCTGCCGGTATTGTAACAAGTCCGGCTTGGTGAAACAGGGACGTACTACCCCATTCCAAGGTTGGCGGGGCGGTACTTCCCCATTTCACCATGGCCTTTCCCCATTCCCATTTTTGCCCCATAGGGAATAATGGGAATGCGGAAAGGCGGTAATTACGGTACCGCAAATTGTAGTACCGTAATTATTGCCAGGGTCCTTTTGCGGATCCCTGCAATCACGGCTGGTTCCAGCCGCCGTTATGGGAATTGGGCGCTAAGGGATTACCCGTACCAGTACCCGTCGTAATGACCCCCAATATATAAACATTTTAAGAAGGACATCAGGGTATAAAGAACTACATTTGATCAGAAATTAGGCTAAAGTTCCAATAAGCTCCAATGAATTACGTTAAGATGTTAAGATGTAAAGTAAGGTGCCCACGCATAAAAAAGAGGAAGTACAAAGGGGAGTGGAGAGAACCCAAACTTATTTAATGTTATGGGCTGGGTCACGATTTGGAGTGGGATTAATGAGGGAAAAGTAATAATAGCAAACATGGGACAATGTGAGAGATTCGACAAAAGTAGTTTTTCTATGAGCCCATTAGTTCTTGACAGAATTTTCAATGAAACCTTTGACTGGTAATACCTCTTTGCAGGCATTTCAACATTTGAAATCACACATTGGCCCTCATTACGACCCTGGCGGAAAGTGACTGACCGGACCGCCACAGCGTAAATAGCGTTTCCGCCATTGCACGAAGGAGCAAAGTGCGGCCCATTCCGACCCATCGGGCACGAGCACCACGGCATGGCGGAAGTGCAAAGTCCGCGATGGCGGAAATGAACCCAAAACGGCCCACCCCGCCGCCGTACGGCGCCCTAGGTGCAATACCGCCACCCATCACAGCGGACACCGCAGTGTGCGCCTACCGGAAAGTACGGTGACCGGAAATATACGGAAACGGAAGTTAAAACATGGGCCCGGAACGGGAAACATCCCGCCGTACACCTATAAAACCACTAAAACCACACAACCACTAAAATCACTACCCTGAGACACACCCCAACCCGTCATCCACCCTAGCGAAACCAAGAAAAATGGGAAAAGTAGCGAAGAAAGCGTGCGACCGCAAGCGGCAGGTCCACTTCTCCCGTGAGGAACTCACCGTGCTAACAGAGACCCCCCAGGAGAATGCTGCCGTCGTCTTCTGCACGCAAATGACCAGGACGGCACTTGCAAACAAGAAGGCCATATGGGCTCTGGTGGCACAGCGGGTAAGTGCGGTGGGGACCGCACCCCGCACCCCACAGCAATGCCGTAAGCGATGGGACGACCTGCGGATACGCGTCCGCAGCATACTCTCTGCCAACCGCAACATTGCCACAGCCACCGGGGGAGGTCCTGAATCACCCATCAAGTTGACCCCCTGGGAAGAAATCTGTGCCTCCACCATCGGAATGGAGAGCATAGAGGGAGTCGGAGGGATGGAGAAAGGAGTGCAGACATCCGAAGATTCAGGTAGGTGGGCCAAATAAAACAATGCCAAATCCACAAAGTCCATCCATGTGAAGTACCATGCGTCCACATAGTGCAACAGAAACACATGTCCAGGAGAACGGCCACACACATCGGCCTGATAGCGCACGTTAAAACCCACAATAAATACATAAATAATTAAAAACCCCTAAAACACGCACTACACGTGCAGCAGGCACACCCTAACTGCAGGCTGCCAAACAACTGCACCCTCACTCCACACACAAATGAAAGCACCTCCAAGGCCCCGACCCAAATCACCCTCAGGTACCACCCCAATGCATGTGATACAATGCCATTCCAATTCCCACAGACCCATCAATAACCCTCGCCCTCCTTTACTCCACCACAGGGTCCGATCCAAACGACGAGCTTCAGGACACCCCTACCAGCACACCTGCAAAGAGGGCCAAGACCAACGGCCAAAGACCCTCCACCTCAGCTGCACGCATCAAGACACGGCAGCAGCACAAATCAGGTGGCAGCACAGAGGAGGGAACATCAACAGGCACCCCAGCAGCCAGCATGCCCACAACACCACCACCACAGGTCCCCCCAACGGATGCCACAGAAGGCACTGCCTCCGGTGGCAGCAGCACCATAGGTGACACCCCATTGATGGCAGCATGCTCCGACACAGAAGACGGGGATGTCGAAGTCAGATCCATCCATGACCTGTCCCAATCCCCCTGTCTGTCCCATCCCGTACAACATGAGGATACCACGCAGGGGCACCCACAAGACGACGACTGGCCATCCCCCACAAGCCCTGTGGCAGGGCAACATGAGGACAACGCCCCTCTGTGACACCCCCGCAAATGGCCATGGCCCAGCAGAGGCAACAGTCCCTCGACCAGTTAATCGTGCAACAGCAGCAACTGGCCACGCTCCTCAAGGACCATGCCGATGAATGTGGGGGCACTAAGGCAGACATAGAAACATCAACTGAGACACTTAGGGCAGAAATGGAGAGAGGTACAGAGACACTAAGGGCACAAATGGAGAGAAGCACCGAGAGCCTGAGGGGGGAACTGCATGCGACGTCCAAGGACGTATGTGCCGAACTTGCCGCAGTGCGCCGTGTGCTCACTGAGCTCTCGCAAACCCTTAGGGACATGCATGGACGTGAGCAGGCAGAGACATCATCCGTTGCAAGTTCCGTCCAGGGCAGCCCCCAACGTAGATCTGGGAGGAACCTGCGCTCCACAGGCAGGGGTGCCCCTGATACCCGCAGAGGGGGCTTGCAATAGCGACTGCCCACTGACAATGAGCATCTTTGGACACTGGTGTTCGGGGGGGAGGTGGGAGGGTGGAGGGGGTGTGTTGGGCTCACTTGGGTGGCGGGTCGATAGGGTGTACAACATGATATCACATATGCCATAAAAAGTGCACGATCAACCAATGAGATGTGTGGACATTGATCTTTGTGTACTAGGCCATCATAGGCGTACAGTCCATATTGTGCATGTCCCAGACACACACAGTGCCACGAGTCCCGTGTCCATGTATCAGCCACCATGCGTGAGTGCTAGAAGCATACATCAATGAGATGCTGACGAATGTCACGGGCCTCCGGTGCCTCGCAGACTCCTTGAGGTGCTGCCACATCCCCACCCTCATCATGACCATCATCAGGTGCTTGCAGTTCTGCGTCAGGGGGCATGGGCACATTTCTACGTACGCACATGTTGTGGAGCATGACACATGCCATCACCATCTTTGCAACCTTCTCATGGCGGTACAGGAGTGCCCCGCCAGACCTGCTGAGGCAGCGGAAACGACCCTTCAGTAGGCCGAATGCCTGTTCAATGACTACACGGGTACGTGAGTGGGCATGGTTGTAGTCCTCCTCATGCTGGTCCCGTGGGTTCCGGACTGGTGTGAGGAGCCATCTCTTCAGTGGATATCCGGCATCACCTGTATGTGGACGATAAATGAATTATGTGGAATGCCATTGCTACGTACGCACCCCCCCCCTTCCTGCCAGGTCATTGCCGCATCACATACCCCACATCATCATGCATGAAAAGAGACTCACCGAGTAGCCAGGATCTGTTCCCTGCGTGTCGCTCCATGTAGCGTGGTATTGTAGAGTTCCTCAAGACCATAGAATCATGGGTTGATCCAGGGAATCGGGCACAACAATGTGTAATGATCCTGTTGGAGTCACACACCATTTGTACATTCAGAGAATGAAATTGTTTTCGGTTGCGGTACTGGGCCTCCATGGCATGTGGGACGACCAATTCCACATGGGTGCAGTCGATGGCACCAATGCAACCCGGTATGCCGGCAAGTGCATGGAATCCCACTTTTGTGTTGGTAATTTCCTGCTCCGAGCGTGGTAGGGAGATGTAGTCGTCTGCGTGCTGCAGGAGGGCATCGAGCACTTGCAATAGTGTCCGTGAGAACAGTGGCTGAGAAATGCCATGCAACTGTCTGACTGTGTGCTGGTAGGTGCCTGTGGCCAGGAAGTGGAGTACAGACACCACCTTCAGTAGGGGTGGGATGGCGGTTGGGCTATCTATCATGCTGACAAGGTCAGCCTGTGTCATGTCCACAATGGCGGCTATGGTGTCCCGGTCCAGACGGTAGAGGGTGTGGATCTGCTCATCAGTGAGGTTGAACGGATGTGCTCGGAGGCGTGGGATTGCGGGCTGCCTGCGTGGTGGTAGTGGCTGTGCTGGCGGCCCTTGCTGGCCCTGCCTTGGCCTCCTCCTCCTGCGTCTCCTCCGTGCGGCCGGTTGTAGTTGGTGTTCGTCTTCTTCTTGGAGTTGGAGTACTTGCAGTGCTATCAGGTCCCCCAGGGCCAACATCGCGAGTCCTGCCGGTAGCATTTCGGTGTGGTTGTGGGAGGAGACTGGCTGTGCAATTTATGTGTTTTCAGGCTGAATGGCCTCCACCTGTGGTGATTCATTCCACCTGTGCAAACTGCTCTCCCCTTTGGCCGAGCACGTCCCGCGCACAACGCTGCAATTCGTGGAATGGCATCTTGCTATTGCAATCATGTATTTGTACCCGATGGCCGTGTAACATTGGTTGATATGTTCATTCTGCTGTGGTCCCATTGTTTCACATACTATCTGTGCAGTCGCGAACAGAGTTGTGAAGGGTCAGTGGAACGTAGTACTCGAGTAACGGTGGGCCCTCATTCATCACTGTACCGAGTTGCAACGACGGGCGGGGCGTCCCATTCGTGGGTGAAGGCAGTTGCCATTTTCACACACAGCCGCACTCGATGGATTAATTAGTGTTTTCAAACGGCCACAGATGCCTCTTCGACGTGATGTTGCAAATGAGGAATTCGAAGGGCGGCGCTTTCGGTTTTCAGCTAGCGGCGAGGAGATGCCCACAGGTCTGACTGCGAATATAACGTTCTATTGTTCAATGTCCTTGGGACAGGGGCCATGGCGAGTATGCAATGATTGATATGAATAGTATGGGATGCGCAATAGCGTAGTGGACGATAAGGCAGGACGTTCCCAAATACATGTTACTTCACTACACTGGAATTACGGGCTGGGGCACTGTGGATTTTGCAGGCTGCATAACGCACAGACTCAATGGATATTTCTAATGTTATGTGAGTAAATATTCAGGCGTTTTAATCCCGGGATGAGGGAATGATGAATGGATGCATGGGCAGGTGATTTGATACAGAGTTTGCCATGTACAGGGCTTCTTGGGCTCTATCCGCCTCCCCTACGCTATGTGATGCAGGGCTGCCATAGTGGGACCATCGTCTATCTGGCCTTGTTGAGCCCTCCCTGTCTCGACGCGCCCTCAGACACTTGTGTCCATGCACGTTACCAATCCCATCAGATGGATTCTGTTTTCACAGGCGCATGCACAGGTACACTCGTTTGTGATGGTGTTTACACCTCGATATAGATAGTTATGAGTCGCAAGTGTTTTTTGGGTGGTGATGGACCTTTGGAGTGGGCTAGCATGCATGTGGCTGTGGATTTAGTGTGATCATTGCAGTGAGTTGTTGGAATGTAGTACTGATGGCCATTCTGTTCTTTTTCTTTTCTTTTGGTTGACAGGTATCTCCTCCCCTTTTGCCACTGCCATCTGTATGCCACTCCTGCAGATGGGTTTTACTCCCGACACCTGCTGCTTCGTGTTAATCAGTGGAGCAGCATTACGATCTTATGGGACGATCGCCAATGGGCCACATGCCCTTACGCAGTACTGGTGGCTCGGAGCAACATTTCGGCCTTTCAGCTGGACTAGTGCCTCCCCATTGGGACGGCCCTGCGGTTCTGTGCGCTTCCATGTTGCCTTTTCGTACGTGAATGTGGCTCTGTGTACCATGAGGGAACAGGGCGTCACACAAGTAGTGGCTGGTCATTTCTTGCGGATGCAGCCCACAATGGTGAAATGTGTTTTGGAGTTCATGGCCTGATGGCTGTATGGGCTTGGTGATTTTGATGTGCATTAAATTTCTATTCTGATTTGGCCCGTGTAGCGTTCTTCTTTGCAAGTGATGTGGCATATGCCTATTTGGGGGGCGATGTATTGTGAGGAGATCTGCACTGGGTTCCAGCTTCGGAGTTTAGTTGCGTGGTACTGTACTGGGCGCGTTTGCCTACGAAGCCCGTGAGGTCAGGGATGGGGGCTGCCAATATGACAGTTTGAATGTTGTCATGCTCAGGGGCGGGGGATTGGGTTTTGTGTAACAGATGCCGGTCAGCCAGGTGGACTGGTGGAATGATGTGATTTTCGGAATATTGCTGGTCACAGGTGCCTGTGTTTGCGTGCGTTTCTTGGTGGGGGACTGTGGTCATGTCCATTGGGATGGCTTCTGTATTCGTGCCATCTGTGCCCTGCAGCTCCCATTGGCCCCTGTTGTGTTTCTATTGTTCGTTGGCATGCATGGGTGACTTGTACATTTCACTGGTTGCATTGTGGCTTCGTTGCACCTACGGGGAGTTGTACTTTGTGGGCAGGGAGCGGTGTACGGGCACTCAGTGGGGCCGTTTACGGTTGATTCGCGATGCCGTACTTCTCACCATGGCGGAATGGTGCATTCCGCCATGCTTGATGGCGTTAGGTACATGTCCGCTAGGGTCGGAATTGGCGTACCGTTGCGCCATGGTGGTGTTTACGGTTTGGCATGGCGCGCGCGCGCGTGCTTGGTGCAGTTAGCGTTGGCGTTCACTACGGTGTCGCTAATGGCATCGTACTTTGCGGTGACGGGTCATAGTCGCACCGAGCGCTATTCGATGGCGGTATTGCATTTCCGCCATCGTTTTCCGAATTCCGCCAGGGTCGTAATGAGGGCCATTGACTGTAATGCTTGTACCCTCTTTGGTCCAAAGTGTTTTCTTTTCTGATGTGCTGGCTGTTTTCGTTCGTTTTTTAAACAGGTGTGGCATTTTCCAAGATTTGCTGAACGCTCTTAAACCATTGTTGTTGAGATGGTTGGTTGTATCATGTCTTTTTTGCCTCACTCTTTTGGAGCCCTTTTTACTATTTCAATTACTGACGTAATCTGATAATTAATTTTAGTTCTTCTGTTGGAAGTCCTGAAAGTATCAAAAATAGTTCCTTCCAAATGTTCTTTTCGAAAGGTCCCAAGGCAAAAACACCTGGGTCCTTCTCATTCCTTTCTGCTTGAGAGGATAGTTTAGATAGTTTTATTGATCTGTGGGATTGACCCTGATATCTGTGTGTAGCTTGCTGTAGCAGGATCGAATCCCGGCATGATCAAATCAGCATTTCATCCTTTCCAGGTTGATAAAATGAGTACCACTCTGTGGGTTCTGCTATTTGAGCGCTCTGAGACCTAGGGGTGTGTAGCACTATATAGGAAATACATTATTATTTGATGTCCACTTTTGCACAATGCATGGAATTGCATTTGCTGATGCAGTTATCTGTTTTGATATTGAAGCCCATGAGCCACCCCACACGCTACATGCATTATCTGAAGATGCTGCTGATGGTGATAGGAGGCCAAGAAACCTTTGTTTCCTATTGCTGCATTGGTAGTAATAACCACTGTAAATTCCACCCATGTGGGGGTTACAAGCATCAGTGGACGTGCTGAGTGCCATGAAGCCCGATACCCGCATGGCTGCATTAGCTGAAACTGCTGCTGGAGGTGGGCAATCAGGAATGGAACCATGTAGCTGCAGTGGCATATACTACCACCAATAGTTGCACCTCCTTAGAGTTGAAAGCATCTGTAGTGGGTGCAGAGCATGGGTGTAATGTGCAGGCATGCAAAGAATGGCAAGTGCTCTGTCGAAGGGACTGTAGTCTGGAGTTGGTGTATTGGTAGACCAATTCCAAGCACTGCCTCTTTTAATGTTCGATCACCTCATCTCTTCTTCTGTTGGCATGCTGAATTACTGATAATAAAATGGGAAAACAGAAAGCCCTGGTAGTCTATGTTACTTCAAGTGCACCAATGTGGAAACAAACAAATCGTTCAATTGACCTATATGTTAACTGTGTAGTAAGGGAAATGGACATATACATAAGACGTGGGATCTTTATGCTCAGACATGCTAAATATGTAATACAAATCAAAACAACTGAAGAATAAGAACATCTTAGCTACTACATTGCCCTATCAAGAGGAACACAAGTACAACACCAGGCAATGAACCTTAGCACAACCATTTCAGATGGTAAGATTACATTACAGCACCTACTTACAACTAATGAAGCAGTTTCATTGGCATCTACCTGCATAAACAGAGTACTACCAAATTGCCATCTAAATGAAGTCGTGATATCCATCCTAAAGTGAACACCTGCTGTGCTGATAGCTCCCATGACCGGACCCAAAACCAACACCCTCCATAAACCAGCTCTAGGATTAAGGCACCTCTAACTCATATATTAAGAACAGTTTCCCATACTAATATGAGTTTTCATGTAGAAACATGAAGCCTACATTCCATATGAAGTTGTGCTTCTTTATCAGATTCTACTTGTAATGGTACATGTTTAAATCTGGTTGTCTATAAAACTCTCTCATTAATGGAACTCCTACTATTGACCAAACCAAAAGACTGACAAGATTACATAGAAATACTAAATCATGTTTATTGAATAGTAGAGACAAGTCCTTCAGTTCTCATCTTAATGGCCATTCCTGCATCAGTGCGATGCTACCCTCATTAATATGGCTCATAATGGGGTTAGACCTTCTCATAATGTTCACCAACCACCTCCTTGTCTCCTTCTACCATCTCCTCCGGATTTTGACCAACCTTCTCCTTAACCTCTACCACATCCTCCTGCTTTTTTAACAACCTGCACCTTATCCTTTGCAACAATATCATTCTGATGTTCACTTGTCTCCCTCTCCTGCTCTAGTCTCCAACCTCCTCCCAAAACTCCTGAAAACACCTCCTCCCAGAAGTGCCAACTCACTCCAACCATTTGCGACAACCTTGCCTGAGGGATTGTACTCACATAACCTGTACCCTATTTCCGCTGCGTTGGACCCACTATGAGGGTCTGCACCTTTGATGGAAAATTGCTGAGGGACTGGGTTTAATAGATGCCCTTGCGATTACTTATCAATTGGGATAGAGGGCCAATCACATGTGTGGTGTGCCAAGTTGGATGTTGAATGTGTCTTTGCTGTGGTCTGCTGGGACCTGTGGTTACCTACAGGCCAATATTCGATAATGCCAAGAAGTGTTTGGTAAGTAGTTTTATGTAGCAAGTAGTCTTCAAGTCAAGTGTATTCGATTTTAAGGCAGCAATCACGAGCAAACAATAATAAAATGCCAATAGTGAAATCCCAATGAGCATTTTAAAATGCATTCCCTAAAAGATACAAACTTCAAATAAACAAAACAATTTGACCAGGAAGGATATTTTCCTTACGATAAATTAATTCCCAACATTTAAAATGTAAGAATTGAGATAAAAATTATATAGGAATAGAGTGAAAGTGAAAACCATCACGCATTATATAAATACAGGCCCATATGTTGAACATGTTTTAGTAAATCCTTTCTAAATCCTTTGGGATGCTTTCCCTTAGTCCCAGAGATCTCTTCATTAACAAATTCATTGCCCAAGAAATAACACAGACTTGCAACAAAGGGCGATAAAGGCGGACTGGTCTGAACTGCATGAATCTTCTGTCTGTTATCGCTCTAATCCTTATGCAGTTATTACACACCAGCAAAGGAGTAGAACATGGCCCATGGTTTCCATTGCCATTAAGCAGAAGGGGCATCCAACATCATCAGGCCCAACCCCTTCCAAATACAGACAGCCGGGTTAAGCTTAAAGAGAATACATCTCATTAGAAATGTTTGCGCTGTGTGGAATATGGGCCACACTTTCAGAAAGAGTCCAGTATATTAGGAGATTAAATTATGAGATGAGCCCTAGTTCCCCAGAAATCGGGCAGCCATTGTACTCTGATCCAGTCTATAGCCTGTACTCTGATCATCACTATAGCCTAAACCACGCTTGTTATGTACCGCCAGTATTGAGGCACTGTGTGGCAAGGTAAGCAGAATTCTAAAAAAATGATTTTCAATGATTGGGTGTGTCTAGACTGACTGAAGCCCCCAAATTTCAGATCCATATACCCGAATCGCAAAGGGCTTAGCTGGGCTTTTTTGGAGTTTGCAAAATGAAATACTGCAGCCGTAGCCTGGGCCATTGTAGCTGCTTGCTTCTCTATATGGCCTTCCCTCCCCTTTGTCCCTGTTGAGAAACAAATCCCAAGCTAGTGGAAGTCGTTCACTTTGCCTGGTTGAACACCATTTGCTCTGTGAATGTTAGGCCGATTATGATATTTTCCCAATGCCATTGTACAAGATTTATTTACATTTACTACTAAATTCCTCCTTGTCATAAAACCCACATTGGCATCTAGTAATGACTTAAATGTCCTTGGTCTCCTGGCCATCAGGAAATCATCATCTGCATAAGCCAAGCAAGAGACTGTTCTTGTACCCAGCCTTGGGCATCAGGGGTGGCCCTTTCCAACATTGCTTGTAACACATTAATATATACGTTTAACAAGATTGGAGCCAGCACACACCACTGTTGCAATCCTCTTGTTAACTTAAATGGTTGTGGGTAGGCGCCAACCATCATGTATCGCAAACACAATCTCCCTGCTCCTCCTGAACTATCAAGGATATTTCCTCCCTTGCTTCAGACTTGGCTGACTTCTATAATCACTCCTTGAACACTGGATCCTTCCCCCTACTCCTTAAGCACTCCCTTGAGAACCCTCTCCTCATAAAGGCTAACTACCACCCTATCTTCATTACCCCCTTCCTGGGCAAACTCTTGGAGAAGCTTGTCATCTCCCAGCTGATCCACCACACTGAATCTGTTGGTTGTCACCATGACCACCAGCCTGGCTTCAGAGCATCCAGATGCATTGAAACTGCACTCCTGAACATCCGTGAATTCTTGCTCTCTTATCCTGATGCCAACTCTCCTTCCGTTCTCATCCTTCTTGAGCTTTCCTCTGCCTTTGATACGGTCAATCATGCCACCCTTATAAATTGAATCTGTGATACTTTTGGCATCACAGACCTGGCTCTGGACTGGTTCACCTTCTTCCTCTTTGAACAACCTTCCCAGATTCAACTGGGCCCTTTTCTCTCCTCGTCTCACTCTCCACTTGTGGTGTCCCCCAGGGCTCTATCCTCTCACCATGGCTTTCCAGGCTCTACCTTGCCCCTCTAGCCCACTTCATCTCCACTTTATCTCTTAACTTTCAGTGTTATACGGATAACATGCAGCTCTACTTCAATCTTTCCTCCGCTGCCTCCTCTTCTTCTTCTCTCATTCCTGACTGTCTGTCTGCTATTCAGGCATGGTGCACTGCTAACAACATCTGCCTTAATGCCAGTAAGACAGAGAACCTTCTCATTGGAACCCCAGCTCCCTCTTTCCCTCCTACACTCTGGCTGCCCTCCTTGGGTCCCCACCCCTCACCCTCCTGTGAGGCAAAAAAACACGGTGTCATCTTTGACTCGTCTCTCTCCTTCTCACCTCACATCACAGTCCTTGTCAAGAAAGCCCACTTTCAACTGCACTTCCTCTGAGGCATTCTTACTTTCCACACTTTCCCCCAGAAACTCAATGTATCCTGAGCTCTGGTCCTCTCCAGGCTGGACTACTGCAAGAGCCTCTTTCTCAACTTGCCTAACTCCCATCTTTGCCCCCTTCAACTAATCCAGAATAGTACTGAAAGACTTATCCTTGGCCCAAACCCAGGGACGGCATCTTTCCAGCCCTAAAATCCCTATACTGGCTAACGGTTGCTGCGAGGATCAAGGCCAAGACCCCCTGCATCATCCATAAGGCTTTCCGGGGCCTGGAACCCCACTACATCAAAATCTCTCTTCCTAAAGACCTCCCGTCTAGAGACCTTCAGTCTTCTAGTTCCAACTCTCTGCAGATCAGATGCTTTTCCAAGAAGAGAGTGGGGGTAGATCTCTCTCATTTGCAGGTGAATCCCTCTGAAATAGCCTCCCTGCCCCTCTTAGACTTGAGCCAGATTTCCTTAAATTCTGGAAGCTTCTCAAGACCCTCCTTATTTCTTCCTCCTCCCCTCACCCCCTCCCCTACTAATTTCTCCATTCTGCCTCTTTTAACTGGCTTACTGGTTTCTTCTGATTCTACAGAGCACCACTCCCTCCTCAACCAGTCTCCCCCCTGAACTTGCTCTCCCCTGCCCCCTATTCTGAACTTGCCCTTTAGGCTCCCTCTCCCTGCACTAGTCCTGCTGGGCATGCACCCCTTGAGCCCATCCAGCCTCATCCCTCGCTCTTAACATGTGGATCCTCTTTCCCCTGCACTCTCTGCATTCCCATGGCACTTGTCCACCTGGCTTCCCCTTTGCACTCGCATAACCCATGGGCCCTTTCCGTCCTGACCAGCATTTCTCCCCTCCCATCTCCCCCACACTTCTTTTTACTGTACTTGCATGATCTGAATGACACATGTAGAACCATGTTTTGTTTTTCTTCATCCCTGCCACCGCCCTCTTTTGTCTTGTTGCACCTTGAAACACCTTTTGCTGTATAGGCACATCATAAATATGCAATAAATAAAGAATAATCCCCAAGAAATCAGTGTCAGAGTGTAACAATATTATCACCTTCAGTAGCCAAACCCGGATGCCCAGGTCTACCAGATGGACCACATCTGCTCCCTGTCTACAAGATGGAAAGCAGTTGAGAGATCCATAAATGCCAGATAGATGGGTGAGTCTGACAGTGTTACATATTTTTCTATCAGTAATTAAATGTGTCTGATTCATTGTTCCAAGTCCCTCACGGAACGGAAGCCCGATTGGGAATGCCCTAATATGTTGTGAGTATTCACCCAACTCAAAAGATGTTCCCTTATTACGCTGCCTAATATATTTGAGGATGCAATCAGGAGATTTGAACCGGGCAGCGATTTGTCCCCCTTCTTATAGGTTGGGACAATTATTGAACGGTGCCAGGTCAACAGGATTTCAGAAGCTTGCAGAGTTGCATTAAAAAGGTTGCAGAGTATCAGGGCCCACAGATCTATGTTTGAGCGGTACAGATCTACTAGAAGAAAATCAGGCCCAGGTGCTTTATTGGTTTTTTGCCTTTTAATGTCCTTTATTATATTGTTGAGGTTGAATTGGAAAGAGCCCTCCGCAAAGTCACTATACTAACTAAGATCAGTTTGGGTCTATCGCTCTGTCTTCGGTTATTTATTTGGTTATCCAAAGGTCTGCTCGCACATTTGTCTCTATCGCCAAATTGGCATTGGGGTTAGCCCTTTTAGCCACCATTGACCAAAGCCTCTAGTATCATTCTTCTCCACCACCTTGGTAAGTCCTCTCATGCTATATATGCTATATCCATTTTCCTTTTATTGCAAGTTCTTTCATATTTTTCTCTTTTCCTATTTACCAACTCACGATTTAGAGGGCGTGACCTTAACACATTCCATAATTGTTTTCTGGCTTCTTTACAGTCTTTATCATACCAGCCTTGTGTAGGTGTGGTCACAGTAGGTACACCCTTTTTTGACAGACTGGCAGCAATAATTGTAGCCATCCTTCCAAAAGCTATCTGGGTTTGGTTGGTCTTTTACAGACTCCAGTAGTAGGAGAGAGACTACCTTTATATCCTGCCTGTTAAACATAGGGGGGGTGGCAATGCAGTCTCATCTAATCCTTTGTCTATAAGATGATAGAGCACTGTCTGCCAAAATTGGGACTGTGGATACATTGTAGCTCCAGGGTAGGCTCAATAATAAAGAATTATGGCCACTCTCAATTCTGTTACACACCTGCATGTCTTTTATCAATTTCCAATTTTCTACATTGAATATGAAATAAGTATTGAGCTACCTTGGTGACCCCTCAAGTTATCATGCACTGTTGAGTCAGAAACAGTTCTCCCATTAAGTACTTGTCGCCCATTTTCAACCAAAAACATATTGGAATATTAACCTTTGGTACAACTTTTAAGCCTGGGGGACGCCAAATGGGGAATCACCAAGCCAAATCCTCCCCAGGGTGTGATAGGTTTTCCCTCACGTCACCATCGATCTTGATGTTAAAATCCCCAGCCACCAAAAGAACAATATCTTGATGAGACAATAGCACATGACCAATAAGTGATTCTAAGGTGGACATTGGGAACCCTAGATCTGACCCTTAAGGTTGATTATATAAATGCATCATGATCCAGCGAGAGCCTTTCATCAAATTAAATTCTATGGACAAAAAGTCCTTGGTTTGGAGAAAAGTTTTTGAATGTCCCATTTTGAGGTGTCAAGGTGTAAGTCGCTAGCCCTCTAGTGGGGTGGCTACACTTATTGGGTGTGGCTGTGCTCTCAAATAATGTAATGCCATCAATGGTCAGTTGATTGCAAGCCCAGGTTTCCTGGAAAAATATAATGTCACCATCCCCAATGAAATCACGCAAGTCCAAAATCATTTTTGCAGAAACTCACGCAATGTTCCCTGATAGGACTGCTAGATCCACATGTTATTAAGCTGTTATTTTGGGCAAGGGCCTCCAAGACTGCTGCCGCTCCAAGTCTGCATGCACCCTGCCTCTATTTGTCATGGGAGGTGAAGAACCAGATGGCAAAAGGTTTAGCAGAGACACAACCAAATTCACTATGAGTGCCATGACACACTACCCTTTCGGCAGGGGAGAAGAATCGCTGGTATAGCTTGATTGTAAAATAAGTTGACCAGCTCTTTGACTCTTCCCACTCTTAGCAAATTCATGATTTAATGATCTATTATTTTTATAGCTCATGCACAAAAGCGTTGTATAGAGAACATATTTACATACATTAATCCTCCCTACAGAAGTTGGTATTCATTTATCAACCTTGGAAGGATGAAAGGTTAAGTTGGCCTTTCCGAGATTTGAACCAGCAACCTGCAGATCACACATAGATCATAGCAGCACGCGCTCAACCTGCTAAGTTATTTTACTGACACATTACAATTTAGGTAAGTGATATGGGTAAAACTGCAGTCAGTGGATATTCTCAGACCCAGCTAGTGGTTGGAAACGGTTATTTAATGAGAGCGGGGGCCTGCCCTTCAATAGGTAACCCCCTCTCCTGTACAGATAAATCAGGGGTTATTTGAAAGGTTTTATAATTACTGAGTGTAATAGAGCTCTTTTGGTTATAGACATTGGCTGGTTGAAAAAGGCCTGTGCTACCCCCACAATCTCTGTTGGGTTCCTAGTGAAATAGCCCTTACTACAACCATTAAATATGGACAGACATTGTAAAATCCCAGCAGCAATCGAGGGATCAGAACATGACAGCACCACGCAGTCACAATCCAGGGTTTTTTCCCCCCTTACCCAACCAGCTTAACTGCCTTGCCGTCTTGATTTGTTTTCCAAGGACCTACTCCTTTCAGTATTAGGGATGATAATTAATTCATACCCCGACAAACTGGTGGGACACCACATAGGACAACCATGTTTGGGGTTGCTTGAGGGGACAAGTCCAGTCTGCTCCCATAAGGAGAAGACAAATAAACCTTGTGGTCCTGGGGTGGGAGAGAACTAAGCAAGGCCACAGTAGGAGAGAGGGATACGGTGGTTGCCTAGTCAAATCCAACTCTTCGTCTTCGGCCCCCACAATGAATTTGGGGCTCTGTGATACAGTGGGGTGGCCTTTCATCCATCCACCATGAGGGGCATTGAGCTGAGTATTTAAGACTAAGGTATGCCCCAGATGAATTTGGAACTGGTCCCAGTGATAGTGTGGGGTGCCCTTCCATCCCTCCACCAGGAGAGGCATTGGGCTGAGGATTTTCGACTAAGGTATGGGGTAGCAAGTCCTTCTCACTAGCTCGATGTCTAGAATCTTTGGGGGCTTTATCTGCTGAAGGCAAACAGCAATTACAGATGGAACACTCTTGACCCTCCACGCTGACACATCTGGCTCTTAGAGTGGCTATCTCACCCTGTAAGGTGGCTATTGCATCATATGATCAATAACCATCCTCATTAGAGTGAGTTGTGTGACGCACACACTCCAACTTTCCGCACATTTAAGGTGTTCTGCTATCTCATCCTCCACTGAATCGTGTGTCTGGAGGCATGAGAGCATGATGTCTTCAAAGCATGCACATCATTAACTTGAGGGTGTGGAGGGTGTAACATTAGATGGGCGAGCCGCTTCTCCGCAGCACTTAGTGTATCATTAGCCGGTGTGGCAGCTTTGAAACACATTCTGTATAGGCGCTATAAAAATAAACAATCAATTCAATTCAATTCAACTATGGTGAACGTTACATTTGGAGCCCTGACCATGGATTTGGTCAAATCTATCACCCAGATCTCTTGGGCTGATGCAGATGATGATGGATTTCAGCTGTTGCCTCTTTGGCAGCTTTGGAAGTAGAGAGGTGTTGGGAAGAAGCCTTATAGTTTTAGTAGTAGTGTCAGATTCGTAGGTGATCGTCTACTCTTCCCTTCTTTCCCATAAGCAAATTCAAAGTGGGGGAATCCATCACTGCCACATTGGAAACCACTTTCCCCAATGGAGCAAGTGTGGCCTCCCGGTCTTGCTTTGCAATGTTGGGCTCAGATGCTGCAGTGAGTTTGCTGCCCCTTGCACTAGGTATCACTCCATCCTCCTTGTCCCCACTTCTCTTTTTTTCTCCTGATGGCACTAGCAGGAGCCACGTTGTAGATTTTATTTCGCCCTCCCCCACCATCCTCCTCATCATCCTAAAAAAAAGGCAACAAGTCTGTAGTATGTCCTTTCAATTGAGTGCTAGGTTGGAGCACAAATTGAAAAGAATATGTTGGGCAATGACAACCAATCCGGAACAGGGCCAATCAACAGCCAATAGTCAGCAAGGTAACCCACCAATAAAAAGCTCAAAAATGACATAATACCCTCAGTAACAGCAACAAGGAAACTGGGAGGCAATGGGAGGTGTTGCAAGAGATATTACACAAGCAGGCAGTGGAGCTTAAAGAGTTAAAGAGCCAACCCTGGAGTTGTTTCCAACGGCTACCAGACCCACCATCCAACACGTTGAAATTAAAGATGTGATGGTGGGATAAAGTAGGCAAAATACGTAGGAAGTAGTGGGAAATAGTAGGTAATAGTAGGTAGAGTAGCCTTGCAAAAGCACAACAGGAAAGGGAATGGTGTAGATCCTGGGTTGTAGGAGACAAACAGTGTGTGTAAGGCATAGGTCTCGCCAGAACAGCTTGACTCACATCTTGACACGGTTGGACTAAACACAGTAAAGCAGCAGTCAGTCGTCTTTCACAAGCTCACTCTGTAAGCCAGACTCAAGATTTCTCCAGGCTCCCAATGTCTGTTTGAGCCTGCAAGCGAGGTTGCACAAGAATTCCTGATTGGTCCCTGATGTCTAGTTGGACTCTGGCACGATACAGTGGTTACTCACGAAGTAAACAGTAGGTGTTTATGTGACTGCTCAGAGCGCTGGCCACTTATTAAAGAGACAGTGTTGCTAGTATAGTGCTTTGTGAAAATGAGAGAGTGCACTAGAGTCCCAGGGCTTTTGGTAATTTGTGGGCTGCTTGAACCTTCATGAGACAGGATGTCTCCATCATGTTTCTTAAATGACCTGTGTCACTGTAATTGTCACTGTGACTGTTGCCTGCCCGAATGATGTTAAGTGTTGCTGACTAGGGGAATTCTCCACATAACATCCACGGGTCAATCATCAACTATTTTGGGGAGGAAATCCATCCCTTATATGACCCAACTAGAAGGCCCCCAGAATTAGGAAATGAACTTTGCACACTCCCTTGAAAGTAATACACCGACTTCA
Organism: Ambystoma mexicanum; assembly: GCF_040938575.1. NCBI lineage: Eukaryota > Metazoa > Chordata > Amphibia > Caudata > Ambystomatidae > Ambystoma > Ambystoma mexicanum. Next base: position 865,275,330 of record NC_090936.1, read on the forward strand.
AGGCCATGCATATTGTTAACAATGCAGTTCCAGGTGGTGGTCTCGTTTAATTGAGAACATACATAAAAAAATACAGTCCACCTTTTGAACTATGATCTTCCACAGATAAGTAGTTTCCTTCTATTTCCTTATGCAAAAATAAACTTAATTTTCCATTACTCAGATCAGGTGGCACAATCCTATTCAATACCCTGCCCATGAACTAAAAGTCTTAAGCCACTTCCATTCAATTAGAAGAATGCTGAAAATGTACCTCTTCCCACTGACCTGACAGGTACCTAATCCAAGTGTCCACCTGGCGGAGGAAGCCTCTTTGTGTCACTAGTGAACTAACTGACTACTAGCATCCTCTGCTCCCGGGCTCAAACACTACTTTCATGGACTCATGTCTGCATTCTCTCTCTATATCTTCCTGGGCCTCCCACCCTTTACTTCATTGCCTGCATTTATTGTACTTGCACTTGTCCTACCATATACTCTTATTGACTTATTCCACTTCCTTGCTCCCTTTTCTTATTTGGTCTTACTGCAACAAGAACTGAATGACCTGTGCAGGACCTCCCTTTTTCTGTGTCCCCATCCATGAAACAATCTGCACAGGAAGGCTGTCACCTTATAATCACCAATAAATAAATAAAGTATACATATTAACATCAGAGGTCTGAAAAGGAAAGTCTCATGTGGGAGTGGATATCCAAAAACAATGAGAAGGGGACTATGCGTTCATAACACCACGTTTCTGACTGCCGGATTTCTACCTTCAAACCTAGGATATTCTTTTTCTTTTTTTTTTGTAAACTCTTTTTATTGAAATTTGCAACATTAACAACATGCCCTCCACTAGTCCCCCCCCCCGCCACCCTCCCTCCCCTCCTCCCTCCTCCCCCTTGGCAACTAGCGTGTCCGTCTTGGTTCACCCTTCATTCGGGTTGCAACTCAATGTTCACTGTAAATACAACAGTTTCAAATGCTGCGGGCACCAGGTCACCCTAAAATCGTCCTTGAGCACATTCAGTACCTCGCCCCAATCAGCCGCAAAGGACTGAACTTTGCCCTCCATGGCATAGGATGCCCACTCCAGGGCTACGATTTCCCAGACCTTCCGGAGCCAGTCTTGGCATCTAGGGACCTGCGGGCCTTTCCATCTCTGTGCAATTAACAACATTGCTGCCAAGGTCAAGATTGCTTTCGCCTTCTCCTTACCTCTGGTTTCCCATGCCTCCGCGTCACCCTGTATGCCCAAGAGGATCTGGACCGGAGTTCCTACCTCCTCCCGACCGAAGGCTAGTTCCTGTGCCTCCCGTATTTCCTCCCAGAAAATTCGAATCTTCGGGCACCTCCACCAGATATGCTCCGCCGTGCCTGCCATCCCGCATCCCCTCCAACACTCCCCCAATACTGAGGGGTATATCCTATGTAACCTATCGGGGGTATAGTGCCATCCAAATAAGATTTTGTACCATGCCTCTTGTAATTGGGAAGCTTTGGCTAGTTTAGATATTCTCCTCCACAGTTTCTCCCATTCCAGCCTATCTATTTCTCGCCCCAAGATCCGTTCCCAATCCCGCATATAAGCCCACGGGGTCCCCGCCTTCGCTGCACGCAACATTTTAAAGATATTAGAAATACGCCCTCTCGTGCCATCGTTGATGAGAAGGAATTTCTCAAATTGGGTTGGGTCCCGAGTTGCCGCTGATCTAACCTCCAGGTGCGATACCCAGTGGCGTATCTGTGCATATCGGAACCTGTCACTCTCTTGTATGGCGAATTCCCTCTTGCAATCGCAAAATGCTAATACTTCCCCACCCCGGAACATATCACACAATTTCCTGCAGCCTCCTTTCCACCATCTTGCGAATGCCCCCCTCTCTAAACCCGGAGTGAAATTCCCATTTCCGAAAATGGGGGTGAAGGGGCACGGAAAAGTAGTGACTCCCCTGGGACCTGACAGTCTGTCCCATATATCAGCCATCAGTTTAGTAATAGTGCTCTGGTAGAGATGCCTGGGTCTGTGCTCCTTAGAGAGCCATAAAACTTTGGCTAGATCCCGGTGTGCCACAGCCCTGTCCATCCTTACCCATATTTTATCTTGCGTTCCCGCGTCTCCCTTCAGCCACTCGCCGCCTCGTAATATTGCTGAAAATCCGGTAGTGCCAGCTCCCCCTCATCCCTAGGTGCCGTCAGCAATCTAGACCCCAACCTGGGTCTTTTCCCCTCCCAAATGAACTCCCTCGTCAACTTACCCAACTCCTTGAAGAAACTAGCCGGAACTGGTTGAGGGATCGCCTGAAAAAGGTACAACAAGCGCAGGAGCATGACCATCTTAACCACAGCTATCCGGCCCAGCCATGACACCCTCAGATTCCTCCATTGTAGAAAGTCCCCCTTAATTGCCTGGAGGAGCGGAGGAAAGTTCGCCGCATATCACCCTCCTAAAGTCGCCACGATTTTCTCCCCCAGATATCGAATCCCTCCCAGGCTCCACTGAAAGGCAGCATTCCCTCCTAGGCTCTCTCAATCGGCTGCCCTTACTGTTAAATTAAGAGTTTCGGACTTCTTGGTGTTAATTTTTAATCCCGAGGCTGCCCCAAAGGCATCTAGTAGAGTCACACTCGCCAGGAGTGAATCCTTTGGGTCGGACAGCATAAGCAGCATGTCATCCGCAAAGGCCGCAACTTTCTGTTGCTCCCCCCCAAAGGGAATGGCCCGGATCTCCGTGGAGTCCCTAATCTCCTGCAATAAGGGTTCTAGATATATTGCGTAAAGTATTGGGGAAAGCGGGCATCCCTGCTTCGACCCCCGCTGCAAGTGGATTGGCCTAGAGGCGCTACCATTGACCATCACCCTAATCGTAGGGGTTTGATAATTGGCCCTCACCATTGTCATAAACTCCTGACCAAATCCCATTTTCTCCATAACCCGAAACATATAGGACCACTCCACGCAGTCAAAAGCCTTCTCCGCATCCAAAGCCACCAAGATCGCGGGAGTGTTTGTTTTCTTGACTTTTTCTATGATGTGGGCCAACCGTCTAATGTTGTCAGCAGTTTGTCTTCCCCTAATAAACCCGGCCTGATCAGGGTGTATCAAGGATGGGAGGATAGAGTCGAGCCTATTCGCCAGAATCTTAGTGTAAACCTTAGCATCGATGTTGATCAAGGCAATGGGTCGGTAAGATGTGCTCTCCTCCGGGTTTTTATTTGGTTTGAGGATAAGGGTAACCCTAGCCTCTTCCATGGACGGGGCAATCTTGCCACATCTGCGGAAGGAGTTGAATAATGAGACTAATTGCCGCGCCAGAAGAGAGATGAGTAGTTTATAAAAAAACCACAGTAAAGCCGTCTGGACCAGGGGCTTTATGTGCCGGAAGGCCTCTTATCGCTCCCCTTACTCGCTCCTCCGAAATTTCCCGATTTAGAGCCTGCCTCGTGTCTCTGCTAAGTCCCCTAAGTGCAGCTTTCGCAGGAGCTGTTCCTGTAAGTCAATATTGGGGTGCTGTGAAGAGTACAGGGAGCTAAAGTACTCTGCAAGGGTCTCCTGTAACTTCTCCTGTCTTGTGACCCGGGCCCTGAGCCTGTCTTCAATGCTGTAATCACATTTCTCGCCCTTTTGGCCTGTAGTAGACACGCCAAGAGAGCATCCGCTTTATTGACCTTGGCATAATACTTTTGCCTGTCGGCTAATAGGGCTCCCTCTGCCTTTTTAGTACGCAGGAGGTTCAGTTGCCCCAGTGCCTTCCTGTATTTTCGCATTGCTATTACAGAGGGGGTGTCACCCGCCGCCTGCCTAGCTGCATCCACCTCGGCTTCCAATTGGGCTTCCAAAGCCTGTACCTGTTTCATCCGGTGGGCTGATAGAGCTATAAATTCCCCCCTAAGTGTGGCCTTAAAGGCATCCCATCTTATACCCTCGTCGGTGTCCTCCTTCCTGTTACTCTCAAAAAATCCCTTGATTTTCTCTTCAACCCTTTCCCGCACCTCTGGGTCTCTCAATATAGCTTCTGGCAATTTCCAGCTCCACAAACCCTTTGCCCTCCGACCCAGCCCCATCACCAGGGAGACAGTTTTATGATCTGCTATCCCAATTGGCCCGGTGGCGACCTCCCGTATCTTCCCCAATAAGCCTACCGACACCCATATGTAATCTATCCTAGACTGTGATCCATGAACACCCGACAGGAAAGTGTAGCCGTCCTCCTCCCCTTTCAACTCCCTCCAAACATCTTGAAGCCCCATGCTGCCAATCCTTTCCTTCAGACCTGCCGACATCACAGCCCCTCCCCCTCCACCTCACCTCCCAGATCTATCTCTCTCCCCATCCCAAGCGATGTTGAGATCCCCCATTAAGACAATCTGACCCCAGCTCTGCACCTCCAGCACTGTTAGAAAGCATTGTAGAAATAGCTCTTGACCTGAGTTGGGGCGTAAACTACAGCCAGAATATATGGAGCCTCCTGGAATTTCCCCCTGACTACTAAATATCTCCCTTCCTTATCCCTAATCACGTCGCTGACCCTAAAATCCACCGTGTTCCTGATAGCCAAAGCCACCCCCTTCGTTTTGTTTTGACCGGAGGCATGGAGGATCTGGTCGAAACCATGCAGTTTTAATCTGCCTTGGTCTTAACGCCTCAAGTGTGTGTCCTGGAGACCCATGAAGTCCGGCCTTTCCTTCCGTGTAAAGTGCTCCAGTTTCTGCCTTTTAAGGGGGGTATTCAACCCCCTCACGTTATGTGTGAGCCACTTGTAATGTTACCCAACGGAGGTGATTACAGCTACCTGAGAGTGCCCCTTGCCCTACGCTTCAGCCAACTGCTAGTTGCCCTCCTCCAACTAGGCCCCCCTCTTCTCCCCCTTTCCCCCACCTCCTCCCACTCTTCCCTCCACCCCTCCCTCCCCCCAACCCCCCGAAGGCTAACACCTTCCCGCTCTTTCCCCATACCTAATACGGACAACAGCGCCCTTTCAGATTTCAACATGTTCGCTCCCCTGTAACCAGTCAGCCTCCTTATTGAGGCCCACCACCTCAGATAAATCCAACACAGGCTAGGGCTTTGACTTATTCTTGCAGCTCGGTGAATCCGGCTTCCCTTTATTCTGCAGTTCACTGTGTCTTGGTCCTCTACGCCTTCTGTCACTGACAGTTTTCCATTTACATGGTCGGGGCCTAGTGCGGCCATGCCCGCTTTTCTGGCTCGTGGCGGCAGCGGCTTCCTCCAAGTCTACTCCCATGAGGCCTGCCCCCTCCTGTAAGGAAGTAACCCTTCGCTGGACTCCCTCCCATTCAAAGGCCAAGCCAAACAGAAATGTCCATTTATATCGGATCGCCTTTTCATTGAGGACCTTCAGCAGTGGGCCCATATGCTTCCGTTTCACGAGTGTAATACCTGCCAGGTCCTCAAAAAGAGCAATCTGCTGGCCCTCATACATTATGGGCTCTTTTGGCCTAGCTGCCCCGAGGACCGCCTCCTTCTGGGCGTATCTGGAGAACGCTGCTAGAACATCTCTCGGTCTCGCTGACTGGCCCTTGTTCAATCGCCCGGTTCTGTGCACCCGATCCAGCTCCACAGCCTCAGGGTCATCCTCGCCCAGGATGTCAGCGAAGATGCCCTGAAGTACCGCCTTCAAAGACTTATCCGGGACTGATTCTGGCAGCGATTTCACTCTTATATTGATCCTGCGAGACCTGTTCTCCAAGTCCTCCATCTGAATCTCGAGGTTTCTCGTGGCGACATCTAGTCTTTCCATAGCCTCAGTGTTAGCCGAGATCTCGTTGCCCATCTCTTGCAGGCCTTCCTCCAGCACATTGGTCCTCTCCCCCAGCTGGCACATCTCTTGCTTCATTTCCCCAATGGCTTCATTCAAGTCATTGCGCATTAGCTGAAATTGTTCCTGAAAGGTTTTCGTTAGATTCGCCTGTAAGGCGTGCAGCTCCCCCAGGAGCTCCTGTCTGGGCAAGGGTGCCAGATCCTCCTCCTCCCCTGGAATGGCAACCTCTCCCATCTTCCCTCTGGCGGTCCCTGCTCCCACTCCTGTCGCCTGCGCCGGCCACATTGCCTGAAGGGTGCTCTGTGCTTCTCCCGAGGAGTGGGGGACCCTCCCCCCTTTCCCTTGAGCTTCGTGGACATACTGCTTCTTTCTCCGTAGCGTAAATTGTCTTTGTCTGCTCGCCCCGTCCTAGCGTACCTCAGCCCCGGTGTAAGTGGGCTCTATGGCAGCGTTGGCCACTGTCTCAGGAATCTGGGGATGTCCCACTCCTTGATAAGACCCACAGGCGCACCAGGTGGGGCTCTGTGTTTTACTCCTCCCGAAGACCCACTATGGGGCAGAATGACTCCTGCCAGCACTTGGGGGGAGAGCCCCTCCAATGATCAGGGGTACTCATTTTGCTTCTCCGGGCCCGCGGGCCAGCCCACCCCTCTTTCCTCATGAAGCCTCCCCGCTCCAACAGGCCTCCAACGGTCCAAGCAATGGCCATTCACTGCACCGACAATGTCTCAGGGCCCTCCAGCTCAGGGTGTGTGCGAGTCAATTCCAAAATTGCAGAGATCCACTGGGTGAATCACGCTGCGCCCAGGGGCATCCACCTTCTCCCCTGCCCGCGTACCTTTCACACAGCTGACAGGATGACTCTCACTGCATGGTATGAAGAAAGCGAGCCTGCCGGGACCCGCTCCACACCGCGGCTCCTCCAGCAATTCAGGCCATAATGTGGCGGCCCCGAGATGCCGCGGGTGCCCAGCCCCCCCGGGGGCCCGCTGCCTTTGTGTGCCCTGACGCACTTGGCTCACCAGAGGTGCGCCGCGTTCCAGCCTGTGGCCGCTAACGACTCCGCCGGCACTGCCAGTCCCCCGCTCCTCCGCGGGCCCGGCGCCGCGCTCACCAGGGCCTCCCACGGAGAGCCAGGACACCAACCGTTGAGTCTCCGCTGGCCCCCCTTCCACGGAGTGCCACTGTCCGCTGCAGCTGGCAAGCACTTCCCTAGGGAGAGCGGCGGCAGACACTGTCCGCTCCGGCCCTCCAGCCCCTCCTCCACTCAAACGAAAAGACAGACGCCTTAACACCGCTTGAGCCTCGCTGGCCCGGGAGGCTCCGGACGAGGCGCGCCCCGGAGCGGTTCCCAGCTCCAGACGCGGGTCTCACTCTTATCCCCTCTCCCAGCGACGCCGCGGGGGGAACCTGCAGCGGTCACCACGGGTCCTTAGCCAGGGTGGTGGGCCCCTTCCTTCAGCTAGGTCCGGAGAGCGCCGTCGGCACGTCACACTGTGCCGGCGGCCATCTTGGAATCTCAACCTGGGATATTCTACACAGAACTACACAGAACACTAGAGGTATGCCTACACTTAGAGATGTGTATATCTCAATAGTTGGCCATACAGGAAAGTGAAACAACTGAAGACATGAACTGTATCAATCTAAAATACCATCACGAACAAAAAAAATACTGCTATTTTCAGTGTACCCCAACACGGTTTCTAATTAAACGTGCACACCTCTGCAGCTAACAACCTATAACTTACTTTATTAAGTTGTACGTTTGATCCTGTGTCATCCACGGATAGCAATGATGAACAATCTTTGCAGGAAACCACACTTATAGCGACTAAATCATCAGAAGTACTGAAATGCTTTGTTTAGAGTGGCCCATTTGCCTTTCATTTTGGTGTCACAATTCATCACCATGGGAGGATAATGCTCCATATTGACTAGTTTAGGTTGAAGATTCACAAACCACAATTTGCACAAATTATTTTGTAATCATCATTCAGAAAACAGCAGTCTAACAATAATTTTGTTTACTGATAGTTTTGAGTCGTTGGCTGTGCTTAGGCCTGACTATTACAATCTATTAAATTCAGTCTCCAAAACAATTATTTTAGAAAAGGGTGTCAACCCTAACATTGTACCATAAACTATTGCAGGTCTAGCTAGTAAGAACTTGAATTATGAAGACAGACCTTCCCTATGATATTACGTAGACTTAGCTTCTGAATCCCCATGCCCCTGAATGGTTTTCTTACCCTTTTCAAGGCAACAGCGGCCAAAAAAGGGAGTTAATTCTGGGGGCCATTGCACATGTCTTGCTGCAACGTTGTTTTATGAACTACAATGCCCCCTCATAAACTCTGCAAATATTTAGGTTGTACATGTAACCTTTTCAAAACTTAAAAGTCGTTAGAAGCAACAGAAGCATCTGAAGAATGTGCATATACGGCAAATGATACAAACTCCTGAAAATACTGCCAATTATTAGTCACAGGCATTAATCCATCACTTAAACATCAAGCAGAAACCCACGTATCCTTTGAGGCCTGGCTGACACATTTGATCAATATTTCCATCATAAAGCCTAGAAATATTTATTGTACTCAGTTAACTACTATATGGACCCTGAGACTTCTACAATGGTAATTGAATTGACTATATTCGTGGCCAAAATTGCAGCAGCGATACAGAATTTTAGGAAAAGTCATACCCAAGATTCTATCACAATTAACCTACATGTGAGCAAAAACATTTTCTGGACCCCATTATCATTAAACATTTGTAAAGCTGTTGCTTCCCTCAACTGAATCATTCTGACCTGGAAAACTGCATTCATTTATCAAGGTTTATAAAAAAGAAAGCCAATCTTACACAAAAACCTACGGACCAACATCTTTACTGAACATATCTGTATGGATGTGAGGTTGTCTTTTAAATAATATATACTAAAGCTGTGGTTGTATAGCAGCTTTCTAAAGTATGAAACTCGGTATTAGTTTAGAGATATGTTGGCAATGGTTGACCATATACTGTGTTGGAAGAATCTCCAATATATTTAGCTTATAACACTTTTTACAAATGCCCCAAAATCACTGCAGGTTGCAAGAGAAAGTACATCCTGTATGCATTCAGCCAAACACGTAACATTATTATGGCTGAACAATAGCACACTGTCCTTGAGAGTGACATATGTACATTTAGCTATTTTTATTGGCTGATTAAGCCATCTCACTGACACATTTTACCACTATTTTGGCCCCAATTTCTCTCTAATACACGCTGAACATAACCTTCCAAAATGCTGTTCATCATTTTGCCTCTAGGTTGCAACTCATCAGCCAACAGTGCTAAATGCACTATGCCCAATGGATGCAGTGTGAAGTGGAGGATTGTGTGATGTGGGCATCCTTTCAAGCACATAGGCATTTATGTGCAATTTATTTTCAATACCTTGTTTTGGAACCGAGGTTGAACGTATGCCTGGTGTACCCATGATAAATTGAGAACCAAGGTGTGATCCTGTCGAACCCCTCAAGAAAGACCGCTCAATGAACTGCGCACCAGGTTTCCATTCACTCCAACAAGTCTTCTTTGTTATTCAATATAGGAGACACTACTTCATGGGCTCTATTTGGTGTTTTATATTAATCCATTTTTGTCATGCTTATCCCCTGCACCATAGTAGAATACAGTGATTATGTATTGTTTGTATGTATTCCCTTAGGCCAGTGTACTAGTACTGCATATAAGAATTGTCAAATATTTTGTCACTGCGTCTTTTTAATTTAAAGGTAATGTTTTTTGTTGGTGTGCTCAAATCTTGCAACCTAACTGCAGTGAATATGTTCAGCATTTATGTTTACTAATATATTTTCAGTTACAGTTTGTATTTACTCCCTGCATTTTTTTCTGGTCAACGTACCAGCCTTACACTAATAGACTCATTCAAGTAATATTTCGGCAAACAGTGCTTTGCATGAATATTTATCTGCACCAACTATTTTGGTTGATAGGACATACGTTAGTGGCATTTCATTTTGGGCGACAGCTGTGATGGGGAAACCTTGCCTCACCACAAGATTGCTCTAGTTTGCATATGCATACTTTAATAACCACAAAACCCAATTTCCCAGTAATGGCACCTGTAAACAACTTCACAACTTGCACATGTCTAACGTCACAATGATTATTTGCACACCGGTTTTAATCCAATGTGTCAGCATGATTAAGTAAGTTATAATAGGCAACAGACTGTGTAAGAAGATGACTATGACTTCTACCCCATTGCTTTTAATCAGTGTTGTGTATTACATACAAGTCATGACAACTTAATGTTTCATATTCGTTCCTTTATCTTCAGTCGAGAACACAAGGACGTCTACAAATTCAACATATGAAATACTCAAGATATTTCTTAGTATGACTTTTGGAAGAAAAAGAACCACACACACTGGTGTAGTTAAGCAGAAGAGTGCACACAAGATAATTCAACAGGTACTCCGTCCTGCCCATGAAGGTAGAAACTCAAGCAATGTTGATTAACTAAGTTGGTCCCTCTACTTGAGCAGAGCAAGTAGTGGCATGAAAGCACATTTAATGTGAACTGTTCCCGTTATAATCCAACAGAGGCATTCACAATCTTTACTTTAACAATGTAAATGCACTGCTATGAAAATAGTATATGAAGAACCCATGAGGTCAGTGGCTTCATCCCACCAGCTCCTCCTTCCTTCCTGTTTTTCTCATTTCAGAGTTACAGACTGAATTACAGTGGTTAAGGCAGAGACACTGGATTACATGAACAGACAGGTGCTAGGCATTCAAATGATAGCAGAATGTGATGCAATGTGTAACGTCCTGATGAAACCATGTCAATCAAACCAGTAGTTATCGTGATATGCATACCGGTTGAAACACTGCACTGTTGACTGGATTGTTTATTCAAGTTTAATGTTAGGCTAACCCCGGTCTTAAAAGCCCACAGTGACTAACACCAGGGTGGTTATAAAACTATAAAAGGTGGTCATTGTAATCAGGAATAGCACCAAGGAACACAGGTTTGTCGACCTGGTGGTACCAAAAAGAGGTCAGTGATGCATGGGAATTGTATGTGCAAGAGGGCAAAAGGATGTGGCGGGACACACATAATGGTTTACCAAGCAATGAAGGTGGGGCACAGGGAACACAGAAGAGCTTGAAGTTATGAGGCAGTGGTGCATTTCCATGTTTGGCGAAGTGGTGGCAAGTTATGCTGAAGGAAGCGGGAACATCATGCAGCCCAACACTGTGATGGGTGGTGCTGTTATGGTGCATGAGGAAGTACATTAAAGTATTCTATTGTTTTTTTTTTTTTTTAATATTCTTTTAAAACCTATTTTGAATAAATGTACCAAACAATGCACATATATCGACATAAAGTAAAACGTTGATACCTGGTTCCCAAAAGGCATAATACCTTTGCACATCAGGAGGATTTTCCCAATAAGAGATGTTTTCTGATTAATTCTTAGCTTGAATTATCTGCTGTTGAATGACTTAAGGCTGTTTTATGCTAAATATACAACTGTTACTGCAGAATAAATAATTCCTCCCTTAGGGTACATGTTTCCTATTCTCCAGAAATGGATAGGTAAACATGGATTGATACTTCAAACATGGCGAGAAAGGGTGATAGTACACGTCAACAAAAAAGGAAGCTGGAAGGATCCTGTTAATTATCGGATGTTAGCGATGTTAGTCATCCCAGCCAAAATATTTGTGAAAGTGCTTCTAAAAGAACTGAGTCAATGGGTAGCAGACAATCATATTCTCCCTCCAAATCAATTGGGCTTTCATGCGAAATCTTCCACCACACACAACATCACCAATGTAGTTGTTATAATTGAATACTCATGGAATGGGCCACAGCTTCCAGTGTACAATGCGTTCATTGATTTTAGCGCGGCCTTCGATACCATCTTTAGGGAAAAACTTTGGAAGAAATTGAAACAATTGGGGATACCGGTTGGGTTGCTATCTATGATTCAGTTACTGCATACAGATACATCTGTCAGAGTGCATTTGGATGGTGAAGGTTAAATATCTGAATCTATCCCAACCACGCAAGGGGTAAAACAGGGTTGTACATTAGCCGCTACACTTTTTAATTTGTATTTAGTGGATTTACCTCTGGAACTAAATGTTATACCATCTAATGACATTAAAATAGGGCGTACGGAAATAGGTTGGCTATGCTACGCTGATGACCTAGTACTAGTACATTACACTGCCCTGGAAAAGTTTGCAACAAATAATGGATTAAAAATCAATATTGGAAAACCCAAAATATTTGGCTTTTCCAGGAAAAACAAAACATCAAAGTACTAAAAACATAGGGTGGTCGATTGATATGCAGTGGATTGAAGTGGTTGACTGTTATAGACCTCTAGGAATGATAATTGATAAAAATCTGCGGTGGAAACAACAGTGGTGTGAAATCAAATCTAAATGTATGAAGTTCACAATGGTAATAAGTCATTTTATAGGGACCCAAGGAGGTTGTTATGTTAGCACCATTCTATCATTGTACTCATCTACGGTTGTACCTTGCTTGCTTTACGGTGCCGAAATATGGGGGGAAAAGTATAAAAATTAGCTGAATAGATCTGAAGCAAAAATTTTAAAGATTTTATATAGAATGCCTAAAGCACTCCCAATTGAATATATTTTACTTGAATTTAATGTAACGCGGATAAGCGATATGTTAGAGTATAAGATCGCTATGTTATTCGTCAAACGAGGTACGCTGAACCATGATACTTTTATTGTGGAACTCATGGAATTTTTTTATAATGTTGATAATTTTTGTGATTGATGCACTATCGATTTTATGTGATCTGTCTATTTTATTTATTTATTTATTTTTAAACGGTCTAAAAATGACTGGCTAGTGCTATCAGAAGCAAAGATCAAATACTTATTGAAAAAGATGATTTATGACCTAGGCAATGCTAGAGACATGAGCGAGCTTGCAACTACATTTAATAGTGGTATGTTCTTAAAATATTGGCCGGATGCCCTTGAAAGATTGAAATACCAGGCCACCTTTTCAGACAGTAAGATAATTAGGCGCTACTTACTATTTAAATTAATATATGCGATACATTAGAGATAGTAGATGCAAAATGCGGTATTCCAAGAGAAACTAGTTTATGTAGACTATGTGGGACTAAATCTATAGAATCAGCTGAACACATCATCTGTCAATGCGAGAGTCTGTACTCTTTAAGAGCTAAATATTTGAAAGTGTATGATGTCAGTAATCTTGATAACATGAATGTAATATGGGAATTACTTTTAAAGGGTAATGATATAAATTTAATTTATCATATGATGAAATTCTATGAGCTCATTTTATCTGATCTTAAACAATTGTCTGCTGGCGATCTTATATTCTAGAATATTTTAACAATGATGGGCTTGATTTGTACTGATAATGTTATCCTGCCTTTTAGGTATTTGGTTGTAATGTTATGTGTTTTATGTAAAGCCTTTTTTGGCTATAAACATATTATTGTAATAAATATATAATACATAATTAAATACATTTTCCAGAAATTATTACTGTGTTCACACAAGGCATTCCTTTTGTAATGATGTCCATTTAAACTACTGATTTTCATTCAGCATGTTTCCTAGATATGAAAAAAAAAATAACATGACACTTCCACACGGGTGTTTGTTTTGTACGTAATGAAAAACATGTTTTACCATTACAATGAAACATTTAGAGGAAAGGATTTTATAAACAATGTGATAGTCAGTGGATACTTGAATTCCTCTTGTATGGTGAGACTGTTGAATGATCAGAAATTCCCTTGCAGTGGTGATAGAGGGAAACCTGGCCCCTATGGTGGAGGTGACTAATGATTCAAGTATATGATTACATGGAACTTCGATCTATTATTACCCGAGGAATGGTCATCTGACATAAATATTTCAATTTGGCATTGGACCTCCAACAGTCTTGGATAGATTATGTCTTCATCTCATCAAATGTATTATCATTGTGTTTCATTCTTCACATTAGTAGGCATAGATACAGTGACCACTCCTCTATCACATTTTCAATTAATTTGTTGGTACATAGGCGGGACCAACAGTTATTCTTAGGAGTTTTGGTGCCCAATCGAGGAGGTTTATCAGTGAAGTGGAATAAATTCTTCTGTAATAAGTTCCTAAGAGAAATTATGAGGGTGTTGTGCGAAAGTAGCATTGGCTGTAATGAGCTTTCTTATGTATCCTTTTCAATTAAGAGGTATAACAACACAGTTTGTAGATGTATGAAAAATATAATTGGGAGAAGTCAGGTGGACGTTTCCAAAAAATAGCTCTGTTCTCATTAGGAGATAATTGCAAAAGTGAAAATTGAAAAAAAGGAAACACTCAGAGCCCTGTCAGCTACGTGGGAGTTGAGTAATGCAGATTATAAATATTCAAAACATGTAATACAACAGACGTAGATGAATCTCTTAGAATTCAGATTAATCTAAGGGATAGTAAAGCAATGTTAAGTACAGTATGTAACTCACACAACGACAAGTTTTGGGAGTTGACTAATACCACCTTTGGGCTACACAATTATGAAGATTCCTGCCCAATTCAAGAAATTGTCTGGGTAGCCTTCAATGAGAATATATATGCGACTAAGGAACCCGAGGCACCATAGATTTTGCTGAGGGAATCCATCTTCTTCAACATGATTTTGATTGGTCAAGAGGGGATGTTTATTCACTGATTACTAAAGCTAAAGTACCAATTACCATCAGAACTGATCCAGAACTGTGCTCTGATATATTGCTTTATCTATTCATGGACACATTACAAACTTTGTACTTTCCCCCTTCTTGCTGTATATTATACCAATCTACAAGAAGTGGGATTGTTCAAATCCATCTAATTATATACCAATAGCCATCGTGGATGCTTCCAGCAAGCTTTTTGCATCTCTACTACTTCAAGATCTCAACAAACGGGTTGAAAAACTGGGCCTTCTCTCACGCTTTCAGTAGCTTTAAGGAAATCAGTTGGGACTTCTCTTAACGGAATTATTATCGCCTATTTACTGGTGGAAGTGAAGAAAGCATACATAGGGCATGTCTATATTGCCTCCATGAAAATGAGCAACATATTTGATTGGGTTATCTTCAGAAAACTATGGGCTAAACTCTTGCATTTGGGGTATTTCAGATTCTCTAGTAAAAACATTGTCATAGTTACACCGGAATACTTCTATCCGAATCCACCTAACAAGAGAAGGGGTGCTTTCCAAGACAATCGACACAAACATTGGGCTAAGACAGGGCTGTGTATTAGCCCAAACCCTCTTTAATCTTTACTTAGCTGGTTTATAGGATCTGTGGGAAAATAGAAATATGAACCCTGTCAAGTTGGGGACGATCAATCTTAATTTGATGGCTTTCACTGAGGAGCTTCTTTTTTTTTATCAAACCCCTCTTGGTCTTCAGAGGATGTTTAATTTGTTTTCTGAATACACATTGAAAAACAACCTGAAGATCAATAGGTCGAAATCCAAAATAGTGATTTATTAGCTATGGTTTCCACATAACCTTGGTGTACATGGCTGACTATCCTTAACACCGTACTATTGGAAGCAAGAGTTGGGCTTTCCTTATCTGTGGCAAATGTTATTTCAGGCACTAATTTGGCCTTATCTCACTGGAGTCGAAGATCTGGTGGAAACAGCTGGTTACTAACTCAAAGATGCTGTCCCCTCTGCACAACTGCTTGTACGTAGATTTAGGAAAGTCTCTTAATGAGCACTCCATCACATCTATTAACCAATTCAGGGACAGCATGTGCAATATTTTTTTTGATTGAATCAGACTGGGAAGAACTAGTCTGCAAACCAACGAAGACTAAAATAAAGCTGAATTAATTCGATTGGAGAAGCAATATTGATCAAATGGCTTCCTACAGAATGTACACGCAGTATGCCAGTATTATTAGGCAACGAGATAAACTCCTACAATATGCTACTTTATTTCCACCTAGAAGGGTAAGCACAATTTATTTAAGGTTTAAACTAAATCTGCTTCCCACTATGGACTGTAAAGTGCTAGACTTGCAATCCTGTGTGTAAAGCAGATGAGCAGGCTCTGTCTCACTGGGCAAGCAAAGGAAACAGTTAAACATTGTCTGTTATAGTGTCCACAAACTTAGCACTTAAGGCACATGCATTTTGATATATTTTTATATACCCGATTTATTCATGCTGATCTTTCACTTTGCTCTCTGCTTATCGAAAGGCTGTTAAGATGGATTTCTGAACTCTGACCTGGAGGGGCAGAGGTTCAGAAGGCCAACCTAGTTTCTTGGAACAGGGTAACCTCTGGACAAGCCAGACCAATCAGGGTAGCTATGGCAGGCGATCAAGACTCAGTCTCAAGAGGGGTGAGGGTGACTGAAAGACCTCAATGAGCACACAAAGCAAGGACACTTACAAATTACTCCAGGCACGTGTTATATTAAAAATATAGACACATTTATTACAAGGCCTTTGTAACATAGACCATAGCAAAGAGTCACAATAATACTGAAGTAAACCAACACATCACAATCAACACGAAATATATACAAGATCAGAGGGGTCTAACGTATTAAGAAGCACAACATATGTATACCACCTAGATGGGGAGGAAAACAGGCAGTGCACGTAATCTTTGGAACCTGGTCCACATCAAGAATACACCTAAGAGGCAGTCCAAGCCCTATGAAGAGAGGAGCCTTATGCTCAATAGTACATGCACACGCTTGTGCCACTGGACAAAATAAGGTCTCTTCAAGGGTCACTAGCAGCTCAGGAAGGTGGATGCGGTCGATGAAGAACAAGTCCCCACTATTCAAGCAGGACCTCCACTTGCGGGCAGAGGCAGGTTGAGAGTGCGGGATAGAGTCGCTATTTCGCAACAGCGGTAGAAAAGAAATGGGCTCCTGTGCTGGAGGCCACCAGTTGGGGTATGGACTACTCAACGGTCCCCGACGCAGGCAGACCCAGACTTCACCAGTTCAGTCCACTTCGCTGGCAGGTTTGAATGTGACAATCAGGACATCTCAACACAGTGTGGTTTCCGCGGTAGCAGGCTTCAGGGTCAAGAGGGTCACAAGTGCAGCGAACTTGCACAGGTCGTTGCCACAGCAGGACAACAGGGTAACCGTGTTTACTCCGGTCCAGGCGCACTCGTCTCACTTCAGACCTGGGAATGCCAAGTGTACGAAATTCGGTGTGAGGGTGCCGTGGACACAGAGCACGCAGTATACCAAGTTTCGAGGGCTTCCTCAAAACCGCGGCGATGACAGAGCAAATGTCCTGAGTAAGCTGGTCAGCCGACTGGTTGGCCCAGGGACACTTCCAAAGAGGCTTACTTGCAGGGTTTGATGATGGTGCCAAGAATAGTTGGTCCCACTATTCCAATGGGTTGAAGCGCCTTCGCAGACCTTCTAGGACGATCAGATGCAGAGGGGTCTCGCAGGACTACAGCGGGCTCAGGGTGCCAAACCTTCCAGCGGGTCACCAGTGGTTCCTCGACTATGCTTCTTGTTGCAGGATACTTGGCTCCTTATCCTTTGTTCGTTTGAACTCAGGAGATCGACATGGTAGTGGTGTTTTCGGCCTCCTCTTATCCAAAGTTCCCTTTGCGCCAAAACAGAGAGGACCCAATGGGAGATCTGCTCACAAACACTCACTCCATACGTGGACCAATCATGGACCACAGTGGTCCCAGGCATTCAGGATACTCCAGACTCTCTGGCACCCAGGATGTGTATTGGCAACAGACATCCCAGCCCACATCCTGGAGGCACACACACAAGGCATGCAGAAGCCTGCGAAAGCTTTGGGTTTCACGGGAAAGTGCATGACCAAATAAGGACTGACCCGGGTCGGCTCAACCTGGGGAAGGTGAAGGGGCAAGATTGCCAAAGGACAGGACAAAGAACCTCGTGGCATGGCCATTTTGGAGCCAGGCCACCTTTTCGTGCCAAACGCGGTAAGCGCGGATAACATGGCAAAAGAGGGTTCAAAACATAAGATAAACGATAGCTGCCACCAGTCCTGTCCGTGACACATCTGCACAGTTCATAAAAAGTCCAGCGAGAGTTTCTAGGGCCTTGGAAATTACTAGAGACCAAGGGTGCAGTAAAGTAAGTTACAGTGCACTCTTGTTACATGTTGCACAAATGCTGCAACATGAGGAAAGGACTAAGGGAAACAAAGTCTCCCAGTACTGACTGTCTTAAGGGCATGTCAGTTTCCCCATAAGAAGTGAGCGAAAGCCCAGAGGAGTGTAGCAAAAATTTTGGGGGTTGACACATGGAGGGAAAACTACATTCAAATATGAAATCTTTCCTAACACTCGCCCCTCCCAGACTAAGGACAGGGGAAACTAATCCAACCCTGGATGAGTTTCTTGTTCAGGTCGGTTAAACATTCTGGACAACCCATCAGCATTGCTATGTTGGACACCTGGCCTATGCTCAATAGTGAAGTCAAAGCCTTGCAGACTTATGGACCACCTAAGCAACTTTGGATTCTCTCCCTTCATGTTCATTAGCCACTTTAAGGGCTTATGGTCAGTTTGCACAGTGAAGTGGGTCCCATAGAGGTAGGGCCTCAGTTTCCGTAGGGCCCACACAACAGAGAAAAGTTATTTCTCTACTGTGGACCATCTGAGATCTCTGTCCTTAAGCTGGCGACTAATTAAGCCAATAGGGATTCCTTACCCTTCTCATCTACTTGTGATAGTACAGCACCTATCCAAGTGTCAGAGGCATCTGTCTGCACAATAAAAGGTCTTTGGTAATCAGGGGACCTGAGCACAGGGGCCTGGCACAAGGAGTCTTTTAAGCCATTGAAGGCCTTCTCTCACTCTTCAGTCCAAGTTACCTTCTTGGTTTTTTTTGGAGTAGTGAGAGCAGTCAGAGGGGCAGCTATGGTGCCATAGTCTGCCATGACATTTCTGTAATACCCAGTAAGAAGGCTCTCACTTGGGTCTGTGTAGTGGGGGTAGGCCAGTCTTGTACTGCGTGTACTTTACTGGGTAGAGGCTGTATCCTCCCTCCACCTACTTCATGTCCAAGGTAAACCACTAAATCTTGTCCAATCTGGCATTTGCTGGCCTTTATGGTCAAGTGGGCCTTCTGACGAGCCTGTAACACAATCCCAAGGTGTTTCACATGGTCTTCCCAGGTGGCACTGAAAATTGCTATATCATCCAGATATGCAAGACAGAATTTGTCCAACCCATTCAACACATGATTCACAAGCCTCTGGAATGTGGCAGGTGCATTCTTCAACCCAAAAGGCATTACCCTGAACTGGTAAAGGCCCTCTGGAGTTGAGAAAGCTATCTTCTCCTTGGCATGTTCTGCAAGGGCTATTTGCCAATAGCCTGCAGTGAGGTCAAACGTGCTGAGGTACTTAGAGGCGCCCAAGGTATCCACCAGCTCATCTGTTCTAGGCAAGGGGAGTGCATCTGTCTTGGTGACAGCATTCAGAGCCCTGTAATCCACACAGAACCTCAATTCAGAAGTACCTGCTTTTGGAACCAAACCACAGGGCTGGACCAAGGACTACTAGAGGGTTCAATCACCCCAAGATCCAACATTTTGTTGACCTCTGTCTTAATGTAAGACCATACTTTGTCTGACATTCTGTATCCCCTACTTTTGGTAGGTACACTGTCTCCTGTGTCTATGTTATGTTTGCACCAAGGTGTCAAATCAGGGGACTGTGAAAACAGAGGGGAAAATTGCCTAAGCAAACTTTTCACCTCGGCCTGCTGATCAGAAGTCAGGTGAGGGGTCACTCGGACACCCTCAATGGAGTTATCTGAAGAACTGCTTTGGAATAGGTCAGGAAGAAGTTCAGACTCCTCTTCCTCAACATCTGAAGCCAATAGCAGTGCTGCGATTTCAACTCTTGGGATGAAAGCCTTCAGCCTATTTACATGGAACACTTTTGGAGCCTGTCCAGGTCTTCCAAGGTCCACTAATTAGTTGACCTCAACCAGTGACTCCACCACTGTGTAAGGGCCGGACCATTTATCCTGTAAAGCCCTAGGCCTTATGGAATTCATGATCAGGACTTTCTGACCAGGTGTAAAGTTAATGAGGGAAGCTTTCTGGTCATACCAATGTTTCACCAGAGCTTGTACTGCGTTCAACTTGTCACTAGCCAGACCCATCAGGAGTACCATCCTTTTTCTGAGCCCTAACACATAGTCTACTATGTTGGTAGTAATGGGGGAAGTGGGCATCTCCCGTCCCTCCTTGACTATGGATAAGGATCCCCGCACAGGTTGACCAAACAGAAGTTCAAAGGGGCTGAAGCCAACTTCCTCTTGTGGTACTTCTCTGTAGACAAACAGTAAGCATGGTAAAAGAAGATCCCATTTTCTTCTTTGAGGTTCTTCCAGAGCCACAATCATACTTTTCAAGGTCCTGTTAAACCGTTCCACCAGACCATTGGTCTGGGGGTGGTATGCGGAAGAAAACATATAGGTGACCCCACATTCCTTCCACATAGCCTGCATATACTTTGACATAAAGTTGCTGCCTCTGTCAGATACAACTTCTCTAGGGAAGCCAACCCTAGTAAAGATGCCAAGTATAACTTTTGCAACTGACTTGGCAGTCACAGTTTTCAATGGGATGGCCTCAGGATACCTGGTGGCATGGTCGACCAGCACCAGGATAAACCTATTGCCTGAGGATGTTTGGGGGTCAAGGGGACCAACAATGTCGATCCCTACCCTCTCAAATGGTACCCCCACAACTGGGAGTGGTACCAATGGATCTTGGATTGTTGAACCACTCTTACCAGATAAATGGCATGAGGCACAACTCCTGCAGTGACTTTCTACTTTCACCCCCATCTTGGGCCAGTAGAAGTGCATGGATAACCTTTGCTTGGTCCTCTTAATACGAAGGTGACCAGCAAGGGGCACTTCATGCGCCAGCTGCAGCAGGAAGGGTCTTACAGCAAGGGGAACCACCAACCTCCTACAGTCTCCTTCTGTAGACTCTGTAGGCTCACTATACAGGAGCCCACCTTCCCAATAAATCTGATGCTTCCCAGGAGGTTCACCCTCAAGCTGGGAGCAGGCCTGTCTCCTTAGGCCTTCCAGAGATGTGCACTCACGTTGGCCTTTACTGAATTCTTCCCTGTCAGGACCACCTTCTACTAACAAATCGTTTAGTTCAGGATGGTCATTGGGGTCAAATACTTCAGGCATCACCACCTCCTCGTCAGATCCGGGTGACTGACCAACTACCTCCACCTCAGTGGTAGGTGAGTTAGGGGGAATATTTTCGTTCCCTCTTTGTACTTTTTTCGACTCCTTTGGCCTTGGGTTTCCCCTTTGGCTGGGGCAGGGCATTGGTCTTGGCCAGTGCTTCCCTTGTTTGAGACCTTGTGCAGGGTCTGTCAGCAGTGTCTACCACAGCCCTAAAGCTCAGAGATCATTGCCCAACAAGACCTTTCCTGGGACACTCCTCTAAATGCTCACTGGAATCCTGACTGCTGTACCATTGATAGTAAGATTTACAGGTATTACTGGGAACATGAGAGGTGGGCCGTCAGCCATCTTAGTGGGCATCAGAGTAGCTCTGGCAACTTCCTCTAGAATCCACTACAGTTCGACTGCACCCACTATCCTTAAGAGCTGGAGTATCTACTCCATTGATCAGCACACTGTCCTTAAAGTAGTGCTTGGTGTTATCTGGAATCCTAGCCTAAGCCTCTGAGACTTTAGGCTCCCAGGAACCCAGGGAAACTAAAACTACCTCAGCTTCTATCCCATTGGGGAACGAGTCTGAGGAGAAGGATGAACCAGTAATCTCTTCTTCCTCGTAGGAGGAGAAGCCCAGATTAGCAGAGTGGACCCCCAAGGTTTTGACCTTACATCTGGGATCCCCCTTCACATGGTCAGTTGCTCCACAGGCAAAACAAGATCCATTGGGTCTGTTCACATAGGGAGCCTTACTATAACCAGAGTTCTGTTTCGGAGGCTGACCTCCACTACCCTGTGAGTTCTCTTGTGTCTTACTCTTATTTTTTTTGTGGCCCTTTTGGGAAGATGATTTATCAGTTTCCCCACCCTCCTTATCTTTGGACTTTTTCCCTTCCACCTGCTTACCAGGATGAGTCTTGTCCTTATGGGACACTTGATGTGACACCTATAAATCTGCTGGAATGGCTATCTTTTTAGGATCTATCTCCTTTGAATCGGCCAAATGCTGCTTAAGCTCAGGGGACGAAGATGCAAAAATATGTTCCAGCATGACAAGACTTATCATACCTTCAAAGGTAGAAACCTTATAACCTTCAACCCTGCCAGTTAAGTTTTTTAAGAATTCAGTTACATAAGATACCTAAGTACCACCTTCTTTTTTCTTATACTCTCTGAATCTTTTTAAGTATTGGGCAGGAGTCTTTCCAAACTTTAAGACGAGAGTTTGCTTCAACATTGCAAAATCTGCTCTCTCAGCTTTTGACATTTCCATAATGGCACTGCAGCCAGAATGGGGTAGTCTGCTAAGTAACCAGGCAATTTTATCAGCATCTTCAACTTGTTGAACTTCACATGCATACTCAAATGTATTCAGCCAGTCCATAATGTCATTCTTTTCCTCATACACACAGAGCAGATCTTTTGGAAACCTTTGATGAGAAGAGGCCCCAGATCCATGTCCAGGACCCTTGGATCCATTGGCAACTTGAAGCTTGGCCAGTTCCAACTGGTGAGCCTTGTCTTTTTGTTTTTCTGCCTGCTCTATCTTTAGTTTGGCCATGTTGAACTCAAGCTCCTTCTGCCTAAACAGCAGCTCTTGTTTCTTGAATTCGAGTATGGCCTCCCCATCAGCACTGGCAGAGGAAACATTCGACATTACATCCTCCATGTCCTCATGGTCGCTGTGGACATGTGCAGCTGTAGAACCATCAGTTCTACCAGTGAGAGCAGCCCCACCTCCTTCTGCACTGTCCTCGGAAGCTATATCTCCAAACTGAGCTTCCTGCCAGTCCATGATTCACTGGATCATTTCTACGTTTGTGCCTTGAGAGGAAACACCTCTCTCAGCACTCATCTTTCTTAATGTGTTGGATTTCAAAGCATTTAAAGTTAACAAGGTACTTGTTTCCATACTGTTAGATAGGACTATATAGGTACTAAGTTATACTATGACAATTCACTATGTGTCCTGGTAGGAATAACTCGAAATGCCTTCACTCATGTGCACTACTGGATTCCTTCAGTCCTATCCAACCGCTGTACACCAATTTGTTAAGATGGATTTCTGAACTCTGACCTGGAGGGGCAGAGGTTCAGAAGGCCAACCTAGTTTCTTGGAACAGGGTAACCTCTGGACAAGCCAGACCAATCAGGGTAGCTATGGCAGGCGGTCAACACTAAGTCTCAAGAGGGGTAAGGGTGACTGAAAGACCTCAATGAGCACAAAAAGCAAGGACACTTACAAATGACTCCAGACAGGTGTTATATTAAACATATAGACACATTTATTACAAGGCCTTTGTAACATAGACCATAGCAAAGAGTCACAATAATACTGAAGTAAACCAACACATCACAATTAACATGATATATATACAAGACCAGAGGGCTCTAACGGATTAAGAAACACAAAATATGTAGACCACCTAGATGGGGAGGAAAACAGGCAATGCAAGTAATCTTTAGACCCAGTTCCACATCAAGAATACACCTCTAACTAAGAGGCAGTCCAAGCCCTACGAAGAGAGGAGCATTATGCTCAATAGTACATGCACACGCTTGTGCCACTGGACAAAATAGGGTCTCTTCAAGGGTCACTAGCAGCTCAGGAAGGTGGATGCAGTCGATGAAGAACAAGTCCCCACTATTGAAGCAGGACCTCCACTTGCGGGCAGAGGCAGGTTGAGAGTGCGGGATAGAGTCGCTATTTCGCAACAGCGGTAGAAAAGAAATAGGCTCCTGCGCTAGGGGCCACCAGTTGGGGTATGGACTACTCTCCGGTCCCCGACGCAGGCAGACCCAGACTTCGCCAGTTCAGTCCACTTCGCTGGCAGGTTCGAATGCAACAATCAGGACGTCTCGACACCGTGTAGTTTCCGCGGTGGCAGGCTTCAGGGTCAAGAGGGTCACAAGTGCAGTGAACTTGCACAGGTCGTTGCAACAGCAGGGCAACACGGTAACTGCGTTTACTCTGGTCCGGGCGCACTCATCTCACTTCAGACCTGGGAATGCCAAGTATACGAAATTCGGTGTGAGGGTGCCGTGGACACAGAGCAAGCAGTATACCAAGTCTCGAGGGCTTCCTCGAAACCGCGGCGTTGATAGAGCAAACGTCCTGCGTAAGCTGGTCAGCCCACTGGTTGGCCCAGGGACACTTCCGAAGAGGCTTACTTGCAGGGTTTGATGAAGGTGCCGAGAATAGTTGGTCCCACTATTCCAATGGGTCGAAGCGCCTTTGCAGACCTTCTAGGATGATCAAATGCAGAGGAGTCTCGCAGGACGACAGTGGGCTCAGGGTGCCAAACCTTCCAGCGGGTCACCAGCAGTTCCTCATTTAGGCTTCTTGTTGCAGGATACTTGGCTCCTTATCCTTTGTTCGTGTGAACCCAGGAGTTCGACATGGTAGTGGTGTTTTCGGCCTCCTCTTATCCAAAGTTCCCTTTGAGCCAAAACGGAGAGGACCCAATGAGAGATCTTCTGACAAGCACTCACTCCATACCTGGACCAATCACGGACCACAGTGGTCCCAGGCATTCAGGACACTCCAGAAAGTGCATGACCAAATAAGGACTGACCCGGGTTGGCTCGACCTGGGGAAGGTGAAGGGGCAAGATGACCAAAGGACAGGACAAAGAACCTCGTGGCATGGCCATTTTGGAGCCAGGACACCTATTTGTGCCAAAGGCGGTAAGCGCGGATAACATGGCAAAAAAGGGTTCAAAACATAAGATAAACGATAGCTGCCACCAGTCCTGTCCTTGACACATCTTCAAAGTTCATAAAAAGTCCAGCGAGAGTGTCTAGGGCCTTGGAAATTACTAGAGACCCAAGGGTGCGGTAAAGTAAGTTAAATTGCACTCTTGTTACATGTTACACAAAAGCTGCAACATGTGGGAAGGACTAAGGGAAACAAAGTCTCCCAATACTGACTGTGTTAAGGGCATGTCAGTTTCACCATAAGAAGTGAGCGAAAGCCCAGAGGAGTGCGGCTGAGGGCTGCACTTCTCTGGCAAAGGTTAGATCAGGGTGTAAAACAGCAGCAAAAAGATTGGGGGTTGACACATGGAGGGAAAATTACATAAAATATGAAATCTTTCCTAACAAAGGCCACAGTGTCTCCCTTTTATTAGCAGTATATAGGGTCTTAAATAATGTTTTTGTTATACTACAAACAATAATCCGGTAAAGCTGGTTACAAAGATCTAATTTTGGGATGACTGATCGTATTTTATATATCTGTATTGCTTTGAATGGTGCCATTGTACATGTAGATTTTGTAATATTTTATATGATTTACCTTTTCTTTTTTTAGGACTTGTGCTATTTAACTCTGAAAGGTTTAATTTTAAAACCATATCACAATAAACAAACAACAATATCAAGAAGATACAGAATTTATTTTCTTTAGGTGGTATTCAGAGCATCAAGGTCAGGGGTCTGCAACCTGCAAATGTCCAGATGTTTTGGACTATGACTCCCATGATCCCTAACTATTGACTTTGCTGGCTATGGCTGATGGGAGTTGTTGTCCAAAACATCTGGAGAGCCAAAGGTTGCAAGCCCCTGATTTAGGATAATCCTTTTCGCTGTGATTGTTGACAGTATCGTGGCCTTGTGGAGTGTTTGGCAAATTTCAACTTTGACCCTTAATAGGATATGAGTTAATAGGTTTTTATCCTTCACCTGCTACAATTGTAATGGTCTCTCAGCACCCAGGCTTGTCTGGTTGAATATTAGGCACTGTGCCCATATCTGGGTTTCCAGACTGTGGTCCCTGATGTGATTGTGTGGGTTCAGTGGGAGCTGCAGAAAATTGGAGCATAAACCCTGAGTAGGAAGTCAGTAAGGCATAGGAACCCTCAAGAGTAGGTCATTTTTCAACTCATTATCCAGTTATACATTTGCTTAACCAGTATGTGACTATTTTATTGATTACACTTGTCTTAATTTAGAATCATGGTCCAAGCTGTTGGCCTTTAAGATGGTGCTGAGGGATGAGAGTAATCAGGGGGAGAAGACTCTGGAAAATAGTGGACCATGAAACTTGTCAGGTGGTGGGCAGAAAGTGGTAGGATGCATATGTAGATCTAGGCAAGCTTGTCCAGTATCAAAATAATTCTGAATAGTAGTGTCCAAAGCATGGGGATTAATGATGGCATGAGGACACCTAGTATCATCAATGAGTGACTGTTTTTCTAGATCCCTTGAGACCACCTACGTTGCAGGTGGGGGTAAAGGCAAGCAACCTGGGCAACCCAAAGGTTAGTACAATGATGCCTATTGTAGACAGGCAAAAGGCATTTTAGTAAATGCCATTAAGCATGCACATGCCAGGGAACTGAGAAAACATTGCAAACACGTACTCAACACACAGAGAATGCCCATGCATGAAATATATGGAATGATGTGTACAGGCCTGCAATTGGTAAGCACACAATACTATTCTGGGCTATTATTACCTGTCGAATGGGGACCACCAAGAATATTGACAATGGATCACTGTGGTTAGTTTGGTAAATCACATTGCTCCTTTGTACCTATACAGGGATTTAGGTAGCTGAGTTGAATACCTGGTCTTGAGGAATACAGAGACATTATGGAACACATGTTTCCATTGTTTAACCACAAACACATGTTGAACCGTATAGGGTTTCACACCTGAAGACTTCCCTCTTTGTAGTTGTCACACACATAAATCTCAGGTAAATTATTCATCATAATTTTCATTTACACCAAATGTGTAAATCCTAGCTATGTTGCCCTCCTACCAAACTAAACTAAACCCTTGTGTATATTCTATCCCTAGATTGCGTATGATGGTCTGCTTATCCAGGGTGAGGGATAGGAAAAGAAGCTTGCCCTGTCACTTGTCTACACAAATTCTAAAATGTATTTAAGAGGCACATGTCAAACATAACTAGAACATGTGTTGTCTGCTTTACAAATTAAATTACTCCAATATATTTGTTTTCTATGTAAAGCAGATATTTAAGAAATCTACTAATACGATATTACCAATCTTTTTGTGTTTACTAAGAAATCACAACACAGGACCGAGATATATCTGTGTTCTACCCCCCACACTACAAATAATTTGACTCTGTAGTGTTTGCGGAGTATATTTCCATCCTTTTCCATTGCTCGTGAAAGGGTCAGTGCTTTAAGTGGGCCGGGGCCTGCCGGGGCCAGGCCCCGGCAGTCTCCAAAAAGTGGGGCTGAGCCGGGGCCCTGCCGGGGCCCCCCGACCTCATCACGCCATGGCAGGACGCATTATCCCGCCGCGGCCGCAGCCGCGACGGGAGATGCGCCCACCACTTTAACGTCAGGCAAGCTGACAGAAGTGCCAGCCAGGCACACCGTTGCTGTGCCTGGCTGGCACTTCCGTCAGTCACTGTAACTTTCTCTGATGACCCCTCATCTGAGGGGCCATCAGAGGAAGCTAGAGTCCTTTAGTTTTCCCTCGCCAGGTCACTGACCCTCAGCGAACCCGCGGGCTCCATGATCAAATATGCAGATTAGATCACGGAGCCCGCGGGTTCGCAGAGGGTGAAAGACGCCTCAGGGTCTGTGATCTCTGCTCAGAGCAGAGATCACTGAGCTCGAGGCGCCTTTCTCCTTTGGCAAGGCTTTATAAAAGATGCCTTCAACTGTGTACGTTTAAGCCATCTCTTATAAACGTAGAAATATTTCTATGTTTATAACAGACTGCTTGAATCGTACACAATTCAAGGCATCTTTTATAAAGCTTTGTCGACGGACAAAGCCACCTTGGGTTTTGTCCGTCCTCAACGCTTTATAAAAGATGCCTACTTTTCAAGCCGTCTTTTATAAACATAGACATATGTTACAAATGTCTATGTTTATAAAAAACAGCTTGAAAAGTACACAGACCATAGTAAGGTAAGCACACAAGTGTGCGTAATTTACTATGCTTTGTGCACTTACAAGCCACCTTTTATAAACATAGAAATATGTAACATTGCTATGTATATAAAAGAAGGCTTGAAAAGTCACAAACCATAGTAGTACGCAAACAAATATATAAATGCTCAAATACATTTATATATTTGTTTGCGCACCTTACTATGATTTGTGCACTTTTAGGCCACTCCCACAATGGAAGCCACGCCCCCAAATGAGGGCCCCCCCTCAATTTCTTACCCCACTTAAAGCACTGGAAAGGGTGATCATGCAACTGTTTACCATCTTACTGGTTGTTCTCTATTTAGCACAGGTCGGGTCAGGCCTACCGGTTTTAGTGGTTTGTATTGATTTTACCACTTTCTTCAGGGCCAAAATAACAGCACAGTTTAATGTGCTGTTCCACGTTTACTTGCAGCATACACTTCACGGTTGTTAAAGTACCCCACCGTTATTTTGTCAATCCCACATATGTTGGTCCATTTGGACGGGGCACCTCTAGTTTGCTTCTATTCAGACGTCTTCATTCAGACGTTCCAAAATATCTTGCGGGTCTCGGGCTGCGTTAGATCTCCTTCCTTACTTTTGCCAGTCTGTCGCGCAAGAGCAAGATAGCTAGGATTTTCACATTTGGTATAAATGAAAACGAAATCCATTGTTTAACCACTACATGATTCCATGGTTTAGAGACAAGGAGAATCGGTTGTCAAGGCCTCCCAGGATCCTAGAAGTGTCCAGCTGATTTTATGATGACTACTCTGCTGGAATTTTGGGAAGCCCGATTTGATGAGGCATGTCAGATGGCCTGTGTAAAGAGATACTTGGAACTTATACATGTGGGAAGGTCTCTCACTTATTTGAACCTGATCCGAGACAATTTGCAGAGGAAATCCCCCCTGAGAATAAACACATGAAACGTACAAGGTGACATGTGCAAATGGGCAGGCTGGTAGAGCAAGTGTTCTTTTGCACTGTCGATGCTTGAAGACATTCAATTTTTCTACTTTTGTAACTGGAATAGTCCTTTGAGAGAGCAATGGTTAATTCCATTTTTCAGGTGGAGGAGAGTTCCAACATCAGAAAAGCTTTCATTTTTTTTGTATTGAATTTAGAAATGGTTCAAGTCCAGTGAGTAATTATGCAAGGGGGCCTGAACTTCACAACTGAACCCCTTTGCTTTTTTTGCAGTTGGTAATGGTTTATCATTTCAAAATATGATATGCTGTTTTAATGTTTTTAATGTTAAATGTCCTTTAACAGTAGTTTTATGGATGTGCCTCTCCAAAATAAACTGATTCATTGATGTGTAGATATGAAAAGTCAGTGGGGTGGTATGTAGGCGTTTTTAAGGTTGGGTGCGTGGACTTGCCCTCTGTATTTCGAACTTGAAGTAGTGTAGACAATAAGTGCTATGGGTCTTGGTAGATAGTATCTTTTGATATGTATTCTGATTGGCAGATCTGTCATCTGGAATTAGCTGTATTCAGAAGGAGTGCAGTTAATTGCACAATGGGCTTGAGATGTGCACAAGCAGACCAATGCATATTTGGAGTCCTTTTGAATTGGATGTATTTCAGCTTCCACAATTTTCCCACAAGGGATAGGTACTGGGATCCAAGTCCAAGGTGACTGTGTAGGAAGAAAGAATGTGGTGGAGCAGGGTCTGGGTAGATGGATAGTGATCAGCCTAACCAGAGGGTTGTACTTGTGAGAGCACACTCCACGTGACGGTTGATCCATGTACATTCATAGCCTGGAGTAAGAGTGTGGTTTGATTTCTGAATTGCCTGATTTAGTAAACTCACAGTTTATTCCTCTGCCCTGTGCCTCCCCTGATATGTGCCTCCTTCACTGTACTATGGTTACCCCCAAGCTTTAAAGGTAGCAGCATGATGAATCCCAAATGAGTCCTCAGGAGACAAATGTGGAGTGATACAGATCCTTGCAATTTATGAGAGAAGCAGCATTGAAAGTGCTGTAGGACAGTGAAATGGAATTGAATGCACCGGTTTGCATGCCTGTGTGGTGGTGCCGGAAAAATGAGAATGCTACTACATGCAGCTGTTTGTGCCTTTGAATAATTGACTATAAAGGAAAGTGCCCAGAGTTAATTATTTCAGATGTTTAATATATCTTGATAAGTGCTACTTGTAAAACTCAATAATGCTTCTTGGTTCTTGGTGCTTGCAGCTGCCTCAAACATGCAGGATTGTTTCACCAGAGATGGTTGCCGTTGGAGAAGTGGGTGAGATCCCCTAGCACAAAGTTGAACATCCAGTTGCTTTTCGAATGCTTTGGCGTACTGCTTCCTTGATCCCCTACAACTGACTATAAAGACTAGGGATGATAAAGAGTGGGAGGTCTAAACATCTAGACAGCAACATGTTACCTACCCTTGCCCTAGTTTATGATGTGACACTGTCATTGGTTCATGAGTGGTCAGGCATTGAGGCCTTTTGCAATGCCAGGGTGTCAGCGTGAGGGTGAGCACGATGAAACAATGCACACGCTAACAGGTGAGCAAGCGCTCTTCTACTTAATCCCTAAGCCACGAAGAGCCAAGAACAGCCAGGTTCTAAACGTACAAAAACGTTGAGGAACTACTGGCCCTCTTATCGGATAAAAGGCTCTAACTTGTATCTCTTGTGGGAACAACGCCCTGTATCAGGCTGCCTTAAAGTTCTTGAGGTCCGCTAGGAGTTAATTCCGGATGGTTGTAGTGGTGTGGGGGCTGGATCTCTCTTGGGCTGAGGGTGAGATATTCTCAAAGCTATCTACCTAACCTTCTCAATCTTGCTGCAATTCTGTTCACATGCTAAAAGACATATGCAGGGTGAGGTTTAGCCCGCAGAGGGTAGAGCTTGCTTACCAGCTTACATTGTCAGTTCTTCTTTGGGTATTATTGGCCTTTTCATGAACAAAGTGCCACTTAGAAGTACATATAAAATGTCATTGTCTGGTTGCTTTAAAACACTTTTTGGCCTTGTGGATGGAATCAAGGTACAATGCTTAGGCCTTATTTTGAAAAGGAACCCTGTTTTATCGGCTAATGGCTTACTTTGGTTGATGTAGACAAGGATTTACTAGTAGAGTGTTCACTCATTCGTGGGACCCGGTCCCTCAGAAGAAAGGTTTTGTTTAGCTGAAATAAAATATAGGAGGGGCTTGGACAACGAAACATGACATAACTGTGTAATGACATAACAAAACATGGCGTAGTGCTATATGACATATCACGAAATAGCAAGTTAGTGTACAAAAAAACCTGGCGTTTTGCCCAAAAAATGAAAACGAAAAGTAGAAAAAAATTCCTTAAAATCGAAAGTTATATTTTGGTTAAAAATAGAAACTGGGAATAGAAAAAAAAAAGAAAAGCATAAGGATGGCACAGGATTAGGTACAGCTGCAGTGAGGGAGGTCCAATGTGGCAATATGGAGTGGACACAGGGAAAGCAAAGGGAAGGTGTGCGTTGATGTTAAAATTGTCAGTATTCATTTTGGAAAAAAACACATACATCCTAAAAGAGTTACATTGCATAACGTGACCCAGTAGCTGAACATAACATGGCATTGAATAAAATGCATAACATAGTTTAGCATACCACACCTAAAAACGCATATATGCTCAAAGCAAAACAGAACAAAACGAAGGCCGCATAGGTCAGCGTAACACAACCACATAATAACCCATGGGGTAGTGTAGTAGACAAAGAAAAATGCAACAAAGCATAACAGCACCACAAAGGCAGAAAGTCCCAAATATGATACTGTGGGTGCTGCAGCAAATGATTACTGAATAGTGGGCCTGGGAAAACCCAGCATGACATTAGGACCTATAAGAAATCTAGAACTACCCAGATAGGAGGAACATTTTGTGACAAATGTGCTTTCATGCGGCCAGCTCAAACACAGTGCCAACCACCCATGCCCACTCCTTTCAGAATCCTTACTCTAGACTCAACCCTAACCATTGTGTGATCTATACAGTCAAATGCAAGTTAAGCATTGCTTGAGAAACATAGTAGGATGTATGCAGCCTTGAAATTGTCTTCGGTATCATCTGAGGATTAACTTTCATGGACTGGACCATGTAAGAGACAAACAGTATGCTGCGTTATTTAAAGCCTCATAGGGCGGAATGTGCTATATGAATCACCGAGTCTCAGATAAAACAAAATGTCCTCAGAAAGTAAAAGTGAAACTTCCAGTGTATCAACCATTCGCACGCTAGGAGGTGACACTGGCCAATCAGGAGGCTCAGAATGTGGGCTGTACTGTAGTGTACAAGCCTGCGTTCCAAACTGCCTGGCTAGGCAACGCTCCCCTCCCTTCCCTGCCCCCCCCCCCTTCACCACTTAGCACCCGTGTAGTTTCCTACACGAGTGCTAATGTGTCTAAAAAAAGAAACATACCTTTGCTGTGTGGCCTGGCCCCACGCAGTGCGGCGGTCTGCCCAATCCGTTTTCCATGCTGATGATGTCACAGTCATCGACATGGAAAAGGGACTTCCCTGACAGCAGAACTGCGCAGCGCCGAGCCACACTGCAAAGACATGTTTCTTCATTTTTTTAAATATAAAAACAACATTAGCACCTATGTGGGGAACTACGCAGGTGCTATTGGAAATATTAACCTCAGCGGTGGGTCAACCCTAAGTAACAGCCCCGCTGCCCTCGTAAAGGAATCACGCTTTGCTTGGGCCTTAACTTGGGCAGCGGGTCATTACTGACAGGGTCGCCCACCGTCTTGGTAAATATTGCCTCAGTGTATTATCATGTTACAGGAAGATGAAGAGTTAAGAGATGAAAACAAATGCCGATACACTTTCTCCCATAACTGATCATATGCCTGCCAAGGATGGATTTTGGTGGCTCATTATTAAATCCTGCTAAGCAATAATTCCCACTATTCAGTAGGCTCATCAATGATCTGAGAGATGTCTGTATTAAGGGTGAAAAACGGCATGGTATTAGTTTAAGGCATCTTTGCTTTACATTTGACTTTGATATCAGAAAATGTTGAACAATATATACATGTGTTGTGCGAATGCACTAGGGTGGAAATCATCCACCTCCCAGTAATTCAGAGAACTGCCTTATTGGTAGTGGCATTATGTGGCCTATCCACAAAGTTTACAGAAAACCATAATGGGAAAAAGAAAACAATCAATACAGGAGGCCAGAACTGCAGATGCATGATTTGGTAAGATTAGAGAGAATATGGTTATTACTTTTAAAAGAAGGTTTCATTTCATACAGGTTCTGAAAATTATTTGTCCAGATTTATCTCTGTGTATGTCCAAGAAAGTTGTGTGTTTATTGTTTTTGTTAATGTTCAGGCTTTCTTAATAAAGTACTATTTATGTATCATTAGGGGTACATTGTGCTAAGGAAATTGACACAACTTTCCCTAATACTTAGTCGAAATTATGTTAAAGGGAAATCGATAACCAGTGATGCTGCTGTGCTGCCTGCCAAAGGTTCTGTAGTATTGACCCAATATGCCAATTTTATTGATTTCCCTGGTGTTGAAACAATGCTTTATGTAAACTGTGTCAAATATAAGAACCCTCTGAACTCACCTCCCTAATGCGTGACTGCCAGATTTCTGTGTGATTAGTGGAATCTGTGTCTGTGGTGTTTGATGAAAGGTCATTTTGATCCGGACATTTCCATTGAGGCAACGATAAAATGGCCAGCGTTGGTGTGATGAAGCTGAACGTGCCACCTTGAAGAATTGGTAATCTGTAATGAAAATGTTAAAGAATCATAAAAATAGTGAAATACAATATTAGTGTTTGATTTCATTCATTACTTTTGAGAGCTTTGTCCTGGAGTAACTCGTTTCAGAAATGTTATATAATTCCATGTTGACACAACCATATGAAATGTAGCCTGGTTTTCTTTATCTCATATTTGAGCTGTCAGGAGGTGCAGCATGGGGCTGTCATTGTATTATGTGTATGTGTTTATTTCATTTAACAACAATCGACTATTTTTTATACAGAAACGATTGAAGGTCAATTTCACTTTTGTTCTTCAGCCACATTTGCAATACTAACACTTTGGATTGTTTTGCTCAATATATGTTAGCTATTTCATAGAATGAAGTTCTAAAATGCATTACCTTTATGCAGAATTATCATATGTGAACTATCAGCTATCAGTCTATGTAAAGGGGTATTCATACTAGTTGCCTTACATCTTGTGGATATAAACGACTTTCTTTATTCATTACATTGCATTTCCTATAGAATTTACATAGATCAATCCTTCCCTCAAATACCATTCTAGCAGTTTACAAAGTGCACTTTCATGATTCAAGAACTATACAACGGGTAACACACCAAAGTAATGATGTTGCTATGTTATTCAGAATGTTGTATCACAGTGGCAGAGAAACATCTGACACATACTACGATTATTTCTTCTACAAAAGATATAACCCCTAAACAGTCTTTTGCATTTGGCTCATTAAAACCAGCTTGAACAAAAGACATTAAAACTGTTTAAAACTGTAAACTGGCAAGGGTACATGATAAATAGATTTCTTCTTGACAACCATTAGGCAGCGAAGACTGTTAACCTACATACAGACACTCTATGTAGCCTTGACTTCAAAGTCTGCACCCGACATATGGAGAGAATGCATACTTTCAGGTACAAGCCAATAAACAAATGAGAATCACAGACTACATTTTACAGTTTAAAACAACTTCAACATGTTTGCCAGAATTGTTTCAAACGGATTCCTCCTACAAGTATGCACCCAGATCAAATAGGCACAGTTCCTGGAAGAAAATTAACACATTTATCTCACTCTTGCATAGTAAATGTAAAACGCTTATAGAATACCCCCTTGTATGTGATTGCCATACATGCTGACCAGCACTTTGATAGGGTAAACTAGAAGCTCTTGTGGAAGCTTACAGGAGGATGGCATACAGTGTATTTGTAAATGTTAAGCAATCAATGTATTGGTGTAAAAGAGCAGCTGCAAAGTTAATATATTACGCATCTGTGAAATAGACAGTGGAACATGACAGTAATGCTGAGTATCACGCATGCTGTTTGCAATAAATATAGAACCACAGGACTGGTTAATTAGAGAACCAAACAATAATTTACTTCAGGTTAGGCAATTTGGAGTAAAAGATTGCACACACAATGGAATCCCTACTCCAAGAAAACTAGAAAAAACGCACTGAACTGTGACAATAAATTATCAGTTCATTCTAATGTAGGCATTTAGGGGATGAGAAATCTAGCAGTAAAAACTAACATAGGTCAGTCAGACACCTCTATACGCTGCCATTTGCATCAATTTGAGCACTCAACATGTGATAATGACCCACCCAAAAAGTGAAAAGGTAAATACATTTGAAACAGTGTTGAACATATTTCTTATGGCAGGCATAAGTATGCTTAAGTTTATCTTGGAGAAAACTGTAGGGTGTCCTGACCCACGTTTAAGCTACCCTGCTACAACATTTGGTGCTGTGGGCTTAGGAAATTCAAGATGGCGGAAAACCCACATGTGCGCCGAAATCCAGGAAAGCTGCGCAGTTGTGCGCACACCAAAATGGTTACCTAACTTGCCACCCACCAGGGTAAAGAAAGGTCTTTGTTAACAAAATCCACTTTTACTGATGTCAAAAAGTTGCTGAAATCGTGACTCATTGGACCACTTTAAAGATTCAACCCTTTTTGTGGGGTTCCACATAACCATCTTACTGTAAGGAGCCCCATCAAAACAATGTTAAGCAAGGATTTACTACCATGTAAGAACCATTCCTGTTTAGAATGCATTAATCCAAGAAAATCCCAAAAATGGGTGCAGTACCAGTACTCACCACTATCCAAAAGCCGGCGTTTTAAAACCCACTGTGTGTTTTTCTGAAGGCAAGCAAAATGCCTATTTCAAACCTTGCAACATGTGCAAAATATTCACTGAACACCAGCAGACATTTGGCAGAATGGAGTTTTGTGTGCCTACAAAATCTGGGAAATGAAGAGCCCAAAAACAATGCTTATAACAAAAATGCTATGGAGTCAGCAGCTTAAGCCTAACTGCAACTGGATTTAAAACCACCAAAATCGAAAATGTTAAATTAAATGAGTGACCTATGTTTGGTGTCACATGCCTTTGTAACTGTTGAAATGTCATAGTTTTGCACTTAGAATCAGCATTCTAGCTGCATGTGTAAAATTACGAGTTATTTTAAAAGCAACAAAAAGTTAGCTGAAGGTCTGGCTTAAGGAACTTGATTTTGCCTAGCAACGGATCCCATCAGGAGTGAAACTTGAGTCACAACTATGTTCCCAGGCCAATGTTCCTTTTGCTGCCCACACTAAGGATATGCCATCTATCTGATAATTGAATTTCCTGTGCTCTGCCAGAGAGTGAACAAAGCCCTCTCCACTCAGGCAAAGGTTTTTATTACAGACGTCGTAAAAAGTGGCTTCCTCCTGGAGAAGCTGGGAGGGGCACTGCCTGTGAGAAGCAAGCTGGCTTGGCAGAAACTGGAAAGACTGGTTTCTGTACCATGTGACCTGAAAAGACACACCCCTGCAGCAAGGATATGGTTTTATAAAAAGGGGGATAATTCATAGTGCGGACATGTGAAAATTTTATAAATGATACCATAATTCTTGTGATTTTTCTGCCCACAGTTTAAGACGTGGTAGGAACCGGTGGTATGTTCAGGGGGGTTTTAGCGGAAAAGTGGATATTACTCTAAATGTGTGCATGTTAAAAATCTGAAACTTCATCAGTTAATGTCCCGACCCCCTGCACACATGTATGTAAAGTTGGGTCCATGTCGGAAATTGAAAAAGCAGTTAAAAAGTCAATTATGTACACTCTTTGAATGCAAGCTCCGAGAATGAGCAGATTTGGACATAGACATGGCTAAATTCAGCCACACCATGTATATGTAATTTCAAACAACTGTAACTCTGAAGTATGGATTTTGATCATATATATATTTGGGTGCACAGATGATAAGGGAGGTTGTTTCAAGAGATCATAAAATGACATCAATCTGACTCACAGTTCAGTTTGCCAATCAAGCGGAGGAATGGAAGCCTGACCAATGACGAATGAGAGGGGCAAGTCTAGTGATGCAACACACACACCCATTCTCAAGAAACAGATAAAAGCAGAGAGTCAGGACACATAGAGACATTCAATTTCATCTGCCGCTGGAAGCCCTGCCGGAAAAATCCATACTTACCTCCATCAAACTCCAGAAAGCCAAACTAGAGACTTCAATCTATCCAGACCAGAGAGAAAGCAGTGCTGTGCCTAGCAGAGACCAGACCAGAGAGAAAGCAGTGCTGTGCCTAGCAGAGACCAGACCAGAGAGAAAGCAGTGCTGTGCCTAGCCGAGACCAGACCAGGCGCTGTGAGCAGAATCCGGAAAGACCTGACCAGACTGAAGATCGTGACCAAGTCGCTTTCCTGTTCAAAATCTCTTGTGAGTACTTAGCAAAACTCAGAACACATCTCTTAGTTTAAATTCATCTAATTCAATCTATTTAACCTAAGTAGAACTGCCTCCTATCTGTCACCTGTCATTTCTAGTAAAATTTGTCATTTTGAAAAAGTGTGCGTTTAAAATTTACAAAACCAAAAACGACCTTTACTAAATTACTCATATCTCCGCAACCGTTTGGGCTAGAGACTTGCAATAACTTTCATTTGGAAGCTGAGATCCCAGGCTTTCCTAGGACCCCAAAACGGTAGAGATAGTCCTTGCGGTTCCTTTGTAATAGCGCTCGGCGCATCCGCGAATTTTGCCGCGATTTGCAATTTCTTCACATGTAAAAAAACTGCTGCTGCCTGATTTCATTTGCCAGAAATTCGTTTAACCTGCTAACTATCCCTGCATCATTGCTAGTGTGAGCCTGGACTAATATTAACTCGATACCACTCATCCTGAACCTCTAAAAGGGAATTAAGAGCGTTTCCAGCATATTTCTCATTCATTGCTAGCACCTATCAAAGCATTTGCCTGTGTTTTCAAACTTCTGTTTAAGCTTGCTGGATTGAACTGAATTACAGTTGATTGCATTTCTGAGAACTGTGTGTTTTCCTTCCATTTCCTTGCCTTGCATCAAGGGGGGGAGGGGAGTAGCCAGAGAAAAGTGATTACATTGTTTGGTTGAAATCATATTGCGTATTTTCTGTACTGCATTCATTGAATATTGCATCCACCTGAGCCTACATAAAGCATCCTCTACCACATTATACTTTTGTTCCTATTTACCAGTGTGCTACCTTATCCATTTCATGTCAACTCATTAGTGATTAAAGAAGTGTGCTAGTGCCAGATTCTCCGTTGTTAATATTTACCATATCAGATTAAGTGTGATATTCAATTATTAATTTATTAAAAAGTGTGATATATATTTTAATTTATCAAATAAACCTTTTAAACTTGCAAAACAGAATTACTTCTTGGCTCAGTGGGGTCAGGGGGATTCCAAGAGAGGGGTGTTATACAAGGGTAGTCATCCAGAACGCATGAACTGGACCTAAAGATATATCAATAAGGGTTTTCATTCAGTATTCTAGACTAGGCGTTAACTTGGCTGTAGTGCTGAATTGAATCCTCTTACAAAACTATGTAGTAATAGCATGCGGCCAGATGCTCCTCCCATGTACACATTTATTTCTGGGAAATAGCAGGTAAACAATTGTAGACAATACAAATCCAAGAGAATAACATGATTACACATGCATTGATAGCACCATATGCAGGTCAGACATATTTATGCAACCCACTATTTATTTATTTTTTTAAAGTAAATTCGAAAATGTTTGACAACCGTTTAATAATTTAGTGCATACATAACATATCTACACGGCTAAATTCCTATTGTATGTCCTGAATTTTCCAAACAGAAACTTCCAAGGAGCTCTGTACATGTTTAATGATTGTCTGTCCTCCCTGACTAAAGAGACATGCCTTCATAATCTGGAAGTTTGATATAAAGAGAGGCATGTCATTGCACGGGAAAAGTGAGAATCTGACCAAATTTGAAATCTGTGAGGACAAAATAAAGTGGAACTTTTCACCAAATGAGGGAAATACAGACAGTTGTCTGGCTGAAACCTAGGGGCAAGCAGCACCCGTCAGGAACTATGCTTATTTTTTTTCATAGCATTACAAACCCTCTGCATTTTGCGATGTCCCACTGCCAGAATTATACAATTCGTTTTCTGAGGTACCGGTATGTGCATGTGATGTGGTATCTTGAAATGTAATAATGAGTGTATGCTGACAGTCACACATGTTGAACTACTAAACACATGTATATAAAGAGACAAAACACAGGTAAGCCCTACCTATCAAAAGGAACCAATAAGATAATGCCAACATGGTTATGCATGTAATAAGAATACTGGGGTAGTATTGCCTTTTCTTCCTTTCTTCATGGGCCCATCACCCGCTATCCTCCCTGACCCCATACACCGTGTCCCGGATGTAAACAAACAAGCGCCCACCAAATGTATCTTCCACGGGCAGTAGAATGGCAGCCTGATGGCCCTGACTACAACAATGCTCAGTATTCTGGCGAAGTATAAAGATTATTTTAGATATAACATTTCATTTTCACAATTGTACTGGTGAATCTTATGATTTGGTAGTTCAACCTAAACGAGCAAAGCAACTTACATCTATCTATCTATCTATCTATCTATCTATCTATCTATCTATCTATCTATCTATCTATCTATCTATCTATCTATCTATTTTTTCTGGTTGCTCAATAGGTAGCTAATAATCTCCAATCATAAGTCCTGATTAAGCTATTTGGTTGAACATTGTGTTGATAGGTTGTAGGCCTTGAGACAAATTTGAGTAAAATCAATCTGGCAGGATTTTGAGCCATGGTCCATCATTTACGTTTTAACAAGTCAACATCTTGGTTCACTGGCACACATGGAGATCCACAAACATATTTGAAAAATTGTTTTTTGGTTACAGAATATAAGAGTACAGGTACATGATGTTATCTCTGGTGAATGGGCACAAGGAGGCTTACATGTTATTTACATGACGAAATGAAATTGATGGGAGTGAGGAGGGTTGGTGTGAAAAGGTTAAGTTGACAAAGGCCATAGCCAAAGTAACCAAAGTCTAATGGCCAACCTCAAATGTTGCACTGAGTGAAGCCAGAGAAGAGAGGTGGCTCGGAGTCCATTGATCATTCACTGATGACAGAAGCAAAGGCATGGGAACTAGTGGTCCATTCCATTAATGTGATGAAGGCCTGTTCAGAGTTTGCTGATGGTAGATGTCCAATGTGTGTAACAACATTCTAGTGGCCCAGAATGGTAGGCATGCTGAGGAGCCTCATAAAGGTCCATCATTGTTAATTTGGGTCCTAAAATGTATGAGCAATTCACTGAGGAGAAATATGCTGAAGGACATGTTTACTAATACTTACACGAGATCACATGGCATTTCATCATTCACAATGCACAGAAACTATGCAATTCTTTGCCACCATGTGTGCATCTTGCAAAACTTCAGCATCAAGGAGAAATACAGAACTG
The DNA here is from genome assembly GCF_040938575.1 of Ambystoma mexicanum. Classification (NCBI taxonomy): domain Eukaryota; kingdom Metazoa; phylum Chordata; class Amphibia; order Caudata; family Ambystomatidae; genus Ambystoma; species Ambystoma mexicanum. Next base: position 865,315,872 of record NC_090936.1, read on the forward strand.
CATGGGCATTGTTAAATATCAGGAGGTCCAGAATACTTAATTTCTTAACGAATGCATGATAACATCAAAGTGAAACTTAAGAAGGAGTGCCACATGGCTTGTTGATCTCTGTGGGCTTTTGGTACTGCAATATTACATTAACATGGCGTAAAATATTATATTCCCAAAACACAACAGGAGGATAACTATGACTAGGAGGCAGAGGATTAACAACATAGTAAAGAAACCTACTAATGAATTAGCAAATCATTCTTCCAGAGATAACAGAATATAACTTCCAGCACATGCGTGCTGTCCAAATACAGGAAGGAGAATAGAGCAAAAAGTGACTGCATCTGTGGGGTTTTGAAGAAATAACAAGAACTCGCTTCTGAGGATGAAGGGCCTAATAGCACCAAAGGACCTGACATCTGCAGCCTAACATACAATACACAAGTCAGACCACAAGATCCGCATTCCATAAAAACAGTGTTCACATTGTTTCGTGTTTCAATAGTAAACCCATGCAGCCAGTATTTAATGCCATGACAGACCAGTTCTCAAATAAGACAAATATCATGAGTCAATTTACTTTACACCAGAGTGACCAGAGTCAATTGCAGATCACCAAGAGATGAGCAAGAATGAAATCATTGAACATCTCACTATAGCCACAACCTAGTGATGGAGTGCAATGCCATGACATTCCTTTACTTCTGATCTGGCAGGTCCTTCTATGACCTTGGTAAAGTGGTGCTTGAATGTCTATAATAATGTATTTCTTAATGTGTTTAGTGTCATTTTGAGAATTGACCTCACCCCCTTAAATGAAGACAGTTTTTTATCTCAGTTTTTATTTAAGGGGATAACATATGCCGAGACAATTACAGGATCTCTCTGATTGGATAGATACGGCTTATATGTTGCTCGACATGCAAGGAAGATCTTAAATCCTAATGTGTATTCCCGGACAATTTTATTGATGTACAAAGATGGTGATGCCTGTCCTGATTCACATTTTTTACGTACATATGAGAATAGAAAAGTTAACATTAAACATGACATTTTGTAAGTCAACTATTTCAAATGAATCAAATACGAAAAGAAAGGAAGAAAGGACAGAAAAACAAATATTGGTAACTCCAAGTGGCTAGGGAGACTAAGGGTATGATATGATAGGTTATTTATAACACGCTTAATACCCCGAGGTTTCTAAGCACGAACCCGGGGATCAAACCTGTGGTGCTCCATGTCGTCTTGCTTCCAAGATGAGCACGTTGCCCTTGAGTTATCCTCCTAGACTGAAATGAAAAGTATTTAGAAGATAATATCAAACATAGTATATGTAGTAACTAATGACACATCATAATCAGACATCTCTGAAGCATATTTGCAGATATTTAAGAACGCCACTTATTTTCCTCTTTTTTTGTAGGTCATCCATTCTAGGACTGAAAGGTTGGTCAACCTTATCAACCACATCCCGATAAGGGTCTTTTGTTCAGTTTCAGTGTTTCAGAAGTATTTTCTTTGTGAACATGAATTATAGTCTGCTTTCACAGTCTTAATTCAGTGCATATGTAGTAAAGATATTTGTATCTGTTTCTCAGGGACCAGAGAGATCATGTTTTGCATTTCTTGCCACTAATTAATTTTATGGATTAAAGTGCAATCATGTTCATTTTAATTGCATATCCATAATCTGCCTTCAACTGCCTTACCTAATGTTAATATTATCTATGTTCTCAATATATCCTGGTTACTAGATGCTGCTGGGTATGAAAAGGAAGTAGACTCACTACAGATATTTTGAAACTCTCCTGGGAGAATATCTAAAATAAACTGCGATTATGTATGGAGGGTTGCGTTCCAGTTAGATCTGGAATTTATTTGGCAGTACTAGTACGTTGAGGTGACTTAATTATAAAGTTATGAGACTGCAAGGACAGAGAGGCCTTTGCTGATGTTTGATATAATCTGAGTAATGTCGTAGTTTAGTATTTAAAGTAAGCAAGTATTTGAAGGAGATTTTCTGGGTAAAGGTCTGCTAGTCGCCATGCTTCTTCTAGTAAAGTCTGCACAAAGAGCTGAAATGAGTTCAATGTTTTAATTGTCCATTGCATACTGCATGTTAAATAGCATTTTTTCAGGTGTAGACAATCAATTGATACTTCAGTTAATCCAATTGTGAATGTTCATTCAGAAAAAGTAACACGCATTGGCACAGACAAATGTTTTGGCTTTTGTAATTGTACATTGCACTATATTTTTAGCATGCACATCGCAAGGAAGGGAATGGCAGCACAAGGGAGGGTAAATTATAGTGCAGTCGGGGAAGGAATGACAGCGCAAGGGGGGAGGAATGACCTACATGTCACACTAAGCCTACATTTAGTGTAGGCCAGTCTAGCCATGTAGTAACACTTACCATGATTCTCCCTTGCGGAGAAGGGACACATTCCACGGATTCAACACATACCCTTTCCCTTTCATTGGAGCCCCTTCTTATGGGGATATAAGACATCTCTCTTTTCCAAACCCATGGTGGCTCACAGATATTTTCTGCATATTGTTCCCAGAATGTCAGTGGTGAGAAGATTTCTGAGACCGTTACCTCTGGGTTTTGTTGAATGAGGTCTTGGAATGTTGGGAAGTTGGTCCCTATGATTACCTCTTCACGTAATCCTGGAATGAAAGTTTGAGGGTGGTTGGATCTCTCCTGATCTCTAAGGTAAGTGGTACCTTCACGGATATCGATGTATCATTTGGGTATAGTTTGTCTGGACCTACTAGGTCCAACCAGACTGTGGCCTGCCAACCTCTACAGTCAATTAGAGTGGTAGCCCATGTTTCATTCACCCAGACCTTTTCCTGAGTCTGGAAGGGGGGCATTATTACCAAAGAACATGTTAGCTTATCCGGGTCCTCCTCCATGATATCCTCCAAGTCCTTCCATTCCTCATCTGCTACCCAACCTATTCCCATGGGTTCTTCAGGCTGTTTCTTGGGGCACATATGGGTGAAATGCCCTTCCCCCTGCTTTAGAAACAGGTGGGTATGATGGGGGGAGGTCCATGTCCTGCTAGCATGTTCCTTGGTTAGCTCGTAATGTTTTGATGGGGAAAAGGCTATTGGTTCTATGTTACCTCTTCTTTCTTTTTTGGGACAACAGGAGGTGGAATCTCTCGACACTTGATCGGGAAAGCGTGAATATTTTTAACAGGAGTTTTAAGGACTCTTCTTGGTTCGGTAGGCTTCCTGTGGTGTTGTTGAAAAAACATAGAAGCCTCTGAGTGGGCTGGGATATCCGGATGGCCATCTCCAGGGAGGGTGGAAGTTCTTGTAATACCACTCTCTGGAGAGGACGGGACAACACATTGACAAATTGCTGAACTGTCAGTATCTCTGGAGCTTCTGGCAAGGTCTTCCTTCTTAGCCATTGGTTAACTAGGTTTGGTATCTTGTAGGTTAATTCCATCCTCTTAGTGGAGCAATTGGGGTTTCCAGATTTTACTCTGAAAGAAAGACTCTGTCTGTAATACCTTTCCAAAGAGGGCTCTTTTTATTTCACTGAAGGGAGTAGTCCCATTCACATTATGAATGTGAAGTCAAACAAAAGGACCAAGGAGTCATATTGTAAATAGACAAAGCAAGAAATCCTTTATTAATGGTTTGCAAACCATGCAAACAAATAGCACCCTATAAACCCACCACCCAAACTAACCCAAACCACCTCCAAGGTGCCTTCCCCTTATATTCCCTCATAGTCTGGCCCCTCACAATGCTCATCACATCCGCTTGACCTCCCAGCCCCCAAGACATAACAATAATGTTCATTGTGTACATCTATAGTCCATCTCATCTCCCGTTTTCACATGATTATCCACTTCTCGTTCAGTCGCTCTAGTCAGACGATATCCAACATAGTCCTCCTTAGGTGAAGGGTGTGGGGCCAACACCCCCTGATACACTTCCGGTCAAGAATAAGGTCCTATTCTTCTGGCCAGTTTAGGCTGGCATAATCCAAGATGGAGGCTCAGGTGGTCTGCACCCAGTGCACCCGAGATCGTATAACAACATTAATCTTATTCCCCACTCTTAGGGGGTCATCAGCATTCACAGCATTGATAATCTGATAGAACAGTTGTAATTCTGCTTTTAGTAGAGGTGCTAGATAACAGGTTTTAAGTGAGTCATCCCAGTGGAATTTGTTTGCCAACCTCTCAAGTCCCAACCTTCTAAGTCTTCCCCCCTCTCAAACGGTTGAAGCACTCTGTAAGGGAGGGCTCGGCTCCCAGGATAACCGCTTTAGCTGTCAAAATTGTACTGATGGTGTTGATCTACCCTTGTCTGGCTGTCAATAAATCTCTCTAAGAGAATATCAAGAGAGGGCAGGGATGCCATATTCAGACCGAGGACATTGGGAATAATACCCCAGTGGCACTAATTTCAGTGTTTTAATCCTGGTCAGATTCACTAGGGAGTTTGTTAGTCCGCAGAGAAGCTAGGTAAGTCAGAGATGGACTACTCTCCACTATCACCACTTTTTTCTGAATGGCACCTAGAGAGGGTTTAATACCCAAGAGGCCTATAATCACAGGTTTGTCTCTAGGTTTAGACATATAGAGTTGTGGTGCATGTCACTCTATCCTGGGTCCTTCATATTCCACTTCTGACACCACTTGTGGTTAGTCAGACATAGGAGATGGACAAGAGCACATGGTTCAACAATTATCTTTATTGGAAACATTAAAAGAAACCTCCTCTAACCATATTTTGTACGAAGGAGCCCATACTCTACAAAGCAACAAATGGTTGCTTGTCATGATATCTACAAAATAAAACTGTCATCCAAGCCAAATATATTCTAACCGAACAACTAATCCAATGCTTATGAGTTAATAGAAAGAAAAGAGAACCTGAAATTGAGCTTACGATCGGGATACTTCCCCATTATAGTGATTTAGTGGTGACTGGTTTCCTGACAGGCACTTAAGAGTTTTTACGATCTTCTCCACTTCTAGTTCTTGTGTCAAAAAGTTCAAAATTAAATAAAATGTATGCCAGCATTTTTAGGTCAAGACAATGTTCCAGGCATATACTCCAGACAGTCTTTACTTTATCCCATCTTCGGGGAAATCTCTTCTGGATCTGTATTGATTGGCAATTACAAAAGAAACAGAGTTCACTCCTCGTCTTGTCTGAATATTTCACCTTCTCTGGGTCGGCCTTGGACTTGGTCTGCCTTGTTTGGTATGTCCTTTAATTCATCCTCTCATAGGGTAAATAGTTTCTTAACCCTGTGTGGGTTAGGTGCCTGATGAGCCATGCTTGGTATCTTTTTTTCTCTCGACTCTTCCTGGATTTTTTGTATTATCAATCATGTGGGTTTTGGGCCTCTTCAGCCCACTATGGTAGTTTGATTCACTCAAGCCCTCCCTACGAGCATGCACAATCCTGCTCAGTAACTTGTTTTGCTCAAACCCTTCTGGGTTATTCTTATAGTCAGCCCTGCTTGGGCTACTGCCCTGGTCTGCCTTGCTCAGTAACTTGATTTGCTCATCCCCTCCTGGGGTATTTTTATGGTAAGCCCTGCAATAGCTAAAAGCCACCTCAGCCCTGTTTGATGTCTTGCTTGTCTCAACCACTCCTGGGGTATTCTTATATTTAGACCTACGTGGCTCCCAAGTCTGTTCTGCACTGCTTGACAGCTTGCTTTATTTACCCTCCTCCTAGGCCATTCTTGTGATGAGCCGTGGGTGGGCCATGGGCCTGCTCAACTTTTCCACCCCCTTTTGGGGTAGACGCATTCAAAGCCCCATCTGGACTTTGCTGAGACATCGCCACCCTATGCCTACTCTCGGTACAACACTGAGTACCTCTTCCAGCGGTGGTGTGTCTCCATGGTTTCTGTGCCTCTGGTCAATTCGGCTCAGTGTTTCAGACCTGGCAATGGTCTGCATGGTTTTGTATCTCTCATCAATGGCCTTGTTTCTGGCTGGACTGGCCTTGGACATCTCTTGGGCAGTATGTCATCCTGTTGCTTCTGGAAGAACCTTTGTTCCTTCTCCTCTGAGGGTACCAGGCTCCCGGGTTCTCAGCTGGTCCCCAAGCAGCAGAATTCCATGGGCTTTTTTGAGTCTCCGTCCACTGTGTTAAGGATGTGGTTCTTCCTTCTTCATGTGAGGTAGTGGCTCCCTCCTCAATGAGGTCACGCAGGATGGCATGTTTCACACTGTGGCAGCTTTTCCCCATTGTTGCTGGCATTCAATGTTATTAAATGTTCCTCCCATGAAGTCGAGTGACAATGCCATTGGTCCTGGTCATCATCAGAAGGCAGTAACAAGTACATGTCAGAAACCAATCCATCAACATTAAAGGGGTCCTGTACATGGTTACCTTGTTAAACCACCATATAACTAATAAACATTGAGGATTAGACATACTGGAAGGTGGTGTGGGTTTGTTATTTGGGCTATTCTTTATCCCCAGTAGGGGAATCACCCCCAGTGGCATCATGCTTGCCCTGTCCCCTAGGAAGGCTATTGTGTAGCAAGCTCACCTCTCTAGTCCCAAAGGAGCAGCTCCCCTTTTGGAGAAGGAACAGATTCCTTGGATTCTTTACAATTCATAAGAGAACCATTGACTCTGGTGGGAATAGAGACTATTCTCCCACATATGTTATGTACCAAAGAAGCACATTTGGGCAGTGACCTGTCCATATACATTTCTTTATGGTTGTTGAGCATATACGTAACATATTCTCATCCATTCACATGGCAAGATCAGTTAAATACAGGTGACAACAGTTTCAAAAGGCCTTTTTTAAAAAGGGGAATCCAAAGTGGCTGTCGAAATCAGTTGGTGCCAATGGAAAATAGCTGCTAGTGTGGTCTGCCAAATCATACACCTCTGGGTAAGCAGTCTACTTTTGTGAGTTAAGTAACTGAGCTTAAGAATAAAATCAACCAACTTGAGGATTGAATTTAGAAAGTACTATGTTTGTCTTTGGGTTTTGTGAAGAATCAAGGTAATTTGTCCCTTCTCCCCAAGGAGGAAATGCCTCTTTGAGGCTAGGGAGGTAGGCCCACTCTGCAACACCCTCCGTAGTGGTATAGGCAAGCGGGACCGCAATGGAAGAGACTCCCCTATTTGGACAAGGACTGCCATTCCTCTAAAGAACTTGCAAAAGAATATTCTGAAATGAACTACTTGGGAACCTCAGACAACTTAAAAGAAAAACAATACAACTACTGGGATGAAGAAAACACTTCTCTATTATTGTAAACCAGAAAATGAAAATGTCTCTTTAAGTAGGGATTCCCATTTAACTAGGATGAAGAATATGAAGTGGGAAGAGACGCCTTGGCAAGCAGAGACAGAGAGAGGCATACATCAGCAAGGGATGCGCCGCAGGGGTGCAACACCCGAGAGGGGAGGAGACTCCAGAGATGGCAAACCTCGTGAGTTTCAAAACTGCTGGGAAGCTAATAGAAGAAAACAGGATGCAGGACATCCTTTGAGAACAAAGAAGAGAAAAATGGATGGTGGTTGTGTGACCACAGATATCCTGTTATGGACCGGCCATCCCGCAAAGTATGCTGAGACCCCTAGGCATACCGAACTGCCTACCAGCCGGTTACCCGCAGAGCTGTCAGTCCATATCGAGAGAGGATGTGGAGCTTGGGACACCAGAGTGAACCACTAATGTGAGAAAGTGAGGAATGCAAGAAACCCGCCCCAACGAAAGCCCTGGTGATGTTATCCCCACCAAGCCCAGGTAACAGGGAAAACAGGAGACCCATAAGACCTACAGGGAATTGTTGTGGGACTGATCATGCTCATCAGAGTGATATAAACGAGAGAGTGGGAAAATTGAATAATGCTAACAAGAGAATCCTGAATGCAATAAGATTTGTGGAAAAAGTTAAGAGTGAAAGAGCAAGCATGCGAAGAATGGCAAAGTGGATTTTCTGTCAAAAGACCGAGACACTAAAGAGATTAAGAAACAAACACATGGAAAGAAAAACAGAGTGCTTAATGAGTGAGATACTAACACGGTAAGAATTGTGTGAAACATCAAGACAGAGTGAACATTACGTGAGGAGAAGGGCAACATGAAAGATCTGTCAAAATACAGACACCCTAAAGAGAGAGAAAACTATCACCTGAAGAGGGGATAAGAGAGTTTAAAGAGAGAGAATTGCAGAGACTGAGTATCGCTAACCTGGTAAAAAGGGGAAAGCAACCCTTAAATGAGCCAAGTAGTTGCTCAAGATTCAGAAAGCCAACATCTGAGGAGAAGGGACAAACGTATCATGAAGTCTTGAAGGAGCTACATGAACTGATTAAAGAAGTCACAAGTGTAGAGGAGGAGCCAAGTACTCCCACCTCAGCCGTGCCACCCATATTACCTTTATGTTGGAAACCAGAGTATGTGACATACACGGAACAGTTGAAGCAACAAAGGTCAAAAAGAATCCTAGAGGCAAGATTCCCATTGAGAAAACCATACCTGCACACAAGGAAATATGATGGTTGTTTAAATAAGATTCCTGAAGAAGCAGTGCAAATAAACAGCCAAATAGAGTGGTGACATCACCAACCATCACCAGTAAAGGTCACACAGAGCTGAGCTGACGTATATAGAAGATGCACACACAAGAGCATGAAGATATTCTATAAGGCATCAAGAAAGTACCAAGGATAAGTGACATCTTGGGATCAAGGTGAAGAAACTTATGCCACAGAAACGGATGAAGACATCAAGCTATTTTACACGTGTACAGATGCAAAAGAAACACAAGCAGACAAAATAATCTTGAGGCTAGCTTATAGACTGCGCCAATATATATATATATTCATATGGACAGGCAAAGGATGGATGTTTCCACTACGCATTATAGCAGTGCTGGACAGTAGCAAAAATACCTAATTTCTAGTATGTCCCAGTTAAAAAAAACAGCTCGAATTGCAAAATGAATCTCAGAAGGCAAAGATGGATGAGTCAAGAAGCCAAGGTCTTATCAAACTGGAGTAAACTGACATTGGATACAAATTGTGTGAAAGAACAGAGCTCTTGTTCAAAAAGCATCAACAAAACAAGAAAGACATCAGAGGTTCATTAAAAAATTGTATTTTAAATGCATTAGAAGCTCGATTTCATGGTTTTCAGTCACATGAAAGGATGAAGCTGGACGAATGAGATGGTCACACCTACGCACAAGAGAAGAGTGTGCCTTCACTCCCTGAATTTCTCAGAGCTAAAAACAAACTCAAGGCCGAGCTTCAAAGCCTAATTGAAAGTAGACCACTGAGGTGATGATGGATTGATATTCTAATTGGTGGGAAGCAATGGTTAAGACAAGCTCACCAGCACCTGGATGGCCAGGCTGCATGCTGCTAGACATAGGTGGAAAAGTACTGATAGAGTTTATAGTGCCAGCCAATTGTAGAAGACCACATAATTAAGGGTTGTATAGTTGTATAACCAATGGGACGTCGTACATTTAGTGACATTTATAGTGATCATTTTTAGGGGAGGGCTTAGTTGCCCCACCTGATGTTAAGTTACCAATTAACTTCACTCACTATCCCATACTAGTATGGATCGTATCCTTAGATGTTCACTGAGAGCCTATCACCCATACTCATAGGTTTTTAGTTTGCCACGTAGGGTGACGTTAGTAAAACGTAGGTTAACTTCACTGATGACGAGGTTTGTGTATAAAATCTTGTTTTTTACTAGAATGCATTGTGTAAGAGGATCTACCGAGTTCTTTGATATTCGTTATACTCCCTGTTTTAGATAATTGACATTAAAACAGTCTTCCTTTTGTCAACTTCCTGAGTTGTTTCGATTATTGATGTATGAATAAAAATCTGCATCCCCATCCATCTCCATGGTAATTGCTACTCATCTTGAAGGGCTGAGTTGATCAGTTCACAAGAGACTATTTAAAAATATAATATTTAGAAGAGTCAATAAGAAGTAACTTGCAAGCATCAAGCTCCAGGAGAAGGGAGTCATTCTCCTGCCTTTAGTTGTTAGAATAGGATCAGTTTGGATTGAGGATACTTATTTGTTTCGGACATTCACAGACAACTGAGGAGCACCTTAGTTTGATAGGTGGGGAACACCCCATATAAATAGGGAAAGTTGGGCATTGCATGTATTCTCTAATAAAACCATCCTTGAAATGTCCTTAAAGAGTTAGTGTCCTCCTTCTGACACGCCAAAGTCCCAGAGCATGGCTGCAATCAACATTTGAATCTTGATGAGTGGATGCCTCTTGTTTGTGAAAACATTTGTGGAATTGTAATATAAAATGCAGAAGGCGATTGGGTGATGGCAGTGCAAACAAAAAACATATAATAGCAGGAAATAATATTCCCAAGAAGATCAGGAGAGTGATTCAAAACTCATCTGCAAGGAGACCATGCATGAACAAATCCACTGGTGCATGGAACAACTAAAATCAGGCTGTATCTTAATGTTCCTTTAAGTTCCCAACCATCTCTGTTGTTGAAAAATCCTTGTTGCTAAGGGCTAGAAAGATACAATCTCACCCACCTGAAAGAAGTTTGTCATCCTGAATAAGAATGTTGTCTCAAGAAACACTGTGAGGACATTTCACTAATTGTTCTGCACATCTGCCATTGAATAGCGAGTAATAGAAATCAAATTATACATATATATTTATGATGTCATCAGTAGTATATCAATCATGGGTATTAATGGGTTGTGTCATTATTTTTATAGATCCTTGTAGGTTGGTACAGAACAACAAATCAAACAAGAACAGGTTGCTCGAGTGATTTTAACAGATGCCGAAAGGCACAGGATCATACCACACACCCTTCTCTCACACATAACCCAAACACCATTGCACAAATCCTCTGCTATAAAAATGAATCTACCTTTAACGAAAACAATTCAAACTGCAGCTTCCCACATAATTCTCTATCTATTTCAACACAATCCACCCTGTTTATATCCTAGTTTACCTCTGCTGCACCCATCCACACGCCAATCAGATATGGGTGAAATAAAAGGTCTGTGCCATCATCACATAAGCTTAATGGTTGAAATGCACACAGGCATAATAGCACCTCCCAATTATCCCAAATTTTTACTCTGGTCGCTCTCAGGGCGTAAAGAGCTTCGGGACCATAATTATGGTGAAAGGTGCTATATACATGACAAAATGAATGAATTTGTGCCACCAGCAGCGAACATGAAGAACACACTTGGAAATGCATTTGTGGTTGTCGCTGCAACAATGATCACAGAGGCATGGAATCATTCCTCTTAAGAAGACCACTTTTTGGCAACCGAAGATAAGGGAAGAAAACATTTTCCTCATACAGGTGCACCAGACAGTAACCAGAAGAACATGATGCTTTGTGTTCCACAATACACCGAAATAACAGAAACAGAAGATGTTGATCACCCATCATTTTTGGCAAGGGCAATGTCAAACAAAATAATGTTGGGTCAATGTGGCTTTGTCAGTTACATGGTGGGCTGGCTTGAGCACCTATGTGGGAACAGGAAACATTTACAACTCCTGGGTAGAGCTTAAGAGGCTGCACATGCTCCGTCACCATAGTGAGAATACCCTGTGGCCCGCAATGCCATATTTTGCATGAGTGGGTGACAAACGACAGTTACGTTGTTAGACAAGAAACCACATAATGAGACTGTGGGAGGAAATATGTATCTGTACAAAAGTTAAAATGAGAGAGCTTTGGGTAAAGATAATGAGTTTTTGTCATTAGCTGGCTGTGATAACAACATCATGCACTACAGAAGCATTCAATACTAGATAATGTATCAACCAAATGCTATACAGTACACAAACAAGTCACTGTGGCGAATCCTTGGATGTCGTGCCTTCTCCCCTAATGGGAGCCCATTTTCATGAGGCCAAGGAGGTGAGACCACCACCTGATAGTTCTCCTAGGGGTGGTAATCAGCAACTAGACCTCACGCGGAGAGATCCCTCCTATGGCACTATGGATGACTGCGTGGGAAGAACGCTGTACAAACAAAACATATCCCAACTTCCCTCATCATCCTACCCTATAGAGAGTCCTTATTTCCACACAGTTCCATATATCTTTGTAGTGTAGATGGCATGATCTCTCCAGAAAGTACTAGTACAAGGAAGAGTAGGGATGAGCTCTGTGAATCACCTACAAAAACTGGGATGAAGTAGAATGAAAGAGTAAGAACTACACTACTAAAACCAGGAGGAGGCGCAGAGCAATGCATAGCACCCCACTACACCAATATGATTGGTCCACACAATGTGAAACAAAGAAGTACATGCTGAGGATAAAATGGGAAGAAGGACTTTACTACCAGTCAGATCCTTCCTGGAGGAGCCAGGGAAGTCAAATGCAGCCAAAGCAGGGTTGACGCCAGGAGTGCAGAGACTGAGACACTTGGACACCGGCAGAGACATCCCTGGTAACTCCACCGTTGTCCAAGTGGAGAAGAAGGCAGAGGGTAAAACAACCAGCCGACAAGGTAGAGCCGGTGTGCGCATAGAGTTTGGAGTGCACCGTCCAGGAGCAGAGGAAAGAGATGAGGATCCTGTGGTTCAGGGAGAGACCACAAGAAGCCCGAGTGGGGGAAGAGAAAACCATAGACAACATGAGGTCACCACAGGACAGTTGTGGGAGCCCTAAGGGGAGGAGCGGTCACACAGAATTAATTTTGAGAACTGTAACAGATAAAAGACTGCCTTCAAAGCCATCTTCATATTCACAGCACCTGGCAGGATACTTAACTAGGTCTGCTACATAGAGAAGATAAAATCATGGGTCTGGGACCTGCACCCTTCTGTGAACAGTAGCCCAAGTCATCTCCACAGTCACAGTGCCTGGCAGGTTAGTGAAGCAGATGGGCTGTGAGAGACAGACCAGGGGAGGAGGAGCAGACCCCCTGGCACTGTGAACTGGGGAACATCAGGGGAAGAAGCATATGCCCCCCTGGTACTTGGGGACATTGTGCTAATATTTGAGATGACTGTGACAAAGGCCAAGAGAGGGGAACCATTCTCTTAACATTACAAGAGGCACGGGGAAGAAAAATACCCCTGGGCACAGTGAACTGTGGAATCCTGAGAAAGGCCAGGGGAAGAAAAGCATACCCCTGTGGAGTTTGTGTACATTGTGAAGAGTCTAAGAAAAGCCAAGAAAAGGGAGTCATTCCCCCTGGTTTTTGTGAATATTGTGAAAAACCTGGGAAAGACCAAGGGAAGGGAGATATTCTGTTGGTACCAAGATTGTAAATTGGAACTTTGCTATACTTTGGAACTGAGACTTTTCAATCTGAATCTTTTGTTGTGCCTTTGAGAAAAACTGCAACCCGGTGAAGGGAGTCATTCCCACAGGAAGTAGTGCTGTCATACTACTGGCAAGGTGGTCTGCTCTACAGAATAAGGAAGCCATCGTTTTGTTTTAGGAAAACTTGCCAACCTTTTTAGTTGAGTTAAATGTGTAAGGGATGGAAATAGGCTTTTGACACAGGACCCTGGAAAATATAGTTTCAACAGACTTCACAATAGAATCCTTAGTGTTTCTTTGAGGCAGGGACACCCCTCTTAGCGATAGGGATAGTTAGGGTGTTCCCTCCTTTATTTTCACCAAATAAAAGTTTAGAACCACAACAATGCCACCTGTGTGTCAGTCTCCTCCCTCCACTCCCTTACATCATTCATCATCCTCTTGGAGCTCATGAAACAAAACACATACTATTGCTGCTATTTATTGTCCGTACCTACTTTGCTGCATATGTGTAGTCCTTGCTTTCTTAGATTTTACTTATTAGCACTTTTAGAAATTTTAGAAATCCAGTCAATCGTTTTTAGTATGGCTTTTATTGATTCTCATTGTACTGCAATGCACCGTCTTGATTTGAAATCAATTTACCATGCCTTCTTGCTAATCGTTGCTATCCTGCTGCATGTTGCTGTTTGCAGCTTGGAACTATATTTCCCTATGCTTTTGTAGTTCCAGTGGGCATTTTTACAGTGCCCTGGTGCGTCTCTCTCATTGCTGCTATTTACGTCTATACCTACTTCGCTGCCTATTTGTAGTCCTTGCTGTCTTAGATTGTACTTATTAGCACTTTTATACATTTTATAAATCGAGTTGATAATTTTTAGTATAGCTTTTAATGATTCTCATTGTACTGTATTGCACTTTCTAGATTTAAAATCAACTTACCTTGACTTCTTGCTCATCGTTGCTATCCTACTGCTTGTTGCTGTTTGTGGCATGGAACTACATTTCCCTATTCTTTTGTAGTTCCAGTGTGCATTTTTGCAGCCCCCTGGTGGGTCGTGCCAGCGCGATCATAACCAGCAGGTTAGTGCTGGTTTGTGCTGGCTTGTGAGGTTGTATGTCTCCCCTGGTCCTTAGCTCTCAGTAAGCTCTAACTTTTTCATTCCTTATTCACATATATCTCTACTTTAACCATGTTCAGCTCTATGACCACCCGCTCACAAACTAAAAGGAATTAGCTTTCAGATAATCATCATGCGCTGGGCCTGTGTATCCTAACTAGCAACACGACTAATATAATGTATATTGCTAAAAGTAAAGAGCCTGAACTTAATTTGGTCCTCTCTTCCCCCTCTCAAATTAAATTAATACTTTCTGATCTTATACCTGAACAGAGTCCTACACCGACATCGATGCTGCCTGGTCAGGATACTTCATTGCACTCCTAGGATTGTCATACCGACTCTGTCCTCAATCCCTCCATGTTATCAGATGTTAATGCTAATATTGACTATACTCTTGCTACTGCACATTACGACAATCCTCTTACCATGTGCCTTCTTAACATCGCTCTGCTTGCCTACATGACACCAAACTTTGTGATTATATTTCTACACACAAACCAAACTTGTTTAGTATAATAGAAACATGGTTTTACGAAACCTCCCAGATATCCTCAGATAATACTACTCCTGAAGGATATAAAATATATAGGACTGTCCGCATTGGTCGCAGAGGGGGTGGAGTGGCACTTGTTGTCAAAAAACAGCTGGACTCACATCTTGTCCCTATTCCATCTTTGAAAGGATGTGAAAACCTATGTATTAAACTGAAAGTGAATCATAATGTGACTTTGACCATAATCCTCCTTTATAGACCCCCTCAGTCTTTACCTATGTTTGCGGAACAACTTATCGCTCTTCAAAATGATCTCACTAATGCCAATTCCTCTGTTATTGTGCTGGGCGACTTTAAACTATGGGCCAATGATCACTCTGATTGTATAGCCTCTTCCCTACTCTCTGCTCTTGAATTGATAGTCTCAACTCATAAAAACCCAAACCCATCAAAGTACTCATACTATTGACTGGATTTTGTTCCGTAACTTACCTTCAGTTGCATCCACACCAAGCCCTGCCCTTGGTCTGATCACTTATTAGTTCACCTCAAAACATTGCTACCTGCAGCTCCGCCCAGAGTTGATAGTAATCCTCGGATTACGGTTAAATGTGAGAACCAATTTGATCTGCAGAATGTAATACTCTTTTAGCAACTAACCTTGATTCCATTGAAACACCTGCTAATACCACTGACCTATCATGTGATCTCTCCAATGCCATTAAGTCTACTATTGGCCTCTTGGCTCCTGAAAGAATGAAGATAATAAAAACGGAAATCATGAACAAATCTTGGTTCTCTGACAACATTATTAATGCTAGGAAAATAAAAAAAGAGTCTTAGAACGTGAATGGTGGACAAATCCTAGACCTTCCACAATAGAAAAATACAAATCCTTAACAGTTACTTTTTCATGCTTAAAGGCTGAGGAGAAGTTGGTAGTTGGGAGAACTCTCCCCCTTCTGTCACCAGATAAGTCACAGTATTGGTCATGGATTTCAAGAAACAACTAGGGTGAGGTTTTGGATGTCCCCTTGGAGGTGACAGTTGGATGCTGGAAGACTTGTGGATTCTCACACCTATGATGGAAATGTGGGTCTTGTCTCTTTTGATATCCTGTGCCTGTATTAAACCTGGTTGAGGTTAACCCCCCCCCCCTCATGTGATGGTTTCCATGCCTTCCTAAATATGGAAAAAAAAGAAGCCATGTGGAGACCATATTCCGGTTTCCTTGCACTAATTAAGGAGGGACAGGGAATAAGAGTAATTGATGTGAAAAATCCCAACCCATTTATTCAAATGTTTGTAATTGAAACTGTGTCGAAACTTTCAGGAAGTAAAAAAACTGGGGTGATGTTCAACCTTTATTGGAACGCTGCCATAATATCCTGTACAACGTTCATTGACTGTGGTGGATTTGATCAAAGATTGTTGCAAAGCCCTGAATGATCCTTATATCATTATATGTGGAGATTTAAACATTAAATGTTTAGATGAAAGGGTAACCCTGCGGCGTTCCTGAATGTATCTGCTACATCTTTGAAAGAAAGGGCAGCACTGTGGTTGCAAGAAATGGAGGCCAGGAATTTCCATGTGCTAAATGGGCATACAAGGGGGGCTATCCGGGAAGTTTTCCCTGGTCTTGGGGTCACTATAATACCATAATGGTTTTTATTCTTTCCTACGTAGGATTTTTTATGGAATTCTAGGAATGAAATTAAGGATTTTGATGAAATAATGTATGATGAGACTCTTAATTTTTGATATGTCATCATTCTTGCTGTGTTTGGATTCATAAAGGTTTGAATTAAACCAAAAAAAAAAGAATGACTGAGAAGGAGCCTGGAAGTGTGGGCGGGGGCTTAGCCAGTGGACCCAAGACTTCCAAGTGAGAGGACAAGAGAGCATGATCAGACCAGGAGAGAGGAGTAATGAGATGGTTGGAGATGGGGTTGTTTGAAGAGATGAGAGCAACCAAGGTTGTCCGGCTGAGTGCATCGGAATTGAAGGAAGAATGAAGAGGGAAAGAGAGTCACAAAGGTTGCAGAAGAGCCCAGAGGCTGCATCATGACAGTCAAGGTTTGTTTGTTTGTTTGTTTATTATTTATAGCGCGCACCAAACCCGAGGGTAACCGGGCGCGTTGTTCAAGGATACTTTAAACTTTACAGGTTACGCATGCTTACAAGTGGTACATCGTAGAAATTACATAATGCAGGACAGTAGGGAGAATATACATTGAGTATAGTATAAGCATATAACATAATATATACAGGAAATATGCAGTAGGAGATGGAGAGTATATAATTATGTGCATAGTACGTCGGTAGAACAGTAGTTGTGTTGGTGTAGGGCAGGACTATTGGTCATTTTCTTTGATCCAGTTAATACAGTTGGATCTGAAGAGAGCGTAGGATTGGGTAGATCTCAGGCCGGGCGGGAGGGAGTTCCAAAGCTGGGCAGCTTTGACTGGGAAGCTGTTTCCTCCGGCCGTACTTAGTTTAAATGGGGGTATCACTAACTGGTTGGAGTATGCTTCTCTGGTGGGTCTAGTGGAGATTTTTCTGTTGAATCTAGCAGCTAGGTATTTGGGTGCTAGATGGTTGATACTTTTGAAGGTAAGAGAAGCTGTCTTGAGTTTGATTTTGTCCGCTGTGGAGAGCCAATTGGATTGTCTTCTAGCCTCTGAAATATGCTCCCTTCTTGGAATTCCTAAGGCAGCTCTAAGAGCATTGTTCTGTAGTGTTTGAATCTTTTGCAACGTATGTTTATTGGCCCCTAAGTATAGTGCGTTGCAGTAGTCCAATTTCCACAGCACTAATGCTCGAGCAAGGGTTAGGCAGTTGGCAGTGGATAGGTATGGTTTTGCGGCTCTAATCAGCTTGCAGGTATATGCGGTGCTGGATGACATTGCGCTCACCTGTTTGGTTAGGGAGAGGTGGGAATCAAGGTAAAACCCTAATGTTTTTACCTCTTTTGCCACCTTGATAGTGTTGCCGTCTATGACGAAGGAGGAGTATTCTTCTTTTAATCTATTGATGTTTTGTGTGTTCCCCAGTATGATAAGTTCCGTTTTGTCATCATTCAGGCATAGCCCGTGGGTGGCCATCCATGCCTGAATGATGAGATAAATCTTGTTCACCAAGGCCAAATCTTGTTCATAATCCCCTGAAAGTGGTATGAGAATCTGAGTGTCATCCGCATAGTTAGTGTAGGTAACACCCAGATTATCTAGATCATCGAACAAGGGCTTCGTGAAGATGTTGTACATAGTGGGGGAGACACAAGAACCTTGTGGGACTCCACATGTGATGGATACAGGGTCAGCAGCAGCAGAAGTAGAGAAGACTCTCATAGTTCTACCGGTTAGGAATGATTTGATCCATGCGATGGCATGTGTGGAGAAATGGGCAGCTGTTTCTAGGTGGGTGCAGAGCACATCATGATCCACCAGGTCGAAGGCTGCAGAGAGGTCCAGTAAGAGGAGTAGGGCCATCTTTCCAGAGTCTCTCAGCTCATCAACCTGAGTTTTAAGATCGATGAGCGCGGTTTCAGTTCCGTGCTGGGGTCTGAAGCCTGATTGTCTTATGCCTAAAAGGTGGTGCAGCTCCAGATGTTTTTGGATCTGCAGGTAGGCTACCCTGTCTAGGATTTTTAACAGGAAGGGTACCGTTGTGATAGGCCTGTAGTTAGTCGGGATGGTGGGTCCAGTGTTTGTTTTTTTAGGAGGGGGAGGACCCAAGATTGCTTGAGGTTATCTGGTATAGTGCCTGAAGCAAAGGAGGCATTAATAAGCTTAGCAATGAATGGGGAGAGGTCTCTGGCCACGTCTTTAATTAGTTGGGCTGGGCATAGGTCGCCTCGGCAATTGGATGGCTTGAGTGAAAGTATTATCTTTTCGGTTTCAAGTATAGTTACTTTCGAGAAGTTAAATGTATGGTCTAGATTAGTGCTGATTGGTGGTTTGCCTCTTGGGTTAGTTGAGGGTGGAATATTCTGTTTCTTTATCTCAATTTTTGTTTGGAGTGTGGCAATTTTGTCATTTAGTGCTTTTTGGATGTTCGAGCACCATGTTTTATTTTTGTCACAGTTATCCTGGACAGGAATAGGGTTTTCTAGTTCCTTTAGTATAAGGAATAGTTCTTCCGTTCCAGATTTGGCCTGCAGTATTCTGTTGTTGAAATTGTCTCTTTTTGCTTTCTTTATTTCATTTTTGTAAATCTTGGAGGCATTGATGAGTGTAATTTTATTTGTCTCTGTTGGGGTTAGTCGCCAAGCAGATTCGCATTTACGTTTTTCAAGTCTTAGAGATTTGAGGTGAGGAGTAAACCAGGTGTTTAGGTGGGCTCTGGGCTTACTCTTTCGCAGTTTCAATGGGGCAATAGTATCTAGAGCTGTAGCCATGGAAGAGTTGAATTCATTTACTAGTGATGAGGTGTCCAATAAGTCAGGTAAAGAGTTTAATCTGGGGAGGATGAGTGGTAGCAGTTTTTCTGTAGTTATAAGTTTTTTGTTTCTGGTTGGCAAGGGGGGAGCCAGAGCAGTTTCAATAGGTAGGGCCAGGTTAACATTTAGGAGGAAAGTTATCAATGCATGATCAGTCCAGATTTGTGAGGTGATATCGACAATCGTTGTATTGCAATTATAGTCAGCAACCCAGTCAAGTATGTGGCCTTTTTCGTGTGTGGGTTGTAGGATTTTTTGGGAGAAGCCTAGTTCTGAGATGACATTGGTGATATTAGTTGCTTGCAGGTCTTTAGGGTCATTGTAGCCTAGGTTTAGGTCTCCCAGAAGGATAGCTTGGGATGAAGTTTTTAGGTTGTTTGAGAGGATTGTGGAAATGTCCTCCTCGAATGTGCCAATAGGGCCTGGTGGTCCATAGATAAGGTGAATAGTAATAGTTTGAGAGGGAGATGCGAGGAGTTTAGCAGTTAATGATTCGCAGGAGTTAGTCGTTGAACTTGATTCAGTTTTTAGGGTGAGATTATTTTTAGCAATAATAGCGAGGCCACCTCCTCGAGAGTTGACTCTGTCTTCTCTAAGTATGGTGTAATTATGGGGTAAGGCAAGCATTAGGGCAGGTCCTGCAGCTTGGTGCAGCCAAGTTTCTGTTATGGCGAAGATGTCATAGTCTCCTATTTGAATGAGATCCGCAATTCCGGTAGCGTGCGCTATTAGTGACCTGGCATCAATAAGGACGCATTTCAGTTGGATGTTCGGCTTTGCTGTGGCCTGGGTGGTATTGCTTTTCTTTTTAGGTATGCTATTATTAGCATTGGGCTGCTTATTTGGGCGGTTGTTGCGATGGAGGTCAATTTTTACAGAGGGAGTGTTTCGGATGTTAGTGTTACTTCTATTGCAAGAGGTATTGAGTCTAGCTAATGGTTCGTAAATTTTAGGTAGTCTTGAACGTAGTTTTGCGTTTCTATTTGCAATGTCACAGGGAAGGTATGTTAGCGATTGGTGGGTAATAAGTGAGTGTGAAGGTTGATGGCTAGGCTCTAGGGGGGGAGTTAAGAGTCCTTCATCCACAGGCGGTGTGCCCTGTTGTGTAGGCCTCGGATAGTGGTTTACTTTAGGCATTGTGGTCCAAAAGGCTGACAGGTAAATAAAAGTTAGTATCATTGTGACCTGGTTTTAGGCGCGAGCAGTTGGTTTGCAAGAGTCGGGTACCTCTAGGCTAGACGGAGCAATCATATGTAGGCTAAATGCAATCAGAGACAGGTTAAATGCAGTCAGAGACAGGCTAAGTGCAATGTGGTCTGGGGGCGACCGTAAGGCACAACACAGTTCTAATGTGGTCTGGGGGCGACCATAAGGCACAACACAGATCGAGTGTGGTCTGGGGCGACCATAGGGCATAACACAGGTCAGATGTGGTCTAGGGGCACAACACAGTTCAGATGTGGTCTGGGGCGACCATAGGGCACAACACAGTTCAAATGTGGTCTGGGGCGACCAAAGGGCACAACACAGTTCAAATGTGGTCTGGGGCGACCATAGGGCACAACACAGTTCGAGTGTGGTCTGGGGTGACCATAAGGCGTAACACAGTTCAGATGTGGTCTGGGGGCGACCATAGGGCACAACACAGTTCAAATGTGGTCTGGGGCGACCATAGGGCACAACACAGTTCAAATGTGGTCTGGGGCGACCATAGGGCACAACACAGTTCAAATGTGGTCTGGGGCGACCAAAGGGCACAACACAGTTCAAAATGTGGTCTGGGGCGACCATAGGGCACAGCACAGTTCAAATGTAGTCTGGGGGCGACCATAGGGCACAACACAGTTCAAATGTGGTCATGGGCGACCATAGTGCGCAACACAGTTCGAATGTAGTCTGGGGGCATCCAAGGGCACAACACAGCTCATATACAATGGGGTTGTATGTTGGCTGGGGTACATCAAAGTATTTGAGTACGAGGCTGGATGTGGAGGGTAAGAGGGTGGCAAGGTGGGTGCAGAGTAAGGCAATGAGCATGAGAGTGATACAGAGGCTGACGGGCCTTGATTGTTACAGGCGAATATAAGGCGCATGCATGTGCACGTTGCCTAGGCCTTTATGGGGCAACTCGGAGCACTTGTGTGCCTTTAGGTGAATATTGAAGTCAATCAGTAGGAGAAGCCTGGAGGAGGAGGCTAGGAGAGAAGAGGTGAGGATAGCCCATTCTGAGAGGAAGTGGGAGACCTGGCCAGAGGGCCTGTAGATGGTGGCCAGAGTCATAGAGAGGCCAGGAGACACACCAAGCATGCAGACAAGGCATTCGAAAGAGGAGTATGCCTCAGTGGGTTTGATAGTAGCAAGGACCCACTCAGGCAAGATCAAGGCCACTACTTCCCCGGGCCGGTTAGGCCTGGGCTTAGGGAGAAGAGCATAACCAATCATGACAGAGCTGACAGAGGATATCTAGGTTGAGGTCTTCAAGGAGGTGGCAGATGTCAGAGAAGTGTTTGACGGCAGAGCGAGGGTTGAGGGTAGCTAAGAGGAGTAGGTTGCCACTTTTGACGGTCTTCCAAAGAGGGGTACAGGAATGTGGTTCACCTGTCAGAGGTGGCAGAGGGGCCTGAGCAGTGGCAGAGAGAGTGGAGTGACAGGAGAGAGGAGGACGTTGATGAGAGACAGAAGATGCCTATCAAGAAGAAGGAGGTTGGGCTGAGAACCCTGGACCATAACAGTGCCATTTAGGTAGACATTAATCATTACCCTAGAGGACAGGAAACATGCCAAGAGTACCTCTGAAGCAGTACCACCATTAATGGGAGAGGAAGAGAAAGAGGAGAGCACAGAGACCATAAGGGGAATCCAAAGGCCCGGAGAAGGAATGACAAAGAGGATGTCAGTGAAAGTCTGCCTGGAAGAAGTGTTGACATAGGTGTCAGCAATGGGCAGGCCTGGATTGGAGATCAGGAGATCCTTCTTGAACTTTTTCCTTCCAGACTTCGAAAGAAGGATAGATAGTTGATAGAATAGCAATTAAAGAAGAAAGGGAAGCTTAAGAGCACCATCGAGGGCAAGTGCATAGAGAAGGAAGGGGGCAGAGAAGGAGCGGGGGAGGACCTGTAGAGCACAATACCAACTACAACCACACAGCAATGCAACAATCTAGAGTCAAGTGTCTGGGAAGGGAAAAATGGCCTAATTAAGACTAATTTTTAAACACAGCAGCGAATGAAAAACACGCAGATCCAACTATCCTAGAAAAGAGGGGAAAAGACACATTTTTAAAAACGGCATCAAATGAAAAAACACACAGATTCGACCTTCCTAGAAAAGAGGGAAAAAAACCTAATTTTTTAACAACACATCAGCAAATGAAAAAACACAGATTTGACTCTCCTAGAAAAGAGGGAAAAAACCTAATTTTTAAACACAGCAGCAAATGAAAAACACACAGTTTCGATTTAGCTGGAAGGGGGCAGAAGGCCCCAAAGGCTACTTATGACAACCAATGCCAGATATGGATAACATACAACTGCCAAGTGCAGCAGACTGCAGAAATTGAAAAAATAAGTAATACAAGAGGAGGGACAGTTAAATAGGGAGCAGTAATGGCTGTTCCCCTTTCCTACACCTTTCTTACTGAGATAGTCACTGATGGTTGACGGCTGTGCTGCCTGCTCCCATGGTGAACACTGCCTAACACCCTCTAGAGCTGCTACTATGGGAGTGGCCCTTTGCCTCGGGGCTCTTAGCCGGAGGGGATCCCTGGGCAGGAGGGCTATCCTGGGTGCTGGGTCTGAAATAGGGCTGCAAGGCCCAATCAGGGGAGGTGGGAAGGCTGGAAGGCGGGTGGGTGCAGGCACAGCAGGGAAGTGAATGCCCGGAGTGGAGGATAGAAGGCGCGGAAAGCGGTAGGATTCACTTAACTTTTTTTGAAAGGCCTTTTTTGTTCTGCCTGAAATGCTATCGTGGGATGCCGCAGCTGAGTCAGGCACCAGTGAGCCACAGGTGCAACAGTGAGCTCTAGTGAGTACGAGGTGCTAGAGCCTTGTTGGGTTGTTTCTGGTGCAAGTCCAATCAAGAGAGATGGGAGGGCTGGGAGGTGAGCGTGTGCAGGCACAACATGGACGTGGATGCTGGGGGTGGATGGTGGAAAGTGCTGAGAGCTCAGGGATTCAATTAACTTTTTTTAAAAGGCCAATTTCTGCATAAAATGCTATTGCATGATGCCGCAGCAGGGTAAGGAACTTACCTGTGAGCCAAAGGTGGAAAAGTGAGCTCTGGTGAGTTTGGGGAGCTAGACCCTCATTGGGTTGTTTCTGGCACAGCAGGACCAATCAAGGGACGTGGGAGTTATGGAAGGCGGGAGGGTGCAGGCACTACAGGAAAGTGGATGACGGGGGTGGAGCGTGGAAGTGGCAGAAAGCACAGGCATTCAATTTACTTTTTTTAAAGGCCAATTTTTAATTAAAATGCTATCGTGGGATGCCAGAGCAAGGTTAGTCACTTATCAGTGAGCCACAGGTGGAACAGTTTGCTCTGGTGAGTACGGAGAGCAAGACCCTCGTCGGGTTAGTGAGTGTATTCCAAAAGTCACATGTGTCCTGGTTTTCATATGTTAGCATCACATGTTCCAGTGCATCATGTTCCCATTGTCTTCTTGCTCTAGTTAAATTATCTTCATATGTTTTTTTAGCCTGACCAATTTGCATCAGAGTTTGGATTTGTGAATTTTAGGACACCCAATAGTAATCTCTTGGATTATTTGCATTCGTTATCAAACTGTATATTATTACTCTTTTGCTATGCCTTAGTCTGGTCTTTGTTAAATTATAGTTAATAGTACCATTACCAAAATCAAAATCTCTTATTGCATTAGGTGGGTATGATTTATTATCTAAGCATTGTGGTATATTGTTTTATCATCTATTCTAAATTGTGATTCTCAATGTATCTGTTTTAGCTACTGCCAAGTTGACACTTCTTTGCTTAATTGAAGAAACCATAGTACTTGTGCAATTCAACATACTTGATCTATTTCATTTATGCATAACATGAGTTAACTTGAAAGGATACTGGATAAAGGTCAGATTCTGGCCTTTTTATAGCCTCAAAATCAGAGAGTCACGATCTACTGTTCTGGTGCTAAAAAAAATAGATGAGACCTAAAGGTGTAAGTATGTATGTTGAGTGTTGATCACCAGACATCATGTCATTTAAAATGCATATAGTGCAATGATCACAGATTTCAATTAATATGAGTCCTCATCTATTTACAAAATCAGACTGTGCTTGCATAGCAGGAAATGGAAAGCTTCACATTCTTTGCGATCAGAAATCATTTGTCCCTCATAGATCCATATTTGGGTGTCAAAATTGCACTGTAGAATAACACAATATTGCTACTTGGAAGTTATATGTATGAATATGGTTCCCAGTATTAGTGACTAAACAGAACGTAGGTGATTTTTCTCACTGTATATCAATATAATTGTTTGAAAATTCAATAAATCAAAATCTTATTACAAGTTTTTAAACTCTATTACTTGCAGTATATTAGAGTTCAATATGGTGAAAGAACCGTCTGCTGTTAAATGTGTAGGTAGCAACAAAATGAATCCTCCTTTTGCCTGACCTCTTTGAGCAGATGCTGCTGACAACAAAAAGGTTTTCAAACCTAACATAAACAGGAGTTCTACCACCCATGTCTCTTCGAAGGCCACCATGTTGCATTCAGATATGACTCAATCCAATCAGGATCTATGAGTTTGGGTGCAATTCCTGCTATTTTCCAGGATATTAGGAAACATGTCAGACATGTTCTACCATCTACAAGATGACCAATTAAACAGTCCTGGTCATTCAAAGGGTAAATTGCATCATTAATATTCGAAGCTACAGATTTATGATATTAATGTTTCCCCGATTATGTGGGAATAGGATTTAGAATCAATTTGGTTCCTAACAGGGATAGTTGTCAGTAAATCATCCAATTGTCAGTCAATTTCAAAGTATTTTTTTTATGTATTATGCTTGTATATTAACTGATGTTAACATCTTATCAAATTTCCCAGGTCGATTGTCATTATGGTCTTTATTAAAATCAGTAATTATGGTGCTTCTTATAGGTCTACAAGATGGTCCATCTGGATTCCTTCCTTCTATGTGGCTGATTAATGGTTATTTTTTTCCAATAGAACTCCACTGAGAATGTGGCATGGCACACAACCAAATGAATGAGTTTGTTACAATAATGGAATAATATTATATTCTTAAAAGCCCTATGAAAAAGCCCTATGAAAAAGACCAATGATGAATTATGAACAATTAATTTAATGAATTCACATTTAATACCTCACCCTTCAATAAAATGTTCTACTTGTGGTTTTATATCACCCTGTATATGTGCTAGACAACCTCTCTCATGCCTGAACCCTAGCATTATTTTTTAATATTAGTGAGTCAGAGTTCTCATATTGACGGTCATTTGGTTAATGTCCCTCACACATGTATATTCAGTTAGTATTTGCATTTGTTCTATGAACTCCCTTTGTATTACCTATTTTAGACAGTTCAACTAAAACGTTACCACTTCTTGGATGAGCAGAGAGTCCTATGGCCAAGAATGTGCAATAGAACCATATTTAGTTTTAAAGTTGTCAATCACCGACATAACCGCAATATTATCACCAGAGGAGGAGAGGATGGACAGTCTTCTGATCACTGATAGTAGAAAAAGGACAGAGTACAACGTTGTGTTTTCTTTGACTTTGCACCAAGTTTGCCTTCTTGCTAATTATGCCCACCAATAGTAGAAATAAAGTAGTAATACTACTACTAGCATCATCAATACTACTGCCAACAGTAGCATCAACATTACCAGCAGTGTAGTGTTTCTACCAATGGCAGTAATATTAATACAACTACCAATAGCAGTAACAATAGTAATACTGCCAGATATATTAGTTTTACTCCTCCTCCTCCTTGTACTACTACTACTACTACTACTATTAATAATAATAATAATAATAATAGTACAGAATGTGTGGTACGTGCACCATTGGTAGTGGTAGTACTACTGGCAGTTGTACTACTATTATTACCAGCAGTGGCAGTACTACTATCAGCAGTATTGTTAGCATGTTTATGCATTCAGACAACCATATCGAATGTACCCTCATGCTGAGACAGTAGACAGATTTTGACACATCGCAATGGACATTGAAGAACTATGAAGAAAATCGAACAGCTGCAGAGTGACGTCATGAAGTAAAGACACATGAACACACTGAAACGATCTATAAATATTCAAAGGAATAAAAGATGCAAGTGAAGCAACAAGAGAAACATGAAATCAAGTCTGGAGAACTCATGTGTATCAAAGAAACAAGTGGGAAGAGGCAAAGTAAACGTATGTAGGCGGAAACGCAAGGTGGAGGAGATGTATAGAAGCGTGCTGCAATATAACCTATAATGTGTCTAAAGCGGCCATGTGGAAAAAGATGGATGTCAGACTCATATTGAATCTAACCTACCTACCTCAGAAACAGACCAAGGCTGCAGAGATGGGAGATGCTGAAAAAACTGCTTTATGTGAAGGGTGGAGAGGAGCCTCCTGGCTTGGGATCAAGGATGTCCATCAAAGAATAATTGCAAAGCACAAAGAGAGTCAAGAGGATAAGCCATGGACATGACATATATTTCTCTTACATTAAGCTAATAAGAAAGCATCCACAAGTGCTGAGTATTGGATAATTGAAAATGCAGAAAGCATATGTTGAGATGGAGTGATCAAGTCTCCAGAGGCCAAAAGGAGTAATATCACCTAGCACAATTAAATCAAATAGCAGTAAATAATAAGTCGAAATTGATAAATTCATGGTCTCCTCACACGTGACTCAGAGGGTGAAAAACAAGGGCCATTCATGAAGTGCTGGATGTACCCACACCCCTCAAAGATCCCAGAGCAAAGAACAGGCTGTTAGGTGATCTACAAAGGAGAAACTTTGGCTAAGGCCCTGACCAATTAGAGATGATGGGCTAATTGGAGCAAGTGTATAGTAATGTGACATTATTCTCTACACCTGGGTTTAATGTTGCTTATGTGCTGCTGACGACCCGAAATTCCAAGATTGGGAGAGAATGCCAATCAGTCCTATGGGTCGATGTAGCAACCTTCTATACAACGTTGTACAGGCCAATCCACTACTATATTTTGTTATAATCAGTATTAAAAGTATTTAGAGGTAGTCCAATGTGTGTCTACTAGATACAGGGCAGCCAATTAAGTTGTTAACAATTATATACGGTAGGTACATATGTTCCCCTAAGCAATCCCTCCCTTCAATATGTTTTAGTTTGCCACGTATGATGACGTCAGAGATTATGCATATTGAGGTATGAAACCTTTGTATAATCACATTTGGGTGTGAGTGTGCAGATTACTGCTTGTTGTTCACCAGATTGTCCTACTTTATTTTGAACTGACAATAAAGTAGTACTTTGTCATATTCATTGTATCTGTCCAGTTATTTGAGTCTGGGGACATTTAGTATGGTAATTCCATTCTGCGCATAATAAATGCTTCAATGTGCTATTGCACAAATGACTGAACTAATAGCAGTAACACCAGTAGTAGTCACAGTCATAGGGTTACTACCACTAGCACTACTGGTAGTTCTACACCTAGTAGCACTGTAAGAGTACTACTAGCCATAGGTTATCCTGAGCACCCTGCATCCCTCTCCCCTCCCTCCTCCACCGTCAGCCTCACATGGCCTCCCATTCTCCCTTTGTCCTTCTCTCTTCCTTCTCGCCTATCACATCTGATGAGGTCACCAGAGCTGTGTGCCCCATGAAGGTCTACTCCAAACAGGTATCCCCTGCTCGTCCAGAACCATTAAGGACAATATTGACTCTCTTGCCCCTGCACTTGCTGATTTCTGCAACCACTCTTTTCCTACTGGATCTTTCCCCCTCCTCCCTTAAGCACTGAAAAAACCTTCTGCAGACCCTTCTTGTCCAGCCAACTACTGCCCTATATCTATCACCCCCTTCCTTGGGAAACTCTTGGAGAAGCCGATCTTTCCCCAACTGACCTAGCAGATTGAAGTTATCAGTTGCCTTCACGACCATCAATCTGGTTTCTGAGCATCCAGAGGCATGGAAACTGCTCTTCTGAACACCTGTGAGGAACTGCTTGCATACTTGATTCCAACTCTCCAGCTGTTCTCATTCTACTTGACCTCTCCTCACAATTTGATATGCTCAACCACTCCATCCTCATTAAACAGCTCCACGATACCCTAGATATCTCAGAGTGGGCACTGGACTGGCTGACTTCCTACCTCAATGACCGTTCGTCCCAGTTTATTCTAAGCTCTTTCTCCTCCCCCACCCCTATACCCACCTTTGGTGTCCCCAGGGGTACAACCATTCTACCTGGCTCTTTAAAACCTATCTTGTTCCACTTGTACACCTCATTTTCACATTCTCCCCTAACTTGCAGTGTTATGCAGATGACACACAACTCTTCTTCTGACTTCCTCTGACCCTCTCCTTACTTCCTCCATCATTCCTGACTGCCTATCTGTCATCCAGCCCTGGTGTACTTCCAACAATCTATGCCTCAATGCCAGCAGGACAGAGATCCTTCCTATTAGGACTCCTGCTCCCTCTTTCCTCATCTCAATCTGGCCATCTTCTATGGGCTTTTGACCTTCTCCTTCATCAGAAGCCAGAAACCTTGGAGCCGTCTTCGACTTCTCTCTTTCCTTCCGGCCTCACATTCAGGACCTTGGCAAGAAGTCCCTTGCAATTGTACCCCCTCAAAGAAATTCTTCCCTTCCTCACTTTCCCCCAGAGGCTCAATGTCTCTAGAGCTTTGGTTCTCTCTAGGCTAGACTTCTGGAGTGGCCTTTTCCTCAATCTACCCTCTTCTTCTTCACAACCCATCCAGCTAATCCAGAATAGGGCTGCAAGAGTTATCCTTGGCCTCAAGCCTAGGGATTGCATCTCTCCAGCACTAAAAACTCTCCACTGGCTCCTGTTTGCTGCACGGATCAAATTCAAATCCCTCTGCATCATCCATAAGGGTGTCTGGGGCCAGGGACCATGTCATCTTCAACTTGCTCTTATTAATTACTCTCCCTCCAGATCTTTGTGTTCCTCTGGCACCAATTGTCTATGTGTCAATCGCTTCACTAAACAGTGAGCTGGTGGCTGAACTCTTTCCTCAGCAGGCTCCCTCCTATGGAACAGCTTCTCTCTTCCTCTCCACCTTGAGCTGTTCTCCTCAAATTCTGGGAGCTCCTTAAGACTTTCCTTTTCACCTTCTCCTTCCCTTCTTCCCTCCTGTGCTTATCCCCTACAGTTGCTGAGTTTGGTGACCTGGGCCCTTATGTGTCCTCTTGGACCCTCTCCTCCCACTCACAACCACCACAGCCTCCCCCCGCTCCCAGCACTTGCCTTAGCACCCACTGGCCCATGCCACCATAAGCCTGCACTTACTTATTTATTGGCATCTGGCCACTCACATAGGCACTTACAACTGCTCACTCTCTAGCACTTCTCTCCTGGTACACCTAGCGCTTACCCCCCCCCCCCACTCCCTCGTCCTTCTTTCTCTCTCTGCACTTGCATGTTCTGAATGCTCACAAGGCCTACTAGGTTTGCCGGTATCTTTCATTGTTATATTTGATTTCCATTCCCATGTTCCCTCCATGTTGCCCTGTGGGTGCTTTAAAACACAATTTACATGATGTATAAGTGCCTTACAAATGCACAATATATATATTTTTTTTAAGTACTGCTTCTGCTATTGGTAGTTGTTATGCTAGGACTGGTAGTAGCACTACTACTAATGATACTACTGTCAAAAGTGTAAATAGAGATAGAAATTGATCTACCAATACAGTCATCTGAATTGATATTACAACTAATGATAGTAGTGATACTGATGTTGCTGCTACTACTGGTAGTAGTGATACTACTGTTGTAACTGCTGGCAGTAGTTCATCTTCTGCTACTACTACTGCTAGTAATACTAGTGTTACTAGAAGAACATCACGTGGTAGTAGCAGTAATGTTACTGCTCCTGTCGATAGTAGTACAATTACTTCTACTAGTAGTAGCTCTACTGAAATTACATCTTGTAGTGCTATGTTTGGGGCATGATTAGTAGATAAAACAACATTCTAGTGAAAAGTAAAAGATAATTCAACCCTTTACTTTTCCCATGTACACATCATCGCCTCCTCTTATGTCACTTCCTCTTTAAGGGCTTGAATGCAAAGCACAAAATGAAGATCAATTACTAGCAAGAACAACTCTTCCAAAATGTTGAAAAGTGGATGGATGGGAAAGTCTTGTTTTAATGGAAAAGATGCAGAAGATGAAACATTAACTATCATATACATTTTAAATCTGGTTGTCCCCTTTCCCAATAGGTGGATAAATTAACTATTTCATGAGTGGACTTTGGGCTAAACTGCTTCTTATGCTAGTGATACAGAAAAAATCGCTGACAAGCTGTGCATGTCAAGCACCAAGGAACAACCGTAAAACCTCTATTAGTCCATCCTCCCAATGATGTGCAAAATGTTGCTCCTGCCCGTTAGCTCAACAAAAGAATTTGTTGTCTCAATATCGTAAGCATAATTATACCCCCGATGAAACTAGATTCAGTGTTTGAGTTGCGACATAGGGCCTCATTATAACTCAGCCGGTCCGGAAATAACGGTGGCGGTAAACCCGCCGCCACCGTTGTTTCCGGACTGCCTGATCCCGACTCCAGCAGGCGGGAGGTGATGTTCCCGCCAGGTCTGACCTGGCGGGTTTAACACCGCCCGCCTGCAGGCGGACGAGGAAACACTGGCAGCATTACGAGATGCTGCTGGCGTTTCCATGATCCCCATCCCCATCGAGTCCCATAGGACTCAATGGGAATGGGGATTAACACCATTCCGCCTCCGTAATTCCCGGAAAACCGGGGTTGTAATGCCCCGGTAATTCCGGGAATCACGGAGGTGGAATGGTAATATGAGTCCGGCGGTAACCAGGCGGTTTTACCGCCGCGGTTACCGCCGGACTCGTAATGAGGCCCACAGTCTATGTGCTGTCACTTGAGAGTAAGTATATGGCTAGGGCCGGGGTTGGTAGAACATACTCATATTTGAAAAGTAACTAGTCATTGTATTGTAATAAACTATATTAATACAATTTGTGGGAGAGAAATGGTTCAAAACACTGTTTTGAATTGAGCAGTGTCCTCGGAAATCATAGAAGACCCAGGCAAGGTGGCCTCAAAGAACTTAGATTATATGAATGATTACAAAGCAGCACGATTGTTGCAAACATGCAAAAGATTAAATGTGACCATTGTCATAGGTTGTGTCGTTCATTTTCGGAACATGTATGTGTATGAGGTTTGATCTTTGGTTGAGGTAGTACAGATATGGTGGAACTAATCATGGTCATTAACTATTTATACAAGCAGATTGTTAGGAAGGGTAACATATCCATTACATCCTCTTATCATCCAATCACCCTGTTGGACAGCACATTTAAGCTCTTTGCAGAGATGTTACTAAATAGAATGGAGGACTGGGTCAGGGTATGTTACATCCTGTCTGACACCCAGCTGGCCTTTAGAGCGGGCATGGGTACAGTTCACCAGTGCCTCAACTTTTACTTGATACTGGCAAAGTATGTGCTCCTTTTGGATTCTCCTGTCTTCGTGGGCTTTATGGATCTCAGCTTGGCCTTTAAACACGTGGGCAGAAAACTGCTCTGGGTGACTGTGGACCAGATGGGTATACCAAGACCCTTGATCCAGATGATGGAAGCTCTTCATTCTAATTCCAAAGTTCAGGTTCACTATGACAGAGGAGGGGCATTGACCGATCCTAAAAGATTAGCAAAGGGTGTCAGACAGGGGTGTGTTATCGCTACCCTCCTGTTTAATCTTTATAAACTCCCTTATACCCTGTCAGGAAGCCACAAACGTTGATGTCCTCCAATACGGGGGCAGAAGGCTACCAGCCGTATATTATGGCGATGATACATTTTTACTCGCTAGACCTGCTAAATATTTGCAGGTACTTTGGTAGTTATATGCGGGATCGAGGCTTGATTGCAAATGCTGGGAAAAGCATTATTATGCACTTCTCGAACAGCACACAAAGGTTGCCACAGATCTCAATTTCTCTAAATGACCATAGGCTGCAGACTTGCAGGAATCTTATCTATGTGGGGATCAGCTTCAATGTACGCTTCCCGTGGAAGAATAATTTTGATAGACAAAGGTCTAAAATTAATCAAACCACTGGGGGATTGTTTAGATTCACAAATTTAATGAGGGAGTACTTGGTTGAGTAGAAGCTAAAAATATACAGGGGCAAAGCAAAAGGGATTGGGGCATAGCTGTATGGGTTAGCAAAGAGAGAACTCTGACCATACTTCTGTTTTGAGTATGGGAAAGAGTCTCAAAATTGGTTGGCTCATGTTAAGATGGATTTCCAGAATTTGGCCGGGTGGACAGCTTTTAGGAGGACACCCTAGTTATAGTCAACAGGGGAACCTTAAGAGGTTAGTCAAACCCAATCAAGGCAAGCGTGGAGAGTGCTCAATGCTTAGTCTCAGGCAGAGGTCAAAGTGGGCGGGAGAGGTTAAAGTGGGTGGCAGCAGTCGGGAGCGGTGCTCCTATACTTTCTATGTATTAGTTTCACTGTTCCTTTTTCATTTTAAAACAAAACTGTTCTGGAATGGTTTAGTTTTAAAATAAAAGTGTAGGAAGAAGTTGAAGCTTGAACTTCAGTGCACTTCCCTGAACATTCCCTTAAACAGCAGGTGTGTTTGTGTGGGGATTTGGATTGTGTGTGGGAGGAGGTGCAGCGATGGGGGTTGTGGAGAGCGGGGCAGGCCAGTAGGAAAAATAGTTCCACTACTTCTTTTCGTACACTTCAACCACTGGTCACAGGAGAAAGTCAGTGGAGTCAGGGGTCCACAATGAGTGCACACAATAGTTCAATTTAGACGTGCAAATATAATCTGTTCATTATAGTCACAAAAACACACATTAGAAAATAAATCAAGCAGGTAGTAATATCACACAATACTCAATTATCAACCATACATACCTATCTATCTCTCTATTTGTTTTTTTATTTACCAACACACATCCAGAGGCCACAGAGCACTGACAGGACTTACAAACAGAGAACACATCACAGTGACCTTAGCTTTTTAGGAAGGCATACAATAATTAAGACAACTAAAAGAAGGTAAGTGGTAATGCTTTAGAATGAAACCAATTCAAAAGAATGATGCCCTACCTTTAATAGTCCAATCCCTAAGATGCATGGGACATTGTGCTCAAAAGTCACAAAACCTCTTCTTAGGAGAGGGATCAGATTAAGGAAGAATTTTTGTGGTGGTAAAAATGTTCTAGACGTTATTCAACAAGTTACAGGTATGCACATTATTTCTATCTTTCGGATACTAGCTATTAGTTCTGACAATCATAAAGCATTGGAATGAAATAATCAAAGTTTATTCTATGGAGAACAGTGGGAGGTGAATTTGTTGCAATTACTTCTCACCCCCACGACTCAGATTTTCCCAGGCTACCAGGTATGCAGCAGCTTTCCTGGGCAAGTGCATGAACTTATAGGAGATTTCCTGACCTGAGATGGCAGAAAGAAGGCCAAACGCCAATATGGCCAAAGGACAAGTGAAAAATCTTGTGGCACGTTCATTTTAGGGCACTTGTCACTTTTAGAAGCCAGATGTGGTAAACTCGAATGTGCACACTAAAAATGACGCAAAAATGTAAAAAGGTATCTGTTGCCACCAGCTTGTCTTTTATAAAAGTAACCAAAAATCCCATGTATGAGAGGCTTGGCTGATACAAAAGAATCCCAGATGTACTGCATTGTAGGATGCTGTGTGCACTGCGAACAAGTTACCAATAAAGGGATAAAGGTTAAAAGGTTTAAAGACAAAAGGAAAACATAGGTTCCCAGTACTGATAGTCTCAAGGACTGATCAGTTTCCCATGGACAAAATGAGAAAAATGCCAGGGGACCAAACCTGAAGGCTTCACTTCCCTGTCAAAACTCAGAAAATGTTCAAAAGCAAAATGTTTTTTGGGATCCATAGAATATGGATGGAAAGTTGCCTATCGAAAGATTAAATCTTTCCTAACAACATATCTGTTAAAAGAACCCTAGGCTGTTTTGGTCTGGCCTATTATTTCGAAAATCCAGAAAAGATTGCAAGCCTGTCCATCCAGCAGCTCAAAGAAAAATTCTGGAGTGTTTGGAAGAGCATCAGGCAGGATTTGAATCTGAACAAACCCTCTGTCAGGCTGTACCTCCAGCTGTGTCCGGTGAGGAGGCTGGCTGAATATCTTACTATAGTCCCAAATTCCTATCACTTGATTGTTTTCACCAGGGTCTGCCTAAATGCTCTCCACTTAAACAGCATAACATGCAAATTGTCGGGCGCCCCCAAAATTCGGGGGATGGATTCTGCCTATTTGACCAGGAGGTATCTTGGCGGCACCTTGTGCTGTTCTGCCCCTTTGCAACGATGCTCAGAAAAACGTCTTATTGAATTTGCTCAGATCCAGCGGTCTTCATTCTTGTAGACCGGCTTTCTTGTTCTTGTTGTCCCTACCTGATCCGTGGGTTGCCTTTGGCCCTTGCATGTTTTCTAAATGCAGTATGGAAACAGAGGATGAAACGTTTTACCAAGAAGGAAGTGCAATAATCTTGTTTGTGCATAACTAAACTTCTTAATTCTGCAATTTTGTATCTAAATGTGGGAATGAGGTCTGATGAATTTGACAGTTTTATTGAATGATGTGTTTTTTTGCGATTTGCTGTTTGATGGGTCTGCGTAATCTGAAAAACTAGATTTGACTGACCATTAACTATGTGTATAATGTGTAAATACACATGTGTTTAAAACACATCTCTTTATAGTCAGTTTCATCTAAACTAATTATTGAGAAGTATCATTCTGGGAGAAAAAAAATGTTTTGAATGAACAATGGGGGGGCAATATTTTCTTGCTTGTTGATTTACCCAGGAGCATACAATTGAATTCAGTGCATAATCAGCCATAACTAGAGCTGCCCAGTAGCAGAACAAAGAAGGGAGTTCATTTTCTAGAAAGAGAACATGGGTGGGTTGCGATCACAAATAAGTGCCGCATGGGCAAGCAGCTAGCATTTCCAATGAGGCCATTCTGATTGGCTGAATGGTGGTTTCTGATCTAATGTATAACATTCCACGGGGCGGTCTAAACTGCATCAAGAAGCGACACTCGGCCAGGAAAAGATAGGAAACCCCAGATGACAGAACATATTTGCAAACCAGTTACGTCTGAAGAGTCTTACAGAAAGGTAGATATTGGTCATGTTATGCAATGCAATTAGTAGCATTGTATGTTTGTTGTTTTTCTTACACTTTCTCTGTCACTATGTATTCAGTATGTACATCCTTTAATTCTTCTTTTACTGATTTCCCTCTAATACTTCCCCATCTCTGGCTCCTCCAATCAGTAGCAGCTTCTCCTCTATCCTTGTGCCCCCCTGTGCCCAGAATGCTGCTGCTTCCCACCAGATTTGCGCTTTGCAATTCCCATACATACATATGTACATACATACATACATACATACATAGATGGTACAAAGATGGAAACACTAATGTGATGGTATTTACATACTACACACACACATTTATTGTCATGTCTCTCTCTGCTCCGCAGTGGACCTGCATCTTTCACTGCTCTGGGAACCCGGACACATTCTAGAGCCTGTGCTTGATAGAGGGAACTACTACTGGTTTATGGAACATGGCATGCCTGCTTATAAGCTTTATGAACCCACCACAATCGAAGTTGTTTTTTTCTTCACTGTGTGCATTCCATGAGAACAGAGGCTAATACCACCCTGCCTAGTGAGTGCATGACCTGGATCACTGTGACTTTTGTTGTTTGATGTGCTCACCCATACTATGGCATCATGTTAGTTACCACCTTCCAAGATGGTGGTCTGTTTCAACTTTCCCTTTGTCTCTGCCTGCCACAGCTCCTGCTGTAGCGTGATTGGTCCCTGGCTTATTCTTATGGTCCAATTCGACACGTGGACGCAAGCCCTCCTCCCCAAGGCCCACCTTCTAAGGCCCTGTTTGTTTCCCTGTGTGACCATTCCTCTCTCTGCTCCCACTGGACCTGCATCTTCCCCTCCTCTGGGAACCCAGACACATTCTAGAGGCTGCTCTCCATAGCGGGAACTACTGCTGATTTATGGAACCTGGCATACATGCTTATGAGCTTTATGCACCCACGACAATCAAAGTTTGTTTCTTCTTCGCTGTGCGCATTCCGTGAGGATACTGGCTAATATCACCCAGCCTGGTGAGTGCAGGACCTGGATCACCGTGACTTTTGTTGTTTGAAGTGATCAGCCATACTATGGCATCATGTTAGTTACCACCTTCCAAGATGTCAGTGTGTTTCTACTTTCCCTTTATCTCTGCCTGCCACAGCTCCTGCTGTAGCGCGATTGGTCCCTGGCTCATACTTATGGTCCAATCCGACGCCTGCAGGTGGACGCCGGCCCTCCTAACCAAGGCCCACCTTCTAAGGCCCTGTTTGTTTCCCTGTTCATTGCTCGGCTCATGAGGTGAGTTCCCCTCGCCAGTACCCCCCCCCCTCTGCTGCACCCAGTATGCCTGCTTGCCACCCCCCGGCCCTCCGCGGCACCCTGTATGCCTGTTTGTCTCCCACCACCCCTCTGATGCACCCTGTATGCCTGTTTACCTCACCCCATCCAACCGCTGCACCCAGTATGCCTGTTTGCCTCCCCCACCCCTCCGCTGCACCCAGCATGCCTGTTCACATTCCCCCACCCATCTGCTGCACCTAGTATTTCTGCTTGCCTCCCCCACCCCTCTGCTGCACCCAGTATGCCTGTCTGCCTCCCCGCACATCTCTGCTGCACCCAATATGCTTGTATGCTCCCCACCCCTCCCAGTAAATGTGTGTAGCTGCCAGCCATAACTAAAGACTTGCTTCATGTGACTGCTCGTTGATTTGAACCTACGTACTAGTATGCACTTGCCACCCTGCAACATAGGGCTGGCCCCATGCTATTCTATGCTGACTTTAACGATGCATCCATGTGTAGCTTGCCTCCTTTTGTATTCTGTGCCCGGCACCACGCACTTTCCTATTGACTATGACCTCGCATATATGAGTCGTTGCCGCCATGCAACTTGTGGCTAGCATCTTGTATATGTATACTAGTTTGACCACGCAACTGTTTTGTAGCTGCTGCTATGTAAGATGTGGCTGGCACCATGCTCTTGCTTACTGATGTTCACCACGCAACCTTATGTAGCTGCCGCCATGCAAGCGGTGGATGGGCCCATATACTTGCCCACCAATCTATGTAATCAATGTTAAGCTCTTATTGTAAACTATTAAGCAACATTTATGTATGCCTTCAAATGCACTTATGTAACTCAGCAAGCCTTCTTAACAGCGCACGATAGCACGGTGGGTTGAGCACTCACGAGTGCGACCTGGCTCAACCTTACATCGTTCCAAGGTCGATAAAATGAGCAGCAGCTTACGTTGGGTGATAATAACTGTACATACAACTATTCTGTGAACGCTACTTCCCGACGGCAGTTGGCGCTTTACAAATGCAAATAAATAAATAAATAAAATGACAACATTGCTTTAAAATAACTATTCTATAGTCTCCTGTACTTCGACAGTGGATCAATACATGCACAGAAGTGAAAGTGTAAATGTGCTGTCCTATCATTGTAGAGCTAGTGCCACTCTGTTCATTTAAATGGTGCCCGTAGCCTCCAAAGCCGTTCACATAACCAACTAGCTGTGCAACGCTTTGAAACACTTGATTTGTGTATAGGCGCTTTACAAATAAACAATACCATACCATACAGGATGATCAGGGCAGTAGGTAATAAACAAGGGCTGTCTTAAAGTATGCATGACTGCATTCATCATAGAATGCTTTAACCATTTCCTGCACCAGATGTCATGTACCGGGTAGAACAAAAGACTATATGCTACAGTTTAATGATTCGAGTGCTTTAAACTGCAAGAGGATAACCCATCCCTGGAGAGTTCTCAATTTACGTTATGAATAGATTACCCGAGTGCACAATACCACACCTGTGTCCAAATAATGTTCTCTCCCTGGACCCATCTGCCTTGCAATATTACAACTTACTATTAAA
Source organism: Ambystoma mexicanum (assembly GCF_040938575.1). Lineage (NCBI taxonomy): Eukaryota > Metazoa > Chordata > Amphibia > Caudata > Ambystomatidae > Ambystoma > Ambystoma mexicanum. The sequence goes on from NC_090936.1 coordinate 865,354,485, forward strand.
GATGAATGCCTCAGGCATTGAGCAAACCCATGCAGTGGTATGAAAAAAGTCTCTTTGCTCCTTTTTCTCATTCTCTTTGGGTTATTCCATGGATGTGACCGAATTGACCGAAAAGGTTGAATAACAAATGCCTAACGCACAAAAAATGCGCATTCGGCATGAGAGAAAATACTGAATCCCATGATATCGAACAGGGGTTGCAGGGGTGTCCCCCGCTTCCCATGTTTGATACAATGGGATTCGGGGGCTGCTGAGTGTCCCCCAATTCCTAAGCAAGGAGTGTGGAGAACAAAAATAAAGTTTAAACAAAAAGGACCCTGCGACAGCAGTCCCTATCCACTTTAGGGTTACGAGACAAACGTGGCAGGGGGAACAGTGAGAGGAGGATCAGATGGCAGATCAGGTAAGTTGCAGCAAGCAAAGGTTATAAGGGAGCGGGGGTTGCGGGTAGTCATGCAAAACTTTCCACTTTGTCCGCTATGAACATTTCACGCAGATCGGATGTGACAGCTCTAGATGGTCACTCCAATCCCTAACATGCCAAACCTAAGAGGGCATGAACAGCACGCATGTTCGTATCTCTGAAACACGCATCTGATATACTGAGGTGCTAGTGTTAAGCCACAACCTGATCAATTAGAATGAGGCTTTCAGAATCCCCACTCCAGTCAACGGAGTGATCCATAACTCCTTCTTAAGTGGGATCATCGTCATCCTGATCCTACCCCCAGGAGGAATCTAAGGATTTTCATATCACAAACTGGCTTGAAGCAGTGTGTGAACCGCCATCGCGCCAGCCCAATATTGCTTCTGTTAAGACTTTGGCTCTGGGCACTTCTCAAGTGGCAATAACAGAAAACTTGGCATTGAATATAAACAAATCTCCAGCACTTTGGGTCAAAGTTAGAGAACTTGTCTTTAGTTGGTTGACCCAAGCTTCCAACACGGAGAACCTGATCTCTGGGTAATTAAAGCTCTCCTAGATGGACATCATCCCCCATTAAAATGTTATAATACAAGCTCCACGTTCTTCTCTAATTAATGACCTTATATTTGCTTCCATCGATTAATACTCTACAGAATGAAACCGGGAGGATGCTCTAAAACATAAAACTTTATGACCAGTCCTCACCAGAACCTGCCCAAATGTACAGGCTACCCATCTCTTCTCAAATCAAATGAAGAAATCCCTCACTGGCCGATACAGCATTACCTGATTGAGGTCCCGATTACCTACAGAAATGCTGCAAGAACTTCCGGCTGTCAAAGCCCGTCTGGTCATCCCTTAGCCAGATCTCAAAACAATGCATGGTGGGTTGTCAATTTCCGGGACCCACTCCCACCCTATTGAACTCTGTGTCACCTAACCTCTGACAGGAAGAGATCTACAATCTCTCCCAACAGGCACTCAATACTCAGATGTTCTTTCTTGCTTTTACATTCTCATAATGTACATTCTGTGCCACTTGCTCACTCTGTTCTTACCCTCCCCTTTTCTTCTCACCCCTGCCTTAGCCCGCCTCTCAGACAATGATAAATGTCTCTTGAATATGATTGGCTTTTCCTGGTCCTTAATCGTTTTTCAAAGGTTGTCAAAGAGAAGAGGCCTTTGGGTTAACAGGATGTTCAATGGTGAATCAGGTATACAGTGTTTATATCGAATCTTTTATATAGAATGAACATATTTCGAATATTTTATAACAATGTTTTTAATACAGAATGCATTTAGGGGTGGGTTAAAGGGTTAAATATTTTTTGGAAATGGTCGAGGGCCGGTGTGGGTTTTTATGGGTGGGAAACAGGAATTTTGGGGGCGACCCTCCTGCCCCCCGTAAAAGTGCATTCTCTATAAAAAAAAAAATGTTGTTAGAAAATATTCGATATATGTTAATTCTGTGCATCAATACCATGGTGAATATTATGTGCAGTTGTAGGTCATAATCACAATTAGACATAATCTACAACTGCCATAACTTACATGTGCAATTGGTGATATTTGTGAATCATTCCTCCTAGGTTTGTATTATTATTTTTTTTTAATCTGTATGTCATGATATGCTGTAAAATTATCATTTGCCTAGGGTCTCTGTATGGATTGTAATTGCATAGCATGTTTTAGAAATGCTTACTTCGTTGCAATAAATTGTTACTGATATCTGCACTTGCACATTATACGTGTGTGCTGGTAAGATAGCACGGTGGGTTGAGCACTCACGAGTGCGACCTGGCTCAACCTTACAACGTCCCAAGGTCGATAAAATGAGCAGCTGCTTACGTTGGGTGGTAATAACTGTACATACAACTATTCTGTGAACGCTACTTCGCCAAATGTGGGTATATAACAAGATATTATTATTTATTAGTAATAACAGAATGGAAACGTAATACAAACGTTCAAAACACAGTGTTAAATACACTGTAAGTTCTGCAAACACGTCAGCAAAACATGTATAGACATAGAACATGCTGTAGGGCTGATGCGAGACAAGAGACTAAGGGGGATGTCACTATAAATAAACGACACATACAATTCCCTTTATTGAGGTCTCCCACGACTAGACAGCCATTATGAGAAACAGATGTATTTTCCACAGAACAGATCGGAGCACATACTTTCAAGGTCATTGGGCCCATGGGGAAGCCAGCTCCAGCTAATGAGTGTATTGCGCAACACCATGGCGAGTGTGAGGTCCTGCCCTTTTCATTCAATTGGGCTTGGTTATTTCAAAACAGTTTTCGATGATTCAAAAAAATGGAATACATCTGTTATGGAATAGGCTCGGATGACACAAGTTTGTGTGATTTGTGTTATGCATCACAACCAAGGGCTGGATCAAGTCTGCCTAGAAGGGTTGCCTATAGTTCATGTTCCCAGGAAAGATCCGGAACCTATTGTAGTCCACACACAGACGGTGAAATAACGCAATGAGTATAATGATTGCGTCATAGATTTCTCTGCAAGGAGGAGTCACAGGTTTGAATCCTTGACTGACAGTTGAACAATGACATAACGTTACATTTGATAATAACGACACCTATTGTTACAGCGCTTTGAAGCCAGTGAAATTGGCAATGAAGTCTTACCTTGAAGCATATTATAATCATACATGAGCAACAAAACAGAGTTATTTAAAGCGGTGCATGAAACCTTAAAATGCATGTCAGTGAATTCTTATGCATCAGACAATATATTGTTTGCCCTCGATAGGGAGACCTCCTGTGAATAAATTAAACATCACCTGATGTGACATTAATGGCCATAGTCGGGTGTAAACAGCTAGCGCCAGCCTGCTAACTGGAGCTGGCAGGCCTGAACCACAATGAGGCCTCACGCAAGGCCTTAGCATTACCAACATAAGGGAAGCAAATGCCAACATAAGATTGCTGCCATGATGATGTGTGAGGGCATCGGAAGGGGTGAACACCTTCTCGATTCCTATAACTGCCGCTGGGATGGAAGAGGGACTGGAGAAGTTAGCAGCCACAAGTTAAGTGAGGGGGGAGTGGGATTGGGCAAGTGGAGTAGTGAAGGGGCAGGTGCAGCAGGGACGTCAGAGTGGGGAGAGCAGGGGAACAACCACCGTGGAAATGTTGAGGGGGGACCACTACTGCCAGAGGTCCATTCAGCAGTGTTGGAGTGCTCTAGCAGCATTACTTTGCTAAATGACTGTACCGTTACTGCTACAAAGCAAAGTTGCTGTGTACACTGAACCATGTTCGCAGCTTGCAGGAAGAAATACATGACCTGTCTCTTGCAGATAGAATGGATTCAGTGAGGACTGCTTTTCACTTAGGAAGGATGGTTTTTGGGGGAAGCTTTTTTGGAAAGCATGAGTTAAGGGGCTTAAACAAAACATTCCCCTGAAAGATTGATGGACTAGATTGGCTGTGGATAGAGAATTGTCACTTTTCGGAGATGAGGCCTGGGCATTTGCTCATGAACTACCTTTCACCCTTATATGCAAATGAATTGTGGCCATTGTCACTGGGCCAACATATTATATTTCTCCTCTAAGAAGTAAAGATTCTTGCCACTGTCTCTGGGGCAAACACTGCATTTAACCTGTTAGATGCTGGGCATTGCTTTACTCAAAGGAGGGATGTATAACATGCTTACCTGTTGAAATAATGGGTCTAGGGGAATTTGCAGGTCGCAGGAACAAAGAATGACCTGAATGATGTATTGCTCTGTGGATTCATAGAGGGATAGGGAAGCGTGTCCCTGGAGGAAAGGTGGCATCTGGAATATTTCAAGGACAAAAATAACTTTTCTTTCGTAGGGAGTTGGGGTTCTGGAGATTCACTGATGGACGAAGCACCTGTCCATTATATGAAGGATGGGTCGGTGGGTTTTGCTGATGGCCAAAGAACCTTTCAACTGTAGGAAAATGGGCTCTGGTGATCAGCACAAGGACAGAGAACCAGCCATTAAGATGTGAAAATGTGACATTCAGAACGAGACAAACACAAGTAGTTGTTATGTTCGAAGAGTTGGTTCTAGTTATTGGGAGAGAGGTGGTGACCCAGTTATCTATACAAACGATTGGTTCTAAGGAGTAGAACCTTGATATTCAGCGATTTATGTGTGGGAGGTTTTGGTGATTCACCAGAGACAATGGCCACTTGCAAGAGGGATGGCTGCTTGAAATTTAGACAGAGAGAAGCCCAGTGAGAGGGTGACTGTAAGCTTAATGACTAAAGCTAAATCAGTGCAGCTTGACCGTAGCACCCTTGGGTCCTTTCCTCTAAAGTGTTTCCAGCACACAGGCTCTGTGGATCCTGACAGCATCTCAGCAGCCCTGAGACATTGTGGCAGTGTGACCAGACTGGGCCAGGCAGGACAGAGGCTCTGAGCCTTTGAGGATCTGAACATTCGAGGAGAGAGCTGCTTCTGCACTCCTGCTACCCCTGCGGCAGGACTCCGGCTATTGGCTACTGGCGACAGGCATGAGAGGCCAGTTGAGAGGGTGCCTCTTAAACAGTGGGAGCTTTGGAGAAGTGAGCACAGGCTCTCCTTGCGAGCTCCCGTGAGTGTACGTGGTCCTCTGACTGCTCGTCTGAACGAGTTAAGTTCCTGATCATGGACTCATGGACTCTAGGTGGTGAGTGCATACTGCACCCCACTGTGAAGGACATGAAGGGCTGGGAGGTCCTCCTGCCCCCCCCCTTTTTTAACACTGTAAAGGGGCGAAGGCAGTAAGTGAAGGTGGCAAGTGTTGGTGGAGTGAATGGGAAAGTGACTGTAAGTGGCAAGCCAGTCTGGCAGTCCGGAAGCCGGGGAGTGACCTATCCCCTAAACCAAGGGGCGCGCATAACATATATGCAACTAAATTGTATGTTATCCCCCTTATGAACTTGTGATAGTCCTTTGTATCCTCTCCTGGCAGTCTGGGCATACAACTCCAACTGCAATATCATGAAGAAGTGCAAACCCATGAGAACGGGTGTTAGCAGTGCTGCGGTTAGTGTCGGTTAACGTGCCTGAAGCCTAGCCGCAAACAAAAAATGGTCCCACTCTCACCCATGTAGGAAATAAGGGAAGAAAGACACCAAGAACAATAAAGGGATATCCCAGCAGGCAATCACTGGATTTCTTCAGAATAAGAAAGTGTCATTGGCTGCGGATAAAATTACGCCCAATTTGGGAGCTACAGGGCATGTGCCTCCTTTGCCACCACCATCACACAATCCTGACAACAACTACAATACTTTTAATTCTGCTGCCATGGTTGAGATCTCACATTGCTTATCTACGATTGACAAAAATGGCTCCCTGCTAAATTTGTGCCTGGGACTGAAACACAACTCATTACTCTTGGGAAATAAGCATCAAGAAAGTATCATGGGAACAAACCTGTCTATGACCCCAGATTTGGAAAAATGTGCCATATCATCAGACATCTCTTCAGGCGATAGCGATAACCTGCTGGACATCTCTGTGTATGGCACGGATTTCTACCAAACCTCTACTGAGCCTTGTAATTCAGAATTGAATACTCTTGAAACAAATTGGATGTTCTCTTCCCGCTATGTACATAAATGGCAGAAGATCAGTGTGAAACGAACCACATTCTGGGTTTTATAGTAGATATTACCATTGCATCAAGCCCTGATTGCTCGAACAATGTCAAATAACATGTAGGTTTGAGGGAACAATAGTAAAGGGCAAAAGCAACTCCACAGTAATGCTGAGAGATGTAACTGTTATCTCAGAAAATCCGAAAATAATTGATCTAGTAACTCAGAAGGAGGCTGAACAAATGGTAAGAGTCACAGCAAGTAATAGGGCACAAGCCTTAGAGGCCATCTCAAATGAGAAATCCTTGTATAATGCCCCAAACAAAAACAGTAGACCCCAGTGATCAAAACGGAAATCTTGCTCACAACAGGCACAAGGCCATAAAGGTTCTGAACTAAACCCTGACATTGGGAATTGCAAGAATACCACAAGACAACATATGACCTTTAGACTTAAGGTCTGTGAAGATGGCAAATATGCTGTTAACAATGACCCTTGAAAACCTAGACCCACAGGTTTCTGTGGATTGGAGGCGGCATACCAAAAACGACGGCCCACCATCGCAAGTTATGTTGCAACAAGGCGATGCTGGACAGTTGCAGGGTCAATCAGCCCTGACGCCAAATATGGGTAGGTCTTTCTGTCCTTGAGCTGCATCATACATGGGAAGAGGGCCCATAGGCAGGAAAAAACCCAGTATGGCAGCTCTCACCCAATTCTGGGAAAAATACCCCTGACCCCCAAGTAGGGATTTCTAAGTCAGCCTGTCTAACCATGGTTCGCCCAAGTGGCTAATACTCAACTTCCTATTTTGGCTAGCAACATGGTAAAAAACACATTCTAAATGTATATAAATAGTGGAGGCCGTGCCCTCTCCACGTAGTTCATTCTGAAATAGATCCTGGCTATTGGACTTATTACACCTATTGAAGGGTCTAGAAATGATCACTTCTAAAGATATTGAAGTAATCGAGTTGCCCAAATTCAATAGTCAGGCAAATTGGGCTCTGGTAACATTAATTTCCCCTATGATCTCGGAACAAGTGCGTCAGAATGCAAAAGCTTTATATGAGCTTGGATTTGAAATACATATGTTCTATCCAGATGGGGCCCAGAGTGTTCAGAGGGAAAAACAGAGTTCTGGGAGTTCGCAAGGGAGAGTCACTAATCATACTAGCAAATAGGGCTCCAACACAGTGTTCATTTATGGGCAGGATGTACACACATCTTCCACCAGAATCCAGGGTAACTGGATAAGGGCGCATGAGGGTGAGGATTGACCCAAAGCATTGCAATCTGCTCCCTTTTCAGTGTTATCCTAGAAATTGCCTGGACCATGTTCTTTCTTGATAAATCCACTGGGTGAACATTAACTTGTTATATCAAATTTATTTTTCTTACAGGAAACATGGTTAACAACCTCGTTTTACATGGATGGGTACTCTACATTGTATAGTCTATCTTCTCCTGCGCTCAGGGGCCAGCCAAAGGGTGGCATGTGTATAGGTGCTACGATTGGTCATATGCTTACACAGTACCACTGTGCTAGGGATCATATTAACTACCTTGTAGCGATACTAGCTGACTTTGCCCAGTCTTCAGGGGATACTTTGGTAGCAACTTTATATGATCCACTGGGGAGTAAGCACACATGAGAAATTATGGAGGCTGTCATTGATACCCTGCAGTCATGGGCTGCTTCTAATAATAAAGGTGGCATCATCCTGACTGGGGAGTTTAACACCGACTGTGCTACCGCCCCCTCACCCCTTGTAGAGGAAGGGCTGTCTTTGTCCAGTTTTAGCCGTGGGGCTGAGTGGGTTGCAGCACTAGCTGAATTTGACCTTGTTCCCCTAGATTTAAACACACCTTGGAAAAATCATACATGGTCAAATGGCAGCTCATCTTCAGTGATCGATTACATTTTTGTGAACCAGGTGATTTGTGATCTAATGCCTAACCTACAGACCAAAGTGGTCCCTATGAGTGATCATGACACATTGAGAACGACCCTATAAGTGCCCAAGACCAAATATTGCACCAAACTTAAGTACACTCCTACGGTAAATCTACAGGGAAACCGGCTTTGCTGGTCATCCATATCTGTGACAAATGTGTATGCTGCTATTAGGACTCAGGGATGTTATGATAAAGAGATCCTTAGGAAACACTCATGGGACCTGAGACACATAGGTACTACTACTATGCAGCAAAAGGGAAGGGGGGTTACCAAAGCGAAAGGAAGTGAGCTATGTGTCCCCTATGATGCTGGCATTGCGGAGAAGAAACGCCTGGTAAATACTGAGGCTCGTAGGCTAAAAAGATGTAAATTGTTGCCTCCCTTGGAAATTAAGTATCAACTGAGTACGATCAAAACAGAATATAAGCAGTGGTTGCATGTTTATCATTACAGGGACACTACTGCAAAATGGAAGACCATACATAGGATCATTCATACTCATGCTTCTAAAAGGTTTTGGTTAGTGATCCAGTCCATTAGAATGAGCCAAATGGCCATGGAGATTAGCCTTACCTCTGAGGAGAAATGAGCCTATCATATAAGGAAGCGTTTCTGGGTTAGTCAAGAAAGCTTGCCTAGCCCTGTGGTCCGAACAATGGAGGGTTTTGTCGTATGGCATCATTTGATAAAATCAAATTTGGAGGAGGTAATCAAGAAGCAATACCTTGTGGGCTGTGGGCCCTGATGGTCTCTGCAATATTGTCCTAAAGATAGACACTGTGTTGTGGGCTGAACTCCTGAAAACTTTATTTCTCCACATCTGTCAAACTGGCCTGCTTCCAAACTCCTGGCGGGACTCTATTCTGATCCCAGTGCACAAATAGGGCTTAAGGACGGACCCTTGTGGCTACAGGCTATCAGCCATGCTTAGAGTTATAGATCATCTCCCAATTAGCGCCTCACCTCTCATCGGTAGGCCATAAACCAAAGTCTTCCTTTTGTGGTTGACCTTGTTGACTGCTCATTGGCCTGGAACATTCAAGTGAGTGTAAGCACGCCACTATCTTCATCTGAGGCTTAATGAACAGCCCCTGTTCTCTTCCCCTGGAATCACGTGTTAGCAGACCACGAATTTGTCCATTTTGACCTTCTATTTTCTGCTTTTTATTTAATTTTGCTGGATGCACTTGCTCCTCTTGGCCTCTAGAGACTTGCTCACTCTATCTCATGACCTTTGAACACTTTGAATTGACCAACAGTTGGCTCTTGCAGATGTGTTATTTTTCCTCAATCTATGAGGAATGTCCCATATTCAGAGCTTGTCCATGTAGCTCCCTTTGTGCTCTGGGCTTATTCCTTAAAATACCATATTTTATTCAGGGCCAATCTTGACTCATCGTTGGTGCTGCACATGGAATTATTCTTCTGCCTCTTCTGATCATACAGTCTTAGTCTGCTTCTAAGCTTGGTTGTATATGACATGAATCAGTGTCCATTTTCCTATCATGGACGTCTTAGCCACGTTATATATATCTTTGTAGCACGCTTCTATATATTTCCTTTCTACGTTGCCTTACTGTGTATTTACAGTTATTGTCAATAAGTAACTTCATTTTCTTTGTAGTCATGACTACTTTAGATTTTACGTACATGTTTCTCTTCATGCTTCAGTTACATCGTTCCTCTTAAGTATTTTCATATCGTTTCAACATAGGTTCACGTATCTTCCTTATGACTTCCTTATATCATCATATATCATTCTTATGAACGGAGAATAGCACAGGAGCAATGCGCTGGTCTTGGAATCACGACCACACAGAGCAACAGAGGTTCGAAACTCATAGATGTGTTATAAAAAAATGATTAAATAAATAAATATTGCCCTCATCGGATTTCACATAATGCTCCATGATGTCCATATGTGTGTGCAGGCATCCTTCTATGCGCAAACCTTCTACTGGATCAACATGAGGGTACATTCTGTATGGTTGTCTGAGTGCATAAAGTCTCTCATACACTTGATGTGGTATGGGAATGACACAAAGGCTGTCCCATGTACTACTCTCCTCTGACCACTCCAGTTTGAGGGGTTGGGAACTAATGAAAAAGCAGATACCTGCTCCTCTAGATTCCACTTCCACGACCATTAATATTTTCATTTGCTCACAATAGAATGGCCAATGGCTCCATTGCAAGAATAAACAGCAAAGGAGAAAGTGGTCATCCCTGTCTTGTCCCCGCTTCAGTTGAACAGACTCAGAAACCAGGCCATTAATTAGCACACTACCCTTAGTTAACAGTGGGTGCATTCATAGGAATGGCATGGGGATGCCTAACTCAACACCCCACCATTTGAAAAGCTCAAGAAAGGAAATGTCCAGTCATTGCTTCTCTGTCTCTTCTGGGGCCTCACATTAGGGTTGTTGAGTTTACCTGATCATCCATTTTTATGAATGCTAGGCCTAAGCATATTCTGGCCTATTGCAGCAAACACTCCTCTAAAGATGAGTTGTTCTGTATTTGTTGTGACAGCATCAGGGTCACAACCCTGTCAGGGGGAGGGAGGGCGCCCCTGAAAACAAACATGTGCCACGAATGTCATCAATGGTACCACTCTTTACCATTGAGTGCCACCCAGTTCCCTTTGCTGGTCACCATTCTCTCTTTTCTGTGGCAGGACGTCAACGGCCAGAGTTCATCTGGGAAGAGCTAAGAAAACCCAGACAATAGCCAGGAGAACATAATCAAGCCCAGGAATGGACTGGGATGTTTGTGCCAAACAGAAATGAGACACCGACCCCAAACCTGCCATTTCCAGATTGGTCCTGGGTGAATTGTGATTCAACAGAAAACACATTTAGAATGAGGAGAGTAGTGGGACAGGAGAGACACACAGCCCCTCCCCAAACCAAATTGGCAAAGCTACTTACCTGTAACTGAAGAAAGCCATAGGGAGAAAAGAGTAGCCTGATGTCCTGTTCGCTTCCACACAATCAGAGAATGTTTCCAAAACCATGTTGGAAAAAAACTGTATAACCCAGTGCTTGAGGAAAAGACAGGCGCAGATTGGTTCCTCAAGTCAGTTTAGTACTGCAGCCATTGCAAGGGGGATTATAGAGACAGAACCAATAGGACCACAGTATATAAAGGAAAGCAAGTGAAAGGTAGAGTGTGGATTTGGGGGATGACAATGTCAGGGGGTGTGAAGGTGGACCGAGACACCAGGAAGAGGACGGACAAAGGAGTGGATTGCTGGAGAGCAGGTAGCAGAATTGGAGTAGAGTGCAGATGAGGTATTTCTGGGAGGGAGTGGCACCAGTTGTGTGTTTAGTGTAGTGTGAGGGGGACTGTGTAAAAGCGGAGTGATGTAGAAATAATGATAGAGATATAGAGGGAGAAGTGTAAGGGACATTAGAGAGAGTGAAGTGTGAGGGAGAGTGTATATGGTGGTAGGGGTGAAGAGAGTGCAACACAATAGTGGGAGTAGTGGTTAGGGCAGAGTGAAGCAAAAGGGCTGAAGGTAGTGGTAAGTGATAGAGAGTGTGTGGCAAGGCATACATAGAGAGGAGGCATGTAGAGAGAGGCAAGGAGAGGGTATAGTAAGAAGTGAAGAGAAGGGTGTCATTCGAGGTGAGTAGATGGTTGCAGTAAGAGAAGAGAAACTGGTTGCAGTGCAAAGTGATGAGAGGGGTGTAGTGAGCAGTGGGGAGAATATTGCAGTAAGCAGTGAGGAGACTTGACTAGTGACAGGTAAGCATAGGTTGATGAGAAAAGTAAGAAGAGCGAGATAGAGGGAGTAGAAAGACCAGAGGGAGCAGGAAGGGTGAGGAGACAGTGGAAGGAATGAGGTAGTAGAAAAGGGAGAGGAGTGGAAGGCAGTCACTGAGAGTGAGACAGAATCAGAGCATCTGAGATCAGCACTTTTCACAAGCCTCAATGACAATTCTAGAAAATCACAGATGGAGACGACAGATAGATAAGGTTGCTGCCTGTAGGTCTTCTTTAGCAGCTCGAAATAAATAGTAGGTGTTACTGATCACTCATGTGGAAACCAAGATTTTAGGGACATCTGGGCTAAGGAGGGAAAGCCCGCTGAAGGAATCAGAGGGATGCCTCTAGCGTATTTTCCCACTAGTTCTCCAGCTAGGCGTGTTACATTGAAAAGCTGCCTACTGGAAAATTAAAACACCTGAATAACCTGAGCATCGTAAAATAATGTCCTCAAATTCTGTTGTTAAAATTAAAAACCCTTGAACTCTCTAGAGCCCCCGAGACAGCCAGAACCAGCCACTGCTGTCATATCGGCCTCCTTCTCCAGCCTAAAAAGAGCCTTTATGAACATGAAGGTAACCCTTCCCATGATGGACCCTCTTACCCCGTGGAGGGCAACAGGGGTACTAGACACTGAAGCCGGAGGGAGATAGACAGGGCATAGAAGACAACCAACACAGAGGTGTGTATGATGACAATCACTCTCACACCTCCTCAGATGAGGACATTCAACCCGTGGGTTCAAAACCCTCAAACTCGGGGATTGTGGCAGCACCCATCCCCAAGACAACCGGGGAACAGTCTCCTTCAATGGAGATGTTCACACCCGAGGATCTAGTACATCCCAGATCCACTGACTGGGAGCCGTCATCTAGGACAACTGAATACATCTTGACCAGACTGCGCAAGCCCCCCATCCAGAAATTCCAGCCAAGGTGGCTCTACCTCCGGAACTAGATTCCAAAATTATTACATTTTTGGCCAAAAATGTGAAGGACCCTAGGGAAGGCATCGACCGTGCCTGGAGGTCTTGTCAGGACAAGGTCCTGGACATCACTGGTCCACTGGCAAAAATCTTGGACCTGGTGGAAGCAGTCATCGACACAGCCGACCCCATTGACCCAGTGATTCTCTCAGGATGGGCCCAACTGGCCATCTGCCTACTAGGAAATGTCAGCTGCGCTATACCAACCAAGCGTCAAAAAGGCATCCTGCTTAAAATCAAAGCCAAGTTGAGTGAATTAGTGGACACAGAGTCAGGTGCTGCTGCCCAGGGCTTACTTTTCGGAGATCCCTTCATGAAGGAGATGTCTAAATTTGTCAGTACCTTCACTGCATTGGACAAAGCTCAGGCCTCCATCAAGAGAATATTCGGTTCTAAAATTTTCTCCAGGGCCGTACGAGGTCGAGGCTGCTTTTCTGGCCATTATTCCTTCTATAAAGACCTCAAAACTCCAGGGATCAGCACAATGCCTGGCAAGAGTGCACCAATACCTTCTTTCCTTCAAGAGGACGTGGAAGAGGGCATGCCTGGAGAAGAGCCACTAGATATCCAGCCCAACAACAACCCTCAGGTCAGTGTACTCATAGCAGCGCCAGCACCGCAAGCACCCATGGGGGGAGGCTAGCTATCTTTGTGAGAGCTTGGGATACCTTATCTGGGGATGCTTGGGTCAGGGACACAGCTCGCGGTCTGCACCTTGAGTTTTTCGCGCAACCCTTTCAAGCCTATCACCCCGCCCCTATAGTGATGTCCGAAATAGATCGGATAGCATTAGACGGCAAAATACACAGCTCATATGAAAAGCAAGAGATTTGCTCCTGCTCATGTCAGGGCGGTTTCTTCAGCCCAATATTTCTGGTGCGCAGAAAGCAGAAGGTGCGGACAGTGATAAATCTAAGAGCTCTCAACGATTTTATCGTCTACCACCATTTCAAGATGGAAGGAATCCACATGCTCAGGAACATCTTGAGACTGAACGATTGTCTCATGCGCCTGAACCTAAAAGATACTTACCTCACAGTGAGTGCCCATTTAGCAGGCACACGTAAGTTATCTGAGGTTCTCATGGGGACACCGAGACTGGGAGTTCACGAGTCCACCCTGGGCTTTTACCAAGCTTCTAAGGCCCATAGTAGCTCATTTTATAGAACAGGGCATCCGGCTAATAATTTATTTGGACAATATTATTTTCATAGCTCAATCTCAAGAGCTAGTAGAACAGCAGACCAGGCTGGCCATAGACGTACTGCACAGTCTTGGCTTTCTCATAAATTGTGAAAAGTCAATTCTTTGTCCATCCAGAAATCTGGAATTTCTGGGGTTCGTAGTGGATACCCAGAATTCACAACTCTGTCTCCCAGAGGCCAAGATACACTCCACCCGATGGGAGATTTGCAGACTCCTACAGAGGAACATCATTTCTCTTCGAGAACTAGCGAGAGTAATAGGTCTACTATCCTCTTCCATCCAGGTGATATTTCCCGGTCCCCTTCACTACCGAGAGCTACAGAGGCTGAAGGGTCAACACTTAAGGCGCAGCCCCTCTTATTCCCAGTGTCTGATACTTTCTCCTTAGGCGAGAATAGAGCTGATCTGGTGGCTCACTCACATGGAAGCCTGGAATGGCAGAGCCATCTTCGGATCCACGCCAGATATCGCAATCGTGTCAGATGCCAGTCGCTCCGGGGGGCGAGATGTGGCTCGGTAGCCACGGGAGGAACTTGGTCTCTGCAGAAACTGGAGATGCATAAAAACTGCCTGGAGCTCCTCGCGGGCTGTTTTGCGGTTCGTTCCTTTGGCAGAGACAGAGCGAGTTGCTGTATCTTGCTGAAAATGGGCAACGTTTCTGCAATAAGATACATCAATCATCTGGGTGGCACCAAATCACGTCCGCTAGCGGAACTGGCCAAATACTTTTGGCATTTCTGTCCGGAACACCAGATCTCCGTCACAGCAGAATATCTTCCGGGTCTCAGTAACGTGGTGGTGAACTGGCACTCCCATCATTACACCGACTCCAGCGACTGGAGACTCAACGGAGACATTTTTCTCCATCTCCAACAAATCTGGGGCCCCATGTCGAAGGATCTCTTTGCCTCCTGCCTCAACACTCAGCTTCCAGTGTTTTACAGCTGAAGACCGGAACCAACAGCCTTGGCGACAGACGCATTCCTGCAGCTTTGGACAGAAGGTATTCTCTATGCGTTTCCACTCTTCCACTCTTTCCACTCTTTACCATGATAGCGAGGACCCTGGCAAAGGCCCGTCAGGAGCAAACAGAGCTGGTCTTCATAGCCCCAGTCTGGACCTCTCAGACCTGGTATCCAGTTCTTCTGGAACTTTCTACGGATTTTCCAATCCTTCTACCCCACTTTCCAGATCTTCTATTGGGCCCGCTAGGACAACATCACCCCCTGCTCTTCAGCGGGTCCCTGACCCTGGCAGCTTGGCGGATTTCAGGGTGAGATGGAGAATTCCAGGCTCAAGGTGACCAGTCCCATCGAGGAGAGCTGGGCCCCTGCTACCCTTAGAAGATACTCCAATTCTTGGAGCGCCTGGAGGACCTTGTTCCAGGGCCGGGGTTTTCACCCGGTTTCAGCACCTATAGAAGAAATTCTCAATGTCCTGGCCCCCTTGGTAGGAAGAGGCCTTGACTACAGGACAGTCAACACCTACCGCTCTGCGATTTCAGCAGGCCACGACCTCGTGCAAGGGGTCCCAGCAGGGGAGCATCACCTTGTTTGCAGATTGCTAAAGGGTATTAGGCTTGCAGCGCCATCCCATTATGACAAGCTTTGGGACGTCAATAGGGTACTCAATCTTTTTCTGTCATGGCCACCTAACAAGGAGTTATCACTTACGGCTCTCTTCGGCAAGCTTACTACATTGCTCTGCTTGGTCTCTTGCAGGAAACTTTCAGACGTCAGAGCTCTAGACCTATCAGGCAGGACCTTTTCTCCTGACGATATTGTGTTCCACATACACAGAAGAACTAAATGCGATTCAAAAGTGATTTCTTAACCCGCTTTTAGGGAACAACTCAAGCTTTGCTTAGTCAAATGTTTTAAGACCTTCGAAGAGGTAACAGCTCCCCTCAGAACCTCTCCTAGCGGTCAGCTACTGATAGCTTTCTGCAAATCCCACAGAGCAGTTTCTGCCCCTACTTTAGCACACAGGGTGCGTTGGACTCTAGCACAGGCAGGGATAGACACTCTTCACTTTGGCGCCCACTCCGTGAGAGGGGCCATGACCTCCAAAGCCTTCCAAGTCGGAGTCTGTTTAATAGACATCATGAGGATGGCTGATTGGGCAGGTCAGTCAATCTTTAAACAGTTCTACCTGAAACTGGTAGAGCAGCCCGCGTTGATTGTGGTAAGTAAGATTTGAACGAGCATAATGTGAGCCTCCGGTCTTGACATAGAATAAAGATTTCCCATAATAACTTACTAGAAAGTCTTAATTCTATTAAAGACACAGAGGCAAGCATTATCCCACCCGGCGAGAGAAAATAGCGGTGCGTATCACGCTTGAAAGTAATTATGTGCATTGCTATGGATTATTGGTCATTTGGAATTTATGTATGCTTTTCAGAATAACACGCTGATTTTCTCTCCCA
This sequence comes from Ambystoma mexicanum, assembly GCF_040938575.1. Lineage (NCBI taxonomy): Eukaryota > Metazoa > Chordata > Amphibia > Caudata > Ambystomatidae > Ambystoma > Ambystoma mexicanum. Next base: position 865,370,854 of record NC_090936.1, read on the forward strand.
CCCCGCAGGGGAACTCGGGTTGTCATACGCATGAAGTAATTCTATTCTTTTATCTCTCTTTTGACAGCGCATGCAGACAAGTCCGCCTTGTTACATCATGTCCAGGACTGTTTATGAGGATATCTTCATATCTATTGGAGGACTGATGTCACATGTTGGTGACCTCTGGGTGAACTTTAGGGAGGTCTCCTGGGAAATGGAGTTCTTGTTTCCCCAGAGACTGTTAGTTATGGACTTTGTCTGATGTTTTTTCTTGTGTTTTTGTTATATTTATTGGTACACCTCGTTATGCTTATTACTTACTGCGCTCAGGTGCACAAAAATATCTTGCTGCTGAACTTTCTTTACGTGTTCTAATAATTCTTTACCTGTTCTAATAAAGAAAGAGAAGCATTATGTGAGCCTTCGGTCTTGACATAGAATCCAGATCTGCTAATCGTCCTTCCAACTTCATGCTACCTATATTTGACTTCAGATATCAATATTACTTAGGGCTCAGTTGCTGCACTGTTACTTTACAAACTCTACACATGACATGCTGCCGAGAGGCCTGCCATAGTGCCACTCTGGCTCTGGAATAAATGATACAAATGTTTGTGAAATGGGCAGAGTCGTCCAGCACTCTCTGCCGGCATGCAGGTGCAAGCTGCTGGCCTACCACAGTGCCAGTCACTAAGCCAGAGAGAGAGTGTGTGTCAGTCAGACACTAGATTGAGGCAGAAGAGAGCCATGCCATTGGCGGGCCACAACCCAACCAACATCAACTCATGCTGAAGTTGAAAGAAACTGGCCACAAGTTCTCAACCCTACAATAAACTGCCTGAGCTGAGCAGCCTTCTAACTTGCAAAGTGCTAAAGGAAATGATTTGACAAAAACAAATTATTTTGGGCTTCTTGCGGTTTCGTGTTCTTCTCTGCAGTATGGTTTTCATTGTTTTCACATCATGTGTTTCTCCCAGAGTCTCCCTAAACCCATAGCCCATAAAATGCTACAGCAAGATGGTCAGAAGAACAAGTGCTGGCATAATTATTCCCTAACACTCTTCTGGAATAGACTGGGGAAGTGCATAAAGAATGATGCTGATAGATAATGGAATAGGGTCATTGGTAGGGGTGGGCACAAAGCAGAGAGGGACACATGTCAGAGAAGGTTAAGGGGTGGACGGAGGGGTCCCACTGAAGGTGACATGGATTGGTAATGGGGACATATGTGGAAATAGAGTCCACCTGGACTTTGGATGAGATTTCTCCAGATAGAGGACAAGCACTAAATGTGCATGATGTCAAGAAGGCCTTACGAATTTGCAGAGTCTCCTAGAGAGTTGAAGGGTTTCTAATTTTAACAACAGAATTTGAGCACATTATTTACTGTTACGATGCTCAGGTTATTCAGGTGTTTCAATGTTCCAGTAGGCAGCTTGTCAATGTAACACACCTAGCTGGAGAACTAGTGGGAAAATACACTAGAGGCATCCCTCTGCTTCCTTCAACGGGCTGTTCTAAGAAAGAAAGAGAAATATAATTTGAGCCTTTGTGTCTTTAATAGAATTAAGACTTTCTAGTAAGCTATTATGGAAACTCTGTATTGTCCCTTCATCATGACAGTGTTATCGCCAGGCTAGCACAGGACTCCAATCTATGCATCAGTGTCCTAAGACAAAATGAAGGGGGGCCTGTAAAGTCCTGTTAAGGGGGCCCCCATGCTCTATGAAGAAGCTCATACTCTGTCACAGACTCCTAAAATGGCCTGGGCAATCCTGCAAGCGCAAGATGAGGTGTTCATGCTGCAGCAGGAGCATGTCATGTGCTACACTGGGTGAATATATAAGCATGTATTGTAATCAAACATGACATCTTTCATATAGCTTAGAAACCTGTGGGCGACCTGGTTGAAACATAGCAGGCAGTGTACAGCCAGTAACCTATTATTTGCATGACAATGGAAGAGGAAGATTTTGTTTCCCAGAAGGTGGGAGCATCTAAGGGGGCACTGGAATTGTAAGTGATTCAAGGTCAGTGGTGGCAGCTGAATATTTTGTGCGATTGGGCATTCAAATCTCCCATGAATTAGTGCAAGTGACCGAGCATTGTGATGGGGTCTTAGGTAAAGGAGAGAGACTAACCCCTCCACATTGTTTTAAATAACTTGTTGTAATGGTGCATTTTACACCACCATTTTTGAGAAGAAGTGGGTACAAAGAAATAAAATGTACAATGTGTTCTCTATGTCAACACATGAAAATATCAAGTGAAATTGAGGGGAGATCTAAAAAGGGATGTGGTCTAAACAGTGATGATAGTTGCCTAGAAAGGAACTGCATGATACAAACAATAAATCATGAGACCCGGCAATCACGCATTTCGAGTCACTCAGCCTGGTCTCAGGTGGTCTGGTTTGCATCCAGTCTGCATATTTTAAATAAGTGTCTCTAGCACAGTTTGTATATACATTGCTGCCGGTAAATAAAACACTCTCACACGCCCTATATAAACAATTATGTTAGCCAAGCTAATATTGTTAAAAGCAGTAAATGCATGCAGGGGACAAGCAAGGTTAGCGCTTATGTGCATTTAGGTTCTGTGCATGCAATTTTCAATTTTTACAAAACGAAGTGCAAAAAGAGTAAGTACAAGCAAAATCATATTTACGCTTTCATTTTACTCTCCGTTGTGTAAACAAATGTAAAAGCCACCTGCAAATTACATATTGCACATTTCATTTACAATGGATTCCTACGGGATCCAGCTGTTTTTAGCAGGTGTTCAACGCAGGTGGATGGATTCCATAGGAATTTATTATTTTTACACCTGCATGTAAATCTAACTCAGGTGTAAACCTATGTGGTCTTGCATGCAAAGTGGGAATGAGGTGGAGAAACACATTTCTCACCGTCTCCCACGTTGCCTGCAAAGGATTTATGACATGCTATAGAGTGGTGAAACAAAGGGAACAACTGGCATGCCTTTTACACCTTATTTTCCAACGTATTTACTGTAGCACAGATTTTAAAATGATCCCCTGTAAGTAAATTACCTTCATTCTGGAAATACATCACCTATACGAAAGTGTAGAGGGACAAATATCACCTTGCTGCTTTGCCTAAAATCAAAGAGCATTTGGGGAAAATCAGAATGACCACAGGATTGTATGATTGACAACTATGGGCTCATTACACGGATGGTGGTAAGGGTTTACCGGTACCGGTATTTTACCGGTACCGGTAAATCCTTACCGCCTTACTACGAGGTCCCTTTGCGGGTTGGGGAATTTAACGCCTGCTTTTTGCAGGCGTTAAAAACCAACCCGCAAAGGGACCAGGGAGCTAATTACGGTGCTGCAATTTGCGGTACCGTAATTAGCGCCTTCCCCATTCCTATTGAGCCCTATGGGGCAAAAATGGGAATGGGGAAAGGCAATGGTGGAAGGGTGAATTACCTCCCCGCCAACCTTGGAATAGGGTGGTAATTCCTCTTTCCACCAAGGCAGTGCCGGTATTTTACCGGCATGAACCATGGCGCTAATAGCGCCATGGTTCACCGCCATCCATGTAATGAGGCCCTATGTCTTTGATACTTATTTAAGCTTAAAATCTTCGGAGCTCATAATATACACTGGATTTGGTGAACATTTTATTTGTCAGAACACCCTCCCTAAGAGTAAAATGTCTGAAAATCTTCGGACATATATACTCTTGTGGACATTTTAGTAGGGTTGGTTATATGATTTGCGCTGTACCACCTAAGCAGCAGACATACCACTATGCATTTATTGTGCATGGGAGCTGTAGTTGACTAGTGGGGAACACAGTGTTCACAATGGGGTTTAATATTTGGGGGGTACAAAGGCAATGTTTCATATTTTCAGGGGGGTCAGGATTCCCTTAACCCCCTGGTAGTTGCACCCATGTGTACAGGACCATTGGGGCACTTCCCTGGAATATGGGTGCATATCGGGACACTCAGATTGGTGTTGGGGGAATCTGATTGGCTGGCTGCCCAGTCTGGGTGCTAATATTTTATAATTGAAATGGTTAGCTTATAAGGGCCCTGGTTGAGTTGGAGTTCACAGAGAATATTAGATCTTGAATGGTGTAGGAAGGCCCTTTTCTAACAATGGACCCCTCTTCCCCACTACAAAGTAACATATTGTCAATGAAACTGCATATGTGTAAAGTGAAGCATCTTGCCAAGAAGGAGGCTGAGCGAAACTATTTTTCATTTCCTAAATCGTGAATAGGGACATGTGCCACGTGTATTTGTAACTAAAGCCATACCCTTCTCAAAGAAAGCCAGCTTGTTAAGATGTGTACGTGGATTCAGAGGGCAAGTGCCAGAATGCAACGCCACACAAATTTAACAGAAACATTTTAATGGAGATTTTCAAGAGCAAATATCCTGAGCTCACTCAGTGAAAGTTGGTTTGGCATATAGAACTCATGGGAAAATCTGGATGTCTGCTTGGGATTTTCGTAACACAGGGCCTCATAACACATAGTGCGGTAAGGGTTTACCGGTACCGGTAAGGGCACCGGTACCGGTAAACCCTTACCACCTTACTACGAGGTCCCTTTTGTGGGTTGGTACTTTAACGCCTGCTTTTTAGCAGGTGTTAAAAACCAACCCGCAAAGGGACCAGGGTGCTAATTACAGTACCGCAATTTGCGGCACCGTAATTAGCGCCTTCCCCATTCCCATAGAGCCCTATGGGGCAAAAATGGGAATGGGGAAGGGCAATGGAGAAAGGCGGAATTACCGCCTTCCCAACCTTGGAATAGGGCGGTAATTCCCCTTTCCTCCAAGGCGGTACAGGTAAATTACCGACATGAACTTACCGCACTATGTGTAATGAGGCCAACAGTCTTCTGAATGGGCTTAGTAGGATGTTGGGTATGTGTTAAATGAGCACTTCTGTCAATGTTAAGACAAACAATATAAACTAGAGTCAGGAACGGGGAATTACATCCGGGGAACCATGTTTAGAAACAGATGGGGCATGAGCAGCCTTACAACAGAGATGTGGATGAGATCTTGTGATTAGAATGTTAAGAGTGTGCAGTGGATGGACGAGTTTGGATGAGTGGGTGGATAGACTTGGAAGTTGACAGAAAGAGATATGTTACATAACAGGCAGAAATGGGCATTTGCAGGACAGCAGGATCAGTTTGCATACACACATGTGATAGGGAACTAAGCGAGCATGTTGCAAGATAATGGAGATCACTCCTTTGGTAATCATCACTAGAGTGACAGATGTACGTTTAGGTGGACAGAGGTGAACATGCATTGCTAGGGTACCATCTAAGAAAATCTGCGATCTGTACTTATGAGTTGGGATGTTGAATAGATGCAAGTTGCGGCTGTATGTGGGATTTTAAATATGCAAAATAGATCTGGAAGTGCAAGAACACATTCATGATTTACTGGATTTCAGAGATCTAAGTGGAACCTCAGCATATGGGCCTATGGACTGGGTAGTCGAGATATCCATGATACCCAGCTTAGAATGAGCATATATGTTACTGTCGGGCTGAGTTGCAGAACACCTGCCGAGCTGACATGCAGCATAATGAGTATTGATTACGCATGGGATGTCATGAGAGGATACATGAGTAGGCAGATACGAGCAGAGACAGTGGAAAACAGAGTCGAAGAGCTGAGCGAAGAAAATGGACAGGGAGATCAAAAGTGAAGACACTGAAACAAGGGTGCAAGAGCTGTAATATATGCATGGTCTAATGGTACATGAGGGCTGGAGAAGATGTTAATAGAGTCAGTGGGTCTGCTTTCCAAAGTGTTTTTCAGTGTGATTGTGCCATTATAAAACTCTTTTGTAGATCAGGCCATTATGTCAGACGGTGGCATGGCACAGAAATAAGGATTCTGACTGATTCTGACCTGGAGCATGAGAGATTCCAGTAGGAAGAATAGAGCTAGGAATGGAAATTCAATTGTAGGGGAGAGTGAAGGTGGGACAATGGGTGAATGTTAGTAGGATCAAAGAGATTATGGTTTATGGAAATTAGGACCTTCAATGCCATGGTTGACCAGGAAGATATTTAAGATATGCACAGTAGGTCACTAGAGAGCAGCACATGGATTTCGGCACTTTTCGATTGAGCTCTGCTCCGAATTCCTAATTATCATGATAGAAACAGCTTGATATACCACATGGTGGGGTGCCCCAGGCTGCTTGACTGTTCCTGTGTCTCAGGGTGCCTGATCAGAGCATGTTTGGTCTTTGAGGATTCCTGTGTGGCACGATACATGGCCGTTAGGTGCCTGGAGTGATATTATGGTGGGTGGCAGAGGCCTGGTGGCAGGGACTGCAGCAACCTGCTATGGTGACAGCTGCCTTGGGTTTCTATCCTCTCGCCCTGTCTCAGGGCTTGTGGCGCTGGAGTTGAGGGAGCATGGACAGCTGCAGAGCTGTTACGGTGGCTGGAGTGGCAGTGGGCGATTGAGTGTGGCAGTAAGTAGCGCTCGTGGGGGTGGGGGGGCTCTGGTCAGAGCTCCACCTGGCCAGACCTAGCTCAGTGGCTCACTTCTCATGATTGTTATGGTTCCCCCTCTTCGGCCGATTGCTGTCAGTTATAAGCAAATGCTCCTTTTTACCCACCGTTAAAGTCACATGTCTGATGGGAAACTGCCACCAACTGCTGAACATAGACAGCTATTCTTGTCTAGCTGTGCACTGGCTGACTACCTATTGATTCCTGACTGGGCTGAGTGTGTCCTGGACTCCTTGCTCCTGGCAGCACAGTGTTTGCTCGCTTGTGTTTCTGCAAGTCACTCCCTACTTTTTCTTCATTGCTGTTTTGCTGGTCCTGGAAAATCATACTTGCTGCTGCCGAATAAATCTGTGGAGGGGTAGTGGCAATTATATGGATTGACCTGGGAACCTGGTGCCTACAAATGGTGGTTCTGCACCCTGCTACTTAATTATATGAACAACACTAGCCGACGGTACAGAAGTAGCTGCCATCCTTTAGCCCATTGGTCCTGTCACCTAACTAGCTCACTAAAATGTCCAAAGGTAAAACTGGGAAACAGAGCCATCAAAGCAAGATGGATGCATACCCAACTGCAGTGGTTCTGAGATCTGCGGATGGGATGTTTGGGCCTGGATGGGGTGAGATTGCTGCCCAATTGTACTCCGTCTGGTTATCGGATGTGATGGCTGCAATCAGTTATTCTAGAGTGGCTCTGGAGTCTTAAATTGACACAGATGTTTGCATTGATGTGGGCATTCTGTGCCAGGACCTACACAAGATATCATCCAGAGTGGGTCAGATGGAACTCAGAATTTTTGCAGCAGAGGACGCAATATCCAAGATACAACGACATATCACTGACCTCCAGGTCAAAGCCAAATGGCTCGAGACAGGAGTGGAAGATGCAGAGGGGAGGTCTAGATGGGATAATTTGTGCATATTTGGCGTGTCTGGAATGGCCGAGTTTCAGTGTACTGAATCTTTACTAGGAAAATGGTCTCAGGCCATTTTGAGGTCTTCGGGTCTTTCCAGCTTCTTTACAAATGAATAGGCACACATGGTCCTGCCCATGGTCCTCCTCCTGGAGTACAACTATGTATAATGGCCACCAGACTCCTGAATTATATAGAGTGTGATGATATCGTGAAGGTGGCCCAGCAGTGGGGCTCTTTGGAGATAGAGGGCTCCAAAGTTGCCATTTTCCTGGATTTCACAAGGGCGATTCACAAAGCTAGACTCTTGTTTAACTGTGAAAAAGAAACTCAACGCAATGGGCATTAAATACACTTGCTTTTTCCCAGCCAACTTCAACACCTATCATGAAAAGGAGACCTTCTTCTTTGGTGACCCCCAACAGGTAGGAGACTCGTACGAAATACTCACAGAGTAACACTTTCACTGGACAAAGTTCAAACCGCAACTTTACAAACTGGAAAAAAATCATCCCTAGTGGCTATCCTCTTCCTTGTAAAATGGTACCCACAATGATATTGAAGGTGTGCCCTTGGGTTTAAAGGCCATTACCTGAGGGTTGATATTCACATTATATGACTGAATTACTTTGATATTTTATGATTAGTACTGCAGATATTGTGCCATATTATGTCCATACAGTGGACTTCTTGTACACTCAGGGCAGAGGACCGACCGTCTATTAGTCCTTTGTAAGGAATTCCCACACGTCTATGCCTTGGGCTAGCTTTACCCCCCTATGACTTGTTGTCACTTTGATAGTTCTCTTATTTAGTTATGTTTGGGCTGCATATGGATGTATAGGGTGGGAAGGGAAGTAAGGTTGTCAGAGGGGTTTGTTTCCTGTACATTGACTGCATACTGTGTTACTCCTTTGTTTATGATTTGTCCTCAGCCTTTTGTGATTGTGCTAATGATGCGTACTACTATGAAGTCCTATCTGTGTGAATGATGATTCATGTCTTACCTGCCTATTGTGAAATATCAACGGCCTCTGTGACAAAATCAGGCAGGGTATAGTCCTGCAATTCTTAAATTGGCATAATCCATCAGTTTTGTTCCTACAAGAGACTCACCTGGAGGGTAACAACTGTACCTTTTTTCTTCAGTCCAATTACAATGAGTATTTCATGCAGGGTTTAGGAGGGGCTCTAGAGCAGTCATGATACTCATTGTAGATTTACGGCGTTTGTATTAGAAACAGTAGTCGCTGACTCTAGGGGGAGGTATGTTCTACTTACTGGCCTATTGAACAATTAAATGTTGGGGTTGCTAAATGTATATGCACCCTTGCCACCTAGCCCCGATCTGTTGTTAGAATTGCAGAACCTGCTTGTTTCACATGTAGCTGACTGGTGGGTGTAGACTTTTATGATGTCATGGATAGACCTATGTACTGGCGTTCGAACTCTGTCTCTGGAGCATGGTTCCTGACCCACCTCTGCAATTTCGTGGGTGCCATGGGGATGATGGATACGTGGTGTACACTTTATCCCTGAAACATTTGCTATTCTTTTCTTTCTGGGGTGCATGCTTCCCTGTCGAGAATTGACTTTGTCTTCATGACAGGTGTTGACTTTGGTCGAGTGTCAGAGAAGTGCTACCTTGCTAGAGGCTTCTCAGATCACTCCCCACTACTCTTGACTCTGGGACTGCCGTGGGTGTACGCTTGGACAATGTGCCCTCTGAATGCATACTATTTATGGTTCGCTGAAATCAAGGAACGCCTTGGGAGAATGACCAATGAGTATTTCGAGATGAATTGACCATCAATGGATGACTCGCTAATGCTGTGGGAGGGATATCAATTGGTAGTTCGGGGGAGGTTATCTAGGCTCTGATGACACGTGAAAAAGTCAAGCTATCAAAACTAGCCGATTTGGAGTTAGAGGTGTCGTGTATGGAGACTACTTTTATTGCTGATCAGTCTCCGGAGACGCACAGGTGCCTACTGCAGGCTAGTGACTCCTATCGGAATTGTGCGACTGGCAGAGCTCAACAATCCCACTTGGCATCCCGAGCCCAGCTGTATGAAACTGGAGACAAAGCTGGGCAGTTGTTGGCCTGACTGTAGAAGCATGTACAAACCATCAGAGTTGATGGGCATGACTTGAAATTCAGAGGCAAGGAAATCAATGAAACCTTTGCAGACTATTGTAGTTGCCTGTATGCAGCACCTATCGATTCTTTGGGGCTAGAGATACCGATCTTCTGAAGGACATATCATTGCCAACTATCTCGTACCTCCAGAGCGAAGCCCTAGAAGTAGATATCACTCAATAAGAGCTGTTTACAGCTGTTGCTTCCCTCCAAACTGGAAAATCGCCTGGACCCAATGGCTTTCAAGCTGAGTTTTGGGAAAAAAAAAGGCAACAATATGTCCAAGCCCATGCTTTCTATGTCAAGCAGGGAATGGGGGGAGTTACTCCAGATCTGCAACATGCAACCATAAATTCCCAAGAAAGGCAAACCACCAGAATACTGTTCCTCATTAGGCCTATTTCGTTGATTAATGTCAAAGCAAGGATACTGGCAAAAATACTAGCCTGCTTATTGCTGACCGTATTGCCCTCATTGAATCCATCCAGACCAGAATGAGTTTCTACTGGATAGGGCCACTCAAATGAATATCCATAGATTACACCTTGTATTGGACATGGCTGACTCTCTCATAGACCTACTGGCCATAGTGGCTATTGATTTTGAGAATGCCTTTGCCTCTGTCTGCTGGGATTTTGCTCTTGCGGGGATGGGATATGGTGACTCCTTTTTTGCTTTAGGTTAAGTTGCTCTATAGGAATCCACTGGCGAAGGTTAGGTTGAACAGTGTGCTCTCCCACTCCTTTCCTTTGGAACTTGGGACATGCCAGGGGTGTCATCTTTCACTGCTGCTTTTCGTTCTGTCTATAGAGCCATTGGCAATATGGTTGAGAAAAGACCCCCTATGGGAGGGTTTTGTGTGGCCATCCGGCCGGAAAGATCTCATGCTGCTTTATGCTGATGACCTTCTTTTTTGACGAAACCACATAGCTCCTATCCTAGGGTCTTTGAAATATGATAGATATTTGAATGACAGAGCAGACTCTGTGTTAACTGGGACAGGTCTATCCTTTTTCCAGTACAGGGCGGGACTGGGGTGAGCCTGTTGGACTGTGATCTACAAGTTGCCTCCAACTCTTTTCTTTATCTGTGTATCCAGATATGTCATGATTCTTCATCCTTTTTGGGTTCTAATTTGTCATCTATTATGCAGACATTTTATATGGATGTTAAATTCTGAGAGGCCCTTCCCCTCTGTGGTTGGGCCACATGGCCCTGTTTAAGATGTTGATTCTTCCCAAATATTGATATATCCCTCAGAACACCCCAGTCAAGATCCCTGATGCTCACCTTATTAAGAATGAACAGCTTCTAAAGAGACTATTATGGCAGAGATCTCAGCCCAGGGTTGCGATTGGCACTGTATATTCGTCTGAGACGGTGGCATTGGCCTCCCGAATATCTGTTACTATTTCTGGGATTCCTAATTGGCAATTGCTAAAAAGTGGTTGCATGGTGAGTGATCCCTTCCGTATTTTGATCTTGGAGTACTTGGTTCAGTAATGGAGAGCCACTTCAGATGTTATCCAGTGATGGTCCTAACAACTGCATACCACTGACATTGCGGTCTATTGTCCGCTTTCATCGGGCAGTCACTAAGGTTATGGGTTGGCAGGGAATTGTATCCTTGAAAGCCCACTTATGGTGCATTAGGAATCTCGCCGAACTTCACAAACTGACCTTTGCCAGAAGGTGGGCCAGTAAACGTATGTGTTTGATATGATATGATATGATATGGCATTTGTAACGCGCCTATACACAAGTGTTTCAAGGCGCGACGAGGCAGGGAGGGGGCAACATGGGGAGACAGACAAACGATCCTACTAGGCCAGGTGTCATTCAGATCGCGCAAGTGCATGGGTAGGGGGGACGGGAAAAGTGCAAGGGGGAAAGGGAGAGGGGAAAGTGCAGTACAAAGTGATTAGTAAAATACAAGATAAATAATAAGGGCCAGCTGGTGGCAAGTGCAGGATAAGTGCAGACAAGTGCTGGGAAGGAGGGCTGTAGGGATACAGAGACAGTCCCGTAGTTTATTGGAGGATGTGCTTTTGGAGAGTTGTTTCTGCCCTTTGAACGGTTACCATAGCAGTACTCATTGTATGGTTTATACATCCTATGCATAGACAGTTCCGGGTGTGGACATGACCTCCCTGAGCCATCTCTGCTAGAGGCCAATCTTAATAGCAAGCTGATCCATAAGGGTGCCACCTCACTGTTGCATCAACGTATCCTTAACTTTATGCCTTATTCCCTCTCTTCACCCAAGCAGAAATGAGATAATGATGTAGGCCCTTTAGAGTCATAGGAGGCAGGAGTCAGAGGAGGCAGGAGGCTCTGATGTCACTGCGAGAGATAACGATCCCCACTCGGCTGAGACTGGTGCAACTGAAATTCCATCATATGGTTTATCATGCCCACAATGTCTTTTTTAAAAGAGGCCATTCTACGTTCCCAGAGTGCCTACGCTATGGGGCCTCCAGGGCACATTCTACCATATAGTGTGGCAGTGCCTGATGATCCAAGCTTTCTGAAGTGCTGTTTTCGATCACCTATCAATAGTATTGGACCAGGAGTTGACAATTGACCCGAAACTTCGGCATTTGATTTCTCACAAAGCGGAGAGTAAAAGTGAAGCTTAAAGACAATTTTGGCTTCATTTACTAATCAGGATTGGACTCTGTTTTGTAAGTGTTGAAAATTGCATGCAGTGACCAGCAACATGTAGGTGCACGCGTTTGTAGTTCCCTGTACCCCAAACAGCACGTAGTGAAAAATTACTCTCATAGGTTTCATATCTTGAGAACATTACGTGGGTAATTTTCTTAGAAGTGGTATTTACATGGAGTGGGACACCAGTGTTAACACGTACATGTTGTTGGATCCCTTGCATGCAATTTTACACTTTTACAAAGTGAAGGGAAAAAGTGGTGTAAAAACAGACAAAATGTCCTTATCTCTTTACATCTACCATCCATTTTGAAAAAGATGTAAATGTTACCTGCAAATAACGCTTTGCAGACAGTGGGCCTCATTACGAGTTTGGAGGCAGCCATGGCGTCCAGAGCGGGTCCCGCAAGGGGACCTCGTAATAGGGCGGAATGGGTTTAACGGCGCCGGGAGCTCTACCAGCGTCGTTAAACCCATTCCACCAGGGTCGTAATGAATAACAGTGTTTAAAATAGATTCCCATGGAATCTGCCAGCTATTAGCAAGTGCTTAAATATGGATGGATCCCATGGGAATATGCTCCTTTTTTGCCTGCATGAAAATTGTGTTCAGGAGTTGAAGCGTGTGACCTTTGATGTCGGGGGAGAAATACATGTTACAAATGTTAATTCCATTTGGTTCTCATTCTCTTACTCCAAATGGCAGCAATATTCACTGGAATATGAAATGAAGGCATCAATAGCTAACATCTGATTTTTACGCTTCACTTTTGCACTCCAGGGCTCAAAAATAACCCCCAATGTGTACTATTGAAATTACAACCCCCCTCAGATTCTACCTATTATCCCAGATTGCAGAGTGTGGTGATTAATTCATAACCTCCAAGCACTTTTTGATCGTGGCAGTTCTCTTATACTAAACAATAGATGACTCTGCCTTATACTCACAATTGACCGCACCCTCGCCTCAGCCACTTTGCCATCTAACTCTTCTGACCTAGTTAGCATCTACAATACTGCCATTCAGTCAGCCACCAATGCTATCACCCCACTCAAACCAGGCAAAACCAAACCAACCTTGCACATTATGTTCTGCTTTACACTTTGTCTCCAAGCCATGCAAGCGAAGGAGCATGCTCTCGAAACCAGCTGCAAAAATTACCATCACCAGCTAACAAAACAAACTTCCTCAATTTCCCAAAGGAATATAAGCAAGCCATCATTACAGCCAAGCTACTGCCCTCCCAAACAGGATCTCCAAAGCCCAATGTCAATCAAGTGAACTCTTCTCTATCCTGTGTGAACTTGAATCCCATATCACACCAATTTCCAACTACACCAAAGACATCATGTGGTTCAAAAATATCCAAGATGCCCTCACCAACAAGATATCCACTCTTCAGGTAAAAATCGAAAAGAATAGAGCATCCTTGTGAAAGCTTAAAAGACAAACCCTCCTCCACCGTCACTCCTATCACAGAATGAGCCTTCTAGTTTTGCCACTGGTCTGAAGCCTTCATACTGCCAAGGGAAACCTTTATTATTTAGGACTACTGCGTAAATGTCCTAACCCACATTATTACCGTATTTATCAACTCTTCATTCGCCAACAGTTCTATCCCACCTACCCAACCTTAAGGAAGCATGGATCTCCCCACTCATTAAAAAAGTCACCCTGAACCCCACTATTACTGCCAACTACAGGCCCATTACAGGCCCACTACCACAGTCCCTTTCCATCTAGAAATCCTGGACTGCGCAGCCTACATTCAGGCACAAGTCTACCTGGAACAACAAAAGATCCTTAGCCCATGACAGTCAGGCTTCTGTCCAGGTCATGGCATAGAATCTGCCCTCCAGGACCTCGAAAACCACCTGGATGAGATCTATGATGCTGGCAACCTTGCCCTCCTCTTATTGCTAGACCTCTCTGCAGCATTTGACTTAGTTAAGCACCAAACACTCTACCACCACCTTCCTACAGCAGCCAATGTTTTACCCCATGGCCACCAAATGGTCGCCTCATTCCTTGCCGACAGAGCAGCTCGTGTCTATGCGGAAAGTGCAGGCGCCCATCCAACTCAAGTTTCCTATTGAGTCCCAAAAGGCTCCTGTGTGTCACTAATATTATACAATATCTACACCAAACCGCTCTTCTACCATCTCAACTCTATGGATATATCGTACACCAACTATACCGATGATACCCAAATCCTCATGCCCCTCTCAAGCCACTATGAGCAAGAATTCGGCCATATCGACAGAATCTACGACACTATTCAAACTTGGATGGCCACACACCAGCTTTTTCTTAATTATGACAAGACAGAGATCCTGATTTTAGGCCCCCCCACATGTCTTACCAAACTTGATCCAGCCTACTGTGCCTTCACCATCAATGCCTGCACCATCCTGGTGTTCTTCTCTGTCAAAACACTAGGCGTCCATCTAGACTCTAGCTTCAGCATGACCCGCCATGTCAACGCAATTGCATCTTCAGCTGCCCACACCACTAAACCTTTGAACGCAACCAAACAGTTCCTCTCCTCACAAGACGGTATGACCATAGCCAGAGCAGTAATTGACTAGTGGCTCGACTATTGTAACTCCTTTTTGCTGGCACATCATTGCGGAACCTTAACAAACTCCAGACTATCCAGAACAATGCCATGCAGGCATCTATGAGTTTATCCAGATGAGACAATGGGGGTCATTCTGAGTTGGGCGGTAGCCATGGTGCTATTAGCACCATGGCTGCCTCCCATACCGGGTCCGAGTCCGGTCTGGTTGAATGGGGACTTACCGGGTCATTCCAACCCTGGAGGACCCGGTAAGTCCCCATTTGTTGAGACTTGAGTGTCGTGTAGGCAGTAGAGGCCTCCGTCCCCAAATGCCGCACAGGGAGAACTTAACGCAACTCTCTGTGCAGCCGTTGAGGTCACAGGCGAAGATGTTCGAATGTCCAAGTCCGGGAACGCGAACCTCGGGGACCCCACACTGCTGCAAGAAAATGCGGAT
Source organism: Ambystoma mexicanum (assembly GCF_040938575.1). Lineage (NCBI taxonomy): Eukaryota > Metazoa > Chordata > Amphibia > Caudata > Ambystomatidae > Ambystoma > Ambystoma mexicanum. The sequence continues at coordinate 865,386,101 of NC_090936.1, forward strand.
TAAGTACCAAGCAAGAAACAGTACCTACAGTATTAGAATAACTGGAAAGGTCTTACCAGTCAGGGTCAAGGAGGGGATGAGGAACCTAGTGGAGAGGTCCGGGACCCACGTGGACGGCAGTACCCCAAGAGGAGTAGGCTCAGTTCGCCTGTCAGCAGAAGCTGTGGAGCTGTGAAACTGTGAGGCAAGGAGTTCAAAGAACCAGGGTGCAAAAGGGTGATCCAGGAGGCAGTCCAATAACAGTCCGTGGTCGAGAGCCGTGTATCACTGTGCAAAGAAATCCGAAGGGGTAAATCCAAGAGGAGTCCAGTAAAGCAGGCCAGGTCGATTCCGTGAGTGATCCAAAGATGATTCAAAGTCCGTAGCGCCAAACAGAATGCAGAGCACAGCTGAGAAGCAACGAATACCCAGGTTTCCGGGTTTATGTACTCGCGCTTCTGGTCACGTGATGCGTGGCATGGTCACGTGATCGGGCAAGAGCATCACGTGACCTCACAGTCCCGCGATGCGGAAGCTCAGGGTTAGCCCTTCGCGATCCTATGCGCCAAGGCAATTGCCAATGTAGGAACGGCCGTAGTCTGACAGCCGTCCTATTACGGACCAGGCGCGGGTGTGCCCGCAAGACGTGTGTGAGTCCACGTGAGTCCCGGGGAAGGGGGGAAGTGAGAGAAGGGCGGGACTGGGGATGAGGGAGTGCCCTGGGGACCGCATGATGAGGGATCGTGACAGAACCCCCCCCCAAAGGCCCACGACCCCGTGGGCAGGAAGGGTGATCCCGGTGGAAGCGAGCCACCAACCGGGGAGCGTGGACATCAATAGCAGGAACCCAAGAGCGCTCCTCCGGACCATAACCGACCCAATCAACCAGGTATTGCAAGCGCCCCCTGCAGACCCGGGAGCCCAGAATGGAGGAAACCTCATACTCGTCTGGGGAAGCCAAGGACACCGGGGCAGCAGAGGCGCGCAAGCGGGACGGGGCCGGACACGGTTTGAGAAGGGAGACATGAAATACAGGGTGTACCCTCCAAGAACCCGGGAGAACCAGTCGGTATGTGACAGGGTTGATAACCCGGGAAACCACATAGGGACCCACAAAACGGGGCAACAACTTCCTACAACCCACTAGCCTCAAGTGACGAGTGGAAAGCCACACCCGGGAACCCACCGAGAAAGACGGAGCCAACAGCCGTTTCTTATCTGCCTGGACCTTCATGGAAGACTGAGCCTCACGGAGATGTAAAGCAGTCTGGTCGTGGATAGAGGACAAATCCCTAAGACAGGCGCTGGCGGCCGGATTGGTGGAGACCGCAAGGTCAGGGATCGGTAATGTGCGGGGATGTTGGCCATAGAGAACATAGAAGGGGGAGAACCCAGTGGATGCATGAACTGCATTGTTATAAGCGAATTCAGCGTGTCGGAGGGCACGCAACCAAGAGCACTGTTGTTGCAGGATCAGACAGCGGAGATATTGTTCCATTGTTTGATTAGTCCTTTCGGTCTGACCATCCGTCTCCGGGTGGTAGGCCGAAGAGAACCGGACATCGATACCCAACAACCTAGTTAGAGCGCGCCAGAAGCGAGAAGTGAATTGCGATCCCCGGTCTGATATAAGGACAGAGGGTAACCCAAAAAGACAAAAGACGGTATCAAAGAACAGGGTGGCCAGGATGGAAGCAGAGGGGATACCCTTGCAGGGGATGAAGCGTGCCATCTTTGAGAAGGAATCCACCACCACCCAAATAGTGTCGTAACCCTGTACCCGAGGGAGTTCCGTGACAAAGTCCATGGTTACCGTATGCCATGGTTTCGGGGGCACTGGTAAAGGGAGAAGCAGGCCTAACGGGCGACCCCTACGGGTTTTGCATTGTGTACAAATGGTGCATGTATTGACGTAACAATCCACGTCCCTCTTCATGCCCGGCCACCAACACCAACGCTTCAGGAGGGATAACGTACGGCGTTGGCCAGGATGACCATTCACAGGGGCATCGTGCGACCATTCCATTGCCATGTTGCGTGTGTCGGCAGTGGGCAAGAATAGGCGGTTCAGCACAAACGGGAGGCCATCCTGGAACACCGGATCCCACTCAGATAGCTGGTCGGGATGTAAGGACACCCACTTGCGTACTGCGTCCACTAAGGGCATCGAGGGAGTACATAGACAAACGACCTTAGTGTCGTCCAACATTGTGTTAGGGTATACGGGAAGAGAGACCCCCCCGGGAGAGCGGGACAGCGCATCGGCCTTGCCGTGCGCGGAACCAGCCCGATGCCGAATTTGGAAATCGAATGCTGCGAAGAAAAGGTGCCACCTCACCTGACGGCTGTTAAGGCACTTCAGGGAAGCCAAGTCCTGCAGGTTCTGGTGATCAGTAAACACCGTGACTCGATACTTGGCGCCCAAGAGATGGTGTCGCCACACGCGGAAAGCGTCCATAACCGCCAACAACTCCTTCTCGGTCACGGTGTAGTGTGACTCGGGGGTGGTAAACTTGCGGGAATGAAATGCAACAGGGTGCAGACGACCCGTGGCCTGACATGCTTGGGATAAGACAGCACCAAGAGCGAAGGAGGAGGCGTCAGCTTCCACGACAAAAGGGAGTTCAGAGTCGGGATGCTGAAGAACAGGGGCTGTGGTGAAAGCAGTCTTCAGTGAATCAAAGGCCTTCTGTTGTGTGTCAGACCAAAGGAAGGGAACTCTAGGACTGGTTAATGCAGTGAGGGGAGACACGATAGAAGAAAACCCAGAGATGAATCTCCTGTAGAAATTCGCAAAACCCAAAAAGGACTGAAGGGCTTTCAGGTTCGCAGGAATAGGCCAGTCCAAAACCGCTTTAACCTTGGAGTGGTTCATGGACAACCCCCCGGGAGTGATACAGAACCCGAGGAAATCAACATTACCAACGTGGAACAGGCACTTTTCCGGTTTGGCATATAGTGAGTGTTTCTGTAAGCGTGTTAATACCTCACGAACGTGTCGCACATGCTCTTCCAGGGATTGAGAAAAAATTAAGATGTCATCGAGGTAAACCACGACGTAAACATCTAAGATATCGCTCAGGATATCATTCATAAACCTCTGGAAGGTCGCCGGGGCATTACACAGCCCAAAGGGCATGACTGTATATTCGTATAGGCCGTACCGGGTACAGAAAGCGGTTTTCCATTCGTCCCCGGAACGGACGCGGACCAGGTTGTAGGCTCCGCGGAGGTCCAGTTTTGTAAAAATGGTAGCGTGTGTGAGTCGGTCCAGCAAGGGCGTGATGAGGGGAATAGGGTACCGATCTTTCCTCGTGATAGCATTCAGGCGTCTATAGTCAACACATGGGCGTAGATCGCCTTCCTTTTTCGGCACAAAAAAGATAGGGCTGGCTGCAGGCGAGGTGGATGGTCGTATGTGCCCTAAGCTCAAGGACTTCCTAATGTACTCCTTGAGAGTCATTTCCTCGGATGGCGAGAGGGAATAGATCCGCCCCGTGGGAACCACTGTATCAGGGAGTAGATCGATAGGGCAATCGTACGGGCGATGTGGAGGCAGTGTTTCAGAGGAGCCACGATCAAAGACAGCTGCGAAATCTTGATAGACCTGGGGAACGTCTAGTGCCACTAACCCAACTACGTGTTCTGATGGTGTATCTTGCGGATCCTGTACTGTAAGATGAGCTATAGCCTGGGCGGGATTGTCGCTGTGTGCGTCTGTGGGAAGACAGAAATGCTGGCAGACAGCCGACTCAAAATGAACCAAACCCAATTTCCAATCAATGAGGGGATTATGTTCCTGAAGCCAAGGGATTCCCAGGATGAGCCCAAACTGTGGCGTGGTGATAAGGTCAAAACTAATGGTCTCCCTATGTCTGGATTGTATTGTTAATAGCAAAGGGGCTGTTTGTTGTTTGACTGGGCCCGAAATCAAGGACGAGCCATCTACAGCCTGTACCGGTTCAGGCCTGGTCTTGGTCAAAAGGGGCAGGTTTAACAAACGGGCCAAGGAAATGTCGATAAAGTTTCCCGTGGCCCCAGAGTCAATTATCAGAGTAACAGGATGTGAAACGGACGCTGTGGGCTGTAGAGTGGCTTGTACATGAATGGGTCGGATACGCCCGAAAGAGGGTGTAGGGTTCGGGGTGTCTGTGGTATAGCTCGATCCCGTCCCCGGTACTATGATCGAGCTATCCGAAAACCCTGTGGCTTGTTTTTGGGACGACGTGGGCATTCCTTAACAAAATGACCTAGGGTGCCGCAGTAGTAGCAAGCGTTATCCGCCCTCCTGCGTTCCCTTTCCAAAGGAGATATCGGACTCCTGACCCCCCCGATCTGCATGGGTTCTTGGGAGGAGTCAGAAGAAGGAACTGTCATGGGAGAAGGGGAGGAGTGAGTGAAACCTGCTTCCGCTCTTCTTTCGGACCTACGTGCGTCCACCTGGAGTGACAAGTCAACCAGATCTTGGAATGCAGTGGGTAATGAGGGTACTACTGATAAGGCGTCCTTCATAGGGTTGTTGAGGCCCCTATAGAAGACGACTGCTTTCTTGCCCTCTGGCCAAGAGGTTTCAGCGGATAGCTGGTTAAAACGGGTTATGTATTCAATGAGAGAACCCCTACCCTGGCACAAATCCAGAAGTTCCAGATCTCGAGATTGGGCCTTGTGTCTAGTATCAAAAACCCTGGACATCTCGGTGACGAGGAGATCGAAATCATATAATGCCGGGTTATCGTTCTCCAATAAGGGGTTGGCCCATGCAGCGGCAATCCCAGCCAAATGGGAAAGGGTAAATGCCGCTTTCGTGGTGGAATCTGGAAAAGCCTGAGGCCGGCACAGGAAATGCAACTTGCATTGGTTTAGGAAGGTCCTAAATTTCTTGGGATCCCCGTGGTATCTCTCAGGGGCCGCCAATGGGAATGGAGTAGGTAGCATCATGGGAACGGGATTCTGGGGAACAATCGGAGGTGGAACAGGTCGAGAAACAGAGGGTGTGTCTCCGAATTCTACATCTGGGGGTAAAGGGTGTCTGGTACTTTGTATGTGGTCGAGACGTTGATGGATAGCCGTGTTGGCTGCCGCCATATCGGCTCGTAGCACTGTAATGGCTTGGACTATAGCAGACATGGGGTCTTCAGCGTTCCCCTCCATTGCCTACACGACTATAGGCTTCTCAGTCTGTTGAGACTTGAGTGTCGTGTAGGCAGTAGAGGCCTCCGTCCCCAAATGCCGCACAGGGAGAACTTAACGCAACTCTCTGTGCAGCCGTTGAGGTCACAGGCGAAGATGTTCGAATGTCCAAGTCCGGGAACGCGAACCTCGGGGACCCCACACTGCTGCAAGAAAATGCGGATTAAGTACCAAGCAAGAAACAGTACCTACAGTATTAGAATAACTGGAAAGGTCTTACCAGTCAGGGTCAAGGAGGGGATGAGGAACCTAGTGGAGAGGTCCGGGACCCACGTGGACGGCAGTACCCCAAGAGGAGTAGGCTCAGTTCGCCTGTCAGCAGAAGCTGTGGAGCTGTGAAACTGTGAGGCAAGGAGTTCAAAGAACCAGGGTGCAAAAGGGTGATCCAGGAGGCAGTCCAATAACAGTCCGTGGTCGAGAGCCGTGTATCACTGTGCAAAGAAATCCGAAGGGGTAAATCCAAGAGGAGTCCAGTAAAGCAGGCCAGGTCGATTCCGTGAGTGATCCAAAGATGATTCAAAGTCCGTAGCGCCAAACAGAATGCAGAGCACAGCTGAGAAGCAACGAATACCCAGGTTTCCGGGTTTATGTACTCGCGCTTCTGGTCACGTGATGCGTGGCATGGTCACGTGATCGGGCAAGAGCATCACGTGACCTCACAGTCCCGCGATGCGGAAGCTCAGGGTTAGCCCTTCGCGATCCTATGCGCCAAGGCAATTGCCAATGTAGGAACGGCCGTAGTCTGACAGCCGTCCTATTACGGACCAGGCGCGGGTGTGCCCGCAAGACGTGTGTGAGTCCACGTGAGTCCCGGGGAAGGGGGGAAGTGAGAGAAGGGCGGGACTGGGGATGAGGGAGTGCCCTGGGGACCGCATGATGAGGGATCGTGACACCATTCAACCAACCATTCCCCATTCCCATTTGAGCCCCCATAGGGCTCAATGGGAATGGGGAAGGCGCTAATAATGGGCCCGCGAATAGCAGGCCAGTTATTAGCACCCTGGTCCCTTAGCGGGACCCGTAAAGGACGTGTGGTCAGACCACACATCCTTTACGGTTCCCGTTAAAGGACCTCATAATTGTGCGGTAAGGGATTACCGGTCTCCTTACCGGTGCCCGGTATCCCTTACCGCCCAACTCAGAATGACTCCCAATGTCTCAACTCATAGAAAGGCTGCTCATTGACTAGCAATCAAAGAATGGATCAATGTTAAAGTCTTTTCCATTACTCATCCCTGCCTTTCTAACTCTGCGCTGCCTTGCCTCTCACAGAGAATCTCCAAATACAATTTGTCTAGACCTACAAGACCTGTCTACAGCTACAGACTAACCACCCTATGCTTCAGACACACTAGAGCCGGAGCAGCAAACTTCCCAGTCATTTCCATCCGACTGTGGAATAACCCGCCTCCTAACCTGCACCCTGAGCCTGGGGGTAAAATGGATGAACTTACGTACATTGTATTTTTAATTCATTTGAACTCAAATCGGAGGACAAGTAAGTTGGTGAGTGAGTTGTATTTTGTCAGTAGTCACTCTGAACTAAATCTGCTCTTGGTGCTTGTCATCACAGCAGGGGAAGCTCAAGTGCAGTGGATTGGCTCGGGAAAAGTCAGGTTGTTAGATGGGCTTTGAGGCAGAGATAGATTCCTGACTGATATATTTTCTGATGCGTGTTCCACAGTGAAAGAACAACAACCTCCAGGAGGAGCCACAAACTCTTGGAATATCTATCAATATTATATTGGCAGATGCTAATGATCCAACAGGGGTGGGCAGTTGAAGATTTGCAATGATAGTGCATTTGGTTTCAGTTCCAATATGCTATGTAATCACCATGGAACACCACACCTGAGAACATTCTATTTGCAAATTCTCCATGGGGATGATACACACACTTTCCCTTGGGATACCCATGCAATTTCCACAATGGTGCAATATGCAATTGTGCAATGTCAGTTTAATGAAGCGAGTGACTGCTTCATAAGTGAACCCCACACAGTTCCATGTTCTGGGCACCACTGTACAACATCTGCTGATGTTCATTCAAATATGCCACTCAGTGATCAGCCATGTGGTTGTATTTTGCATTACATATGTACCTGACATAAACGGTCACAATGAAACTTAAAAATGTGTGATTACCGTGATCCTACGGTCGTCTGTAGAAGAGTGCACACTCCAGACACAAAGAAGATAGTACTGATGAGCTGACTTTTCACAGCGTTGTCATGGCCAATGCACAGCGGTTCAGCGAGAATCAGTGGGATGGCTATAATGCCTCCAAAGGCCAGAATGTAGTGCTGCAGAAATTACAAATGGAAACACTTAATACATGGCTTTGTTGGGCATCTGACTGAATTTGATGTATGCCTTTCGTCATCGAATAATAATATTTTTTATTGAGTGTGTTATAGTTATTTAATAACTTTGCACAATTATTTGTACAAACAGATACAAAATATGATATCTAAACGTTAAAATAAATTACAATTTAGCAAATGATATAATCGCAAACATAAGTATTGTCCATGTGTGTTTCACTTTGTTCTCTCACCCAATTACTCTTTGCATCAGGTGGAAATAGAGTTTGATGGCTTGTTTTATTTGGGTAACAATAAGACCACATTTCTTGACACCGCCATCCCGGGTCGCTAGAGGAGTCCACTTTCAAATACATCAAGCCTATTCCAAAAGGGGCACCCTGTAATTGAAGAAACACATTCTGCTGCTAGAAGATCCTAGCCGATCTTCTAGCGAACCTGCTCCAAAACCTCTACGCCTCATGTAACCAGCAGCAATGTTGTAACCTGTAACTAATTGACTCTCTTGTAACAGGGCCTTGATGCCCACGGGCTGCCAGTGTGCTTTGTAAATGCAAATACATAAAAGGTAAATAGAAGACTGCTAGGAGCATATATTTGGCTTGGGTAGGTTTCTGAAGGAAGTCGTTTCACTCTGGGATCTCAGGAGGATATATCCTTTTCAACAGACATGGTTAATTGCCTGGTAGTAGGGTACTGTCTGCCAGTAACCTTCCAATCTTCCCCTCTGACTCCCAGGACTGTCCAGTTGCTGTGTTGTTTTTCAGTTTGTTGAGTTGGACTGTGTTCATACGATAGCTGGTCTGTATTACGCGGTTCAGTCTGGTTTTAGTGATACTCCATAGTAATGACTCCCTGTCACAGGACAATAGCAGCACCACTTCTATGTGAGCTGTAAGGAAAACCTAGCCTTTCTCAAGATGAAGGGATACATTTGCATTGGTGCGCTACGCTCACTGCTTCCTTTTCTAGCCTTGCCAGAAAACCAATCAATAGAGACATACCGACATTGGTACAATCAATGATAAGTTTAATGGTAGTCGTATTTCCTATCAATGCTATTTTCCTGTAATATTGATCAAATTCAATTGACAACCAAAATACAGTCTGGTTTTATTAGTTACTTTTATTATTATCAACCCAAATACGCGCTTTGAGGTTTCTTGTATGCACAGGATGTCTAGTGCAGTGCCCGTATTGCATCTTTCATTAGCTCTTATGGTATTCTTTTGTTTCGCAACCCTCTTCAGCCCTGTCCATATGAAAGATGTGTACTTGGACAGCAACAGACAATATTGTTTATCTTGTTGCCTATGTTAAGGCTGGAGTGAGATATGGCGTTGATAGGTTTGAGGTATGTGACTGGTTCCAACCACTGTGTGCTTTATTACGAGTTTGGTGTTATTTCCTTGGGAAATACTGTCCAGCTCAAATAACATGACTGCATGTATAAAACATGTGGTTACAAGAAGGGTCCACATGAATCTGAGTGCCCATTTGGGAGTCGTGTAGGGCACCATGGGGGAATGCCATATTACAGCATCAGAACTTTCAAGTTTCCTGCGGCCATGCTTGAGAAGGACGCCAGGCACAGTTGTTCCTTTTGATTTCTGGGACTTGAAGTTTTTTTGGTTTTTTTTGCCATTTGAAATTAAGGAAAACTGTAAGTTCCTGAATTCCAAGCAAAAAGAGCACTGGATGGCCTTCTCACGCATGGCACTTCAGACCTCTGCAAATGAGGGGATACCACGTGAAATATTGCCACCTCCAGGATGACTTTTTTGTGGTGGAATTTGGATCCACAAAAACGAAGGCAGTTCTGGAATTCCGAATGTGACAGAGTGGTAAAACATGCAGTATTCCAAAATACGGATGTTTTCCAACAAAACCCCAAACTCTATTGCCAGTTTCAGAATCTTCAGCGCCAGGCACATTGCCTGCATGGTGACCCAATGGATAGGGAACACTTTTAAAACATCTGGACACCGTGCAGCAACAGGCTGACTAAATGTACCTTTTTTCACATTCAGACAAATAGCTATGCTTCTTCTATCTATCAAAGTCACAGGGTTGAAGGGACGTCATTTAGGGCTCACCAGTGCTCGCACCTGCAACCCCTGAGGTATCCCTTGCTACCCCTGTGGTCTCCTTTGCTACCCCTAAAAAAATAGGAAATGCATTTTTTTTACGTTTTCTTTTTTATTGAGGGCCCTGCGCTGTGTCCAGCAGCATGCAGCTCTTTGTTTCTGGAGTGGCAGGTTTTCTGATAGCTATAGCTGGAAAAATAGCTCAGTGGGTTGAGGGCTTGCTGCATCAATGTGTGTGTGTGATCTGCTGGTTGCAGGTTCGACTCCTGGCAAGGTCAACTCAGCCTTTCATCCTGCTGACGTTGATAAATGAGCACCAACACAGGTTGGGTGATATTGTATGTATATTTGTTCTATATGCGCTTAAGCATAATTGCTATATAATAATACACCATTATCGTTTGCCCTTGGACTGAACGTCTTCTTGCATTCATAGCAATTTGGTAATATAGGCTTATACTCACTGATATTAGCGAATACATATGGTAATCCATTCTTGTATGCAATGTATATCTTTACAGTGATATCGTAACCATGTTTTCCTAGTAGTGTACTTAGAAACAATGCTATGTGATGCCACTTCCTGTTTTGTCAAGGGGTGAAAGGTTGTGTCTATCGCTTCCTGTGATGTCACTTGGGCGTGTGGACAAATTACTTCACTTCCTGTGATGTCATCAGAGGTGAAGGGTCGTGTGATCTCACTTCCGCTACCCCTCACATTTTGGTGAAATGACGTCCCTGCAGGCATGAGATATACATTGAGCATAAAACACTTCCCTGTTGGCATGAAAGGTGCATTGAGCACAATACTCTTCCCAGTGGGCGTGTGTAAGCTTCTCGTAAGTGACAGAGGCTGCTATGTTTAAAGTTTCTATAGATTGATTGATTACTCATCCACCCCTGTGAGGCCAAGTTTGGAAGTTCAGTGGTGAGTGTCATTATTCTATAGCCCGGCTACTGAGGATGAATAGTGCTTATGCCATTGTGGCTTCTGGCATTTTATCTAGACATTCCATTGACTACCTGATCCGGGAATAAGTTTACTTTGGGAGGCCAGATCTGTCTTTCTGTCCAGTCAAATAGTTCTGGCATCGTGGGAGGTGTAGACAATGTGTAAACTCTGCAAGTACGAACGCTAGGCAGTAATGTGTACAACTAGTCATGCATGGAAGCGAATTGTAGGACTTTTAAAAATGTGTTTTGTTCTTTCTTGCAGTGAAAAGAATCGGGCATTCTGGTAACTGGGCAGACAGTGTTTTTAAGAGTGTGCCTCCCGCTTGAATTTCGGATATAAATCATGTGTGCTTTGCTCTATCCTTCTGCTTCCCCTTGACTGTAACCCTGGCATATGCAGGAATGGCCTCTGCCTCCTCCCTCCCTGCCCTTCGAGAGCCTGTCTCCACCCTGCATGAGTACAGTACAGAGGAGCCAATGGGATCCCATCATCTCCAACTCAGCAGCATTGATGCAGTAGAAACCCAATGTGGTCGATTCTACACAGTAGTTTTGGACGCCAATTCTAATGTCCAGAGACATTCCGTATGACCGTGGCTGCAGCCACTGCCATTGGGATGGAACATCAAGTGCCAGTCTCCATGCCAACGGCACTGCATAGAGGGGTCCTACCACTGGAATGTCCTTGACCAAGTGTTAACAGCTTACCCTGATGGTTAGCTAGTTAGTAGGTCTCTGGAAGTAGCCCTGTTTACACACAAGGCAGAGAGTGGAAACAGGACAAGGGCACACAGACGTTCCCCCAAACACGCCCAGAACTAATCATCTTGACAATCTGAGACCTTGCCTTTGGCAGAGAACAAGATAGGCATATGTTACATACGGGCACATGATTGCCACCTGCCCCTTATTTATTTTTTCTTTACTGGAAGCAATTTTCATACCTGTCTGAGGTAATTTCTTGGCAACTCTGCTGCAATTTTGCGTCATTTTTTGTACCATTTGAAAGGGTGATTGTTATCAATTTCAGAACACATTGTAAACAATAACTTAACATTTGAAGGACATTGTGCCACAACTTTAACAAAGTATTTTGGGTAAATTAATTCATAAGAATATGTGTAAGCATTATGTTAGCATATTTGGATGTGACTTCTTTTCACATTTGGATAATACATTGCCACCATTTTTTCTGCTGTAAAACATATGCAGATGCAATGCAATAACCCATTTATGGCATATATTGAGTAATGCAATGCCAAATTATACAATATCATTGAACTATGGGAGGAATGTTGTGGCTTAAAGTGTTGACTTCTGCATATTTTTAATCATTGTTGGGCAATGGATGACTCTCATGGGATTTCCAGAGTCACTGAATAATTCCATGCCTCGAGACTCTTGAGGCTCTCCATAATGCAAGGGTTATTTGAACATTGTAATGTGGCATTTACTTTTTGTGGGTATGATATGATATGATAGGTTATTTATAACGCGCTTAATACCCAGAGGTTTCAAAGCGCTGACCCGGTGATCAAACCCATGTTGCTCCGTGTCATCTTATTTCCAAGGCAAGCACGTTGCCATTGAGCTATCCTCCCACAGGCATATTTTTACCCATGCCAATGCGCCCCACTGCACTCCCTTGCCAATGGGGAAGAATCAGCCAAATATTGACGTGCTAACGCCTGTGAACGCCAAATCTGAAAAACTGCTCATGGTTCATAAATCACAAAAGGCTGCAAACCCCTGCCACAAACAGTCAAAGTGGGTGTAAAAACAGGAATCACTGAATGTCAGTGGGTGCTGTTACCTGTCACCTGAAGCAAGATCACAGAAGTGGGCTAAAAACTGAAAATGCCTTTAAAATGCAGTTTTCTCAATTGAATGCAACCTTCAAAGTGCTGTTTTCGTGCACAATTCAGTTATTTTCCAAGTGAACCATTGAAATGAAAAGTGTGCTGAAATCACAGATCATCCAGCGCAGTCAGAAGAAACCGGGCCTCACTGACTGACAGCAACTGAGAAATGTATTTCATACAAAACAAATCCCAGCACTCAAAGACGGGATAATAGTGAGTTAAATATGTGTATGCTGCAAAGGAAACTCTAATGTGAAAGGCTCAGTTTAAATGTGTTTTTTCTCTGAAGAAGTGCACAATTCGCCTGTTTGAAGCATGATTTTGTGAAGGGCTTAACTCCTTTAATTGTCAGCATCCCATATAAACTCTGTTCATTTTATATCTTTTAAATGAAAGATTGGAGGTGAATCTTAAAGTAACCAAGTTGGAGTTAACTGGTTAATTCTGATTGGACAGTGCCCAACCTGGGAAAGATGACACTTCATGTTGACATTAAGCTGCTCCTAGAAAGGCTTAATGGGTGCTGGAGGTTCCCGAATATTTAGAACAAAGACCTCATTAACCATGCATCTTTGGCTGACCCAAGGACAAAGGAAGGCTTGGACACACATCCTCCTAAAGGAGGGGCAGGAAGTGGAGGAGATTTCTCAGTGAACTTCAAAAGACTGGCCATTTGCTCACTTGTGAAGTAAGAAAAAAAAAACCTGGCCTGGATTTTGAATGGAAATTATTTATTTTGCCTCAGAACTTTATGACATTTAACATGGCAGCCAAAATAAGTAGACAAGTGAAAAATACATACTTATAAATCTGAACTCATGCTAGACAGTTGAAGATTTGGTAGGAGTTCTTACTACATAAGGAACCAAAGATACACCAAAACACTGATTGTAGAAAAACTATTAATGTTGCAAATATGATATTGTATACCCATGTTCTAGGGGTCATCGCCCAACTATGTATTGAATTAGAAATTGTAGGCCAAATTGTTATGATTACAATTGATAAAATTCCACAGAATGACAAAGACATCTCGCACAGAGATGGGAATTGAATGTAAAAATAGCCTTTCAAATATGTAATGTATGTGTCCGATTTTATTAGAGGACATAATTTTAGAAATGTACATTCGTGCAAAAGCTAAATTGTGGTTCAAATCCATGTGGGAGTTCCTAAATCACACCATAAAATAGGACAGCTCTTTCTGACTGCCAACAAGAACAAGGCAAGTGCCTTTGGCCACTCACAGCCGTGGGGGTGTAGTTTGAAATTCTGCCCACAACATAAACTTTTTGATGTCATTTGGTAGAATAAATATAGGAGCTTCACCACACATAGACACACTGCTTCCTGAACACATCCAGATTTCCACGCAGCCTTTTGCTCTAGAACTCTTCACCTTGCATCAGATTCCAGACTTCTTTGCAGAATCCAGGCCTTAGCATTGCTGAACTCTTCTTAGCTAGGCCCAAATTCAACCATCCCAAACTTAACAGAATTTAATTCAGATCCAGTCTGGCTTGCTAACATTAAGGCTTGCCTGCTGAAACTAGCATCCTGCTAATCTGCTGTGTCCAGTGACCAGAAGGGCCAATCCATTCCAAATCCAGTTGAGGTGCCATCCAAATTGACTAGAACCACCCAGCTGACTGATCCCTCCAGAAGTGCCCTGCTGCTGGTAGACCCGATCCAATGACCAGAACCCTGATGGTCCAATCTTAATTACAGTGGACTGTAAGTATCAACAGGAATAACAGTGACACATAGTATATTTGCCTTGTTTTATACCAATCTCAACCCATCCCATCTTTAAGTTCAGAACCCTAATATAGTCAGACCCATTCTTGAGCTGATTTTTCTATCATCTGTGTTATGAAACCATAACCCATTAGTGATTTGGATTAAATAAAGTAAGTCCTATACAGAAAGGAAACTAGAGTATCACACGTGAAGAGTTACGAGCGGCCGAGTGTAACTGTGGAGATATATGCGTTGCATTCTCTTTTTCATAGTCATTAATATAGTGTAATAAAACCAATCTATCATTTTTAAAACCAAATTTGTTTTCATTTTCGCACCTATTTTTCAAAAACGCCTCTCATTAAACCTTCTATAACTTCTTCAATTGTAAGGATAAAAACGTAATTTCAACTCTTACTGATACCTAAGACCCTTCGCTACATCCATAACCAAAAACTGCATCGCGGAACAGTGTATTTGACAATTGTTACATCAAAAATCACATAGGGAAATTTTGCTGCGAATTTACATTTTAGTAAAAGTTACACGTGTCTTTTCCCATCCAAAGTGTTTCTTAACTCCCATTCTGATCTAAAGTGTGTACAGTTGTTCATCTTGTCATTCATGTGTGTTAGGCCCTGTTAAGTGTAGCTTTCATAAGAATTTCTATCAATTTACGCATTTCTGCCCACTTTGCATTGTGTCACAAAGCCAGTTTCACCTGTCATTTTAAAAGTGTCAATTTCCAAAAACGTGTTTCTCTCTTGTTTGGGGAGGGAAGATTGCATTAAAACTCTAGACATTGGGCTTCATTACAGGTCGGGTGGTCCGGAAATAACCCACCGCCACTGTTAATTCCGGACCGCCCAAACCAGAGTCCTGCAGGCGAGAGGTGGTGTTCCTGGCAGGTCTGACCTGGCGGGTTTACCACTGCCCGCCTGCAGGCGGACGAGGAAACACCGGCACCATCACGAGATGGTGCTGGTGTTTCCATGATCCCCATTCCCATTGAGTCCAATAGGACTCAATGGGAATGGGGATTTACACCATTCCGCCTCCGGAATTCCTGGGATACCGGGTTTGTAATGCCCCGGTAATTCTGGGAATCAAGGAGGCGGAATGGTAATATGAGTCCGACGGTAACCAGGAGGTTTTACCGCCTCGGTTACCGCCGGACTCGTAATGAGGCCCATTGTCTTTCATTCCTGAATACCTGCTGCTTACTTACATCTGTGTAGGATTTCTCATGTGTGCCTTAAAGAACTTTGCAGGGGGAAATAGTAACATAAACACTATCGGATCACAAACCAAAACTGTTATTTTTCCTGTGTTTTCTATTCTGCATTATTATAAGAGAATTCAATTGCTTTACTTATTGTATCGTCACTGCTTGGTGATTGCTGCCCCATAGGAAAAAATATATATATATATATATTTATATATATATATATATATATATATATATATATATATATATATATATATTGTCAATTCTACCTTAGGGTAGCCAAGTCGAGCTGCACTCTCCATAAAGCCATGCTTGCCCAATTTCCACCAAACAGCAAACAAAGGAGGGGGGGGGGAAGTAAAACTCCACACCAACCGCTTTCCGTTTTGTTAATTTTCTTCTTTTATTGATCCACACGGGAAAAAATATTTAAAAATCATGGAAATCCATTTCAAAAAGTAGAAAGTATGACCCCAATGTGGGTCCTCCCAAGTGCAGCACTCGAGGCGTGACGCGTTTCGCGGCCAACTCGCCGCTTTTTCACAATATATATTAAAATGTATGTGTGATTTCAATTTAAAATAAATAAATACATCTTTACCTTTACAAACTAGCCTGATTCCTGGTCCAGTGTCACCTGGGGGGTATTTTGAGACGGGCGTGATATGAGTGGTATATCATTCAGAATACTGATCTTATAGACACAAAAAAAACTTTATTTCATTTGCGCACTACATGCTAGGCGAGATCCGGATGTGTGCCTGATTGAAATCCTTAAAATGTCAAGCCTTCGTCAGAAAATGCTACTGCATATAAATCCTTTCATTGTAATTCTCTTCAGCGCATTCTAGACCCATGGAAACAATTTCATGAGCAATTTTAATACTTGAATTAAAGAATCAATGTTTCCATCTATATGTATATTTTTAGAGGCTTTTGATCTATAGTTAGAGCTTTGCCTCCCTGCCAGATATCTTAAAGGGACATCTTAGAGGGGAACCTCATTTCCCCTGGGCCCCTCAGCGTTATGTGAACCCTAAACTCTTTCAGGCCCCTCAACTCTGTTATGTTCCTGAACCCTTTACGCCCCTAAAGGTCTCTATGGCCCATTAGCTCTATCAGGCAACTCAATTGTATCAGACCCATCAATTCTGAAGGGTTCATAGCTATCCTAGGTCCACCCAGCCTTCTAAAGGCCCCTCAGATTTCTAGGGGCCCTGCCTCTGTCTGGCCTCTCAACTTTTTTCTGCCCCTCAGCTTTCTGCGCCCCGTCAACTTTCACAGGTCGCTCAGCTGGTAACTGGCAAGGAAACTGACAATGTCTCACTACTTTGCAGTAACTTTCCTTTCACATTACATTGCAAAGTTTGCCATAGGGACAAGCATATGATCTTATAGAAGTAATGTATCTAGAAGCTTCCCAACAAATCTGCTCCATTAAATGGCTTGTAGAGCTTGGACGGACTCACTCACATGACAGGCAATGTTTCACACTTTAGCTTAACTGGCAGAATTGTGTGAATATATGAATCTGGATGGTGCTAGCAGCACCTTGTCCTGTAAAGGACCATACGTTGTCATTCTATGTGCCATAAAAACTAAACCAGCGGTATTCTGCATAGAGATGTGAGGATGCCTATACAAAGGTCAAAACTGTTTACTATGTCAATGCCTGTAATTACCATGTCTTGCAATACAAATTTACCACAGTTTGTATGCAGCCTTTTCCCGATAGTCACCACTAAAAAGCCATGTGTATCAATAACATTTGGTGCACTGTTTATTAAGAAATTCTGAGGTTAAATGACACATATTGACGATTTGGGAGGGGAGGCAGGGCCATGTGGCACAGGAGAAATGGTAAGGATACAATTAAACAGCTTAAGGACAAATCATGAAGTTTTGTCCAGGTATAAGAGTGGCCTAGGCATCAGAAACGTTCTAAAACATACACGTATACATTACAGTTGTTTTTTTTATTAATACTACATCTCCATAAGTCCGTGTTTCAATTGGTGTGCCTGGGGACGAAGGTGGGGGAGGCGGGTAAATAGAGGCTAATTCAAATGTAGGTGAACATTCACTAAATGTAACTCACATGGTTTTTCAGAAACATTGCAGATATATTTCCCAAACGTATCTGCGAGTGCTGATCAGTAATACCGGGCAGAATGACAGTATATTGCTTTTTGTGTGCATGTAAAGTGCACTTTGAGTACATTATGCATTTGGAAAACCACATTTTGATATGTAAGTGCATTTCTTTCCTACACTTGCAATTATATGGATATTCTATAGCATCCATGTTGCATGATGGTATGTGAAGATCATGTCGCGTTGTAATTTAAACCTCACCTGCGTGCACCTTACAGATGTCAATCATTCTGCTAGTGAGTACCTCCTTTTGTGAATTGGCCTCTCAATATTTAACTAAGCCTTTCTCTGATAAAGCTCATTAACCTGCTAGCGCTCTTGGGCAGATTCACAAAGAATCCCATTTTGATTATAGTCAGGGGTGATGGGGGTTCAGCCAATCGGGTGGCTGGAAAATCAGGTGTGAAATGACAGTGTGCTGCTGAGTTTTCCGGCTTCCTGAGGTCCACAACCAGGTGTGGCTCTTTTTTTAGGTGCCTCAGAATCAACACCCCCCACTCACTCCCAACCAACCAATCCTGGGGTCTTCCCAAAAACTATCCCCCAATCTAATTTACCTGTTG
Source organism: Ambystoma mexicanum (assembly GCF_040938575.1). Taxonomy (NCBI): domain Eukaryota; kingdom Metazoa; phylum Chordata; class Amphibia; order Caudata; family Ambystomatidae; genus Ambystoma; species Ambystoma mexicanum. The sequence goes on from NC_090936.1 coordinate 865,404,182, forward strand.
AGCCACCTGGCACCACTGCTCTTTCCTGAGGTACCACTGTGATAGAAATAGAAAGTAGACTCAGTCCCTGTTCAGTTTGCTATGGCAGCAGGCATCCTGTTTTAGTATAATTGTTTTATGTGAGATTGGGCTCACGCAATATGTGCAGAGACCAGGTCCCAGTAAAAAAAGCCAAAAAACTATTCACTCCACGGACGAAGCCCTTGGGTGTGAATAGCTATCACCCCCTTGTAGGGGAATATACCAGGGCCAGTCCTGGAATGCCCCCTTTAAGTGGGATGATTACTATAATGTAAGCAACTACATATAGAAGTTACTACTAAGTGTGGTTGTAAATGACACCTGGAAATAGTATACAGGAACTTATCAGGTGTAAGTCATTACTGTTTAATATTCTATGTCATTTGCACCTGATTTATAAAGAGGCACACGAACAGCCAGAGATTGTACGTTTTATGATTCAGATGTATGATCTTTTGTGAAATCGTAGAGAACTCATCATTAAGTACTTTTTTAAAGTAAGTAATAAAGCATACTTACTGCGGAAAAAACCATTGTGACTCGGCCCTATTTGGTTGACTATTGCTCAGTAGTATGAGCATTTCATCACTGTTTTTCAAAGTATTTTCAAAGAATGTATTATGATGGCTTTTGCATATTACTTTCAGCGTAGACCATAGACCTGCATGCCGCACAACTGTTAGTACACTTACTAGAACAATAACGTAGAATAACACATTTAAAACCGATGCACTTTGGAAATGTATTGTCAACAAAATGATCTGCTTAAAATAGGAAAGTAGTTTGAAAAGAGACAGTCAGGAAATGCTCTTGAATTTAAAGATAATGTGAATACTCACCTGGAATCCCAGCAGGATACAGAGGTACCATGGCGGTGTGTCCTCGATGGAATAAATGAGGTCTATGCCTGGTCCCAGCTCTGTCTTTTCTCCTGTGATTTGCAACGCTGGTGATACATAGCACTGGTTGGACTTGCATGTGTGCTGTTTCTCAAAAATATTATTGATCTGTAAATGTAAAAGATGTCTTTTGTTAAAATGTGCATGTGACACTTTTTATTTAATTAGTTCAGTTTCCCTTGATTTATGATAGCCTGTCTCTTATCATGCATTGCATTGTCTCTGCTCTTTGGAAGGTAACATCTCAGTAGATTCGTTCTCTCATTGTTCTCAACTCAGTGTAGGTCAGATATCAGGCTGAAAGCGTTTACTTTAATTCATGTGTCTAGCATTGTTTTTAGCCATACATAAGGCAATGTTTATGTTAATCTGGGGGGTCACTGCAAAACCTAATTGCTTCTTTGCATTTTTGGCAGATCTTAGTGGCTATGAGGATGGATTGGTCTTGGCCTGGAAGACATCCGATTGGGGTTAGTTGTATATGTTCTAGGAGTTATACTGAGTTCATTCTGGGGTTATTCATCGGATTGGGTCTAGTTTTCTGTCTTCTGGGAGGTTATTCCAAAGGTGTGAAAAACTGCAGTAAATTGGCTCTGCTTTTATAAAAAGTTTGTGGGAGTTGGAGGTGGCTGGTCTGTGGGTGCATAGAGCTCCATTGTGTCTGTATACGGAGATTGTGTTCTTAAAAGTGTTACGGTGAGGAGACCACCAAGCATTTTCAGGAATGGTACTTTACCTAAAAAGTATACCTTTCAGTTGGATGCTGGTTTATTGATGTTGCTTAAGCCAAAGGTATGTCTGCCAGCAGTATTCTGCACACATCGAAGCCTTTCATTTTGATATAATGCAAACTATGGCCCAAGGACATCTAGGTGTTAGAAACAGCATATGAGAAAGATCCAAGGAGACGAAGGGAGAACTAAAAAAGATATGTCTTTAAGGCTTTTCGAAAGGCAAAATGATCATTCATGCTTCGAAAATAGTCTGGTTAAGAGTTCCGCATACTAGGTGCAAGAGTAGAGAAATCTCGACCTCCCGCACGTGGTCTTCAGAATCGGGGAACTGTCAAGAATTTCTGCAAAGCCGAGCGGAGGGGCCTTGAAGGAACATAGGGAATAAGTTTAGCCTGCAGATACTTGGCACCAAGGTGAAAACGTGCCCGATGAGTGATGCAGAGAATCTTAAACTCAATGCGACTGCACACAGGAAGTCAGTGCGTTTGCTGAAGGAGAGCCTGGGAATGAGACAGCCGGCCAGCTCCAAATGCCAGCGAGCTGCAGCATTTTGGAGAAGCTGCAGTCTTTGGATCAAGAAAGCTGGCTGGCCCGTATAAATTCATAACAATAGTCACTGGACCTAAGAAATGATGCAACTACCACCTTTGCTCAGGACTCAGAAGGTTGAAAAGGCAGTGTCTTCCTCAAGATCTTCATCGTCATAATGACAGAATTGCATAGTGATGCAATTTGTAGCTCTCAGGAGCGAGAAGCCAAGGTTTTGATACCAAGACTTTTGAAAGAATTACTGGGAAAAGGGCACTGGCAGAGAGATTCTGGCCAAAATCATTGGTTCATGCTGCCTGCAGTTCAGCTGCACGTGTCACCGTGATCTCAGTCTTTTCTCTGTTCAGTTTCAGCCGGTGTTTGGCCATCCACTCCCTCACTGCTGCAAGGCAGTTTCTCAATTGAGAAGGGGGTCACATTTGGGAGAGTCTAGCCGAAAAAGCAGCTGAGTGTTATCGGCATGGGTATAAAACTGTACCCTGTGCTCCAGAATTAAATCTGCCAGAGGATGTAAATAAAGATTGAAAAGCAGCGGGGAAAGAGATGACCACTGAGGGACCCATACACAAAAGACAGTGGGAAAGATTGAAAAGGAAATAGTGACACGGTCTGCATGCATTCTCAAAGAAAAGATGTAAACCTGGAAAGAGGTGCAGGCACTTTAACAAGTTACTATGATGAATAGTGTTGAAGGCTGCGGAGAGGTCAAGAAGAATTAAAACACAGTGTTTTAGATGAGCCAGGCATTCAAGGATCGAAATCATCACCGAATCCATTGCCCTGATGGGGCGAAACCAGATGGGTTTTGTGGGATGTTTCAACCCACGCATCCAACCCATACAACATCATTGTGCATTACTGACATGGGAAACATCATAATGGCCGCCAGAAAGCATGCTGCTAGCCAGAAATCACCAGAAAGTGCGCAGTGAGAACCTGACAGGCAGGCTGCCATCTTCTTTTGCCTTTGTCAGTGTTAATACAGTAGACCATTGCCAGCCCCATCCTTTGGCTGCCCACAGAACAAAAGCAGACAAAGGAATACAGAGATGTTCAACAATTCATTTTCTTGATTGTCAAAATTGCTAAAATCATGGGCATGAAACCACCAAAAAAAATCCAACTTCTGGTTGGGTGTTCTACATTACTCTACTGCAGAATCCACATCAATACAATGTTAGGAAGGGTCATATGCTATCAAGTAAAATACCCTTTTTGAAATGTATTAATTTAAGGCAGCTGTCAAAAATGGGTGCAATACCGGTGCCCGCCATTGACCGGCACTAGCGATCTAAATTCTGACAGGAGACCTGTATTTCTGAAGCTAAATTGTAACCGGAGTTAGCTGAGACTTCAAAGGCTGGCTGTCCCCAGGAAGTCTTCACACCTAGTCTTCTCAGCAAGAAGGCAGGAAATCACATAGTTCTGTTAATCTGATTGAGCGTGGCACCCTGGACTGATTCCCTTCTAGCAGGAAAAACCAGACAAAGGATTCCTTCAGCTGAATAGGGTATGCTGATTTTGGGTGTGAACTGTCAACACTGCTCTGGGGGAATGCAAGACATCTGATCTCTGAGTCAAGCCAAGTTTCTAGGGGCGGGGACAAACCAATGGGTGTACTGCAGTGGAGGCAAATGTATGTTTTATTAAATTGCTTATAAAATATTGTATCAAGTTGACAGAAATGTACAATATGGGGATTCTTAATATGAAAAATGCACCCACGATTTAAGACTAAGCTGGACGTTGTGTTTATGCTAGAGACCTCGAAATTTACTGTAATATGCCCAGAGAGGGTGTGTACCTCCGTGTCAGATTTGATGAAAAACCAATATGGCAAAACCCACTAAAAGTGCAAAATGTTGTCATTTCTGAACCCAAGCTCGTAGAAACATGTGACTTGAACCGAACTGTACCTTAAGCAATCTGTAATGCAAATTAGGTAATATTAACAAGTGGGGTATATTGTAATTATGAGTTTTATGAAAAAGAAGATATGTTGTACGGACACAAAGGGGAGTGTCCTTTCCTTGAGCCATAAAGATGACACCGGATGACTCATTCTGACTCACTCCTCCGTTCTTCAGTCAGCTCACAGTAAATCCTTTAACCTATCAGGATCCTCAGAGGGTTGGGCATAGAAAGTCAGCCTTCCCGCCCACTTTCAAAAGACATAAAAAGAGCCCCTGAGACCCAGATAGGGACATTCATTTTCCACTTTTTAATGGATTTCTGCGCAGCACGCTGCCCGGCCATATCCAGAACTTAGACTCCAGATAGACTCCAGAACTTGAAGCAGAGAGGCCTGAACCAAAAGCTGAATTCTTGTCAGCAGGCCTCAGAATACAGCAACCTAAACAAACTATTCAACAGCCGGGCGAGCTGTTTGATTCTGGCTAGAACCTGGGCCAGAACCATATCCAGACCCAGAAAGCAGAGCTGTAGCCAGACCCAGAAAACAGAGCTGTATCCAGACTCAGACCAGACCGCTGTGCAGTGCTGATAGCAGACCAGAGGCCCCGCTGTGAGCAGAACCAGCGCCAGAGACCGTCCTGTGGTGAGAGAACCACAGTCCAAACCTGACCAGATCTGTGACGAGGTCCATTCCCTTCCAAAACTAGGAGTGAGTATCCAGAACTGTCCAGAATCCATCTCTTAGTTTAAAGTAATCTTATTCAAACCATTTCAACCTGTCCAGAACTGCATAGAAATCGTGTGTCCATTCTGTGATTTCAAAGCTGCAAAAGTGTCATCTGTCATTCTGAAATATTGACTTCATTTCTGAAAATCTACCTCCACAGAAACGTCTGTATCTTTTGAACCGTGTGTCCTAGAAGCGAAATGTAACTGTCATTTCAAAGCTAAGAACCTAAGCTTTCCAACAAACCTAAAACGACCTTCCAACTCCAACTATGGTTTTTCCGTAATCGCGATCACTGCACTTGGAAAAGTGCCGTGAATTGCAATTTGACTCAATTTCACCACTTGTAAAAATAGCTGTTTCTTGCTTTCCACTGTTGAAATTCGTTTTCACTCTGATAAATCATTTATGAATCATTGCTAGTGCTGACCTGAACTAATTCAAAGTAGCTGTCACCTACCCTGAATCTCCTATAGGGAATTAAAATCCTTTTTAGCATATTTTTCACTTCATCGCAATCACATTTAAAAGTATTTGGCCTCTGTTTTAAATTCATACCTGTTTATCTAAGCTTGCTGGGGGGAACTGGAATTTGAACTGCATTTGATTGTATTCCCAAAAACTGTGTGCTCTCCTTTCCATCTCTTTCTATTGCATAAGGGGGGTAGTGAATTGTCACAGGGAAAAAATGTATCATCTTATCTATTGTTTAAACCATATCAGTTTATTTCTGTCCTGAAGCTTTCTATCATTGCTTTTCACTGAAACCATACAAAGTATTCTCTGCTACCTTATCCTTTCTATACCAACTGCTAAGTAATTAAGGAATTGTGCTACTGTAATATTATCCATTGTTAATCACTGTTCATAATCATAAGTGTGCTATCAAATATTAATTTATTCATAAAAGTGTGATATATGTTTATTGTTTCCTTTTTCCAATAAACCTTTTAATTTGCAAAACAAACCTACTTCTTGGCTCAGTGAGGTCAGGGGGATTCAAAGAAAGGGGTGTTATATAAGGGTTTATCATCCAGATTTAAGAACTTGACATAAAAATATATAAATAAGGGCTTCCATTGGGCATCCCAGACTAGGCATTGACTTAGTTGGATTGCTGAATTGAAGTCACTTACAGTTTCTAAAAAGCGTGAGAGTTTAGGGGTAACAATAGGCAAGGACGCCAATCAAATCATATACAAAATAAATATCATGAACATTCAGATTCAAAATCATACATCTGATTGTTCTCCTTATAAACTGGTATCACAGATTACTAATGTCCTGCAAAGCTATATATTATTATTAGAAATCAGATACATAAGGGATATAAGGGAAAAACACACCATCCATTTCATGGTCTACAATCAGCAGATTTTCCAATCATGTTAAGCCTAGAGGGCCTGATATTCCAAGCATTTTTCAGTGGGATTTTCCCATAGAAAATCACTTTTGTGAATCCGGTTTATAGTTTGCTAAATACGGACATCATTTTCATATATTTACCATATTGTTCTCTCTTGCACAGTAACTGTGCTCCCTTTCAGACTTGGTGGTGCGGTCTGATTCCCAGTCACAAACAAGACGTTCTGCCTTGATTTCCAGATAATTTCAGCAAGGACTTTAGAGAAAGAACTGTGAATTCTCTGTTATGTAAAGCACAAGTAGAACACATGTTGTAGCATTTAGCTTTGTGCTATAATTAGCTAACTTGTCTAAAATGGTTTGTGAGCTCCAGTTGGTTTGCAGATCCCCGCAAACTTGTCTTAGAACAAACATCTTCTTGAAATCTCCATTCAGAGGCACGGCAGGGGATTCTAGTGAAGTTCAGGCAGAAACCGGTTGATTTACAATAAAATTGACATGCAGAGTACAATGTCCAAAGGAAAGCCTAATACAGGGATGGCGATCATAGGGAGGTGAAATGCTGGCTCAGGGTGGATTGGGGGGTTAGGAATAGGAAATAGAGTGAAATGTTTTTCTGGATATTATCCAGATAAGAAGCCATATCCAAGTCTACAGTAAGATATCTCAATTGGTCAATGTTTCTCTGTAGATATGTGCATGCAACCGGCAATCCACTCATTTGAATCTGTGTATTATCAATTCAGCCTTTGATCCTTCTCCGGTTGAGCAAATAACTACATCGGAAGTTAGAAAAATGTGGGATTTTATGCATGACCTGTACTGCTGCAGTCTCTCACACATCAGGCATGCCCGAGTCAGCAATTCATCATTCAGAGAATGGTGAAATGAGCACCACTGAATTGTGTAATCTTACAATGTGTTAAAGTAATAGCAGGCATGGTCCTCTTAGTGATATGTAGGGTGGTGACAGTCAGTTACATGTTTAGTATGCATGGCTCAGCATTTGATCCCTTTTATTATGCCATATGGTTAGTGATTTAAAAATGGAGAATTCATCTTTGTGAGACAATTCCTTCTGAAAGCTCAACGAGATAACTCAGTCACATGTTAAGCATGCACAATGAAGGCATGTATCTTTTTGATAGTGCATGCATAAGGACAGCAGTAAATGGCTGGTGTGCAATGTTCATGAAAAGCAGAGTTGGGCTGGAACACAATTACATGCGTTGTACCATCTACAGCAGGCCCTTGTTTGACCTTCTTGATAGGATGGGGGTCTGCTATACAAACTATGCAGATGATACCTATAAAGACTGAAGGGGGATCTGTACTTCTGCTCTCTATATGGTAGAGGAGAGGCACAGAGGACCCCAGCCAAGATTCTCTATAAGGTAGCAATGGATGAGCAATCAAGGCCTAGCTTCTCAGGAGGTGATGCGGGCTCGTTATTAAGTACAGTGTAGTCCCCAAGCACCCACAAAGGAATATCTGCACACTGTATTTGATAAAACACAGTCTTTATATAATTAATATTCAAGGTTATGTACAATATCACGATAACTCACTTTGTACTTGGTTACCAATAATGGCAAATAAACAGTTCTACATGGTACCACAATTACTATTAGATCTCTTTAAAGTGCATCAACTGTATGGTTAAATGTCACACAAATTAGTTTGTAAAGGAAACCAACAACATATATAAGAGGAAAGCAGTTGGTTAGAACAATTGGCAGAATACTGGCCCCAATACCTAGACACAGTTCTGTGTGGAGATCCCTCCACCTGGGCAACCTGTGGAATAAAGATATGTCACAAGCGCAGTCCATATATTGTTCACAAGAGACTTTCTAATAGTTCAGCAACCCCAAAGTACCTGGCGTTGTAGCGTTCCTCGTTGGGGAATCGACAGCCCTTCTTGGGTGCCCTCCCTTTAAGGCAGGAGTCACGGGTCATTGAACGTCTGACGGAGAACAGGGTGAACAACGGCGGTGAAGTGGCAGCTTCGTTCCTAGCAGTGCTCGTCGACGGGGAAGTGTAAACGTCCTGCAAGGAAGAGGCATGCGGTGCACCTCGGTGTCAATAGTTCTGGACCGCAAAGAGTTTGAAGAACTATGGCCCAGCAAGGGCGTTGAGTCGTTGCCGTCTCTGTGGTCTTTTCTATGATGGGAGACCCACCGGCGGATGCTCCTCAGCGCCTCAATGGCCTGGCCTTCTTCACCGGGATAAGGCAGGCGGCGGTGCAGGTGAGAGCTTCCTTGGATCAGATGAAGTTCTTAGGCAACAGGAGCACAGTGGCTCCGGTCGGTGATGGCGGTCGTCGACGGTGGTGCACAACAGTCTGGGCGCTTCTCTTTTGAATTCCGCAGCAGTCCCGGTCTCCGTTCGGCAGCATGTCGTAGGTCTGTCTACCAGGGAGCTTTGGCAAAGATCAGCTGGTGCACGATGGTCCCTTGTAGCTCGGGAAGAGGGCACCTTACCAGGTCCTCTCTGGGTCAGTCCTTGGAGACACAGCATCTTTCAGATTGATGAAGAAGGGCAACAGCAATTCTTCTCTTCCAGCAGGGCTTCAAGGTCAAGCTTCGGTTTCACTCCAGTTACTCGTCATAGTGGACTTCAGCTTCTGAACACGATTCCTAGCAGTGAGAGGTCCCCACATATACTGTTGATCTCCCATTCATTCCGCTGGGTCATACTAAAGCATCCAATCACTGCGAAGGGCATTCATGCAGGCAGGCTGCCAATCAGGTGTATAGTGCATTCAGGCCCTTCACTTCTCTCCAGACACTCACAACAAGTTATGTGTATTGGGACAAGTACCCAGCCATTCAACACTCCACACTGCATTCATAACAGTTTCGGGCAGGGCTGCCTCAGTCATTGTGTCAAACACCAAATGCTAGACATCCACAACACAGAATGCGTATTCGACACACACTCCATGCACCAAGGTCCAACCCACAGGCGTACCCACAACATACGGTCGTTGGGAAGGCTCCATCCAGTCTGGTCAGCACTTCCCCACACTACCATATATGGAACTTCCACCCAACAGCCAGTCAAGGGGAAGGGACAAAGTCAAGGCTTCCCGGGACTTCGTGAAGATCAAGGTAACAGGCGATGGAAGGCAAGATGCCACGGGGGCCATCTTGTCTCCATCAGGAATCTACCGATTCCAATGACAGGTCCTGGGCATCCCAAAATGGAGGACGCTCACGGCACCAATCAATTCAGCACGGAGCTGCCACCAACACATACCCTGCTCTGTGGGCCACACACCAGTGCCCAAAAGTATACACCAGGGGCACAGGGCTGTACCCCCACCCATGGGTGCCTTAAGGGTATCCCATGGGGTCCGTTCACCAAAACTAAAGTAGAGAGCTGCAGCGCCAGGATTCCCACATGAACTCCTGCATGGAAACCATGACAGAACACATGATAAAAGGACTAGGATATGGAGGCCCTGTCCCTCCGATGCATTTCCAGCATCACAATACCCATGCTCTCCTGGAATTGTCTGGTGATCACACCCATGACACCTTAGTCATTAACAAAATTCACGCTACCATCCAATCGTGGATGGCCTTAGACTCCCTAGAGTTAAATGATGGCATAACTGAGCTGCCAATCATTGTAACAGACCCCAGGCTTACAAAATTTGAGCAGTTACAGGCATTTTTCAATTGTAGGTTGCACCATTAAAGGTTCCTTATTTGTGAAAAGCTTGTGAGCAATGTTCCCTCTAATTATTTTTCTCTATGTGCAGAACTGGTTGGCTGTTGTGCGCACATTATTTTCCATGTGTGCAACTGACTAATGAGGTTAGCCACTTTGTGAGCTACAGTCGCAGAAGAGAGTTTGGAAAGGAATTTCCTCTTCCCAGCCACTGCAATTCTTTAAAAATCTTACAACACTTTTTCCAAATACATGGGCTAAAATAAAATGTCATATGTGATTATACAGAAAACTTAACCAGTCCAATACTTCAATATCTGGCACAGTACCTTGCGAACATACTTCTGCGCAGAGAAAAATGTCGGCCTCATTACCAGTTTGGCGTTAAGTGGTAAAGTTGGCGGTAACTCCATTACCGCCAACTTTACCACTGCGTCAAATTCCGATTTCAGGCCTGGAGTCGAAGATTTGCCTCCAGGTACATCCTCCAACTCCACCAAAAAGCCAATGGACTCAATATGAGTGGGGAATAACAGTAATTAGTTTGGGCGGTTTTCTGGCAGATTTATGTCAGGATACCGCCCAAAGTCATAATGAAGCCCTGTATGTTTTATGCCACTGGAAAATCACTCATTTGTATTACAAAACACAAATATCTCTTAGTTGTGTTCCCAGATATCTCGTACAAACAATATTTATTCTTGAAGAAATGTTTCTTTGTATTTTGAGTTTTCAAAAAAAGGGAATTTTATTCTTGATGTGATAATCTCGTGGTCAGCCGTCACGTGTTTCGACCCAAGGGGTCTTTATCAAGGCTGGTGCGTTATTGTTCATTGACCGTTAGGTAGGTTGGATCTTTGTGGTGGATTGTGGTAAGTGGGTTCCACTCCTTGAATAGGCGGGCTTGTCAGCCAGTTACTGCTGCAAACGACCTCCTTGGCATTTGTGGCCCTCAAATATCTCTTGTCATAACTGATGTGGCCGTCAAGAAACAGAATAGATTTGCCGATGGATTAATGCCATTTAAAATCAATGTGTCAAAACATGCTGAAAGGATTTCAAGGCCACTTTAATGAAGTAATTCAAGACCCAGGCGAACAAGCTTCTAATAATTTGTGGATCAGAATAACTGACCTTAGAATATGATGATCGTAAATTCCTGTGCCTCTGCTTGCTATCCACATTATGTTCTCCTGTGGGTAGTGATAACACCAGCATTAGAACTAAGAGACATATGCACAATGCATTTTTGCTCACTAAAAAAAGGAAATGTGCCTAACAAAAACGAAAAACAATGAAAATTGCTTCAACACACAAAACTCCACTGATATTTTTTCAAATTGGTGACCAGTAGAGTAGTGGCATTAATGCCCGATCTCAAAAGGAATTTTATGGGGAAATAACATCTTTTAATAAGCAGAAAGTATCCTTATTGGCAAAGCTAATTACTTTTTACTCCCTTTTTTACTCTGAAAAATCATTTGACTCCAAGTAGGGAGCAACATCTGATTAGAGCCCTGCTTGTACCCCTGACATAGGGAGTGAAATGATAAGGCACATAATAAAGTGTATAATTTTGCCATCCCTTCCACACCACAGCCTAGATAAAATTAAACAAGAGCCTTACTGAGGCTTATTATGGAGCCCTGTTGAAGAAAATCACACATATATGCCTTTTAAGTTAATTGCATCAATTCATCAGACATACAAACGATTTAGTGCCTTCTTCTATAACTATGGATCCCTCTTCTGTAATTCTTTGAGATCAGTTAAATAAGATGCAAGGAGATGCTAGAGATTACACACAAAAAACACATGGTTATATTGAAAAGCCCTCAGCAGTCGAGCATAGAAAAAAAGGAGGTGCCGTTGTCTAGATGGGTACTAGAATTCCCTATCCTTTAGCAAACACGCAACACATTTCCTTCAGTGTACTGCTGAAACGTGTGACTTGGTCTTTAAAATGTGCTGCTTTGTTCATCACCGCTTCCACCTATACCCTGTGCTTGCCTCCAATACTAGTTGATAGAGCACTGTAAAAAGCGAGGGATGGTAGCAGTAAACACTTACTGGGATATTTGCAGACCCACAATGCTTTGCAAGCAAGGCATATTTAACATATGATGTGCATTTTAAGAATGTCATGACTCTGCATGTGCACAATTCTTTTTCAGTGCATACAAGATTGTTTGCAACATACCCCACCCTTATATCATTGTGTAGGATTACACAAGTGCTCAGTGAAAGTGTTTTTGTATAGAAGCGAGTTACCATATAATGTGTGAAGGTCTATGCCCAAAGGAAACAATGCAAATTGTGTGAAAAGCATTCTACTGTCTGAATTTCCGGTGCCTTGATACTATGGATGATTAATCCCAGGCATAGTCCATACCCATTATCCCTTGTAGGCTAAGTAAATGATATTGCAATGTTGCTCTCTACTTATAGGGTAATGTAGGATAATGTTAGTAATACAAAAGTAGGAGAAGCTGAGCATCACATTTGTCTTTTCAACATATTTAGAGAGCAAATAAATATTTGAGTTTCATAATGTGTTAACTTACAAGGGGCCTGCTTCAAAGCACTTGTGTAACATATGTACAAAGAAGAGCAAGTGTAGGATTTGGTTACACGTCCAAGTAGCCTGCTTACTTGCAGTCGGCATCCGATATTTGAGCTGGAAGTTACATCATATAGTGTGGGTGACGCTTTTGGTAAGGCACAATGAGTAACAGAAATTCTGGCGCGTGCACATTATTCATGTTACAACAAACATAAAACAAGTGGATGTAGGTACACGCCTGCTAACCTTTCACAGAGCGAAGAGGGGAAGAGTCAAGATTGTCTGGTAGTATCTTAATGTACTCTCAGGCAAAAGTTAGAGTCATATGGTAAAAGTGTGGTAGAGTCAGGTTTAGGAGTCAATGGGTTGGGAGGGATCATTTTTGGTTAATGTGTGCAGGCATATATTGGTTTGATTCTTCTGTTCCTGGAGCCAATTTTTCATATTCGTTTTTAACCTCTTGTGTTGTATTTTGCTGTTAGGGATTTTAGGTATATAGTAATGTAATGCAAATTAGCAGAATATCAAGACTAGTTGCGTATTTTAAGAGAAAGAAAATTTCAGGTAATTGTGCCTTATTAAATCTTTTTGAATAGGTGAGGATTGTCTGTGTGCGCTGCTAAAAATCTTCTGAGCGGCACCCAGAAGGAAGCTGGGCAAGCGCACATGCGCACAGCTTAGAGGGAACATTGCTTGTGAGTATAATTTTATTCCCAGCGCTCATTTAAGAAACACGTATCGTATCTGCGCTCATGCTGTGCCTTCCCAAACAATCTACTTAGGGCACATGTGCCTCAATCCTTCAATGGAGAATAGAGCCATAATTGCAACGGAACTAATTAGATCTGAGATTGATTATTGTAACAGCTTTCTGGATGGTACTTCTTCCAACATCAACAAGCTTCAGGTCATCCGGAACGGAGTAGTCAGGGCTGTTTATGGCCTTAGGAAACAACATGTCAGTGAAGCTAGGCACAAATTACACTGGCTTCCAGTAAAACAGCGAATCCATCATAAAGCTTGCACCCTGAATTATAAAGGCCTTTAGGGATCGTTGCCTGTCTGCGCGTTCTGAAGGTGGCACTCATCAGGAGGGCTCTACGGTCCAATGAACTACATATTCTAGCTGTACCACGATACAACCTGGAAAAATATGGTAGAATCAGTTTTGATTTCCTGGCCCTGCATGTCTGGAACAAGCTGCCTCTCTCTTTGAGATCCATATCCTGCCTGGCTCGATTTAGGAATTTAGTTAAGCCTCTTCTTTATTATAGAGGAGTAGATTAGATCATTTCTTTTTTCTCTTTTTTCTTTTTCTTCCCCCTGTTTCTCTTCCTGTTTCCTCTGGTGTATGTCTGTCTTGAGGTTTTTGTGTGTGCTCTGAGGCCTGCATTTGTGTTGGCACATTATAAATACCAAAGTAAAGTAAAGTATTACAGTGGGCAGTGGCATAGTACAACATTCGGGGTCCCACCTGAAAGCCATGCTGAAGGGGCCTCACCTGCCCCCCAGTTTGGAAACAAATCACAGTTTAGGCTGGCCTAGATTACCACTCTTGATCAATATGCACAATGCAGCTTCTACAGCGTTATGCCTCACACTGCACTAGAAAAATATACATATGTGTTTTAATCCATTATACAGCTCACTTTCTAAGAAAAATTGGCTAAAAAGCCAGAGCGTTTGCAATTGTTTTGTAGGGTAAAACCAATCCAACATTCCAATGCATGCAAGTCACCATAATTGCACAGGAACATTAATGCTTTAATTAATGTTATATGTCACTTTATAAATTCCATGCCGGTGTGAAAACATGTCTAACTGGATGCCCAATGTAGACCAGTCGAAATACTTAATAACATATTACAGTAAAGTATGCCAGGCCACATTTAGACATAACTAGACTGGTTGCACCAAAATGCCAGTTGAAGCAAGAATACTTATCATGGTTGTTTCATCACAGATGTCCAGAAAAATAGACAATGCCACTGTAAGAAATTGCTAGACTGGCAGCACCCAAAACCCAGGCTGGCCAGGTGATTACAGGTGAGAAGGGGTTGACACTGTTAAAAGACACTAGCACCCCGTGTTTTTGAAATGTCATTTTCTAAAATCAATGCCCTAACAGATAAATCTGCAACATCCTTAGCATTCACAGATGAAGAAGCCGAGAGGATCCTAGGACTTATTAAGGACACTAGTGCAGAGGCTACCAATAGAGATAGTCCAGACATTCCTATACAAAAACTGGAACGGCTTATACGGAGAGAAATCTCGCAAAAACTGCACGCAACAACCCTTACCCAATATTACAAATCCAAAAGAATTCCCAGAGGACTTAGAGTATATTTACGTCCAACTCTGTGCAAGGATAATAAAGAGTTTGTCAAAAGGTGGGAACACATACTAAATAAATGCTCCTTGGACTTGATATTATTGACAATAGAGGAATTGGCAAAATCACTACACTCGATCAATCAGGAAATTGAAGAGGTCTGCACTCAACTCACAAAACTTAAGTCAGTCGCAGAATTGCATTAAATCCTAGAGGATACCAATTCTAAACTAGAAAATTACAAACGAGAGATCGAACAAAGAAAAATACGCAAATTTAGAAGGGATACTCTCGACTACGCGAAAGAAATTGTATACACGTGGCAGGATTATTACGGCAACTTTAGACATAAACCCTTCGCACCAACGGGGCCTAGAAATCCGGCCTCAAACAACAACACTGATAGCATTGAAGTTACCAGCGGAGAACAGGACGAGCAACCTAGTACTAGTGCCACAAACATTGTACTCACGGATCCAGTACTAATAGCACCAAGAGCATTAGACGTAACAGTTCCGCCGACTGTCCCACCACCTTTTTTAGGAGAAGGCAGACCCGAAGAGGGAAAAAGAAAACCTCGGCAGAAGAACAAGTGAATTCCGCATTGATCATTAATATTTCTTCTAAACTCCTATTTAAAGCGCAGATAGACACATTGAGCCTGGGTACTTCCTTTATACCAACCAACTCTACTACCTTGTTTGAAGAAGAAATTAACTTATTTAAATTAATCCGAAAAATGGAGTTGAAGATATTTTTTGATAATCTTGGACAAACATCGACACCAAAAGAACATGATTACCTAGAAATGAAAAACAAGAGTTCTTTTCATCCACAGATTAACAACCCATTGGTGAATCTATTTAAGTCAAAAACCACGAAGGATCTTAAGAAAATCAAATATGAAGCACCAAGGATACAAAACATCCGCAGACACCAACTTAAAATAATTAAAGACCTAGCAGAGGACAATTCCTTGACAATCAAACAGGCGGATAAAGGGGGAGCCCTGGTTCTAATGGACACCAGCCAATACAACATAGGCTGTCTAAAACTTCTGGACGATAGAGATACATATCTCCCTTTGGACAACAACCCTACAAATGAGATCCGGTCGCTTATTCTACAAGTGGTGGAGAAAGCTAGTATTAATGATTGGATATCGGACAAGACTGAAGATTTCTTGATCAATAGGAATCCAATAATTCCAGTTTTTTATGGATTACCAAAAATTCACAAAAATGATAGAGACCCTCCTTTTAGACCAATTGTGGCTGGAACTAATAGCATTTTTCAACCGCTGGCGATATATATGGACACTGCACTTCAGCCTCTAGTACAGAAGATCCCCACGTACTTAAAAGATACTACGCATTTCTTGCAGATAATCAGATCATTGGACATAAATTTCTCTAACCCGCTGCTGTTTTCTACGGATGTAAGCAGCTTATATACTTCAATCCCTCAAAATGAGTGGATTGCAACGTTGGAGTGGTTCCTTCTAAGTAATGACGAAATTTCTATCCACAAAACTTTCGCAATTGAATTGATAAACCTAATTTTATACAACAACTACTTCAGGTTTAATGAGCAGTATTACATGCAAGTCTCAGGCACATCAATGGGCTCAGCCGTGGCTCCATCATACGCAAACATTTTTATGTTCAATTTTGAAAAAACACATGTACTGGAACATCCTCAATGGAAGAATAACATACATTGTTGGTTAAGATACATAGATGACCTTTTTGGAGTCTGGAATGGTTCTGAACAGGAATTGATGGAATTCTGGCAATACATCAACCTCTGTAATCCAAGGATCAAATTCACTATTGAAATTGGTAAACCACAAGTAAACTTTTTAGATGTCACAGTTGAATGGAAGAATACAGAGTTAATTACATCCATCTTCAGAAAACCTACTGATGTCAATAACTCTTTGCATTATAACAGCTTTCACCCAAGACACTTGAAAGAGAATCTCCCATATAGTCAGCTTCTATGAGCCAAACGAATCACTTTGAACACAGAAAGACTACAGAGGGAATTTGAAACCATGAGAGCTAGATTCCAAGAACGAGGTTTCCCAGATGAAATTGTAACCCAAGCCATTCAGAGGACTGAAACCAATTCCCGCGAGACACTGCTGACCAAACAACTCACCCCAGAGAAATCCAACCTCATCTACACATTGAAGTACTCGGGACAAAGCTTTCAAATCAAGAAAATCATTAACAAAAACTGGGACTTGATTAAATCCGACCCCAACCTCAGTCGTCTTTTTCCATCACCTCCTATGATGGCGTACAAAAGAGGTAAAAATTTGTGTGATACCTTGATCAAAGCAGAGAAACCGAAAAAATCCACTCAAAGACTTTTTACCAAACAAAAACAAGGGACCTTTCCCTGTTTAAATTGCCAACACTGCTCTAATATCATAAAAGGAGACCACATTAGGCATCCTAACAATGGGAAAAAGATTCCATTAAGACATTACACAACATGTGATTCCAAAAATGTCATCTACACGATAAGATGTCCTTGTGGTAAATACTACGTGGGTAAGACCAGTCGTCGTGCGAAAGAAAGATGGACTGAACATAAATCCCAAATCAGGACCAAAAACTTGAAATCACCGGTATTCCGACATTTCAGAGATAATAACCACAACATTTCTCAAATGAGATTTGCCATTTTGGAAGTTGTGCACCCCCCCTCAAGGGGAGGAGACCTACCAAAATTACTAGCACATAGAGAGCTCTTGTGGATACACAAACTTGATGCCATGTCCCCCCTGGGTCTCAATGAAGAATATTATCTAGGACCATTCATTTGAAACACATACCTACATTCTCCACAACTTTAGCTTTTGATAAATAGATTTGTTATCAGACTGCAAAGCAAGCTATAAGAATGTGAACCTGGTTTACAGGACAGTATTACCTTTATTACCATGTGGAACACTTCTGCTCATACAAGTGAAAAGAATGGGAACCTTATTTGCAGGACAGGAGAACTTGTATTACCATTTCGCAACTTTTCTGCTCAGACATGTGTAAATCCTTTTAACAATAGATGTTAATAATGTGCACCTAATAAAGGGCAGCAGACATCTAATTGTCAACATGACCTCCTATCCAATAATATGGACATGAATAATTGAATACTGCAGGATAAAACAGTTAAAATGTCTTCATATGGATAGAATACCTAGAAGTGTCTTGGTTTCTCCATAATTTTAGCTACTTAAACATGCCCGGGATTTAACCAGGACAGACATTGTTTACATATGACGTAATGCACGCTATGCACGTGATTACGTCACGATGTAAACATCCAGCACGTCCGGAACTATTTAGTCAGGGCTCGAATTTTTTATCTTTATTGCGGGTTGATTGCGCTCATCTCCGTCCATTGAGCAATGAATACAGGCACAGTTCATACTATGCATCCTAAACAGAATGTGCTGTCAAGCATTTACGTCAGACGCGCACGCGCATAATGACATCATGGCCTAACAACACATAAATCATGTAACAACACATAAAATGGAGTCTAGCCATCCTGAGGGATCCTGACTTCTAGGGACATTACTTCGGATTAAAGGTAAGATCGTTTCCCTCAGACAGTGTTAGATTCACACTTTGGTGGGCTAAACATACGAGTCATTCTCAATAGTCTAACCACAGCCCTATTTTTTGTATATTTTTTATATATTCTTTAGACCTGGGCTGCGCTCATAGAGACCGTAAACCGGACCCATTTGCGTTGTAAGCCGGTACCAACCGCTGCCCTCACTTAAGAAGTGAATATCTGTATTTCCATGTAAGCCCCCCCTTTTTTTACGCACTATATAGAGATTATCCATCCCTGACTTTCATCAATAACCTGGTCATATTTTGGCCACTTTCAACAGATACCAGTTTGAGAAGTGGAAGCCTGGATAGCTTCTTACCGTATCTAGCGTTTTTAAGTTTGAAATCCCAATCCTTAAGACTGACCCACCTGGAAATCGGCCTGTTGACAGCGCTTGATAAAGATTAAAAACACAAGGTTAGAATCTTTGATGTGTCTTCTTTTTTAGTTTAGTCATCTACATATTAATGTCTCTTTCCTTTAGCCACTTTACCGTCACATTTAGGAGCACTTATTCACCAATTATTATTATTTTTTCCAATAGTATGATAAATAGGATCTTTTCATAATTAATAACATCCATATTTCTATCACCAGAGTATTTAAATGGTTATGACGAATCTTTAGAGATGAATACAGTGATCACTATGAATACAAAGATGATGTAAAGACAGATTTATGATACTAATGTATTAAGTATATATTGTCAAAATTGTTTAAAAAAAACTATGTCATATTATTAATGTAAGTACAATTGTAATTTCTCTCTAGAAACCACTTATTGCCCCTGATGAAGAGTGTGCTACACTCGAAACGCGTTGGGCCCCTCCTGACTTCGACATCATGAATAAAAAGAAGATGGTTTCTTGTGACCTACAATTGTTTGATTGAGAAATTTTCTTTCAAGAATATTCTGTTTCTGAAAATATAGATAATTACATTTAAGGCATGTTTTGAACATTACTAATTATTGGTCTGGTTTTCCAGACAAAAGATAGTGTGCAGGGGACGTGAGTTCCCGACTAGGGAACCTATTTGTATTGTCAGGTAATTACAGGTGCCACCGTAAGAAACGTGTAGACTGGAAGCACTCAAATGCCAGTCTAGCCTGTTAATTACACTAAGCAGGACTGCTTTATCAGAGATGTGTAGTTAAAAAAGGTAAAGTCAAACTAAGAAATGGCTAGACTGGCTGCACCAAAATGCCTCTATAGCCACTAATACCACATATCATGCCTGCTTAGCCTGGACATAGATGACCATTCGGATTTAATGCACAATCCCTGCCCCAACCCCACACACCTCCTCTCCCTCCCATACCCTGCCTCAACCCCGAAAATTAGTTTTTCGGCCCAGAATCACCTCTACGTCCCTCTTCCTTGTGCTTACATACAAGACACCTTGCTTCATAAGTACATACTTGGATGAGGAAGAGTTGGACTTTCAGAAATGAAGATTACAGGTAACTAAGCCAGGCATTACCTCCATGTCCCTCTACTTCTTCCCAGTACTTGTGTATGAGGCAAGGTGCCTCCTAAACAAGTACTGAGACGAGGAGGAATAGGGCTCGGAGTGAAGAAGATTACCAATAAATAATCAAAGCATTAAACACAAGCAGTGGCGCAAAACCATTGAGCTGAATAAATGTCAGCCCCCCCCACCAAATGCTGCACTACATTGACTTGACATGGCTGACCTAGAGAGCATTTGCCAGACAGAACAGGACACAGATGTTAAACGATGCCTGGGTTTCGCTGTTAAAGTCCCAGTAATTAGTAACGTAAAGCATTAGACTGTAAGACTGTAAGTGCCAGCATTCAAATGCTTAATCGTTTTGTTGGTATAGTACTTGCATAACAGGGGATTGATTTGAAGAGTAGAGTGGGGACTTGAGACCACTCATTCTCACAGTAGTCCATAAGTGGGTTCTTTCAGACTTAAAGAAGAGAGTTAACTGCTTTGTTGCTTTGAAGCTGCACCAGAATAGTGTTATTATCATGCATAAAATAGCTAGATGCCTCCACACAAATATATTTGCGCCTCCACCACCACCTGTGAAGTTAGCACCTCACCCAACATTTGAAGGGTTAGCCCCCCCGAAGTAAAGGTTTTGTTGTCCCCCTGAACACAAGCACACACAGGCATCCACCCATACATTTAAGTGTGTACCCTTTCACCATACAGGCACACCCAGGCATCCACCCATACATTTAAGCGTCCACACTTAAACCATACAGGTACAACTAGGCAGCCACACATAAATGTAAGTGTGCATGCTTTCACCATACAGGCACACCCATACAGCCACACATACATTTAAGTGTCCACCATTTCACCATACAGGTACACAAAGGCAGCCACCTATACATTTAATTGGGCACCCTTTCACCATACAGGCACACACAGGCAGCAATCCATACATGTAAGTGTGCACCCTTTCACCATACAGGCACACACATCCAGGCAGCCACCCATGCATTTAAGTGTGCACCATTTCACCTTACAGGCACACACGCACACCCAGAAACCCATACATTTAAGTGTGCACCCTTTCACCATACACTCACAGAGACAGCCACCTATACATTTAAGTATGCACATTTTCACCATACACTCACACACGCACACTCAGCCACCCATACAGTTAAGTATGCACCCTCTCATCATACATTCAGACAGGCACACCCAGGCAGCCACCCATACATCATGCACTCACTCATTCATGCACATTACATTATGTACATATATACACACACTTACATGCACGCACACACATTTAAACAAAATACATTTTCTAATCCGTTGGTCCAGGGAACGAGGCCATCAGCTCCCTCCAGCAGCTACGAACACTTGTTCCCATCATCTGCAGAGGATCTTGAGGCCTCCATGTCATAGCGTGGAGGGGAGCCTTATTACTTAAAAAATAAATGGTTTCCAATTGAACTGCATGCACTGCCATCAGCGTTTGAAAACCCTGAGTCACTCCAACAGGTTCTGCCATACTTGCATAAAAGTCTGCCGATAGGTTTTCATGCTCAACATTTGTCGAATTCGAACTTGACCATTTTGGTTTAAATCTATCTAGCAATTTTTGTGTAGGTTAGAGTAAAAATGTGCTGAGAGAGTTTGCAGGGCAGCTTTTGGGACCGCCTAAAACTTTGCCCTGAACAGCACTTCATGAAACTGTCCATGTGAGTACATAGGTTTTTCAGTATGGTTCGTGCACATTCATCACACGGCAGTCCAACTTAATCATAACAGGAGTCGCTAGTGCCAACTCTTCGATATTCTCATATGATATGTATATATTTCATAAATATGTTTAGTTTCACATGTATGCATATATATGTACTACCAATGCTTAGATCTACACCTCAACTCAGCATTTCTACTGATCATAAGTACAGGTTCTATGGCAGAAATGCAGATGTTTTTCTCGCCCAGGGAGACATGCACCTCTGGTGCCGCTGCCATTTTCATGTTATCTTGGCCAATCACTTTGCACAAAGCTGATCAAAATCGGACCCTAGAACAGCGTCTAATTCCAAAAGATAAAATGCCAGGGTGAATTATTCAGTGTCCTATAATCTGGTAAATGGTTCGGACTGGACTGTTACAATCATGTTCTGGGACTTGAAAGGATGGCCAGCACAGGCAGCACAGGCAGCATTCGTTATCATACAACTAGCTCTGTCTTCAGGCAAACAGACAAGATAATGCATTATTGACTTGTCATTATTACGAGGACATTATATCACTATTTGTAAGAAAGTGAGAAATCATGATGTATGAAAAAATTGCGTCCAATAATATTTTCTTATTACAATTGTGTCAAAAGAAAAGAAGGACATTTCAAGTGGAATACACCAGTCAATAATAATTTGGCGAGAGAAACTGGATGGGTATTTGATTATTGGAAATTAACGTAAATTAGGTTTACTTGCATAGAATGTTCTTAATAAAGAGTCCTCTTTTATGAGATTGTCCTTGTTATAAAAGACAGTGATGCCTATTTGCCACCCTCTTCCATTTCTGCAAGGCGGAAGCCACTGATTATCTGCATGCACTGAAGCGCTGCTCTTGATACGGTCACTGTAAAGACTGGTAGGGGGTGTCTGTACTTCTGCTCTCTATATGGTAGAGGAGAGGCACAGAGGACCCCAGCCAAGATTCTCTATTATTCGTACGTGGTCGAGCAATCAAGGCCTAGCTTCTCAGGAGGTGATGCAGGCCGGTTCTTAAGTACAGTGTAGTCCCCGAGCCCCCACAAAGGAATGTCCACACACTGTATTACTGAAAACACAGTCTTTATATAATTAATATTCAAGGGTATGTACACGATCACAATAATGCACTTTGTACTCGGAAGTCAATAATGATAAATATATACAATTCTAAAGTGGTACCACCAATGTTATCAAATCTCATTAAAGTGCATCAACTGTACGGGTAAAATGTCACACAGATTAATAACGAGGAAACCAGCAATAGAGATAGGCAGGAACGTAAGATGGTTGAAACAATAGACAGAATGCTGATCCCTACCAATAGGCACAGTTCTCTGTGGAGATCCCCCCACCTGGGCAACCTGTAAAGAAAAGATATCTAGCACAAGCCCAGTCCATGTAATGTTCAGTAGTTTTTCTTCCTCCTATTAAGGTTTCCCCCCCCCCAATGTACCTGGTGGAGTAGAGCTCTCCGACGATGGGTCGACCAATCCTTCTTGAATGACTCCCTTTCACGCAGGAGCCACGGATCGTCGAGAGGTGTTGAGGACCTCGGCGTTCGGTGTCAGGGAATCGACGGCCCTTCTTGAGTGCCCTCCCTTTAAGTCAGGAGTCACGGGTCGTCGAACGTCCGACTGGGAACAGCGTGAACTACGGCAGGGAAGTGGCAGCTTCGTTCCTAGCGGTGCTCGTAGACGACAGAGCGCTGGCGTCCTGCAAGGAAGAGGCGTGCAGGGCACCTCAGTGACAATAAATAGTTCTGGACCACAAAGAGATGATGAGAACTGTGGCCCAGCAAGGGCGTCGAGTCGTCGGCGTCTCTGTGGTCTTTCGGTGGCGGGAAACCCACCGGCGGATGCTCCTCAGCGCGTCGACGGTCGGGCCTTCTCCAGCGGGAGACAAGCGGGTGACGATGCAGACGATAGCGTCTGAAGATCAATGGAAGTTCTTAGGCAAACGGGAGCACGGCGGCTCCGGTCGGCAATGGTGGTCGTCGACAGTGGCGGACAACAGTCTGAGTGCTTCTCCTTGGAGTTCCGCAGCAGTCCCCGTCTCGGGTCAGCAGCCTGTCGAAGGTCTGTCTACCAGGGAGCTTTGGCAAAGATCAGCTGTGCACGACGGTCCCTTGTAGCTCAGGAAGAGGGCGCCTTACCAGGTCCTCTCTGAGTCAGTCCTTAGAAACACAGCAGCTTTCAGATTGCGAAGGAGAGAAACAGCACTCCTTCTCGTCCAGCGGGGGTTCAAGGTCAAGCGTCAGTTACTCCAGTTACTCTTCGTAGTGGACTTCAGCTTCTGAACACGATTCCTAGCAGTGAAAGGTCCCCAGATATACTGTTGATCTGCCATTCATTCTGCTGGGTCACACTCAAGAATCCAATCACGACTAAGGGCATTCATGCAGGCAGGCAGCCAATCAGGCACACGAGGTATTCAGGCCATTCACTTCTCTACAGACACTCACAACAAGTTATGTGTATTGGGACAAGTATCAAGTCATTCAACACTCCAAGCTGCATTCATACCGGTTTCGGGCAGGGTGGTCTCAGTCATTGTGTCAAACACCAGATACTAGACACACACAACACAGAATGCATATTTGTCACACACTCTTTTCACCCAGGTCCCACCCACAGGAGGTACCCACAACATACATCACCGGGAAGGCTCCAGCTAGTCTGGCCGGGCCTTCACAACACCACCATATATGGCATTTCCACCCAACAGCCAGTCAGGGGGAAGGGACAGAGTCAGGGCTTCCCAGGACTTTGGGAAAACAAGGTAATGGGTAATAGAAAGCAAGAGGCCACAGGGGCCATCTTGTTTTCCATCAGGAATCAACTGATCCCAATGGCAGGGCCGGGGTATCCCAAAATGGAGGATACTCCGCGCACCTATCAATTTCAGCATGGAGCTGCCACCAGCCTATACCCTGCTCTGCGGGCCACTCACAGGTGCCCAAAAACATACACTAGGGGCACAGGGTTGTACCCCCACGGATGGGTGCCATAAGGGTATCCCACGGTTCCGTTCACCAAACCAAAAAGAGAGAGCTGCACCGCCTGGAGTCTCACATGAACTCCTGTGCGGAAAACACGACAGAACACACGATAAAAAGCAGTAAAGGACAAGGATACGGAGGCCCTGTCCCTCCGATGCATTTCCAGCATCACAGTCACATGTGTGTGAGATGCGTTGATAATATAGAAGTCATGCATTGAAATGGTCCTATTATTAAACATTATAAACTGAGGCTTGTGTTCCGAAATGGAGGGGAAAGCGAGTGTTTCTGTATTCATGGTTGATTTATGCTGATGGTGGTTCCTGTAACACAGTACATGCTTAACTGACTCAGTTTGGAGTGCCAAATGTGGAAGGAGTGGGAGCTGATAAGAAGAGCTTGGAGGGAAACTTGGAAAAAGATCATCAATGGGTACCATTCACCATATTTAGTAGAAATGCATTCCATAGAACCTACGGGAAAGCATTTGATGGAAATGCTCTAAGTAGTGTTGCCAATCAGAAACTGTAATGAACGTCTAAGCAATGTATGTTTATTTTTATAGTGGTTGATATATTATGAAGGAGTGTCATCAATTTAATATCCCCTACTTCAACAATCACACACGAAAATCTGGGACAAGAGTTGACGGGATGATTCACAAGACAATTGGGTTGATGCAGAACACGAATTGCTACGACTGAATGTACTGTGGTATCAAACTATGGCCCACATCAGGAAGAAACACAATTTCCTTAAGATTTACTCATACCTGTAGACATAATACTAACTACAAACTAAAAAGTTACTGCAGCAATTCAATAACACGTGTCGAATATGTTTGATGTAGATATTTGGTGTCAGACAAGTAAACTATCATAAAGAACACACACTTCTCTAATACATAGGACCCATACATTTGGACTGCACACACGCAGCGTGTGTGCGTACAGTGTGGACTGCACAGTAGAGTGCTGTCATGATGTTGAGAAGGACCTATTTTGTTGCACTGCTCAAGTTTCTTGCTTATGACTGGAGTCACGGCTGAAAACACGGCTCTTCTCCCAAAGGACCCATACATTTGGACTGCATGCACAAAGCACGTGCGCACACTGTAGAGTGCACAGTGAAGTGCTGTCACACTGCTGAGAAGGACCTATTTTATTGCACTGCTCAAGTTTTTTCCTACGCTGGAGTCAAGACTGAAGACACGCCTCTTCTCCCAAAGGACCCATGCATCTGGGCTACATGCACACATTTTGGAGTGCACAATCGAGTGTTGCCACTCTTTTGAGAAGGACCCAATTTGTTGCACTGCTCCAGTTTTTTCCTTACGACTAGAGTCACGGACGAAGACACGCCGCTTCTCCCAGGGACCCATACATTTGTACTGCAAGCACACAGTGCATGCTGAAAGTGTGGCATGCACAGTGGAGTGCAGACAGCAGGTAAGACCAAGCACTCAATGTGTGTCACGTAGCTGTATCTTTAAACACATTGAGTAAGTTCCCCAAAGGTGCAGAGTAAGTGCAAGAGCAAGACAAGTACTGTGAGATATAATTTACACAAAGAAAAGCAAGGACCGCTAAACTCGTTGAAATCAGCATCAGTCAACAAGTAAGTGGAGCTATACTTAATCGTACCTGTTAGCCTGCTTCTACTAAACAAGTGGATAGTAAAATCACCTTGTTCTTTCTAGCGGGGGCTTTTAGCTTGGCTGTTAATGGCCCTCATGCTCTTGATAAAAGCGTGGCGGGGAACAATGATATGGAGCTTATCATAAACGGTCCTAGCCATGAGGAGATATCAGTTGTTATCAGGTCGATAACAACTCTTTACTTGACCTTTACTACTCTATACAGCAAAGTATTGCAAAGGTGGGTGAAGAGGTGATCGCAATTACTGGGCAACCTATGTTTCCTCGTAACGCCCCACCTAGTGTGGGGGTTTGTTCCCTAATGTAGATGATTGCCTATCAGTCTCTCGCTGAACTTACGTATGCACTCAGAGTCTTCACAATCCTCCAGTGACACTAACAGAAGTACAGAATCTATCGTACACGCTTTCATGGTGATGACCCAGTCTGGAAATATTGCTTAAACTATGCAGCAAAATACACAACACTTTATATTTGCCTGCCTTTTTGTCACATAGAAAGGTGTACACAGTGAAGTCAACTGAGGCGAATATGCTGTGAGAGGGTGATCGGGACGGAATGATGAGCACTAACGAAAACACGAGCAGGCATCAGCGACCAGACAATGAAAAGGAGGAAGATATAGTAGAACTAAAAGAGAAATTGAATATGTCAGAGGCAACCGAAATACCACTCTCAAGAAAGGAGAGGAGGAAGGCTCTGCTTATACGTGCTCCTCAGGATAAACATCACAATCTGGCTGTGCAGCAAAAAACTATTTCAGAAAAGAAAGCCATCAAAGAGAGCAAAGAAGAAAGCGGTCTGTGCTAGGAAGCAGTTATTCAAACAAGCAGGAACTTTGATAAGTTGGATAATTAATGAATCAAGTTCTGAATTGAATACAGGATCTATGAGTGAGGTGGAGGTGCAACCACAGGGCAATAGTAAAAATGGCCCTCAGGAGGTGAACAACAACAATCTCACTTCAACACCAGAAAGGAGTAGCCCTAGCGCCAAAAATATAAATATTCTTTCTACGGAGCTCCCACAGAGGGGAAAAAGCCCAAACGGGAAGGAATGCTAAAATCTTTAATTCAAAACATCTCCACCAGAATTAGGGAACAAGTGGGCAAATCGCTCTGTTTTTCATAAAGTGCTAAATCAAATTCCCCAATTGCGGGTCCTGAACACTGACGACTTTGAGCTTGTGGAACTCTTAGAATGGAATAATCCAAATGTTGCGCGTGTTCACTGTACAAACTCTGCTACGGCATTACTAGTACGTACCTACAGTACCCATCTGAAGGGATGTGGCATAGACCAAGACTTTGATATGGATAAAGAGGACCCAGAGCTCCCTAGACCTGGAGATAGTTCAAAGAATAGAGCACACCTGACCCTGTCCAACTAGGGAAGTGCTGGTGGCATAACTCTACCTAGGGTACAGAGAATGTTAAAGTGGCTGTTTGATTCTCTATCACAAGTTTATTTGAAGGCTCGATGAATTTTATCAATAATGACCTGAAACACTCAGGTTTTGGTTATTTGCTGGGTTCTGAGAATTCTCTCACACTGTTGTTAACTAACCCCATTTTTAAGATACAGGAACTTGGATAAGATCCAATTTATTGGTGGAAGGTTATGCTATTTTTCAAATAGTTTGCAAAAAAGGGGAAACAGGTAGATCATATGGTGGCTTGGCAATTGAAGTGAAACATACTTTAAATGCTCAAAGGATACATAACACACAATGGGCCTCATTATGAGTATGCCGGTCCGGTATCAACGGTGTCGGTAAGCTACCAGCACCGTTGTTCCCAGACGGGCATTCTCCGAGTTCTGGTGCAGGTTGGCTTTGCATCCGCCAGGTCTCGCCTGGCAGGCAGAAAGGCACCCGCTCGCAGACCTTGATGGATGCACCGGCACTGTTGCACACAGTGGTGGTGCATCTGTCCTCCCCATTCCCATTGAGTCCTATGGGATTCGAATGGGAAAGGGGAGTTACTTTTTCCGGCACCTGGCTTCAGGGACCGCAGGGCTGTAATGCCCCGGTGATTCCCCATTGCCAAGCTCTGGAGAAAAAGCATAACTCTGGTGGCAGCCTGCCGTTTTTCTACCGCCGGAGTTATAATGAGGCCCAATGTCTTAAAATTTTTATGGCAGTAAAAGGTAGAATGCTCATTGTCAATTTCTACAATGCCCCTGGTGGAACTTCAAGTGAATTAACCCACGATGCCCTGTTTGAAATGTCAATGCAATGGTCTGGTCTTGATTATAATAACCTTATTATCTTAGTCGGGGACCTGAACTGTCATTGTGTATGTCCTGAATAAACACAGCACCATGATCATTTGGATGCAAAGAGAATCACGAAACAGGCCAGGCCCTCGAGGGAGGGCACGAGATAGCTAACATTTTTGAGAGAATAGGACCTTAATATGATGAATGGTCATATTAAGGGCGAACAACTTGGTAAGTAGATGTGGAAGTTGGGTGGGAAAAGGACTACTCTTGATTATTTATTAGTCAAGTCAGTATTATTGCCAGATGTTGTGGGTATGAGTGTTAAAGAAAACTGATATAATGATCACGCAACTATCACACTGAAATATGCTATGGTAAACCAGGGATGAAAGAGCTCCATGGGAGGTAGTGTTGACATAAATTATGCAGGGAGTACTATTAAATGGTCCGCGCAAAATATTGCTCAAGCCAAGATGTTAATTCTGAGAAATGGAATCCAATCATGTTCTGATTTTATGCACATGAGCTGTGATGAATTTGAAAATTGGTTTCACCAATTAGCTCACCACACTGAGTATCAGAAGTCCTCCCAAAGAGTATGTGAGGGAAAAGAAAAAAGGTGTTTTTTGATCTTGAAATAAGTGATCAGAAACCAGATATGCACAAAAGAATATGTAGGATGAAAATGAGCAGTCAAACTGTGATGATAGTTTAGTCCACGATCAAACGGATTAAAAACAATTATAGAAAGGATGTGCATTGGTGGAAGACCATGCGTAAATGGGAGAATGGCAACGGATAATAAATGTATTAAAGTCTGGGAATGGTTGTGATATATGAAACCTATTGTGCGATGCAAAATTTACTAATAAAAGAAGGATAATTAATCCGGTAGGTGAAACCTAATGGGTAAAATATGTGTACCAGCCATTGGAGCATACTAATGGAGGAACTAAAAGGAAGTATTAGAGATATGCTCATAACCACGCTCTGACAATTGGAAAAAATGACATACTGTATAAATAAATAGGTTGAAAACTTCAGAGACACCAGGCCCAAATGGATTGGCTAACATCTTATTAAAACAGGAGCCAGAAATATGGGCAATCATATTAAGAATTCTGTTTGATAAACTGGTAAAAAGTGCCCGATTCGTCAGTCTTTGCAATCAGCAATATTAATCCCTGTGTATAAGAAAGGGGATATCTTAGACCGCAGGAATTTCAGGTTGTTATCCATGTTGAATAATACTGGGAAGTTATTTTGATCCTTCATATGGCAAAGAATGTAAGATTGGGTAGCACAAGGTATTCTTGATACATTCCAAACGGATCTAAACCTGGATGTTGCACAGCTGATAACTTGCGGATGCTGGACATCATGACGGAGAGAGCAAGTCCTAAAGAGAGCCCCGGACTGTACGTTCTCTTCATTGACTTTAAAGCCATAATTGACTCAGTTAACCGGGAAAGGTTGTGGCAGAAGCTGGAGCTTTTGGGTTCCCCTGATTATAGTCTCCATTTCACAAAGTTGTTTCTTGGGAACAATGTGGTACAGGTGAGGTTGGATGGTGAGGAGAAATAAAATAATCTACTAAAACAAAGCATTTACATCTGAAGTAGCCAATCCCATGTCTTCAGAAAATACCTGCATGGAAGCAAGCCAGTCACTGGTTCAATGTCATGTGGGATATGTTTATCCATGCTGATGCGCTCCACTGCACCCCTTTGCCAATGGGGGAAGAAGAAAATGGATGCGCTAACCCCTGTGCGTGCTAAATCTTCAAAACTGCGCACGGTTCATAAATCACAAAAGGCTGCACACCCCTGCCCACACAAAATCAAAGTTGGTGTAAAAACAGAACTCACTGAAGAAGAATGCCAGTGGGTGCTGTTACAGGTCACATGAAGCAAGGCCACAGAAGTGGGCTAAAAACTGAAAATGCCTTGAAAAGGCAGCTTTCCCAATCAATTGCAACCTTCAACGTGCTGTTTTGGCACTACATTCAGTCACTTTCCAAGTGAACTATTGAAATGAAAAGTGTGCTGAAACCACAGATCACCTAGTGCAGTCAGAAGAAACCAGGCCTCACTAACTGACAGCAGCTAAGAAATTAATTTTATGAATCACCAGTGCAGCCTACATTTTGCTTTCAGTTACATGGAAAAATGTGGATAAAAGTGGCAACATATCAATTTCAGCTGTGCAGAGAAGACTCCAAGCATAAGATGAATAATTACTTCCAGATTGCAGACAATTTCCAGCACTCAAAGACAGAATAATGCTGAGTTGGATGTGTGTGTGCTGCATAAGAAAATTAGATGTAAAAACCCAGTTTAAATGTACTTTTTCCCTGAAGAAATTGCAAAATGTGCCTATTTGACAGCATGTTTGTGAAGGGCTTAATTCTTTTAAATGTCCAAATCCCCTATAAACTGTGATTATTTTTATATGTTTTAAATGAAAGACCTTAAAGTGAATTTTAAAGTAACCTAGTTTGGAGTTAAGTAAATACTTAATTCTGACATGACTTTGCCCACCCTGGGAAAGATGACACATCAGTTGACACTCCCTTTCTACAGGAAGCCTTAATGGATGCTGCAGGTTCCCGCATATTGACAACAAAGAGCTCAACAGACTTTCGTCTCTGGCCTAGCCAAGGACAATGGCAGGCTGCCTACTGATCTCTACAGGGGAGCTTCCCTCTCCAGGAAGAGGACATCCCTCCCTGATCCAAAGAATATGACAGCTGTTGCCTGTTTAAAGGAAGGTTACAAAGAAAAAAAAACTGTCCCAATCTTTTGGTGTTTAAATACTTATTTGTGATTAAGTATGAAACTCTTTAACTGTGCAACCTGAAGGAGGACAAATCTAAAAATTGGTAGATGTTAATCTGATTTTAGGCCCTTGCTTTGAAGCCATTAATGAACCCCGTACTACCTAAGGGACCAAAGTTACAGGAAAACCCTAATTGTGGCAAAACGATTAATGCTGCAAGTCTGATATCGTATACCCATGCTCTAGGGAAATCACCCAGATATGTACTGAATTAGAAATCATTAGTCCAACTGTTATGATTAAAAATGATAAAATTCCACAGAATGACAAAGACAACACTCACAGAGATGGGAATTGAATGTGAGAATAACCCATCAAATATATAATGTATGTGTCAGATTTTATTAGGGGACATAATTTTAGAAATTAACATTTGTGCAAAAGTTAAATTGTGGTTCAAATCAATGTGGGAGTTCCCAAATCATGTCATAAAATATGACAGGTCTTTCTGATTGTCAACCAGAACAAGGCAAATGTATTTGGCCACTCACACCCATGGGGGGTGTGGTTTGAAATTCTGCCCATACCATAAACTTCATGATGTCACTTGGTAGGAAAAATATAGGAACTTCAACACACATAGAGACACTCTGCTTCCAGACCACATCCTGATTTCCGTGCAGAGCTTTGTTCCTGACTTCTTCAACTTGTTCCTGACTTCTTCATCTTGTCCTGATTCCAGACTTCTTTGCAAAAACCAAGGAAAAGCATTGGTGAATTCTTTTTAGCTAGTCCCAAATTCTACAATCCAGAATTTAAGGGAAATTAATCCTGATTCATTCTGGCTTGCTACCATCATTCTTGCCTGCTGAAACTCACCATCACGAAAATCTACAGTGTCCAGCGACCAGAAGGGCCAATCCATTCCAAATCCAGGTGAGGTGCCAGTCCAATTGACCAAAACCGCCCACTGATCATCCTGCCAGAGGTGCCCCGCTGCCGGTAGACCCGATCCGATGACCAGAACCCTGACGGTCCAATCTTAATTACAGTGGACTGTAAGTATCAACAGGAATAATAGTCACCCATATTATATTGCCTTGTTTTATCCCAATCTCAACCTATCCCATCTTTAACTTCAGAACCTTAACATTCTTTTGCTGATTTTCCCATTTTGTTTCATTAAACCATAACCCAATAGTGATTTGGATTAAATAAATTAATTCCCATACCAAACGGAAACCAGAGTATCACACGTGAAGAATTACAAGCGGCCCTGCGTAACTGTGGAGATTCACGTGTCGCATTCTCTTTATCATAGTCATTAACATAGTTTAATTAAACTCAATCTGTCATTGTTAAAACCAAATTTCTGCTTTTCTCTGTGCTATTTTTTTTTCAAAAATGCCTCTCACTAAAACGTCCATAACTTCTTCAATTTTATAGATAGAAATGTAATTTCAACTCTCGGTTACACCTAAGACCCTTAGCTACATCCACATCACAGAACAGTGTATTTGATCCGTTTTTATCAAATATCACATAGTGAAAATTTTCAACAAATTTACAATTTTCATAGGTTTCCCACGTGTCTTTTTCCCGTTCAAAGTGTTTCTTAACTTCCATCCTGATCTAAAGTGGGTACTGTCGTTTATATTGTAGTTCATGTGTGTCAGGACCTGTTTAGTGTTGCTCTCATAAGAATGTCTATCAATTTAAGCATTTTTGCCCACTTTGCATTGTTTCTCAAAGCCATTTTCACCTGTCAGTTTAAAAAGTGTCAATTTCCAAAAACGGTTTTCTCTCTAGTTTGGGGAGGGAAGATTGCATTCAACTCTAGACATTGGGGGTCATTATGAGTTTGGAGGTTGCCATGTTGCTATTAGCACCATGGCTGCCTACAAAGTTTTGTCGGGGTCCGGGTTCTTTGAATGGGGAGTTACGGGTCATTCCTACCTTGGACTACCCGGTAAATCCCCATTCAAAATACCCTTCCCCATTCCCATACAAGCCCCCACAGGGCTCAATGGGAATGGGGAGGGAGCTAATAACGGGCACGTAAATAATGGGCCTGTTATTGGCTCCCTAGTCCCTTAGCTAGCGGCTCCCGCTAAGGATGGCTGGTTTTATCAGTTGGTCTTAGTGGGACCCGCTAAGGGACCTCAGCATGCGCCAGTAAGGGGGTAACGGCACTGGCATCCTTACCGGCACTGTTAACCCCTTACCGCTGCACTCATAATGAGGCCCATTGTCTTTCATTCCTGAATACCTGCTGCCTACTTACCTCTGTGTAGGATTGCTCATTTGTGCCTTAAGAATTTTGTAGGGGGAAACATTAACCTAAACACTATCTTTTCACAAACCAAAACTGTTATATATATATTTAAAAAAAAAGACTTTGTACAGCAGTGCAAAGTAGTTGGAGCGCACTCCAGAAGGCAATTCAGTGCTTGCAGTCCACACTAAACATCTGAGTCAGGAAACCAGGTTTCCAGGTATAAAATTATATTTCTTTAATTAATGAAAATGTCGAGGACAAAGGAAGAAACACACGAAAAACGACGTGTTTCGCAGCAAACACACCGCTTGAGCACATTCAGGGTATGAACACAAACAAAGGACTTTTAAACTGGTGTACTCTCTATGATTCCAATGTATGGAACGTCATACTCAAACAATCTGCCTGTTGGCAGTGGCCACCATCTTGGAACATTGCACACAACATGATTTAACATTGCAAATTCAAATGAATATGTACAATAAAGGAAGGCATAAGGTAGTTAAACGTGTATAGCTATGCACAGTGCCATCGGTAAAAGCACTGGTCGAGTATAATCAGAACGACCATGGATTCTAGCCCCTCCAATCCAGGAAGTGGCCTTCATAGTGAAAGGTGTGTGTCTATCCATATGCTTTCAAAAGATAGGTGATGTAAGTATAAATTCATAACTCGCCAGTAGAGTCTAAAGGTGTAAAAGATACAAGGGGCCTCATTAGGACCCTGGCGGAGAGGGTTTTACGCCAGCGTAGTGCATGGCGTACCTCTCCGCCATACTACGAGTTCCCGTAGCGCCATGGCGGCCTTTTCCGCCTGGTTTTACCAGGCGGAGAAAACCATGGCGCTACGGGACCTCGTTGTTAATTACGCCACCGTATTTTACGGTGGCGTAATTAACTCCTTCCCCACTCCCATTATACCCTATGGGGCAAAAATGGGAATGGGGAAGGGCAGAATGGGGATTGGGGATTTACCGCTCCGCCGAGGTCGGAATGGGGCGGTAAATCCGCCAACCCCCATGGCGCTATCGGCGGCTTTCCGCCATGCTTCGCGGTGCATTTAGCACCGCGAAATCCGCCTGGGTCCTAATGAGGCCCAAGGTGTTTTAATTAAAGTGCCTAGTGCTCATGGTGATACCATATTTAGGTTCCTGTGTCAAGAATTGGCTGTCAAAAGTGCTACTGCCTGTTTTTACTAACTGTGCAATATGCAATATACAGCAAATTCTGATAAAGTCCACTGTGCGTATTGCTGCTTAATGTTGGTGTTCCCTAAGTCGAGAATTACCTTATACATTCTGTGCAAACTCGCAATCTTCAGATTGGTGTTGATAAAATGCAAAGTATATATAGCAGCAAAACGATAGTATGCCCACAGTGGGGCTACATAAAGTGCTTAGTGCAGATTAATTCAAGGCAGTATCGAACCATATTTTACATCACTCATAGAGCTAGATGTTCTTTAAATACATAGAAGAGCACATAAAACTATTGTTAAAAACACTGTGTTACATAATAAAAAACACCTAAGATATTACTGGCGATGTGTGCAATAAAAGAGGAAGGTGGGCTGTATAGCTATACATATATATTAAAATGTATGTGTGATTTGAATATTAAATAAATAAATAAATCTTTACCTTTACAAACTAGCCTGATTCCCGGTCCAGTGTGACCTGCAAGGTATTTTGAGATGGGTGTGATATGAGTGGTATATCATTCAGAATATTGTTCCTATAGACATAATAAATAAGTATTTCATTGCGCACTACATGCTAGGCAAGACCCGGGTGTGTGCCTGATTGAAGTCATTAACAGATTTTGGGGGCTTGTGCCGTGATTCTGAGTTCGAGATACCACCCATGACAGTCTAACACAGCATACTAGCCTGCAAGGTACAGACATCTTGCTGGGTTGGTGTACTGTGCTACACTGTACAAGCACCTCTCAAAATAAATACTCAAAAAATCAGGCCTGTCTGTAAAAGTAAAAGTAAATTGAAATTGATATATCTAAAATGGTGACCCCAGTAGAAATTAATATCACTAGGGAGCACCCCCTGCACAAACTGTTTGTCAGGGGTGAGTGGCCCGAACAGAATGAACAGATATGGCTGCAGGAAATCAAAGAACGGTCACTGCCATAGACCTAGATACATGTCAGGACAAGGGCCCATTACACCAAGCTCTTAGTGAACTGTACATGGTCCCAAAAGTAAAAGAGGAAAAGACAAAAATTGCCAGGATAACAGCCTACCTACACCTCCACATACGAGTAGTACAGGAAAAGCATGCAGAAAACGAAGTTCTGGCAGAGAAGCAAGTGGAAACACTACAGAAAATCCAAACTAATCTGGACTCTGCAGAGCAAAGGCTACAGAAGAGCCAAGAATCAGAGACAGAAGCTAGGCAGTACTTGATAAAACTAAAGGAAGATCTGGCTCTCTTACAGCAAGAAAAGGCAGATCAAGATACCCAATTACAGACACTGCAAAAGGATTGTCAGGAAAGGGTAGACTCTTTAAAACAGAGTCAGCAAAACCTGGCGCAACAGTTGATTATAACAGAGCATGCGCAGAAGACCTAGAATCTCAAGCAGAATTTGATGAGGAGCACCAGAAGTCCAGCGCATTTAAGAAACAGAGGGACAACCTGGCTGCACAGAGAGGCACTCTATGTCAAGAGAGGGACGCCTTAGACCGGGAATTCAGCCAATTAAAAACTAAGTTAATGGAAAGAAAGCTGGCCCTCCAGGAGCTTAGTGAAGTTAAAAGGCTCAGTATGTCCAAACCAGGCAGGAAGCACAGAGAGACAATGGGGCAATGTTCCCTCTAATTATTTTTCTCTATGTGCAGAACTAGTTGGCTGTTGTGCGCAAATTATTTTCCATGTGTGCAACTGACTAATGAGGTTAGCCACTTTGTGAGCTACAGTCGCAGAAGAGAGTTTGGAAAGGAATTTCCTCTTCCTAGCCACTGCAATTCTTTAAAAATCTTACAACACTTTTTCCAAAAACATGGGCTAAAATAAAATGTCATATGTGATTATACAGAAAACTCAACCAGTCCAATACTTCAATATCTGGCACAGTACCTTGCAAACGTACTTCTGCGCAGAGAAAAATGTCAGCCTCATTACCAGTTTGGCGGTAAGTGGTAAAGTTGGCGGTAACTCCATTACCACCAACTTTACCAGTGCGCCAAATTCCGATTTCGGGCCTGGAGTCGAAGATTTGCCCCCAGGTAAGTCCTCCAACTCAACGTCAAAATTTCCACTGCGGTAATTCCACCAAAAAGCCAATTGACGCAATATGAGTGGGGAATAACAGTAATTAGTTTGGGCGGTTTTCTGGCAGATTTATGTCGGGATACCGTCCAAAGTCATAATGAAGCCCTGTATGTTTTATGCCACTGGAAAATCACTCATTTGTAATACAAAACACAAATATCTCTTAGTTGTGTTCCCAGATATCTCGTACAAACAATATTTATTCTTGAAGAAATGTTTCTTTGTATTTTGAGTTTTCAAAAAAAGGGAATTTTATTCTTGATGCGATAATCTCGTGGTCAGTCGACATGTGTTTCGACCCAAGGCGTCTTTATCAAGGCTGGTGAGTTATTGTTCATTGACCGTTAAGTAGGTTGGTCTTGGTGGTGGATTGGGGTAAGTGGGTTCCACTCCTTGAATAGGCGGGCTTGTCAGCCAGTTACTGCTGCGAACGACCTCCTTGGCGTTTGTGGCCCTCAAATATCTCTTGTCATAATTGATGTGGCCGCCAAGAAACAGAATAGATTTGCTGATGGATTAATGCCAATTAAAATCAATGTGTCAAAACATGCTGAAAGGAGTTCAAGGCCACTTTATTGAAGTAATTCAAGACGCAGGCGAACAAGCTTCTAATAATTTGTGGATCAGAATAACCGCACCTTAGAATATGATGATCGTAAATTCCTGTGCCTCTGCTTACTATCCACATTACGTTCTCCTGTGGGTAGTGATAACACCAGCCTGAGAGCTAAGAGACATATGCACAATGCATTTTTGAACACTAAAAAAAGGAAAATGTGCCTAACAAAAACGAGAAACAATGAACATTGCTTCAACCCACAAAGCTCCACTGATATTTTTTCAAATTGGTGACCCGTAGAGCAGTGGCATTAATGCCCGATCTCAAAAGGAATTTTATGGGGAAATAACATCTTTTAATAAGCAGAAAGTATCCTTATTGGCAAAGCTAATTACTTGTTTACTCCCTTTTTTACTATGAAAAATCATTTGACTCCAAGTAGGGAGCAACATCGGATTAGAGCCCTGCTTGTACCCCTGACATAGGGAGTGAAAGGATAAGGCACATAATAAAGTGTATAATTTTGCCATCCCTTCCGCACCACAGCCTAGATAAAATTAAACAAGATACTATGGATGGTTAATCCCAGGCATAGTCCATACGCATTATCCCTTGTAGGCTAAGTAAATGATATTGCAATGTTGCTCCCTACTTATAGGGTAATGTAGGATAATGTTAGTAATACAAAAGTAGGAGAAGCTGAGCATCACATTTGTCTTTTCAACATATTTAGAGGGCAAATTCATATTTGAATTTCATAATGTGTTAACTTACAAGGGGCCCGCTTCAAAGCACTTGTGTAACATATGTAGAAAGGAGAGGAAGTGTGGGATTTGGTTACACATCCAAGTAGCCTGCTTACTTGCAGTCGGTATCCGATATTTGAGCTGGAAGTTACATTATATAGTGTGGGTGACGCTTTTGGCAAGGCACAATGAGTAACAGAAATTCTGGCGCGTGCACATTATTCATGTTACAACAAAAAGAAAACAAGTGGATGTAGGTACACGCCTACTAACCTTTCACAGAGCGAAGAGGGGAAGAGTCAAGGATGTCTGGTAGTATCTTAATGTACTCTCAGGCAGAAGTTGGAGTCATAAGATAAAAGTGTGGTAGAGTCAGGTTTAGGAGTCAATGGGTGGGGAGGGAACATTGTTGGTTAATGTGTGCAGGCATATATTGGTTTGATTCTTCTGTTCCTGGAGCCAATTTTTCATATTCGTTTTTAACCTCTTGTGTTGTATTTTGCTGTTAGGGATTTTAGGTATATAGTAATGTAATGCAAATTAGCAGAATATCAAGACTAGTTGCTTATTTTAAGAGAAAGAAAATTTCAGGTAATTGATGTGGCTTGTGCCTTATTAAATCTTTTTGAATAGGTGAGAATTGTCTGTGTGCGCTGCTAAAAATCTTCTGAGCTGCACCCAGAAGGAAGCTGGGCAAGCGCACATGCGCACAGCTTAGAGGGAACATTGAATGAGGCTCTCTGTGAAAAGAATGATAGGCTCCACAAACAGATAGCCATGCAAGAGCAAATCATTGAGAACAGTAAGGCCTTAATAGAGGAGAAAAAGAGTCCGATTTTGGCATACCACCAGGGAAAAGGGGCTGAAAGAGAAGAGGTAGGAAGGGACAGAGAAACCCCTGAACATAACATCAGGACCCCTGTCCTCGGGGACTCTAACCCCTTCAGTACCATGGACTGTGCCGCCTTCATGTCCACTGGCTCATATGAACCAAGGTCCATGGGGATGGTAGACTTCAGCAGAATTGGTAACATGGGACTGAAAGATCAGCGCCTCCCTGAAATGGATGGACGGGCGTCTCTGTACAGATTCCCAAATGTTAGGGCTAGCCTCTCTGATCAGGAAGACTCATGTGAGGGGAGAATCAGGGAATTGGATCCTCAAAAATACTGCCTACCAAAGGATCAGTATGTCAAATTTGGTGGAGAACTCCAAGAGAGCCAGCCCAAAAAGAGTATCTTAAAGACCTCTTCCCAGCTAGGGCAGTGTGGGTGAAGTACTCAGCCAATCCTGTGAGCAAGGGGCAGTCAGAAGACTCTTCTGAGCACCACAGGCATCAAGAAACTAGGCCCCCACATTCTGCAAGCCATTCTCAAGCTCGCAGAAACAGGAAGAGCCCAGAGGAACAGATAGCCACCTCCTGTAGCAGTGCCTCTGAGTCAGAGGATGAGTAGACTCGGGTGACGAAGACCAAAAAGGCCAACAAAATTAAGAGGGCTCTACTAAAAGATCCCCTGAAACAGATCAAGGCCATTAAGAGCGTCATAACTCCCCATCACAATAATGCCAAGGGTGTGCAGTCAAAATATTGAGAAAAAAAAATGTCGAAAGACAAAAAAATCGAAAAAATAATGCCGAAAAAAAAGTTGCTTTTTTTTAATTTATATTTATTTTTTGGCTCTCGTGTGTAAAAAAAAAAAGTTTAAAAAAGGGGGGGTTAGGGGGGACCCCCCATTTCGAATAAAAACGTAATAAAAACGTAATAAAAAAGAAAAACTTTTTTGTTTTTGATATTTTGACTATAAACCAATGCCAAGTATTCAGTCTGGGAGCACTTTGAGTTATACGAGCAAATGATGGATACTTTCCATCTGAAAGATAGCGAGAGTTGCATCCAATATGTCAAATGGACATTTTCCCCTGAGTACTGCAGCTTCTTTGCGGGGCTGGAGAATCAGAACCACTGAAGATGGTCCACCTACAGGGCGGCCATCTTAAAACATTTTTCTGTACATAGGAACCCCCGAGAGGCCCGCAGGCGGCCTACAATCTGCAGTGTGGGGAAGACCAGGCCCCACAAGAATTTGTGCAAGAACTAAAAAGTGCCTTTGCGCAGACCACCAGGATGGTGCGCACAGACAGCACAGAGTTCATTAATACCTTCTTCCATGCACTCCCTAAATACATCATGACCCAGCTGGTGAGGGACTTTCACGAGAAGAGATCACTAGACTGGGTCATTGAACAGGCGACCCGATCTCGTAAGTGCAGAAACCGCCAGAGAATAAAAATACAAATAAAAACCCCAAATCAGCCAACACCCCTGCTGCTGCTAAGGTGGTGGAGGTGAAGGTTACCCCCATTTAAGATCTGGAGATGGGGGGCTTAAAAATATTGATGTACATTTGCACCAATCCCAAAAAGGTAGTCAGGGAGGTAAACCCACAAATGGGACCCCTACTCCCCTGATTAAATTAGCCACCGTTACAAGGGCAACAAACCCATCCTGGGGTATGTGCGGACTCCCCCAGCACAAGGGGGGGATCCAACCAGGTAGGCACCACCCTGGGAAACTTCCCTCTTAACTTTCCCCAGGAGGGCAGTAATCACCCAAATGCCGGGTTGAGCTTCTTTCCCTGGTACCCACCAAACTTCAACCCACAGAACAACCCTCCTTTCTTTTCCCACTTTCCTGAGCCCAGACAGCCCAATCTGGGAGAGGGGAGGTCAAGGGTGGAGGGTTACCAGAACTATACCAACCAAGGGTATTATGGGAGAAGGGACAATTACCCTTCCCTTGATCCCCCTAGAATGGACCAGAGACCCCCGTACCAGCCAGAGCGGGTGTCCCAACTGGAGCACCAGGTCAGAACTTGTCCCAGGATCTGGGTTGCATGTTGAGGGCTCCACAGAACCCTCATATGAACATGGCGGGCCAGAACTCCACTAACCAAGGGTCTGGTACTCGAGAGCAATAACGGGGAGAGAACCCTGATAACTCACCAGTTCCAAAGGAGGAGGCGAGGGGTTAAGGGGGTGTAAAGCCTTAGAGGAAGCTTCCTTCCCCACTTGTGAAAACCCCCTGGAAACCCAGGAACCGGAACCAAAATCTCCTGCCCCTGAAAGTCTGCAACCCAAGGAACAGAGGGTGGGTAGGAGAAATAAAGAACATAAAAAGACCCATTTTGTGGAGGAGGGTAGTGTCCTCCAATTTGAAGGAGAAGGGTCCTCAGACGACTCTGGGAAAAAGATCTTCTCCTTCAGGGATGGGGGAACTCCTCCCAAAGCAAAATGGGTCCCGAGAGATCCTAATCAAAACTAGGTAAATGTGGGGACTGAGTTAGGACCGCCCATCATTGAACCCCAGAATGATCAGCCCGAAAGACACCTTGCCCAAACATATTCTGGTGAATGCATCCAAAAAGGGAGGGGCGGCCCAGAATCAGAACCAGGGGAGCCCAGAACTCCCCCAATATCCAACTGCCATATTTTCCCAAGCTCCCACACTGAATCCTGCCCGAACTACCCTTGTGTCAGAATCAAGAGTCAAGAAATTAACCCACCAATTGGCCCAAATGCACATTATCTTTGCCCCCTTGAGAAGAAGGAGGGAAGAGTTTATGCCCCGGTCCAAATACAAGAGCAATGTACATTTTTGGCACTGGTGGACACTGGATACCAAGCTATCCTTCTGTCAACGAGGGCCTTTGATCAGCTGAATTCAGGAATGGGGGATAGATACCAAATCCCTCTCACCCCTCTTCCTGGACAACTTCAGAAATTCGATGGGAATGAAATTCCTGTCGAGGGGACTATGGATTTGCAAATTAAAATTGGGTGATACAAGGTGAAACACCCGGTCATAGTTGTGACTCCAGAGGGCACACCATGTTTACTGGGGAATGACATCCTGCACAGATTGTCTCCCCTAATAGATTGTGTAAACAAGGCCGTCTGGCCCCAGACTAACCAACCAAAAAAATAAAAACATAGTGTCAACCATGTTAGTTTAAATGGCACATGCCACATGGTTGAACAAAAACCGGATCATATTGAATTCCATTTTCAAAACAACAAAATCCCTAACGTGACAGTAATTGTAGTAGGACAACAAACTGGTGATGGGAATTCCTCTCTATTTCTGAAAATCAACCTTACTTCCAGTCTCAAGTGGCATTCCACACTGGAAGAAAATACTCTGAAATTCTATACCGATTCACAATCAGAAAATCCCACTTCCATAGTCCAAAATGATGAGAAAACAGCTCAAAGCTTGGCAGACATTCAGAAGATTGGAGAGCATTTGTTCATCCCTATTTAGTTAAATGAGGGGAATGACTCTGTTTTCGCCTGAGTGTGCGTGAACAACAGTAAGAACTTCATCAGCAAAGCCATGTTCCAAAAACTCCCAAAAGATCCAGCCATTCCCACATTGAAATTGATAGATAAATGGGAAATGGACTTGGAAACTCCCAATTCCAAACATCTCCTGCCTAGGAGGTGTATGCTCAAAATTTCCATAGGCACCAAGAGCATAGTACATAACTGTTGGGTCGTGTGAGGTGTCCCTGCTGCATTTTATTTAGGCAGTGACATTCTCAATCGCTTTGCCATTAGTTTGGACCTGATAAACTTCAAAGCCTGGTACCAATTAGCGGGTAATCACATGGACTTTGATGACCCAGAGAAAGCATTTCGGTCAGCTCAACTGCTGCCATATGCAGTTGAAGTTCAGATTAGAGAGGAAGTCACCATCCCAGAATGGACCCGAATATTCCCAATTAAAGTAAACATTAAAAGAGGACAGAAACTGCAAAATCCTGATGCGCAT
The DNA here is from genome assembly GCF_040938575.1 of Ambystoma mexicanum. NCBI lineage: Eukaryota > Metazoa > Chordata > Amphibia > Caudata > Ambystomatidae > Ambystoma > Ambystoma mexicanum. The sequence goes on from NC_090936.1 coordinate 865,447,186, forward strand.
ATTCACCTCAAATCCTATCTCCAACAGCAAGGGTTGGGGGTAAACCCAACACCAATAGTCAATACAGAACATGACTGTGATGCTGGAAATTCATCGGAGGGACAGGGCCTCTGTATCATTGTCCATTACTGCTTTTTATCATGTGTTCTGTCGTGTTTTCCATGCAGGAGTTCATGTGGCACTCCTTGCGGTGCAGCTCTCTCTTTTGGTTTGGTGTACAGACCCATGGGATACCCTTATGGCACCCATGGGTAGGGATGCAACCCTGTGCCCCTAGTGTATGTTTCTGGGCACCTGTGTGTGGCCCACAGAGTAGGGTATAGGCTGGGGGCAGCGCCATGATGAATTCGACAGGTGCTCTGGGTATCCTCCATTTTAGGAAACCCAGGCCCTGCCATTGGAATCAGTTGATTCCTGATAGGAAACAAGATGGCCCTGTGGCCTCTTGCTTTATATTGCCTGTTACCTTCTTTTCCCAAAGTCCTGGGAAGCCCTGACTCTGTCCCTTCCCCCTGACTGGATGTTGGGTGGAAGTTCCATATATGGTGTTGTTGTGAAGTCCAGGCCAGACTTGCTGGAGCCTTCCCAGTGACTGTATGTTGTGGGTACGCCTGTGGGTAGGACCTGGGTGAATAGAGTGTGTGATCAATATGCACTTCTTGTTGTGGATGTCTGGTTTCTGGTGTTTGACACAATGACTGAGACAGCCCTGCCCGAAACTGGTATGAATGCAGTGTGGAGTGTTGAATGGCTGGGTACTTATCCCAATACACACAACTTGTTGTGAGTGTCTGGAGAGAAGTGAATGGCCTGAATGCACTATGCACCTGATTGGCTGCCTACCTGCATGAATGCCCTTCTGACGGATTGGTTGCCTGAGTGTGACACAGGAGAATGAATGGGAGACCAACTAGTATATCTGTGGGCCTCTCACTGCTATAATTTGTGTTCTGAATTTGAAGAGAAACTGGAGTTGAGACTGAATCATAACCTTGAAGCCCTGCTGGGGGAGAATAATTGCTGTTGCCCTTCTTCATCAATCTGAAAGGTGCTGTGTCTCCAAGGACTGACCCAGAGAGGACCTGGTAAGGCGCCCTCTTCCCGAGCTACGAGGGACCATCGTGCACCAGCTGATCTTTGCCAAAGCTCCCTGGTAGACAAACCTATGACAGGCTGCTGACTGGAGACAGGGAATGCCGCGGAATCACAAGGAGAAGCACCCGGACACTGTTGTCCACCACCGTTGATGACTGCCGTCACCGACCGGAGAAGCCATGCTCCTGCTGCCTAAGAACTTTCGATTCACGGATACGCTCGTCCACACCGCCGCCTGCCTTATCCTGCCAGAGAAGGCCAGGCTGTCGACGTGCCGAGGAGCATCCGCCGGTGGGTTTCCTGCCACCCAAAGACCACAGAGACACCAACACCTCGATGCCCTTGGTAGGCCACAGTTCTTCAAACTCTTTGCGGCCCTGAACTATCGACATCGAGATGCCCCGCACGCCTCATCCTTGCCGGACATCTATGCTCCGTCTCCGACAAGCACCGCTAGGAACGAAGCTGCCACTTCACCACCATAGTTTACACTGTTTATCTCCGGATGTTCGACGACCTGTGGCTCCTGCCTTAAAGGGAGTGCACTCAAGAAGGGGCGTCGATTTGCCGACGAGGAACTCTACAACACCAGGTACTTTGGGGTTGCTGAACTATTGGAAAGATTCTGATGAACAATATATGGACTGGGCTTGTGATATATCTTTATTTTACAGTTTGCCCAGGTGGGCGGATCTCCACACAGAACTGTGTCTAGGTAAACGGGGCCAGTATTCTGCCTATTGTGCTAACCAACTACTTTCCTTTTATATCTATTGTTGGTTTGCTTTACAAACTGATTTGTGTGATATTTAACTGTACAGTTGATGCACTTTAATAAGATCTAATAGTAATAGGGGTACCACGTAGAACTGTATATTTGTCATTATAGATAACTGAGTACGAAGTGAGTTATCGTGATATTGTAAATAACCTTGAATATTAATTATATAAAGACTGTCGTTTAACTAATACAGTGTGCAGACATTCCTTTGTGGGGGCTTGGGGACTACACTGTACTTAAGAACCAGCCCGCATCACATCCTGAGAAGCTAGGCCTTGGTTGCTCGTCCATTGCTACCTTATAGAGAATCTTGGCTGGGGTCCTCTGTGCCTCTCCTCTACCATATAGAGAGCAGAAGTACAGATCCCCCTCTAGTCTTTACAACAATACCATTCAAGTAGTGCTGGATAACAGCGACATTAGGAGTATCACTCTGGGCGCCAGCACCATTATTGGAATGGCGGTTGTTGACCGACATTTTTCCATAGATTTAGGTAATTAACTTATAGGTCCCATCCCCAATGACCTTTTTGACCGTGATAGCGACAATGACACAAAACCAGACAGGATATTCACCTGGCATGGGGGAATTTCCTGGTGTACTCTTCCTGCCGTTATTGTAAGGAAGAGGTGACCAGTGACTTCAGGAGGGATGAGGTGATCTCTCAAGTCCACCAGGACTACCTTCCTCACCTGAAGCCATCAGTCCAAGTCAGTACTTTAACGAGGGACTTCTCCACCCAGCTGGAGGAGGCCAATGAGATACCCAAACCAGAAGTCTTTCTGGGCGTCAGGCAAATGGCTGAAGAGAGTAAACCTAGCTGATGCCCGTGAGACTCTGGAGCAAAAGCAAAAATTCAAACAAGTTTTCTTAGATTTTCAGGATCTCTTTGCGGTGGACTCATATGACTGTGGCCGCACCGAAATCCATACAACAACAATTCCCACGGACCCTGGTATGACTCCAGTGTTTGTGAAGCAATACCGCTTGCCTCTCGCATCCATGGAGTCCCTCACAGAAATAATTAAATACCTTGAGTCCTGTGGGATAATTCATCCAGTCCACAGCACCTTCAATAATCTGGTGCTGGGGATTCTGAAACCAAAATGCCAGTGGAGACTCTATGCTGACTAAGAAAGCTAAACAAACGGGTCCACACTTCCCGATGGCCTCTTCCCTACATTGACCAAGGGCTGGCCCAGATCCAGAGGTCAAAGGTATACACTGCCATTGACCTGACCAATGGGTACTGGAGCGTACCTGTCAGTAGGGAGGACCAATACAAGCTGGCCTTTACCTTCGGGGGCAGCAGTATACTTGGACCCATACTCCCTTCGGATACATCAACTCCAGCAATGAATTTAATATATTCTTGCATAAGGCCATGCCCGACTTGGGTAAAAGGGGTAACCTGGCCTATGTAGATGATGTTCCGATCAAAAGCTCAACTGTGGAGGAACACATAGCGGATATCCACTATGTTCTGACCCAGTTGAGGGCTTCCAGAGCAAAACTATCTTTCTAAAAGGCACAGTGTTGCAGGACCAGTGTCAATTTCTTGGGGCATGAGAAAACTCCTGAGGGTCTCTGTCCCCAGGAAAAGAAAGTAGAAGCACTTCTGAAACTAAAAGACCCCACAACTCTGCAGGAGCTAAGGAGCCTCATTGGACTGTCTAATTACAAAAGAATGTTCATTGAGGATTACGCAGAGATCACAAGACCCCTGATCCATCTGTTGAAGGAGGGGTCAAGTGGGAGTGGGGTCCAGAACAAGCCGAGGCAGTAAGACAACTCAAAAGAAGACTCTCACAGGCGCCTTGCCTTGCTTACCCTCTAAAAAACAAGGAGTTCTTCTTGGGGACATGGTTCTCAAATACATGCTTAACCGCAGTATTATACCAAAAGCATGACAAGGTCAATAAAGTAATCTCCTATGCAAGTAAGACTTTATCCTCTGTGGAGGAATAATTCAATGATTGTGAGATGGCACTCTTGGTAACGGTGTCGGCATTGAAGAATTACCACCCGTTCATCCAGGTGGAACACATCATAGTGAAGACTCCACACCAGCCTCTGCAATATCTTCAAAGTGACAGAGTCTGGGCCAAATTACTTCCTGGATCCTGTCAATGCAAGGCTTTCCTGTGGAGGTCAAAAAAGGCCAAAACAAGAAGAGTCCCCTCACGCAAGGTCTGGCTGACTTGCACGATTGTTCCAGAGAAAACTGTCTCGAGGACGAAAGTCTTAAAATCAAGGACAACATGGAGGTGTACCTCAATTCCCCACACAAAGGGCCTCATTACGACCCAGGCGAAGGACCATGGTGCTATTAGCACCATGGTCCATGCCGGTGTCCGCCATGGCGGAATGGGGAATTACCACCCCATTCTGAGGTTGGTGGGGCGGTAATTCCCCATGCCACCATGGCCCTTCCCCATTCCCATTTTTGCCCCATAGGGCTCAATGGGAATGGGGAAGGCGCTAATAACGGTACCGCAAATTGTGGTACCGTTATTAGCACCAAAGTCCCTTTGCGGGTCCCTATTTTAACGGCTGGAAAAACCAGCCGTTAAGGTCGGGTCCCGCAAAGGTACCTTGTAATCAGGCATTAAGGGTTTAACAGCGCGACACCTTTTACGGCGCCGTTAAACCCTTAACGCCAGGGTCGTAAATGAGGCCCCAAGTCTATGACGAAGACAAGTGTGAGGGAATGCCCACTGTCTATGTGGATGGGGGCTCCTACCATATTGACAACAACGAGGAAAAGGAACTAGTGGCCGGCGTCGTGAATGCCTAGGTGAATGATGCCTCGGAACGCTTCGCTGGGTACAAAATCGGTCTCTGTAGTAGTCAAGTGTCAGAGCTGATGACTGTGCATCAAGCCATCCTCATTGCTGTCCAACACCAACTCCACAAACTGGTCATAATCACTGATTCAGATTATGTCTGGAACGGGTTCATGGAGCACCTGGTTAATTGGAGAAACAGAGGCCTGCTATGTTCTAACAATAAACCACTAAAACATGGAAAACGAATACAGAATATTGATGATCTGGTCACCTCTAGCAGGATGACCATCTACTGGAAAAAGATCAAGGGTCATTCCAAAGTAGAGGGACCAGCCAAAACTGGAAATTACTTAGCTGATCAGCTGGCCAAAACCAGAGCCATCCAAGGTGATCTACTTGAGCTTGAGTCCCTGTTCGGGGAAATCCAGTTCACTGCTATCACTAGGTCCCAGAAAAATGCTCACAATGAACTCTCAACTGCCCAGTGGAGTAAGGAGGCTCCAGATGCTGATTTAATCAAGGCTCAAAAATGGGATCCAATAATTGGTAAGTTTTATCAACACATTGAGAACCCTGAGAACTTTCCCTTGATGGATACAAATTGCATTGGGAAAGAGGATCTCAGAGTGTTGATGAAATGTCCAAAAATGTTGCGAATCCAAGATGGTTTGTTGGTGAGAAGATCCATATCTGGCTGTGACCAGTGGGTTTTCCCTACCTCATTCCGAATCCTGATGCTAAGTCACGCCCATAATGCGACCACAGCCGGTCATCGGGGGTTTCGTATGACATTAGAAATCTTGCGAGAGGTTGCATACTGGCCACACATGGGGCAGGACCTCGACCAATACTTAAAGGGGTGTCTTGTGTGTGCACAATTTCAGCCAACATCACTCACACACCGTGTTGCCCTCCAAAAGAGGGGGATGGCACTGCCTTGGTCAAATTTGCAAGTCGATTTCATTGGGCCCATGATTCGCACCTCTAGAGGGAACAACTAAATGTTAACCATAACATGCTTCTTTACTAAATGAGTGGAATGTCTCCCGGCCTCAAATTGCATGGCAGAAATAGCAGCTGCCATGATGATCAATCACATCTTCTCGCGCTTTGGACTACCCCAAAGGATTGAGTCAGACCGAGGTAGTCACTTCACCAGCGAAGTGATGACAAAGATTTGGGAGATAATTGGGGTAAAAAGGAAATGACACATTGCATACCGGGGTCCTCTAGTGGTGGAGTTGCAAAGTACAATAAAAGTATTATGAGCATATTAAAAAAGTTTGTGGCAGACTCTGGGCCAAGTTGGGAATTTCGATTACCCCTAGTCCTGATGGCCATCAGATGTACCCCTTCATCTGTAACAAAAATGTCTCCATTTGAGCTGATGACTGGACGAAGAATGGTGCTACCCCAGCATCTACTCTACAGAACCCAAGAGCAGACCTTGATGAATGCATCCACAACTCGTGAGTATGTTGAGAATCTGAGAAAACACATTCAACATGCTTTTGCGTATGCTCATCAGAATCTAGAAAGATCTGCAGACAGTATGAAGACCCACTATGACCTTAAGACAACTAAAACGAAATATCAAGTAGGAGACAGGGTCTACTTGTACAATTTCCAAAGGAGCCAAGCCAAGTAGCGCAAATTCCTGCTAAACTGGTGGGGTCCTTTTGAAATTGTGGACAGAACCTCACCAGTCGCCTACAGAATCCAAATCCCCAAGGGAAATTTGACAGAATGGGAAGACAAGTGGGTCCACAGAAACCAGCTTAAGAGTTGCCATCCCAGGCATACTTTGCGGCAAATAAGAGAGCCTACCGGAAACCCAGATGGTCAAAATCCAGCCATCTAGAAAATTATTAAATGTTCATTTATTACGTGTGAGGAAACTGGTAAATTATCATTGAATATATGCAGAGAATATTGTCAATTGTTATAATATTTCTGAGTTTGATGTGTGTGTGCTGCATAAGAAAATTAGATGTAAAAACCCATTTTAAAGTGCTTTTTCTCTGAAGAAATTGCAAAATTCACCTATTTAACAGCATGTTTGTGAAGGGCTTAATTCTTTTAAATGTCCAAATCCCCTGTAAACTGTGATTATTTTTTATGTTTTAAATGAAAGACCTTAAAGTGAATTTTAAAGTAACCCAGTTTGGAGTTGAGTAAATGCTTAATTCTGCCTTGACAGTGCCCAGCCTGGGAAAGTTGACACTCACTTGCTACAGGAAGCCTTGATAGATGCTGGAGGTTCCCGCATATTGACACCGAAGAGCTTAACTGACTTTCGTCTCTGGCCTAGCCAAGGACAATGGCAGGCTGCCTACTGATCTCTATGGGAGAGCTTCCCTCTCCAGGAAGAGGATACCCCTCCCTGATCAAAAGAATGTGACAGCTGTTGCCTGTTGAAAGGAAAGTTACAAAGAAAAAGAAAAATGCCCAGAACATTTGGTGTTTAAATACTTATTTGTGATTAAGTTTGAAACTCTTTAACTGTGCAACCTGAAGGAGGACACATCTACAAATTGGTAGATGGTAATCTAATTTAAGGCCCTTGTTTTGAAGACATTAATGAACCCTGTGCTATCTAAGGAACCAATGTTACAGGAAAAACCTAATTGTGTCAAAACTATTAATGTTGCAAGTCTGATATTGTATACCCATGCTCTAGTGATAATCACCCAGATATGTACTGAATTAGAGATCATTAGTCCAGACTGTTATGATTAAAAATAATAACATTCCACAGAATGGCAAAGACAGCACTCACAGAGATGGGAATTGAATGTGAAAATAACCCATCAAATATGTAATGTATGTGTCCAATTTTATTAGGGGACATCATTTTAGAAATGTACATTTGTGCAAAAGTTAAATTGTGGATCAAATCAATGTGGGAGTTCCCAAATCTCATCATAAATTATGACAGCTCTTTCTGACTGCCAACCAAAACAAGTCAAGTGCCTTTGGCCACTCACAGCTGTGGGGGTGTGGTTTCAAATTCTGCCCATACCATAAACTTTGTAATGTCACTTGGTAGCATAAATATAGGAACTTCAACACACATAGAGACACACTGCTTCCTGACCACATCCTGATTTCTGTGCAGTGCTTTGTTCCTGACATCTTCATCTTGTCCTGATTCCAGACTTCTTTGCAAAAACCAAGGCCCAGCATTGCTGAACTCTTTTTAGCTAGGCCCAAATTCAACCATCCCGAACTTAAGGGAAATTAATCCTGATCCAGTCTATCTTGCTACCATCTTTTGTCCAATTACCAGAAGGGCCAATCCATTCCAAATCCAGTTGAGGTGCCAGTCCAATTGACCAGAACCACCCTCTGATCATCCTGCCAGAGGTGCCCCGCTGCCGGTAGACCCAATCTGATGACCAGAACCCTGACGGTCCAATCTTAATTACAGTGGACACAATAGTCACCCATCGTATATTGCCTTGTCTTATCCCAATCTCAACCTATCCCATCTTTAACTTCAGAACCTTAACATTGTCAGAACCATTCTTGCGCTGATTTTTTCCCATTTTGTTTCATTAAACCATAACCCATTAGTGATTTGGATTAAATAAAGTAATTCCCATACCGAACGGAAACCAGAGTCTCACACGTGAAGAGTTACAAGCGGCCGTGTGTAACTGTGGAGATTCACGGGTGGTATTCTCTTTTTCATAGTCATTAGTATAGTTTAATTAAACCCAATCTGTCATTTTTAAAACCAAATTTCTGCTTTTCTCTGCCCTATTTTTTTCAAAAACACCTCTCACTAAAACTTCCATAACTTCTTCAATTTTATAGATAGAAACGTACTATCAACTCTCGGTTACACCTAGGATCCTTGGCTACATCCACAACTATAAAGCATATCACGGAACAGTGTATTTGACCCGTTTTTATCAATAATTGCATAGTGAAATTTTGCCGCGAAGTTACAATTTTCAAAAGATTCCCATGTGTCTTTTCCCATTCAAAGTGTTTCTTAACTTCCATCCTGCTCTAAAGTGGGTACTGTCATTTATCTTGTAGCTCATGTGTGCTAGGACCTGTTTAGTGTTGCTCTCATAAGAATTTCTATAAATTTAAGCAGATTTGCCCACTTTGCATTCTTTCTCAAAGCCATTTTCACCTGTCAGTTTAAAAATGTCAATTTCCAAAAACGGTTTTCTCTCTAGTTTTCGGGAGGGAAGATTGCATTCAACTCTAGACATTGTCTTCCATTCCTGAATACCTGCTGCTTACTTACATCTGTGTAGGATTGCTCATTTGTGCCTTAAGAACTTTGCAGGAGGGAAACATTAACCTAAACACTATCTTTTCACAAACCAAAACTTTTCTTTTTCCTGTGTTTTCTATTTTACATTACTATAAGTGAATTCAATTGCTTTGCTTATGTTTTGTTCCGAATTGTATTGCTGCCCCATATATATATATATATATATATATATATATATATATATATATATATATATATATATATATATATATATATGTGTGTGTGTGTGTGTGTGTGTGTATGTGTGTGTGTGTGTGTGTGATTTGAATATTAAATAAATAAATACATCATACATCTTTACCTTTACAAACTAGCCTGATGCCTGCTCCAGTGTGATGTGGGATGTTTTTACCCATGCATCCAAGCCCTACCATAAAACTGTGCAGTACTGGCATGGAAAACATCATGATGGCCAGAACTCCCCAGAGAGTGCACAGGGAAAACATGAAGAATAGGCTGCCACCCATTTTTGCCTATGTTGTGAGCACAGGAGGGCACTGCCTAAAACCACCATTGGGCTACACACACAGTAGCCTGAAACCATTGGGAATGGCAATGCTGATTGCCAAAAAGCAACTCAGAACTGTGGGGAATTCATTTTCTTTATCCCAAAAATGGTTGCAATACCGGTACTCACCACTATCAGAAAGCCGGCGTTGTGTAAAACTGAATAGAGAAACCCAAACCAGACCAAGGAAAGACTTGCTAAGAGGTGGATACACTGTAAAACTATATTCTGAAATGACTTGAAGGAAGTAATTATTTAATGTATAAGTACAAATTGTAAGTTTGATTTAAACTGGGAACTAAAGTGACATTTAGCTGAATTCTGCCTGACAACTACCCCCGACAGGAGAAACCTGCTCAGTCACTCTTCCCAGGCCTAGCTGCATCCTGCTTCCCCACCAAAAGGAGTTGACACCTCTCTGATTAGATTAGGGGAGGGGCACCGGCAGGAGGTTGCACAAAGCCTTGTCCTGGACTCAGGCAAATGTTATATTGGGGGGGCCGCAAAGTGGCTTCCTCTTGGGAGAAGTGGGAGGAGAAGTGCCTCTGGGAGCCACCCGAGCTGGAGGCGGAGCAGACAGAAGCTTCCCCATGTGCTTTGGAACCTAAACCACACCTATCTGGGCCAGAGCATAATTTTTAAAAAGATTCATAATTCATAGTACGGACTTGTCAGAATTATATAAGTAATATCATTATTCTTGTGATGTTTCTGTGCACGTTTTAAGAGGTGTTAGGATCCTGTGGTGTATGCTGGGGGGTTGCTAGCGGAAAACAGGGTCTTACTCCAAATGTCTGCATGTTAAAAATCTGACACTTCATCAATTAATGTCCATATTCCTTGCGCACATGTGTGTAATTTTTGGTAAATGTCCAATATTGGTAAACCAGTCAAAAAGCGCAAAATGTTGTCATTTTTTAATGCAAGCCCCCAGGAAGATCAGAGGCGGACAAGCACGGACCATAAGGAATATATAATGTGTACATGTAATTTCAACAAATTGTGTACCTGGGAAATATGTATTTGAATCAAATATAGATTTGTGGGCAAAATGACCAGGGGAGGATCCTCTGACCCATAAACAGGCCTCATCATGATAACAATCCATTTCCTTCCCCCAATCATGGGAGAGGGGAGAATTGGGCCAATGACAAGTAGAGAGGGGCAGGCTCAGTTATGCCACGCACACACCCACTTCCAAAACACATAAAAAGAGACTGCTGGGACAGGTAGGGACATTCAATTCCATTTTCTGCGGGACGTTCTGCTGGGAGACTCCAGACTTCACATCCATCAATCTTCAGAGACCAGAAATTTACTTCAGAACTTAAAGCAAGGGCCTAAACCGACAAACTGAGAACTCTTCTCAGTAGTCCTCAGCATCCGTAAAATCATTTGCAAACTATTCCACAGCCGGGCGAGCTGTCTGGATTCTTTGCCAAGAACTGTTGCCAGTACCCAGAAATCAGTGTTACATCCAGAATCCACTTGATCCGGACCGGAAAGCACAGCAGTATCCAGAACCAGAGGCCGCTGTATCCAGAGAGGCCAGACCAGCAGAGCAGAGCTGACCCAGACTGCTGTGAGCAGAACCAGAGATCCAGATCGCTGGGAGCAGAACCGGTGCCTGATTGACCTGCCGAGCAGAGAGAACCGCCGCTGGACATGTTGACCAGATCCGTGACGAGGCCCATTCATTTCAAAATTAGGAGTGAGTATCCGCCAGAACTGTGCAGAACCCAATCTCTTAGTGAAAATAATCTAATCCAAACTATGTTAACCTAATTAGAACAGCCTCCTAGAAATTGTGTCATCTGTCATTTTTAAAGCTGCACAGCTGTCACCTGTCATTTTGAGTTTACTTTAAATCCGAAAAAATACCTTTATTAAATCGTCCGTATCTCTTGAACCGTTTGGGTTAGGAACATAATTTAACTTTCATTTTAAAGCTGTGATTCTAGGCTTTTCAACAAACCTAAAACCGACTGCCTACTCCCTATACTTTTTCCGCAATCGCGATTTACGCACTCACGAAATTTACCGCGATTTGCGATTTGGTTCAATTTAAGTGAGCCTGAACTAATATAAAGTATCTCTCCCTCACCCTGAACCTCCTGCAGGGAATTAAAATCAGTTAGCACATTTTCCCATCCATTGCCATCACATTTAAAAGCATTTTGGGCCTGTGTTTCAAACTTCTACCTGTTTCCTCTAAGCTTGCTGGGGTGGAACTGAGTTCCGTATTGTATTTGATTGTATTCCTGAAGACTGTGGGGTCGATTCATGTAATTAATGTGCGCCGAAAATTCCCGCGCAGAGGTGCCAAAACGTGCGATTCGCAGTAAAAGTGCGAAAATCGCAGTGCAAGTGCGAAAATCACAGGGAAACCAGCGCACATCGATTCATGGAAGTCCGTGCGAGAGAAAAACATTGGATGTGCACTGAAAATGTGCGCCGCGCACGCCGGCGCACAGGTCATCCAACAGCGTGCGCCACGGCCACTACGAAATCAAACATAGCGCGGCGCACATCACAAAAGTAGGCGGAACACGGGGTGTAACACTCGGAATGGGGAACAACGTGTGAAAATATGGGCGTCACGGGGGAAGTACCGGAGGCAAGTGCGCGGAACGCCCACACGCTCGCCTACAACCCGTATTCATGGAATCGAATAGGGCAAACCAGCGCATGGTCAAAGACACGCACAGGGCCAAACAAGTATGCCACAAGAAAGCAGGCGGTAGCGCCCCTGTGCCTGAAAAAAATGTGCGCCAAAATGTGCGCTAACAAAAAGCACCCATATACAGCAATGATGAATGGTCCATACAGTGGCCCTCTAGGACAAATGAGGTGCAAAGGTGTACCGACAAACACGGACACCCGCTTTGTGAAAAATAGCGTGTGCATGTGTCCCTGGGTGCGTGGGAAGTTCCACACGCGATTGGCCTGGGTACGTGTACTTCGGGGTGCGTGGGAAGTTCCACATGCGATTAGCCTGGGTACATGTACTACGGGGTGCGCGGGAAGTTCCACACATGATTAGCCTGGGTACGTGTTTTTCGGGGTGTGCAGGAAGTTCCACACGCGATTGGCCTGGGTACGTGTACTTTGGGGTGCGCGGGAAGTTCCACACGCGATTGGCCTGGGTACGTGTACTTCAGGATGCGCGGGAAGTTCCACACGCGATTGTCCTGGGTACGTGTACTTCGGGTGTGTGGGAAGTTCCACACGCGATTGGCCTGGGTACGTATATTCCGAGGTGCGCGGGAAGATTCACACGCGATTTTAACAGGGTACGTGTATTTTGGTGGTGCCGGGGAATGCTACACGTGATTTGGCCATGTGGGTCCTCCCAGGTGTTCCCTCTACACCCTTCACGGCCCCTGCAGGCAGCCCACACCACAGGGGACTACCCTGCACCCCTGCTCATGTCCCACAGGCAACCCATCCACCATCCCCATGCCCGCCAGCCAACCCACATATGACCTTGCACTACTGATCACCAACACATGTCTCCCAGCACCCCCACCACCCAGCATCCAGGGGCACCCTCCACCAGGCCCCCACTCATGTCTCCCACCACCCCACCCCACAGCAGTGCAGGAGCAGCCTCCACCAGGCCCCCACTCATGTCTCCCACCACCCCCACCCCCCATCAGTGCAGGGGCACCCTCCACCAGGCCCCCACTCATGTCTCCCACCACCCCCACCCCCAGCAGTGCAGAGCACCCTCCACCAGGCCCCCAAACATGTCTGCCACCACCCCCACCCCCCAGCAGTGCAGGGTTAGCCTCCACCAGGCCCCCACTCATGTCCCCCGTCACCCCCACCCCCCAGCAGTGCAGGGGCAGCCTCCACCAGGCCCCCACTCATGTCTCCCACCACCCCCACCCCCCAGCAGTGCAGGGCACCCTCCACCAGGCCCCCACACATGTCTCCCACCCCCCAGCAGTGCAGGGGCAGCCTCCACCAGGCCCCCACTCATGTCCCCCTGCACCCACACCCCCCAGCAGTGCAGAGTTAGCCTCCACCAGGCCCCCACTCATGTCCCCCTGCACCCCTACCCCCCATCAGTGCAGGGAACCCTCCACCAGGCCCCCACACATGTCTCCCACCACCCATCCCCCAGCAGTGCAGGGTTAGCCGCCACCAGGCCCCCACTCATGTCCCCCTGCACCCCCACCCCCCAGCAGTGCAGGGGCAGCCTCCACCAGGCCCCCACTCATGTTTTCCTGCACCCCCACCCCCCAGCATCCAGGGGCACCCTCCACCAGGCCCCCACTCATGTCTCCCACCACCCCCCAGCAGTGTAGGGGCAGCCTCCACCAGGCCCCCACTCATGTCTAACATCACCCCCACCCCCCAGCAGTGCAGGGTTAGCCTCCACCAGGCCCCCACTCATGTCCCCCTGCACCCCCACACCGCAGAAGTGCAGGGGCAGCCTCCACCAGGCCCCCACTCATGTCTACCACCACCACACCCCCCAGCCACCAGGGGCACCCTCCACCAGGCCCCCACTCATGTTTTCCTGCACCCCCACCCCCCAGCATCCAGGGGCAGACTCCACCAGGCCCCCACTCATGTTTTCCTGCACCCCCACCCCCCAGCCGTGCAATATGCCTGGGTACGTGTATTCCTGGGGTGCGCGGGTAGTCTCCCATGCGATACCATCAGGGTACGTGTATTATGGGTCCGCGTGAACTTCCACATGCGATACCAGCAGGCTACGTGTAATACGGGGTTCGCAGGAAGTTCCACGCGCGATTGCCCTGGGTACGTGTATTTCGGGGTGCGTGTGAACTTCCACACGCGACTGGGCCTGTGAGAGTGGGGTACTTGTATTCCAGGGGTGGCCGGGAATATTTACTCGTGACTGGGCCTGGGAGAGCGTGTTACGTGTATTCCTGGGGTGGGCGGGAAGATTCACACGTTCGCCTACAATGCGGCGAAAAATAAATGGTCCAATCCTGAAACACGTACGCCAGCATGAAGCAGGCGTACGTTGACCCGCGCAGCATAAAAGTGCACGCAAACAACAAACAAGCTCAGACACCAGGATGAATATACCGTTCCTAGCAGCAGTGGCCGTGGGTTACCAAAGGAGGAGGAGGAGGATAGTGAGGTCCAGTATTTTCACTCCCAGAACCAGCCTTTTTGGGATGCCTGATGACCAGGTGTATGGGAGGTACAGGTTTCCACCACACATAATACTGGACCTGGTCTGTGAGTGGGAGGATGACCTCACATCACCCACCCTGTGCTCCCAAGCACTCAGCCCCCTGGAGAAGGTCCTCAATGTACTGCACTTCTTGGCCACAGGATCATTTCAGCGGACACGTGCCATAGTGCGTGGGGTGTCACAGGCCACGCAGTCACGCTGCCTACACCAGGTCTTGAACATCATCACTGCATGTCCATCAGTCCGTAGGCACATATACCTGCCCAGGACACCTGCAGAAAGGCAGGCTGCCGCCCTCGATTTCTACAGTGTGGCACAATTCCCCAAAGTGCTAGGTTCCATTGACTGCACCCATGTGGCACTACGTCCCCCTAGGGCATCTGAGCACATCTATAGGAACCGCAAGCACTGGCATTCCATCAACGTGCAGGTAGTATGAAATGCCAAGGGAATCATCACCTCAGTATATGCCAACTATCCAGGGTCCACCCACGACACCTTCATTTACCGAATGTCTATCCTAAGCCGGGACCTAGAAACTGGGCGGCATGGCGATACATGGCTGCTTGGTGAGTATGAATGCCACTGAACATGCATACATGTCAAATGCAGAGTTATGTCACTACCCCACTAATGATACCCATCACCTCCTCACCAGGGGACAGTGCCTACCCTCTGAGCACCCACATGATGACGCCAATTCGGAACCCCATCACGCCTCCCGAGGTAAGATACAACACAGCCCATATTGCAACCCGGGGCTTAGTGAAGCGCACATTCGGAGTGCTCAAGTCACGCTTTCGCTCCCTTGACCGTTCTGGCGGGCAGCTGTTATATGCGCCCCCAGTAGTGTGCAGGATCATAGTGGCAGCATGTGTCCTGCACAATGTTGCAACACGCCGGGGCCTGGCTGTGGACATGGTGGTGCCCCCACATCCCCAACCACATGCACGCCCGCTGCGCATGGGAGGGGAAAGGGCACGGGGTGAGGCAGCCCGTACGCAGCTGGTGGCTAATGACTTCACATAGAAATCACACCCCTGTGGAGTGCACACAGCCCTGGCACATACCATCTGATAAGCAATGATGACTCGACCTGACAATTATGACGAACAAAGGGACAGTCAACTGTCAGAACCATAGCAGCCTGAGATTGTTCGTGTGGAAGTGTCACAATGTGTGCATCCCTACCTACACAAACACCACCAATGCAGGGTCATCAAAAGACACACTTCCATGCTGCAGAAATGAATACCCACTTGCAAAATACTACATGAGAACAGTGCCATGTCACCCAATCCCTCCCCAACACGGCCACACCTCACACCATGGCATGTCATGCAATGTGAGAGCAAACAAATTAATCCCCACAACATGCCCCAAGTGTCACCAGCTACAGTGTCCCTAATGGAAACATGGCCACACATGAAATGCTCACAGTAATGCAGGACCAACAACACACATTACCAAATACTTACCAAGAATACCAATCACCTACACAACCTCCAACCTACCTTAAACATGACATTGCAGACTTAAAAATTTGCTAGCCTCACTACCTGATGATGCCAGCACTCCGAACACTTCCAAGTATACAGTGTTAGCGCCACGCAAGAGTGTAGGTGCACTGCTTACAACATGGACTCCAGTACCAAGGTGGACCGCCTTGTGAAGACATGAGAAATGGACCTGCAAATTAGGAGGATGAGATGGATGCAGAGGCACATATCAATACACCATGCAGTGTACAATACAACAACAATATGCACTATGAATGTACACACAGTATTGACTACAGACTGCCCACACATCGAATGGGAGTCCAATGTCACCATGTACGTCAATGTCACTTGGGCACACCCTTTGCAAGCCCATGGAAACGGGAAGCAGGAGGGGTGTGTGTCACAAAAACCCAAGCATCTGAACCAAATTCATGACAAGCCTGCATGTGCCCAGCCACAATGCAGCATATGCCCACGGGAGCCACACAAGGCAACACACTGTCCCAAAAAAAAGAAAAAAAAAAGCCCATTAATGGGCCCGGGGGGGGGAGCAGGTGGGGGAGGCCACCCAGGAAGTCCGAGGACAGGGTGCACACCAAACCCCACCTGTGTGGATCTTGCGAAAAAAAAACACCTCCATGGGCTCATGGCCTACACGGCTACCCTATTGTGGGAGAATAACTGCTGTCCCTCTCCTCACCCTCTGCAGCTGCACCAGGAGGTGGTGGCACTATGGGAGGCAGCCCACGCAAAGCCCTAGTCTGTTCCTCCATGGCAGCAAGCATGCGGGTGTGGTAGGTCTCGTTCTGGAGGATAATTTTGCGGTGGTCCCCATGCAACAACTCACGGGATGCCCGGACCTCCGCCCTAGTTGCCTGCATCTCAGCTGAGAGCGTACGTGTGAGACACTCCAGCTGCTGTTCTGTCCTTCTCTTTGTTGAAGCCTCAAGCTCAACAAGAGTCATCCGGAGGTGAAGGAGTTCCACCCTCAGGGCTTCCCTGTGGCCCTGGGACTCTATGGAAATGGCTTCCCGCAGAGTCGCCAGTGCCACCCGCCTGTCCCTGTCGGACGCCAACATGTCCTCCCTGTGTGACTGGCAGATGGAGTCTGTTGCCTGCTGTAGTCGCTCCATCAGCCTTTCGTGGGGGACAATGGAAGTGCCAACCCTATCCATGCACTGAGCCATCATGTCTGATGATGCTGCCTGTTGGGTTGCCATACCGTATATGGATTGCTCCCATGCAGTATTGCCAGGTGGCGTACAGCCACCACGTCGGCAGGCACCACACCTGTCTGGGGCAAGGCGAACTGCGCCTTGCTGTGCCGGTACTGCCTGAGGCTGCAGGACTGCATTCCCCCTCTGATCTGCTGGCCCAGGAACAGGATCATATGTCGCTGAGTGTGACCCTGCATCCGTAACCACCAAAGGCATACCTGCCAACACTGACATCCCCATTGAGGGTTCTAACCCTGGGGCAGGTGGGTCGGACAGAACAGAATCCCTCCCAGGAACACTCACCTGCGACAGCACATAGGTCTCATCATCCGAATCGACACCTGAATACAGCTTGGGGGAGGTGCAGCCAGAGACACCCCTTGAGAGCACGACCTGCAGCAGTTGTGGGTTCTCACCCACCACCACACCACGTCCCTCACTGGTGGTCGGTCGGGCCTCAGGCCCCTCCTGGGTCTGCACCATCTCCACAACCCCAGCAGTATCAAGTGCGTCATCCCCTGCAAAGACATAAAAGAAAACAAATGGAAACAGGCATTAGCACTATGGCACACAATCAGGGCTGAGAGGCTACAGAAACAGTACTTGATTGACACATGTCCCACATGACTAAAACCCTCCCATGCATGCACTGTCACTGCGTGTGAAGGGTAGGCAGATGGCACACATTGATGACACCAAGATGGAAGATGAACACATTTGCTGCATGCTGCCTAGCAGTGGCATCACACATTGGGCAGTGATTGGCAGGTCAAATACACATGCCATCACACAGATGGCATGTACCCTAGCCATAAAGTGAAGAGGGAGAGGAGGGCACCAATTGTTCATTCAGTCCAGTTTGCTCATGAAATTGATTTTTTCATTTAATTGTTCAAATGTTTAACCTGGAGCTGCCAGTCCAAAATGGTCCTATAGCACAGGGACATGTCTAAACAAATCATGTCCAGGAAACAAAGCCAGTCCACTGTACCATAGCCATGTCAGACATGTGACAATAGGACTGAGAAATCCAGATTAAAAGTGGTGTTATGCAAACAATCTGCCTGAATCAACAGAGGAGAATGAGCAACAATGTTGTGGCAAGATGACACTTCAAGGGCAACTGGCGTGGTGTTGGGCTGGATGGCTAATGTTGGCAGAAGGGATGCTGCTATACCCAAATGCTGGTGCGCAGAATGTATTGGATGAGGCACATGGGTGACCCAAACCACTCAGGCACACACACCCTCACCTGGCACCCAAACAGAAGCCCTCCCACACACACCATGCACATGGATGACACACATGTGCACTCACCGGACAATGCCTCGTAATCTGCCAGTTCTCCCACGCCTTGGATCTGTTCCTCCGTGATGTAGGTCCCAGCAACCTGCTCGTGTGGAGTGAGTTCTATGTCCTCTGCTGGAGACCCACCTCCAGTCACTAGAGTTGCGGCATGACTTGAGGCCAGCTTATTCTTTGCCCTGCGCTTCAGGTCATTCCAGCGCTTGTAGCATTCAGTAGCTGTGCGCCTCACGATTCCAAGGGCACTTTTGATGTCCGCAATGGTCTGCCAGTGTGCCTGACGTTGTGCAGGTGTGGTCTTGGATCCTGCAACAATCACCATTTCGCGGTCATGTGCGGACACATACTCTACAAGTGCATTCAGTTCGGCCTCATTGAAGCTGTGCTTCCTTGACTGGCCGGACTGTTTAGCCATGTCTGGGGCATCAGCCTCTACTGGACGAGCACTCTTCCTCTTGCGCTTGGAAGGTGGTGGGGATCCTGAGTGTCCTACGCCGCTCTGGACACTAGGGGCAGGATCCCCGGTGGACTCTGTACTAGGAGTGTGGGATTGCACACTCAGCATGGGAGTTGGTGCAGGCATTAGCTCAAGTGTGATGGTGTCAGGGGGAATGTCAGCATGATGGATTTGGACCGATACTGTCCTGGCTGGGTGTGTGAGAGGTGGGGTGGATGGAGCCACAGCTGCCCCTGCAGCCTCCCCAGCCTGCCTACGCGGGGCAGCAGATGACCTAGCTGCCCCTGATCCACGTGGCCTGATGACACCAACGTGCACCAGCGCACATGGCCTAAACCTGCTGACCTGGAAGTCAGCCATGGAGTCACCCTGTGCCAGGTCTGGTTCCACAGTGGGCTGGTCCAACAAGGGCTGAGCATGGATGGTGTCAGCCAAGTTAACCTCAACCAGGGGGGGGTATGGGTGTCCCTGACTGCTCCTCCACACATGGGGGGCTAGGGGCACCCTGCAAGTCACGGCCACGTCCCCTACCGGATCCACCACGGCCACCACTTGGGGCTCAGCCACCTTTGCCACCTTTACAGCTTGTTCGCCTCCCAGCCATGGCACTGATGTTATTGTGCGTATGGGAGTCAATGTGAACTATTGTCCTGGGCAATTGGGGGTCTAAGGGGTTGGGTACCAGATGGTAATCATACCCTAGTGCTCTAGCAAGGCTGTATGTCACCCCTGGGGAAAGATGACGGGTCACGCAATGCACAGGCACCCCAAAAAAGGGAAGTAAGGTGCACGCAACCCCTCCTAGACCACGTGTGTGGAAAAATAAACCTGCACTACGCTGTGGCACCCAGAAAAACAAGAATGAACGTATGCGTGTCACACGCAGCCTAGAACGACCTCTGAAGGGGTTCGCGACACACGGGGCAAGCACAGATGTTAAATACGTGCGCGACTCACCGTCTGCCAGGAACAAAAGCGTGAAAAATATGCACGTGTGCGCGTTGGCAACACCCCCGCCAAAAGAATAATTGTACGCTGTCTGAGGAGACCGGACAACAGTAGAAGGGAACGCTGTTCGAGGAAACAGGCCCAGGAAAAAGAGGAAAAGAGAAAACGCTGTCAGAGGTAACAGGGAGTACGAACTTGAAACAACGTGAAGTAAATCGCGTGTGAACCGACAAGAAGTACAGATTTCACCCACTCGCTCTCCACGAAAAGCACGTACAAGGAAATGGCGTTCTACACGTACCTTTTATACACACGTCACAGACGCGCATACACGATGAGGCCATTTCCACCAATTACACGCTTTGACACTCAGACGTGTATCTTTTTTTTTACACGCGTCATTCTCTACGGCCATACGCGTGACGTCATAGCTGCACATGGGGGCCTTTGGGCCAATGAAATTGCGTATGCGTGCAGACGCGCTTACGCGCTAAGGGCCTTTCCTCGAATTACACGCAGACGTGCAGGACTTTTCACGTGCCAAATCACTCCGTATAAAGCTGGCCACGCGTAAGCACATGGAAGACCACGCTCCTGCCCAGAAAGCTGATTTACTGCCCCCCAGAGCCCCAAGCACGCTCCCACCTGCCATCTGCTGCTGCCTGACTGGCTGCTGCCCACGTGCCCTGCCATTTGCTGCCTGCACATCAGCCAGGGGTGCTGTTGCTGCGACCACCCCTGCTGGAACGGAAGAATCCCGACTGGGATTCCATCGCTCCACAGCCCAGCCCCAGGACCCGTTGCTCACCCACTCCTGCCTCTGGGGTTGTCATGTCGGGCACTGCAACATCTGGCACCACTGACAACCCCCGGCCAGAGAAGCAGAGGGGCACCAGCTTCAGTGCCAGGGAAGTTGGTGTCCTGGTGGAGCAAGTCCTGGGGCAGTATGATGCCCTCTACGGAAGTGTGCGCGCCGACAAGGAAGGACGGACTCGGATCTGGACGGACATCGTGACTGCCATCAACGCGGAGGGGGTGGCAGTCCGCGACTTCCAACATGTCAAGAAGCGCTGGGAGGACTTCAGGTCCAGGACTCTGAACAAGGCCCGGCGCCTCTTGAAGGCAGCGGATGCTAAGGGGCGCCGGGCCACTTGACGGAAGATCAGATGAGGGTCCTGGAATGCATATCCCCAGCGCTCCACGTCCAGGTCCTTGAGAGGCAGACCCATCTGGAGTTGAGCGGTAAGTGTACATGCATCATGATTGTAAGCTGTGCGTGTGGTGATGTGCCAGTAGTGTGCCGGTTGCACATCTGTTTGTATGGGGCCGAGTATGGGTGGGGGTGTACAGGACCATGAGGCTAACACATGCGAGGGCTGTCATGTGTGAGACATGGATGGTGCTTGTGTGTGTAGGCTTGCATGCCAAATGCAGTTGTGTGGGCACACATGTTTGGATGAATGTGTATGTAAGTAGTCATGTTCGTGATGTCACGCATGTATGTTGTTTTCAGCTGCATGTATCAGCACTGTGTACATGTGCATGTGTGTGTATTTGACAAGGGTGTAACAGTGATGCAACATGGATGCATGTGACAGCGGGATGTGGAAGCCTGATTGGCCGATGTGACATGGATGCCCATCGGAACACTGCGACAGTTGGCTGAGGTGTACACATGCATGCAAGTGTGGTGGTGTGCGTGCATGTGTAGTGCACTCCCTGTGTTGCATGTGATGTCTGGCTCACCTTTGCCTGCTTATGCTGTTGTATGTGTTTGGATGGTGCTGGCAGTTGCGATGTGGCTGTGGTATGGCTCATGTGTGCAAGTTGAAATGACATGTGTGTTGCCAATTGTGATGCCATGTCTGAGGTTTGCCAATGCCACTCATGTGCAACTGGCAAGTGTGTATGTGTCTATTGTACAGTGCCCTGATGCCTGTGTTCTATCTCTCCGTGTCTGCAGCGTCAACTGATGAAGAGGGCGGAGATGGTGCTGTGGAGCACAGCGGTGGGGATCGCACCACCAGCCGGAGACGCAAGGCCCGGCTCCCCTCCCAGGTTTTGATCTCGTCGGGGAGTGAGGAGTCCGGTGCCGCGTCCCAGGCCGCAGCTGCCGGTGGGAGGTCCAAGAGGCGGAGGTCAGAGTTGGACTCCTCGGCAGCAGAAGGGGCAGCTGGGACCCCACAGGGCCCAACGGGGGAAGATGGCACTAAGTCATCCAGGTTGGTGGGGGGTTTGGTGGAGGAGGAGGCCATGCAAGCAACAGAGACGGTGTCTGGAGGTGGGGATTCCACTGGTGCTAGTGGTGCAGTGCAGGACCAGGGACAGGAGGCAGCACAGGTTGCCGCGGAGGTGCCTGTGTGCAATCCTGTCCCTGATCCTGTCACTGCATCATCTTGCACCAGCAGGGATGCCTACGTCCAGACCCGTTTTCAGGCAGGGGATGAGCTCACGACAACTGGCTTTCCTCTGCCTGCGGACGTGGCTATCCGGGTCCGGGTTGAGCCTGTCCTGACTGGTGTGGCGTTGCGTCAACGGGCCATGCGAGGTGACCTGCAGTCTTTTCATGAGGAGACTGCACGTCATCTTGAATGGCTCGTTGACCGCGTCGGCCTACTGGGACAGGTCACCCAGGCCGGATTCCTGCATTTGATGGGGCTTGCTCAGACCCCCTCCTCAACTGAACCCCCTATGCGCCAGTCGTCCTCCATGCCATCTTCCCACCCATCAGTCACCTGGGTGCCCTGTGGAGCTGCCTCTGATGGTGCGGCCAGGCTGGTGGAGGAGGCATCCCTGCCACAGTCGGGAGTCGGACGTCCAGCAGGCAGCAGGAGGCAGTGCACGGGCAGAGGCGCAGCAGCAACGTGGTGGGAGCCATGATGGCTCGGGGCCTTTGACATCGGAGGGGCAGGCATCGGCCGGAGGGCAGGAGGACCCAGGACGGGAAGTGTCTTCCATGTGGCAGCGGTTGGGCCACGCCATAGATGCGGAGCGGCAGCGGGCGGAAGAGGCACGGCTCACGATGGTCAGTGTGGAGAACTCCATGCGGAGGGCCCTGAGGTGGGCCGAGTGCCTCGAGGCAATCCGCAGGGAGTTTGGGGTGAACATGTGGATGGCCATGCGGACCCTCAGGGCCATGGAGGAGGACTGCCTCCAGACATTGAGCAGGAGTTCGATGATGCCCTGGCCCGGAACATCCTGAAGTGAGCCGTCGGACTAGACCGCTGCCCTTGTAAATAGTTCTGTAGTTAGTGTTAGGTTTCCTTTGGTTTAGCATTTTTTTTGGACCTTTTGGACAATGGGCCACATTTTTGTATATAGTTTTTTTTTTAGGTAGTGTTATTAGATAGGTTTCATTTCTTCGGTTGGGATCATGGACCCTGGATTGTTTATCTGTATATAGTTCACTTTTGGATTTTCATTTTTTTTTATGATTTCCCCACGGAGCAATGGTTTTCAATTTTAATTTTCCATTGGATTTACTTTTGTGTACTGTGACTTTGGACACCTTTCCTTTGCATTATGATTTGTGGTTTTGCATTATTTCACGTACCTGCTGTTTTTTTTTATTTTTTATTTCCATTATTGTTTGTTTATTTTTGATTCAGTTTATGTTGCTTTTAATACATATTTTTTCTTCAAACTTCAATGTGTAGTATCATCTCATTGGTTTCATGCATGTCATGATATGGGTTTTGACATTCACTGAAAACCATTGGGTGTATATGAGGGACATGTGTTCATTTCCAAACTTGCAATTGGGGTTCTATCATGTTTTTGCCATTTCTAAGTGGGTGGATGCAATACTCAGGTGGGTGTTTTGCATTTGGAGGCTGACCATAAAGGCCAGGGATCTAGATTGTGGTGACATGTTGGCTGGGGGACATGAGTGGGGGCCTGGTGGAGGGTGCCCCTGGATGCTGGGGGGTGGGGGTGGTGGTAGACATGAGTGGGGGCCTGGTGGAGGGTGCCCCTGGTGGCTGAGGGGGGTGGGTGAGGTAGTAGACATGAGTGGGGGCCTGGTGGAGGCTGCCTCTGCACTGCTGGGGGGTGGGGGTGATGGTAGACATGAGTGGGGGCCTGGTGGAGGCAGCCCCTGCACTGCTGGGGGGTGGGGGTGGTGGTAGACATGAGTGGGGGCCTGGTGGAGGGTGCCCCTGGATGCTGGGGGGTGGGGGTGGTGGGAGACATGAGTGGGGACCTGGTGGAGGGTGCCCCTGGTGGCTGGGGGTGGGGGTGGTGGCAGACATGAGTGGGGGCCTGGTGGAGGGTGTCCCTGGAGGCTGGGTGGTGGGGGTGGTGGTAGACATGAGTGGGGGCCTGGTGGAGGCTGCCCCTGCACTGCTGGGGGTTGGGGGTGATGGTAGACATGAGTGGGGGCCTGGTGGAGGGTGCCCCTGGATGCTGGGGGGTGGGGGCGGTGGTAGACATAAATGGGGGCCTGGTGGAGGGTGCCCCTGGATGCTGGGGGGTGGGGGTGGTGGGAGACATGAGTGGGGGCCTGGTGGAGGGTTCCCCTGGATGCTGGAGGGAGGGGGTACAGGGGGACATGAGTTGGACATGAGTGGGGCCTGGTGGAGGCTGCCCCTGCACTGCTGGGGGGTGGGGGTGATGGTAGACATGAGTGGGGGCCTGGTGGAGGGTGCCCCTGGATGCTGGGGGGTGGGGGTGGTTGTAGACATGAGTGGGGGTCTGGTGGAGGGTGCCTCTGGATGCTGTGGGGTGGGGGTGGTGGGAGACATGAGTGGGGGCCTGGTGGAGGGTGCCCCTGCACTGCTGGGGGGTGGGGGTGGTGGTCGACATGAGTGGGGGTCTGGTGGAGGCTGCCCATGCACTGCTGGGGGGTGGGGGTGGTGGTAGACATGAGTGGGGGCCAGGTGGAGGGTGCCCCTAGATGCTGGGGGGTGGGGGTGCTGGGAGACATGAGTGGGGGCCTGGTGGAGGCTGCCCCTGCACTGCTGGGGGGTGGGGGTGAGGGGGCATGTGTGGGGGCCTGGTGGAGGCTGCCCCTGGATGCTGGGGGGTGGGGGTGTTGGTAGACAAGAGTGGGGGCCTCGTGGAGGCTGCCCCTGCACTGCTGGGGGGTGGGGTGGTGGGAGACATGAGTGGGGGCCTGGTGGAGGCTGCCCCTGCATTGCTGGGGGGGGTGGTAGACATGAGTGGGGGCCTGGTGGAGGGTGCCCCAGGATGCTGGGGAGTGGGGGTGGTAGGAGACATGAGTGGGGGCCAGGTGGAGGGTGCCCCTGGTGGCTGGGGGGTGGGGGTGGTGGTAGACATGAGTGGGGGCCTGGTGGAGGCTGCCCCTGCACTGCTGGGGGGTGGGGGTGATGGTAGACATGAGTGGGGGCCTGGTGGAGGGTGCCGCTGGATGCTGGGGGGTGGGGGTGGTGGTAGACATGAGTGGGGGCCTGGTGGAGGGTGCCCCTGGATGCTGGGGGGGTGGGGTGGTGGTAGACATGAGTGGGGGCCTGGTGGAGGGTGCCCCTGGATGCTGGGGGGTGGAGGTGCAGGGAGACATGAGTTGGACATGAGTGGGGGCCTGGTGGAGGCTGCCCCTGCACTGCTGGGGGGTGGGGTGGTGGGAGACATGAGTGGGGGCCTGGTGGAGGCTGCCCCTGCATTGCTGGGGGGGGGGGTAGTAGACATGAGTGGGGGCCTGGTGGAGGCTGCCCCTGCACTGCTGGGGGGTGGGGGTGATGGTAGACATGAGTGGGGGCCTGGTGGAGGGTGCCGCTGGATGCTGGGGGGTGGGGGTGGTGGTAGACATGAGTGGGGGCCTGGTGGAGGGTGCCCCTGGATGCTGGGGGGGTGGGGTGGTGGTAGACATGAGTGGGGGCCTGGTGGAGGGTGCCCCTGGATGCTGGGGGGTGGAGGTGCAGGGAGACATGAGTTGGACATGAGTGGGGGCCTGGTGGAGGCTGCCCCTGCACTGCTGGGGGGTGGGGTGGTGGGAGACATGAGTGGGGGCCTGGTGGAGGCTGCCCCTGCATTGCTGGGGGGGGGGTGGTAGACATGAGTGGGGGCCTGGTGGAGGGTGCCCCAGGATGCTGGGGAGTGGGGGTGGTAGGAGACATGAGTGGGGGCCAGGTGGAGGGTGCCCCTGGTGGCTGGGGGGTGGGGGTGGTGGTAGACATGAGTGGGGGCCTGGTGGAGGCTGCCCCTGCACTGCTGGGGGGGGTGGTAGACATGAGTGGGGGCCTGGTGGAGGGTGCCCCAGGATGCTGGGGAGTGGGGGTGGTAGGAGACATGAGTGGGGGCCAGGTGGAGGGTGCCCCTGGTGGCTGGGGGGTGGGGGTGGTGGTAGACATGAGTGGGGGCCTGGTGGAGGCTGCCCCTGCACTGCTGGGGGGTGGGGGTGATGGTAGACATGAGTGGGGGCCTGGTGGAGGGTGCCGCTGGATGCTGGGGGGTGGGGGTGGTGGTAGACATGAGTGGGGGCCTGGTGGAGGGTGCCCCTGGACGCTGGGGGGTGGAGGTGCAGGGAGACATGAGTTGGACATGAGTGGGGGCCTGGTGGAGGCTGCCCCGTCACCGCTTCGGGGTGGGGGTGATGGTAGACATGAGTGGGGGCCTGGTGGAGGGTGCCCCTGGATGCTGGGGGGATGCTGGGGGGTGGGGGTGGTGGTAGACATGAGTGGGGGCCTGGTGCAGGGTGCCCCTCGATGCTGGGGGGTGGGGTGGTGGTAGACATGAGTGGGGGCCTCGTGGAGGGTGCCCCTGGATGCTGGGGGGTGGGGGTGCAGGGGGACATGAGTTGGACATGAGTGGGGGCCTGGTGGAGGTTGCCCCTGCACTGCTGGGGGGTGGGGGTGATGGTAGACATGAGTGGGGGCCTGGTGGAGGGTGCTCCTTGATGCTGGGGGGTGGGGGTGGTGGGAGACATGAGTGGGGGCCTGGTGGAGGGTTCCCCTGGTGGCTGGGGGGTGGGGTGGTGGTAGACATGAGTGGGGGCCTGGTGGAGGCTGCCCCTGCACTGCTGGGGGTGGGGGTGATGGTAGACATGAGTGGGGGCCTGGTGGAGGCTGCCCCTGCACTGCTGGGGGTGGGGGTGATGGTAGACATGAGTGGGGGCCTGGTGGAGGGTGCCCCTGGATGCTGGGGGGTGGGGGTGGTGGTAGACATGAGTGGGTGCCTGGTGGAGGGTGCCCCTGGTGGCTGGGGGTGCAGGGGGACATGCGTTGGTGGGCAGTAGTGCAAGGTGACATGTGGTTTGGCTGGGGGGCATGGCCATGGTGGATGGGGTGCCTGCGGGACATGTGCAGAGTAGGCCCCTGTGGTGTGGGCCACCTGTAGGGGCCATGGAGGGTGTAGAGGGAACACCTGGGAGGACCCACACGTGCAATTCACGTGTGGTGCTCCCCGCGCACCCCTGGAATACACGTACCCTGATGGAATCGCGTGTGATACTTCCTGCGCACCCCTGAAATACACGTAACCTGCTGCTTTTGCGTGTGATACTTCCCGCGCACCCCTGGAATACACGTACCCTGCTGCTTTTGCGTGTGATACTTCCCGCGCACCCCTGGAATACACTTACCCTGATGGAATCGCGAGTGATACTTCCCGCGTACCCCTGAAATACACGTACCCTGATGGAATTGCGTGTGATACTTCCTGCGTACCCCTGAAATACACATACCCTGCTGCTTTTGCGAGTGATACTTCCCGCGCACCCCTGGAATACACGTACCCTGCTGTTTTTGCGTGTGATACTTCCCACGCACCACTGGAATACATGTGCCCTGATGGAATCGCGTGTGTTACTTCCCACGCACCCCTGATGTACACGTACCCAGGACAATCGCGTGTGGAACTTCCCGCGAACCACTGAAATACACGTTCCCCGCTTGGCGTTTGCTGTTTGGCAGCCCTGTGAACTGGTCCAAGGTTAGCGCAGCCCTTTGCGATGATTTGGGGATTTTGAAGGCTTTTCCTTGCGCGAGGGCGTTCTTGGGGGCGTAACTGGTGCTGCTGCAGGGTCCCTGCGCCACTCTGCACCACGGCTAAAATCCACGAATATGCTGTGACATGAAAAGGATTTGTTTGCACGCGGCTGGCGCAGTGTATCGCACTGGGACACTGTGCGCCAGCCGCGTGCGCCATTTTTGTGTGAATTTCTATGAATTACCCTGTGTGTGTGTTACTTCCATCTCCTTGCATTGCATATAGGGGGTGTGAATTGCCACCAGGGGAAAAGTGAACATATTATCTCTTGTGAAACCATATCAGTTTATTTTCTGTACTGCATTTATTCCACCTTGCATTTCCTTGAAACCATAAAGCATTTCAGCTACCTCATCCTCTATACTACTCCTAAGTAATCAAGTGTACCACTGTAACATTACCCATTGTGGATCCACATCATATGTTAATGTTAATGTTAATGTTAAAGGTCATTTGTACCACGCACTATCACCACCGGAGTGGTCCCCTGGCGCTCTGGCGGCTCTGAAAGAGGGAGGGAGAGGTGGGTTAGTGGGTGGAGGCTGGAAAAGTGCAAGATTGCAGTGATATGCTGTTGGCAGCCTCAGCCCGGTGGTTCCGTCAGCTGGGCCTGGGGTGTATGCGGCCGGTAGTCGTCATGTGCTGATGTGCGAGTCTATGTGTGTTTTTTGTTTGGTTGTTGCAGTGTAGTGAAGTTTGTGCGGTTTGCTGTGCTGGAGGTTTGTGGTTGTGTTTGGTTTGGTGTTTGAGAGGTGTATGCAGAAAAGGAAATTGTTAGTGGTATTGGTTAGTTGGTATCTCTATCCTGGATTGAATCGGTTCGGCTCGTGTAATCTTACACGACGGGATGCTTGTGCACCCTGTGCCTCAGGAGGTGCGTGCCCGTTTTTGCATTTGAGGCCGTTTGAGGATTTAGCTGTCCCCTCTGCCCGCTCCCTTAATAACTTTGCATGCTCCTCACCCCCAGCCACATGACTAGCGCACCTGCTAGTGTCTATACTTCCGATTGTGTGGTGATTGGTGGTATCTCGTCCGTAATATCAGATATTAATTTGTTATAAAAGTGTGACACATATATATTGTTTCATTTTTCAAATAAATCTTTTAATTTGCAAAAGAAACCTACTTCTTGGCTCGGTGGGGTCAGGGGGATTCTAAGAGGGGGGTGTTATACAAGGGTTGTCATCCAGAGTACAGAACTGGACATAAAAATACATCAATAAGGGTTTTCCTCAGCATCCCAGACTAGGCATTGACTTAGCTGTAGTGCTGAAGTGAAGCCGCTTTACAGTGACCTGGGGGGTATTTTGAGATGGGTGTGATATGAGTGGTATGTCATTCAGAATATTGAACATAGAGACATAATAAATAAGTATGTCATTGTGCAGTACATGCTAGGAGAGACTCGGGTGTGTACCTAATTGAAATCCTTAGCAGTCAAGTTATGTAAGATTCTAAAACCGGTTCCACAAAGCCACCTGTGGAAAACATATTACTGGCTGCAAATTCCAGACAGGACAAAACAAGAAGAATATGAAACAATAAAGCACAAACACTAATGGATATCTTTAGGGGTGGCATGTTATTGTGTCATTGAATTTACAACCACAGGACAACCTGGCGAGATACTGCCCCTTCAACTGAAAGGCTTAGTTCTGCTGCATGAATTGCTCACTTGAATGGGCCATTGAGGATTGTGGGTACCAGATCTGATGCTGTACTGGACTGGACCATTTTCTGGTCAGGGGTGCACAGTGCAGTGATTTACACTTTCAGCGAAACCTTCCACTGCAGTGGCCATTTCATTGGTTTCTTCACTTATGCCTGCCCATACAGCTCCATTCAAGTGTTCAGTCACACAGCTAAACTTTCCTCTGCACTCTTGGCTAGGCTCACTTCTGCATACATGTTTCCACGTACATCATCCTACGTGTCTCCATCTCCACTCATGTCCTTAGCAACAACGCTTCTTACACTCAATCACTGGTCTAGTTTAGCCCCCCAAATTCCCAATGTTGCGGGACCCCCACAGTACATGTCGTGGGAGGGGGCCCCCTTGAGAAAATAAAATCCCCAAAAATAAACCCTCCCAAAGAAATTGAAAACGTTTCTTTTTGAAGTCAATCGCCTTCATAAAGACATTTTTTCTGTTACACGACAGAAATAATTGCCTTATGAAGGCAGAGCGACTTCAAAAAGAAAGTGTTTCTTTTCGAAGTCCAAGGGCTTCCCCCAACCCATAACATGGATGCCTCCAGGAGTGGGTGGGCCCTAGTGGTGAATCGGGCCCAATATGCCACTGTGATAGTAGTGCAGGAATTGCACGCTCAGGGTGCTTCAGCAGCCTTAGACAAGAAGTGTCAGCATGATATTGATACCTCTCTGGTCTTCAGTGAATAGTATTTTGGCCTTCTTAACAAGTTGTCAGGAATTCCAAAGTTTTTTTTTTTTTTTTTTTCTCATGAAATGGCGCAATGATTGTTGCGAATAGATCTTCAAAACAGGGATGCCGTCCATATTCCTCCATAGCTGACAGGTGTATTCATATCGGGGCGTATCATAGTGCTCGCAGGTAAGGCTGGGACTGAATATCTGAGTAAATACGAGTCGTATGAATCACGGATCCCAGAAATCGGTGGAATGTTCACTTTGACCGTGCCCTCCTTAGAATGGGAAAGACTGACATTTACCAGGATGCAAATGGTAGCGTGGCGTCAAGGAACTGTCTAGAGCAGTGGTATTCAAACTGTGGGTCGCGACCCCCTAGGGGTCCGCGGGTGCATCCCAGGGGGGCCCTGAGAGCTCAGCATGAAAAAAGATTTTTTTTTTTTTTTTAGATTGGAAGAAATGGGCAGGGGTGGCCCACATGGGCGGGCTGAAGCATGAAACTGTCTCAGGCAACAATGAAAAAGTGGCCCACAGTTGTAAATGGATATTCATTCCTTTAGTCACAGACTGGGCCTCATTACTACTATGGCGGACCAGTAACAACGGTGCTGGTAAGCTATCGGCACCGTTGCTACCGTTCCGCCATAGTAAGAGTTGTGCTCGTGGGTGCTTGACAGCCCCCGCCAGGTCTGACCTCAGCTCGTCGGATGCACCAGCACCGTTATTAACGGTGCCGGTGCATCCGAGCTCCCCCTTCCCATTTGAGCCATATAGGGCTCAAATGGGAATGGGGATCTACCGGCACCTTCGAAAGGGCAATTATGTCCGCCTAACTCGGCATGACCTAGTAATTGCCCATTCGCGGGTGCCAGACCCGGATGCAACTCCAGTGGCAGCCGTGCCGGTTTTACCGGCACAGCTACCGCCAGAGTAGTTATGAAGCCCACTGTTTCAATAGTACCCAAAGGGGTGCTTTGTGTTAAAATGTAAGTAAATTGTGATATATTCAGCAACAATGGTCAACATTACTAACTGCATAGTGGCCCCTCACCCATTATGGAGGAGCTAAGGAGCCAGCCCAGTGAAACAGTGAGCACTCCCTCAGCTGCTTTATCCAGCTAATGGAGTGCTCCTGGGCTGGCTGAACTGTCAAAGGGAAACACTGTTTCCCTTTGACAGTTCAGTTTAGTTCCCCAGCCGCACATGCTCACTGAGCCATGCAAGTGCTGGGGCGTTTTGCTTCGCCAGCATTGCATAGCTCATTGGAAATGCTGGCTGGGGCACTGCATGTCTGTATGTCCGAGGGGGAGCTCCTGCGCCTCCTCGCACATACGGACAGAGCAGCTGGAGCAGCACCCACACACAGGCCAATGCAGAAGGTACGTTTATGTTCATTGTTTTTATTTAAACATGTGTATGGATGCGTTATGAGTGAGTGTATGGTGATGGATGCTCATGTGAATGATAGAGTGATTGCTGTATGAATGTGCAGCGCCTTGCATATACACATAATCATGTTCATTGTGTTAGGACCAGTGGGGCCCAGGGGACAGGGATGGTATCTTTTTACCGGACATCTATCATTCAAAACCCTCTGCCTTGTCCACAAGGCTTTCTGGGGCCTCGGTCCAAAATACCTTCAGCTATTCCTCCGCAAATACCTCCCCTCTCGAGCTCTTCACTCCTCTACCTCCAACTCCCTCAGGGTCAGTCGTTTATCAAAGAAACGAGCTGGGGGTAGATCTCCGTCTTCGGCTGGGGCCTCCCTCTGGAACAGCGCCCTGCCACTCTAAAACTTGAGGAGAACCATCTTTCTTCCTGCACTTATCAGACCTACCCTGTCTGCTGCCTTAAACGTAGCACTTGCAAATTGCTGGCTGCACTACCACTGTTTGTTGCCTTTATTATTTATTTATTGTTATTTATCTGTTTCTCCTCTGCTTCGCACTTTCCACTTCTCCCCCCTTCCATGCACTTTTCCCCTCACACTTGCGCGTTCTCAATGTCACTGGGCCTAGTAAGATCGCTGTTTTATTCTCCTCTGTTCCCCTCCCTTGCCTTGTCACGCTCTGAAACACTTGTGTACGAGCGGGATAGAAATAAAATATCAATGCCTGCCCCCTGGACTCCCAGCAACAATTGCAAACTGTTTGGCTATTTACCCATTTTTTGTTAAAAGTATGCTCTACAATGCAACATTTTAACCTATTATTTAAAAAAAAATTCACAGGGGGAAACCCCCCCCGAACCTCCCCTTAATGCCCCTCCACTTAAAAAAGATTCACCAGCCGCCACTGGCCCTCAGACTGTGTTGGGAACGGGATGGGGGAACCGAGGGACTATGGTGGGAGCACAATGGGCGGGAACCATGGGATAGTGATGGGAGCAGAGTGGGGAGAGCCCTGGGTGTGTGATGGGGTGGGGAGAGACCAGCGACTGGGTAGGAGTGGGATGAGGGAGCCCAGCGACTTTGATGGGAGCAGGTGACGGCGCGCAATATATACTGTCCATTTGGCATTTCTGGGGGGTCCCGACCTGCCCAAATTTTGCTCAGGGGGGCCCTGGCCAAAAAAGTTTGAAGACCACTGGTCTAGAGGCCGCTGATTAAAATACAGAAGGGGCTAAAGCCAACGCTTCACAAATAAACTGAAACTGAAAAAATAGGACCAGTCTTATATTCTGTTTGTTCTCTAAGGGCCTGACTTGCAAAGTGTTTTCCAATGGGATTGTTCCATGGTACTGGGCTTTTGTAAATCAGGCCCTAAGTATTCCATGGAACCAAATCATTAAGTTATCAATCACCATTATTATAAAAATGCTCCACAAAACGTGTTTGGCTTTCATTTTAAACAAGAAGGTAATATTCTGGACGCCATTGCCACCGCTGACATTCACGTATCCGCCCCCCTCTCACAGCAAGTTTGATTTTTTTTCTGAAGGGGTGTAAAAAGGCATGTGAATCCCCCCCCCCCGGATCCTGGGTTTCAGTGGTGTGTTTATATCTGCCACCATCTAGGTGCAAGGCGGACGCCATTAACATCTCTATGGATTCTGCTTGGTTTATTAGAGGTCTAAAAACAGGCCGAATCTTAGGGGTCCGAGTAACTCTGCCTGCAAGAAAATTCAATTCGGAGGAGAAGCAGGCGCATTTGCAGCACTGAGCTGCTGGAGGAGAAGCAGGCGCATTTGCAGCACTGAGCTGCTGGAGGAGAAGCAGGCGCATTTGCAGCACTGAGCTGCTGGAGGCTGAAATGAACTTTGCACTTGCGCCTTTGACTTGAGCTGTGCATGCATCAAACTGGCCTGGATCGTAATTCATTGGAGGAGTGCTTGTCTCCTCCACCAAATTATGATGCATCCCTCTGCCACCTGCGCCAAAAGGATATCCTCGTTGTATTGTCTTCATTTTCATGCATTTAAGCGCAGAGAAACATTTTTAAAAAACTCTGCTAACGCTATGTTACATTTTGCTGCACTATAATATTATTAGTTGCTTATGCAGTACTTTTTAACAGATTCTTCCACCTGACTTATGCAATATTCCCTGTTATCATTACTCAATTGATCACCCGAATAAAAATGAAGGGCTGAGTCAGGCCTGGGATCTGATCCTGTCACTGCAGATTGAAAACCTTCATCCTTGGCGAGTGTGTACATCACTGAGCTATCTCGTTGGCAAGTTTTGCACACTAACAATGTGTTCACATCCTATCGTAACAAAAAACATCAGTCATCTATTCAAAACAATGAAAGTGTTTTTAGAACATCACACTGAATGTCACCCATCTTGCTTGCAGCTGTGCCTAGGGCGGGTGACTGTCTGTCTCCATGTCTGATCAGCTGGACGTGATCTAATTGGATACGCCTCTTTGAAGTAAGTGTGGGCTTTCAGTTCTGTGTATATAATCATGTTTGTGTTCATGTGTCTTTACTTCTAAAGAACGTTTAAAGAGCACCCACACTCCCCGCCAGGTGATGTTTTCGCTTTATTGCTGTTTTCGAACATTGAGTGGCCGTTTTCAACAGCAATGGCCCACTGCAAATGTGGTCCTTTCCTTAGGGTTACAGCAACGGACTGGATTGGCCGATAACAAAGATGATATCGATTTAAGTGTTTCCATTATGTTACACATTACTATAATAGCGGGACTTCCAGGTCATGGGGGAGTATTTGTCATTAGTGAAGGGGCCACAAAGGATCTCAATATTACCTAATGTGCAGTTGATGTTCCAGTGCCCCACGTAATCAAAAATCCTGGCCAATCTGCTGCATTTCACCCTCGCAGAAGATGCCCTCGAAGGAAGCACACCACCATCCTGGTCCGATAGCACAGTGAGTAGAGCGCTCGCTTTCACATCTGTGCAGAGCCTGCTAATGTAGGTTTGAATCCAGGCAGGGCCAAACTCAGCCTTTCATCCTTCCAAGGTCGATAAATGAGCACCACACACCGCGGGTAATAATAAGCAGCGCTCAGATACCTGATGGCGCTATATAAATGCTAAATTATTATTATTATTATTTATTTATTTACCCGAGAGAGGTGGAGCATATCTGCATTTTAACCTCCTCCTGGCGGGGACTTTCCACATCTAGAAGAGCAGAGTAATGCATTCCCACGTCACCCACCCGTGGAGGGAGTATAGACCTCTCTCGCATTTCGGTGGGGATTCCTGGTGTGGAAAGATGTAGCTAGGAAATGCTGCAGGACCTCATGGGCTGCTCTCACCCTCGTGGTCACTCTACGAACCCTGTGCAAAGGTCACCACAGCTCTCTCGGGTGAGGCAAGATTCTCGCTGGAACTTCAAGGTTGAAATTCTCTAGCTCTGTGCACTGTGGAAATCGCAGGGTGGTTCCCCCTTTTCCAGGTGCACTTCCCCAATGTGTGTGGGATTGGCAGACTGGCATCTAGTGTTTAAAATAAAGTAGTGCTGAGAGGTGTTGATTTTAAGCACAAACGACAAAATGTGCATTTGCTTCTATTTTGCAGAAAGGGCCGTTTTCAGAGAGTAGACACATTTGCAATGCCTCTTTTGCCGTATTTTCACACAGATGCCCTTGGACTCTCCTGCTGTTGCCAAATTGTCCTTTTATAGAGGGCAGTCAACCGTGAACCATATTCATTAGACTTTCATTAATTATGAACTTTGACATAGTGGCTAAATGGTTGCCCTGAAGAATTGCTGACATCCAGCTAGCCCGTAGTGGCTATTTCTCGATCAATATCAGGGCAGTGGGTTTCCTTTCATAGAGTAGTTTCAACTATATAGCCGAGTGTTTTTGCTTTCATTTGAGCTGTAATGATATGCCTTATATTGAGATGGTATTGGACCTGAGAGGTCATTTATGCAGAGCATGTGTGTTCAGTTTCATTTGGGCAATAATAAACATGACATTCCAAAGTTTAGAAGCAGTGGTGAACTAGCATCGATTTCTATAGAAAACCATTAAATAATATTATTATTATTAATAATAATAATAATAATAATAATAATAATAATAATAATGACGACGACGTTGTTTTAATATTAACTAGGATTGCTTTACAGCAGATATTTGATAATATCACTTTTTATAACAATTTAAAAGAAGACATGTTATAAACATACACTAATAATTGTAATTATAATAGTAATACCCATGAAAGTATCGCTAAATGTTATTAATATCAATACAATTGTTATTATTTGCATTATTACTATGTCAGTAGAGCATCGCCAGACTCTCATAATTTCAGAACTCAATTGCATGGCATCACTGTAAGGGCCCCTGAGCTGCATATATGATACACACCGCGGGTTAAAGAATGAAACTCCATGACCATGCTCTTTTAAGAGTGTTGGAGAGAGCTGTCATACAGATCAGATGTTCAGAAGAACCACAGATAATGCTTTCCATCATGGAACATACCTTGTCAAAAACTTTAGTGAACTTCGCTAATCAGCTCCCTAGCTAACTAAGGAAGAGTGCCAACCAAAAGCACAGTGACCTGATTCTTCGCTTCAGGCTAAATGTGCTACAAACACGACAAATTCTAAAGAAATACAGCCTGGAAAAATCTGATACATGTAGACTGTGCAAAAAAAACGAAGAACCCTGCAACATCTTCTAATGTTCTGCAGAGAACTAACTGGGGAAAGAGAGACATATCTCCAGAACATTTTGGCCCCAACATGCGGTCAAGACTCTGACAAATGGTGGCAGGACCTACATGACGAGCTGAATAAGAAAACTGCAAGAGGGCTTGGCATATGCCTAGAAAATATGCTAACAAGAATAACAAACATGGATAGGGACCCGAAAACAGGTAAACCCGAGCCGAACCTATTAGCTGGAAAGGATTTTTGACAGATTATCACTGAATAGAGAAACTGAACAAGGACAATGATCATCTCTTGTCCACACTTGTGTTCGGCTAGGCAGGAAATTGAATTAAAAAAAATGTAAAATGTCTAAGCAAAAAGTTATGTATTAATCTACGTTAAAATGCTTAACAAATAAATAAATAAATACATAAATAAATGATTACTATTATTACTATGTCAAAACAGCATCACCAGTCTCTCATAATTTCAAAACTCAATTGCATGGCATCACCGTAAGAGCCCCTGAGCTGCATATATGATACACACCACGGGTGCAAGAATGAAACTCCATGCCCACACTCTTTTAAGAGTGTTGGAGAGAGCTGTCATGCAGATCAGATGTTCAGAAGAACCACGGATAATGCTTTCCACCGTGGAACACTACACTTATTAAGAAAGCGATTGGTTGTGACTCCAACAAAGGTGAAGTGTTGAAATGGGTGGACAATCACCAATTCGAAAAATCCATTGGGAGCCAACATTTAAAATCCAATATTTAGCTGAAAGAAGTGTTCTTTTGTTAAACATTGCATACCCTTCATCGTCATAGACAGTATTTTGATTCTTCATTGCGTATCCCTGCTCAACTTACATTGTCTTGCCAACTAGCATGTTTATGCCAGGCCAAAGAAATGTGTATTATCCCCATGAGATATAGGGCTCCATTTACAGAAAACCTTTTTGAATGTGAAACCCGATTGAAAAAGCCTTTGTAAATCAGGCCCATTTTCTTTCAATGTTGTGGTCTAAGTGCATGTGATATTTAAAATGGGCAGTGCCATTGTTATCAGAATAGAATGTGTACTGCATTCAACAAAATCATATTTGTACTATATGTAGCTTTTGAATCACTTCCTCCTTACAGAACGTCTTAGAAGCAAGATGTGTTCAAAGGTACCCATCTTTAAGAGGGTCTAGATTTAAAGAATCACAAGGCCATTCTGATCTTCTGTGGGTCAGTTCTCATTATTCACATTACAAAGGAATGTGCTTGCTTAAGAAGTGGCTGTAAGCTATTAACTATGTCTCGTGTGATACTGCTAATGGGCGAGCACTATATGTGCTGTTTTGCTTATATGTGCTCTAGGTGGAATGATGAGTAGGGATGACATTCTTCGCATGGAAAAGAATGCCGGTACAATCCATATCTAATTGAATAAGCCTAATACACAGCGTTCCTCCAAGTACTCTAGGCTCACTGAAAAGTCAATATTGTATTAATAAATATCTGGGTTTTTAATTTTAAATTGTGTATGCCTTTTTTGACATCCGACTTGAACCTTATCTCAACGCAAACAGTA
Source organism: Ambystoma mexicanum (assembly GCF_040938575.1). Lineage (NCBI taxonomy): Eukaryota > Metazoa > Chordata > Amphibia > Caudata > Ambystomatidae > Ambystoma > Ambystoma mexicanum. Next base: position 865,485,259 of record NC_090936.1, read on the forward strand.
TTGTCATTCATGGCAAGGGTCTTGTTACCTAATGATTTCCCAACAGTTATCATGCACTCCTTGGTGTAAGGGAGGACCCTCATTACCAGGAGACTTGCAAAGGCCCCATGCATATTGCATTCTATTATTCTGAACCTCTCTTCCCCTGAATCTCTGCTATTATAGCATGAGCAATTCTTCCCCAGCTCACTCCACTTGCACTGTAATGGTTCCATGCTCTAACACCGCTCCTGCTACTTCTGTATCTGTAGCCCTCCGGTCACTGTCGCTATTTTTAATCTATTACCCTTTTTTACTCAAGACCCTTGCTCGCTAAAATAGAGCAAAACGGAAGCAATTGCACCAGTTTAAATCCACTGTTGGAGATATATAGATGGAAGTGCAGCGATGTACACATATGTCACCACTGTATTCACCCGTTTAGCATCCTCACTTTCCAACATGTGTTTACTCCAGATATCCATCACAAACACAATTCACATATCTGTCCCATCTGAATATGTCGGATTCTGTCATTAATAATTTCTTTCATGTTCCGTTGACATTTATTATTAAATCAAAGACAGCAGATATGTGCATGTATTTCACTATGGCAAGTGATATTCGTTAATGTGTGAATAACTACATTTCAAAGCTAAAAAGGTCTAGTGTTTTTTGCCTAGTCTGACATAGGATTCAGCATGCGTCATTTTTAATTATCTGAAAAAAAGGCCAAGCAAATCAATTTACAATGTCCATTTGATCGATTTACTGTTGTCCAATGTGCAAAATATTTGTCAAGAGAAAAGTGAGATGCTTCATGTATGACATTGTGTCAAGTTGAATTCACTTTCTTTGATCCAGTTGTTATCTTCTCACTGACCATTTATCTGCTTTAAACACAGTATCATGTCTTTCCAAAATATATGGAATCAAACATTCCAGAAAGAACATGGCTCTCCTTCCTTGCTCATCACTGCAATTCAGAAAACAAGTCTAAAAGAAGCCAGCATGGAACCCAGGGACGTCATTTCACCAAAATGCCCAGGGTAGCGGAAGTGACTTCACACAACCCTTGACCCCCCTGATGACATCACAGGAAGTGATGCCACTTGACCCCACCCCGAAGTGATATCGCAGGAAGCGATGGAACACAACCTTTCACCCATTGACAAAACAGGAAGTGTACACTACGAAAAATATGGTTACGATATCACTATAATGTGATGTACATTTCATACAAGAATGGATCGCCATATGTATCATTAAGATCAGTGTGTATAGTCCCATATTACCAAATTACTGTGAATGCAAGCAGACGTCCATGACCAAAGGATAATGATGTGTTATTATATAGCACTTACGCTTAAGCGCTTTATATAGAAAAAATATACACCAATATCATCCAACCTGTGTTGGTACTCATTTATCGACCTCAGAAGGATGAAAGGCCTAGTTGAGGCATTTAAGAACAGACTAAATCAGTGACTCACCCCCTGTAGTGTGCCTGAAATAAACCTTTAAGGAGTCTAGCAATTATTGTATAGAATTCCAGAAAGACACATTATTTGGTATTCCTATTCTTTCTTATTTAGGGTCAGTGCTGAAAGATTTAGACTTGTGGCACTCCTGTTCTGTTCTAATTTTTCTCATTTTCTTTAAGGGGCCTGAATAAGAAAGCCAGCCACTCCAGAAGTAAAGAGCCACCTGGTGCTGGCCGCAGCCCAGGAGCTTGCATTACAAAAAAAAATATATATATATTTTTTCGTTTTTTTTGCAGAGGTTGCAAGGGAGACCACAGAGGTCGCAAGGGAGACCTCAGAGGTCACAGTTGCGACCTCTGGCGACCCCTAAAATATATGGGGTCGCCAGAGGTCGCAACCACATTTTTATTGTGAAAAAGACTCGGGGACTGCACACATCTCTTAATTGCGCCACAATTGAATTTCACAATTTTGGACACTTGATCATAAAAAAGTTTTATTTGTTAATGGCCCTTATTGATTACACGTGTTTCGGCACACTCCTAGTGCCTTCCTCAGATCAGGGCAATGTCTATTTACTATCCACTGATTTAACAGCTACAAATAACGTAATAGATGGCTGAGTCCCATCAGACTCCAAACGATTTCTTACAAGTTCAATTTTACTGCATCACGCGTCGGGTTCCTATAAGATTTTAGGAACCCGACGCGTGATGCAGTAAAATTGAACTTTTAAGAAATCGTTTGGAGTCTGATGGGACTCAGCCATCTATTACGTTATTTGTAGCTGTTAAATCAGTGGATAGTAAATAGACATTGCCCTGATCTGAGGAAGGCACTAGGAGTGTGCCGAAACACGTGTAATCAATAAGGGCCATTAACAAATAAAACTTTTTTATGACCAAGTGTCCAAAATTGTGAAATTCAATTGTGGCGCAATTAAGAGATGTGTGCAGTCCCCGAGTCTTTTTTACAATCGGAGTGGGGGAACTCTTTGTCTCCGGTTTTTCTGCACACACCACTGCGACACCACCGAATTTGGTGTATAGATCTCAAGTCGCGGAGGTCTAAGAGTGATTTACCCAAAAAAGTTCCCTACAACAAATTACATTTTTATTGTGGTTGGTCTCTTCCCCAAGTCGCATGGACGAGGGAGGGGAGAGAAGTGAAAAGTAGAATGTGGACAATGCAAGTGTCTAGTGAGAGGGGTAACATGATCACAACGTCAACTCTTCTTTGTAAATAACCTCATCAATTTTCAAAAGGATATGTCATACTAATACAGATAAGCCATGCGTGGTTTACTTGAAGGCACCGTTTAGACAGATCACGAGTGATTGCATTCATATCAGTAAAAAAAGATGTCAAAAATAGAACACAGTGAAATTTAATAAAAAAATCTATTTTCTTCTCAGACTTAAATAGCATCACGCAGCCCAAAGGATTCAACAAACACATCATTCCTTTTGAAGTTCTGCTTGTTGTACTGTTCCATGATGTACATTGTGTGTTCCACATTTCTAGGGCTTGGTTTCTTTTTGAAACAGGAATAAACACGAAATTTAAGTACTGTCATGCAGATGTTAGGAGTATATCTTTTGCTTCCAAGTTATGTTAAATGGGATTTGTAACTTTGTGACTTTGCAGGATCTTGTGGTGTTATTTTTATGTTGGGAACTAAAGCAATAAAGTGGCACAGCACATATATAGAGTAGTAATCAAGTTATAAGTAGTTCTTTATCTCCAGAATGCAAAAGTGTCTTAACTGTGTTTATGCGTTACACTGATTACACTTTTTGCAAGTCTATGATAGAGTACATTGAATCCTTCCATAAATTCATGTTGGATTAAGTGACGCTTACAGTCCAGAATGCGTAAATGAAACACACATTTGTGGGGTGCATTTAAAGGCCCCCAAAAAGAAGTCCATTTAGCATGAATAGCAACATTTTAAACACTGAAACAAAAACGGCCTGGCTTTTGTTTTAGTTTTTCAAGTAAAGTTAAAGAGCCATGTGAAAAGGGGCCTACCTGTCATTACCAATGGACAAGCAGCATGTTAATGTGCAAAAGAAGGAGAAATCAAAGATCCCTGTCACATGGAAAACAGGATTTTTAAACATGGAAAACAAAAAGGCTTGCACATGTGTGTACAAATAAAAACAGCTTAAAAAAACAAAAGTGGAAAAAAATATTACTGCTCACAAGAAAATGTCAGGAAAACAAAACTTGATGTGTAGGTTGACAAAAGCAATGTATATTATGTTTCACCTACAAAACTCCAGTGACATTGAAGAGCCACTTTATCTTCATGGATAATGTCAGCCATAGACTGACCCTGTTTCTGGATGTGGGCAAAACTTCACAAAGGAAAACTCTCACTTCCAGCATGGATGTCACGTCTCCCACGTAATGACCAACCAGAATAAAAATGTGCTGCTAAAGGCGTCAAAAGCACACTGTTCCCCAGACCTGCTGACTCTGAAGGCAGTTATTGCAGGACAAGTTCCCCTTGGCTGGAGCATGACTGAAAGTTGTGAAAACTGGGGGCTGCAACTTCAAAGATCAAACTACCAACTTCAGAGAGACTCATAAAAAAAATCTGGTCACAGGTTGGCCCAGGGAGACAGAAGGCTGTGCTTGATGAAGCAGATCTCCCATTGGCTGAATATACAGATGTACAATTAATTTAAAAGGACTATTATCATTTAGGCCTTTTTCTCAGCAACCATAATGTGGATTGATTAAATTTGTATAGCATTTTCTATGTAATTTCTAGGCAATTTTGGGAATATAAAATGCATCTACCTGTGACTCTGGAAACTGTAATGGCCAGATAAATTATGTTTCTGGCTGATTGGAACATGTTCCAAATGTGAGAATAGGTGAGTGGGTGGAAAATTAAATTAGGGATATGCTTAATAACTTACATATTCATAACTGATGTACTCTTTATGGAAACAGCAGCAATGTGCCACATGGCCATGCTGCATTGTACGGATTTGGTAGGAGGCTTATCCAATTCTCCATGATCAGCTAAAACAGAAAATATGTTTAGTATGGCCGTTGCTAGTAAAATTATGAAGTTGTGAAACATAACTAGTTTTTGCCAAAAAGTTGAAATGAGAACAAAGGATGATGACAAATGCGAATCGACATATATTGCTCCAGACCCCTAAACCAACCGTGCATTAAAGACTGGGGTTTGGGCGGAGAGAGAGAAGTGGCTGTCCAATCTTAGTTGTAGGGATTATTGTGGGATACTTCCCCAAGATTATAAAATTGGTGATGTCATTGTTGGTATATAAATTGGGACTGCACTAGGACAGGAGACACACAGAAAAAGGATAAAGACAGGAGGACAGAGAGAAGAGACAGACCATCATGGAAGCTGCTGAAGCTTACCATCTGACAGCTCTAAGGAGACACCAGAGGAGATTGCTGAGTGTACATCTGGGTGGAGTTGTCTATTTCTAGGAAGGGCTTAAAGCTGACTGGGTGCCATGCTGGAGAGCGGGACGCCATCTTTCAGAGTGGAGTGACCAGCCCCTGCCTGATCTTTGCAGAGTGTCCCGAGATGCAGCTGCTTTTCCTGAAATTTAAACAGAGGTTTGCTATGTAAGTAGACCTAAGCCCTGGAAAACCAAAAGGTGGGGGGAGTCGGCTTGCCTGAATCGTTTCCCTTTATAGTGGGTGGGGGTGCAAAACTGTGTAGATCCTTAGCCTATGTCTCCAAAAATATTAATTTAATTAATTCCCCATTTGGCAGACGACTACAGGGTGAATTTTGTTAAACTTTGAAATTAACAAAGCTCACTTCCCAGTGTGTGCTGAAAACAATAGCTTATAATTTAAATGGGTAATCCTTGTTGTCCAGCTGACCCCGACTTTTATAAGGAAGAGGGGTATCATTGTTCTTAAATCAGTCCAACCTTTTTATCCAGCTTCCCCAACACAGGCCTTTCAGTAAGGGGGGTCTGAAATCCAAAATTGCCCAAAGCATTTGATGTTTCTGTCTGACTTCCAAACATAGACCAAAGCAAGGGTGAGGGGGGGTCTGAAAAGCAAAGCGATAAATCAACCTGTGTTCATCTTAAACCAAAAATGTGGGTGAAATTATAATTGCCATATGTATTTTTACCAATCTTGAAACCTACTGCTAGCCTTTCAAGCCTGCAGGAAAATCAAAATTGCACAACAGTACATAAGAGCAATTAACATTGTTCATTGTCATTATTTTGTGAAGTGAAATTTGCAGATAAAATAATTGTGTTTGTGTTCTTTTTAACTCATATTTGTGATGTATTGTTGCTGAGAGACGTTGAAGGTGTTTTTTTTTACATTTTCATGCTAATTTCTATCACTTTTAATTTAAATAAATACCAATATATTTCCCATACACCAGCCTGGTTCTTGGCTCATTGTTAGCTCAGGGGTGAGGGATCCAAGGGGCATGATATGTGTCTGAGATAAAGCTTAAAAAAAGAATCTGTTAAACATTTTGTTGGATTACCACTTGAGTGGGGAGGAAAGGTACTCCCTGTGTTGAGGGTGGCTTCTCAATAAACCGTTACACATTATATACACAATATTGTCATTCCATCTTATTTAAAATCCTTCAGGTAGAGAAATAATGACACAACATGTAGCGGTGCTTGCAGGGAACAATGCACTGAATTTTGATGCACTGTATTTGTTGCATCTGGAGCTTAATTACAGATTCCTAATGTGTCATGGGAGCTGGTCAATTAATGTGTGTCTCCAGTTTGACAATTACAGTATACTTCACCTTGAATTTGCTTGTAACATTGTATACGATGCTGATGAAAATGGATGATCAATAAATCAAATCAAGAATCACTTTACTGCTGAAAAAGCTAATAAAAAAATGATTTAGTGGAATGCACTCATAAATGATGAAAGCATAATTAAAAGCCCCTTTAATAGAGTGACTACCTCTAGACGCATGTTTTGTTTATGTTATGTTATGTGTTTATGTTATGTGTTTATGTTATGCTTTATGTTCATATTTATACATGTCCCATTTTCGGTTCTTGAAATATTTTCTCACAAAGAATTGCATTTACAGGAGCCACTCTCTCTCATGTTCACCCATCACTGGCTTAATTTCATTAGAGGTGGCCTGTTCAAATTATAACCACTGGAACAACTTTTATTACATTCATGTTATGCTAAGGTTGCCCTTAAAATCATTGACATCTTTAAAGATCATTCTGTTTAATGCCTAAAAAATCAGCAAATTCCAATAAATCTCCAGTTGTAGTTCCTGAAACCAAGATAAGGCCACAGCCATCATAAAAGAAAAATAACTCAGCCAGGTCTATGCACTGCCCATTGCTGTAGAAACCGTATCCAAAAAAGTGATGGGTGGAAGTTTCTGAATTAATCTAAACCACACTTCTCTGGGCAACCTTCCACGCCTCCGTTTTTTAGCCCATCTGCATCATTGCCATATGCAAATCAGTCCGGTATTGCCACCAATGGGAACAGCCCAGCCCAAACTGCTAGGCCAGGTCCCTTCTGCCTGGAAATACAAGCAATCCCAGACATGCTTGAACCTTTTTGGGCCTCATCAGTGAGGTGCAGCTCTGTTTCCTATGGTGCATCGAGCAAGGGACCCAAGACTGGGCACACCCTCTCCCACATACAGAGACAAACTGTAACCAAAAAAGTGACAGTGTTCTGGGCAACCTTCCACAATATTGTTTTTAAGCCCATTTGTGCCATGCAAAAGGGGTCCAGACATATATAAATCAGTCAGTTACTGCCACCAAAGGGAGCAGCCCAACCTGAACTGCTAGGGCAGGCCCCCTCTGCACAAAAAAACAAGTAGCCAAGACATGTTCTGGCCTTGTTGAGCCTCACCAGTGAGGTGCAGCTTGGTTTCCATTGGCGCAGCAAGCAAGGGACCCTCGTCTGACCATACCCTCCATCGCACAGGGATATGATATGATAGGATATGATATGCTATGGCATTTATAATGCACCTGAACACAAGTGTTTCAAGGCGTTAAAAGGCAAGGGAGGGAAACAGAGGAAGGACAAAAAACACCAATCTTACTAGGCCTAGTGACATTGAGATTGTGCAAGTGCAGGGGAGCGGAGAGGGGAGAAATGCCAAGGAGGTGTGGAGGACAAGTGCAGGACAAGGAATCAACGCAACAAGTAGTGCAGACAACAGGTGGCAAGTTTGGGTATTAGAGGTGCAGACAACTGGTGTCTAATAAGTGCATGAAAGGGGACTGTAGAGTTACAGGTACAGACCACAAGTGCAGGGTGTGCCAAGAGGCAGGGTGGGTATGCAGGTATGCAGCTGGACATACAAGGGACTTGGGCCCAAAATTCAGATGGTAGCCAGGTGTCCAGTGCATGTATCAGACAGGAGATCATCAGCAGGGGAGAGGAGGAGAGAAGGCAGAAGCAAAGAGGAAGGTCTTGAGGTGCTTCCGGAACTGGAGATGGCGCTGCTCAAGTTTCAGAGAAGCAAGGAGGCTATTCCAGAGGGAGGCACTAGGCGAAGAAAGAGATCTGCCCCTAACTCGAAGCTGGAAGAAGCGACTCACAATCAGGTAATTGGAGGTGGAGGAGCGAAGAGCTTGAGAAGGAAGACATTTCCATAGAGAGAGTTGGAGGTATTGCGGCCCCATGCCCCAGAAATTCTTGTGGACATTGCAAAGGGTCTTGAACTTCACCCTTGCCGCCACTGGGAGTCAATGGAGAGATACGATCCCTGGACTTGAGCCCAAGGTCAAGACTTATAGTCCTGTTCTGGATGAATTGTAGAGGACGGAGAGTAGAGGCAGGTGGCAGATTTAGAAAGAGGCTGTTCTAGTAGTCCAGCCTAAAGCAAACCAGAGCTCTGGAGACAGTGAGCTTTTGTGGGAAGGAGAGGAAAGGAAGAATACTTCTGAGGAGCTGCAGCTGGTAGTTAGACTTCTTAGAGACGTCGGAGATGTGAGGAGAGAAGGAGAGTTTGGAGTCAAAGATGACACTGAGGTTCTTAGCTTCACAGGTGGGAGCAGGAAGAAGACCCATAGTGGGTGGCCAGAAAGTGACAGGAAAGGAAGGTGGTGGTGAGCCAATGAGGAGGATCTCTGTCGTACTGGCATTAAGGCAGAGATCATTGGCTGCACACCATTCTTGGATTGTGGACAGACAATCTGGGATGAGAGAGGGAGAAGAGGCTGCTGAGGGGAGCCTGAAAGCAAACTGATTGTCATTCACATAGCACTGAAAGTTGGAGCAGGGAGCAGCTGTGTGGTGTGTGAGAGGTGCCAGGTATTGGTGGAACAGCCAGGGAGAAAGATTAGACTTGTGGGGAAAACCACAGGTAGATAGACAGATAGAGGAGAGGAAGGGCCCAAGTTGGACCTGGGAGGGTCGGTCAGAGAGAAAGGAGGTCAGCTAGGCCAGAGCCGGTTGAGCAGGATGGCATGGTTGACAGTATCAAAAGCAAAAGAGAGATCAAATAGGATGAGGACAGAAGGGTGGTTAGTATCAAGGTTTGAGAGCAGGTCTTGACGGATGTTCAGAAGAGCAGTTTACATGCTTCTGGCCACTCTGAAGCCAGACTGATGGTCATGGAAACAAGAACAGATTCAGTGTGAAGGTTAAGCTGGGAGATGGACAGCTTTTCCAAGAGCTTTCCCAGAAAATGACTAATGGAGATCGGGCGATAGTTAGCCAGACAGGTGGGATCGGCTGACAGTTTCTTAAGAAGAGGGTGCACAAGAACGTGCTTGAGGGGGGAAGGGAAGGTTCCATTGGTGAAAGGGTGGTTGCAGAAGTCAGCCAAGGCTGGAGCGAGGGTCTCATTGTGGTCCTTGATGGTTTTGGATAAACAGAGAAGAACTTGTTGTGACGCAACTTCCATAGATCAGACTTGTCTAGAAACCTTGTTAGGGGTGAACAAAGGAAAGGAAAAGAAGGGAAGAGGAGAGGCGGCAACAGGAAGGCCAGAGGTAGAGGAAAAAGTAGAGGATGAAGGAGGAGATGAAGAGAGGGATACAAACTGTAACCAAAAAAGTGATGGGTGGAAGGTTTTGAATTATTCTGTAACACTGGCACATCATCACCTCTTTTGTTTTGCTATAGTCACCCCGAATGGGACCGGTATGCCCAGACATGAGTCATGTGCCTGTTGGACATAGAGACTCAAACTACTCCTCACTGATGACACCTAATGAGGCTGAAACATGTCTAGGGATGCATGTGGTCTCATGCAGAATGGATGTGATCAAGCGGTTCGGGCTGGACTGCCCCTTTGGGGTGGGACAAATCCTGATTTGAATATGGTCTTCCCCCTTTTGTAATGGCTTGACAGGCAAAGAACGATGGTCTGGATGGTTGCCCAGAACAATGCCAGAGGTTAAGATTATTCGAAACCTGCCAGTTATTGTCTCTTTTGTTCTACTTTAGTCACCCTGAGTGGGACGGATATGGCCAAATGTGGGTACCGTGGCTGCTGGACCTAGAGACCCAAGCTGCTCCTCATTGATAATGATGACACCTAATGAGGCTGCAACATGTCTTGGGATGCTTGTGGTCTCATGCAGAAGGGTCCAGAATAGGGCTACAAGACTCATCCTTGAACGCAAGCGCAAGGGCTGTATCTCTTCAGCCCTAATATACCTCCACTGGCTCCCGGTTGTTGCAAGGATAACATTGAAATCCCTCTTTGTCATCCATAAGGCTGTCTGGGGCTGGGGACCACTCTATCTACAACTTGCTCTCACCGAACACTGTCCTTCCAGACCCTTATACTACTCTGGCTACAACTCTCTGCGTGTCAGAAGCATTTCTAAGCAGCGAGCTGGTGGCAGACCTATCTCTTCGGCTGGCTCCCTCCTCTGGAACAGCCTCCCCCCTCCTCTCTGTCTTGAGCCGGACCTCCTCACATTCAGGAAGCTCATCAAGACTTTTCTCTTCACCTCCTCCTTCCCCCTCTCACTCCCATGATTGGTGGCCTGGGACCTTATGTGTTCTTTCGGAGTCCCGGCCTTCTGGCACCCACTGGCTTGTGTTTCACAGGCCGAACTTACAAATGGCAGGTAAACACTCTGCACCTAGAAACCTCTGCCAGGCACTTACTGTTGCACACATCTGACTCTTTGGCACTTCCAACTATGGAACTGCTAGCACTTACCCCCTTCCCCGTCCCTCTTCTCTCCTTGTATTCGTATGTTCTGAATGCTCACAAGGCCTAGTAGGACCGCCCCTTGTTCCATGATAATCCGTTTATTATTTTGCCTTTGTTCCAATGTTCCCTCCCCTTTGCCCTGTGGGCAATTTGAAACACAATGGGCCTCATTACAAGCTTGACTACCGCTAAACTCGCTACCGGACCGCCGCCCGCGAATGGGCAATTACCGGCCCATTACGAGTTGAATGGGCCGGTAATTGCCCATTCGCGAGTGGTGGTATGGCCATGCTCATAATCCCCATTCTGCCCCATAGGGCAGAGTGGGGATGAGGAACATGGATGCACCGGCACCGTTGATAACGGTCCTGGTGCATCCGCGGGTCTCCCTCGCGGTGCCGCACGGCCCTGTCAGGCACACGCGAGGGACACTCGTAGTATGGCGGTACGGTATGAACGGTGCCGGTGCCATACCAGCACTGTTCATACCGTACCGCAATACATATAATAAGGCCCACAGTCTTTATGTATAAGCGCCTTACAAAATGCACAATAAATAAATAAATGTATGAATGTGGCCAAGCAGTTCTGGCTGGACTGCCCCTTTTGAGGTGGGACCAGGTCTGATTTGCATATGGTCTTTTCCTTTTGTAATGGATTGGCAGGCAAAGAACAATGGTCTGGAGGGTGCTCAGAGCAATGCCAGAGGTTAAGATTCATTATAAACCTTCCAGCCATCACCTCTTTTGTTTTGCTGTAGTCACCCCAAGTGGGACGGGTATGCCCAGACATGTGTCACGTGCCTGCTAGGCCTAGAGAACCAAACTTCTCCTCACTGATGAGGCCCAACGAGGCTGAAACATGTCTGGGAATGCTTGTGGTCTCCTACAGAAGGAATGTGACCTAGCAGTTCGGGCTGGACTACCCCTTTTGGGGTGGGACTATGCCTGATTTACATATGGTCTTTCCCCTTTTGCATCGGCTTGGCAGGCAAAGAACAATAGTCTGGACAGTTGCTCAGAGCAATGCCAGTGGTTAAGATTAATTCTAAACCTTTTCTTTTCGTTTGCTGTTTGCTGTTTTGTGCTGCCATTGGTCTATTTTATTTTTGAAACATTTTATGAAAATGTCTCAGTGCCAAAGGTTTAAGCCTACCCAAACATACTCTTCCTATGGGGGAGTCCAACTTCCCTGTTACTACAGGTTCGTTATTGCCAACTTTCAGAAATAAGACTTTGTACTGTCATGAGTACAAATGACACAATGCATGCCAAAGAGGCCCTTCTGTATCAGGGAAAAAGGCGTTACCCACTCCCAATTACACATCATTTTTCTGCAGTGCCTTTCAAACATGCGTTTTCCTAACACGTCGTGCAAAGATGCAGAGACCAGGTTTAAACACTGTTGATACAATTCGGCGGCATCTTCGGCAGAGCAGAGCCCTCCTCCTCCTCTGCCTCAATGTTGGCAATTGTTCATTCATGGAAAGGGTCCGATAAGAAGGGGCAGCTGCTCGCAGCATTTTATCTGTGTCATTGGCGGGCACGGGCTGTGAGGAGGATATTTCAGTAGGAAGTGTGTACAATCTTGTCATTGTTGCGCTTATTCATGGGGCATTGTTCCGCAGGCCCCCAGATGAAAAGCAGTGTACCAAGCACTGGGGCCTGTGAAGTCAGCCCACATCTGGCCGCGTTAGCATCCGCGCGAGCAGCACGGAGATGGAAGCCGCCCCCCGTGGATTTATAATTCTCTGCCATTCGCTCTGACACTTTAAACAAATTGTTCTTGTTATGCCTTTGAGTAGTATTTAGTGCCTCGGCGGTAGTGAGTGCGCAGCTCAGGGGCAGGTCTGAACTTGAACCGGGACCAGCCGCCGCTAGCACTCGAGCCGAATGTTTGAGAGAGTGGAAAGCTAAACAGTGCTTCAGAGGCGCTGGTGCTGTCAGGCGCAGAGTAGTAGCACTTTACTTCCGAGCTGTGGAACAGATCACTATCTGCGGGGCCACGCGTCTGCACGCGGCGTGGGTGCTCTGAGAGAGTTCTGCTGCCATCGTGAACGCCAAACGGGAATGTTTGCACTAATGTATCTCTCCAAGCCCCTAAGTGCTTATGTATAAAAAGAAAAATGTATAAAAGCAACATAAAACGAAAAAAAAAAAAAAAACGATCAATGTGCCTATGGGGTTTAAAATGTGTGGAATCAGCCAGAGGCGTTGCTGGGGGCGTGGGTGGGGGGGGGGGGGGGGGGGGGCTGCTAAGTGGGCTATACCCCCTGGTCTGTTGGTTGTAGCCCCAGATAGAATCTCAGGCAAACCCCCTGGAATCAGCCATTTTAGAGTGGTGAGCTCATTGAGGCTAGTATTTTCCATTATTGGTAAGAATACATGTTATTCATATTAATTATTGCCGCAAATGACCTTGCTTCCACGATTACCCCTTGTTCTGGCAAGAAGTGCCTTGAGATCTCGCCTTCCCTTATCCTTCTGTACTTTCCTCATTACATTTTTCTAATGTTCTTTTATTTGGTTTCTCCCACATTGGAAGGTAAGGGTTGCAACATCCAGGAAGCATGCGTTGTTTCAACCAAACAGGGGTATTCCGTTTAATGATTTCCAGTGAAAAGTTCCTCACTCTGAAATTCAAAAACAACATAAACAGCCTTACCAAATTGACTGGCGATACACAACGGCACGAGATGAAAGGGACCGAGGTGCTCCAACTCAAACCTCATTTGGCTTTCAAGCTCGTGTTGATGCACTGTGTCGTTCTAAAAGGCACATCCATTGCGGGTAAAACACATGTCTGCTGCTCTTCAGATGAAAAAACTAGAGTCTTTAATGGGTTTTCTCCGTTGAGCAGGTGCAGGTTTTTGTAAAAACAAGGAAGATAAAGAGAGAATAAATATGATATGATGTGGCATTTATAACGGGCCTATACAAAGGTGTTTACAGACTGTGCAGAACAGGCTGCTGTGCATTTTATGGCAGGAAGCAGATCATTTCAGACCTGTGGGATTACACCCGAGAAGCCACAAGCACCCTGACTCAGATGAAGCACCCTACATTGTGAGTAGTTGTGCTCTGTAGCGAAACGCATAGTCACGGGTAGAGTGCCCTTTGTGCTTGCACATATTATACTGCATCATTCCATATGAAGGATTGTTGCACCAGCTGCCGTTCCCTTGTTGAGCACATAACTAGTTCTACCTTAAGTGCATTTCCCTGGACCAACCACTCTGACCCAGAACCACAGATCAATGATTATGTGCCACGGACAAGAAGAGCATAAGCAGACCTTTGACTATCCTGAGATCACAATTCCCTGCATAAACCAATGAGGCAATTTGTGCACACATGGGGAGCTTGAGTACAAACAGGTCAATGAAATGGCATACTTGCATGAGAGGGACATGTTGTGTGTCCTTAATCAATGGCAGAGAACCCTATCCGCAACTCAATCACCTTCCAGAATCTTTAATTGTTAATTGCTTCTTCCCTTGGTTCAATTTAAGGCAATTTACCAAGATAGAAATGACCGCTTCAGTCAAGCAAGCCATCAGCTATTCAACAGCTGTCTCTGGGATGATCTGAAAAGAGACGCGTATTTGCCTGTCACCTGCACATTAGAGGCCAAGCTTCAAGATGATATTTCACAGCTGTCAGATTTAGACCCAAATAAGAGGACAGAGGAGAGAGGAGAAGATGGCGGCTGGGGGAACCAGCCATCAGGCGGCTTGGAACGCAGGCCGAGATTCTAGGTTTTAGCCTGTATTCTATCCACCTGATTGGCTGGTTCCGCCATGCCGGGTGATTATGGTCTGTGAGCCATTGTGAATAGCGGAGTGTGGCAAGTGTGTTGCTATGTGTTGGTTCTCGAGGTTCATGTGGCGATCAAGTAGTCTGTTTCCACCCTCTATTGTAAAGGAGGTGCCCATTCCTCAAAACCTGCTACACCAGCAGAGCGCAGCGGAGTGCGGCTACTGGGTTGCTGTGTGTTGGTTCTCATGGTTCTTATGGCGATCAAGCAGTCTGTTTTCACACTCTATTGGAAATGAGGCGCTCATTCCTTAAAACCTGCTCCACCAGCAGAATGTGGCAATGTGTTGCCGTGTTATGATATGACATGATATGATATTTTATTTGTATCATGCTCATACATAATTGTTTCAGAGCGCGACAAGGCAAGGGAGGGGAACAGGGGAGAACAAAACAGCAATCTTACTAGGCCCAGTGACATTGAGAACGTACAAGTGATGAGAAAGGGAAAGGGTAAAAGTGCATGGAAGGGGGAGAGTGGAAAGTGCGGAGCAGAGGAGAAACAGATAAATAATAATAAATATAAATAAAATAGATAATGGAGCAATAAACACGGGTAGTGCAGCCAGCAAGTGGCAAGTGCTGTGTTTACGGCAGCAGAACTGGGTAAGTCTGATAAGTGCATAAAAAGAATAAAAAGGGGGTCTAGGGGACTGTATGGGTACAGATACAGTCCACTAATGCAAGGAGTTTCCATGAGGCAGCACAGAAGGGTGGCAGGGTGAGCAGGTACCTGGGTCAAGGGAACAGAGCGTGGCCAGGTGCACAGTGCCAAGAGAGAGCAGATCAGCTTGGGAGGGAGTGGGGACAAAGGCAGATGCAAAGAGGAAGGTCTTGAGTTGCTTTCGGAACCAGAGATGGTTCTCCTCAAGTTTTAGAGTGGCAGGGAGGCTGTTCCAGAGAGGGGCCCCGGCCAAAGACAGAGATCTACCCCCGGCTTGTTTCGTTGAGAAACAACTGACCCAGAGGGAGTTAGAGGTAGAAGAGCGAAGAGCTCGAGAAGGGAGGTATTTGCGGCAGGATAGCTGAAGGTATTTTGGACCCAGACCCCAGAAAGCCTTGTGGACAATGTAGAGGGTTTAAAATGTAATCCTTGTATCCACTGGGAGACAATGGAGAGATTTCAGAGCTGGAGAGGTGTGTTATTGCGCTCCACTGTTCTACTACTTACTGATGACGGTGATGAGATGGTGGTTTGGATATAGGTAGACCTGAGAACAGTACTTTGGTAAGAGTGGAAAGAGGTGGAAAGTGGTGTGTCTAAGTCCCTCCGATGTGTTGGTGGGGGGAAATCTAGACCACTCCCTGCCTGCTTGTCTTGGAGAGGGGCTACTCGCTGTTTATTTGCACTGCTCACTGTTACTGCCATCATTGCTTATTATTTATTGATAGAGGCTTTGACTTACTTATTGACAGCTCTGTATGAAGGTGTTTACTAGCGGGAGCTTGAGGGACCTGGGCAGCAAGCAATTCCGAGGATCTCTTGGCCCCAGTGGGGCGGATGCCCAATAGATATAATTGAAGAATCGGGAGCTACAGGGATGATCTAAGGGCCCCAGAGAGGGATAAAACACTGAGTTGCCAGACTCAGAGCTAGATTAATCCCTTAATCCAATTGATGTAAAAGGCCTTTTCAGCATCTTCTAATAGGGTGCAATCACCATGGAAAGAACCAGTTGACATAAGCCCTGCAAACTTTCTCCTTTCGATGCAAGCTCTTAAGGGGGTGCTTAAAATAATCTGGAATATACTATGTCTACCTCAACCATGAAGAGAGCAATAACGTATCATTTCCATAAAACAAGAAGATCGTGGAGCCTTGGTTAGGTGGAGGTCCGACTTTCTATCACAATGAGATCTCCCCAGCCTTTTGGTGGTGATTCTGCCCATTGGGGGATCAAACAGGGGTGGAGGATGGTGGCATCAGTCCAGTTCTAGAATCTTCTTTTGGTAATATTCACCCCCAAAAACTGCTGGGATGGGGCATACCACTTAATACTGGTCCCCTGCGTCTTAGTAGAAGCCCATGTCCCAGTGAACAAATAATCCAGCAACAGGCAAGCTCGGTAGATATTAGTGGTTCAACGTCCTCAGAGTCTACTCTTGCAGCACTAAGCTTTGTGCTGAACTCTTTGGTGAATGTCTTTGAGTTATTCAAAAGTGTAGTGCAAACTCATTCAGGCATCCTGTTGGAGCTGACAAAGGAGGTTGGTGGATGTGAATCATCCCTGGTGGGTCATACTAGTGCTATGAATCTCTCAGTGCTAGAAACTTTGGAAAACTTCCAAACATCCAACCAGGAACAGCTAATATCCATGAAAGATCTTAAAGGGAATTTTGACAGCCTGGAAAAAAACAAGAGGATCAATTGGTGTAAATTAAAAGACCTAAGGATTCTGCCCTTCCAACCGATGACAGTGTGCCTCCTAACATATACCGCCTAGGCATAGAGGTACTTCCTTCATTTTTGGATGATACTTCACTGTCACAATCGGTCATGGAGGAGTTCAAAAGACTAGCTCAGACAGTGGAGGGTTCAGGTTTGATAGAAATGCAAGTGGAATCTTCAGGAGTAAGGACTTCAAAGTTCTTTTATTGGAGTTGTGACAACTACTCCATCTACATCACTAATTGATTCAATTAATCAAGCATGAAACGAATCCCATAAGCAAAGTGAGATATCAGAGCTCAAAAGGAAAAAGAACAGAAGGAAGAAGAAAACCAAAAAAACATCATTGGCATTTGAAGTGAGTGAGAAGATGCAAATGCCCAAACGGAAAAAAATCAAAGACAAGGAACACTGAAAAAATCAGAAAAGAGAAATTATTTGAGAAGAGTCATTCTGAAGTGCATACTGCAAAATCTGTAATTGAGTCTGTTAGTCAGCAAGTGGACATGAGTGGTGGTCATAGTAAATGATGAAGAATTGGTTCTGGTAAATTCCTCCTTCTGCGTTTCAAATTTTGGGTGAAGGTTGGGAGACCACTACAAATCAGTGTGGGCATGCAAACTGTGACTCCTTTTAATCCAGCTACTTTGCCTCTGAGTTTGGCTCCTATTTTCTGCAGAGGTAGAAATAAAATGAAAACCTCTATTAATGACATTGTGGTAGCTGAGAACAACCCTTTGAACATTACTGATGGGGTAATCTGCTCAGTGCTAAATTCATTGAGGTGCCCACAAATGTCTTCTGTAGGGGTATCAATAACGTTGTCAACTGTGATTAGAGCTCCAGAGCTGGTGTTCGAGCAATGGGGTGGTCCACTAGGATGGAGAGTTGACATCTCTTTGATTGCGTCTCAAGCAACAAAGGAAGTTGATATGAGATCATCTGAATCCAAACCCTTTGCATTTCCCAAACTTTGGTCCAAACAACTAGATATAAACAATGGCTGTAGAGCTTTAAATCGGGGTGTCATGCTCTCTCTCTCGTGAGAGAAATTCCTGATTTATTTGTGTTTTCTTTTTATGATATTGATTATATACTCTTCCCCTAAGAGGAGGTGGCACAAATAGTAGCAATAACCCTGAAAACCAGGATGAGGCGAATACTATGTTTAACTCTATTTTGGATTTGGAAAAATTGTGAATTGAGGTATCTGCGAGTCTTCCTGGGTTATGTAAAAAGAAGGTTAGTGGGTTTGGGTCTGACAGAAATGTTGGTCCCTGTGGGGATCTTGTGGAAGAAAAGGGTGCTAAACAGGACCCTTACAGGGAAACAAATGATGGATATTAATGGCTCTGTAGAAGTGGGTAAAGCCAAGATCTGGGCCTTATTGCCTGGCATACTGACACAGGTATTTCAAAAATGAAATGTGCCTGAGCAATTGCTTTAGCTGGGGAGTGTGTTAAATTATCAGTTGCAACACACGGGGTGCCAGTTCTTTTAGGGCTGATGTGATGAGTACATTTATTTTGAACAACCATGATCTGGTGATTTATCAGGAGACCTGGCTACAGGAGAGTTTCAAGGTGGATGGATTCACGATTGTTTAACACCAGGCCTCTTAGCTGAATGGCAGGAGATGCTCAGGTGGCCTCCTCATAGCGATACATAACTCCTCACTGATAAAATCTGCATGTATTAGTTCCTCGATTCCAGGAATTATGGCTGTAAGAACCTCCCTGGATTTGTGGAAAATATCCAGGTCTATGGTTGTTGTCAACATATACTGGAACCCTGCTCATTCCAATCTAATGGTATTTATGGTATTTCTGGAGCAACTCTCCTCTTTGCTTACAAATGTTAATTCTAGATCTGGTGGTAATGATCTTATATTGGCTGGGGATTTGAAGTCTCATTGTTTGTCGAATGCAACAAAGATGAATATTAATCTTATTGGGAGAAGAATTGGAGAAACTTGGAATACATTATCTGGGAATGGAATCTGCAAATTTCCAATTTGAATGTATTTGGGGGATTTTACTCCAGCAACGACATGGAGGAATGGGAATGTTGGTCCAATTATTGTTTATTTTGGCTGTGTATCCTCTGAGATCTTAAATTGTGTTGAGACTTTCAGGATGGAAGAGCTGGGAACAAGTGACCATAGGCCATTACAGGCCTCATTTGTAATGAGTGACCAGAGAAAATGTGAAAATATCTGCTCAAATCTTAACAGTCAACTATAGGAAGAATTGCATTGTTCATTTTGCATGGGAAGGCTTTGCCCTAAATGTAAAACTGGGAGATGTATTGTGCTCTGAGGCGGATTGTGCCCTGGAAAGATTCTGCACACCGAGGGACTTTGTTGAATTTCTGTGGGGTCTATATTTTCCTAGAGCTAAGACTGGTCCCATGTTGGGTAGATATTCCCATAATTTTGATGAAGAGACATGTAATCAGATGAGAGCTTTGAGAAAGGTGATAAGGGCTCTGAATTATGATGGCCTTCCTATTTCTGCGTATCGAAATTTGTCCAGGAATAACCGATTTAGGCATAGATACCAGGATGGGCGGAAGATGCTAGAGGCAGTGACTCCGGGAAAAGAAAAAAATGTCTGAGGTATAATAAACAGACAAGTATCTACACAAGGTTCCCTGCAGATGAATGTGGTCTCAGAACACGATTGGCTGAATTATTTTGGAAAAATGTTCAAGAAACCTAATCCTGTGAACACTGTCATATTGAATATTGTACATTGACAAATTCCCATAGAAAGCAAAATTATTGTGGGTCTAATAATGTGTGCCTCTAGATCTAGGGCACCTGGGCCAAATGTTTTGACAAATATGATCCTTATGAATGAGATAGGTATTTGGACTCAAATCCTTCCCCATCTATTCAGGAGCATTCGAGGGCAAGAAGATGCCAGAACTCTTGGAGTCAGGCCATAATTATTCCGATCTTTAAGACGAGGGAACTGATGAATCCAGTAAATTACCATCCTATCACCCCTCTGGATACTGAAAGTAAAATCTTCTAGGGTATAATACTGCTGGAATTAGAGGAATGGATGGATCGTACTGGTATCCTCACAAAACATTAAACTGGGTTCAGAAAGGGACTTTCCACTACCCAGAATGGTGTTGTTGTGAATACTGTTAATGACAGGACCTGGAAGAAGAACAGCCCCACAATCTATGGTACATAAAGCATTTGACACTGCTAACAGGGGTTGATTGTGGTGTAAATTGAAAAGCTGGGGTCTACCAGAGTGCCTGCTAGCTATAATTATCAATCTCCATGAGAATACGACCATTCAGCTTAGCTTGAATATGCCAGGACATTTATCAACGCAGATCTCTACTGAAAAAGGTGTGAGCCAGGGCTGTATATTGGCTCTGTGCCTTTTTAATCTTTATTGGGTCGACTTAGCCATAGCTCTCCTGCCTCCTGCCCCCCTCGTATTCGAGATTGCAAGATTAACTGGTTGGCCTACTCAGATGATATAATCTTATTAGACTATACTCCTGTGGGCCACCAGCGCATCATCACTATCTTTGGGAAATATGCTGATCTGAAAGATCTTATCATAAATCCTTCAAAGACAACGATAATGGCTTTTTGTAATCCCTTGAAAAGAACTCCAAAATGTAACTGGAGATTGGGCACCCATTCCTTACCTGTTATAAAATAATTAACATATCTGGGCCTTCAACTGAAAGCATGCCCCTTGTTAAGGGCCCTTGAGATGGATATGGACAGGAAGATAGCCAAATTAAAATGCCAAATGAAAAAGATCCTATTCTCATACTGTAGATGTACGAATGGAAGTCAATTGCTGTGCCCGTAAATTAAATTGGTTAATATTGGAGGGGCGTATATCCAAAAAGGCCTTTTGCTTTCCCATGTCTCTCCTGATGGCCCATCTCTGCTATGAGTTAGGTCTCCAATCTCTTCAAGCCTATTTGGACTGGAAGATCCACGCACTCTATAGAGTGGTTGCTTTGCCTAGGAAGGAATCACTTTATGTTGACATAGGAGCACATTTAAATCAGGGCTCCTGTGATTATCTTGATGTCTTGAAACAAGATGTATGTAATATTCTTATGACCTGTGACCAATCAGAAAAAGACCAACATATGTATTCTATGAAGGTCAAATGGGAACTCATGAGAATGGATTGGATCCTGTCCAAAAACAAGATCAGTGAAATAGAGCATTTGTGATCTTTGATAAACCCGAGGTTTTGTATTACCCTACCTACAGCATTTTCTAAATCCAAGGTGTCGATCGGAACTTCTGAAATTCTGCCTAAATTTAACTTTCACAAAAGAAGTACAGAGAATCCTGAAGAAAGAGACACCTCCAGCCGGTTATTGTGATCTTTGTGGGGTGACAGTGACCCAAGAGTTGAAACGTAAATTGGCATTTAGAGCAACAAAGAACTTAATGCAAAGGTATTTTGCACTCTTTGTACATAATAATGAATGGTTGAGCTTGGAGGTTTTGTGGCTTACATTAACCACTGCTAATGAAACCTTTTTATCTTTGGAACTTTCAAGATTGTTGAATGAATTGAATCTTGTAAAATTGTAAATCAGATTTGTAAGCTGGAATGGATTGAGATTGTTTATTTCTCTCCTGTCCCATTTTCTTTTTTTGTATCCTTATGTTTCCTTGTCTTGTTCTATTGTTTTCATGAATTTTAGATGAAATTATTGTTTTTCGTTTTTAATCTTAATGGGGTGTTCTCTTTCTGTATATGTTTGAATGTTCTTATGTATAGCTGTGAAAAGTCATATGCACGGCTAAAAACAATAACAAATAAAATAAATTAAAACATTGTGAATAGCTTTCTGGTATGATTCCTTGATTCCTTGACTTTATGGACCTACAGAAATTCTTCTTCAGCGATTTCTCCTTCATACTCCCCCCATTGGCATATCTTCTGGATGGTCTATTCAGCGTGTGCTGTCTCCAAACCCAACAAGACTCTTTCATTAACATATCTTAATGGAACAATCAAGTTTTCACTGTTTTGCACAGGCAATTTGGGAAGACGGGCAATTTCATTGATGGCTTCTGAGCAAGCGAGATTAGTCTCTCCAGGCAGGTACTCATTTCATGACTTCTCGTGGGAAATGTGTCTGGACAGAGTGGACCTGAGATGCCCCTCATGCTACAATAAAGCAATACTACCAATGCTTTTTGTTAAAATGTGTTACTTATGGTGTCATGAAAGGACATCACAAGAGAAGGGCTGGCTTTAATAATCACTGCAAAGTTTTGATGACAACATCAAACTTCAAACCACTTTAAATTTGAGTTCAAAGCTCAGATGAACATTTTCAGCAAAGACCAATTCTAAGCAAAGATATTGGGCTACTTCCCATGTTTAATTATACTATCTCTTATGTCTGATATTTTCAGATGTTCGTCAGGTGAACCATTCTTTTTCATTTTGACAAAACGTGTGTGTCTCGGCTATCATTATTTATAGGTTTTCAGAATGCACAATGCATACTGCATCTACTGCATCTATTCCATTTCCTCTCGTCCACTACTTGCTAAAAAAGAAAAGGGAAACAAACAGCAGTACTGGGCCAAAAAAGGGGACGCAACAGAGGGCAAGAAGGTATACCTTTATGAAATATGGAGAGGGAAACATTTATGGGAAACATGGAGATATGTGTTCACAGATCCCCCCTGCCCCTGTAATGTTGGAAAAATGCTGCATAATGCCAGGGGAGGAAAGGAACAAAGAAAACGTGGGGGCCAATCTAGGACATGAAGGGATGGGTGGGCTCTGCTGGGCTGGGTGACGTGACTCAGGGAAGAACAGTTACAGGGAGATTCAGGGTGGTATGGTGAAGATTTAGCCAGCAAGAGGAGAGTCATCAGAAGGAAGACCCACTGTACGTTACCACACACCAAAAAAAACATGCTCATCCTAATATATTGATATTTTCCAGAAATAGTGTGATAACGCCAATCCACTTTATTCTGAAAAAGCTTATTCAGTGCAGTACACTGCTAAGGAAGCTCACGAGCTGCTTTAATAAAAGACATTTAGACACTGCCAGTACCTGCAGCTTCATAAAACATCATAGACACATTTAGACTATGTTTAAAAATCATTGATATGTATACAAACATGTTCTCCTACACTATTATGCAGAGATTCATTCAGTGTAATGCATTTCTGTATCAGAAACAATAGTCTAGAGTTGAGAGATAGCAGGAAAATGCAAACACACAAAAATATACCATTAAAATACATATCGCGATGTAGTGATTAGTTCACTAAAATGTATCATCACATGCTGCAGCTCAAAGTTATCACATACAAGGAGAACACACATTGAACAGAATCATTCTTGGAAAGCTGAGTAAACAATAGCATTGTTTGTTGTTTGTTCCTATTCCAAGATGGTATAACAAATACTGCTCTATTAATGAAAAAGCTCTTATTTATATAGCGCTTTTATCCAAAGTGCTTTACATGGAACACATTTGCATTCATTATTATCATTATAAGTATTAGTTAATGAATCAGTGCCCAAAAGAAAGGCACTCCCTATATCAACAAACAGCAGTTAAAGCATTTCTGCTTAGTATGTGGCCATCCACATCTTCAGTATTTAAATGGTTTCCCACACCACTATGCACACAAAAATAGAAAACTCCCAATATAGCAATCAGCTTGTAAACAAATTAAGCTCTTAAGAGCAACTTTCAACAATACTTTTGCAAACTTCCACTTATAGTTTCTGCAAAGCAGATGATATTAATGCAGAGATGTCACGTTGGTGCATTGTTTCTGCATCAATGAGCCGATGACAGTCCTCGGCCCACTCTGCATAATGTTGCAAAAGTTCTAACATAGAGCTAAAGTTTTCTCAAGCCTAACCTAAAATCATCAACTTCAAATGTTACTGCTTATGTAAGTCAATGGGGAACTTCTTTTAAGTGAGTTATTCTTACCATACGCTGGCTGTCTGGAGGTGCTGTACACAGGGCGAATGCAAGAATTTTTGCCACCTTAGGTGAACTGTCAGATTGGCACCCCTCTGCCCCCCACTCCAGGTCCTAACTGTTCTCAACCAACCACCCACATTTTGTTACTGATTGCTGCAACCCATTACCTCCACCTGACACATTGCTCACATCTTATGCTTTGGATGGTCCCATTGTAATTTCCTAACCCTCACATCTACTCACAGTGTTCGGGTTCAGAAGTCAATTTAAAGCCTTGTTGTTTCATAAATACAGGTGTATTAAACAAGTCAATGATATTATAGCAACAACAAATGTAATACTGACGCATGTGGATCTAATTATTTCTGTAAATTATATATAGACAATACAGAAAGTAGGACATCTATTTTGGTAATACATACTAGACACCTGTAAGCACATAAGCAGCACTACCTGGCACAAAATAGTAAACTGGTCCCAATACTTATTAAGTATTATATGTATACGTTTAACAAGATTTTGCAATATGTCTCTTGTTATTCGTTTTCAAACACCTAAAAAAGAGAAAAACAGCGAGTGAGTGTCCAAAACCATCCAAAAACCCAAGAACCACTGGAGCAGAAGTGGTGGGTCACCTGTTGACAATCCATGAAACAAGTGTCTCGGTCACCAAAGCCCTCATGTTGATACATGATGGCTTTGGTGAACTAGGCATATAAAACACACAAATCTAGCTAGACCTTCACACTACTTGGTACCAGATGTGTGTTAAACCAAGTGAAAATGCACATTAGAAATTAACTTTCAGAGCTTTAATTTGTACAAATGAGGACACAAGGTTCTTGATATCAATGTGTTGAGCAATGTCATGCTCTATTGACAAGGCTGGTAGCCCAACAAGTTGTTCTTGCATCATGGAAGATTGAATATAACTTTTTATTAACATTAGCTTTGAAAAGCTTGTTTCGCCACTTGCCACTGAAACAGGCAGGGTTAAGAGAATCTGGAGACTGATACATGTGTTGGGGATAATCTAAACCAAATTATTATTGTATATACATTTCAGTACATCTGTGGTGATGAACCATTTGGAACTCTTCTTGCAATTCAAATATACTAAGTTGGTGTTTGGAATTGGGATAACGTGCTTTGGGTTTTTATCTCACGAATTAAGCACTAGCCTTGCACATGAGTCCAGCATGGACATCATAAAACCTGGCCAGGCCGACTTGGCCCTTCATCCGTCTGAGGTCAATAAATTGAGCAGCATTGGATACATCCATGTACATTAGCACATCCACAGTGAGGCTAACGGCTGAGGACTTAGTAAAGGGAGCCTGTGCTTTTTAGTTGTATGCACTTTAAAAGAAGAGGACATGCATTGGTTAAATAATGTATGTATATATGTCAGGGGGAATGAGTGTCATGATTCCTGCTCCTCATGTCCCCAGCCCTCCAAGATGTCAGGCTGGAGCCAGGCCACAATCACCTACATGGCCCTAAAGGGCCTTTCCATCCCTCCAAAGACCCACTTGGAGTCAGACTTGGTGCTTGTGGCACCAGACTCACTCACTCCCATAGGATAACATTGGGGATTGGACTTGTAGTCCATTGATGGGGACAAGATGGATGCCCCCACATATTTTGATTCCCAGAACTGCATGTGCGGCCTAGTCTTTTGGGGGGTGGTTCAGCCCAGAGACACCTAGGATACCCAGAGAATATTTAAGCCACACCCAGGCTGAGAAACATGCTTTGTGTTTTCTGCACCTGCAGCGTGACACTCACCGTGTTTGGATCAGTCTCCAGAAGGCCTGCATCCTTCTTCTGCGCTCAGCTCTTGCAAGAAAAAGAACACCGTTAGGGACAGCCTTACCTTGCGGCGCTCCTGCCCATCATTCATCGCTCCTTCTGTTCTGCTGGCATCTTCGGTGGTGTCATTCCCATCCCGGAACGCTGCTTCCTAAGGAAAAGGGAAAAGAACAGAAAAAAGGCATTAGTAAGCATTCTGCAAATCTTCGCTTATTTTTAAATACTGTTTGAGCTTCAAACGCTTACCTGAATCCCAGCCGCTCTGGGGGAACTCTGTCTCCGAAACTTCTCATCCATCTGCAAGAGGGAAAAGACACTCCAGGTTAGCATGGAAACATCTAGAGGTGCCGCATACCGCGCTTACCCACCGCATTTGTTCTTCATAACCGGCATCCATGCTGAAAACGTCGTGCCACCTAAAAGACACAGAAAAATAACTCAGTTCAATGCAAATATGAAAGGGGTGCATCATGTATCGCGCTCTCACTCTCCTTCAGCGTTACTCATCTCAGCAGCACGCCGCCATCCCCGGATGCTGGCCATTATCTAAGGAAGGAAAGGAATGAAGTTAGAGAACTGTTCAAACGACTGATTAAACTTACCTGTCGGACTCTTGCCAGTGAAGTAACTAGGCAGCAACGAGCTCGTATCAATCAATGCACCCCTGCGCTGAAGGCACGATGGAGAGCACACTATCCAAACAAACAAGGTGAGCTGTGGATCAAAGGGAAGGTTTGGACCACGGGGAAGAAGGGGTTCAAGCACACAGAGACAGTAGGGAGTTAAACTCTACTAATCCTGTGTTTCAGTCCCCAGTCTTCAGTCGAATAGCCTCAAGGGAAGGGTTGGACGTCGTAAGAGGTCAGAACAGGCTGTGTGATGTTCCCGTGGATACCAGCTGAGCGTTACAGAACGCAAAGCCTCACATCAAAATCCACCTGGACGTCATGGAAACATCAGAAACCGACCAGATAGCCCACATGTTGGGGCAGCTACGTTCCGAAGTACATGCAGCCGGCAGGAAACCAACACCCTGAGGAGAGAGCTGATAGTAGCCAAAGAACGCACTGATGATTTAAGCTGGCAACTTCTCCAGTCACAAGCAGGGCATGCATCATTGCTGAGAAGTGAGCCCTCGATGCCAGCGCCATCAGCCAATCCCGTTCAGATAACCCTTCCTGGGGCAGTTCCCTTGGCCCCGCCCAAACGATTTACGGGGGATTCCAAGAGGTTTGCAACATTCATGAACCAGTGCTGCCTGCACTTCCTTTGTAGGCCAGAGGCCGTTTCGAATGACCAATCACGGGTCACTTTTGTGCTATCTTACCAGAGTGGTAGCGCCACGGACTGGTCTGTACCCTTTGTGGCCCAAGATGATCCTTTGCTGCATGACTTCAGGGGCTTTCAGCAGGACATAGAAAAGCTGTTCGCCCATTGTACTGTTAAGTGACTTCAATTCAGCAATCCCACTAAGTCAGTGCCTCTTCTGGGACGCCCAAGAGAAGCCCTTATTTATATATTTTTATGACAAGTTACACTTTGATGAATAAATTAATATTTGATAGCACACTTAAGAATATGACAGTGATCAACAATGGATAATATTACAATTGTACGCTTATTTAATTACTTAGGAGTCGGTATAGGAAGGAAAAGGTAACTGAGAATGCTTTTATGGTTTCAAGGAAAAAAATGATGGAAATAATGCAGTACAGAAGTAAACAGATAAGGTTTCACAAGAAATAATATGTTCACTTTTCCCCTTGTGGCAATTCACTCCCCCCCATACAATAGAAGGAGATGGAAGGAGAGCACACAATTTTCAGGAATACAAACAAAATGCAATACAAAATTCCAGTTCCCCCCAGCGAGCTTAGAGGAAAACAGGTATGATTTTAAAGCAGGCAAATCCTTTTAAATGTGGTGGCAATGAAGTAAAATATGCTAAAAATGATTTTAATTCCCTATAGGAGTTTCAGGGTAGGTGATAGCTATTTAAGATGAGTTCAAGTCACACTTGCGATGCTCAATGAGGGATTAGCAGGTTGAAAACTAATTTTAGCAGTTCGAGCAAAAGCGGCTATTTTGACAGGAGCTAATTTTTCAATTCGCAAAAATCTTTCCGAATGTGTCGAGCGCGATTACTAATTATAAAGAATAGTTAGGCTTGTTGGAAAGCTTAGAATCTTTGCTTTAAAATGAAAGTTAAATCTCGTTCCTAGCACCTACGATTCAAAAGATACGGACGATTGAGTTAAGGTAGTTTCTCGAAATTAAAGTAAACTTCAGAATGACAAAATGACACTTTAACAGCTTTGAAATGACAGAATGAGCACACGATTCCTATGATGCAGTTCTGGACAGGTTCAAATGTTTTGAATCAGATTATTTTAGACTAAGAGATTGGTTCTGACACAGTGATAGCTGAGTACTCACACTATAATTTTGAAATAGGCCGTCAAGGTCTGGTCAGGTTTGGACTGGACTCCGGTTCTCTCGCCACGGTCGGTCTTTAGTACCGGTTCTGCTCACAGCGATCTGCTCTGGGTCTGCTCACAGCGATCTGGTCTGGGTCTGCTAGCAGATCTGGATCAAGTGGATTCTGGAAACAGCACTGCTTTCTGGGTACTGGCACAGGGTTCTATCCAGAATCAAACAAGTCAGCCCGGGTGTTTGAATAATTTGCAAAAGATTTTGAGACCTGCTGAAAAAGTTCTGATGTCTGGATTCTAAGTTCTGGAGATGGTCCTTCTGGATATTGTCTGGTCCAGCAGAGTGCTTCACAAGAAAATGGAAAGTGATTGTGTTGCCTGTCCAAAGCAGTCTCTTTTTATCTGTTTTGAAAATGGGTGTGTGCGTGGGCATAACTAAGCCTGCCCCTCACAACTTATCAATGGCCAAGCTCTCCTCTCTCCCTTGATTGGGGGAAGGAATGGAGTGTAATCAGGCATCAATTTTATGGCATACAGAAAGAACACTCCCCTTGTCAATTTGCACACAAATCTATTTTTGATCCAAATACATATTTATCTATGTACCATTTTTCTAATATTATATGTCCAGTTAACATATTTTCTGTAGCACCAAACCATCCGATCCCTGTCTTTGTAAGATGTCGTGTCCACTTATGACAGAATTCTGCCCTTTTCATCAAGAACACAACCTCTAAACTTTTCCAGAATTTACACAAACATGCACAAGGAATATGGGCATCAGATGATAAAGTGTCAGATTTTTAACATGCAGACATTCGGAGTAATACCTTATTTTCCGCTACTACCCCCAGAGCATACCACAGAGTCCTAACACCTCTTAAAATGTGCACAGAAAAATCACAAGAATAATGATATTAATTATATAATTTTGGCAAGTCCGTACTATGAATTATCTACCTTTTTTTAAAATTATGCTCTGTCCCAGAGGGGTGTGGTTTCCCAAAGCCCATGGTGGAATTTCTGGTTTATCCACTTCCTCCAACTCAGGTTGCTCACAGAGGCACTGCTCCTCCCAGTTTCACCCAAGAGGAAGCCATTTACAACCCCCCTAATTTAACAACAAGGAAGGCTCATTGTTCTGTTTCCCAGGTGCTCCTCCCCTGATTCAATCAGAGAGGTGTAATCTCCTTTTGGTGGGAACAGCAGAAGGCAGCCAGGCCTGCGAGTGCAGTGGCTGAGCAAGTTTCAACTCCTGTCGGGGGTAGTTGCCCGGCAGAATTCAATCTCTTCAAGCCAGGCTTCAGCCAAATGTCACTTTTGTTCCCAGTTTTTCTTCATTCATATCAAACTTACAATTTCTAGACATGCAGCTAGAACTCTGATTCTAAGTTCAAAACTATGACATTTAAACAGTTGCAACCTATGTGACACTCAAAGTAGGTCACTCATTTATTTTAAACATTTCAATTTTAGTGGCTTTAAGTCCAATTTCACTTCAGCTGCTGACATCCACAGCTCAGCCAGTTTTGTTATAAACATTGTTTTGGGGTCTTCATCTTTCCAGATTTTGTATGCACACAAGACTACATTCTGCCAAATGTCTGCTGGTGTTCAGTGAGATTTTTGAATATCTTGCAATGTTCAAAATAGGCATTTTTAGCTTGCATTTCAGAGAAACAAAGGTGATTTCAAAGCGCTTTTGAGCTAACAGGATTTTCTAAGCCCACAGCACCAAATGTTGCAGCATGATAACTTGAACGTGGGTCAAGACACCCAACAAGCGCCCCCGCCCGACTGCACTTTGATTTCGAGTCGAGGGGGAGTCGGGTGCAAAAGATGTTTTGATCCATGCGCTGGTATGTCTGCATCATCTTCTTACCATTCCACAGATGGCACAGT
Organism: Ambystoma mexicanum; assembly: GCF_040938575.1. Taxonomy (NCBI): domain Eukaryota; kingdom Metazoa; phylum Chordata; class Amphibia; order Caudata; family Ambystomatidae; genus Ambystoma; species Ambystoma mexicanum. The sequence goes on from NC_090936.1 coordinate 865,515,208, forward strand.
TCAGCATCTTTTCCTCCATCAGGGTGGATCGATCGGTTTTCCTCGCCAGTCCTGATGGGAGTATTGGGCGGTACCCGGGCCCCTCGGATCTCTGCTCTCAGTCCCCGGGTCGTCCTCCTTGGTCAGTCTCCATAGTTTCATCTCTCCTAGGATGACAAAGCAAAGTGGCAATACCTATTCGTAGACATTTCTCGCCCACTATTGATATAGTGGGGCGACATATACATTTTATAAATCAATAGACATTTACATTCTTATTTTAAAAAAACAAGATATAATCAGGAGACATTTTCATTCAAGAATCATAATATTTTAGAGACTATATGTGGGATATTTTAGGGTTGGAGCTGAATTACTCTGGAGCGGCCCCTTCTGGTATTGCAGAGGACTCCTCCAGTTGTTGCAGAGTGTGCCTGGGATGGCAACACTTTAGCTGATTGATATGGACCCACTTGTCTTCCCCTTCCGCCGAACTACCTTTGGGGATGCGGATCTTGTAGGCGACTGGGGAGATCTTGTCTATAATTTCAAAAGGTCCCTTCCATGTAGGCAGAAATTTTCGCTGTTTGGCCTGGTTCCTCTGGAAATTGTATAGATAGACCCGGTCTCCCACATTATATTCTTTCATGGTAGTTTTCAAATCATAGTGCGTTTTCATACTCTCGGCTGATCTTTCTAGATTCCGCTGAGCATAGGCAAAAGCATGTTGGAGGTGTTTCCTCAAATTCTCCACATACTCATGGGTTTTGGAGGCATTGATTAATTTCTGCTCTTGGGTCCTGTAGAGCAAATGCTGGGGAAGCACCATCTTGCATCCAGTCATCAGCTCAAACGGTGACATTTTAGTTGCAGATGAAGGGGTAGATCGGATGGCCATTAGGACCAGAGGTAATCGGATATCCCAATTTGGCCCAGAATCTGCCACAAACTTATTTAAGAAGCTCACAATGGTTCGGTTGTATCTCTCCACTGCTCCAGAAGAGGCCGGTCGATAAGCAATGTGTAGCTTCCTTTTAACCCCCAGTATCTCCCACATCTTAGTCATTACTTCGCTGGTGAAGTGGCTACCTCTGTCTGACTCAATCCTTTGGGGTAGACCAAAACGCGAAAAGATGTGGTTGATCATCAGGGCAGCTGCAATTTCTGCATTGCAGTTTGGGGCCGGGAGACATTCCACCCACTTAGTAAATAAGCATGTCACCGTCAACATGTACTTATTCCCCCTAGAGGTGTGAATCATGGGCCCTATGTAGTCGACTTGTAAATCTGACCATGGCAGTGTCATCCCACTCTTTTGGGGAGGCGCACAGTGGGTGAGGGATGTTGGCTGAAATTGTGCACACACAAGACACCCCTTCAAGTATTGGTCGAGGTCCTGCCCCATGTGTGGCCAGTATGCAACCTATCTTAAGATCTCAAGTGTTGTATGAAACCCCCTATGACTGGCGGTGGCCGCATCATGGGAGTGACTTAACATCAGGCTTCGGAATGAGGTTTGAACCACCCACTGATCATGGCGAGCTTGGGATTTCCTTACCAACAAACCGTCTTGGATTCGGAACATTTTTGGACATTTCATCAACACTCTAAGGTCCTCTTTCCCAATGTAACTGGTATCCGTCAGGGGAAAGTTCTCAGGGTCCTCAATGTGTTGTACCAATTATTGGATCCCCCTTCTGAGCCGTGATCAAATCAGCATCAGGGGTCTCCTTACTCCATTGTGCAGTTGAAAGATCATTGTGAGCATTTGTCTGGGACCTAGTGATAGCAATGACCTGGATTTCCCCCAACAGGGACTCAATCGCTATTAGATCCCCTTGGATGGCCCCGGTTTTGGCCAGCTGATCAGCTAAGTCATTTCCAGTTTTGTCTGGTCCCTCTACTTTGGAATGACCCTTGATCTTTTTCCAGTAGATGGTCATCCCGTTCGAGGTGACCAGATCATCAATGTTTTGAATTAACTTCCCATGTTTCAGGGGTTTGTTATTAGCACATAACATGCCTCTGGTTTTCCAATTAACCAGGTGCTCCACTAACCCGTTCGTAGATAATCTGAATCTGTGATTATGACCAGTTCGTGGAGTTGATGTTGGACAGCAGTTAGGATGGCTTGATACACAACCATCAATTCTGCCAACTGACTACTTCGGGGACCAATTTTGTATCCAGCGGAGGGTTCTGGGGACTCCTTCACCCATGCATTCCCTACGCCGGCCACAAGTTCTTTTTCCCCGTTGTTGTCAACATGGTAAGAGCATCCATCCACATAAACAGTGGGCATTCCCAACACTTGTCTTCGTCAAAGACTTTGTGTGGGGAATTAAGGTATGCCTCCATATTGTCCTTAATTTTTAGACTTTCGTCCTCGAGACAATTTTCTCTGGCACAATCATGCAAGTCAGCCAGACCTTGCGTGAGGGGACTCTTCTTGTTTTGGCCATATCGGACCTCCACAGGAAAGCCCTGCATTGACAGAATCCAGCAAGTAATTAGGGAATTACTCACATTTCCGGCCCGGATTCTGTCACTTTGGAGATATTGCAGAGGATGGCGTGGAGTCTCCACTATGATGTGTTCCCCTTGGATAAACAGGCGGTAATTCTTCAATGCCCACACCATTACCAGGAGTGCCTTCTCACAATCGTTGAATTTTTCCTCCACAGTGGATAAAGTTTTGCTCGCATAGGAGATGACTTTATTGACCTTGTCATGCTTTTGGTATAATACTGCCGTTCAAGCACGTATTAGAGGACCCTGTCTCCAGGAAAAACTCTGTGTTTCTGACATGGTAAGCTAGGCAGGGCGCTTGTGAGAGGCTTCTTTTGAGCTGTCTTACTGCCTCGGATTGTTCTGGACCCCATTCCCACTTGACCCCCCCTTCAAGAGATGAATCAGGGGTCTGGTGATCTCTTCGTAGCCCTCAATGAACTTTCTGCTGTAATTAGTCAGTCCAAGGAGGCTCCTTAGTTCCCGCAGAGTTGTGGGGTCTTTCAGTTTCTGAAGTGCTTCCACTTTCTTTTCTTGGGGACAGAGACCCTGAGGAGTAATCTCATGCCCCAAGAAATTAACACAGGTTCTACACCACTGTGCTTTCTGAAAGGAAAGTTTTGCTCCGGCGGCCCTCAACTGTGTCAGAACATAACGGATCTCCGCTATGTGTTCCTCCACAGATGAACTTTTGATGAGGACATCATCTACATAAGCCAGGTTACCCCTTGCACCCAGATAGTGCATGGCCTTATGTAGGAAAATGTTGAATTCATTGCCGGAGTTGAGGTATCCGAAGGGAGTTCGGGTCCATGTGTACTGCTGGCCTCCAAAGGTAAAAGCCAGTTTGTATTGGTCCTCTCTAATGACAGGCACTGTCCAGTATCCATTGGTCAGGTCTATTGCAGTGAATACCCGTGACCCCGGAATCTGGGCCAGCCCCTGGTCAATGTAGGGCAGAGGCCGTCAGGAAGTATGGACCCGTTTGTTGAGCTCCCTAAGGTCGGCGCAGAGTCTCCACTGGCCGTTTGGCTTCAATATTCCCAGCACCGGATTATTGAAGGTGCTGTTTACTGGACAGATTATTCCCCGGGACTCAAGGTTCTTAATTATTTCAGTAAAGGACTCCACGGATGCGAGAGGCAAGCGATATTGCTTCACAAACACTGGAGTCATGCCAGGGTCCATGGGAATTGTTGTTGTGTGGATGTTGGTGCGACCACAGTCATATAAGTCTACCGCAAAGAGATCTTGGAAATCCAAGAAAACTTGTTTCAACTTTTGCTTCTGTTCCAGAGTCACACAGGCATCAGCTAGATTGACTCTCTCTTCCACCATCTGCCTGAAGCCTGGAAAGACTTCTGGTTTTGCTATCTCCGCGCCCTCGTCCAGCTGGGTGGAGAAGTCCCTGGTCAGAGTGCTGATTTGGACTGGAGGCTTCAGGTGGGAAAGGCTGCCCTCATGGACCTGGAAAATCACCTCATCCCTCCTGAAGTCACAAGTCACATCTTCCTTACCATAAGGGCTGGAAGTGTACACCAGTAGGTTCCCCCCATGCCGGGTAAAGATCCTGTCTGGTGTTGTATTATCATCACTTTCACTGTCAAAACAGTCCTTGGGGATTGGTCCTAACAGTTCATTTCCTAAATCAATGGAGAAATGTCAGTCATCAACCGCCATTCCAATAATGGTGCCTGCGGCTAGAGTAACACTCTTTAAGTCGCTGTTATCCACCTCTATTGGAATGGTGTCATGTTCAATGTTGACTAATGGTGTTGGAGAGAAGCATTTAGATGAATATAAGCATCAGGGTTTTTCAATGTTTGTCCTCTTTTAACTTTCACTTCCAGGGAGACTTGTCGGGTCCTTTCTGGGATGGTGACTTCCTCTCTAACCTGAATTTCCACTGCATAAGGTAGCAATTGAGCTGACCTAAATGCTTTTTCTGGATCATCAAAGCCCATGGGATTATCCGCTAATCGGGACCAAGCTTTGAAGTTTATTAGGTCCAAACTAATGGCAAAGCGATTGAGAATGTCACTGCCTAAGTAAAAGCTGGCAGTGACATCTCGCACGACCCAACAATTATGGACTATGCTCTTGTTGCCAATGGAGAATTTGAGCATAAACCTGCTTGGCAGGAGATGTTTGGAATTGGGTGCTTCCAGGTCCATTTCCCATTTATCTATCAGTTTGAATGTGGGAATGGCTGTATCTTTTGGGAGTTGGCGGAACATGGCTTCGCTGATGAAGCTCTTACCGTTGTTCACACACACTCGGGCGAGAACAGAGTCCTTCCCTTCATTTAACTGAACGGGGATGAACAACTGCTCTCCAATTTGTTGAATATCAGCCAGGCTCTGAGCTGATTTCACATCTTTCTGGACTATTGGAGTGTGAATGTCTGATTGTGGATTAGTAAAGAATTTCAGAGTGTTTCCTTCCAGTGTGGAATACCACCTTAAACTGGAGGGAAGGTTAATTTTCAGAAATAGAGAGGACACCCCATCACCAGTCTGTTGTCCTACTGCTATTACTGTCACATCTGGAATTTGGTTGTTCTCGAAGTGAAATTCTACTTGCTTTAATTTTATTGGTTGGCTAGTCTGGGTCCAGTGGACCTTGTTTACGCAATCTATTAGGGGTGACAATCTTCTCAGGAGGTCATTCCCTAGTAAACAAGGGGTGCCCTCTGGAGTCACTACTATGACCGGGTGTTTCACCTTGTGTCGCTAAATTTTGATGTCCAAATCTGCAGTTCCCTCGACGGGAATTTCCTTCCCGTCAAAGTTCTGAAGTTGTCCAGGAAGAGAGGTGATAGGAATTCAGTAATTCTCCCCCCTTCCTGCATTTAGTTCATCAAAGGTCCTATTGGACAAACGGTAGCTTGGGATCCAGTGTCCACCAATGCCAAAATTGTACCCTGCCCCTGTACTTGTAACGGGGCATAGTATCTTCCCTCCTTCTCCTCAAGGGGGCACAGATAATGCACATTTTTGGACAACTGGTGGGCTAATTTTCTGGTTTTGGACATTGAGAGAGAAGAGATTTGGGCAAAATTCTGTGGAGAGTCTCGGGAATCTGAAAGAAAAAGTTGGCAACTGGATATGGCTTTGGGTTCCCCTGGTTTGAGTTCTGGCCCCCCCACCCTTTTTGGATGCAGTCACCAGGATGGGTTTGGACCAGGGGTTTTTGGTATTGTTGGTTCTGGGATAGGATGATGGGCAGCGACTGCTCGATCCCCACATCTACCCAGTCTATTGATTCGGTTTTAGGTTCCCCTGGTTACGGTTCTGGGCCGCCCCCCCTTTTTGGAGGCAGTCACCAGGATGGGTTTGAACCAGGGATTTTCGGTATAATTGGTTCTGGGATAGAATGATGGGCGGCGACAGCTCAATCCCCACATCTACCCAATCTGGGTTGGAATCCCTTGGGACCCATTTTTCCTTGGGAGGAGTCCCCCCATCTCTGAAGGAGAAGATCCTTTTCCCAGGATCCTCTGAGGATCCCTCTCTCTCAAATTGGAAGAACTGTACCTCCTCCACTAAATGGGTCTGTTCGGGTCCTTTGTTTCTCCTACCTCCTCTCTGCTCTTTGGGTGGCAGACTTTCAGGGGTAGGAGATTTTGTTTCCGGTTCCTGGGTTTCCAGGAGCTGTTTACAAGTGGGGAAGGAAGCTTCCTCCAAGGCTTTACACCCCCCTTCCCCTTGTGCCTCCTCCCTGGGAATCGGTGGGTTATCAGGGTGCTGCCCCCGTCATTGTTCTGGAGCACCAGGCCCCGAGTTTGGGGTATTCTGCGGTGGCATGCTCATCTGAGGGTTCTGTTGAGCCCTCAGTATGTGACCCAGATCCCGTGCCATATTTTGGACCTGGCGCTCTAACTGTGAAACCCGCTCAGGCTGATACGGGGTTCTATTTTCTCCCCTGGGCTGATCCTGGGAAGGGTACCTATCTCTTCTCTGGTAGTACCCCAGGTTGAGAAGATTTGGGTACCCCTCCACCCTTGGCCTTCCCTCTCCCGGATTAGGTGGTCTGGGCTCAGGGAAGTGGGGAAAGAAGGATGGATGATTTTGGGGCTGGAAGTTGTGTGGATAACTGGGGAACAAGTTCAGCCCAGGATTTGGGGAATTTCTGCCCTCCTGTGGGAAGTTAGGAGGGAAGTTCCCTGGGTCAGGTGCTTAGCTGGATCCCCTCCCCCCCCTTGGGCTGGAGAAGTCCACACATAACCCAGGATGGGTCTGTTTCCCTTGTAGCGGGGTCTTACATAGTCAGGGGAGCGAGGGACCCCATTTGTGGGACTACCTCCTTGGCTCCCTGTCTGCGACTGGCCCAAGGGCCTTCTGGGCTGAGAATTACTCGGTGCAGGCAGGTTTTTAGGACCCCCATCTCCAAATCTAAAACAGAGGCAACCTTTACCTCAGCCACCTTGGCAGCAGCAGGGGTGCTGTTGGTTTTGGGGTTTTTGGGCTGATTCTTATTTTCCACCGGTTTCTGCACCTCATAGATGCGGATGGCTTGCTCAATGACCCAGTCTAAAGATCTTTTCTCGTGAAAATCTCTCACGAGCTGGGTCATTATGTATTTGGGTAAGGCATGGAAAAACGTATTAACAAATTCTTTACTGTCCGTGCGTACCCTTTTTGTAGTCTGCGCAAAAGCACACTTTAACTCCTGCACAAATTCTTGTGGGGCCTGATCCTCCCCACATTGCAAATTGTAGGCTGCCTTGCGAGCCTCTTGGGGATTTCTGTGAACAGAAAAATGTTTCAAGATGGCCGCCCTGTAGGTGGACCATCTTGAATGATTTTGGTCCTCCAGCCCCGCAAAGAAACTGGAGTATTCTGGGGAGGATGTCCATTTTACATACTGAATGCAGCTACTGCTGTCTTTCAAATGGAAAGTCCCCATCATTTGCTCATAAAGCTCCAAGTGTTCCCAAACAGAATACTTGGCGTTCTTGTGATAAGGCGTGATGACACTCCTTATTGCCTTAATCTGTTTTAAGGGGTCCTTAAGCAAGGCCCTTTTTTGCCTTATTGGCATTTTTGGTTCAGGTAACCCTGGTCCATTCATCCTCTGACTCAGAAGCACTGCTCCCAGAGGTGCCCGTCTGATCTTCCAGGTTTTCCCGGATTCTGCGAGCCTGGGAATGGCTGGCAGAAAGTGGGGACCTGGTCTCCTTTGTCCTGTGACGTTCAGAGGAGTCTTCAGATTCCTCCTTGCTGCCAGGATTTGATGGGTACCCCCCCACTGACCTAACTGGGCAGAGGTTTTCAGGATGCCCTTAGTGGGCCTACTCTCCTGGGGTTCTCCACTAAATTGCACTGTACTTAGGTGCCCATCCCCGGATGCCTGCCCATCCATACCTGGGTGGTACTGGCCTATGAGCCCCATACTTTTGGCAATGCAAGAGCCTGCGCTTTCAGTTCCTCAGTTAAGGCCTTACTAGACTCTATCAGTTTCTCCTGCATGGCTACCTATTGCTGGAGCCTATCATTGTGCTGACAGAGAGCCTCATTCTCTCTCTGTGCCTCCTGGTTGGTCCTGGAATACTGGGCCAGTCTTTGCTGCAGGAGGGTTACCTCTTGAGTCCCATCCCTACTGGCCTGTTCCTTTCTTGCCAGATCATCTTCCACCCTCCTGGTGTGCTCTAGCAAGTCCTGATGCTCGTTTTGCCGGTCACCCAGTCCCTGGAGGGCCTGGTGATTTTCTGCAATTTTTTCTTTTAATTGGCAGACTTCCTGGCCTAAGGTGTCCCTTTCTTTACTAAGAGCCTGCATCTGTGCCGCCAGGTCGTCCCTCTGCTTTTGAAGGGCACCAGCTTTCTGACGCTCTTCCTCAAACTCTGCCTGGGTGTCCAGGTCTTTCAGAAATAATTTGTTGCTCTCTGCCTTCTCCCTATCTAGGTGGCCTTGCAGGGTGACTACCTGCTCAGCACATACCCTATTGAAGTCCAGCAGTTGCTCCAGCTTTTTCTGGCTCTGCAGTAGGGAGTCCAAACCTTCATGGTACTCCTTCTGGAAGGCCAGAAATCTGGTATCCTGGTCAGACTTTTCCTGTTGCAGGATCCCCATGTCCTCTTTTATTTTAATGATATACTGCCTACTATCATTTTCTGACTCCTGGGTCCTCTTCAGCCTCTGCTCGGAAGAGACCAGGTCAGATTGGGCCTTCTCTAATGCCATCAGTTGCCTATTTGCCAGATCTTGGTGGTCAGCACATTTGTCCTGTATGGCTCCCATATATAAAAATAAATATGCCGCTATCCTGACAATCCTGTCGTGCTCATCTTTGGCTTTAGGGGCCATATATAGTTCACTCAGGGCCACATGTAATGGACCCTGATCTCTCCATATGTCTGACCCTGTTTCAGTGATCTGGGTGCAATTACCTGCAACCAGACCACCTGGTCCTGATGAGCCCACTACTTCTCAAAAATAGCTTATGTAAGGTGTTCGCTGACTATTTTGATATCTACCAAGGTCGTCATTCTGGAAATTGATTTCCTTCCTGATTTACAGAAGTTTGTATTTTATTTTGCAAAACAGACCGTTTCCTTAGAGCGTTCCTTTGAGGGGTGTTTTTACAGTGTAACACGGCGTGGTGATCCAACAGGATTATGTATCCTGTCAGTTAGCACACCGTATTAATCTGCACAAGTGATAGATCTAATCCAGAATCCCTGGCTCGAGCCCCCAATCCTGTTAAGTGACTTCAATTCAGCAATCCCACTAAGTCAGTGCCTCGTCTGGGACGCCCAAGGGAAGCCCTTATTTATATATTTTTATGACAAGTTATACTCTGGATGATAAACCCTTATATAACGCCCCTCTCTTTGAATCCCCCTGACCTCACTGAGCCAAGAAGTATGTGTGTTTTTCAATGTAAAAGATTTATTGGAAAAATTAAACAATATATATATATATATATGTATATATATATATATCACTTTGATGAATAAATTAATATTTGATAGCACACTTAAGAATATGACAGTGATCAACAATGGATAATATTATAATTGTACGCTTATTTAATTACTTAGGAGTCGATATAGGGAGGAAAAGGCAACTGAGAATGCTTTTATGGTTTCAAGGAAAAACAATGATGGAAAGAATGCAGTACAGAAATAAACTGATAGGGTTTCACAAGAAATAATATGTTCACTTTTCCCCTTGTGGCAATTCACTCCGCCCCTATTCCACAGAAGGAGATGAAAGGGGGGCACACAATTTTCAGGAATACAAAAAAATTCAATACAAAATTCCAGTTCCCCCCAGCGAGCTTAGAGGAAAACAGGTATGATTTTAAAGCAGGCAAATCCTTTTAAATGTGGTGGCAATGAAGTAAAATAAGCTAAAAATGTTTTTAATTCCCTATAGGAGGTTCAGGATAGGTGATAGCTATTTAAGATTAGTTCAAGTCACACTTGCGATGCTCAATGAGGGATTAGCAGGTTGAAAACAAATTTTAGCAGTTCAAGCAAAAGCAGTTATTTTGACAGGAGCTAATTTTTCAATTCGCAGCAATCTTTCTGATAAAATGAAAGTTAAATCTCGTTCCTCGCACCTACGATTCAAAATATACGGACGATTTAGTGAAGGTAGTTTCTCAAAATTAAAGTAAACTTCAGAATGACAAAATGAGACTTTTACAGCTTTGAAATGACAGAATGAACACACGATTCCTATGCTGCAGTTCTGGACAGGTTCAAATGTTTTGAATCAGATTATTTTAGACTAAGAGATTGGTTCTGACACAGTTCTAGCTGAGTACTCACACTATAATTTTGAAATAGGCCGTCAAGGTCTGGTCAGGTTTGGACTGGACTCCGGTTCTCTCGCCACGGACGGTCTTTGGTACCGGTTCTGCTCACAGCGATATGGTCTGGGTCTGCTCACAGCGATCTGGTGTGGGTCTGCTAGCGGATCTGGATCAAGTGGATTCTGGATACAGCACTGCTTTCTGGGTACTGGCACAGGGTTCTAGCCAGAATCAAACAACTCAGCCCGGCTGTTTGAATAATTTGCAAAAGATTTTGAGACCTGCTGAAAAAGTTCTGAAGTCTGGATTCTAAGTTCTGGAGATGGTCCTTCTGGATATTGTCTGATCTGGCAGAGTGATTCACAAGAAAATGGAAAGTGAGTGTGTTGCCTGTCCAAAGCAGTCTCTTTTTATGTGTTTTGAAAATGGGTGTGTGCGTGGGCATAACTAAGCCTGCCCCTCACAACTTATCATTGGCCAAGCTCTCCTCTCTCCCTTGATTGGGGGAAGGAAGGGAGTGTAATCAGGCATCAATTTTATGGCATACAGAAAGAACACTCCCCTTGTCAATTTGTACACAAATCTATTCTTGATCCAAATACATATTTATCTATGTACCATTTTTCTAATATTATATGTCCAGTTAACATATTTTCTGTAGCACCAAACCAGCCGATCCCTGTCTTTGTAAGAAGTTGTGTCCACTTATGACAGAATTCTGCCCTTTTCATCAAGAAAACAACCTCTAAACCTTTCCAGAATTTACACAAACATGCACACGGAATATGGGCATTAGATGATAAAGTGTCAGATTTTTAACATGCAGACATTCGGAGTAATACCTTATTTTCCGCTGCTACCCCCCAGAACATACCACAGAGTCCTAACACCTCTTAAAATGTGCACAGAAAAATCACAAGAATAATGATATTAATTATATAATTTTGACAAGTCCGTACTATGAATTATCCACCTTTTTTTTAAATGATGCTCTGACCCAGAGGGGTGTGGTTTCCCAAAGCACATGGTGGAATTTCTGGTTTATCCACTTCCTCCAACTCAGGTTGCTCACAGAGGCACTGCTCCTCCCAGTTTCTCCCAAGAGGAAGCCATTTACGACTCCCCCTAATTTAACATTTGCCTGAGCCAAGGAAGGCTCATTGTTCTGTTTCTCTGCTCCCAAGGTGCTCATCCCCTGATTCAATCAGAGAGGTGTAATCTCCTTTTGGTGGGAACAGCAGAAGGCAGCCAAGCCTGCGAGTGCAGTGGCTGAGCAAATTTCAACTCCTGTCGGGGGTAGTTGCCGGGCAGAATTCAATCTCTTCAAGCCAGGCTTCAGCCAAATGTCACTTTTGTTCCCAGTTTTTCTTCATTCAAATAGAACTTACAATTTCTACACATGCAGCTAGAACGCTCATTCTAAGTTCAAAACTATGACATTTAAACAGTTGCAACCTATGTGACACTCAAAGTAGGTCACTCATTTATTTTAAACATTTCGATTTTAGTGGCTTTAAGTCCAATTTCACTTCAGCTGCTGACATCCACAGCTCAGCCAGTTTTGTTATAAACATTGTTTTGGGCTCTTCATCTTTCCAGATTTTGTATGCACACAAGACTACATTCTGCCAAATGTCTGCTGGTGTTCAGTGAGATTTTTGAATATCTTGCAATGTTTAAAATAGGCATTTTTAGGTGGTATTTCAGAGAAACAAAGGTGGTTTCAAAGCAATTTTGAGCTAACACACACAGCTGTTTTTCCTTTGGCACCACGTTTCACTCATGGCGCTTCTGGCCCATCACGCTCGCACTGGTGGGTGGTAGGTCAGGCGACCATTTTGGTGTGCGCAAAACTGCGCGGTTTTCCTGGATTCTGGCGCAAATGTGGGCTTTTCGGCCATCTTGGATTTTCTAAGCCCACAGCACCAAATGTTGCAGCATAATAACTTGAACGTGGGTCAAGACACCCAACAGTACTCATGGGCAGGCATTACGCAACGAACTTCTGTCCCTACGCCAAGGGAATCAAGACCTATTAACATACATAGCCACATTCAATAGACTTGTAGTTGAGGCAGAATGGCCAGTGGAGAAGAGAACCACGTTATTTCATCAGGGGTTGCGGGGGGAGCTCAAGGATGTTCTCGCACAAGTAGTGATCCCCCCGAAAGACTGCTCAGAATTCATTGACCTTGTTGTTCAACTGGATCATAGGTTTCAGGACTGAAGAGCAGATCGAACCAGACCGGACCCTCGCCCTATGTATGTGCGTTCAAAGGACAATACTGCCCAAACAACGGAAGGTTCAGGAGAACCAATGCAAATCGGGGGGGTCAGATCCCCCTTGACTAAAGCGGAAAGGGATAAAAGGAGACAGCAGCAGTTATGTCTGTTCTGCGGAAGTTCAGGTCATTTCCTTAAAGAGTGCCCTGTGTAGACACCGAGGAGGACGGTAGGGGCCAGGGACAAGGAAGATACCATCAAGGAATCGGAAAACTCCCTAGCCCGGCAAGTGTAGGGGTCCACTTGTCGAGCGAAGAAAGTGAACCACAAACCTCCCATTTTGCACTATCTGTGGTCTTGATCAATCACCAACAACCATTTCGGATGCACGCAGTAAGAGTATACATAGACAGTGGAGCTGTTGGGAATTACATCGACCAGGATCTTGCGGCGAAGATGGGGCTTCCGTTACGCCCTAAATCAACCACCGACACTATTACCACTGTCGACTTTACGGAAATAGCTTCTGGTCCAGTATCCCAATGCACTGCAGCTTTAACCTTTCTGTGCCAGAATAGAAATCAAGAATCTATCGTTTTTGACCTCATTAAGGCACCACAGTTCCAGATGATTTTGGGAATGCCATGGTTGGTAGCTCACAATCCTCAAATTGATTGGCGAGCAAAAGAATTGGCCTTTCCCGATACTTGCGCACACACATGTTATCGCCAAGAGAAACAACCAATAGACACCGGAACCTCCACGCTTGCGACTGTGGCAATCGGCACACTACCAAGTGAATATCAGGACTTTCAAGATGTCTTTCAGAAAGAACAGGCTAATATCCTGCCACCGCATAGACCATACAAATGCCAACTCGACCTGATACCTGGCGCACAAATCCCTTGTAGGCGAATTTACGCACTCACAGAACCAGAAAACCAGCACCTGAAGGCCTATCTTGACCAATACCTGGCCAACGGGTTCATCGATCCCTCGAAGTCTCCAGCAGCCAGTCCTCTATTCTTCGTACCGAAAAAGGAGGGGGACTTGAGAACGTGCATCGACTATCGCACACTGAACCAGATTACCGTAAAAAATCACTGCCCCCTGCCACTGATCCCTGAATTTCTTGATCAAGTCAAAGATGCCAAAAATCTACACAAAACTAGACCTGAGGGGGGCATATGAACTTATTCGCGTAAAAAAGGTGGACGAATGGAAAACCGCATTTCGCACCAAATACGGCTTGTACGAATATCAAGTAATGCCCTTTGGCCTTTGCAACGTGCCTGCTGCATTTCAATACTTCATGAACGATGTCCTACGGGAATTGATTGATATCTGTTCTCTAGTGTACATTGACGATATCCTAGTATATTCCGCATCAAAGCAGGACCATGTTAAACACGTCCAATCCGTATTGGAGAAACTCTGTCAACACCAGCTCTACGCCAAGCTCGAAAAGTGCTCATTCCACATCTCCGAGGTGGAATTCCTGGGCTTTATTCTCAGCCCGAATGGAATCCAAATGGATGTACACAAGGTAGATGCTATCCTGAACTGGCCATCCCCAAATTCATTCAAGGGGGTTCAAAGTATGCTGGGTTTTGCAAACTTCTACCGCCGATTCATCCCAGGATTTTCGCAAATCGTGCATCCCATCACATCATTACTAAGGAAAAGCAACAAAAAGTTCCAGTGGACAACAGAAGCCGAGGAGGCTTTCCAGGAACTCAAAGCAAGATTCACATCTGCCCCAATCTTACGCCACCCTTGCCCTGATCACCCATACCTGGTGGAAACGGACGACTCAAGCATGGCTATGGGAGCCGTCCTCTCACAAAAGGACCCCGAAACGGGCCAGTTACACCCTGTTGCCTTCTGGTCGCGTAAATTCACACCCCCTGAACTCAATTACGCTATCACAGACCAAGAACTCCTGGTCATTAAGTCAGCCTTTAAGGCATGGCGGCACTACCTCTTGGGCACCAGACACACAATCACCATAATAACTGACCACCGGAACCTCCAGTACCTAAAAACGGCAAAGGCCTAATCCTCACGACAACCATGTTGGGCTCTTTTTTTGCTGAATATGACTATGTGATTACATTTCGACCAGGAGTGAAAACGGGAAGGCCGATGCCCTTTCCCATATGGGGGTGGAAGAGCAAGGGTATCAGACCCCTGACCCAATAGCAAACATCCCGAGTGACAAGCTCCTAGGAATCACAGCAACCATAACTCAGAAAGAATTACATGAAGAAATCCAAAACCTGATGAGTCCGGAGCAATTACAAGCGTGGAGTGCACAAGGAGAACATTACATGATGAAAGATCAGTTGCCCTACTTCAGGAATCATTTATTCTTACCAAACCAAGAACTACGAGAACAAATCATCTCCGGTTATCATGATTCCTTGATCAAGGGCCACCCCGGAATCGCTAAAACCCTAGCCAAGGTAAAACGAAATTATTGGTGGCCCAGTTGGCGTAAAGACATTATCCAATTCATCCTATCTTGTGAAGTGTGTGCTCAAAACAAGTCATCCAAGCAGAAACCGGCTGGGCTATTACAACCATTGGAAATCCCACCAGCACCCTGGCACACGATGTACCTCGATTTTATTACTGACTTACCACCCAGTCAAGGGTTCGACACTATTCTTGTGGTCGTGGACCTATTTTCAAAAATGGCACATTTCCTTCCTCTTAAGGGGCTCCCATATGCTTCCACTCTGGCAAAGATATTTCTTGAAGGCATCGTACGGCTCCATGGGTTTCCTTCAGTTTTGGTCTCAGACCGAGGTACTCAGTTTGGATCTAACTTCTGGAGGAAATGCTGCTCTATGGTCCAGATCGACATCCGGCTATCCACCAGTCACCATCCCCAAACGGATGGTCAAACTGAGAGGACAAATCAGACGCTCGAGCAGTATCTGCGTTGCATGTTACACCAAGCTGAAGGAAGCTGGTTTGACCTATTATAGATAGCTGAATATGCTTATAATAATTCCCTACACACCAACACTGGGCAGGCACCCTTTTATACCACGTATGGCGGGCACCCACATACTTCTGAATTGGATGTTCCTACAACCCTGGAAATTCCAGCAGTCAAAACCTTGCACACTACCATTTCTCAAAACTTTAAAAGGGCAGCTGAACACCTACTTCAAGCTAAGAATCGCCAAAAGAAGTTTGCTGATCAACACTGAGCAAAGGCCCCCAACTACCAAGTAGGAGACAAAGTCTGGCTGGCGTCTAAACACGTGTCCATTAAAGGAGCCCGAACTTTCCATCCAAGGTACCTGGGTCCATTCACCGTCACCTTCGTGATAAATCCTGTGGCGGTCAGACTAGCTTTGCTGTCAAACATGCAGAATCATCGTGTGTTCCACGTGTCTCTCCTTAAACCTGTTCAACCTGGGACCCGGGCAGCAACGCCACCACAGCCAGTAGTAGTCGACGGGGAGCCAGAATTTGAAGTCAAGGATATCCTAGATTCAAAGTACGTCAGATCCAAATTATACTATTTAGTAGACTGGAAGGGGTATGGTCCACAAGACAGGACATGGGAGCGTTGTGAGTACATCCATGCACCTTGCTTGCTTAGATGATTTCATCAAAACCATCCAACCAAACAAGGACCATACAGAAGAGCCACCTTGAGAAGGGCATTGGGGGGGAGTGCTGTCATGATTCCTGCCCCTCATGTCCCCAGCCCTCCAAGATGACAGGCTGGAGCCAGGCCACGATCAACTACATGGCCCTCAAGGGCCTCTCCATCCCTCCAAAGACCCACTTGGAGTCAAACTTGGTGCTTGTGGCACCAGACTCACTCACCGCCATAGGATAACATTGGGGATTGGACTTGTAGTGCATTGATGGGGACAAGATGGATGCCCCCACATATTTCAGTTCCCAGAACTGCATGTGCGGTCTAGTCTTTTGGGTGTGGTTCAGCCCAACGACACCTGGGACACCCAGAGACTATTTAAGCCACACCCAGGCTGAGAAACATGCTTTGCGTTTTCTGCACCTGCAGCGTGACACTGACCGTGTTCGGATCGGTCTCTAGTAGGCCTGCATCTTTCTTCTGCGCTCAGCTCCTGCAAGAACAAGAACACCGTTAGGAACAGCCTTATCTTGTCGCGCTTCTGCCCATCATTCATCGCTCCTTCTGTTCTGCGGGCATATTCGGCGGTGTCATTCCCATCCCGGCAAGCCACTTCATAAAGAAAAGGGAAAAGAACAGAAAAAAGGCATTAGTAAGCATTCTGCAAATCTTCGCTTATTTTTAAATACTGTACAAGCTTCAAACGCTTACCTGAATCCCAGCCGCTCTGGGGGAACTCTGTCTCCAGAACTTCTCATCCATCTGCAAGAGGGAAAAGACACTCCAGGTTAGCATGGAAACATCTAGAGTCACCGCGTACCGCGCTTACCCACCGCATTTGTTCTTCATAAGCTGAAAATGTTGCGGCACCTAAAAGACACAGAAAAATAACTCAGTTCAATGCAAATATGAAAGGGGTGCATCGCGCATCATGCTCTCACTCACCTTCAGCGCTACTCATCTCAGCAGCACGCCGCCATCCCCCGACGACGGCCATCATCTAAGGAAGGAAAGGAACGAAGTTAGAGAACTGTTCAAAAGACTCATTATAATTACCTGTCGGACTCTTGCCAGTGAAGTAACTAGGCAGCAATGAGCCTGCATCAATCAACGTGCCCCTGCGCTGAAAGCAGGATGGAGAGCACACTATCCAAGAAAACAAGATGAGCTGTGGATCAAAGGGAAGGTTTGGACCCTGGGGAAGAAGGGGTTCAAGCACACAGAGACAATAGGGAGTTAAACTCTACCAATCCTGTGTTTCAGGCCCAGTCTCCAGTCGAATAGTCTCCAGGGAAGGGTCCAAGGTCGTAAGAGGTCAGAAAAGGCTGAGTGACGTCCCTGTGGATACCAGGTGAGAGTTACAATGAGTAGCATATGTGCCCAACGGTCAGCCCCACATGCATGTGCTATGTAATTGGATGGATTGACCATCCAGCTACATAATATATATTAAGGCAAATAAGTAGTGTCTGTGCTGCTAGGCTCAGCGAGTCAGCAGGGGCCAGGGCTGGGCTAGCCTACTGGCTCACCGTCCGCATGGCAGAAAGCTGCTAGAATCCATGTTAAGAATATAAGTGGGTAAAGAGAGATAAGAGCACTGGAAGTCACTGGGGTAACAGTCTGGGGCCGCAGAATGGTAAGTGGGTGTCAGGGCAGGGGGGATGGCCTAAGGCACCAAGGGAGGAAAGGACAAGCAGGAGTTAAGGCAACAGGAGGCCAAGGACCAAGAAGGAGGGAATACCGGACTGACCTGCAGGGCTATAGTGCTGTGCAATGCTCAAAGGAGCTGCATCGCCAGGCTCTCTAGTGATCCACCCTCTGCCCCTCACTTATAAAGCCCACCCCCCTGCCATGAGCTCTTGTCTCCTTGCTGCCCCACCCAGGCTCTTACAATCCTGCTCCCCAGGCCCATGTCCAGGACCTCTTGGTCGAGGCAAGAGTTTCCCCAAGAGCCCTGCTTTCCTCTTTCTGAAAGCTCTTGCTTTCCTGCTTCCCACCACTTTAGATGAGGTGCCCTTACTCGATGTTGTTGTCCCATGCCCTTCCCAGCAGTGCTGCTTCAAACTCTCACCTCTCTGCCACCACAGGTATTTAGACACCTGCTTCCGCTGCCCTTGGATATTACCCCGACAACCTCCCGGGGTGAGCTGGACCACAAATTAACACCTCCCCACCAACCACACGTTTGCAAATAGCAATTTGTACATTTTCAAGAATGTGTTCTGAGTAGAACTGGGTAATTTTTGGGAAAATGTGTCGAAAAATATATTTTAAAGAACATTAGGCCAGTATAATTTGTGAAAACTGTCAACTACTCTGCGCACCGAATCATCAAGTTGGCACACAGTGGCGCAGAACCTGTTGCTGTTATGACCCGGTGGTCTCTGAAATGAAGAAGAGAGTTTGGTCAGCTACTCAGTCACTGCCAGCACAGCCAGATGAATTAGGCAATGGGCCTCATTACGACCCTTGCGGAAATGGAAAAATGATGGCGGAAATGCAATACCGCCATCGAACACCGCTCGTTGCGATCATGACCCGTCACCGTAAAGTACGATGCCATTAGCGACACCGCAGTGAACGGCAACGCTAACTGCACCAAGTACGCGCACGCGCGCCTTGCAAAACCGGAATCACCGCCATGGCGCAACGGTACGCGAATTCTGACCCTAGCGGACATGTACTGAACGCCATCAAGCACGTCGTAAAGTACCATTCCGCCATGGCGAGAAATACGGCATCGTGAACCAACCGTAAATGGCCCACTGAGTGCCTGTACTCCACTCCCTGGCCACATTGCACAACTCCTGGCAGGCGCAATGTAACCACACTATGCAACCAGTGAAATCTACAATTCACCCATGCATGCCAACGTAGAAAAGCATGCAGGGGCTCAAAGCGCCCCGTGAGTGGGCATCCATGTACGGCATGTCACCATAGCCGTACTGATGCAGCACAGGCATGTGAAGGTACAATACATCAAAATGAAAATCAAGAACACATGACACAAAACAACAGTAGTCCCCCATCGCTTGCCACCAGCGCAAGGCAACATCCAAAACAGCATCCTGAGGGGGATTGCACCAGCCCTGTACTCTTGCCAGTAAACAAACCAACCATCAGCAGAAGCATGTACCACACAAGTTGGCAGAGTGACTGAGCAGCCAGGCTCATCCCAAGAGGGGCCGATGGGAGCTGCAGGGCACAGATGGCATCAATACAGAAGCTATTCCAATGGACATGACCCCAGTCCCCCTCCAACAAACGCACGCAAACACAGTCACCTGTGACCAGCCACATTCGGAACATCCCATCATTCCACCAATCGACCTGGCTGACAGGCACCAGTCGGCCAAAAGCCAATCCCCCGCCCCTGAACAGCACATCATGTAAACAGTCACAATGGCAGCCCCTATCCGTGACCATACTGTGCTACGTAGGCAAACGCGGCCAGTACTGTACCACACAACTCAACTCAGAAGGCGGAACACAATGCAGATCATCTCGCAATACATACCGCCACAAAGCGAAAATCGCCACATCACCTGCAAAGAACAACGCAACACGACAAATATCGGAATACAATTTAAATGCACATCCAAATGACAAAGGCCCCACAGCAATTTGCAAAATAACACCAAAACAACCATCATCACCGAGGGCTGCATCTGCAATAATTGACCAGCTTCCACTTGTGTGACGCCCTGTACCATCATGGCACACAGGGCCTACATCAACGTTCCAAAAGGCAACATGGAAGCGGCAAGAACCGCAGGTCCGTCCCATGAGGCAGGCACTAGTCGAGCTGAAAGGCCGAAATGTTGCACCTAGCCACCAGTACAGCGTAAGGGCATGTGGCCCATTGGCGATCGTCCCATAAGATCGAAATGGTGCTCCACTGATTCACCCGAAGCTGCAGGAGTCGAGAGTAAAAACCATCTGGAGGAGTGGCGTAGAGATGGCATCTGCAATAGGGCAGGAGATACCTGTCACCCAAAAGAAACACAAATTAACCGATTGCATTACGGGACTCATGATGCATTACAATCTTCATTCAACACACCAAATCCACACCCATATGCATGCTAGCCCACTCCAAAGGAATATACACACCCCTAAATCAGTATCGAATCATAACGAAATCAATCGAGGTAAATACACCATTGGCAACGTCGGTTACTGTGCATGCGTCCGTCAAGATAGAACCCATGACATGGGATTAGTAACGTGCCTAGACACAAGTGTATGAAGGCGCGTCGAGACAGGGAGGATCCGACAAGGGCAGATAGACGTATGTCCCACTATGGCAGCCTTGCATCACATAGCGCAGGGGAAGGGGAGTGAATCAAAAAACCCATGTACATGGCAGACCCTAAACGGAATCATCAGTCCATGCATCCATTCATCATTCCCTCATCCCGCAATGAAAACGCATGAATATTCACTCACATTATATGTGAAACTTCCATCGCGTCTGTGCGTAATGCAGTCTGCAAAAACCACTGTGCCCCTGGCCGGATCTGTAGTGTTGTGAAGCAAGATGGATTTGGGAACGTCCTGCCTTATCGTCCACTACGCTATTGCGCATCCCATTCAATTCATATCATTCATTGCCTGCTCGTTATGGGCCATGTCCCAAGGACATTCTACAATAGAACGTTACATTTCCAGCCAGACCTGTGGGCGTATCCTCGCCGCTACTTCAAAACCAAAAATGCTGGCCTTCGAATTCCTCACTTGCAACATTACGTCGAAAAGGCTACTGTGAACGCTTGCATTCACAATTACATCAATGTAGTGCGGCTGTGTGTCATAATGCTAACTGGCTGCAATCACAAATGGGACGCCACGCCCGTCGGTGAAGTACGTTACTGTGCTGCATGAGGGTCGGCCATCGATCGAGCCCTACATACCACTGACTCTTCACAGGTATGTAAGCGGCTGCAATCATAGCATGTGTAACAATGGGAGCATAGCATGAAAATCAATCAAAGTACATCACACTGCCATCGGGATTTGATACATGATTCCAATCCCAAGATGCCATGCGGCCAAATGCAGCCTTACGTGCGGGACGTGCTCGGCCAGAAGGGATAGCATCTGCCACAGAATCATTCAATCAGCACAGGTGGAGGCCATACAGGCCGACAGCACATATATAGCAGACCCAAACCCCTCCCACAACCACTCCCACTCCAAAATGCTACCGGCAGGACTAGCGATGTTGGGCCTGGGGGACCAGATAGCACTGCAAGTGCTACAACTACAAGAAGACGACGAACAACAACAGGTACAACAACCGGGCGCACAGGGGAGACGGAGGAGAAGGAGGAGGAGGAGGGCAAGGCAGGGTCAGCAAGGCCCACAAGCACTGCCACTACCACCACGCAGGCGGCCCGCAATCCCACGCCTCCGAGCCGATCCGTTCAACCTCACTGCTGAGCAGATCCACACCCTCTACCGTTTGGACCGGGACACCATAATCGCCATTGTGGACATGACACATGCTGACCTCGTGAGCATGATAGATAGCCCAACCGCCATCCCACCCCTACTGAAGGTGGTGTCTGCACTCCACTTCCTGGCCACAGGCACCTACCAGCACACAGTGGGACAGTTGCATGGCATTTCACAGCCACTGTTCTCACGGACACTCTTCCAAGTGCACGATGCCCTCCTGAAGCACGCCGACGACCACATCACACTACCACGCACGTACCAGGAGATTACCAACGCAAAAGTGGGATTCCATGCACTTGGCGGCATCCCGGGTTGCATTGGTGCCATCGACTGCACCCATGTTGAATTGGTTGTCCCACATGCCATGGAGGTCCAGTACCGCAACCGGAAACAATTTCATTCAATCAATGTGCAAATGGTGTGTGACTCCAACAAGATCTTTACGCATTGTTGTGCCAGATTTCCAGGATCTACCCATGATTCTATGGTCCTGAGGAACACAAGAATACCACGCTACATGGAGCGACACGCAGGGCACAGATCCTGGCTACTCGGTGAGTCTCATTCCATGCATGACATCGTGGCCCATTTGATGCGTCAATGACCTTGCAGGAGGGGGGGGGGGGCTACTTAGCACTATCATTCCACTGACACCCTTTATTCGTCTCATACAGGTGATGCCGGGTATCCACTGAAGAGATGGCTCCTTACACCAATCCGGAACCCACAGAACGAGCATGAGGAGGACTACAACCATGCCCACTCACGTACCCGTGTGGTCATTGAACAGGCATTCGGCCTACTGAAGGCTCGTTTCCGCAGCCTCAGCAGGTCTGGCGGGGCACTCATGTACAGCCATGAGAAGGTTTCTAAGATGGTCATGGCATGTGTCATGCTGCACAACATGTGCATACGTAGGAATGTGCCCATGCCCCCTGACGCTGTACTGCATGCACCTGAAGATGATGATGATGATGAGGGTGGGGATGTGGAGGCACCTCAAGGAGTCCATGAGGCACAGGATGCACGTGCAATCCGACAGAGCATCATAGATGCATGCTTCTAGCAACCACGCATGGTGCCTATTACACGGAAAGGGGACCTGTGGCACTGTGTGTGTGTAGTACAGGCACATTGTGGACTGTACGCCTATGAAGGCCTCGTACGCAAATATCAATGTCCACACATGTCATTGGATGATAATGAGATGCTGTATTGTTAATGTGATTTGATTTATACACCCTATGGACCCGCCACCCAGTGAAGCCCAACACACCCCCTCCACCCTACTACCTCCCCCCCCAACACCAGTGTCCAAATATGCATGCTGTCCGTGGTTGGACGCTATTGCAAGCCCCCTCTACGGGTATCAGGGGCACCCCTGCCCGTGGAGCGCAGGTTCCTGCCAGATCTGCGTTGGGGGCTGCCCTGGACGGAACTTGCCACGGATGATGTCTCTGCCTGCTCGCGTCCATGCATGTCTCTGAGGGTTTGTGAGAGCTCCGAGAGCACACGGCGCACAGCAGCAAGTTCAGCACAAACGTCTTTGGACGTCGCATGCAGTTCCCCCCTCAGGCTCTCGGTGCTTTTCTCCATTTGTGCTCTCAGGCTCTCGGTGCTTTTCTCCATTTGTGCTCTCAGGCTCTCGGTGCTTTTCTCCATTTCTCCCCTGAGGCTCTCACTACTTTTCTCTATTTGTGCCCTGAGTGTCTCGGTGGATGTTTCCATGGCTGCCCTGGAACCCCCGCATTCATTTGCATGGTCCTTGAGTAGCGTGGACACTTCCTGCTGTTGCTCGATCAGCAGGTCGAGGGACTGTTGCCTCTGCTGGGCCATGGACATTTGCGGTGGTGTGACAGGGGGGCTGCTCAACACATGTTGCCTTGGCACAGGACTTGTGGGGGTTGGCCAGTCGTCGTCTTCAGGGTGCCCCTGCGTGGTTTCGTCATGGTGTAGGGGATGGGACATGCAGGGGGATTGGGAAAGGTCATGGATGGTACCTACGTCGCCAGCACTGTTTTCCGTGTCGGAGCATGCTGGCATGACAGCTGTGTCACCTATGGTGCTGCTACCACCAGAGGCAGTGCCATCAGATACGTTCTTTGGGGGGACCTGTGGTGCTGGGGTTGTGGACTTGCTGGCTGCTGGGGTGCCTGTTGCAGTCCCCTCCAGTGTGCTGCCACTTGATTCCTGCTGCTGCCGTGTCTTGATCCTTGCACCTGAGGTGGAGGCTCTTGGGACGTTGGTCCTGGCCCTCTTTGCAGGCGTGCTGGTAGGGGTGTCCTGCAGCTCGTCGTTGGTATCGGACCCTGTGGTGGAGTAAAGAGGGGCGAGCGTTAGTTATGGGTCTGTCGGATTTGGAATGGCAACGTATCAAATGCATTGGGGTGGTACATGAGGCTGATTTGGGACTGGGCCTTGGAGGTGGTCTCATTTTCGTGTGGATTGAGGATGCATTCATTTGGCTGCCTGCAGTTAGGGGGTGCATGCTGCACATGTAGGGGTTGTTTATGGCATCTTGATTGATTTGTTTATTCATTCTGACTTTTAGAGGGCGCTGTCAGGGCAAAGTATGTATTGCACTATGGGGTCACATGGTACTGCACATGTTCGTGGTTTGTGGATTTCCCATTGTTTCTCTTGGCCAACCTACCTGATTCTCCGGATGTCGGCACTCCTTTCTCCATCCCTCCGACTCCCTCTATGCTCTCCATTCCTATGGTGGAGGCGCAGATATCCTCCCAGGGGGTCAACTTGATGGGCGACTCTGAACCCCCCCCGGTAGCTGTGGCGATGTTCCTGTTCGCAGAAAGTATGCTGCGTACGCGGATCCGCAGGTCGTCCCACCGCTTGCGACATTGCTGTGGCGTGCGGGGTGTTGTCCCCACCGCACTTACGCGCTGTGCCACCAGGGCCCATATGGCCTTCTTGTTGGCAAGGGCCGTCCTGGTCATTTGACTGGAGAAGACGACGGCGGCATTTTCCTGGAGGGTCTCGGTGAGCACGGTCAGTTCCTCTCGGGAGAAGTGTACCTGCCGCTTGCGGTCACACGCTTTCTTGGCTACCTTTCCCATATTTATTTTTTTAACTGGGGTTGCTAACGGGTTGGGATGTGTGTCAGGGTCGGATTTTTAATGGTTGTGTTGGGATTCGGTTTTTATAGTTGTGCGGCGTGCTGTTTCCCGTTCCGGCCACATGCTTTTACTTCCGTTTCCGTATATTTACGGTGGCCGTAATTTGCGGTGCCCGCTCGTTACGGTGACCGCTCATTACGGTGACCGCTAAGATGGGTGGCGGTATTGCACCTGGTGCAGCGTACGGCGGCGGTAAGGGCCGTTTTGGGGTCATTTCCGCCATCGCAGCCTTTCGGATTCCGCCATGGCGTAATGCTCGTGCCCGATGGGTCGTGATTAGCCGCACTTTGCTCCTTCGTGCAATGGCGGAAACGCTATTTACGCTGTTGCGGTCCGGTCAGTCACTTTCCGCCAGGGTCGTAATGAGGCCCAATGACACATTTGATTGCAATTTGCAAACGAGGGGTGGCGCATTGGCACGGGCATGCACCCCGACCCGCCGGCATATATTTGGTAGTATAACAGTCGGCACCTCACCTGTCCTGTCAGTCAGTCGTTCACTGTAGTGACTAGTCTCTCAGAGAGTGTGCAGGGGCCAGGGTGGGGCTGGCCTACTAATGGCACACCGTTCTGCACGGCAGAAAGCTGCTAGTGCAGGGCTGATGGTGGTGGCATGCAAGTCCGGAACAGAAGTCAGACACACGCAGGCAGCAGCCTTTGGGCAATCAGGATGGAAGGCACAGGCCATGGCCACCACAACAGCTGTCGGATGGACGTCGTCGAAACAAATGCTTGCTGAATGCAGGCAGCGAGGCTGCATTCGCACAAGCCCAGAGTCACAAGGGTAGATAATGGCACATGCAGTGCTCGGCTCGTGCTACTGCTAATGCGCAGTTGTGACTCGTGCAAGGCGAGCGCCCCCACGCCCACATGTGACCCTGACCCAACCCCACCCACTGACATGGTGCCTGGCTGGCTGGCCTGCTGCTGCTTCAGGCGCAGCCAGCCTGCAGACAGGGTGAAAGCAGCCTGCGAGAAGACGAGAGAGAGAATATCATTTATATCTACTGTAGTGGATGTAGCTCGCTATTCGTGGGCAGCGTTCTATCCTTATAGTGGGGTTACAAAGTTCAAAAACAGCAATACTTAGACACAACAGCTCTGCTCAAACTTGTGTTTTTCATTTTGATTAGTAGGGTATGATACGTGTAATTAGAAAGGTGAGTCATACAAAAAGTGTAAGAGGAAAAAAAAAAAGTCCACAACAGGATTTTTTTCAATGGCATTATACCAACACATGTCTTGTGCTGTTTATTTCATGGTGATTTTTTATTACAAATAGGATATCCAGGGCGACACACCCAGTCTCTGTGATTCCAGAATAATACTAAAACGTATACCGTTTGCAGAAAAGTACACCATTTACTCAGCCACAGGAAACCTTGTAAATGTGTGCACACTTTAACACTTTAACTGAGTATAAAATTAGCTGTGATGGCTCCACAAATAACATGTGATCTAAAATGGACAATATTTGGCCTTTTACATTGCTTAAATGCAAGTGCATTCTGATCACGTTTGACAATTTTGTGTAACCTACTAAATCAGTCTCATGACTCCTCACATAATTATTGGCAGCATTGTGTATCCTGAACGTCATGAAGAAGCGATGTGACTCACCACAAAAACACTGTTATTATCGCTGATGCTTCTCGTAACTAGGAAGTAACCTTCCTTAAATAACACGTTTCCAAATGGTTGCACTGCGATATCGCTCACACACATTTCTAAACGAACCATGACATAATGCCCATATTAAACATCCTCTAATAGTCATACCAGTGAGGGCAAGGAAAGGCCAGATGCCTCACTCGTGACAGCTTGTATTTACATCGATTTTAAACAGCAGAGCTGGGGCAGGAAATGCCATATTAAAACAAGTTATCATTAATAAAATACCAATTGAACATAATATGCATGCAATTATAAAAGGATAACGATCATTCAATCCTATATATTCTGAACTCGATACTGTAGTTGTGATGTCAATAAAGTCTTACTGATAGAAGCAAAACTCACTGCACATGACGGCTGCTCTTGGTGTTCCAGCCTTCACTGGAACGTGAAGCAGCCAATGGGAATCTACTCCCAGACAGCCGCCATTTCAGAAAACACAAAGGCTAGGCCTTCTGACACCCCTAGTGGACACTGACAGACCCGTGGAAGATTCTGCAGAGTTAGCTTCTGTTCTGCCTCGTGTTAAAGGTTGGATATCAGATAGTGGGCTCAATTTGCACTCTTCATAGGGCATGGCTGTCCTACTCAGGCCTCCCCTGGAGAATTCAATGGGCCTTATTACGAGGTAGGTGGTAAGGGATTACCGGCACCAGTAAGGACACCGGTGCCGGTAATCCCTTACCACCCTATTCTGAGTTCCCTTAGCAGGTCCCTTCCTTAACGTCTGGTTTTACCAGGCGTTATGGATGGGACCCGTTAAGGGACTTCAGAGCTAATAACGGTACCGCAAATTGCGGTACCGTTATTAGCTCCATCCCATTCCCATTGATCCCTATGGGGGCTCGAATGGGAATGGGGAATGGTTCCCGGAATGGGGACTTACCGGGTCCTCCAAGGTTGGAATGACCCGGTAAGTCCCTATTTCGGGAACCAGGACCCGGAATGCGGTAAGGGGGTAGCCATGTTGCTAATAGCACCATGGCTACCTCCTACCTCATAATGAGGACCAATGTCTCTACTTCTGCCACCTGTTCTGCTGGGCCATCAAGTTAATTTCTTGAGCATGTCAGTGAAGTCATAAAATACTGATATTTTACTGGTTGGAGCTTTGATCAACTCTAGGTTGGATTACAGCAAGATGATTCACCTGTGTCTTCCCCGTTCTCAGCTGCACCACCTTCAGTTGGTTCAGAACTAAGTAACGCTGCTCATCTTTAATCTGAAAAATTAAATCATGTGCTATCTTTCTGTAGGGAATTGTCCTGATTACCGGTTCATGTTTGGATTCAGTTTAAGGTGTGGTGTATTATTATCATCATCATCATTATTATTATTATTATTATTATTATTATTATTAATATTATTATTATTATTATTAGTATTTTTATTATATTTATTGAGAGCGGTCCTAGCTTAGAGATGCAAGAGAGTGCTTTATAGAGCAATCCAACAATACAGATATACAACGTACAGATATACAACAAAGCACGTTACAGAGGTATACAACAGTACAGATGCACAACAGAGTTCTTTTCTGAGGTAACAACATAACAAATATACAGCAGGGCCTAGGATACAGAGGGGCACAGAGGAGAGGTACAGCTGTACAGGGTGGTTTGGAGGAGAGGGGAAGATGGTGTCTAGCAAGTAAGGTGGCGTGGGAAGCAACGTGATGGCCTAGGTGTTGAGGAGGAGAGACTCCTTGAAGAGGTGGGTCTTGAGTTCTTTTTGGAATTTTAGGAGCGTGCGGGCGAGTCTGATGCTGACTAGGAGGAGGTTTCATAATCTCGGGGTGTAGACAGACAAGGCTTGTTTTATGGTCCTTTGCCTCCATCCAGGTGGGATAGGACCGTTGCATGAACAGTGGACCTAAAGCTGTGTGGAGGGCGAAAGGGCTTGACTTTCCACAGGAGGGAGAGATGACACCAAGCTTGTGTGTCTTGAAGGAGAAGTGTTCATCGATGTGGAACCCACGCGACTTGGTGCAGTAGGAGAGCTCGGGTGTGAGGCCTCAGGGTTCATGGTTGATAGCCAGGTCTCTATGTCTGGGTGTTTGGTGTTGTTGGTAAGGAGTAGGAATTCCGTCGTGAAGGGGTTGAGCTTTGAGTATGAACTGGACATCCCAGACTAATTCAGCGAGAGGCAGGTTTTGAGCCTGTGGATGTTCTTGATGTAGTTGATCTTGATGTATACCTGTGTCTTCTCGATGTATTGGTGGATATTGTGGATATTGTGTGTGGCTAGGAGGGCTCCTTTTGGCTCCATGCATAGATTGAAGATCACTGGGTAGAAGATGGAACCCTGTGGGACTCCACAGGTGATGGGTAACATTGGCAATCTAGAGGAGACCATCTGAACAAACAGCTGGCAAATGACAAAAATGGACTTGAACCTGCGTAAGACAAGGTGGCTGATCCCCAAGTGCTGATGTAGGGAGTCTGTGAGCACCTGGTGATCTCCTGTACCAAAAGTGGCAGAGAGGTCGAGTAGAACCAGGAGTCGGAGGTGGCCGTCATCAAGGATGTTTTGGATGTCATTGACCACCTGTATGGTTGCTGTCTGTGTTCTGCATTTGAGTCTGAACCTGGATTGGTAGGTTTGGAGGATATTGTTTGTGTTGATGTTTTGCTGCAGTTGCACAGCTACCGCTTTCACCATGATCTTACCCAGGAACGGAAGATGGGTGACGGGGCGATAGTTACCTAGGTTGTCGGATCCAGAGTGGGTTTCTTTAGTAGAGGGAGGATTTGTCCTGTCTTTAGGGTCGATGGTAAGATGCCTTAAATTATGGAGATATTGATGATCTCCTGGAAGAGAAGGAGAACTTCTGTGGGGAGGGTTTTGAGGATGGATGCTGGGAGAATGTTGTCTGTATTTGATGTGGCTTTGAGGGTAGCCAGGGTTTCTACCAGGTCCTCTGTAGAGAGTGGCTTGAATGTTATCCAGAGTGTGGAGATTTCACAGGGAGGGTTGCGAGGTGGGTCTGTGGATACAGAGATGGTGTCTTTGTGCTGGCAAACTTTGTTGATTGTGTCAAGGGAGAAGGTGTTGTTGACAGTGGATTTTCAATGGAGTGTGATATGGCAGGGTCGGGTAGCAGGTTGAAGCAGTGCATGACCACTTTCAAGAGGGCTCTGCTTTTGTTGTCGACTTCAGTTATAGTGTTCTGATAGTAGGTGGCCTTGGGTGTGTTGGTTAGTTGTTAGTTCCTTGAAGAGTGCCAGGTCAGATGCGGTCCTAGAGCAGCACCGGGTTTTCTGTTGTTTTCTGATGACTCTGGTGAGGGTGAGTTCTTGCGTTTACCAGGGTGCTGGCGGTTTTGGTTTGCAGGTGCGTGTCGGTTGATGAAGGCTGAGAGGGTGGCGTTGAGAGCTTCCAGTAGAGAGTTGTTATTCGGTTTGGGCTGTTCGGTCCATATGAGGTGGAGATTGGCGAGGTCTTCAGTGAGGGCATCCACCAGGAAGTTCTTGAAGGACCTGAATGTTTGTCTGATGGGTTTCTGCAAGGAGTACTTGACTGGGGTGGTGTGCAGGATGTTGAAAGGCACAGCCATGTGGTCAGACCAGTCAAGCACACAAAGGAGGGCTGTAGTGGAGGGAAGGCAGTGCAGTGATGACTAGGTTGAGGATGTTACCTTTCTCTTGTGTTGGGTCTATCATGTGTTGTGTTCAGCTGAAGGTGTCAAGAAGGCTGAGGAGAGCTTCCTTCATCAGTTTGGTGGCCTTATTGCCTGGGAGGTTGAAGTCACCTAGGAAGATGTTGTTGGAGTGCCTGAAGGACATGGTGGTGACCAGGTCGGTGAAGTCACAGATGAAAGCCGTGTAGTGTTTAGATTGTCTCTAGATAAGATGGACGGTGACTGTGTCCATTGGAGAGAGGGGGAAGTGGCAGGAGAGGACTTTGAAGGAGCTGATGTTGTCAACATCAAGTCTGGTGCAGGGTCATGATGTCTTGTGGATGACTCCAAAGCCTCATCTTTCTTTTTCAGCCAGTCTCTGTGTTGGATGCTGTAGCCGTCGGGGACAAGGACATCTAGGAGATGGGTATAAGTCAGGTCTCTGCGATTAAGATGTCATCAATGTTGTGTGTAATGATGAGGTTGGCGATGTCTGCTGCATGGGTGGTAGCTGAGCAGATGTTGGCTGTCGAGTGTAATCAAAGGACCCAAATAAATGGAACTGAAGGTCCCACTGGGTAAATTATCTGCCAGCATTCAGAAACCTTCACACTGAAGAGGGGTCTATTTAGGCAGACTATGTGGGTGTCTTTATGCAGTTGAAATCCAGGGAAAGCTAAAACAAAATTGTAATCCAAGTGCAGATTGGAAAAGCACAGCACATTACTGGCTGAGAAATAAATTCTGCATTATCACTGAAACTGCCACCCATAAAAGGGTTGTGCACTGTGACAGTTCAGACCAACTTTTCAGCAGAAAAAATGAACAGCAGATAATTAAAAGTGTTTTTTATTAATGACTGAAAGAAACAGCCCTATACTTTCAGTACAAAATCAGAAGCAAAGTGAACCCTGATCAGTATGTCAAAGAATCAAGGTCTATGCTTAAAAAAATGTAATATGCAAGTACCTTTCAGCCAATGACAAATGGTGGGCATCTGGGCAGAATTTGCAAATGGCTTCCCCCGCTGCAAGCCTGGCTCGTGCTTCCCCACTATTTACAACTGCAATAAAATGTGGCCTGCCTAAAGGGTGTTGAAAACCAGGTTTCTCTAGACCTGCTGTCTCTGAAGGCAGTTCTGTGTAGGTCAAATGTTCTACCTGGTGCATGCCTGGAATGTAGGGGAAGGTGTGAAAACAGGGGCTGCAATCAAGGCTGAACTCTGAATTCAAACTAAGAGGCTAAGAAAAAATAAATTCTAATCACAAGCTGGCCCTGAGAGCTATAATTTGCATAACAGGAAGATTTGCTATTAATTTAAAATGACTATTATCATTTAGGCAAGTATCTCAGCAACCATAAGTCAAACTGCCTCAATTTCGGGGTCATGCTGACTTCTTTCCTAACTGACCGCTCCACCCATGTCATCCTGGGCACCTTCTCTTCTCCTACTTCCTCCTCAACCTGTGGTGTCCCCCAGGGATCTATCCTCTCTCCCTTGCTCTTTAACAGCTACCTTGCACAGATGGCAAGCCTCATCTCTTCCTTTTCCCTCAACTTCCACTGTTATGCACATGACACTCAACTCTTTTTCAGATGTCCTGCAGACTCTCTCGCACCTTCCTTCATCCCTGACTGCCTGCCTGCCATCCAGGCTTGGTGCTCTTCCAATGATCTCTACCACAATGACAGCAAAACTGAGATCCCTCCGATTAGGACCCCTGCTCCCTCATTCTTCCCTTCTCTCTGGCCTCCCCCCATGAGCTCTCCCCCAGCTCCTTCCTCTGAAGCCAGAAACCTTAGAGTCAACTTTGACCCCTATTTATCCTTCCTCCGTTACACACCGGACATTGCCAAGAAGTCTCACTTCCAACTCTCCCTTCTCAAAGGAATTCTCCTATTTCTCACTTTCCCCCAGAAGCTCAATGTTTCCCGAGCCCTTGTTCTCGCTAGGCTTGACTATTGCTACAGGCTCCTCACTCAATTCTTCCACTCTGCAACCTCTTCAACTAATCCAGAATAGAGCAGCAATACTCATCCCTGGCCTTAAGCACAGGGATCGCATCTCTCCTGCTCTAAAAAGTCTCCACTAGCTCCTGGTTGCTGGATGGATCAAATTCAAATCCCTCTGCATCATCCAAAAGACTTTCTGGGGGCAGAGACCACTCTATCTGCAACTCTCTCTTACCAAATACTTTCCTTCCATACCTCTATGCTCCTCTGGCACCAACTCTCTGTTTGTAAAATGTTTCGCTAAACAGAGAGCTGGAGGCTGCTCACTTTCCTCAGTTGGTTCCCTCCTATGCAACAGCCTCCTCATCATGCTGCAGCTTGAGCAGGACCTTCTTAAGTTCCGAAAACACCTCAAGACTCTCATCTTTGTCTCCTCCTTCCCGTCTTCATTCACCTGCTAATCCCACAGTTGCTGTGATTGATGTCTTGGACCCTTATGCATCCTCTGGGGCAATGACCATTCACAACCAATCTCCCAGCATCTGTCTTCCTTCGGGGCTTGCCTCAGCACACCCTCCATGCTGGAGATTCACACTTTCCATCCAACGCGGCTCCTGGCCTCATAGGATTTACCATACCGTACACTTAATCTCTGGCTCACCCTCAAGCACAGAGAGCTCAGCACCTACCCATCTGCCGCCCTCTTCCTTCCTGCACTTGCACGTTCTGAATAGTCACAAGGCATATTAGGTTTGGCAGTCCCTCCCCCTCTGTATTTATTATATTTAATTGTACCGCATGTTCCCTCTATGCTGCCCTGTGGGTGATTTGAAACCAATGTATTGCCTGTATAAGTGCTTAACAAGCAAACAATAATTAAATAAATACATAAAATGTTTTAGATAATTTCCAGGCGATTTTGTTGAAACAAAATTCCTCCACCTGTGACTTAGGGAATTGTAATAACCAGCTGAAAGGTGACCTGGCTGCTCTGAGCATGTTTCCAAATTTGAGAGTTTGCGAACAGATGCAGGGTAAAATTAGGAATGTAGGGAATAAATTGCTTGTTCCTAAGAGATTATGCTTTTTGTAAAAATGGCAGAAAATTGCCAAACGCCATGGTGTGGATCCGGCTGTCATTTTATTCAATTCCCCACAATTAGCTGAATCAGAAACGATATACAGTATGGCAGTTACTAGTAAAGCAAAATGTTTTTGGCACATAACACATTTTTGCCAAAAAAGTTGACATGGGAACAATAGGGGATTGCAGATGGGAATTGCCATATGTCTGCTCCAGACTCCTTAACCAATACTTAGAGAGAGGCTGGACTTGTGGGTAGGGAGAAAGGTAACTGTCCAACCCTGGTTGCGAGAATTCTTTCATGGAATCACCCATTATTGCAATCTTGATGGTGTATATTAAGTGGATTTATTATGAGGAAAGGGGGAGCTGCTAAAAATGACCATCTGACAGCCACAATAAAACACCAGTATAGATTGCTGGGTTTGCATCTGGGTGGAGCTGTCTATTGCTGGGGAGGATTAAAACAAGCTGACTGGGCCCTATGGTGAAGAGCTGGGGACCATCCTTGAGAGTGGTCTGCCCATTCCTCCAAGAAGGTCCTGAAATTCAGCTAGCTTTCCCGAACTTTAAACAGGGGCTTTCAATGTGAGTAGAATTGGGTCAATTGAAACCAAAGGTGGGGGAATCTGCTTGCCTTAAATCCTTTCCCTTTCCCCTCATAGTGGGTGTAGGGGGTGGGGGGGGGGCAAAACAGTACAGATCCTTGGCCTAAGCAACTTAAAAAATAATCAATTTCCTTTGGCAGAACACCACAGGGTGAATTTTATTAAAATGTAAAACTAACAAAGCTCCTTCCCAGTGTGCGCTGAAATCTACAGACTGTAATTTAATTGGGTAGTCCTATGGGTCCAGCTTCCCCAACACAGGCCTGTAAGTGGAGGGGGGTCTGAATTCCCAAATTCTTAAATCATTCCACTTTTTACTGTCCAACTTCCCCTAACACAGGCCTTCTAGTGGAGTGCGGTCTGACATTCCAAATTCTCATATCTTCCCAATGTTTGCTGTCCAGCTTCCCCCAAAGCAGGCCTGTACGTGGAGGGTGGCCGAAAATCAAAAATTCTTAAATCATGCCAATTTTTACTGCAGAGCTTCCCCTAACACAGGCCTTTAAGTGGAAGGGGGCAGAACATCCAACATTCTTAAATCATCTCAATTTTTACTATCCAACTTCCCCAGAACAGACCTTTCAGTGAGCAGGGTCTGAAAAGAAACCGCTAAATCCCCCTATGTTTATTTTGAACTAAACGTGCAGGTGTAATCATAAATGCCATATTCATTTGTACCAATCTATAAACCAAACTGTTAGCCTTTTAAGTGCGCAGGAAAATCGAAATTGCACAACACTACATATGCAAATTGCTTTTCTTCATTGCCAAGTTTGATTATTTCTTGAAGTGAAATCTCTATAAAGTAAAGTATTGTGATTTGTGTTTTTCCCAACTGACTTGTGTTATTTATTTGTGTAACACGAAGTTTAATTGTGAGCCACAAAAAAGGTGCTGTGTGTTGTTTTAGTGTAATCTCTATTACCTATCTTCCAAATAAATAAAAATATATTTCCTATACCCCACCATGGTTCTTGGCTCACTGTGGGTACAGGGGGGGGGGGAGATTTGTGTGCCTCTATATGACTCTTTAGTAAGGCCAGCACAAAAAATGTAAGCGAGTATTGCAGGGCTCCTCGATTGGGGGTGGGAAAAAACTCCCCAGGTTAAGGGTAGTCTCAATATAACGCGACATGGTGAGCATCAACTTCTGTGTTGTGTATTGTGAGGGGGTGCTGATGGGCCTGAGGATGATGTGGGTGATGTTGCTGCATTGCAGATTCCATGCCTTAGAGGAGTGACAACGTTGTTGACACTGGTGTTGCCTGGTGTTGATGAGGATGGCCTGTGGGGACGGTGGGAGAAAACACATGTTGGTGCGTACTTACCTCTTGTCTGAGCAGAGGTTCAGGCCATGCGTCCTCCTGGTCCGAGCAAGTACAAACAGGAATTTGTTAGCATTTAAAGGCCTTCACAGACATTTACCTATCTATGCATCAAACAAAATGTTTCCATATGATCCCTGCAGGACCTTGCAATCCTCAGACACTTGTCTCATTTTGGTCTCTCCAGCAGAACATAAGACTAAAGGCGACAGGAATGTCTCTGTACAGCGTCCTCTGCTTTGAAATTCTCTCCCTTCATATACTTGTTTGCTTCCTAGTCTGGCCGTGTTTAGGAGAGAACCTATTGAACATCAATTGAGCCCTGTTCTCACTTTTATTTTTCACCACTGTGCACCCAGAAACATTATTTGTTTAACTTACAAGACAGTGCCATCAGCACACTATTTTAAATGCATCAAATCAGAATCAAATAAAACGTTTAGTAATTATTGATCGAAATGTGAATACTTTTCGTGTGCAGTGCAGTACATAGATCACTCTCCCATCCCAACTGAGCACACATGAGTGATGTTCTTGGTAACTTTGGCATTCTGTAGTCAAGTGCAGGCAGACTTGTGCCTCATAAGGCACATCATTCCTCTGTGACTGATAATATATTTATTGCAATTCGAAACATTCACAGTTGCAGTGTTTTAGTCTGTATATTATTATTATTATTATTATAGTTTCCTCTAGAGTAAGAGTTGATTTGATTGACCGTCACTGTTTGTTTCCGTTCTTTTCCAAACAGATCCCTGCCACTGACACATGCCTAAGGGCAAGAGCCTGCACACACCCTGGTTTGGATGTCGAACCTTGCCAGTGGCCGCCGCTAGTGATTCATTCCCAACAGGCATAATAAAATAAAAGTCTAAAGACACTCTGCATAGGCCTCATTCCCCAACCCTCCCCTCTCTCACTCTCACTCTTTTTCCCTTTCTGTTCTTGCAGATTTCTGCCACACAAAGTTCATTTAGAGGTCACCAGGGGTCGCAGATGAGACCACGAGGGTCTGGTAGGACTGCATGCGTTCAGCCTTGCTGTATGCATATCCTGCACTCATGTGCAGTTTAGGTGAGAAGGCAAGCCCTGCCTGAGCGCCTTTGCTAGCCTAGGCACGATTTCCATCTACCCAATGTCTGGTGCTCCCTGGAACCTACATTGCCTAATCGGTCTAAACTCAGGTAAGCACATTTCCTCTACCAGAGGGAACAGAACTGTTCTCATGTACACATAAACAGTTTCATATTTCACACTCCTGGGACTAATACTGTGTTGTTATGTGTATTTTGATTTGAAACCGTCCTGTTTTCCCAAGTATAAGAACTGAGGCACAAAGAGATTTGCTCAGAACCACACAGTGTAGTTATCTAGGGAAGATGAGATTAGAGCTCTGCTGCTCTTGTTTTACAGTCGAGACGTTATAAGCACTAATGTACTTCCCTGCAAAGACCAAATCTCACCCACTGCTCCAAAGCAAATCTCCTCGGCAGAAAAGGAAAGCAGGGGCAAGGGCCTGTTGCAGCAGAGGAAGACACCAACAGCTCTGTTATATCCGCCTTGCGTCCCGCTACGTGGTGACGCAAGATGTCCAAATAAAGGCCCCACCACCATGCCGTGGAGGCAGTTCCGGGGCAGGACAGCAACACGAACGGTGTCCGTGTCTTTACTGCTCCTGCCGTAGCTGTGCAGCGAGGCCCACCCACGCGGGCCTACTCCCCCTGCTTCCCGTCGACGCATCGGCCGCAATCAGGGACACAACACTGGCGACGAGGAAGCGAACGTAACGGCACGCATGCTGCTGCCGCCCAGCTTCGTTTGAAAACGCCATCAATGGGGACATTTTTGGAAACATGGTGGGGGCACACAAACCCCCACCCAAAAAAAAAATGTTTTGGTTAAAACGTCATTCCTCCTATATCTTCTATGACCCACGTGCAACGTCGGATTGGCTCTACCACACGGCCACACGAAGCCAGAGTTCGCCTACACCACGCAGTGGATGTATGAGAGGGGAGAAGATGCTCCACCACGCCTAGCATGTGGAAAAACGCTAGGAAAATCGAGGACTCCCAAAGGGGCACACCAAGGTGAGGCATCGATCCCCACACGTGCACAGTTCATTTTTCAAACATGGCGACAGGCACGTCAACGCCCAGGCCTGGTACGCCATCCAGAATGGCCGCGAACCTGTCGTTGTCCACACCGCAAGCTCGACCACAAGGGGGCTCATCGGTGGCACTCCATCCGTTTGACCCCTACACTGACCCATCATCAGTTGGCCCAAGATGGCAATTGTGGCTACAGAAGTTTGAGATGGCAATGGAGTGTAAAGACATCGTCACTGCGAGGGAAATGAGGTTGCACCTACTGCTAAACATGGGGAATGAGGTATTACGCATCTTCAAATCACTGACCATCGATGACGGCCTTGATGCCTATAAGCAAACGAAGGACGCCCTAATGGCCCATTTTCTGCACCAGTTCAATACAGATTACGAGACATTCATATTCTGCACAACCATCCAGCTTGAAGAGGAGACATTGGACGCCTACCATACCAGGCTCTAGAAGCTCGCAATCTTGTGCAAATTCACGGACACAGAGAAGGAGATCAGGCGACAACTCATAAACTGAATCCAATCAGAAAAGCTGAGGAGAATGGTGTTGAGCAAGAAGGGCATTTCCCTGACCCGAATCCTTGAACTGGGCTGACAGAGGGAACTAGCACATGCCAGGGCAGCACACATGGGCACGACCCTCCAGAAACTGCAACCGGCCCTCACATCAGCCACCGTGGCCCAGATCACGAACCGCCAGCCTACAAGGGATGAGACCGGTGGAACCTACGCGCACCCCAGATGGCAGCCCCGTACCCCAGGACCCACGGAATGTGGGTGGTGCGGAGGGCCTTGCCACGGAAGACGCAACTGCCTGGCTCAGGGCACCACATGCGGCGCATGTGGCAGGGAAGACCACTATGCCAAGGTATGCAGATCTTCAGGCATGCAACAGCAGACACCATAAGCATCCCAGGATAGGCGTGAGGGAAAGAAAAAGAAACAGGCCAGCACCCGGCGGATCGAAACCACAAACTCCTCCACAGAGGAAGAAAGTGATGATGCAGCACATGCCCAACAGGAACCCGCGAATGTACAGTTAAAGAAAGGAAGGAAAGTTTACCTAGTGTCAGCCCTTAATTACGGAAACACCACGCCAAAGAGAAAGCTGAGAACACGAAAATGCTAGGTAGCGTTCCAGGGCCAAAACGTACTGATGACTGTAGACACCGGGGCCTCTGTGAACGTGATGCCACTGAACACATTCAAGACATTGCAGCCCCAACCTGTCATGAAAACAACGGACACGCCACTATTTGCATACGGATGTAAGACCCCACTGCCCATAGTAGGCAGGTTCTGAACCACCATCCGCCACAGAGAAAAGTCACTGCAATTGAAAATCTACATGGTAAATGCGGCCATCGAATGCCTCCTGAGTGGGGATGCAGCAGAGGACTTAGGGCTGGTAAGCTTCATTTGCGAAGTGACTGACTCACAAGAAGTCGAGAACGTGCTGGAGAGATACCCAAACCTACTTAAGGGAATAGGATGCCTAAAGGGTAAATCTATCAGGCTACACATCGATGAGTCCGTTCAACCGAGAGCAGTGCGACACAGGAGGAAGCCATTCCACATCCGCAATCAAGTGGAAAAGGAGCTAAGGGCACTGGAGAAAACGGGTATCATCGAGTAAGTGACGGGCCCACGCCATGGGTCTCTCCCATGGTTGACACCAAGAAGCCAAAACAACCCGGAAAGGTCAGGATATGCATAGACATGAGGCTACCCAATGCAGAAATCAAGCAGGAGCGCCACATCACCCCGACCCTGGATGAGATAGTGGCTGACCTTACCGGGTCCAAGTTCTTCTCAAAGGTCGACCTGAATGCCCGTTATCACCAGCTGAAGCTACACCAGGACTCCCGGTACATAACAACATTTTCAACTCACATTGGCCTACGCAGGTACAAGCGCCTGAGCTTTGGAATCTCTTCAGCTGCCGAGGTCTTCCAGCAAACAATACAGGAGGTGATCCGAGACATACCGGGTGTCCTAAATGTCAGCAACGTCATTCTGATTCATGCCAGCAACAAAGAGGAACACATGAGAAGCCTACACATGCTGCTCAGCAGGCTGGAGAGCTCGGGCCTGACAATACATAAAGAAAAATGTGAATTCCTGAAGGACGAAATATCATTTTTTGGGTACACGTTCAATGGCACAGGCATCTCAGCGGACCCCCAAAAAGTAGCGGACATTCAAGCTGCTACACCCCCCACCACGCCAACGGAAGTGCGCAGTTTTTTGGGAATGGCCACCTACTGTGGGAGGTTCATCCCAAATTTTGCCACACTCTCGGAACCCCTTTGAGAACTCACAAAAGCCAGCACAAAGTGGGAATGGGGACCCGCCTGCCAACAGGCATTTGATCACATTAAATCATCACTATAAGCTGGCACTACAATGGCATATTACGACCCAGCACTTCCAAATGAACTGTATGTGGACGCCAGCCCCATGGGCCTAGGGGCCATTCTCATACAGGTGACAAAAACGGGCAAGTAAATGCCGATTGCCTATGCCTCCAGGACATTGACACCAACGGAGCAGCGATACTCCCACATTGAAAAAGAGGCAATAGCCGTACTGAGGGGTTGCCGCCGCTTCCACTTGTACCTATATGGCCGGGAATTCAAAACCTACACAGATCACAAACCACTGCTCCCATCTTCACAGGCACCTCTTCTCACCCCCTGGTCCGGATCGCCAAGTGGTTGTTGCACCTACAGCAATATGACTTCGAACTGACGTACCAGCCGGGAAGTGGCAATCCGGCAGACTTCCTGTCAAGACACCCGAGAGCTGCAACTCCAAAGGAAGTCCACGTAGCAGAAGAGACGGAAGAGCACATCTGCCAGGTGATACACGCCATGATGCCTCGAGCGATCAGTCTAGAGGACATAGTAGATGCCACGCAAAGGGACCTGTGCTGCAGTCTCATTAAGGACACGATTATTTCAGGGGAATGGAGGTCGTTCCTACGGAACATCCACAATAAAACAGCAGAAGCCAAAGAATTCCTCACAGGGATCGTCGCCATCCGGCAGGACCTATCGATCATGGAAGAAGGACTCATCCTACGAGAAACCCGAATCATAATCCCTCTGAGCCTACAGGACAAAGTCAGAGCATTGGCACACGAAGGTCACCAGGGAATAGTACGGACCAAAGCCCGGATAAGGCACTGGGTGTGGTTCCCCCAGATTGACCGAAAAGTCGAGCGGCTGGTCAGCACCTGCCTCCCATAATAAATAACAGGGCCTCCGCCCAATCCAGAGCCCATCCAATCGGCGGAGCGAGGGTCCACCAGATGGGACGCCATAAGAATAAACTTCGGCAAAATATTAGAAGGCGTCCACCTACTGGTGGCAATTGACGACCACTCCAGGTACCCGGAGGTCGAGATTTTGTCAACTCCACAGCAGCGGAGGTCGTCATACCCGCGATCGAGAAGATGTTCGCCACGCATGGATTACCAAGAACAATCAAGAGCGACAATGGCCCACCCTTCACAGGGGAAGAATTCAAAAAATACCTCAAATAACTCAACATTCGATATCACCACATAATGCCGCGATGGCTGCAGGCAAACGGCAATGTGGAACGCTTCATGCGGACAATTAATAAGGTACTACGCCTGTCGCGCGTGAACACCATCCCATGACAGGTGGATTTATACCGATTCCTATGGAATTACAGGGTCACACCCCATACCACGACAGAAATACCGCTGGCAGACCTAATGTACAGCACGATCATCAACTCCTCCATACCATATCATCCGAGCAGATACCCTGACACGTTCAACCATGAGCGCACCGAAACAAGGAGGACAGGAGCCAATGCCCACATGAACAACAAGAGGCGTGCCAGCAGTCCGACGACTGAGTCAGTGATCAAGTGGTCATGGTGAGGAATCCGTCCAAATCCAAACTGGACACCCGCTATGATGCAGCCCCGTGGACAGTAAGTGGACGCCATGGCACCATAATAACTGTGAGAAGGGGGCAAAGACAATTGATGAGAAACGCGTCATGGTTCAAAGCAGTGCCCAGGAATTTGTGGACAGATGGTGAATGTCCCCCGGAAGAAGATGAGAATCTGCCGAGGAACGAGGGACAGGAAATCCCATGCGATGGAGAAAGCATGGACGAAGGAGCCGAGGAACCGTGGAGCGAACCAGAACCGGGCGAGCAGGACAATGAAGGTGAGCAACCCGAGGTGACACAGGGGGCCACACCCAGGGGAGGAGGATATGGGTTAAGAGCCAACACCCGGCCCCCAGCCAGACTCAGGGACTATGTGTGGTAGAAAAACCCCCACGAGTGACTTAATGAAAAGGGGCCAGCCCATTGACTGAGACATGTGTATTTGTTTATTGTTCAGTTATAATAAAGGAGGAATGTTATATCCGCCTTGCGTCCCGCTACGCGGTGACGCAAGGCATCCGAATAAAGGCCCGCCCCCATGCCGCAGAGGCAGTTCCGGGGCAGAACAGCAACACGAAAGGTGTCCGTGTCTTTACTGTTCCTGCCGGAGCCGTGCAGCGAGGCCCACCCACGCGGGCCTACTCCCCCTGCTTCCCGCCGACGCATCGGCTGGAATCAGGGACACAACAAGCTTGTTTGTACCTGACCCCCTCCGTGTAACAGACTGAAATTGCCGCTCCATCCGCACAGAGAGGAGTGTCAAGGCACCTGCACCGGAAGAACTAGTTCGAGTGACACAAGGAGAAAGACATTTCCCAGCAGCGCGCTCAGCCAGGACAAGGCCATTGAACTTTAACTCTGCTTCTCAAATATTCGTTCTTTTGGAAACAAACAGCTGGAATGCGGACGGAATAGGCAGGCAGCGTGAAAATGCCACCAGCCTCCTAGTGGAAACAACGTTATCAATCTCGTCGCAGTTCTGTTTATAAAATGATATATTCATCTAGTTTTTACTGCATTTTTATAGCGCCACACGTTGCTTCCGCCACTTCATAGCGCTCATTGTGAACCACTGGGATAAGGTGGAGAAGGTGCTACTATGTCGAAGGAGTTTATCAGGACAGGTTGTCACAGTGCTGAAGACATACCAGAATAAGCTGGAGTTTCCAACACAATCGCATATTCCCAACAAAACTTTATTTTATAACGTTAAATTAGAACTGGTGCTGTAGCACATGTGTCTTCTGGGAAGAGCAGTGTCTGGCGTTAGGATTCATGTTTTTGGTGAAGGGCCGCCTTTCATTTTACATATGATATGTTTGGTATATTCGAGTGCATGGAGGAATCATCTCACGTCCTTGAATGGTGGGTGCAGGGGCGCAGCATTTTGAGGGTGATGTCATCTGGTGTGTGATATCACTTCTGCTACCCCAGGCATTTTGGTGAAATGGATCCCTGCTATGCCACACACCTATGCCAATAGACATGACTTGAGTTCTCTCTGACGTGCCTACTGCTACTAAGCTCCCCATCCTATTCATCATGGATCATGTGATGAAGACCACTCTACATAGACCTCATCACCAGTCCTCCCCTGTCTTGCCCTCACTCTCTTTATATTTTTTCTTTCTTTTCAGATGACTGCTCTTTAACTCTGCCTACTTAGCCACCTTAGCTGATTTAAGGAACATAAGGCTGAGGCTAATCTATGCAGGCCCTATCTCCCACCCACCCTTTCCCTCAACCCCACACTCATGTACTCTGTTTCCTCTTGTTGCCTTGCAGATTGCTGCTGTGTAACTCTGGCTTTGGGCAAGACCTTTAATAACTTCCAGTTCAGATACAACAATGCGTGTCTGCCTTCCAGTACCTAGCCACTTTATGTGCATCCTGGGTAATGTTTTACGTCTGTTTCACAAAGACCTCATGGCCATCCCTCCCCTCCCTCACTCTCATTTGAATAATCTTTCATTGAAGATCCCTGACAATCACCTCTGCTTTCTGAAAGGACCTTTCATCCTCTCTGACTTCGAATTGAACGCTCAGGGCTACTTACCTATACCCCATGGACATGAGGGGTCACATGTCTAGGGCTGTTCTTCAAATACCACACCCACCAAAGCATCCATCTTCTAGTCATCCTTGGTTCACAAGAGGACCAATTATTCTGGCCTTTTTGTATGTATTGTGGCGGGTCAGAAGAAGGATGCAGATGTGGTAAAGACATGTTTATTTAAAGTAAAAAAGTGCCTAGCTTTCCCTATGACCATGGGTGGTCTCTACCGATTTTTCAAACTAAATGTTTGTCAGTCGTAAATGTCCCAAACAAGTCCGTCCACTGCCAAATCTAACCTATCTGACCTTACCACTAATGAACCTAAAACCAGGAGAA
Organism: Ambystoma mexicanum; assembly: GCF_040938575.1. Lineage (NCBI taxonomy): Eukaryota > Metazoa > Chordata > Amphibia > Caudata > Ambystomatidae > Ambystoma > Ambystoma mexicanum. The sequence continues at coordinate 865,558,605 of NC_090936.1, forward strand.
TTACTTCCTTCTGCTAGTTACTTTGTTCTTCACAGGGATTCCATTTTGATTCTTCTGTTCCACTCCGTAGACCAAATGCCAATAGTCTTTTGTTATCTCTTTAGTTAAGTTCTGTAGCTTTCTTAGAGAACTGATAGTTTCCTTTTCTCTTTCTCTCTAATTATCTTAGTTCGATTCTAGCCATTCTCTCTCTCTTGTAGGGCTCCAGGTGCCTTTGTATAGTGTTCTCCTCTCGTACTCTCTGAAAGCGCAATTTTCAAATATAATTCCCACTTTCCCAGAGTGCTGCTTGATGTTTGAGGATTATCTTCTTGCCGTCAGAAGACTGTATTTCTGAAAGGTCTTTTCCTGTTATATTCTCCCTTTTACTGTCAGCATAGGGGGTGTCTTTTCCCCTTTCCCAAAGTGAGAAGTTTGCACCTCTTCTTCCCTCCCACTTATTAGGTTTTATGTTTCTTTTCCATTTCATAAGCACAGTTCTGGTTTCTTACTTCATTTCCAAATCCCTTCACACCAATAGCGGGGCAAGCTTAATTTGTTTTAGATTGACTCCCTCTTGCCCTTCTGGTATTGTCATTCCCTGTATTACCTTCTGTGTTCAGGGGCAACAGTGCGGCTACCCGGTGGACATTGGATTCTCTTTCATGTGCTTTGTATATCAGTGGCTTACTTTTCACGGTGCCTCTTTCTTCTGTGCCTCACTCTTGTCTTCTAAATGTTACTGGTGCCTTGTCTCAGATCAGGAGTGATTTCCTCCCACTGGTGATGTTGGCTTTGTTGTACAAATGGACTGGCCACCATGACTGCTTCATGGTCAAGCCACCGCTGAACTATCTCTTTCACTGGACTTGGATTTCCTTCACTCTGACATGTCAGACTCCCAGCATTTCTCACTCGCATCAGAGCTGCTCTGGTTTACGCAGGCTCTGTGTTCCATGACAGCCCCGCCTTCTTCTGTTCTCTTATGTGCAGCTTGTTTCCCCTGGTTCTCTTGGCATTCGGCTTTCTTTCGGCTTTCCACCCTTTCTCACTGGTTCTCTGGCATATCATCCCTTAACAGCCTCCTTGGCACAGTCCATTGCAGAGTCTGATTTAAAGGATATCCTGAGTTTCTTGTTGCTGATGATTTTGGTTCAGTTTATCTTCATGAGACTGATAACACTCTGGTGTATTATACAAGTCCATCTTAATCATCACGTGGAGGGCCTCAGGGAGTTCTTCATGGGAACGGAAGTCATTGTCCCCAAAGGGGGAGTCTTTCCCAGTGAGTTCACAGTTGTCTTGATCCCTAGAAAGGGTTTTGTGGAGTGGGCTCACCTCCCTAGCCTCACAGGTGGGGGGCTCCCCCTTGGGGAGAAGTGACAAGTTCCCTCGATTCGTCACAATATTAATGTATGCATCTATGTATGTATATTATTTATATAGCGCAAACCTAGCATGAAAGCAACAGAGTGATTCACAGTAGAAGGAGTGGTATACATTTGGGACAGGATCGGCTAGCCAGTAATTATGCCTCATTTATTGGTGAAGTGTTCCTGGATGAGCAGGGTATTCAGTTCTTTCCTGAATCCCAGGATGGAGAAAGGCAGCCTGAAGTTAGCAGGAAGGTTGTTGCAGGTCAAGGGAGCGTAGGAGAAGAATTTCTATTCTTCTCCTTTTTGCACATTTTGGATACCAGTCTGGCAAAATCTTGACTCCTGGTGTTTCACTGTCATCCTAACCTGGTGAAAGTTTAATCTACATGTGATGGCATCTTTTACATAAGATCATTGTTGGTGATGCTGGCTGTTTAGAGGGTGAGGTGAGCATGGAGAGGTGACAAGTGTAATTCCTGGATTATTGGAGAAAATGTCTTCAGTCCTGAAGTGAGACATGATGTGCAGCATTCAGAAGGGCTATCATTGTGGTTTGGACACCTGCCAGTGGGGCATTGCCACCATCAATATGGGAGAACATAAGTGCTCAGACAATGGATCTGAGGTCTGCAGCAGGAATGAATTGTTCTATTTGCGGGGGGAGTGAGAGATGGTACCATGCTGTTTGGAAGAAAGGACTTAAAATCTGGATGGATAAAATATGGCTGTTTTGCCCTGCTTCTAAGAATTAGGTGTGTCTTAGTAAGGACATTAGCCAGACACCATCACAAAGAAAAGGGCTAGAGAGACTGCAAATTCAAAATTGCAGTGTTTTTGGAAAGTCCATCCTATTCCTCCACCAAAACCCCCTTTCTCTTACTGCCAGCACTCTGCCGAAGATCTTTCCCGTGAAATGCGCAATGGATTACTTTGATAATAAGTGAAGTAATTATTATTGTTTACTGTTAGCTGTTTTGAGGTGCACTGCTTATTCTATATTATTTTCAAGTTAGCTCAACACAATAGTCAGTGCTTTCCCCTTCCATCCCCATTGTACTCAAAGGAGATCAGGGGGTTTTGCCAACAATATTTACCGATGCTGTCCCCCTTTTTCATGTTCCTTGTTCAAAATCAAATAATGAAGCTTGTCTTAACAATACATGCCAGCATTGCCCCTGTAAATCTTATTTCTATGAGGTTGATGACTGACAATGCATGCCATTGTTGCCATTTGCATGGTGTTATAGCCCAAACAAAATATGAAGCCTGTTCAGAATATATTTCTGCCCCTCTCCCATTCTTGCAGACTTTGATTAAGGCAAAGCATGTGGTTTGTCTAAAAAATGTATGCCTGAGGTTGCTCCCCCTTTCGTGCTGCTGTGCCCAAAGGAAGTCACACCTTAAAGTTCAACAATATATCCTCATGCTGCTGCCCTTCGTGATAACCAGGCTGCCCGATTTCTATGGTATGTCTACCTGGGTGTCCCCAAACTAGTACAAATAGAGCCCCCACACACATACACTCTTTCAAACACATTTATTTAATGTCTTTTGTTCTGATTGGTCCCATTGCACCATTTGGTCCTATGCTAACACTGGAAATTCTGCATCCAAAAGCCACAAAGTATTGTAATTGTAATTGGTTATTTATAATGCGCATAATACCCAGAGGTTTCTAAGCGTGGACCCGGGGATCGGACCTGTGTTACTCCACATCATCTTGCTTCCAAGACAAGAGTGTTGCCCCTGAGCTATCCTCCCGAGATCTCCTAGAAGGGTTTGAGGGGTGAAATTTGAACCCTGGCATCTTTTCTTCTGTGCATGTTGCGGCTCCAACTCATCTTCCATAATGGCCTCCCAAGTACCACCTATTTTCTGTGGTGATAGATGGCCCTGAGGGTCCCCATACAGTAACGAGTATAGAGTGCAAGGAAAAAACTTCACTGGGTCACAGAGAGGGCCACTAGCTTCACTTCATTCACTTTATTCACAGGGATTACTGATGAGAAGTAATCCTGTTGAACCTTGGTAACACCGTTCACATACCTTTGGGAACAACTTTATAATTTGAGAAATGCAGACTCATAGAACAACTCATAAGGGAGAAAGAAATGGTCCTGGAGATCGATGAGGTGGAAATGATATAACTCACTGAAAAAGCCAAAGCAGGCTTCTGCATGAAGAAAGAACCCAGTTCAAAGACTCCCAGGACCTACCTCTGTCAAATTTACAGAGAAGCCCTTACAACATATTTGCTTCAAGAGTAGCCTCTGAAAACATATTATCAGAAGCTGTGACCCAAACTCTAAAATTAGTACATTTATTGGAAAGGAAGGGACTCTTGTATTGAGTCGATGTTAGATTGAGAGGAGAAGGCACCAACTACCACCACTTATTGGTGCCAAAGGAATTCCATAAGGCTGTGTTAGAACTGGCACATTCTAACCGAACAATGAGACAAATCTGACCGTAGAAAACACAGATGGCCTTGCTCAGTCAGTTCTGCTGGCCTGGGATAGATGCCGAGATCAAACAATATTTTGCCTTTTGTTCGATCTGCCAAAGAACTTCTCCAGATGATGTATCTCAAGCACTACTGCAGCATATGCCGATTATAGAGTTATCTTTCATCAGGATTGGCATTGGACATAGTCAACCCCTTGAAATACTGAAGATGAGGGAATCAATGTATACTGGTGATCGTCGACTATGCAACTCAATATCCTTAACCATTACCTTTGAGAAGCAATACCACAAAAGCCACCTTGAAGGTTCGGATACCTTTCTTTACTTGAGTGGGCTTTCCAGTGCCAATCCTCACAGACCAGGGAAGTAGTTTAATTTTGAAACCAATGGGTGACCTGATCACTGTGTTGAACATCATAACCCTTCCGACCTCCATTTACTACCCCAGAGTGATGCCTTAGTGGAGCAGTTTAATCAAACTCTGAAACACATCCTTACAAAGGTGTCTCTAAAGAAGTACAAAATTGAGACTCTGAGTTCTGTTTGCATTCCAGAAAATGCTGCAGTCATCCACGGGTTCTCCACGTTCAAGTTGGTATATGGCAGGAACCCACGTGATGTGCTGGACATTATGCGCGAAGAACGGGAGGGACCTGACAGTCAGCAGACTAGCGACCATCCCTTGGTGAGAAACACCGGAGTGTACATGGAGAAGGTGCGGCAGCTTGTCAGAACCCATCTGAAGCTCAGACCAGGAAAGAAAAGGTGTTTAACAAAGAAGCCAGATTACATACTGTTCACATGGGAGACAAGTTAAGGCAATGGTCTTATTCTTACAATGCAGAACAAAGTACTGGCGAGTTGGGACAGCACCTATGTCATCACGTAAGTGGTGGCAAAATTACCCTACAAGGTCCAATAAGCTTACTGGTAAAAACCATCCAAACTGCATCGTATAAATAAACTAAAAAGCTGGAAGCAAAACAGCGACTCTCAGTTACTACTATTACATGCCAGCAAAATGAGGGATACACCTTTTACAATGGAAGTCCATGTAATAACCATGCCTGTGCAACTGTGCCATGGTCAAAAACCAGGGATTAGCCTAATTGATCTTAGGGTATGCCAATGTGTGCTCCCAGCAACCTGGATGTGTGCATGGAGTAGTCCACAAAATAGAAACACCTCATAAAAAAGTAGCCTGTCTCAAACCTTAAAGATGTGTTGAGGCCAGAAAGCAAATAATCTGTGAGGAGCTGAAAAAGTAGCTTGAACTGGGTGTCATGAAAAAGACATAAAATATATGGTCCTCACCTGTCATCTTTGTCCCAAAGGTTGACACTTGCGGCTTTGCATTGACTTGCGGCATCTCAAAGAAATCTCACGATTAAATGCTTATCCAATGGCAAGTATAGAAGAGTTTCTTGAGATGTTAGGCACTGTAATATGTATTTCAACAATCAATCTGAAAAAAGGTTACTGGCATATACACTTGGATGTAGAGGCCAAGCCCAAAACCATCTTTTATACTCATCGAAGTCTGTTTCAGTCCACTGTCTTCCCCTTTGATCTCCATTGAGCCCCAGCAACATTCCAGATACTGATGGATCGAGTCCTAGCTGCCTATCACTCCTTCGCTGGGGCCTACCTTGATGATACTGTCAATCACAGTGCAAACCTAGAAAGAGAAATCTTAGTCTTCTGATGAAAGTCTATGACAAACTACGGAAAGCCCACATAACCACCAATTTACCTAAGTGTCAGTTTAGTCCATTGTAAAATACCTGTGGTTCCAAGTTGGAAACAGGCATGTTTACGCACAAAAGATCGAGATAGAAGCAGTCCAGAAAGTTCCCAGGACCATCACAAATAAGCACATACAAGCTTCCTTGGTCTGGTACTAATGATGGTTCATACCAAACCTTCCAGAGAAAGCTGGACCCTTGCAGACAGACAGGGAAATAAATGCCCAAAGTTCATCCATTGGGGCAGTGCTGCACAAGCATCCTTTGGCCAGCTCAATAAATCCTTGAGCTAAAGTTCAGTTTTAAACAAGCCAGACTTTTCCAGTGAGTTTATTCTTCAGACCAACACTCGATGTTTGGCCTTGGGGCAGTATTATGTCAAACATAGGAGGGCGAGGAGAAACATATTGGGTAAATTGGCGGTCAGATGGGTTGTGTTCAGCCTGCAGCACTATCTCACAGTTTAAATTGGTGACATATCACAACACATTTGTGTGTATGGCAAGGAATAAGGATACACATCCCTGCATCATGCAATGGTCATTGACCATACAGCCATACTTTTGAAAAGTAGAACACTAGGCTGGGGCCAAACGGGAAAAGTTGGATTTCCTTTCCCAGTAGTCTCAGTCAGCTAGTGGACAGGGAGTGGAGGAGGACTTGGAGGAAAGGGTGGAGGTGTGTAACAAGTTCAGTAGCCTGACCCTGTCAAGAGCGCATGGGATACCCTTGCAGCCTGGTATGGGAGGCCTACAAGGGAGGAACACAGAAACAGTCCAAGCGCACTGGTGGCAGATTGGAGTGCACCATGTTCTCTCCCCTCCCTAAGTGGCTGTCTATATATGTGCAGTACCATTTTGCATCATCTACATGCCCTTGAACCCAAGTGCTGACCAAGTTGTCTCTCTTTTTCCAGAGAAACAACATACATGAGAGAAGACCACCCACAACCCAGAAAACCATCAACACTCTACACAAATCAATCTAAAGACTCTGCTGGAATTGGATAACCAGTAGGACAAGAGTCGGAGGCCCTGCTCACCTGTGAGGAACCCTGTATGATTGGCATACAGACACCACTAGGTAAACAGAAGCAGCAGATAGAGGACCCAGAGCTCATACTCATCTGTTGCCTATGTTATACACAGCATGCCAGACTCAGCCCACCTGGTAAAGAGACGTGTGCGCCCTCCCTTAGATCACCAGGAACAGAAACAAACCTCCACTGAAGAGAGACTGGACTTACCTTAGGGGCAGCCAGGCCATAGTCCCGGGAGGATAGCTCATGGGCAAAGTGCTCGCTTTGGAAAGTTCGATCCCCGGGTCTGCGCTTAGAAACCTCTGGGTATTAAGCACGTTATAAATAAACTATCATATCATATCATACCCCCTAACACAAACCGGGACATTGCATGGCATGAACTGCCTATGGTGTTCTGTGGCGGCTCTGCATGCAAGAAGGGGGGCAGGGATTAAAACACTATATGAAAACATTCTTGCATGTAACACCTCCTGGATGGGGAAGACAAGGCCCATTTGGCTAGGGACAACAGACATACCAGAGGTTAGTGAATGGATTAAAAGCAAAACTAGGAAACAGGATGTTTTGAGTTGTTAGCAGTGGTGGCTGGTGGATGTTTTTATTGGTGTGGCACACATATTTGCCACAAATATGCAAGAGCGATCGAGCATAGCACGGGAGCTTGAACCATCCATGGAGGTACGGGGGGAGGAAATTCAGACAGTGTGCAATCTGTTTTATATTGTAACTCATGAAAAAATTCATTTGATGCAAGTCACCAACAGTACAGAGGAGTATTTCTCAATGCATTTTCATGGTGCCTTGACCCACAATGTATGGCAGTATAAAAACAGTTTGCATACATTTCCATACTGGCTGCACCGATATTTGCCAGTACTCCTATAGAAGAACATATTCATGTTTGCTTTCAGCATAATGCCAATAAAGATGCTACAAGCAAACATGCCCAAGATAGTTCTGCCCATATATTCCAGGATCCCCACATAATAACATACTCCTGTTTTCCTTGCTATTAGAAATGCCATGCCACAATAAGAAGGCATGTCGAAACTGGCTTCACCAATGTAGGCCTGTCTAGAGACGTTATAACACTCTCCTGTTTGATTTGTTTTATATGCCCAGTAAAAAATGTAAAGCCACAGTAAGAAATGGCTTCTATGGCTGCACCAAAAAGCCAGTGTCGACATCTAATAGCACTTAACAAGCTTGTTTTTATCATAGATGCTGAGTAAAACATGTTGTACACCCTTCATCACCTCCCTCCTCATGCTGTCAAAAAGTGCCCCAGCCCAACAAACACAGCCCCAAAGACACATTAATTTGCTTGTTTAGTCACAGCATTCACTTGTTCATTCACATGCACACCCATTCTTACCCATTCTTCACACAAGTAGCCATTCACCATACAGACCTCACATGTATGCAAACATTCACTATGAATAAAAAAAGAAAATTAAAATTCACTTGCATGCAATGTTCCCTCTAAGCTGTGCGCATGTGCGCTTGCCCAGCTTCCTTCTGGGTGCCGCTCAGAAGATTTTTAGCAGCGCACACAGACAATCCTCACCTATTCAAAAAGATTTAATAAGGCACAAGCCACATCAATTACCTGAAATTTTCTTTCTCTTAAAATACGCAACTAGTCTTGATATTCTGCTAATTTGCATTACATTACTATATACCTAAAATCCCTAACAGCAAAATACAACACAAGAGGTTAAAAACGAATATGAAAAATTGGCTCCAGGAACAGAAGAATCAAACCAATATATGCCTGCACATATTAACCAAAAATGTTCCCTCCCCACCCATTGACTCCTAAACCTGACTCTACCACACTTTTACCGTATGACTCTAACTTCTGCCTGAGAGTACATTAAGATACTACCAGACAACCTTGACTCTTCCCCTCTTCGCTCTGTGAAAGGTTAGCAGGCGTGTACCTACATCCACTTGTTTTATGTTTGTTGTAACATGAATAATGTGCACGCGCCAGAATTTCTGTTACTCATTGTGCCTTACCAAAAGCGTCACCCACACTATATGATGTAACTTCCAGCTCAAATATCGGATACCGACTGCAAGTAAGCAGGCTACTTGGACGTGTAACCAAATCCTACACTTGCTCTTCTTTGTACATATGTTACACAAGTGCTTTGAAGCAGGCCCCTTGTAAGTTAACACATTATGAAACTCAAATATTTATTTGCTCTCTAAATATGTTGAAAAGACAAATGTGATGCTCAGCTTCTCCTACTTTTGTATTACTAACATTATCCTACATTACCCTATAAGTAGAGGGCAACATTGCAATATCATTTACTTAGCCTACAAGGGATAATGGGTATGGACTATGCCTGGGATTAATCATCCATAGTATCAAGGCACCGGATATTCAGACAGTAGAATGCTTTTCACACAATTTGCATTGTTTCCTTTGGGCATAGACCTTCACACATTATATGGTAACTCGCTTCTATACAAAAACAGTTTCACTGAGCACTTGTGTAATCCTACACAATGATATAAGGGTGGGGTATGTTGCAAACAATCTTGTATGCACTGAAAAAGAATTGTGCACATGCAGAGTCATGACATTCTTAAAATGCACATCATATGTTAAATATGCCTTGCTTGCAAAGCATTGTGGGTCTGCAAATATCCCAGTAAGTGTTTACTGCTACCATCCCTCGCTTTTTACAGTGCTCTATCAACTAGTATTGGAGGCAAGCACAGGGTATAGGTGGAAGCGGTGATGAACAAAGCAGCACATTTTAAAGACCAAGTCACACGTTTCAGCAGTACACTGAAGGAAATGTGTTGCGTGTTTGCTAAAGGATAGGAAATTCTAGTACCCATCTAGACAACGGCACCTCCTTTTTTTCTATGCTCGACTGCTGAGGGCTTTTCAATATAACCATGTGTTTTTTGTGTGTAATCTCTAGCATCTCCCTGCATCTTATTTAACTGATCTCAAAGAATTACAGAAGAGGGATCCATAGTTATAGAAGAAGGCACTAAATCATTTGTATGTCTGATGAATTGATGCAATTAACTTAAAAGGCATATATGTGTGATTTTCTTCAACAGGGCTCCATAATAAACCTCAGTAAGGCTCTTGTTTAATTTTATCTAGGCTGTGGTGTGGAAGGGATGGCAAAATTATACACTTTATTATGTGCCTTATCATTTCACTCCCTATGTCAGGGGTACAAGCAGGGCTCTAATCAGATGTTGCTCCCTACTTGGAGTCAAATGATTTTTCAGAGTAAAAAAGGGAGTAAAAAGTAATTAGCTTTGCCAATAAGGATACTTTCTGCTTATTAAAAGATGTTATTTCCCCATAAAATTCCTTTTGAGATCGGGCATTAATGCCACTACTCTACTGGTCACCAATTTGAAAAAATATCAGTGGAGCTTTGGTGTTGAAGCAATGTTCATTGTTTTTCGTTTTTGTTAGGCACATTTCCTTTTTTTAGTGAGGAAAAATGCATTGTGCATATGTCTCTTAGCTCTAAGGCTGGTGTTATCACTACCCACAGGAGAACGTAATGTGGATAGTAAGCAGAGGCACAGGAATTTACGATCATCATATTCTAAGGTGCAGTTATTCTGATCCACAAATTATTAGAAGCTTGTTCGCCTGGGTCTTGAATTACTTCATTAAAGTGGCCTTGAAATCCTTTCAGCATGTTTTGACACATTGATTTTAATTGGCATTAATCCATCGGCAAATCTATTCTGTTTCTTGACGGCCACATCAGTTATGACAAGAGATATTTGAGGGCCACAAACGCCAAGGAGGTCGTTCGCAGCAGTAACTGGCTGACAAGCCCGCCTATTCAAGGAGTGGAACCCACTTACCACAATCCACCACAAAGATCCAACCTACCTAACGGTCAATGAACAATAACGCACCAGCCTTGATAAAGACCCCTTGGGTCGAAACACGTGTCGGCTGACCACGAGATTATCGCATCAAAAATAAAATTCCCTTTTTTTGAAAACTCAAAATACAAAGAAACATTTCTTCAAGAATAAATATTGTTTGTACGAGATATCTGGGAACACAACTAAGATATTTGTGTTTTGTAATACAAATGAGTGATTTTCCAGTGGCATAAAACATACAGGGCTTCATTATGACTTTGGGCGGTATCCTGACATAAATCTGCCAGAAAACCGCCCAAACTAATTACTGTTATTCCCCACTCATATTGAGTCCATTGGCTTTTTGGTGGAATTACCGCAGTGGAAATTTCGACGTTGAGTTGGAGGATGTACCTGGAGGCAAAACTTCGACTCCAGGCCCGAAATCGGAATTTGGCGCAATGGTAAAGTTGGCGGTAATGGAGTTACCGCCAACTTTACCACTTACCGCCAAACTGGTAATGAGGCCGACATTTTTCTCTGCGCAGAAGTATGTTCGCAAGGTACTGTGCCAGATATTGAAGTATTGGACTGGTTAAGTTTTCTGTATAATCACATATGACATTTTATTTTAGCCCATGTATTTGGAAAAAGTGTTGTAAGATTTTTAAAGAATTGCAGTGGCTGGGAAGAGGAAATTCCTTTCCAAACTCTCTTCTGCGACTGTAGCTCACAAAGTGGCTAACCTCATTAGTCAGTTGCACACATGGAAAATAATGTGCGCACAACAGCCAACCAGTTCTGCACATAGAGAAAAATAATTAGAGGGAACATTGCTTGCATGTATTCCACATTCATACACTCACAAATTCAGCAGCATTCATTCATTCTCATGTTCACCAGCATTCACTTGCATTGCACATTCCCTATTCATACACTCAGACTCTCATATGTTCCAGCATTCATAACGTCCATGCAACTTTTCCTTGTTGCAGTACTTACTTGTGAGGTGGGTGACATCATATATGAACTGTGACGAGGGATAGTAGGACTCTAATATTATGGGTAAGTAAGCCATGCATTCACTTGCACATTCCCTTTTCATACACTCAAGCAATCAGCAGCATTCATATACATGCACATTCTGCAACCATCTCCATTCATTCACATGCACATTCAAAAGCATTACAGCCTCACTCACACATATACACACTGCAATCAGAGTGTAGTATGTATATTTGTGAGTGAGAGTGTATTCATCATACAAGTAGCCAAGCACCCACACAACCCCTCTGTATGTGAATGAACGAATGAATAAATTCTGCAGATTGCATGAGTGTATGAATGGGGAATGTATGCAAAGGAATGAGTGAATACATGATGCTGATTGCTTGAGTGTATAAATGGGAATGTGTGTGTGTGAATTTCCATTTCTTTTGTAATCATTTTCCATTCCCACACTCACACAGTCAGCAGCATTGATTCACTCATTGCCGGCCGGCCCACCACTTGGGCCAATCACACAAGAGTGCGACTTGAGTTACCAAGGTAACTCAGTCCAAGGTGCCTAAACCCCCTCCCACACCCCCTGTGGTACCCAGACAGAGTGGCACCACTTTTGGAGGCTTCTGTGGAGAAGCCCGCCAAAAAGTGGAACAAGGGCTCGACTTGGGTTGGAGTCACAGAAGAGAACACAAACGCCATTTTAGAATCGAGTTCTGGCAAAAATACCAACCGGTGAATTAATATTAAATAAATAAACCAGCGGTATGTTCGAGGCTATAAGAATGAAATAATTAAAGTTGGTAGCCTCGAACAATGGGAAAATCCCATAGAGATATATTCACGGTCGAATATAAAAAGTAGTATCCACTGCCACCAGCCAAAACTCGATCAGGGGGGACGGAGACATGCTCCCTCAAACAACAGACCCGGGGCAATCGAATTGCCCCAACCAGTACGTCCACAATATTATGGTTTGTACTGGTTTCTGTTCATAATTTGGGACTAGTAAAGCCAATGGTGACTTTACATGCCCTGGGAGACAGTAGTCAGTCCCAGGGTATGGAGTCTATGTTGGGGGGTCGCTACGACACCCCTGGGTTACGGCACGGAGGGTGCTGTGTAACCCACATCAAAAAAACACATGAGACCCTATGGCGTAAAAGACCCCATAGCCCATATAACACATGGACAGTTAAAGGAACACCTCAATCATGTCTAAGAGTGGGAGCAAAAGAATCTCACTCTTAGCAGGAGAGAAAAAAATAAAAGCTGCTGGGGGACTCACTAGGTTTGGGAAATTAGCCTTACAGGGAATTCTCCCTAACACTAATCTGATGAGCTACAGACCAAAATATCTGTCTCTCTGCGATCAAATACTGGATGGCATCTCACTCGCTCATGCTCAACTGCACTAAGATCGAGGTTCTCTACTTCTGATCCAAGCAGCCTATTTCTTCCTCTCCCCTCTTCTATTCTCCTCACCTGACTACCTTCCTTACTCTGTTTGTGCTCGCAACCTTGGTGTCGTCTTCGACCCATCTCACCACATTTCGCTCTTCACCTCAAAATCTGCCACTGCAGCCAGACTGAATCTCCACAACATCAGAAAAATAAGACATCTTCTTCCCTTCAACACTGCTAAGCATCTAATTTCTTTCTTCTTTAGTGCTCTCTCGATCTGATTGCGCTGACAGCCTACTCTATGGCCTTCCCAACTAAGCTTAGTCACCCCTCAACACAGCTCTCAACTTTGCTGTTCATACCCTTTTCAACCTTCCCCGCTCGACCCATCTTCAGTTGGACTAGTTATCTATGAGACGAAGGGTGAATTATAAACTCATTCTCATCATTTTCAAAACTATACACAGACTTTCCCCACCATATCTATTGGCCCACATCACCCCCTACTATATCCCTCGCTGCCTACGATCATCCTCGGCTCACTTCCTTGCAACCTCTCATGCCCCTTGCACTCCTTCTCATTTCCGCTCTCTTCCACTCCTCACTCACAAACTTTGGACTTCTCTTCCTCTCCCTCTCTGCACTACTCCCACTCTCTCTATGTTTAAATCGAACCTTCTAGCACTACTCCTTTCACACAGCTTCCTGTTCTCCTCTCCCCCTACCTCTCTATGACAACCCCACAGCACCTATCCCTCACCTCTTCATCCTAAAACCTAGCACTTCCTCCACTATTCGTTCCTATATCATGCTCTACTGTCCTGGTCCCTAGTTCATGTTTCTACCTCCCCTGCATCATATCATCTTATATACACATCCTCTCACTCATTGTTAAGGACACCAATCTTCTACTCTATCAATCAATGTTAAAAAGTTTTGTAAACATTGTTGTGCCAAAAATGTATTGATTTCCCTGCCATTTTAATTAAATAAATAGATACATTATACTCACAGCACATCAATGACTGTTTAACTCACTACGTATTCTGAAGTCTCGAAAATAGCATGTGTTGAGTCCTTTGAAGTGATGAGAATAACTTGCCCAAGTCCAAAATACCAAAGAAATCACAACAACCTTGCTAGTACACCCTCACCCCATTTTTATGTATTCAACATTGAGGTGCAGGCTTTTCTAATATCCTCAAATGGTCAAAGGCTGGAGTGCTTAACAGCAAGGGATATTCTACAGGAGCAGTTATAGAACAGACTGAATATTACAGAACACAGGGTGGGCCAAAGGTGTCTCTCCCCCCTATTTTATCATGTGGGATCTGGCAGGATTGATGGAACAGTCGTTATGTTGCAGAACGGAACTCTGAAGAGTAACATGATGGGCAAACAGTAGTGAGAGCCAGCATGTGCACACTCACGCTTCTTAGCATATGTTGCACCGTCATCCACCTTGAAGACTAAGTGAGACAGGCTTGTGAATGGTATGTGGCAAGGTCAGCGCAGTAAAGTATTTCAGTTGAGGGCTTTTCTTTCATGACTTTGGGGCTGCGATTCCTACTACAGGGATGCTAATCAACCTAGGAAATGTATGTTCTACTATGAGTGACCTGAAGCATCTGGTATGCTGCTGTGTGCTTGAAACGAAATAAAAAACATAGATATTGCTGTTCAGTAACATCACCGATCACAGGAATAGCATTGAGCGGAAGCTTTCCGGAATTCAGTTTATCATCATGTCCTGGGTGTGACAGATGGCCATTTGGCAATCATAAATAATAAAACGATCCAGATAATTCCATCTATGAAAAGATAATCTGTCAATAATATTCCCCTTTCATTTGCTCCATGACAACAAAATAGGGCAAAACTCTGCCCTACTACATCAGTAGCCTGTTATGAGGTGTTTGCTCTCTAGTGGCACAGATCAGGCGCAGAGGTCACAGGTGCCCATTTGACAGCTATAGTAACAGTCAAGTCTCTGCTGCACATGGGCTGCATTTAAGATATGCACCCATGTTCCAAAAACTCCATAACTTTGTTGACTCTCCTAGTGGCACACACACCTTTAAGTATAAGCGATGCATGAGTTTAAGCTATCGTGGCCAGCATCTCTAATAGTCATCCAGGCCATATCAATTTCATATCGCACATGTAGTAGCCCTGTGAGCAGAGTTCATCTGTGAAAGTGGTTTGTGTATTCTCCCCAGACAGGCTGTCTTTTCTGCTGCTAGCAAGACTGTGGCCTTGGTGGTTGCCTATCATTGTTCCTTTGAGGGGACAAGTAACACCCTTCCCAGAGAGGCAGCCACTCCACATGAAGCTGTCCTGGGAACAGGAATCAAAAGGCACTCCCATTCATAAAAGGCAGAGCCTCACACAAGGTGCTCCACACCAATGGAGCCATTGAGCCCAAAGAGAATGAGAGGGGTGGATTTAGTTTAGACAGAGGGAAATCTTTACAGCTGGAAGGTTCCATCATCTTGTTTCTCTCTGCTTCTATCTTTTCTTCATGTCCCCTTCACTCCCTTTAGCAAAAAGCACTTTGTGTGTGATGTTTGAAGGCAAAGTTCACTTGCTCTAAGAAAAGGGATTCGACACCCATAGCAGGCTAGCTTTAGTCCAATTGCCTGTGGGCATTTGTCTTTAAAAGGAGGAGTTCACTACTCATTTTGGATTCACTCTTCAACAAAAACCTGAAGAAGAATTAATTGGACCTCTGTTGGGGAAGCACATCTTCCCAAATACCTCTGCTAGTGAGGTGAAGACTGAGTGTCCAAGGCAGAGACATACTCTGTCCAATAACCATACTCAAGGTCCATTGGGTGTGAACTGCTGTTGGGACAAGACCTGCCTCTGTGCCAGCCGTACCCACAAGCTCACTGTGATGAGGTAGACCTGTAGTTTTTGGCCAGCCTCCCATGTGTTAGGGAGCTCGAGAATAAGGACTAAAATGTATCCATGAGCACCTGGAATGGGATTTACATCAGTTATGACTGGCATCCAGGATCCCTGTGTTTTCAACATCAATACAATTTGAAACATGATTCAAGCCCATTCAAATGCATCAAACTATCAGGACCCATTTGAGATGGCTCTAGCACTCTCCCACTCCTCAAACCACTGAACTGCATGTTAAAGATATCTGAGTGTGTTGATGTTCCACCTCAAATTTTAAGCTCCTCACTGCACCAGCTGCCTTCAAACCGCCTCTTTGAAACACCATCATCTTTGTTGCTGATCTTCATTGACAGTCCACCAGACCCTGGTTGATCCTTAGAACCACGACACTCAAATGCTGCACCGGAAACACTTGCCACAAATTGCCAATTCAGGCACCAGCCTCTTTGCTATTGAACTGACTGACGAACCAAACGTGGTGGCCCTCACGATCCTCACTTTTCTGAGCATCACCTTCAAACTGCACAAGTTACTGTTTGCCCTCTGCTCGACAACTGCTACCCAGCTAGAACAATGCAACTACTGTATCTGAAACACCAAACTGCATGTTTGAACCTGTTGTTGGGACTGAATTTCTATACTCTGGCCTGGTGGACAGATGTATAGAAGGCCAACCTATATTGTGACAGGGACAACTCTGGGAAGCTGTAGCCAAACCAGTATAGGTAGCTGGTTTCTTTGCGGGTCTCACAGCTGGACAGGATACTTGGCTCCTTCAGGTTTCTCCAGGATCTCTGAAGAATGGGTGCAGGGGTCCTCTTCTTATCCTAAAAGCCAGGTAGGAGCTTAAACTCCCACTAGCCAATAGAAGGACTAGCCCACACACACACACCAGCAGTGGTACAAACAGAACCACTGGCAGGAAAATTCATGCATACCACTCAGACACACAGAAACCAGAATTTGGATTGGTGTGGTATGCAGTCTTGCCATCAAAACATTTTCCATCGAAACTTTTTCCATCTAATTTTTTCCAACGAAAATATGGTCATCGAATGCATATTTTTTAGGGGTAAGGGGTTAATTTTGTTTGGAGTGGGATTTTAAGGGTTCAAAACAGGGGGTTGTGGGATGCCCCCACCCAAAAAAAATTATTTGGTGGAAAAAGATTTGATGGAATATTTTTCAATGGAAAGACATGTAACCATTGGATTCAGAGTGACCAGGCCCACATCCTGCCTACAAACACACATAGCCCTCCAGTAGACCACCAAAAGCTGCTGCTTTCCCAGGAACTGGAAGTCCTTATTAGGATCTTCCTGGCCTATGAGCCAGGAAGACGGCTAATCAAAAAGATGGAAAAAGAACAGGTGAAAAATCTTGTGGCACGGCCATGTTTGACCAGTAGCCACAGTCAATAGCCAAATGCGTTAAACACTGTAAAGCTAAAACGAAATTCCCCAAATAGTGGGAAAAGTCACTGCTGCCACCAGCCCATCTTCTAAGCACATCTAGAGTAATCAAAAATCCTCTGAGTGTTAATCTAGGGCAAAACAAAAATGCACCCCATTGCACTGCAGTGTGAGCTGCTTTGTGCAATGATAAAAAGTTACCACAAGTGATACAAAAGTAACCACCAGTAGCAACATAGTAACAAGACTAAGGGAAACGTTTCCTAGTACTGATAGCCTGATGGACATATCAGCTTCCACATAACTTATGAGCAAAGGCCAGTGCAGTGAAACTTAAGGCATCACTGTACTGCAAAAAGTACAGGTCAGATTACAAAATAAAAGCAAAACGTTTGGGGGGGGGTCCATAAAGATGGAAAGAAAGGTGCAGTAAAGAGAATCTTTCCTAACACCTGTCTACTGCCACACAATGCTAGCTGACTGTGCCATTGCCTCGGATTGAACTACAAACTTTTAATTTCATCTGCTGCCTTCAAACCGCCACAAGCCAATAGCATCTTTGCTGCCGATCTTGATCACCAGTCAAACCAACCCAGGTGGATCAACAAGCCCTGACCCTCAAACCCTGCATAAAATTACTCGAACCAGACTGCCCATCCAGTCTTCATCCCCTTCATCATCAAACCAACATTGATGGCCCTCACTATTCACAGCCTCTCAAAAATGCCATTGAATTGATCCAGTAAGGACTGTGCATCCAGTCACCCGAATCTTGGCAGTCAAGCCAACTGTTGCACCAACCCTGGTGGCGTTCACAATCAACACTTCTTCAAGCATCGTCATTCAGCAAGCTCCTGTTTAAACCCTGGTCAAACCCTGCGCAAGATCTTTCCCCATCCAGAACAGCATGACCACTGCACACAAACCTGGCTGTATTGCATGAACAGGGCCAAGAAATCCTGGTTCGACGCCATTGAAATGTCAACTATCACACAATGTATTATTGACTGTTAACTGCTCCCTTGGCCAACCTTTGGGCACTAGAGACTGGTTAGGTCACCTTTAATCACTTTCTGCACCCAGACATATCCATTCACAGATATTGTGATTTTGACCTATCTTGCACCCCCGATTCACGAACTAGAGCGCTACATATTGCCATCTGAACATATCTTGTGCTCTTCCATCAGGGTTTATATTGTATTTTCCTATTTCATTATTTTTGCAGATTGTGTGTTTTATTAAAGTATATATTGTGTTATAGAACCTTGAATGGATATTCCCTTCATTTTGGAATTTCATACTGTTACTGTTTGGGTCGCTACTGAATCACATTGACACCCCTCTTGGGAGTATAGCCATCCCTCAGCACACGTTACCACAAAAGGCAAAGGAGCTATATCTCTTAACAGTGCCTGTATTACCATTATGATTGGGGTCACTCTTGGTTTGTAGAGGTTTGAGGTTGGAGTAGGTGCTTTAGCCACCGTTCAACCTTTTACTCCTGGAGAGCAGAAGTAATTTCCAGTGGGTTTTAGCTGAAGTGTAAAAAGCTGTCAATCATCTATGTTACTGCTACTTTACTACTTTAACTAACCGCTATGGGGTCCGCATACTGCCAAGCTCTATGAAGATGGCTACTACATCCCCTTTTCATAAAATGCTGCTATTAAAATGATAATCTAGTATTCCAACTCATCTAAAAATAGGGAGTCAGATTTGCCTTGCAAGAAGGAACATACGTGGAAACATGCACTATATATGTAAAATCCAACACTTAATTTCTTACTACACTCCAGTTGTGATGTTACGTGAGTATAAGACAACTATTTATACGTATTGCCGTTTTTCTGTCACATCAGAAAGCCTGATGCCAGAGGAAGCACAGCGTGTGGAAGGTACCACTTTAAGCAGACTTCTAGCTTAATTGAAGGGATGACTGGCTTTTCAGATTGCTTTATTTTTAACTACCTTTTTCTAACAATTCACAGCCCTTAGTCAATAATAAGGCATGTACGGTAGTTAATTATTTAGACCGCTGCTCACATGTATAAAAGGAAAGCAGGATTCTATTAATATGTTGTAACTTGTTTTAAAACGTAATTACAGTAAACTGCTTAAAATATGTGTTTGCACCACACGATGAGCTGCACAATTGTACATGTTTGAAATATCCACAACTACAGGCTCTTTTTCATCAAAGAGGTCAAGTACATTTTGACAGTTTTCACCCCAGGGGTCTAAGATTGAATTACCTGTATGGACAATTGCTGAGAGTGAGTCAGAATTGTACACGAACGACAGATTTTGAGCAACAGGCTGGAGTCTTGCAAAAAAGATTCAAACAACACGCGTAACCAGCAAAAAAATGTCAAAGTAAAAAAGAGCAGCAAACACATCTCTGCTTAATGTCTAGTCAAAGACCCACTACAGAGACACTAGTCTGTGTAACTATATTCAGTCCCTTCAGTAACAGACTCAAACAAAGTGTACATAAGAACTGGCAGTTGATTACATTTCCTGGTATTCTACAAAAGAAAACTATCTTTGCAAAAAGAAATGTAGCAATTTCAGACAAAGATTAGTGCAAACATTTAGGCACTCACATGAAGACAAATCTTTATGTACGATCTACGTAGAGCGTTAACTCCGGTCTCGGGACTTTATAAATGTGGATATTGTGTTGCCTGTCACAGACACAAGACACCATTTTGAGTACAACAAAATTAAATGGACATTAAGATCACATACGAACTGTAACAGTCATAATGTGATATATATATATATATATATATATATATATATATATATATATATATATATATATATATATATAATTTCATGTCCCTGCCATCTATTGTATGTAGGGTACAGCCTGAGTCCTGTCAAACAACGGATTTCGGAGCACAGTTCGTGTATCTGAAACAGAGTGGATTTACCACCTGGATATAGTATGAAGAGTTTTGAACATTTGTGTTGAATAGCACAAACTAATCTGATAATAATCGTACTGTCCACCCTGCGTCCTTTGACAATACTCTAGTATTGTTATCACCATATCACGACATCAAGAAATAGCTATAAAAATGTGGATTCCTTTTGAAATATGTCCCTGTAAAAATGAAAAATAAGACTAGGGCTGTTCTACAGTGTACAATCCCTCACATACTGCGGTATTGCCATAGTGCAATGCCCGCCATGTAGACAGAAAGGGGCTTACGATGTAGTGGTCCCTCATTAGTTTCCTAAAAAAAGGCTATTAGCGCCATGGTTCATGCCGGTAAAATACCGGCACCGCCTTGGTGGAAAGGGAAATTACCGCCCCATTCCAAAGTTGGCGGGGCGGTAATTCCCCCTTCCACAATTGCCAATCCCCATTCCCATTTTTGCCCCATAGGGCTCTATGGGAATGGGGAAGGCGCTAATTACAGTACCGCAAATTGCGGTACCGTAATTAGCTCCACTGGTCCCTTTGCGGGTTGGTTTTGAACGCCTGCAAAAAGCAGGCGTTAAATTCACCACCCCGCAAAGGGACCTCGTAGTAAAGCGGTAAGGATTTACCGCTACCGGTAAAATACCGGTACCGGTAAACCCTTACCGCCTACCGTGTAATGAGGCCCAGTGTGTTGACAATAACTTTGCACTGTGTAATTAATATTGTTAAATAGGCTATACTTGATTGTCTTTGATATATCGGAGAGAAAGGATGACTTAGGAGACTAAACATATTCCCTTAAAAGCTGTTGAGTCTATTTCCGCAGAAAGCATGTCTTGTTTTCCTGTGTCATTTGTCCCACATTTGGTATAATATTATTTTGATGAAGGATATGTTTTATATGTCAGGAACTGTCTCAAGAGGTGTGAATACACTTGTTAGGTTTAGCACAGCTGTATGCCTAGGTAACATTGATGTGGTTTGTATTTATAGACTGTGTTGATTTAAAAAACTATGTGTGATGGTAATAATTATTTTTTTCTTTTAAAAGAAAAATATTGGATTACATGTAGGTAGCATTATCTCCAAAATATGATGTCTTTGTCTACCCAAAACTAACCCTGATCATATAGTTTGACTTGATGCATAGGAACCTGGGAGATCAGGGGGAGTCTCTTGTACCCCCATGTTCAGAAATTGATTGGAACTGCCGTGATTTTGGGGTTTGAAAAATAGATCATTGATGTCATCAATGATATTTGTGATGTCATCTTTGATGTCCTGGGTGTTAGTCTTAGCATGCACAGTGGTGGCACGAGTTATGGTTGCTTAGCTTACCATAACTGGCGAATTTCAGGGGTTTTTCAACTTTACTTGGAATCATAACGTCCCTTTAACAACGTTTTTTTTCACTGAATTTCATAGGTTTTTAGTAGCGCAACTTAACCATAACATCCCTTTAACAAAGTTTTTTTACTGAATTTCATAGGATGTTAGTAGTGCAACTTAACCATAACGTTCCTGTAGCAAAGTTTTTTCACTGAATATAGATAATGTAAATTTGATAAATGTTTACTAGAATGCCCTTAGATTATATACATATGACATAAAACATACTGAACCTCCTACCTGCGCTAGTGGGTCTGATATCCGCGGAGCATGTGCCTGTTCGCGGACGGACTCGACAACATCAACACTATCCAAAAACTCAGAGGGTATCTTACATTGTTATATCATCCAAAAAAAAAACACTAAACATGTTGAAAAAGCAGCACATAAATAAATTACATTCAATAATAAATAAGAAGTGAAACTGTGTATGTAAGCCACTAACAGTCAAATTACATAACATATGCAACATAGTGGAATATACCAAAACACAATAAATATGCCTCCAACAGAATTACCTCACAGAAACTGTACAGCAAAAATCAACAGGACACCTCTGCAGCAGTGACAGCAAAATTTAGCAAGAAACTATTGAGTACACTACATGTATTATATATATTTATAAACATTCTGTATTAGATATACTAAAACGCATATTTCTTTTTTTTTACACAGAAATGTCCAGTACTTTGGAATGGCTGGAAGAAAATGTTCCTCGGGATGAAATGAGTGAAGACTGATACTAATGGTAGACACTACACTTCTCTATATAAGCCAATTAATAACCATTACTTTATGTGTAACAGACCGTACAGACATTCAAAATAATATACCAAGAGAGACGTTAGCAAATCCTCTGCAGCTAATGGAACTAAACATGGATCTGTTAATGAAAAATGTTATTCTTTTAAAACACTTTGTAGAGGACCATATAAAAGAAAACATTAAATATCACTGTCCCACATGTGCGTGTTTCCCCTCTCCATGTCCCAGCCAACTATTCCCAAAACCTCCCAGCAAGAAAAACATTGCGATGAGACTTCACTCCCTTCCTCCCCTACCATCCATGATGTCCAAACCCCTAATTCCCCTGTATTTGTTTCAGTTTCTGGTTCCCCCTCTCTTTCATAATTTTTATACTTTTATACAATAATAAAATATTAAGTGTGTTGTTAGTATATTCCTCTGTGTCTTATTTTTTTTTTTAAAAGGCAGTTAGGGTAACCGCGGACAGCACAGCTGTCCGGGATGTCCTCAATTAACCAAAATGGGGATGTCCTAAGGACACTATACCTGTTTGCATTGTTGGCAATCAAAACGGAGGTGTCCTTAGGACACAAAAGATGTCCGCCTGTCCGCAATTAACCAAAGTGGAGGTGTCCTAAGGACACTATACCTGTTTGCATTGTTGGCAATCAAAACGGAAGTGTCCTTAGGACACAAAACATGTCCGGCCGTCCGCAATTAACCAAAATGGGAGTGTCCTAAGGACACTATACCTGTTTGAATTAGCTGTAGTCAAAATGGGGGTGTCCGCAGAACACTAAAGACATCTGCATGTTCGTAGTTATGCAAAATAGAGCGTTCAAAGAACATTCTCCCTGTTCTCATTGTCCATAACCAGAATGAATATGTCCGTAGAACACATAGCCCGTCAGCCTGTCTGCAAAGTTGTGACGCACATTTATTTTGTTCAGGGACCTGAACACTGTCCGTAGAATACCCGCGTGCCTGCGTAGCACACCCTTGCTCCTATGAACATTGTGCCTTTGTGCAACTGTCCGTCGCACATGTGTCACACTTTTAATTAGTTTGGGGACTGGAACACTGTCCGTAGAACAGCTGCACGCATGCCTAGACCCGACCCCGCGCATTTGGTGTCCTACTGACAGCCGCCCGATTCACCAACGTGTCCTCGATGTCATCATGTGACCGCAGCCGCACTAAGTGTAACGAACACTGTCCGGGCCCCCGGACACCTAAAACATGTTTTTTTCAGCAATCCAAGGTATTTTCTGGGAAAGTTCACTGTTGCACATGTCCCACACTATGTCCCTGGTGATCTGCATACATTTTGGAATTTTCTTATCCCTTTCTTAGTGTTTGAAGTGTCCTGGGACAGCGCGGGTGTCCACAAAGCGCACCCCAGCACCCCTGTAAAAGGCCACACCCCAGAGCTGCTCCTTAATCTGTTTTTGGGCTTCCAGGACAGAGACTGCTGCTTGTTGCATTGGATTGCTCTTGGTCTTTGAAACAGCTGTCCTGATGGCATTCATGGCTGCTGCTGGTGCTACTGCTGTCTCAGCAACACCCCCAACCCCTCCACCACCAACACCTCCCCGAGGGCCTGCAGATGGGAAGAGGTGTCAGGATACAGAGGAGAGTGATGAAGAGGATGCAGAGGATGAGGTAGCGCAAGTCCATACTACTAGTTCTCACCGTGAATCTTGCGTGTGGAGGTTATTTACCACTGTTGATGGTGTACCAAAAGCATGTGCACACAAGGTGTCCTGCAATCAGTGCAAGATGGTGCTGAGTCGTGGGAAACCAGGTTTGTACAGCTATGGTACTACCTCAATGAAGCAACACCTAAATTTGTTCCATAGTGGCACTATTCGTAAGGTTGTACTTGAGATAAACGTAGTAGGTTGAGTTCCTCTGCAGCATCCTCCGTTTCCGCTCCTGTCACCACAAAATACACTTGTGTGGGGCAGCACATCCATCCAGCTGCCTCGCAGGCCATACATGATGCTGTTGATCCTTACCTTTCAAGGGTCACACACAGTATTGTGCATGTACTGTGATGCAGTACACTGCAGGGGGGAGAACCTTCGAAGTGCTTTCGAGACTGTGGTCAAGGAGCCTCAGAAGAACTGCTACCTACCTGAATAAGGCCCACCCTACATCTTCCTCTCGCCACCTGGCCTTTCTTATCCCCGTGATTGGAGCCCCTTCCTTACCCTCCTTTCCCTTCCGTTCCGTGTGTGTCGTGTTTAAAAAACCAAAACAAATATAAAACAACAAAAACCAAAAAGAAAAAAGGCTCTTTTCAGAGCCGTCTTTCACAGTTCAAAAAGAGGAGTGTCAATGAAATGCGGAGGGCCATGTGTATTTTTAGAAGTCTGCAGACTGTCCGCCGACACCTAAAATCTGTGCAGTGCTGCCCTGTAACAACCATTGCACTTTTCTTTGGGAGGAAGTGGTGCCTCTGAAAAGAGCTGTTTTTTTGTGTTTCGAAAACATCAAATGGTCAACACATACTGCAAAATGGAAAGCTATAATTCCAAAAAGGGTTGCAATGCATTTTGTAAATTTTGCAGAAATATCTGATTGCCAGCATAAGTAAGATGTACTCCACCTCTGCGAACATGTGTGTACTAGGAAACATAATATTTTCATTGTGAAAAGAGGACATGCCAACATCTCTCAAAAAGGCACAAACAGTCTTGTTGAAATTGCGGCTTGCTTTCCATTTGTGGGCCAAATGAAGAAGAATGCAGCCACATTTGTCTCTGCGCAATACGAGAAACAATTAATCGGGACTTTGGAAACATGTCCATGACTTTCCCAAGTCCTTCTTTCATTGTAAATTGCAAAGAGATTCCAGAGACATGTCCTAAACTGTTCCCTCCACAATGAATAATATTAATGTCTGGATGACACTGTGTCACCAAAGTAGCACAAAGAGGTACCAAATCCAGCCACTTAATTCCACGCACTCCATGCCAGTGCACTTCAACATGAGGGAATCCAAGATGTGCAGCCACTCCACAGCGATCTGCATGCACCTCCAACCAATTTATCCACAAGTCTCCCGAAACCCAGACAATCTGCTTTCTGAAACACACAGCCATAGCTATCTCCTCTCCTCTCAGGAAAAAGACTTTCTGACAAACTCTCTGCTGCCACATCACACCCAGTAAACCCTATTGACCAATCCCTTGCTCTTCACAGTCTCATTTCCATGCCTCTCAGCCTCAAATTCCCCGTATGTAATACACGCTGTCCACGGACAACCACGGTGTCCACGGACATATCGTAAAATCTGACCATGGGGAATGAAAATTTAAATAGTGTGCCCCATTTCCCCTTTGAAGTTGGCTCTGAAAAGAGCCTTTATTTAGTTTTTTTTGCAGATGCTTCAGAAACATCTTTTATTTTGCATTTTTTTGGGTTTTTTTTCCTTCTTTACCTCCAAAAATCTTCACATTAGCTTCTCCAAAGCAAACCTTATGTTCCAAAACAGCATGGCATTTCCCATAAAAGATAAAGACATGCCATCTTCTTTAAAGTAATCAACATTACCAGAGTCAATGTCTCATTGTTGCAAAAGAACATGCCAGCTCTAGTCATAAAAGCAAACATGCCTCGGTTGATTGAGCACATACCAACATTATGCTGATGCTGAGGACAAAAAACAGAACTATTGTCCCATACTGCCCTAGGTAACAAAGCAGAAAAAAAACCCTTCGCATTTGGAAAGACTTTCATGATTGCCTGAACCACATTTTGCAGATATTGCATCAAAGTAGGGGCACTGACATAGCCCAAATGCAAAGCACCACAGTGCAGAACTCCCACATGTGGACTATAATGCCTAGCCATATCCTGAGAAACTTCTAGCATTGCCTGCACATTAAAACCCGGCACAGTGCACCACACCACTTCCACTCCTTTTGTGTCCAAATGGTTAGCCACATTCCTACATTTAGCAGACTGCTCCAAACCATTCACACACATATCTCCAAGCACCACCACCCTGACTTTCTCGACCTCTGACATCTTCACTACAGACAGCCTCTCTTGATACGAAGCAGAACCTCAACACCTGATTGGCTAATCCTCAAAATACACTCCCATTTCATGCTCGGAAGCCCCGGATGTGGCATGCCCTGCCTGCGAACAGCCGCGCTGTCCACGGAGCACGTAAGTAACACTAGTGCAGCCCTTCAACCCTTTCCACTTCACTCTCTGCACCATTCCCTCATTGGCTACTGTTAAGCAGTCACACAACCATCCACCAATCACATGCAAGACCTCTACATCTAACTCAATCATCACAATTCAGCACTTTAGATGTACTGGTGATCACTCCTAGTACAGTTTCACTGTGACTACAAAGCACCTACAGCAACTACTAGTAAACTCTCCAACATTTCTACTTGCAGATTCATGCACATCCACATGCATGAACACAAAGTGCAGGTATGAATATTTTTTGCACAGTACATGTACATCGCTTGTATAAATGCATATAAACATAGTAACTGCCACTTACCCTGTGTAACCTGTAAAACAAGCTTACTGTCATTTCTCCCATCTACTATGATCAAGTGTCACTTGCAATGTTTTCTGCTCTCCACATTTTTATTTGCCCATTTTATTAACTGCAATGTGCAAACTGTTATTTTCTTCATTCATTCTATCATTTCTGTAACCACTGCCACATATTTAACCACATTTCAAACACGATAGCATTTAATGCATTATAGTGCATAAAATGTACATACAATTTCCTTTCTATACATTCTCCATATTTCACATACATTCAGTCATTTCAACATCCGTTACAAATGACTATATTAGTAATCAGACACAACACACGCAGCTATCTAACAAAGTGTCATTTCATGTTAAAAGATGGGAGAAATAACAGTATAATTATGGAGAAAGGCTTTCTAGTGTGTTATACAATTACACACAGCCAGGATGAGTACATGCATCTTTATTTATGCACACAGATAGCCAATGTAATTTGAAAGGCTCCCAGCTGAAACAACACCACTGCCTCTACAACTGTTTTTCCAATCTACACAGCTCTCTCATTCCAGCTGGTTGTTCATTTTGTTCTAGATTTCACAACAGCATTCAACTATGCACAGGTGGAGTCCTATTTATCACATCATCTACAACTATGTACAGTGTTGTAAAGCAAGACATACAACATCTCCCCCCTTCCCTTCAGTCTGCAACACAAGCACCAGGTCCTTCCTGGAAACCCTTACTTTATTTCAGACTCTCCCATCTGCAAGAACCACAGAATCACCCAGTACTGTAGTAATCACCTACTGAGTAACAAGCTGCTCACCCCATCAAAACCAACATCATACCGTTGGTCATGCACCCAAGACTGTACGCACACCCATAGAAAGAAACACCTACCAAACGACCACAACCCAAAAACATAATACATCCACCTCAAAACTGTGCACTTCAATTATCTTTCTAAAAAATAATTACATCCAATGTACAAACTCTTCAATACATACTCTCTTCACCCAATGCTCTTCTAACGACTCAAAACCAACATCATACTAAACTAAAATAGCCAGTAGTGCGCCCAGTGTTTAGTATGTCAGCGGACAACCGTGGTGACCACGAACACTGCGAACACATCATGGCCTTCTCCCACCTAAACAAATACAGCATTGGACCCATCTCTTACTCCCCCACCCTCTCCAAGCACTCATACACACCAACACACTCCGCAAAATTGTATTTATGCTCACTTCCAGCAAATGTCCGCGCATCCAATATGGCGGTGCATCAAAACAATTTGACGCACCTCACACCTCATCCCAGCCAATCAGAGAGCACGTTGCATGTCCGCAGACATGATGCAAGCCGATTATCCAATCTGTGTCCTGTCCTGAAAAGAAGAGCACGGCACAAAGACCGTGCAGCCATGGACAGCTGGAGAATCGTAAACAAATAGATCCACAATAAAGTGCAAAGTGCATTAGCCCTAAAATGCCCCAATTTTGGAAGCAAAACATCCTTCCTCATAAATCTTTGATAGCAGCCAAATATATATATATATATATATATTTTTCATACTTCTCCATCTTAGGAAAGTGGGCAGTCTACAAAACATCACTTCTCCAATGCACTATTAAAGTGTGAAATAAACTCAAGACAATATCCATTTGGATGTGATTTAGTGGGAACCCAAAACATGACTGGAATTATTCAGAGACCACTTTAAAACGAATTAAACCTTGAATACGGTGCCAGATAGATGATAATACACAAATGACGTTTCTTCGTGAAACTACATATAGCTGGCTCATATAAATACGTGTATACATGTTATATTAGCCAATGAAAAGATTGGAATGAAATCTGCACCTTGCAGATGTTTTCAGCAAGTACATTAACCCACTGAGTTATGTTTTTGAATAATGTATATCTGTATATCAACCTCTCCTTGGGAATCTGCCATTGCAACTGTGAGTCTGTCTTTTACACCCTCTATCCCCACTTTCTCTACAGTCCCTCACACCCTAATTTACCAA
Source organism: Ambystoma mexicanum (assembly GCF_040938575.1). Classification (NCBI taxonomy): domain Eukaryota; kingdom Metazoa; phylum Chordata; class Amphibia; order Caudata; family Ambystomatidae; genus Ambystoma; species Ambystoma mexicanum. Next base: position 865,587,430 of record NC_090936.1, read on the forward strand.
GTGCAATGTCTAAAATGTATTAAAACCCAGAGGATAGTTATGATTAAAAAGAAATGTGCTGGTTAGATGATATAGCTTCACAAAATGTTGTTTGCCCAGATAAAATTGTGCATTATATTTGCTGTTTTGTAAATTTGTTATCTTTGCAACTAATGTAGGTTGATGAAAACCTTTCACTGGTTAGGTGTGATGATGGACAAGAAGAAGCAGCCGTGTTGTGCACGCAAATAAAGTGCACCGTGTAGTGCAGTGCAGATTACCACGTCATAACCCCCAGATTCTTGGTTCTAAACAATAGGCTGCGGTGGCATGCACTGTGCCTCTTTTAAACCTGCTCTACAATACGTGTTGTAGAGCAGGATAGGTCAATAGGACCCCCTACCCACTACATCTCGTACCCTGGTAAAGACTCATGACTCGTCAGCAGCCCACTGACCCCCCCGGGCCCAGGCGGTAGGGCGGCTGCAGACCGACACGTGAGGCTGCACCACCACGTTATGTGGCAGAGCACAGATGCCATCTTGTACTAAGCCAACTCCATTTTGTTAGAAACGTTTAGACATAACCCAGGCAGAGCCAACATGCACACTGAAAGCTGCAGCTTGACCCCCACTCGGCTGCGCTCAAAGAGGCCCACACTTCCGCCACCCCCTGCCGCATGGCAGATCCGCTGAGGACTCGTTCTCACGAGCCACCAGACATGAACAAACAACAAAATAAAACACTGTAGCTGTTAACCTTCGGCAGTACATCATTGCCCCAGCCATTTACGGGAACATTAGGAAGTAACTGAAACCAGCCCAAAACCTGCATGCTCTGACCCCGTACCAAGCCCCCCGCGTTGGACTGTGTGGCACCCTACACCCCTGTCTACCCCAAGAACTCTTGTAATGTGTAGAAATCATTTATGTAATATATGTCGTGTTGACTAACGTTTGCTGCTAACGTGAAGAAGAATGGGTAAAGAGTAATATGCAACTGATATTGTTTATAATGTGAAGATCTACGAAGACTGGCCAACTGATGACAATATGCAAAATAACATGTGTTGCCCTCTTTACACATACACCTGCCTAACACTACCTCATGTTCGTATGTCAACTATAGGTGTGAATTGCTGTGCTAAAAGGTATGGCTCCCAGTTAGTATCCCTTCAAATGCAAATACATACAAGTCATCTTAGAGACCCCACGTGTTGTTATTTGCCTCTCACCCAAGGGACAGTACAAGGCCTTGTGCAGAATGCCACGCACAGAGCTGCAAGGCCATCTCCCCCTCCTCCCGCCCAGGCCCTCCAGAGATAGTTGGTGTTTGAACAGCACAGCCTTGCCTCCCCTCCCGACCCTGCTGGACCCATTTCAAGCATCTGCCTCCCCATGTCAGAGGCCGCCGCAGCCTGACTCCATGACTTATGAGCTACCTGGTCCTAAATCCCACCGTCTCGCAGGCACCAGAAACATGCTCCCCACGGGCCAGTGGTATCTCCGCTGACCCAAAGTTAATGGCCCTCAAAAGGGGGGCACCCACCCTTGCACTAACAGATCGTGATACCATCCCTCATTGAATCCAACAAGACAGGATGATCGAGTAACCCCTCCCGTGCCCCTGACCATGCACATGGGACTAGCCTGTTTGTACCTAAGGTATCTTTATAACTGATGTATTGGGACACTTCCTATTGCATATCAATGTTCCTGCCTGCCTATTGACCCAAGGTCAGTGCTACACGAATTATAAGCCAACGGAAGCATGAAGTGTAACAAATGGGTGTAAATGTGTGGCCACAAGGGCAAATGTCAGTTTAGTTACCAATCATCACTACAAGGCATGTCCGGCCCGGCACTCCACCCCAATTAGCCCAGCTGACCTTCCAACCCCACGTGGCGCTGCACCAACGTCCGCCAATCCTGGAGGAGAAACTATCTACAGTGTATACCCCCTATACATCACCACCCAATCCCCACGATTATGTGCCCCCTATAGCTTGTGTCACCATGACATGTTCTGTAAATAAGTAGGCCTGTCTTTGCTATTGTCAGACAGAGCGCTCTCAGAGTTGCAGAGTCCTTTGCATGCCCTATATTGATTTATATAAAGCCCTTTTGATCTCACCCGCACTTGGTCCTGTTCTCATTCCCCTCCTGGGGTGTGTCCTTTATTGCCTCTCGCTAAGGGGGGTACGTTTTTGGGGATGCTTACATTCAGTGTCTACATGAGTGAAACATCAGCCAATCTGGTTGCTCAAGACTGTGGTTGAATCTACCAATCCAAGCCCGGGTTCGGAGCAACCCGAATGCTCAGCGCTCCCACCTTCATCCCAACTGAAGGCCTCATGGAAACCCTCATGCTGCTCACCGGCCCAAGCTCAAGTCCTTCACCACCACCCAGACCCCTCACTCGCGTCTGACCTTAACACATCTGCCAGGACCAAATCGCTCTGGCTTCCTCATTGAGATATGGAAATGGAACAGGTGTTCTGTGCAGAGTCCCACCTTCCATTTCCGTTTCCTTGGCTACAGTGAATGAAGCAACACAGCTTTTTTAATTGTTGTTAATTGTTATTAGCACTGAAAGGATTTGTCTGGGGTGCTAACAGAAATAATCACCCATTTGGTGGGCTTCACTGGCCCGGTAATGGCTCCAGGGCCTGGTGTTAATGCACCTGCTTGGCTCTGGCTTATAAATTGGGAAAAGGGATGTTATCGGTCAGTGAACTCCACCGAACGGGTAATCATTGCTATATACCAATTGTGGCTTGTGACAATTCACTCCCTTCGCTCAACGTCAACCACTTTGGAGAATCTGGGGACTGTTCCCTGTTGGACCTATCCTCTGAACCCTCCGACGCACTACTGCACTGATTTGGGAGCTTCAACACCCTATTTTCCCTTGCACTTCCCTTCCAGATCTATTTGGAGTTGTTGGCAGCCATTAAGCTTCTTTATTCAATAGATTATGCTTCCCGGTATTTCTTGCCCACTGCTTGATCTCCACCCTTGCAGGACAAGGTTGTGCGGAGGATAAGTAACACCTGTGGCTACAGGTGCTAACACGCATCATACCGGAGGCATGCAATAATTAGCCATCTTTCAAAGCCTTGATTTGCTCAAGTCCAGCAGTGGTCATTGTTGCAGTGTTCCTGTTTGTTCCGGTTCTTATGCTTACATTTTAGATTTTTTTTCATGTTCCTGGATGCCCAGGTTTCGAATTTAGTGTGCTTATTAGTATTTTCTTTTTCCTGAAATCCCTTTCTCTCTTCTTCTGTTTTGCAGTCAGCACTTTCGAGTTTTTTTCTTTTCCTGTGCATACCAGTTTGTCTGTGTTCTTTATTTCTTTGTCGTTAGCGGGGGCTGCAGTGTAACCTTAATCCTTTAGGTCCTCAGTGAGAAAATTCCTATTTGTGTACCCTTTACCTTTCTTTCCATGGGTGGATGGCGAGGTTTTGAACTTGAAATTTCGTTTCCCTGCTCCTGGTCCTTGGCTTCCTGTGTGAATGACTATGTGTTCCTCAATATTCTCTGAGCACTATTCCTACTTGTCCCTTGTCAGGAGTATTATATACTAAGTTATCCTCCCTTTGCTGTAACAGGTCTTTCTTGGTTCCTGTTTGATCACCAGGACGTGTTGGCTTTGCTGCCATTTCAGACATTGTTTCCCATCCGTGTGAGTATTGTCTTCAAGTTACCTTATATAAAACCATCAGGGGTGTCCATTCACAGACCCTGTAGCTGCTAGCCATCCATTTTGGGCTTGCTGCTGACAGTACCTGTAACATCAATTGTGGGTGAAGAGCTTGCTGACTTGCCTTGTATTCATAACAAGCTTTGAAGTGCTCACCCACATCCCTTTTCATGTATCTGAATTCCTATCATGCTCTACTTGCACATCCTGAATGTTAGTATGTTGTTTGGCACATAGATATTCACTTCACTGTGTGATATTGTGCACATTTCCCTTGCCATGTCCACTGTCCTCTGTCTCTTCGTGTCATTCTTGAGTTTATATGAGCAAATTATTGAATAGTTATAAGCTATTATAAGCCGCCCAACAACTGCTCTTCCTATGTGTTGAGGAATTTACCATAACTGCAGGGCCACTACTGCAGGCCCTGTAAATAAATCAAAAGTAGAGTTGAGGTGTATGGATTGATGTTGTCTTTTTAAATTGCATTTCCGTGACATTTTCGCCCAGTGGTTTGGAGATGTACTATGGTGTGGTATGCTGGACAGCTTCATGCCGTCCACTTATCCTGTATATTTATTGAAAACAATAAATGTGTGCGAGTGCAGTATAGGATGTTGGCGAAGCAAAAATCAGATCAATGCATTTTATACTGAATGCCATGTTATAAATACTGCAGTATTACAGCATCCATAGGGATCCAATCCAAGGTATAATTGCCCACAACATGCAGAGTACGTTTATATGTATTCAAGCCACACGGTTGATATCATAATGAGCAACGTCTTACTCTAGCAAGTGGTTCCACGGACATGATTGCCCTCTAGTGCACTCTTGGCGCATTGCACCCAATACCTGTCATTCTGTTTTTGAGTTACACAAAATGCCCTTAACATGTGATGAATACAGGCGGGATATACTACTGGATGGACACTGTGGGCAACAAGCGAAGACCACTGGGGAGTTTTTCTAAACAGAGTCCACCTTCAGTGGCAAATTATGCGCTGAATAAAGTATAATCTGAAGGTGGCAGTCATCAGCAAATCACTTAAAGTATGAGCTAAAACTAAGTGATGAACACATGGTGCAACACTTACGGGGGAAACAGTGTGTGGTGATGAAAGATCCTTAGAACAGCTGGCTGGTCGTCAGTGTAGGGCACCACCTACAAGACGAGAGAGTGCTATACCAATGGCGAACAGTAGAGGCGTAAAGCGTAATACAGCACGATGGCGCATGATGCCAGCAGGTGCTGCCCTTCTTGTGCATAGAAAATATCGCTTGAAAATATCTGTGAATATTTTACTAGGAAATGGCAATACTTGCAAATGTATTGTGGCAAAAAAGCAAACTGACATGATCATGTCGTGCCATGGTGAGCTGCGGTCTTTCGTCAGAGAGAGAAGGTTGTGTATTGGAGAATCACGGCTTATTGTTTCTATATATATATTGTTTAACAGACGGTACTTTATTACACAGAACCTCTATGGTCAACTCCAAGTAAGGTGACACGTGCCAGGGGGCTGTACATTGCTACAGTGAGTTGTTTAGAGCACAACTGCTTGAAACAGGTATTAATTGAAATCGCACAACTGCAATGACTGCAACATGCAGTGTCCATGACCAGAAGAATATTGAAGGGCTGGTGTTAACGACTGGCACGTGAGGCTACTTCACATGAGCTCAGCCCCCCAAACCCCTTTTATTTCATATTGAAGTTCTGGGTCACCTGGTGACCTACCCTGGAGAGATGTTTTTGTGCAAAAGCGGAGGCCGAGAGGACAGTAGGAAAAGTTCACAATTGTTGACTACCTAGTGTTTTTTGTAGGAAACCGCAGGCTTTGGCCAAAGTGATGCCGGCATTTTTGTCATTTTGTAGCATGCAGCCAGGCATGAAATGACACAAGTTGCAAACGAGCAAGAAACCATTGGACCGGAAGAGAGAGGTTCTCTATCCTCGGCGGATACGAAACGCCCAAGAGAGGGTGAGAAAGCGTCCCTGGGAATCTTCAAAAAGTCATGATGTGCCTGAAAGCTGTGAAAAAAAGCGTGATCGAAAACTGCACGACGTTTTATGTTTGGTGCCAAGAATGGACCTGACAAATACATCTATAAGTTACACTTCAAGGCAATCCAGGCATATTTCTAAGCGCAAGAGGATTCCAACTTGAGGGTAAATGCATGCACTGATGTTATCCTCATACATGTGGCACTGATAAACAATAACTCGTCCTTGACATTTCCAGCTTCAACTTCAGGAAGAGGACATACTGTGGTAATAAGACCCGAGGCGGCGGGCCAATACCACCCCAGTTAATGCCCCCGGGGTCGTTACCGTGGGCGGTATTGGCGCGCCACCGAGGGTCTTATTCCCATTAGCGCCCCGGCCTGTTAGACCGGGGTGCTGATGGCATTTTTTTTCTGTTTCGAAACAGAAAAAATTAAAAATGGCCACTGGGAAAGGGAAAACGAAGTCTGTTTTCCCTTTCCATGGCGGCCATCGGGAGCGGCCATGGGAGCGGCTTGTTTCCAGCGCATTCGCTCCCAAGACCAGCAGAAAAAAGAAGGTAAGTGGGGTTGGGAGGGCAGAAGGGAGGGGGACGGGGAAGGAAAAAAAAAAAAGTACCGCGGTCTCCGGCGGGGGATGATGGAAGCCTCCAGCAGTGTGGAGGCTTGGAGCAGGGATGGAGGTTTCCATCGTCCCCGCCGGAGATCGCAGGATAGAAGATAAGTCGGGTGGGGTGGGAGGTGATAGGAGGGAGGAAAGAAAAAAAATTCTTACCGAAGTCCCCGGCGGGGGACGAAGGAAGCCTCCAGCCATGGGGAGGCTCGGAGCAGGGATTGCCCAGTTTTGAGCCTCCTCATTGGCTGAGGGGCTGCCACGCCCCTTGCCGGGAACAGAGTAGCCGACACGCACGGCGTAAAAGGGAATACCGTGTGGTATGGCTCGCAAATGAGCCAATCACCACGCAGTATTCCCGTTGCGCCGCACGTGCCGGGTGCTAATTTGGCTTAAATACATTTTTTAATGATTGAAATATCAGGTTACTCAAAATGTTGAGTCGATGCATATGAGTTGATACACAAAAGCGTTTTAGTGCAAGCTGGCGATATTTGGTGGGTTGTAGACTAATTGACCTTTCACAATTGACCTTGGGGGAATTGACCTCAGGAAAATTGACCTAATTTAGAAGGTCAATTAGGACATATACATGGGGGGAAACCCCCTGCATCCCCCTCCCAATCCAAAACCCCCTGCAACCCCCACACAATCCCCTTATATTATTTCTAATCCAAAAGCAACCCAATACATATATAAAATAACTAAAATAATATAAACCTCAATTGTGCAGAAGGTCAATTAGGACCACTATAATTAGGACAATTGTGCAAAAGGTCAATTGTAAAAGGTCAATTTGGGTAATACCATTTGGTGAGCCAATAAGGGAGCTGACTGGTGTGAAGGCTAATGCAGCTGGTAAAAGACTGATATGGAACGATACAAATCTCATCAAAGTAAACCAATGCCCATTTAACAACATGAGTGGTTGAAGGAGACTTTATCTGTGAATAACTTTGGGGAATCTATGGAGAGTGTACTATATGCTAATCATTCAGGTAAGAAGAAGAGGGTTCAAAAAGGTAAAGTCCATCCTCATGTTTACAACACAGAGGTGGGGCTAAGGCGTGGGGTATTGAGGTGATCTATTAGGGCTGCACGTAATTGGCTGGACCTCTCCCCTTCTCAGAGAATCTCTACGGTGAGAGGTCTACGCCAACACTACAGAAATTGGCTTTTACAGTCGCGAGCCGAGAGATTACAGGAGGATGCAGAGGCATGTTGGAGGCTCTGAGAAATAAAAATAGTAGAGTATTCGGGACACTTATTAACAGTATATACAGACCTCAGCCTGCCACGCCACATAATGCAGTGTAAGAATTAGCCTGGGCTATGCATTTTGATCTCTTGTTTGCTCAGGTGGCGGGCTCTAAATTGAGTCAAATATTAAGCAGAGCCACAACCTGTACTTCTTGGAAAATCGATATGGACTGTGATGTAATAATGAAGGTGCTAAATCAGCTTCCCTCACCTCGAGCGGCCAGACCAAAAGATCTCTCGAATATGTTGTTTAAGGGGGAACTCATGGTCTGTGCAGACTCTATCCTTCTTATTCAAAATTATTACTGCTTGGAATATGTTTCCTTCTACCTGGACCACAGACTATATTGTCCCAATCTTTAAAAAAGGTGATAGAACTAATCCTGTGAACGATCAGCCCATTGCTATCCTTGATGCTGACAGCAAGGTCCATCTTGCTGTGTCACTTGCAGCAATGGGCAGAGGCATCGTCTGTGTTGAAGAAATGGCAAACTGGATTTCGTAGGCATATGGGTACCTCACTGAATGGGTTTATTTTGAAATGTGTGCAGAATTCAGCCTGAGGGGCATATGAGTCTATCTATGTTGCATAAGTGGATTTAACATCAGCCTTTGATGCAGTAGATCGCAATAAACTATGGCTCAAGATACACTCTTGGGGAATTCCAACAGGCTTGTTGAGATTGATTATTGGGCTGTACGCACAAACTAACATTTGAGGAACGTCTTCATAATGACAGCCTACTAGATTCCAACTTACTGGGGAGTAAGGCAAGGTTGCGTTCTTGCAGCTTGCCCATGTAATCTTTACATGGCCGACATTGGGGAATATGTTAAATCCGCTGCATTTGTGTCGCCCAAGATGTCTGGCTTGAGACCATATTGGCTATCCTATGCTAATGATTTCGTTTTGTTTGATTGTACCCCAGAAGGCTTACAACATCTGTTTCACGCATTCTTTCTTTTTGTGGAGAAACATTCCCTAAAACTGAACCCGACAAAAACTAAGGTGCTTCAGTGCACCAAGGGGAGGAAAGAGTCTATTTACAGCTGGCATATTGGAAAGGATGCCATCTTGTAGGTTAATTCCCGTGTGTATTTGGGCTTTTGGGTTACTGCAAAGGCCAATAAAACATGGCTTCATGATCGTGCCCAATCTGTGGCTAATCAATTTTCAGAAGATTGATTCTAAATTTGGAAGGTACTCCTTAAAATCAGCTGTTAACTACTAATTGGGGAATAATATACCAAAATGTTTATATGGAACGGAGTGCTATGCCTTACAGATCTTGGAAAATCTACCCTCCCTTGAAGCATCGATATGGAGAGAGACACAGAGAGTACCTGTGTCTGTTCTGATTGATTTAATTTGTTATGCATTAGGTATTGGCCCTCATTACGACCCTGGCGGAAAGTGACTGACCGGACCGCCACAGCGTAAATAGCGTTTCCGCCATTGCACGATGGAGCAAAGTGCGGCCCATTCCGACCCATCGGGCACGAGCACCACGCCATGGCGGAAGTGCAAAGTCCGCGATGGCGGAAATGACCCCAAAACGGCCCACACCGCCGCCGTACGGCGCCCTAGGTGCAATACCGCCACCCATCATAGCGGACACCGCAGTGAGCGCCAACCGTAAAGTACGGCGACCGTAAATATACGGAAACGGAAGTAAAAACATGGGCCCGGAACGGGAAACAACACCCCGTACACCTATAAAACCACAAAATACACACAACCACTAAAAACACCACCCTGAGACACATCCCAACCCGTCATCCACCCTAGTGAAACCAAGAAAAATGGGAAAAGGAGCGAAGAAAGCGTGCGACCGCAAGCGGCAGGTCCACTTCTCCCGTGAGGAACTCACCGTGCTAACAGAGACCCTCCAGGAGAATGCCGCCGCCGTCTTCTCCACGCAAATGACCAGGACGGCACTTGCGAACAAGAAGGCCATATGGGCCCTGGTGGCACAGCGGGTAAGTGCGGTGGGGACCGCACCCCGCAACCCACAGCAATGCAGGAAGCGGTGGGACGACCTGCGGATACGCGTCCGTAGCATACTTTCTGCCAACCGCAACATTGCCACAGCCACCGGGGGAGGGTCGGAATCACCCATCAAGCTGACCCCCTGGGAAGAAATCTGTGCCTCCACCATCGGAATGGAGAGCATAGAGGGAGTCGGAGGGATGGAGAAAGGAGTGCAGACATCCGGAGAATCAGGTAGGTGGCCCAAATAAAACAATGCCAAAACCACAACGTACAATCATGTGAAGTACCACGTGCCCACATAGTGCAACAGAAACACATGGCCAGGAGAACGTCCACACACATTGGCCTGATAGCGCACTTTAAAACCACAATAAATACATAAATAATTAAAAACCCCAATAACACCCACTACACGTGCAGCAGGCACACCCTAACTGCAGGCTGCCAAACAACTGCACCCTCACTCCACACACAAATGAAAGCACCTCCAAGGCCCCGACCCAAATCACCCTCAGGTACCACCCCAATGCATGTGATACATTGCCATTCCAATTCCCACAGACCCATTAATAACGCTCGCCCTCCTTTACTCCACCACAGGGTCCGATCCAAACGACGAGCTCCAGGACACCCCTACCAGCACACCTGCAAAGAGGGCCAAGACCGACGGCCAAAGACCCTCCACCTCAGCTGCACGCATCAAGACACGGCAGCAGCACATATCAAGTGGCAGCACACAGGAGGGAACATCAACAGGCACCCCAGCAGCCAGCATGCCCACAACACCACCACCACAGGTCCCCCCAATGGATGCCACAGAAGGTACTGCCTCTGGTGGCAGCAGCACCATAGGTGACACCCCATTAATGGCAGCATGCTCCGACACAGAAGACGGGGATGTCGAAGTCAGATCCATCCATGACCTGTCCCAATCCCCCTGTCTGTTCCATCCCGTACACCATGAGGATACCATGCAGGGGCACCCACAAGACGACGACTGGCCATCCCCCACAAGCCCTGTGGCAGGGCAACATGAGGCGAACAGCCCCTCTGTGACACCACTGCAAATGGCCATGGCCCAGCAGAGGCAACAGTCCCTCGACCAGTTAATCGTGCAACAGCAGCAACTGGCCACGCTCCTCAAGGACCATGCCGATGGATGTGGGGGCACTAAGGCAGACATAGAAACATCAACTGAGAAACTTAGGGCACAAATCGAGAGTAGCACCGAGAGCCTGAGAGTCCAAATGGAGAGTAGCACCGAGAGCCTGACAGTCCAAATGGAGAGTAGCACCGAGAGCCTGACAGTCCAAATGGAGAGAAGCACCGAGAGCCTGAGGGGGGAACTGCATGCGACGTCCAAAGACGTATGTGCCGAACTTGCCGCAGTGCGCCGTGTGCTCACTGAGCTCTCACAAACCCTTAGGGACATGCATGGACGTGAGCAGGCAGAGACATCATCCGTTGCAAGTTCCGTCCAGGGCAGCCCCCAACGTAGATCTGGGAGGAACCTGCGCTCCACAGGCAGGGGTGCCCCTGATACCCGCAGAGGGGGCTTGCAATAGCGACTGCCCACTGACAATGAGCATCTTTGGACACTGGTGTTCGGGGGGGAGGTAGGAGGGTGGAGGGGGTGTGTTGGGCTCACTTGGGTGGCGGGTCGATAGGGTGTTCCACATGATATCACATATGCCATAAACAATGCACGATCAAACAATGAGATGTGTGGACAATGATCTTTGTGTACTAGGCCATCATAGGCGTACAGTCCATATTGTGCATGTACCAGACACACACAGTGCCACGAGTCCCGTGTCCATGTATCAGCCACCAGGCGTGAGTGCTAGAAGCATGCATCTATGAGATGCTGACGAATTTCACGGCCCTCCTGTGCCTCGCAGACTCCTTGAGGTGCTGCCACATCCCCACCCTCATCATGACCATCTTCAGGTGCTTGCAGTTCTGCGTCAGGGGGCATGGGCACATTTCTACGTACGCACATGTTGTGGAGCATGACACATGCCATCACCATCTTTGCAACCTTCTCATGGCGGTACAGGAGTGCCCCGCCAGACCTGCTGAGGCACCGGAAACGGGTCTTCAGTAGGCCGAATGCCTGTTCAATGACTACACGGGTACGTGAGTGGGCATGGTTGTAGTCCTCCTCATGCTGGTCCCGTGGGTTCCGGACTGGTGTGAGGAGCCATCTCTTCAGTGGATATCCGGCATCACCTGTATGTGGACGATAAACGAATTATGTGGAATGCCATTGCTACGTACGCACCCCCCCCCTTCCTGCCAGGTCATTGCCGCATCACATACCCCACATCATCATGCATGAAATGAGACTCACCGAGTAGCCAGGATCTGTTCCCTGCGTGTCGCTCCATGTAGCGTGGTATTGTAGAGTTCCTCAAGACCATAGAATCATGGGTTGATCCAGGGAATCGGGCACAACAATGTGTAATGATCCTGTTGGAGTTACACACCATTTGTACATTCAGTGAATGAAATTGTTTTCGGTTGCGGTACTGGGCCTCCATGGCATGTGGGACGACCAATTCCACATGGGTGCAGTCGATGGCACCAATGCAACCCGGTATGCCGGCAAGTGCATGGAATCCCACTTTTGTGTTGGTAATTTCCTGCTCCGAGCGTGGTAGAGAGATGTAGTCGTCTGCGTGCTGCAGAAGGGCATCGAGCACTTGCAATAGTGTCCGTGAGAACAGTGGCTGAGAAATGCCATGCAACTGTCCGACTGTGTGCTGGTAGGTGCCTGTGGCCAGGAAGTGGAGTACAGACACCACCTTCAGTAGGGGTGGGATGGCGGTTGGGCTATCTATCATGCTGACAAGGTCAGCCTGTGTCATGTCCACAATGGCGGCTATGGTGTCCCGGTCCAAACGGTAGAGGGTGTGGATCTGCTCATCAGTGAGGTTGAACGGATGTGCTCGGAGGCGTGGGATTGCGGGCTGCCTGCGTGGTGGTAGTGGCTGTGCTGGCGGCCCTTGCTGGCCATGCCTTGCCCTCCTCCTCCTCCTGCGTCTCCTCCCTGCGGCCGGTTGTAGTTGGTGTTCGTCTTCTTCTTGGAGTTGGAGTACTTGCAGTGCTATCAGGTCCCCCAGGGCCAACATCGCGAGTCCGGCCGGTAGCATTTCGGAGTGGTTGTGGGAGGAGACTGGGCGTGCAATTTATGTGTTTTCAGGCTGTATGGCCTCCACCTGTGGTGATTCATTCCACCTGTGCAAGCTGCTCTCCCCTTTGGGCGAGCACGTCCCGCACACAACGCTGCAATTCGAGGAATGGCATCTTGCTATTACAATCATGTATTAGTACCCGATGGCCGTGTAACATTGGTTGATATGTTCATTCGGCTATGGTCCCATTGTTTCACATGCATTCTTTGCAGTCGCGAACAGACTTGTGAAGGGTCAGTGGAACGTAGTACTCGAGTAACGGTGGGCCCTCATGCATCACTGTACCGAGTTGCACCGACGGGCGGGGCGTCCCATTTGTGGGTGAAGGCAGTTGCCATTTTCACACACAGCCGCACTAGATGGATTAATTTGTGATTTCAAGCGGCCACAGATGCCTTTTCGACGTGATGTTGCAAATGAGGAATTCGAAGGGCGGCGCTTTCGCTCTTCAGCTAGCGGCGAGGAGATGCCCACAGGTCTGACTGCAAATATAACGTTCTATTGTTCAGTGTCCTTGGGACAGGGGCCATGGCGAGGATGCAATGATTGATATGAATAGTTTGGGATGCGCAATAGCGAAGTGGATGATGAGGCCGGACGTTCCCAAATACATGTTACTTCACAACACTGGAATTACGGGCTGGGGCACAGTGGATTTTGCAGGCTGCATAACGCACAGACTCAATGGAATTCTCACATGTTATGTGAGTATGGAAACAGGCGTTATCATTACGGGATGAGGGAATGATGAATGGATGCATGGGCAGATGATTTGATACGGTGTTTGCCATGTACAGGGCTTCTTGGAATCTGTCCGCCTCCCCTGCGCTATGTGATGCAGGGCTGCCATAGTGGGACCATCGTCTATCTGGCCTTGTTGAGCCCTCCCTGTCTCGACGCGCCTTCAGACACTTGTGTCCATGCACGTTACCAATCCCATCTGATGGATTCTGTTTTCACAGACGCATGCACAGGTACACTCGTTTGTGATGGTGTTTTCACCTCGATATGGATAGTTATGAGTCGCAAGTGGTTTTGGGGTGGTGATGATCCTTTGGAGTGGGCTAGCATGCATATGGCTGTGGATCTAGTGTGATCATTAAAGTGAGTTGTTCGAATGTAGTTCTGATGGCCATTCTTTTCTTTTTCTTTTCTTTTGGTTGACAGGTATCTCCTCCCCTTTTGCCACTGCCATCTGTATGCCACTCCTGCAGATGGGTTTTACTCCCGACACCTGCTGCTTCGTGTTAATCAGTGGAGCAGCATTACGATCTTATGGGACGATCGCCAATGGGCCACATGCCCTTACGCAGTACTAGTGGCTCGGAGCAACATTTCGGCCTTTCAGCTGGACTAGTGCCTCCCTATTGGGACGGCCCTGCGGTTCTAGGCGCTTCCATGTTGCCTTTTCGTATGGAATGTAGCCCCTGTGTACCATGAGGGAACAGGGCGTCACACAGGAAGTAGCTGGTCATTTCTTGCGGATGCAGCCCACAATGGTGAAATGTGTTTTGGAGTTCATGGCCTAATGGCTGTATGGGCTTGGTGAATCTGTTGTGCATTAAATTTCTATTCTGATATGGGCCGTGTAGCGTTCTTCTTTGCAAGTGATGTGGCATATTCCTATTTGGGGAGCGATGTATTGTGAGGAGATCTGCATTGGGTTCCAGCTTCGGAGTATAGTTGCGTGGTACTGTGCTGGGCGCGTTTGCCTACGAAGCCCAGTGAGGTCAGGGGTGAGGGCTGCCAATATGACTGTTTGGATGATGTCATGCTCAGGGGCTGGGGGTAGGTTTTGTGTAACAGATGCCGGTCAGCCAGGTGGATTGGTGGAATGATGTGATTATCGGAATTATGCTGCCTGTGTTTGCGTGCGTTTCTTGGTGGGAGACTGAGGTCATGTCCATTGGTATAGCTTCTGTATTCGTGCCATCTGTGCCCTGCAGCTCCCATTGGCCCCTCTTGTGATTCTTTTGTTCGTTGGCATGCATGGGTGACTTGTACATTTCACTGGTTGCATTGTGACTTCGTTGCACCTACGGGGAGTTGTACTATGTGGCCAGGGAGCGGTGTACATGCACTCAGTGGGGCCGTTTACGGTTGATTCCCGATGCCGTACTTCTCACCATGGCGGAATGGTACTTTCCGCCGTGCTTGATGGCGTTAGGTACATGTCCGCTAGGGTCGGAATTCGCGTACCCTTGCGCCATGGTGCTAATTACGGTTTGGCATGGCGCGCGCGCGCGTACTTGGTGCAGTTAGCGTTGGCGTTCACTACGGTGTCGCTAATGGCATCGTACTTTACGGTGACGGGTCATAGTCGCACCGAGCGCTATTCGATGGCGGTATTGCATTTCCGCCATCGTTTTTCGCTTTCCGCCAGGGTCGTAATGAGGCCCATTGTCTCTCTTGAGGCTAGAGCCTTTTGGTAAATGATGTCCTTTTTTCTGAAAATTCTATGTCCTCTTCCGTACTCTCTTTATATTGATTTAAAGGTTTTTCTGGAAGGAAAAGGGCGCACTTGGGTGGATAATACGTATATGTTTATTAAGATTCTTCTAGCCAAGATTGGTAGTACCATTCAAGATCTTGCAGACAGATCGGATTCAGCTAAACTTTCCTTGTATTTGACTTGCACTGTTGACAATATGCACTCATATTCCTCCTTAAATCATCTCGAGGGCGAGCATAAGAAGTGTGAATTTCTTGCTCCCTTCCTTGCAATTTACCCTGACAAGACAATTCGATCTCTTTTTTTGCTTTTTTGCTGGCGCCTTGTTCTTAAGAGGAATATCCTGGTCTGATACCGAGTGCTCTCAGAGGAACAAGCAACTTGTCATTTTTGTTTGAGCAAGGGCGAGACTGAATTACTTGGACACTTGGTATCATTCTGCTCTTCTATACAGAGTTTATGATGTATTCATTTGAAGAAGATTCTTCAGTCATGCCTGTTGAGGCAGACAGGTTTGTTATGGGATATCTGCTTAGGAGGGCACACCACCTCGGTAATGATTGCCATCACAACCTTCATTAGAGCTTTACATTTGTCTGCAAATGTGTACTGAATTCTGAGAAATGATGTTTCTTTTTTCTTCCTTCTTTCTTTTTTTTCAGGGGTGTTTGCTTTTATGGCTAAGGAAATTGTATTTTTTGTTGTGCTGAACAAAGACACTTTGGATATCCTTATGGCACCCATGGGTGGGGTTACAACACTGTAGACCTAGTGTATGTTTTTGGGCAACTGTGTGTGGCCCACAGAGCAGGGTATGGGCTGGTGGCAGCTCCATGGTGAATTTGACATGTGCTCCGAGGATCCTCCATTTTGAAATACCCAGGCTATGCCATAGGAATCAATGGATTCCTGATAGATGGGAAGATGGCCCCTGTGGCCTATTAGTTTCGATTACCTATTTCCTTGTTTTCCCAAAGTCCTGGGAAGCCCTGACTGTCCACTCTGTCCCCTCCCCTGACTGACTGTAGCGTGAAAAAAACATATTTGGTATTGTGGGGCAGTCCAAGCCAGACTGGCAGGAGCCTTCCCAGTGACTGTATGTTGTGGGTACACCCTTGGGGCGGGACCTGGGTGAATGGAGTGTGTGACCAATATCCATTCCATGTTATGGGTGTCTGGTTCTGTGTGTGTGACACAATGAATGAGACAGCCCTGCCTGAAACTGACATGAATGCAGTGTGGTGTGCTGAAAGGCTGCGTGCTTGCCGCAATTCACATTCCTGGTGGGTGTCTGCGTGGAAGTGAATGGCCTGAATGCACTGTGAGCCTGATTGGCTACCTGCCTGCATGAATGCCCTTCTCTCTGATTGGCTGACTGAGCTTGGCTGAGCAGTGTGAATGATGGACAGATGTGTATATCTGGGGACCTCTCACTTCCCAATTTGTTCAGAAGCTGAGGTTGAAACTTGAAGCTGCTAATCCTTGAAGCCCACCCAGAAGAAGAATTGCTGCTGCTTTCTTTCAAAGAAATCTGAAAGCTGTTGAGTCTGTCGAGGACTGATCCAAGAGAGGACCCAGCTATGAGACCTCTTCCCGAGCTACAACGGAACATTGTGCAGAAGCTGCTCTTCACCGAGTCCCCCTGGAAGCCAGTCCCCAAATGCTGTCTACCGGAGACAGGGTCTGCCAAGAAAACTCAAAGTAAATCACCAGGACATCGAGGTCATTGAACTCCATTGTCGCCAACTGGGCTTCGGAGGATTTCCGTAATCGCTGGAAGCTAGTCGAGTCATTTTGTCCAAAAGCGGGGACAGTGCAACGCCGTGCTGCTCGATGACCGGAACCGCAATGCTCCACCGTGGCCTAAGAACATTGAACGAAGGGCTCCCTTGCCATCACTGCTGACCACTTTGTCCCACCAGAGAAAGTTGAGGACCGAGTAGAATCCACCAGTGGGTTTCCCGCCACCCGAAGTCCACAAAGACGCCAACAAGTGAATATCCAAAATCCAGTCGTGGTCGAGTTTCGATTGTTGATGCTGACGCCAACACCCGCTGCCGGATCTATGTTCTTGACAGAGTTTTCTTTGTGGCGCCATACTCTTTTCATCGAGGACTCTTGACACCAGGGATCACATTCTTTAAGGACTTGCGATGCCCTGTGGCTCCTGCTTTAAAGTGAGCCCCCTCTCAAGGGATCCGTCGACGAACCTTCGAAGAAATTCTGCTAACTCAGGTACATTGGGGTAGTTGAACATTTGTGACCAGGAAATAAGACTATTTTAAAATTAATGGACTGGGCTTGTTAATAAACTTTATTACAGGTTGCCCAGGTGGGGGATCCTCACACAGAACTGTGTCTTGGTAGATGGACAAAGTATTCTCCATTGTTTAAACTAACTTGGCTTCCTTCGTATGTCCTATGCTGATACCCATTACTGTTGGATTTGTATGCCACTAGAACTGTCAGCAGTTGATGCATTTTAATGGAGTCAATAGCTCAGTGTTGTACCACATAGACATTATATGTATTTGCCAGATTAGATTTTCCAAAGTACAAAGTGTGTTATTAATTGTGTATACATATATATATATATATATTGAACATTATTTTTATATAAAGAACTGTGCTAGCACATAACATAGTGTGTGGACATTCCTTTGTGGGTGGCTTGGGGACTACACTGTACTTAAGAACCAGCCTGCATCACCTCCAGCACGTTTAAGCCTTGGTTGCTCGTCCATTGCTACCACATAGAGAACCTTGGCTGGGGTGTTCTGTGCTTCTACTCTGCCATATAAAGGGCAGGAGTAGAGATAACCCCCCTCCAGTCTTTACAAAGATGACTCCCAAGGTTTTTTGCCTCGCAGGTGGGTGCAGGCGCAAGGCCAAGGGAGGCCGGCCAGAGTGAGAGTTGGAAAGCAGTAGCAGGAGTCCCAATGTGAACGATCTCAGTCTTAATGGCGTTGAAGCAGAGGTCGTTTGCAGCACACAATGACTGAATTGTGGACAGGCAGTCAGATATGAGGGAGCTAGAGAAGGTGGATGAGGGTAGCCCGAAGGAGAGTTGTGTGTCATCCGCATAACACTGGAAGTTAGAGGTGAAAGTGGCAATCTCACGTGCCAGGGCAGCCATGTAGACATTGAAGAACCAGGGGGATAGGTCAGAGCCCTGGGGAGCACAACAGGTTGGAAAAGTGATAGTAGAGAGAAAGGACCCAAGTTCCACCTGGGATGGGCAGTGGGAAAGGAAGGAGGTTAACCACGCCAGAGCCCGACCTGTGATCCCAGGGTATCACAGAGACGTGCCATCAGGATGTTGTGTTCTACCGTGTCAAAGGCAGAGGAGAGGTCAAGAAGAATGAGGACAGAGGGGGGGGTTAGTGTCGGGATTTGAGAGCGGGTCTTCGCAGGTGTTCAGCAGAGAAGTTTCTGTGCCTCTGGATGCTCTAAAGCCATACTGGTGGTCGTGATGGCAATCAACAGATTCATGTGGAGGGTGAGCTGAGAGATAGGCAGCTTCCACAGGAGTTTGAAAAGGAAAGCGGGGATAGAGATAGGGTGGTAGTTTGCCAGAATGGAGGGGTTGGCAGAGGGTTTCTTAGCAGAGGGAGCACAAGGGAGTGCTTAAGAGAAGTTGGGAAAACTCCAGTGACAAACGAGAGATTGCAGAGATCAACCAAGGCTCGAGTGAGAGAGTCAATGTTGTCCTTAATGGTTTTGGAGGGGCAGGGGTCCACCTGTTTGGATGAAGCCTTCATAGACCAGACTTTTCTGGTGACCTCATCAGGTGTGACGTGAGTGAGGAGAGGAGACGTGGTGGAGGGGCAAAGGGAGGATCCAGAGATGTTGGTGTATATTGTGGTGTGGACGTGAGAGAGGAAAAGATGTCTTGGGCTTTTGCAGTGAAGTGCACAGCCAGGGCCGAGCAAAGGTCCTGGGTGGGTGTGTCAGAAGAGGAGGCTGCTGCAGGATTGATCAGTACCTTACAGGCTTTGAAAAGTTCAGCCGGTTTGTTTGATGCCACTGGGATACAGGCTTGAATAAAGACTCTTTTCTTTGTGTGGATGCAGAGTCGATATTGCCTTTGAAGGAGGCGGCAGGCCAGTTTGTCAGAGGGTCCGCCTGACGCATTTCATTTCCGCTCAGCTGCCCTACACTTGCGTTTAAGGGCAGCAAGATCAGATTTGTACCAAGAGTTGCACTTTTTGGAAGGCTTCAGTCGGACCCTCATGAACATCAAGGGTTCTAGTGATAGAGAGATTGGGGTAAGCGAGGGCTGTGTCAGGGTGGGAGTCAGTCGCAGAAGTAGGAGGCGGAGAGTAGGTGGAGGCAAAGGCAGCTTCTGTCACTCTTTTCATGGGTCTGGTGACTTTGAAACCGAGTGGTCATGCTGGGTTTGGCGATGCAAGGGGAGAGGAGAGCTTCAAGTGTGAAGAGAGAAGAGAAGAAGAGAGTGCTCAGTCCAAGAGAGATAGGTAGTGAGAGGGATAGAGAGAGGGATCTCAGTAGAGATTATAACATCCAAAGTGTGGCGAGCTGTGTGCATGGAGCCAGAGGGTAAGATAGAGAGGGAGAGAGAATTGCATAGGTTGCGGAAGGGTCATGAGGAGTCAGGAGGGTCTAGATGGATGCTGAGGTTACCCAGCAGGAGGAGATGAGAGGAGGAGGAGAGTAGAGAGGGCCCAGGTTAGCCCATTCTGAGATAAAGAGAGTGGACTGTCCTGGTGGACAATAGAAGGTGGCCATGAGGAGGGAAGATTTAGGAGAGAGTGAGAGCCTGCAGACTAAGGATTCGAAGAGGAGTAGGCCTGAGTGGGGATGATAGACACACATATCCATTCTGGGAAGATCAACGTCACTCCTCCTCCAGAACCCCTGGGCCTGGGCACAGAGAGGATCTTGTATCCTCCACGGAAGAATGTATCAAAGCTTGTGGCAGAGCTGTCCTTGAACCATGTCTCTGTGATGGCGAGCATATCAAGATCCATGAGTTCAAGGAGGTTTCAGATGTCAGACGAGAGTTTGATAGCAGAGCGAGAGTTAAGCATGGCTATATTGAGCGGCTTGCCATCATTGAAGGTCTTCTCCAGGGGGGCGCAGGGGATGGTTGTCCCCCCGAAGGTGGCTAGAGAGCCAGCGGGATAGTGGAAGATGGTGGAGTGGCCAAGGCCGACAGGGGAGTCGGGACAGTGCGGCAGGGCAAGGGTGCACAGCAGGCAAAGGTGCCCGTGCAGAGGAAGAGGGCACAACAGGCAAGGGAACTTATGCAGAGGAGGAGGAAGGCACATCAGGCAAGGGAGCCTGTGCAGAGGAGGGGGAAGGCACAGCAGGCAGGGGAGCCTGTTCAGAGGAGGAGGAAGGCACAACAGGCAAGGGAGCCTGTCCAGGTGGAGAGGTAAGGTTTGAGAGGCGAGGTAGGAGCCGGTCAAAGAGAAGAAGGTTGGGTTTAGGACCCTGAACCATGATGGTTCCATTCAGATAGACAATAATGATGACACTGGAAATGATGAAGAGGTCAAGGAGGACCTCCTAGCAGGTACCACCATTGATGGGAAAAGAAGCGATAGGAGAGAGAAAGGCGACCATGTGCTGGGTGCATAGGTCGGGCGAGGTAATGACAAAGAGGATGTCTGTGAGAGTCTTTCTGGCAGAAGCCATGACATAGGTGTCTGCAATAGAAAGGCCTGGGTTGGAGCCCAGTATGTCCTGCTTAAGTTTCATCTGGCCAGATTTAGTGATAGGAGAGGCATATGAAATAGAGAAACAGAGAAGATAAGAGGGATAGATAGTTACATAGGTAGCTGCAATGGTGAGGAGGACACTTATCAGGCTGATGTACTGAGGCACATGGGTGGGGGGCTGGAGGAGTGCGGGGCAAAACACACAGGAGGTGGGGGTCAAGAGGTTGTGAGGAGGGCAATGAGGACAAGGTAGGGTATGCAGGATTTAGTGCAGGGTGTACTCAACAGCAACCGCTGTTTGTTAAAAGGCAGTAAGTAACAGTTGAATACCTAGCAAGAAGCAATTGTAAGAATGGTAACAGCAAGTATACCGCCAAGATCAGTTTTAGATCATCCTAGCTAAGGCTGAAGGAAACACAATGCAGCAAGTGCACACTGCCAAGTTTGAGATTTTTGCTAAGCAGAAAGACAACAGTGCAGCAAGTAAGCTGAAAAAGACATTTCTGAGCCTATCCACTTGGCACAGTATGCCAATGGGAGTAGGTGTAAGGTCGAACAGTAGGATGGAGGCACAGCTAAACATGATTTTTCAGGTAAGCAGGCACTTTCAAAGCAGGAAGGAGGCACAGCTAAACATGATTTTTCAAGAAAGCAGGCACTTTCAAGCAGGAAGGAGGCACAGCTAAAAATGATTTTTCAAGCAAGCAGGCACTTTCAAAACAGGAAGGAAGCACAGCTCAAAATGATTTTTTGGTAGACAGGCACATAGCTTAGGGTAATGGCACAGCTAGTGTAGTGCAGCAGTAAAGTAGTTATTGAAAGTGGGAATGAGTCGTAGAGAGTGCAAGGCACCATGCAGAGTCACCGAAGAGGATGGGGCATCTTGAAGGTGGATGACTTGGAGGCAGAAGAAATTAATTCTGTGGTGCAAAGGCAGCCACTTATTAGCAGTACTCACGTGATGGTCAAGTAGGGATGACACAGTCATGAGGGACAATGAGTGTAAATGTATCAGCATGGTGCATTATCATTGAAGATAGGAGAAGAGTTGGGCTATGGGCACAGCCAGGCATGGACAGGCACAGACAGGACCTTGAGGTGTGGGCCTTGATGGTTGGGGACCGGCTTCCTCGCCTGCCGGCGTCTCATTGACAAGATGAATATTAAACTGGACAATCAGCAGAATTTTGTACAAGGCTGCAAGGCAACCCTCTGAGGCATTCCAGTGCTGAGGAAGTGGGTGGTCATTACAGAACACACAACTTGCACAATGGCCGTGATATGACAAGCCTGATGGTGAAGAAACAGCAACAATGATTGCAGCATGCCACCAAAAATGAAATTTCCCACTCACCAACAAACGAGAAACTGTGCTGAATGCATAGGCGATTGCGCTACCACTGGTCGGAAGAAAGGTTGTAGAAAAAGAAGATGGGTTTCTCAAGTGCACCCAAGGTTATGCTGAGGGCGCAGGGTGGTGAAGCAGGGGGAAGTGACCCATGTGCTCTGGATGCAACAGGGGAAAGGCTGCACCAAGGAACAGACAGGGCCTTGAGGTGTGGGCCTTCATATTGGAGGCCGGCTTCCTCGCCTGCCAGCGTCTCATTGGGAAGATGAAAAGTAAACGGGCCAATCAGCAGCCTTATGTACAAGCCTTGATGGCAACCCTCGGAAGTACTGCAGTGCTCAGGAAGAGGGCGGCCATTACAGAACACACAACATGCACAATGGCCCTGACATGCGAAGCATGATGGTGAAGGAGCAGAAACAATGATTGCAGCACGCCTCCACAAATGAAACTTCCCACTCACCAAATAAAATGAAACTGTGCAGAATGCACAGCCAATCACGCAACCACTGGTCAGAAGAAATGTTGTAGAAAAATCAGATGGGTTTCTCCAGTGCGCCTAAGTTTGTGCTGAGGGCAGAGGGTGGTGGAGCATGGAGAAGGTGACCCACGCACTACAAATGGAACATGGGTAAGCAAATCACCCCATTGTAAAGGAGCTGTACCATCTATGCCTTCAAGCACGAATCTTGTTCAAGACATCATTCATCAATCACCTACAATGCAGTCAAAACCAAATCACAACTCTACCTGGCCAACAAACTCACCATCTCTAGTGGCCAGCATTCCAACTGAAGATTTGACATTCGCCAACTGCTGGCTGCGTAGCTCAACCCTGCTTCTCCCCCTTGTGAACCGCCCCCTCTGCAGCTCCTGCTACCCACTCTAGACCCTCTTCTACCTCTACATCCTACTTGTAAGCCCATGAGTGCATCCCCTATGTACATTGCCCTGTTCTTTCCCAGGTAGATGTGTGCTTTATAAATTCAATGTGTACATCCCACATAGGCAGAGGTGCAGGTTGTGGGATGTCCCTGGTACCCTCCACCAAAACCCACGTCCGATAAACATAATGATGATGATTATGATGATCAAGATAAAGCTGGTGACCCATCTGAGTCAAGGGGGCCACAATGCATGATTATGGGAACCAGTAATGTAGACAAAGAGAAGGATGATGATGCCACAGTTGCAGAAGCAGAGCAAACGGACAGAGCTACTCTTTCACATATGTACTGGGTCTATCAAACACAGCCTGCCAGACACAAATGTGCACAATGTCAGCATGTGATATCCACAGCACTAGCTCTGTCACTTGCAGCCAAACTTTTCTGGCAAGAGGAGTGGAGCAGGGCTCCTTGTTTCATCAAAAAAGTAAAAAATTTGCTTTTTTCATACTACCAGGCACAGACTGGCAGAATGTCAACATCCGGAACTTTGTGCAATCAAACTGTGTTTCAGGGAATGTCTGGGACAAAGATAGGTACCTCATGCTTGCAGTAACATATGGTACAGAGGACTAGGATGAACACAGAAGAGCTCTACTACAGCAGTATCATTACCAGTAGCAAGCCACCATGCCACCCCAAGTAGGTACTGTTACCTGAAGTATAAGTTGCTGCTGTTATGCCATAGCTCTAGTGAATGACTGCAGTGGGGCTGCTTGACGAGTTATACATATCATTATCTTGTTATGCATTTGCTGTTATGTTCCTGAATCCTGCTTCTGCTTTTTTCCAACCACAGTAATGCAGTAATGAGCTAATTTAACTGCAACTAACGCCTTAACTCCTTTATCAAATAGTTTTACAAAGGTAGCGGGCGCCCCTCTCTCGCAAGAACAGACATGATAACCTGTTCAGTGGTTATTAACCACTTGAGAGTTCGCAGCCACTGCTTTTACTCACTGTGCCTTTCACAGATGGGAAATATCCATTTGCATATCAGTCTTTGTCCTGCCCAGGGGCAGTCCAGCACCGAAATACAATGGCAATTCCAATCTGAACGAGAGTACCACCAGCAACCCCATACACGTGTTTCACCCTTGTTGGGGATCATCAGTGAGGTGAACCTGATGCCTCTCTAAGCACAGTGAGAGGGAGACCACGTCTGGTTGCCCCCAGGAGACCTAGGGTTACCAATCCCAGGTTCCTTAACAAATAGTTTTACAAAGGTAGCGGGCGCCCCTCTCTCGCAAGAACAGACATGATAACCTGTTCAGTGGTTATTAACCACTTGAGAGTTCGCAGCCACTGCTTTTACTCACTGTGCCTTTCACAGATGGGAAATATCCATTTGCATATCAGTCTTTGTCCTGCCCAGGGGCAGTCCAGCACCGAAATACAATGGCAATTCCAATCTGAACGAGAGTACCACCAGCAACCCCATACACGTGTTTCACCCTTGTTGGGGATCATCAGTGAGGTGAACCTGATGCCTCTCTAAGCACAGTGAGAGGGAGACCACGTCTGGTTGCCCCCAGGAGACCTAGGGTTACCAATCCCAGGTTCCTTAACAAATAGTTTTACAAAGGTAGCGGGCGCCCCTCTCTCGCAAGAACAGACATGATAACCTGTTCAGTGGTTATTAACCACTTGAGAGTTCGCAGCCACTGCTTTTACTCACTGTGCCTTTCACAGATGGGAAATATCCATTTGCATATCAGTCTTTGTCCTGCCCAGGGGCAGTCCAGCACCGAAATACAATGGCAATTCCAATCTGAACGAGAGTACCACCAGCAACCCCATACACGTGTTTCACCCTTGTTGGGGATCATCAGTGAGGTGAACCTGATGCCTCTCTAAGCACAGTGAGAGGGAGACCACGTCTGGTTGCCCCCAGGAGACCTAGGGTTACCAATCCCAGGTTCCTTAACAAATAGTTTTACAAAGGTAGCGGGCGCCCCTCTCTCGCAAGAACAGACATGATAACCTGTTCAGTGGTTATTAACCACTTGAGAGTTCGCAGCCACTGCTTTTACTCACTGTGCCTTTCACAGATGGGAAATATCCATTTGCATATCAGTCTTTGTCCTGCCCAGGGGCAGTCCAGCACCGAAATACAATGGCAATTCCAATCTGAACGAGAGTACCACCAGCAACCCCATACACGTGTTTCACCCTTGTTGGGGATCATCAGTGAGGTGAACCTGATGCCTCTCTAAGCACAGTGAGAGGGAGACCACGTCTGGTTGCCCCCAGGAGACCTAGGGTTACCAATCCCAGGTTCCTTAACAAATAGTTTTACAAAGGTAGCGGGCGCCCCTCTCTCGCAAGAACAGACATGATAACCTGTTCAGTGGTTATTAACCACTTGAGAGTTCGCAGCCACTGCTTTTACTCACTGTGCCTTTCACAGATGGGAAATATCCATTTGCATATCAGTCTTTGTCCTGCCCAGGGGCAGTCCAGCACCGAAATACAATGGCAATTCCAATCTGAACGAGAGTACCACCAGCAACCCCATACACGTGTTTCACCCTTGTTGGGGATCATCAGTGAGGTGAACCTGATGCCTCTCTAAGCACAGTGAGAGGGAGACCACGTCTGGTTGCCCCCAGGAGACCTAGGGTTACCAATCCCAGGTTCCTTAACAAATAGTTTTACAAAGGTAGCGGGCGCCCCTCTCTCGCAAGAACAGACATGATAACCTGTTCAGTGGTTATTAACCACTTGAGAGTTCGCAGCCACTGCTTTTACTCACAGTGCCTTTCACAGATGGGAAATATCCATTTGCATATCAGTCTTTGTCCTGCCCAGGGGCAGTCCAGCACCGAATTACAATGGCAATTCCAATCTGAACGAGAGTACCACCAGCAACCCCATACACGTGTTTCACCCTTGTTGGGGATCATCAGTGAGGTGAACCTGATGCCTCTCTAAGCACAGTGAGAGGGAGACCACGTCTGGTTGCCCCCAGGAGACCTAGGGTTACCAATCCCAGGTTCCTTAACAAATAGTTTTACAAAGGTAGCGGGCGCCCCTCTCTCGCAAGAACAGACATGATAACCTGTTCAGTGGTTATTAACCACTTGAGAGTTCGCAGCCACTGCTTTTACTCACTGTGCCTTTCACAGATGGGAAATATCCATTTGCATATCAGTCTTTGTCCTGCCCAGGGGCAGTCCAGCACCGAAATACAATGGCAATTCCAATCTGAACGAGAGTACCACCAGCAACCCCATACACGTGTTTCACCCTTGTTGGGGATCATCAGTGAGGTGAACCTGATGCCTCTCTAAGCACAGTGAGAGGGAGACCACGTCTGGTTGCCCCCAGGAGACCTAGGGTTACCAATCCCAGGTTCCTTAACAAATAGTTTTACAAAGGTAGCGGGCGCCCCTCTCTCGCAAGAACAGACATGATAACCTGTTCAGTGGTTATTAACCACTTGAGAGTTCGCAGCCACTGCTTTTACTCACTGTGCCTTTCACAGATGGGAAATATCCATTTGCATATCAGTCTTTGTCCTGCCCAGGGGCAGTCCAGCACCGAAATACAATGGCAATTCCAATCTGAACGAGAGTACCACCAGCAACCCCATACACGTGTTTCACCCTTGTTGGGGATCATCAGTGAGGTGAACCTGATGCCTCTCTAAGCACAGTGAGAGGGAGACCACGTCTGGTTGCCCCCAGGAGACCTAGGGTTACCAATCCCAGGTTCCTTAACAAATAGTTTTACAAAGGTAGCGGGCGCCCCTCTCTCGCAAGAACAGACATGATAACCTGTTCAGTGGTTATTAACCACTTGAGAGTTCGCAGCCACTGCTTTTACTCACTGTGCCTTTCACAGATGGGAAATATCCATTTGCATATCAGTCTTTGTCCTGCCCAGGGGCAGTCCAGCACCGAAATACAATGGCAATTCCAATCTGAACGAGAGTACCACCAGCAACCCCATACACGTGTTTCACCCTTGTTGGGGATCATCAGTGAGGTGAACCTGATGCCTCTCTAAGCACAGTGAGAGGGAGACCACGTCTGGTTGCCCCCAGGAGACCTAGGGTTACCAATCCCAGGTTCCTTAACAAATAGTTTTACAAAGGTAGCGGGCGCCCCTCTCTCGCAAGAACAGACATGATAACCTGTTCAGTGGTTATTAACCACTTGAGAGTTCGCAGCCACTGCTTTTACTCACTGTGCCTTTCACAGATGGGAAATATCCATTTGCATATCAGTCTTTGTCCTGCCCAGGGGCAGTCCAGCACCGAAATACAATGGCAATTCCAATCTGAACGAGAGTACCACCAGCAACCCCATACACGTGTTTCACCCTTGTTGGGGATCATCAGTGAGGTGAACCTGATGCCTCTCTAAGCACAGTGAGAGGGAGACCACGTCTGGTTGCCCCCAGGAGACCTAGGGTTACCAATCCCAGGTTCCTTAACAAATAGTTTTACAAAGGTAGCGGGCGCCCCTCTCTCGCAAGAACAGACATGATAACCTGTTCAGTGGTTATTAACCACTTGAGAGTTCGCAGCCACTGCTTTTACTCACTGTGCCTTTCACAGATGGGAAATATCCATTTGCATATCAGTCTTTGTCCTGCCCAGGGGCAGTCCAGCACCGAAATACAATGGCAATTCCAATCTGAACGAGAGTACCACCAGCAACCCCATACACGTGTTTCACCCTTGTTGGGGATCATCAGTGAGGTGAACCTGATGCCTCTCTAAGCACAGTGAGAGGGAGACCACGTCTGGTTGCCCCCAGGAGACCTAGGGTTACCAATCCCAGGTTCCTTAACAAATAGTTTTACAAAGGTAGCGGGCGCCCCTCTCTCGCAAGAACAGACATGATAACCTGTTCAGTGGTTATTAACCACTTGAGAGTTCGCAGCCACTGCTTTTACTCACTGTGCCTTTCACAGATGGGAAATATCCATTTGCATATCAGTCTTTGTCCTGCCCAGGGGCAGTCCAGCACCGAAATACAATGGCAATTCCAATCTGAACGAGAGTACCACCAGCAACCCCATACACGTGTTTCACCCTTGTTGGGGATCATCAGTGAGGTGAACCTGATGCCTCTCTAAGCACAGTGAGAGGGAGACCACGTCTGGTTGCCCCCAGGAGACCTAGGGTTACCAATCCCAGGTTCCTTAACAAATAGTTTTACAAAGGTAGCGGGCGCCCCTCTCTCGCAAGAACAGACATGATAACCTGTTCAGTGGTTATTAACCACTTGAGAGTTCGCAGCCACTGCTTTTACTCACTGTGCCTTTCACAGATGGGAAATATCCATTTGCATATCAGTCTTTGTCCTGCCCAGGGGCAGTCCAGCACCGAAATACAATGGCAATTCCAATCTGAACGAGAGTACCACCAGCAACCCCATACACGTGTTTCACCCTTGTTGGGGATCATCAGTGAGGTGAACCTGATGCCTCTCTAAGCACAGTGAGAGGGAGACCACGTCTGGTTGCCCCCAGGAGACCTAGGGTTACCAATCCCAGGTTCCTTAACAAATAGTTTTACAAAGGTAGCGGGCGCCCCTCTCTCGCAAGAACAGACATGATAACCTGTTCAGTGGTTATTAACCACTTGAGAGTTCGCAGCCACTGCTTTTACTCACTGTGCCTTTCACAGATGGGAAATATCCATTTGCATATCAGTCTTTGTCCTGCCCAGGGGCAGTCCAGCACCGAAATACAATGGCAATTCCAATCTGAACGAGAGTACCACTAGCAACCCCATACACGTGTTTCACCCTTGTTGGGGATCATCAGTGAGGTGAACCTGATGCCTCTCTAAGCACAGTGAGAGGGAGACCACGTCTGGTTGCCCCCAGGAGACCTAGGGTTACCAATCCCAGGTTCCTTAACAAATAGTTTTACAAAGGTAGCGGGCGCCCCTCTCTCGCAAGAACAGACATGATAACCTGTTCAGTGGTTATTAACCACTTGAGAGTTCGCAGCCACTGCTTTTACTCACTGTGCCTTTCACAGATGGGAAATATCCATTTGCATATCAGTCTTTGTCCTGCCCAGGGGCAGTCCAGCACCGAAATACAATGGCAATTCCAATCTGAACGAGAGTACCACCAGCAACCCCATACACGTGTTTCACCCTTGTTGGGGATCATCAGTGAGGTGAACCTGATGCCTCTCTAAGCACAGTGAGAGGGAGACCACGTCTGGTTGCCCCCAGGAGACCTAGGGTTACCAATCCCAGGTTCCTTAACAAATAGTTTTACAAAGGTAGCGGGCGCCCCTCTCTCGCAAGAACAGACATGATAACCTGTTCAGTGGTTATTAACCACTTGAGAGTTCGCAGCCACTGCTTTTACTCACTGTGCCTTTCACAGATGGGAAATATCCATTTGCATATCAGTCTTTGTCCTGCCCAGGGGCAGTCCAGCACCGAAATACAATGGCAATTCCAATCTGAACGAGAGTACCACCAGCAACCCCATACACGTGTTTCACCCTTGCGGGACAAAGACTGATATGCAAATGGATATTTCCCTTCTGTGAAGGTACAGTGAGCAAAAAGCAATGGCTGCGAACTCTCAATGTGGTTAATAACCACTGAACAGGTTATCATGCCTTGTTCTTTCGAGAGAGGGGCGCCTGCTACCTTTTTTGCATTTTTGAAAGGAACTTGGGGTTGGTCACCCTAGGTTACCTGGGGGCAACCAGACGTGGACTCCCTGCTCACTGTGCTTAGAGAGGCTCAGCTTCACCTCACTGATGATGCCCAACAAGGCTGAAACACGTGTATGGGGTTGCTGATGGTACTCTTGTTCAGAGAGGAATTGCCATAGCATTTCGGTGCTGGACTGCCCTTGTGGGCGGGACAAAGACTGATATGCAAATGGATATTTCCCTTCTGTGAAGGTACAGTGAGCAAAAAGCAATGGCTGCGAACTCTCAATGTGGTTAATAACCACTGAACAGGTTATCATGCCTTGTTCTTTCGAGAGAGGGGCGCCTGCTACCTTTTTTGCATTTTTGAAAGGAACTTGGGGTTGGTCACCCTAGGTTACCTGGGGGCAACCAGACGTGGACTCCCTGCTCACTGTGCTTAGAGAGGCTCAGCTTCACCTCACTGATGATGCCCAACAAGGCTGAAACACGTGTATGGGGTTGCTGATGGTACTCTTGTTCAGAGAGGAATTGCCATAGCATTTCGGTGCTGGACTGCCCTTGTGGGCGGGACAAAGACTGATATGCAAATGGATATTTCCCTTCTGTGAAGGTACAGTGAGCAAAAAGCAATGGCTGCGAACTCTCAATGTGGTTAATAACCACTGAACAGGTTATCATGCCTTGTTCTTTCGAGAGAGGGGCGCCTGCTACCTTTTTTGCATTTTTGAAAGGAACTTGGGGTTGGTCACCCTAGGTTACCTGGGGGCAACCAGACGTGGACTCCCTGCTCACTGTGCTTAGAGAGGCTCAGCTTCACCTCACTGATGATGCCCAACAAGGCTGAAACACGTGTATGGGGTTGCTGATGGTACTCTTGTTCAGAGAGGAATTGCCATAGCATTTCGGTGCTGGACTGCCCTTGTGGGCGGGACAAAGACTGATATGCAAATGGATATTTCCCTTCTGTGAAGGTACAGTGAGCAAAAAGCAATGGCTGCGAACTCTCAATGTGGTTAATAACCACTGAACAGGTTATCATGCCTTGTTCTTTCGAGAGAGGGGCGCCTGCTACCTTTTTTGCATTTTTGAAAGGAACTTGGGGTTGGTCACCCTAGGTTACCTGGGGGCAACCAGACGTGGACTCCCTGCTCACTGTGCTTAGAGAGGCTCAGCTTCACCTCACTGATGATGCCCAACAAGGCTGAAACACGTGTATGGGGTTGCTGATGGTACTCTTGTTCAGAGAGGAATTGCCATAGCATTTCGGTGCTGGACTGCCCTTGTGGGCGGGACAAAGACTGATATGCAAATGGATATTTCCCTTCTGTGAAGGTACAGTGAGCAAAAAGCAATGGCTGCGAACTCTCAATGTGGTTAATAACCACTGAACAGGTTATCATGCCTTGTTCTTTCGAGAGAGGGGCGCCTGCTACCTTTTTTGCATTAACTCCTTTATCAACCTTTTCAAGTGTGCAGACAACTAATCAGCATCTGAAACCTATTGTCAGCCTCTCAAATACTCTCAATATTTGGGGACCATCCTTCTGGCTCTGTGGGCAGTCGCTCCACCTTCCCTTTTCTTACCCTCTTACCCAATACCCAGGCAGTCACCTACAAAAGGGTAGAGTGTTGAGAGAGCATGTGCCTCCTCCATGGTATCCACAACTGCCATGTCCTTCACCTTCTCCAACAGATAGGGCTTCATTACACGGTAGGCGGTAAACCGTGGTGCTATTAGCACCATGGTTGCTGCCGGTACCATACCGGTACCACCATGGAGAAAAGGGGAATTACCACCCTATTCCAAGGTTGGCGGGGTGGTAATTCCCCCTTTCTCCATGGCCCTTCCCCATTCTCATTTTTGCCCCATAGGGCATAATGGGAATGGGGAAGGCGCTAATTACGGTACCGCAAATTGCGGTACCGTAATTAGCACCAAGGTCCCTATGCGGGTCCCTACTTTAACTGCTGTTCTACACCAGCCATTAAGGTCGGGTCCCGCAAAGGGAACTCGTAATTAGGCGCTAAGTGGTTAACGGCGCCGCAGCCTTTTACGGCGCCGTTGACCACTTAGCGCCGGGGTGGTAATGACCCCCAAGGCACGTAAAAAACCATGCCCAGGAAAACGTAGAATGCAAAGCCCCTGCATTTACTCTTGAATGGCCATGAACAGCCAGATTCTAAATATGGGAAAGCCTGATGAAAAATATGAACACATCTAACTGTAGGGGGGGATTTCGACCATCGCTGCTTTGGGACCAAAACCCCAGTATGGCCTTTCTCAAGGTTCCTGAGACCTGCCAGGCCTCTAAGGCAGTTCCACACCTAAATAATTGAAATGTACATATTTCACTTTGATATGTTAATTTCTGGTGATGTCACGTACTCTTTGTATGTTAATGAGTACCCCATTTATTTGAGGACTTGTGCCCTGGAAAATATCATACATACCATTCATGAACTCCCTCCCAGCACTCCTGCATGGTACTGCCATCTGCGATTGCCATCGTGGCCATGCCAGCCATGGTGACGCACTATCCCCTTCGTCAGGGAAATGTTTTGCCCACATTCTCTTCTGATGAGTCCCACTTGGCACTTCTGGATGTTGGCAGGGTAGTACGGATGTATTGGAAGCACGTTGCATCCTTTTGTAAATCTGGTTCCCTCATTTTGGACCAGGTCATAAGGTTCTCAAACCTTTCACTTCAGTTCTTGGTGGATGGATTAGGGAGACTCTAGTGGCCTGTTTTACAATAGACAGAGCGATCCCTTACCTTAGTCAGGGAGTACACGTCGGAAATGTATAATGTTGCTACCTGGTTTTCCCAAACACATTCATTATCCATTATAGGGTATATGATGTGTCTGTGGTTTCGGGTGCTGAAGATACCTAAAATAATGTTTTTTCTAATCTAATCATACCTATTGCCGCGTATTCTCATTCAGTCTGTCCTTCTTTTCCAAAGTCTGGGTGCTTGCTATTTCCTCACGCTATAGCACCAAGATGCTGACAAAGAACGTCTAGAGGAGCAGGACTCAAAGTAATGAGGATGACCTAAAGTCAGGCACGAGCAGTTGGCTCACAACTACTAAAAGATGACTTGTGAATCGCAGTTAATATATTTACATAACTATGTGCTAACAATATTAACGGATTATTCAAAACACCCCAATGCCACCGTCTGACGCAAAGCAGAAAGGCGTCGTTTCCGCACGCATGGACGTTTTAAAATGACATGAATGATAGCATTGGACACGCGGAATCCTCGAACAACTCCTCAGATTACTGGACAGGGGGCCTCATTCCGAGTACGGCGCTAACCAATGGCGCTATTAACGCCTTGGTTGACGCCGTACCCGGACCGGCAGCGCCTTGGTGGTTGGCGGAATTACCGCCCCATTCCAAGGTTGGCGGGGCGGTAATTCCCCAATCCCCATTTACCCTTCCCCATTCCCATTCTTGCCCCATAGGGCATAATGGGAGTGGGGAAGGCGTCAATTACGCCACCGTAAATTACGGTGGCGTAATTAACATCAAGCTCCCTTAGCGCCATGGTATTTAACGCCTGCTAAAAGCAGGTGTTAAAAGCACCATGGCGCTAAGGGAACTCGGAGTATGGCGGTAAGGGATTACCGCCACCGCTCTCGTTAGCGGTGGCCGCTATCCCTTACCGCCATACTCGGAATGAGGCCCAGGGTATTTCTGTTTAGAAATGCCAGTCTTTCCCGGAAATAGTGTTTGCACTCTACCATTGTCATGTGAACCAATTCTGCTAGGAAAGATGATATACATAGGTTTGTTTATTTCTGAGTTATGTATGGTACATGTCTGGCATCTAGTGGTAATAGCTGTGTAGTACAGTCATTTGTTCTGCTTCGTTTTAAATCATCCAAATACGGTATTGCATCATCTCATGCAGTGCGCCCACAGTTCTTCCTTTATAGATGCATTCCTAATTCGGAGTGCATCGCTCACCCCACTTTCTCATTACAATTTCACTCTTTCACTAGGTTATTTTTCTTCATTTGCGATTTTCTCCACCACATTTCTGCAATTATCAAACTTTCTCCAAAACCCTTGTTAAAATTTGCTCCTAAACCTCTCTTGCTGCACTCTCTAAATGCAAGAAAACTGTTTAGTTTGTACATCTGGCTCCTGTATTGTGCATATTTGTCCCAGCAAAATACATTTTTGTATGTTTAAGTATATGTAGCAAACAACAGCAAAGTTATAGTGGGTTTATAAAGACTTGAAAAAAAACTTTCACCTAAAATGTGAAAGGAAAATAATCCCTTTAAGCTAAATCACACATTCCACAGGAGCCAAGTCACACACTCCACAGAGCCATCTAGAATCCATCTCTGGCGGTTCACCTCCAGTTCATAAGCACATCATCAAAGCATTGTATGTATGCAAATTAGCCAAAATACAATCATTTTGTCCAGAAAAAACGTCTCTGTCTTGCAGGCGAGTGCTACTTTATACACAGCTTTAACAACCCAAGACACACATTGTATAAAGTAGCACTGCTCTTTAAGGCTGTACTGCACTGGTAATCCCCAGTAAGGCTGAAATCAGTTATGTAGTTGTCTGCAGTGTTGCTAAATATTTGTCTTTGGTTCATAAAGCTTCTTATAAAATAGCACGGCCCGCCAAGATAAAGACAATTTTCTTGAACAAAAGACTTGCATTTGTACTAATTTCTTACCCACAATTCCTTGTTGGTGTGGCTCTGAACTAAAGGTGAACTTCCAGCAATGTTTGCAAGGTGGGCTGTGGCATGTGTGATAATCTTGTAAAAGGGCCCAACTGCAATGGAGGCCTCCGTGCTTCATGTGTTGTAATTCCCCATGTGTTTAGGATTTCACATTCCCAAGCTGGGTAGGCCTGGAAAATCAACTGCAACATGTTTTTGTTCTCTGTTTAGTATGCACATCAAATGGGAAATGTGGTGTTTAAAGGAGGTTTCTGTTTTACTTTATATTTCAACACTTTTTAGTTCAAATGAAATATCAGCTTCTCTATTCAATGAAATTAAGCAATGGGGTTTCTCATAATGTGGCAACAGTGCTAACATTGTTTTACCATTTTGTTTTAGACTCTAAATAAAGCCAATCACTTAAAACATATTTAATTTTCTATACTTAAAGTTGCACTAGGTCTTGCATTTTCTTATCATTTTGTCAAACTCAAAATTGCAAAGAAAGTCCTTTTAATCGTGACCTCACGCAAGAGGGAGAAATCACCAGTAGATGACAGAGTGTATGCATATCGCTTATCTTGGTCTGCCAGGTAGGCCTTTCACATTACACTTTATTTTAGGCCCCTTCTTGATACTTTTGGACAAAAGAAGTTCCTGTTTAAACATACTTCATTCCAGAAATGTCATCAGCATTAATAAGGCAACGATGGAATGCATGTTTTAGAACTGTGATGTATTGAATTCCCGATAACTACAATTCTCATCATGTTCTTCACCTCTTCCAGGGCAGTCTTTAGTTAATGCTGAAAAAGTATAATTTGCATTTGTTATAAAAATTGTCACAGAGAAGACTATATTCTGAGTCTGTAACTGGGGCCATTGCCTTTTAATTGCCATCCCAAACATAAGGTGCAGAGATAAAGTCTAACATTTCTTGGTAAGCAAGAGAATGTATTCAGTAGCCGTAAATGGATGCATGATAGTTTAGTTGCCATACCAAATACTAGTTGAAGAGAATCGTTCTTACATTCAATTTCTTGATCGGAAGGGGACATTATATTCAGTGGTTGTAAGTAACCGCAGCATCTTTTATTAGTTAATATAATTTGCGTAGAAAGCAAATTCACATAATTCTTGGCAAGCAAGTGGAGGTTGTATTCAGTTATTACAACTGAGTGTGTTGCCTTTAGGTTGCCATAACAAATAGTAGTTTCAGTGAAAATGTCTTATGTTTCTTAGCAGGCAAGAGGACATAATATTCAGTGGCTGTAAGCGACTGTGTCATCACTTAGTGGCCAGGATTATTACTAGTTATTAGTAGTTGAACAGAACAAGTTTGTAACTGTGTGTGTTGCCTTTCAATTGCCATCCCAAATATAAGTTGCAGAGATAAAGCCTTACATAACTCGGTAAGTAGGAGGAGAATCCTTTCAGTGTCTATAAATGGCTGTGTTATGTTTTCGTTGCCATACCAAAAACTATTTTCAGAGAAACATTCTTAAATTTTATTTCTTGATAGGTAGGAGGACATTATATTCAGTGGTTGCAAGCCACTGCATCATATTTTAGTTAAAAGCATTTGCATGGAAAGAAAGTGTTTTGTCTTTAGGTGTGCATGAGAAATACTATTGTCAGAAAAAAACATGGAAGGCCGGAGGGGATTATATCCAGTGTCTGTAACTGAATCTATAGCTTTTTTAATGTCATGCTAAATATTTGTTATAGTGAGAATACCTATATTTATTGACAAGTGGGAGTAGATTGTATCCAGTGTTTCTGTGTTTGCTATATTTTAGTTATCATACCAAATACTAGTTGCTGATAAAAAGTCGTATATTTCTTGGTAGGTGGAAGGTTCTTATTGTCAGTAGCTTTTAGTGAGTATGAACAGTACCTGTGTGTGGCCTCAGCAACTAAAGGCTCCAGGGTGGTGAAAGCATGTGGGGGATATGCAGCCAACTGTCTCTGGTGCAGAGGAGAGAGCAAAGCTGCAGATTGTGTATACTGATGAGCTCTATGAAACCAAGAAGAAAACATCACCAACAAGGCACAAGCAGAAGTGTGTGCTCCTTTGCAAAGTAATACCTTTCATCCCTGAGCCAAGTTTTAGAAAAGCTGCCCAAACCCATGGCATCTCCCACCTGGAGAGTTTCAACATCCTACTCACAGGAATATCAGATGTTACTTTGGCCCCTCTGAAAGCCACCCAGCATGCCACAGCATGCCTCATCACAGGACTAAGAAAGATTTAACATATCATGCCATCATAAAGGAGCTGTACCATGTACCCCTTCAGGCGTGCATCTTGTTCAAGACATCATTCCTCAATCACCTTCAATGCAGTCACAACCAAATCACCACTTTACCTGGCCAACAAACTCACCATCACTAGTGGCCAGCATTCCACCAGTAGATTTGACCTTGCGAGATTTAAATCACAGAAGGATAAAGAAAACTGTCCAATGCAGATAACTAAAAACCCTACTCTTCAAAGAACATCTTGCCAACTTCTGGTTGCGCAGCTCAACCCTGCTTCTCCTCCATGGGAACTCCCCCCTCTGCAGCTCCTGCTAACCACTCTAGACCCTCTTCTACCGCTACACCCTACTTGTAAGCCCATTAGTGCATCCCCTATGTACAGTGCCCTGTTCCTTCCCAGACAGATGTGTGCTTTATAAATTCAATGTGTACATCCCACATAGGCAGAGGTGCAGGTTGCGGGATGTTCCAGTGTTAGAACTGATATAATATTGTTTCGTCCTCATTGTATATGTTGGCCTATGCCCAGTCGCTTTGCGAGGAAATCCGTATTACAAGGTTGTGACCTTAAGTGAATCAAGCCTCCATTTTAGGTTAGAGCCGCCATTTTAGTTAATTGTACAGTCACCCTGTGGCCTAAAATGGCCGTCTTGTGTTCTCTTGTTCTTGCTTTAACCTCTTCAACCTCCGAAGGAAAGTTAATGTCCAACCTGCCTTCAGGCTACATGTTAGGGTGATGTAGACCTTGTCCTTTGTTGACCTCGGGATCAGGGGATTACTTGAATTGACGATGTTAACCTACAAGTATACATGAACAATAATGCTATCCAAATACGACATGCGAGACATTTGTTTGACCTGTATTAAAGCAATGTGTAAAAAGTGCAAAGTAAAACTTAGAGAATAATAATGTTTGTTAGTAAATGTATTAAAAAGTAAACCGCATGCACAAGATTTGTAAATTAGGAACGAACCTGGCGTGACCCTAGCCCAGTACATGATTAACTTGGAAGAGGCTGGACATCGTTATAACGAAAATGTATAAATACACTGATGTCCAGCTAGCAAATCCTGCTCACTGCTCACATTGAACCCTGCTGGAGTTCTCTGTGATGTATTGACAGGCAAATAGCTATTTGTGTACTTTTGTTTCGTAACTGTTCAGTTTTGTAATAAAGATTCTGGGAATCCTTACAAGCCTGTGTCGGTGTATTTCTCTTTGCATGGAGTAAAACCCTTAATATTGTATTTTTCTGATTCCACACCAGTACCCTCCACCAAAACCCATGTCCGATAAACATAATTATGATGATTATGATGATCAAGATTAAGGTGGTGACCCATCTGAGTCAAGGGGGCCACAATGCATGATTATAGGAACCAGTAATGTAGAAAAAGAGAAGGATGATGATGCCACAGTTGCAGAAGCAGAGCAGAAGGACAAAGCTACTCTTCCACATATGTACTGGGTCTATCCAACACAGTCTGTCAGACACACATGTGCACAATGTCAGCATGTGATATCCACAGCACTAGCTCTGTCACCTCCAGCCAAACTTTCCTGGCAAGAAGAGTGGAGTGGGACTCCTTGTTTCACCAAAAAAGTCCAAAATGTGCTTTTTCCATACTGCCAGGCACAAACTCGCAGAATCTCACCACCTGCGCGTTGTGCAATCAAACTGTGTTTCAGGGAATTTCTGGGACCAAGATGGGCACCTCATGCTTGCAGTAACATATGGTGCAGAGGACTGGGATGAATCCAGAAGAGCTCTGCTAGAGTAGTCTCATTACCAGTAGCAAGCCACCATGCCACCCCACGTGTGTACTGTTACCTGAAGTATATGTTGC
Organism: Ambystoma mexicanum; assembly: GCF_040938575.1. Lineage (NCBI taxonomy): Eukaryota > Metazoa > Chordata > Amphibia > Caudata > Ambystomatidae > Ambystoma > Ambystoma mexicanum. Next base: position 865,626,064 of record NC_090936.1, read on the forward strand.
TGCTGTTATGCCACAGCTCTAGTGAATGACTGCAGTGGGGCTGCTTGACTAGTTATACATATCATTATCTTGTTATGCATCTACTGCTATGTTCTTGAATCCTGCTTTTTCTTTTTTCCGACCACAGTAATGCGCACAGAGCTAATTTAACTGCAACTAACGCCTTAACTCCTTTATCAACCTTTTCACCTCTGCAGACAAAACTTATTGTTAGCCTCTCACATACCCTCTTACCCAATACAAAGGCAGTCAGCTACGAAAGGGCAGAGTGTTGACAGAGCATGTTCCTCCTCCATGGTATCCACAACTGCCATATCATTCACCTTCTCCAGCTGATAGTCACCATCCAATACAAGCATTAAGTAGCAGCATGACACATGATTTAGACCCTGTGTGGCTGCCCACCCAACAACAAGCGACTGTGACCTCTTTGCCATACCCACTGCTGGATGGCATATGGGAGTCAGGGAGTGATCACTGTAAACTGGACTGTTACAGAAGAAGGCAAATTATGATTCCATTCTAGGTGGTTTGGCATTGTACTGCTCCCCAAAATGCATGCCTTAGAATAATGTATTTAATACACTGTTAGGAAAGATTTCATGACTATATGTAATTTTCCCTCCATGTGACAACCCCCAAACTTGTTGCTTCTGTTTTACACCCTGATCTAGACTTTGCCAGAGAAGCACAGCCTTCCGCCGCACTCCTCTGGGCTTTCGCTCAATTCTTATGGGGGAACTGACATGCCCTTAAAACAGTCAGTACTGGGAGACTTTGTTTCCCTTAGTCCTTTCCTCATGTTGCAGCTTTTGTGCAACATGAAACAAGAGTGCACTGTAACTTACTTTACTGCGCTCTTGGGTCTCTAGTCATTCCAAAGCCCCTAGAAACTCTCGCTGGACTGATTATGAACTGTGCAAGTGTGTCACGGACAGGACTGGTGGCAGCTATCGTTTCTCTTGTGTTCTTTTTTTGCCATGTTATCCGCGCTTACCGCGTTTGGCATGAATAAGTGGCCTGGCTCCAAAATGGCCATGCCACGAGGTTCTTTGTCCTATCCTTTGGCCATCTTGCCCCTTCACCTTCCCCAGGTCGAGCTGACCCGGGTCAGTCCTTATTTGGTCATTTACTTTCCCGCGAAACCCAAAGCTTTCGCTGGCTTCTGCATGCCTTCTGTGTATGCCTCCAGATGTGGGCTGGGATGTCTGTTCCCAATACACATCCTGGGTGCCAGAGAGTCTAGAGTGTCCTGAATGCCTGGGACCACCGTGGTCTGTGTTAGGTCCACATATGGTGTGAGTGTTTGTGAGCAGATCTCCCATTGGGTCCTCTCCGTTTTGGCGCAAAGGGAACTTTGGATAAGAGGAGGCTAGAAACACCACTATCATGTCGATCTCCTGAGTTCACACCGAACGAGGTATAAGGAGCTAAGTATCCTGCAACAAGAAGCTGAGTCAAGGAACCGCTGGTGACCCACTGAAAGGTTTGGCACCCTGAAATGCTGTCGTCCTGCGAGACCCCCCTGCATCTGATCGTCCTAGAAGGTCTGCAAAGGCGCTTCGACCCAATCGAATAGTGGGATCAACTATTCCCGGCACCTTCAACAAACCCTGCAAGTAAGCCTCTTCGGAAATGTCCCTGGGTCAGCCAGTGGGCTGACCAGCTTACACAGGACGTTTGCTCTGTCACCGCTGCCATTTCGGGGAAGCCCTCGAAACTTGGCCTATTGCTAGCTCTATGTCCACGGCACTCTCACACTGAATATCGTACACTTGGCATTCCCAGGTCTGAAGTGAGACGAGTGTGCCCGGACCAGAGTAAATGAGGTTGCCGTGTTGCCCTGCTGTGGTAACAACCTGTGCACGTTCGCTGCATTTGGGACACCCTCGCCCCTGCATCCTGCTACCACGGAATCTACACGGTGTCGAGACGTCCTGATCATCGCAGCCGAACCTGCCAGCAACGTGAACTGAACTGGCGAAGTCTGGGTCTGCCTGCGTCGGGACTGGTGAGTAGTCCATACCCCAACCGGTGGCCCCTAGCGCAGGAGCCCTTTCTTTTCTACCGCTGTTGCGAAATAGCAGATCCTTCCCGCACCCTCACTCTGCTGCTGCTCGCAAGTGGAGGCCTTGCTCGAGTAGTGGGGGACCTGTTCTTCATCACTTCATCTACCTTCCTGAACTGTCAGAGACCCTTGAAGAGACACTAATTTGTCCATTGGCACACGTGCATACAGGAACTTTTGAGCATAAGGCTCCTCTCTTCGTAGGGCTCGGACTTCCTCCTAGTTAGGTGTAGTTCGGATGTCGAACTTGGTCTAATGATTACTTGCACTGCCTGTTTTCCTCCCCATCTAGTTGGTCTACATATTACGTGCTCATAACTCCTTAGGCCCCTCGGTCTTGTATATATATTGTATTGATTGTGATGTGTTGGTTTACTTTAGTATTATTGTGATTCTTTGCTATGGTCGATGTTACAAAGGCCTTGTAATAATTGTGTCTATATTTTTAATATAACACCTGTCTGGAGTAATTTGTAAGTGTCCTTGCTTTGTGTGCTCATTGAGGTCTTTCAGTCACCCTCACCCCTCTTGAGACTTAGTCTTGACCGCCGCCAAACTAGGCTGGCCTTCTGAACCTCTACGCCTCCAGGTCCGAGTTCAGAAATCCATCTTAACATACACTATTAATCAGTAATGAGCAAAACAAATGCAGCACAGAAAATAATACTTTTGTGTTGGTTCAGATCAGATAGCACTATGGTTATTGGTTCCCCCTGCCACACCACTCAACCTCCCGATAGGCAATTTAAAGAGATTGGAGGAGAGAGCTTGTATTCAGTAATAGCACAAATCCAACAGGATATCAGTCCCACCTTCCCCCATAAAACACAGTAGAAAACGGAATGTACTTTTCAGCTGTCAGGATGGCTTTAAAAGTGACTTTAGAAATTACTGGGCAAAAACACTAAATATGGTCAAAAATACTTAAATTGTTGCAAATTCCTATGGGAGCCGCTTTGAACAGTTGCACCCAATCACAAGCAATGATTTAGTCCAAAGAAAACATTTGAAATCTTAAAGTGCAAGTCAGAAACAAATGTAAGCTATTTTACACGGGTAAGAATTTCTCAGAATTGAAATTTGCGGCAAACATTTCCTTGTGCGATATTTGCGAAAACGGGAGAATTGCACTGTTTTACAATGGGGTTTTGGGTTCTATGGATAGCTACAGATGTCTGGTTTCTATCACAAAAACTTAAGGAGTTATAGAGGTTTTAGTAAAGGTCATTTTTGTAAAATAGGCGCGAGAATAGAAAACAGAAATGCACTTTTAAAATGAGAGATATGCTTGCTTGCTTACACTAGAGGATGACTATGAAAAAGCGAATACCACAAAGGAAACTTACAGTCACGTGATCAGTGCGACCCGCCTACTGAGGAAACTTAACTTTTTTAGATGAGAAAAGAGTCAGCACAAAGATAGTTCTAACAATACTGGTTCTGAATGAAAGATAGGATGGATTTGGGATAGGGATGAGACAATGCAATTATACTATGGCCACAATTCTTCCTATTAATACTCACAGGATATGTTTTTAAATGCGACCGTCAGCTCTGGTCATTGGATTGGGGTCTGGTCTAGGAAAGACAGCACATCAGGCACGGTACTGGATCAACTAGGCCGGTGCCGGATTTGCACAGGATCTGCCCTCCTAGTCTGTGGGTATTTTAATCCGCTGGATAGTGAGTTCCTCAGGCAAGCCTAGTGGTGGCAAGCCAGAGAATTTCAGGATACTGGTTCAAAAGGCCTTCTCACACCACACAGCGCTTCACTGGGTGGAGAGAATAAATTTGAAGATTTGCACATTTATGGAAATCAATAGTTCTCTATTGCTGGCAAGAGATTTGGCCTCTGGATCTGGAAAAATATTAAAGCTGGATATAGAATTCTGGATCAGAGTGCTTTGCCGGAATCAGGAAATTGAGTGGATCTGCGAGTCCCTATGTGTTGTCAGCTGTCTCTATTTATGCCTTACCATGACATCATAAAGTGGGTGTATGAGCCGGCTTAGCTAAGCTTGCCCCTGTGAGCTGGGGTAGGATCAAAACTTCATTCCCGCCTTGTAGTTTGAGTGATTGGATCAAGGCTGGATGATGTCAGATTTTATGGTTTGCTTTACAGTCCTCAGAGTCCTCCCTTTAGCCACTGGTCTCAAAATCGGATTTGATACTAAATGTACATTTCTACATTGGTCACCTTTATACAAATCACACACAAAGATGCCATATTTTATGTAGCAGCTATTCCTCAAAACCCTGCAGCGATGGGATCTTGTCTCAACTTTCTACAGAATTTTGTCCTTTTCGCTATTAACACAATCTCCAAATTTTATGCAAGTTTCCACAAATGTGTTTGTTTAATATAGGGATGTGTGTGTTAATTTTCACAATTCTAACATTAATACATTTTGTATAAAACCACATATACATAATGCCATTGCTGTCCAGAATATGTCACATAGTTCTACCACCTCTTCACACATGCAGCCATAAATTAAATCAACAAGTCTGTCCTTTTTATATTTTTCACCATTTTGAATAGCAAGTTATGAGTCTTTTTAAAATTGTTCATTGTTCATTCTTAACAGCAGATGGCCACTTGGCTCCACCCCTTTGTCTCTCCTGAGAGTCCAGTGCATCCCCCTCCCTGGGGGAAGCTCCTTCCACAAGAGTTTACGACCACCTTCACACCTCTGGTTTCCTGGGCTGAAGCTCAGTCATTGTTCCTTCTCTTTCTGCAGACAAGAGCCTGTTCTAACCCGCAATTAACAGCTCCCAGTGAATTTCTGCTGAGAGGGAGGCCCTCCTCCTAGGAGAAGAACCTGCTTTTCCAGTTCTTGCAGCTCAGCCAGGCTAATTAACTTTTTAAATCCAGCAGAACCAAATTTGCTGCATCAATCATAAATACATTGCTTACTTAGCCTAAAAATCTGTAGGATCAAAACACAACTAAAATCTGTATTCCTTTTTGGCAACTATCCTTTTTATGTTTTGCTAATCCAGCAGACTTTTAGTTTTAGCTCACTTTAAGGTTTCATCAGCAATCCTCTAACAGCTGTCATTCAGGTAGCCCCGGGTACTGCACCCAGATTTTGGCATGTGCTGTCAGTTTTCAAACAATCCAGTTTGTCTGAAGAATGTTTTGCTCTTCACATTAGGACTTTGTATGTTCACCATACTTCATTAGATACATGAATTTTAGCACCAGGCAAGATTGTATTGTTAAGAAGTGTTGTTTTATAGGCATTTTGGTGTTTTTAGCAACAAAGCAGATGTCATATGTAGGCACATTTTGTGGTTTCACTTGCAAAGTGCTGCTTCTCTCTCTGCACTCTGTTTGTGGGTCATGGAGCCCACTAGTACATTTTCTGCAGGGTGTGCTCCATTCCAACGCACATGCACCATGGGTGGCAGGTTGTGCATCCCTCTTTTTGTGCACTGAAGCACACGTTTTTGTAGGTTTTTGTGGATTTTTGTAGGTTTTTGGTGCGCACAAGGGTTTTGCCACCCTTGTTGCCGTTTCTTTCACCATAACTGGCAAGGTGATGCCGCATAGCATAGCGGAGTGGGTCAATACATCCCACATCTACGGTGTACATGGCTTTAGATGTTTGTTGCACACACTGTATATGATAATGCGTTCTTCTTCATCACTATCCTTCCTTCTGGAAATCTCTTGTTTTCACAGACTCATTATGAGGTGAGCGTTGTCTGGGCCAAGATGTATCTGTTCCACCTCACAATTGACAAGGGACATTTGTGGCTGCATTTCCCCTTCTGCAAGTGCAGATAAAAGTGCAGATATGCCAGCCTTCTCCTCCCCATCCTAGGACATCTACAAAGGGAACTGTCTCCTGCACTTCTTGCTCTTCTGTCTCCTCCTGCACTACCACTTGAGACATCTGTTCACCTGGGTGCGAGCAGCATAATCCCTGTGCTGCACCCTACCATATCTCTTCAACAAATCCAAAGTTTGTATGCCAGTAATGATCCTTGGATTTAGAACGTGGACACCTTTTATAATTTTTCATCACTGTTATAAAAAACATATCCTGTCTTTGGGATTTTTGTGTGTTTTGATATTATGAAAGGCAAATGCCCATTTGTCCTGTGCAATTGATTTGATTATGTTATGTTATCTTGCATTTGAATAGCTCCTCCTTCCATAGTTCATGGCTTCGAAGCGATTTGCTTGTCAGAGAGGCAAAGGAGGAGTATGATAGAGTATTCAGTAGTGGTAGGGAAAAGTAAAATCAGGTAGATTGTTGGGATGAGGGCGAGGGATAGATAAGATGCACAGGAAGGCCTCAGAAGGAAAAGGAAGAGGCGCTAAGTGTACATTCGGAGAAAATGTATCATGGGACTCAACTGCATTCTATGGGGCGCAGCACCAAGAGGAGAGATAGCTGGGGAGGAGGTGTTCTCTTTGCAAAGGGGTTATTTCTAGAAATGACTCTCTGCATGGTGAGGCTGGGCATGTTGAAGCCAGGGCCAAGAAAACACATATGGCAGAGCCCTTACACCTACTTCTCTAGAGACCCAACAACATGTGGGAGGGGTTATATGTCAGAAATCTGAATTTGCCAAGTTTGGTTTCCTCATTTATGTCAAGGTTACCAAAACCCTAGCCTTGTGCGCAAAGTGCTTATGGTGAGGCTTTGAGCCTTCCACAGAGTCATGGTGAGACAAGGCACATAGAAAACCATGCCCAGGAAAACGTAGAATGCAAAGCCCCTCAATGTACTCCTGATTGGCCATGAACAGCCAGATTCTAAATATGGGAAAGCCGGATGTAAAATATGGGTACATTTAACTGAGGGTGGGATTTCGACCACGGCTACTTTGGGAACAAAACCCCAGTATGGCCTTTCTCAAGGTTCATGAGTCCTTCCAGGTCTCTATGGTAACTGCAAACCTAAATGATTGAAATGTACATATTTCACTTTGATATGTTAATTTCTGGTGATGTCACGTCCTCTTTGTATGTTAATGAGTCCCCCTACTTATTTGAGGACTTGTGCCCAGGAAAATATCATCCATACCATTCATGAAACTCCCACCCAGCACTCCTGCATGGTACTGCCATCTGCGATTGCCATCGTGGCCATGCCAGCCATGGTGACGCACTATCCCCTTCGTCAGGGAAATGTTTTGCCCACATTCTCTCCTGATGAGTCCCACTTGGCACTTCTGGATGTTGGCAGGGTAGTACAGATGTATTTGAAGCGCGTTGCATCCTTTTGTAAATCTGGTTCTTTCATTTTGGACCAGGTCATAAGGTTCTCAAACTTTTCACTTCAGATCTTGGTGGATGGATTAGGGAGACTCTAGTGGCCTGTTTTACGATAGACAGAGCAATCCCTTACCTTAGTCAGGGAGTACACGTCGAAAATGTATAATGTGGCTTTCTGGTTTTTCCAAACACATTCATTATCCATTATAGGGTATATGTTGTGTCTGTGGTTTCGGGTGCTGAAGATACCTAAAATAATGGTTTTTTTTCTTCTGATTTACTGATTGCCGCGTATTCTCATTCAGTCTTTCCATCTTTTCCAAAGTCTGGGTGCTTGCTATCTCCTCAACGCTATAGCACCAAGATGCTGACAAAGAACGTCTAGAGGAGCAGGACTCAAAGTAATGAGGATAACCTAAAGTCAGGCACGAGCAGTTGGCTCACAACTACTAAAAGATCACTTGTGAATCGCAATTAATATATTTACATAACTATTTGCTAAAAATATTAACAGGGAATATTCAAAACACCCCAATGCCACCGACTGACGCAAAGCAGAAAGGCGTCGTTTCCGCACGTATGGACGTTTTAAAATGACATGAATGATAGCATTGGACACGTGGATTCCTCCAACAAATCCTCAGATTACTGGAAAGGGTATTTCTGTTTACAAACGCCAGTCTTTCCCGGAAATAGTGTTTGCACTCTACCATTGTCATGTGAACGAATTCTGCTAGGAAAGATGAAACATGTGTGTTTTTTTCTTCTGAGTTATATGTGGTAAATGTCTGACATCTAATGGTTATAGATGTGTAGTACAGTCCTTTATTCTGCCTCGTTTTAAATTATCCACGTACGGTATTGCATCATCTCATGCAGTGCGCCCACAGTTCTTCCTTTATAGATGCACTCCCAATTCGGAGTGCATCGCTCACCCCACTTTCTCATTACACATGCACTCTTTCACTAGGTCATCTTTCTTCATTTGCTGGTTGTCTCCACCACATTTCTGCAATTATCAGACTTTCTCTGAAACCCTTCTTGTTGCTCCTAACCTCTTGCTGCACTCTCTAAATGCAAAAAAACGGTTTAGTTGGAACATCTGGCTCTTGTATTGTGCATATGTGTCCCAGCAAAATAAATGTTTTTATGTTTAAGTATATGTAGCCAACAACAGCAAAGTTGTGGTGGATTTAAAAAGACTTAAAAAAACTCTTTCACCTAAAATGAGAAAGTATAATAATCACTTTGAGCTAAATTACACATTCCACAGGGCCACCTAGAGTCCATCTCTGGAAGTTCACCTCCAGTTCATAGGCATATCACCAAGGCATTGTGTGCATGCAAATTAGCCCATATACAATCATTTTGCTCCAGAAAATTGCCTTTGTTTTACAGGCTAGTACTAAATTATACATAACTTTAACAACCCAAGACACACATTATATAAAGTAGCACTGCCCTTTACGATTGTTCTGCACTGGCAATCCCTAGTAAGGCTGAAATCAGTTATATAGTTATCTGCAGTCTTCATAAATGTTTTTCTGGGGTTCATAAAGCTTCTTATAAAGTTGCACTGCCCGCCAAGATAAAGACAATTTTCTGGAACAAAAGACTTGCATTTGGGATAATGTCATACCAACAATGCCTTGCTGATGTGGCTCTGAACTAGAGGTGAACTTCCAGAAATGGTTACTAGGTGGTGCTGTGGCATGTGTGATAATCTGGTAACAGGCCCCAACCGCAATGAAGGCCTATGTGCTTCATGTGTGGTAATTCTTCATGTGTTTATCATTTCACATTCCCATGCTGGGTAGGCCTGGAAAATCAATTGCAACATGTTTTTGTTCTCTGTTTAGTGTGCACATCAGATGGCAAATGTGGTGTTTAAATGAGGTTTCCGTTTTACTTTATATTTCAACATGTTTTAGTTCAAGTGAAATATCAGCTTCTCTATTCAGTGAAATTAAGCAATGGGGTTTCTCATAATGCGTCAACAGTGCTCACATGGTTTTGTCATTTTGTTTTAGACTCTAAATAAAGCCAATCACTTAAAACATATTGAATTTTCTATACTTACAGTTGCACTAGGTCTTACATTTTCTTACCATGTTGTTAAACTCACAATTACAAAGACAGTCCTTTTAATCGTGACCTCACGCAAGAGGGAGACATCTCTAGTAAATGACACGATGTATGCATATCGCTTCTCTTGGTCTGCCAGGTAGGCCTTTCACATTACACTTTATTTTAGGCCCCTTCTTGATACTTTTGCAAAAACAAAGTTATTGTATAAACATACTTCATTCCAGAAATGTCATCAGCATTAATAAGGCAACGATGGAATGCATGTTTTAGAACTGTGATGTATTGAATTCCCTATAACTACAATTCTCATCATGTTACTAAGCTCTGCCAAACCAGTCTTTAGTTAAATCAGAAAAAGTATAATTTGCATTTGTTATAAAAATTGGCACAGAGAAGACTATATTCTGAGTCTGTAACTGGGGCCATTTCCATTTAATTGCCATCCCAAACATAAGGTGCAGAGATAAAGTCTAACATTTCTTGGTAAGCAAGAGAATGTATTCAGTAGCCGTAAATGGATGCATGATAGTTTAGTTGCCATACCAAATACTAGTTGAAGAGAATCGTTCTTACATTCAATTTCTTGATCGGAAGGGGACATTATATTCAGTGGTTGTAAGTAACCGCAGCATCTTTTATTAGTTAATATAATTTGCGTAGAAAGCAAATTCACATAATTCTTGGCAAGCAAGTGGAGGTTGTATTCAGTTATTACAACTGAGTGTGTTGCCTTTAGGTTGCCATAACAAATAGTAGTTTCAGTGAAATGTCTTATGTTTCTTGGCAGGCAAGAGGACATTATATTCAGTGGCCGTAAGCGACTGTGACATCCTTTTGTGGGCAGAATTATTACTAGTTATTAGTAATTGAATAGAAAAAGTCTGTAATTGTGTGTGTTGCCTTTTAATTGTCACCCCAAATATAAGTTGCAGAGATAAAGCCTTGCATATCTTGGTAAGCAGGAGGAGAATGATTTCGAGTCTATAGATGGCTGTGTTATGTTTTAGTTGCCATACCAAAAACTATTTGCAGAGAAACATTCTTAAATTTCATTTCTTGATAGGTAGCAGGGCATTATATTCAGTGGTTTTAAGTCACTGCATCATATTTTAGTTAATAGCATTTGCATGTAAAGAAAATCATATACTAATATATATAATATATAAAAGGCAAGGGGTGGTTATATTTACTGGCTGCAAATGAGTGTGTTGTCTTTAGGTTCCATGAGAAATACTACTTTCATAGAGAAAAACATGTATGGCGGGGAGTGGGTGGGTTATATCCAGTGTCTGTAACTGAATGTATAGCTTTTTCAATGTCAGGCTAAATACTTGTTATAGTGAGTATGCCTATATTTATTGGCAAGTCGAAGGAAATTGTACCCAGTGTTTCTGAGTTTGCTATATTTTAGTTATCATACCAAATAGTAGTTGCTGATAAAAAGTTTTATATTACTTGGTAGGTAGAAGGTGATTATTGTCAGTAGCTATACATGTGTCTGCAAGGTACCTGTGTGTGGCTTCAGCAACTAAAGGATCCAGGGTGGTGAACTCATGTGGGGGATATACAGCTAACCAACTCTGGTGCAGATGAGAGAGCAACACTACAGATTGTATATACTGATGAACTCTATGAAACCAAGAGCACATCACCAACAAGAAACAAGCAGCAAGTGTGTGCTCCTTTGCATACATCCTTGAACCAAGTTTTAGAAAAGCTAGCCAACCCCCTTTTTGTGTCCCCAGTCCCTGTGTAGTTTCCCTTCTCCCCTGACCTCCACTTCCTTCTTGCCGCTCCCCTCCTTCCCTCCAACACGCCTCCCAGCCCGCCCACCATCCCTGATTAGCCTTGTCTCTGGTGTTACTGACCCTCTCAGGGCAGCCCCTGCCAGGCAGCCCCCTGCAGCTAAGGGCCCTAATGCGAAGGGCGGTTCCCCCTTGACAGTTCCAGCTCGTGTCTGTAGGTGTCCGCAGGGGAAGCCAGCGGCCATTCGTCAACCAGCAGAAACTAAACAAGGTCGGAGCAGCCCCAGTTAGATATTAGAGCCAGCACTCTACCCTGACAACCCTGCCTCATAGCTGATTTTCAGACTTGCATTGTGATAGTATTTAAAATTGCTTTATTGAATCTAGGTCGTTTTCCCCCCTTACAGGACTCACAAACTTAGGTGTTTTTGTCTAGGTGTGTTCAAACAAAATTGCATTGTGAAAGTATTTAGAATTGCATTATGAAAGTATTTAAAAGTGCATTGTGAAACCTAGGCCTTTTCCACCCTTACTGGACTCTCAGACTTATATGTGATTTTCTAGGTGTGTTCAAACAAAATTGCATTGTGAAAGTATTTAAATTGCATTGTGAAACCTAGGCCTTTTCCCCCCTTACTGGACTCTCAGACTTAGGTGTGTTTTTTTGTGAGTGTTTTCAAACAAATTTGCATTGTGAAACCTTGACCCTTTCCCCCTTACTGGAATCTCAGACTAAGGTGTGTTTTTCTCTAGTATCTAAATAACACTGAGATCGTAGTGCCATTCTGTGGTTTGACTTCTTAACTAAGCATTCAACTAGCAACTGTTTACCATGGTCTAAGCGCCTGCCGTCCTGTCCAATTGCCTGCTATTGTCTCATATTTCCCTCTCTCATCTGCCTGCACCCCCCCTGTGTCCGTTTCTAATGTTCACCCCCCTTTCCCTTTCTTCTCTCCCATCCCCACCTACTCTATTGTGCTCTCTGTCTCTCCTATCTTTTATAACTGCTTCTCTATTGACTATCCTTCTCTCCTCACTAAATCTGGTAGGGCATTTTTTTCAAAAGGATTCCCTGGTCTCCAACCCAGGCCTCCCTATGAGTGACACCTATAGCAGTGCCACCTCTAGGCAAATCTTCACTGACATCCTCTTTGTCATTCCCTCGCCAGTACTATGGACTCTTCATATGGTCTCTGTGCTTTCTCCTTTCTCTTCTTCTACCATTAATGGTGACATCTGGTGGGAGAGCCTCCTTTCACTTCTTTAAGGTCATCATTAATGTTTACCTGAATGGTACCGTCTTGGTCCAAGGCCCTCAGACCAATCTTCTCCTCTTTGATAGACGCTTCCCGCGCCTCATCAATTTCCTTCCTTCTCCTGCTGTCCCCTCTCTTCCCTCTATGGCTTCCTCACCTTCCCCTGCTGTCTCCTCCTTGGCTATCTTGCCCTCTCCTCCTTCCTCTCATACACCTCCGCAGGTCGTACCTGTGATCTGTACCCCTCCACTGAAGTGTTTCAAGGATGGCAACCTTCTCCATATTGCCACTCTTAACTCTCGCTCTGCTGTCAAACACTCCTCTGACATCTGCCACCTCTTGGAGGAACTTGACCTCAATGTCCTTGGTCTCACCGAGACATGGTTCACGGCCAGCTCTTCCACGAGCTTTGACACTCTCCTCCCTGATGGCTACAAGATCCTCTCCGCACCCATGCCCAACCGTTCCGGAGGGGGTGTAGCCCTGATTTTCCCCAAGTGGATTCCTGCCTCTGTCATTCCCACGCAGGCCTACTCCTCTTTTGAATGCCTCATCTGCAAGCTCTCACTCCTTGCTAGTCCCTTACGGTGGCTACTATCTGTCACCCACGTGGTCAGATCTGCGCCTTCCTCTCTGAATGGGCAGAACTTTCCTCTTCCCTTCTGGTCTTGTCCACTCAACTCCTCCTTCTTGGAGACTTTAACATCCACCTGTATGGGTCCTGTCCATCCTCTGGTCTCTTTCGTGACCTGTGTGACTCTGTCTCAGTCTCTATTCTTCCCACTGACCTAACTCACTCTGCAGGGCACAATCTGGATGCTCTGATCTCCTCAAACCTTTCCCTTTCTATCCCTACTCCAGCATTGCCACCCACCTTCTTGGTTATCTGACCCATGAAGCGTGTGTCAGTGGAGGCTTTTGCCACCACTTTCCCACCCCACTTTGGCTGACTCACACCCTGACACAGCCCTTTCCATACTCAACTCTGCTACATCAGATACTCTTGATGTTCTTGCCCCGGTCACGAGGATCCACTTGAAGCCCACTGCCAAGTGCAATTCCTGGTATGACTCAAACCTCGTCACCCTCAAACGGAAGTGCAGGGTGGCTGAGTGGAAATGGCGTGCTTCTGGTACATCCTCCGACAAACTGACATGCTGCCTGCTCCAAAGGCAACACCGGCTCTCTGTCTGCACCAAGAAGAGAGTTCACATCCAAGCCCGCGTCTCTGCGGTATCTAAAAACTCAGCCGAACTCTTTAAAATCTGCAAGGAACTAGCCAATCCTAATGCAGTCTCTAGCTCTCCTGTCCCTTCCCAGGCCCTCTGCACGGCTCTGGCTTCTCATTTCATCTCTAAAACTCAGGACATCCTGTCCTCTCTCTCTTCCTCTCCCTCTCCCTGCTCTAAGCCCTGATATTCCTCTGGCCCTTCTTCAGCCACCTCTCCTCCCTCCTTCTCTGCCTTTCCCCTTTTCTCCCCAGTCAAGGTTTCTAGATAAGTCTGATCTATGAAAGACTCATCAAAACAGGTTCATCCCTGTTCCTCCAAAACCATCAAGGACCACATTGACTCCCTGGCTCCTGCTCTGGCCGACTTCTGCAACTACTCCTTCACCACTGGCTTCATCCAATCCCCCCTGAAGCACTCCCTTGTGCACCCTCTTCTTTTAGAAACCCTCTGCCAACCCGTCCTGTCCGGCCAACTATCGCCCAATCTCCATCACTCCCTTCCTGGGCAATCTCTTGGAAAAGCTGGCCATCTACGAGCTTAATCTTCACACTGAATCTGTTGGTTGTCTTCATGACCATCAGTCTGGCTTCAGAGCTGCAAGAAGCACGGAAACTGCTCTCCTGAACATCTGTGAAAACCTGCTCTCCAACCTTGACTCTAACACCCCCTGTGTCCTCATCTTACTTGATCTCTCTTCTGCCTTTGACAAGGTCAAACATGCCATCCTTCTCAACCGTCTCTGTGATAACCTGGGTAACACCAGTCAGGCCCTCGTGTGGCTGACTTATTCACTCTATGATCGACCCTCCCAGGTCCAACTTGGGTCCTTCCTCTCCTCGATCTCTGTCTCTGTCTCTATCTGTGGTGTCTGCCAGGGGTCTAACCTCTCTCCCTGGCTGTTCAACCAATACCTGGCACTCCTTGCCCACTGCATTGACACTCTCTGCCCCAACTTTCAGTGTTATGCGGATGACACCCAGCTCATTTTCAGGGTACCATTGGCCAACACTTTTCCGTCTCTCATCTCTCATCTCTGACTGTCTGTCTGCTATCCAGGAGTGGTGTGCCGTCAATGATCTCTGCCTTAATGCCAGTAAGACTGAGATTCTCCTCATTGGCACACCCGCACCCTCCTTTTCTGTCACTCTCTGGCCAGCCTCCCTTTGCCCTCTTCCTTCTCCTACCTGCAAGGCTAAAAACCTCAGGGTCATCTTCGACTCCACACTCTCCTTCTCTCATCACATCTCTGCCATCTCCAAGAAGTCACAATACCAGTTGCACCTCCTCAGAGGTAGTCTTCCTTTCCTCTCCTTCCCCCAGATGCTCACTGTCTCCCGAGCTCTGGTTGAGAGGATCAAGTTCAAACCCCTCTGCATTGTCCACAAGGCCTTCTGGGACCTGAGGCCTCAATACCTTCAACTTTCTCATCCTAAATATCTTCCTCCTTGTGCTCTTTACTCATCTGCCTCCAACTCCCTCATGGTCAGTCGCTTCTCCATGCAACAAGTTGGTGGTAGATCTCTTTCTTCGGCTGGGGCCTCCCTTTGGTACAGCTTCCGTGCCTCCATGAAACATGAGGAGAACCAACTCTGGTTCTGGAAGCACCTCAAAACAGCACCTCAAAACCTTCCACTTTCCTTCTGCTTTCTCTCCTCCTCTCCACTGCTGAACTCCTGGCTGAAACTGCATTGGTTACCTGGCCACCCTCTGATCTCGGGCCCAAGTCCCCTAACCTGCCAGTTGCACACCTGCACTGCCTCCCTGGCAACCCCAGCACTTGGGGACTGGTTTCTGTATCCCTACAGTCCCCCACCAGCACTTGACACCTGATGTCTGCACTTACCCTTGCACTTGCCACCAGCTGGCCGAACTTCTCTTATTGTTTTTATTTATTCTTTATCCCATGTACTGCACTGTCCCCACACCGCCTTCCGCCCACACTTTTCCCTTTCTCCTGCACTTGCGTGATCTTAATGACACTTGGCCTAGTGGGATCGTTGTCTCTGTCTTTCCTCTGGTCCCCCTCACTTGCTGCGTCATGCCTTGAAACACTTGTGTATAGGCACGTTCTAAATGCCATATCATATCATACCCATGCATTTCCCACCTGGAGATTGACACCATCCTACTCACAGGAATATCAGATGTTACTTTGGCCCCTCTGAAAGCCATCCAGCATGCTGCAGCATGCCTCATCACAGGACTAAGAAAGTTTGACCATATCACGCTATCATAAAGGAGCTGTACCATCTACCCCTTCAGGCCTGTATCTTGTTCAAGACCTCATTCCTCAATCACCTACAATGCAGTCACAACTAAATAACCACTTTATCTGGCCAACAAACTCACCATCACCAGTGGCCAGAATTCCACCAGAAGACTTGACCTTGAGAGATTTACATCACAGAAGGATAAAGAAAATATGCCAATGGAGATAACTAAAGACTCTACTCTTCAAAGGACATCTCACCAACTGATGTTTACACGGCTCAAGCCTGCTTCTCACCCCTCTGCAAATCCTTATACCCACTCGAGACCCACTTCTACATCCACACCCTAAATTTAAGCCGATTAGTGCATCCCCTATGTAACGTGCCCTGTTCCTTCTCAGATAGATGTGTGCTTAATAAATTCAATGTGTACATCCCACAAATGCAGAGGTGCAGGTTGCAGGATGTCCCTGGTACCCTCCACCAAAACCCACGTCCGATAAACATGATGAGGATGATTATGATGATCAGGATGAGGTGGTGACTCATCTGAGTCAAGGGGGCCACAATGCATGATTATGGGCACGAGTAATGTAGAAAAAGAGAAGGATGATGATGCCACAGTTGCAGAAGCAGAGCAAAAGGACAGAGCTACTCTTCCACATATGTACTGGGTCTATCAAACACAGCCTGCCAGACACAAATGTGCACAATGTCAGCATGTGATATCCACAGCACTAGCTATGTCCCCTCCAGCCAAACATTCTTGGCAAGAAGAGTGGAGGGGGACTCTTTTTCACCAAAAACGTCCAAAATTAGCTTTTGCCATGCTACCAGACACTGAGTGCAGAATCTCAGCACCTGCTTTCTGTGCAATAAAACGGTGTTTCAGGGAATGTCTGGGACCAAGATGGGTACCTCATGCTTGCAGTAACATACAGTGCAGAGGACTGGGATGAACACAGAAGATCTCTACTAAAGTAGTCTCATTACTAGTAGCAAGCCACCCCTCGTGTGTATTGTTACCTGAAATAAATGTTGCTGTTGTTATGCCATAGCTCTAGTGAATGACTGCAGTGGGTCTGCTTGTCTAGATATATATATATATATATCTGTTTATGCACCCACTGATATGTTCTTGAATCCTGCTTCTGCTTTTTTCCAACCACAGTAATGCGCACAGAGCGAATTTAACTGCAACTAACCCCATAATTCCTTTATCAAACTTTTTAACTCTGCAGACAACAAATCAGCATCTGAAACCTATTTTACCCTCTCACAAACTCTCAATATTTGGGGACCATCTTTCTGGCTCTGTCATCAGTCGCTCCACCTTCCCTTTTCTTACCCTTTTACCCAATACCCAGGTAGTCACCTACAAAAGGGCAGAGTGTTGAGAGAGCATGTGCCTCCTCCATGGTATCCACAACTGCCATGTCCTTCACCTTCTCCAACTGATAGTCACCATCCACTACAAGCATTAAGTAGCAGCATGACACTGCCCACCCAACCGCAAGCAACTGTGACCTCTTTGCCACATCCACTGCTGGATGGCATATGGGAGTCAGGGAGTGATCACTGCAAGCTGGACTGTTGCAGAAGAAGGCAAATCATGATTCCATTCTAGCTGGATTGGCATTGTAGTGGACCCCAAGAAGCAAGCCTTCTATGGTGTACACAGCTTTAGCAGTTTGTTGCACACACTGTATGATAATGCATTTCTTACTCATCACTGTCATTCCCTCTGGAAATGTATTCTTTGCCCAGACTCATTATGAAGTGGGCATTGTCTGGGCCGAGATGGATCCAGTTCAACCTCACAATTGACAAGGGATGTTTGTGGCTACATTTCCCCTTCTGCAAGTGCAGATAAAAGTGCAGATGTGCCAGTCTTCTCCTTCCCATCCTACGACATCTACAAGGGAAACTGTCTTCTGCACGTCTTGCTCTTCTGTCTCCTCTTGCACCACCACTTGAGACATCTGCTCACCTGGTTGTGAGCAGCACAATCCCTGTGCTGCACTCTACCATATCTCTTCTACAACACCAAGGTTTCTATCCCATTTTCCAGCAATTACTCTAGTGGATCTGCAATTCAAATTCCCCTCCCCCGAATCAAGTACAATATTAGCTGCCAGTTCTCCCAGTCATATCCAACACCTCTGGCAAAAGGACTCCTCCTTCTCCGCCTCCCCCCTGCAGCCTTTCCTGTGAAAGTGACAAAATCTCTGTTTTTGTAGGCACGCCTCCTCTCCCCCTCTTTGGTTTCCTATTTGGTATTGGCATACCCACCATTATTGTCAGCCCTGCCTCCTCCACCTACTCATCAGCGCTCTCCTCCTATGGAAGTGACAGACCATCTGGCTGTTGTTTTCAAGACTGTCTCCTCCTCCTCAATCTATTACCTCTGGTGAAATGACAAAGATTCCATCAGACCTGTCTCCCTCCTCTTCCTGAGGTATCCTCCAAATACTCTCCCACTTCAGGACTCATCTTCTCTTGCTGTGAGCATCTGGCACCAACATGGCTGACAACCACAATAGGTACAGCACTCTTCGCCAAGACATCCACCCCACAAGTAGTACCCTCAACCCAGAGGAAGTCTTCTTCCTCCTTAAAATCCTTCCCTGCTTCAGATTGACAATATGGAAATTCAGCGCCTCACTTCAAGACAGGAAAGCTAACTAACCAACCCACTAACAACTTCACCCTCTCCATACACCTCTCAAATTCTAACCAAACACAACCACAAACGTACAACAAAACAATCCGCACAAACCTCACTACACTGCAACAACAAAACAAAGCACACACATAACGGCACAACAGCACACGACGTATTACGACAGTATAACACCTCAAGCCAAGCCAACGGAATTCCGGGCTGAAGCAGCCAACAGCACATCATTGCTCTCCTGCACTTCTCCGGCTGATCCCCCACTAACTCCCCCCCAACCCTCCTTTCTTTCAGAACCGCCAGAGCGCCAGGGGACCACTCTGGCGGTGATAGTGCACGGTAGAAATACCGTTTAACATTAACATTCATCATTTCAATTCTCTTCTTATTAGAAAGGTCTGCTACACAATGGCATCGATGACAGGTGACTGTCCTGGGCAATTGAATGCCAGTTTTACGCAGTGTTGTCAGACACTCAAATGAAGAAGGCGAAAAACAGGGAGGTTTCTCTGGTTCCCAAAACAGATTACTTTTTTAGGTTTCACAAACAACCCGGGATACAAAAGGAGAACATTAGTTTAGTTTTTTTGTGTGGTTAAAGGCAAGATTAGTGAAACATGTGGCACAAGTCACACAAGGCCTTCTAGGACAAAACCATAATGTTGAATAGACTTAGGTGGACAAAAGGGAAATGTTTTATTTATTTTGCTTTTTTAAACTGTATGGGGTTACAGAAAGGCATAATGGAACAGGGGCAAGTACAGGAAAAATGCGTGAGATATTAAAGTGAAAATTAATGAAAGACGACAAAGGGCACCCATTCACCATAAAAGTAGTCGTACAGGCGCAAACAGATACCAAAGAGTACTCAAGTATAAAACACTGTCAAAAATGATCACCTAACTCCTCCATAATCCTCCAAAACTTCTTCAAAACATATGTTGTGGGCTTGCCCTGTAAACGCCTGCTCTTACAGACTGACAAACCCAAAAAAGAGAGGGTGAAAGTGTCTATCCTTACATATGCCTCCCAAACTGTCTAGCAACCACTTAATCTCACTGGGTGATAGTGACGCTGATGAGCCCCCAAACAGAACCTACAGGGCTTGCCCGGGGCACCATTACACGCTGCTGGCAGATCTTGCCTAATAGAATGGAATCTCCAGATATCAAGGTGCATATTTGGGTAAAGGCTGGGTAGAGGCTCGCCCAGACTTACTATCGAACTTTGAAACTTGTATTCACTTTCCCATAGACAGGTCTCTAATATGGATGCATTTGTGTCACAGCATGTCTCAGGTTCACGCTGATAAATGCGTCTTCTGCGAAGTGATCGAAAGTGAAGGTATATCATTTCAGCTTCAAATTAATTCACACAGGGGTGGAGTGGGTAGCACCACTTGTTTCAGAAACACTGTCAAAATATTTTGAAAAAGTTGAATACAAATTCCAAGGAGCAATACCACTGCCCAGTGGCGTTCTTGTTCACAGATCATATACACAGGGAAATTACAGCTGCGTAGCTATAATGTGGTATGGTAACAATTAGTCTGCTCCAGGCTCGGATTGGCCTAAAGGGCAATAGGGCAATGCCCAAACCAAATACGAAAATGCTGGTCTAGGCCAGTTTTTTGGGTCAAAGTGGGCCACTTGTTTGGCCAATGTGGGCCATTTTGATGAGTTACTTCACTATCCAGGTAGTAGTTTTGACCATTGTTGCTGAATATATATTGTTTAAATTGCACAATTTGCATTACATTTTATCAAAAAAACTCCCCCTGGGGCACTATTCAAACAGTCTGTCACAACAGGAATTAATAGGCTTTTGCAATCGTGGGCCACATTTACATTGGTGCCCGAGACAATGTTATACCCCAGTCCGACCTTGGTCTGCTTGCCAAGTTAGGTGCTACAATATTGTTAAAAATGCTCAAATTTGATGGGGGCGCTTGAAAGCCAGCAACCAAGATGTCCACCGCTTTCTGAGCTCATTGGAAGTGCATGTGAGGTGGAGGCCAATGCCCGCTGAGACCCTGCGGTGGAGTAGCTAATGCACAGCGGACCTGCATGAGGCATTGCTGAACACATTGCTGCAGGTTGCGGTTAGACAACTTCGGCATCTTCGGAAGAAGGCCTGCAATCCATGTGGCCCCTCCCCCTCTGTAGTGGACAAGCACAGTGTGGTGCTAGAAGAGGGCGTGCAGGGGAGCGGGACCCGTGGCCTTTCTGTGAGGGCCAAGCTGGTGCTAAAACGGATTTGCGGCATTCGAGGAAGAGAGGAGCAGGCGTTGCAGCCCCACCTAAGTCCGCTCAGGGGCAAATTGGAGCCTCCTGGAGGGCTAGAGATGCTGTGATAACTGGTCTCGTTGGGGGAGGATCAGGCAGAGCCCCGGGTCACCAAGATTTTCTGAAACCAGGCAGCACAGGGGCATAGGTGAGCAGTGAGCAGTGAGCAGCCTAGTGTGACACGCCCCACATTGACACTAGAGGACAGTTGGGGCTTGGGGAAATCTGCTGTCATGGCCCACACCATCTATGCTGCCGCTATCAAGTAAGCAGGACCACTCAGAGGATTCCTGGCTGAACTGAGCACGCCAGTGCACTCGTGAGTGGCGGAGCACTTGGGCAGCAGAAGAGGAGCTACAGGGTAATCTGAGACTGGCCTAGCTAGGGGCTGTCATCCTAACCAGGGTGAGGCACTTTAGTTCGGGTCACGGGTGAGCCTGGAAGCAGTCCCAATACTGAATGGCAAAAGGAAATAAGAAGCAGGGACGCCTTTTATTCACACAGAAGGCCAGGCTATGTGATCACTGAGACCACACATAATTGCGACGGCTGAAAATGCTGACTTTTTTTGTATTAAACCCTCTTTGCACCACATAGATATGTGGGGGGAGAACCCCCATATTACTATAATATCCTGTACCCCCCCCACATATTTATGTGGTGCAAGGGAGGTATTAAAAAAATTTAAAAAGTCAGCATTTTCGGATATCGCAATTTTCAGGTCGACATTTTTGTATGATATCGGCCAGGCTGGCACAGCACAAGGACACCATGGCTTCACCTGGGACCATTGGGAGTGTGGAGGAAGTGACGCCTAATTCCAACAAAAATATCTCTGAGAATACCATGGGCCAGCGCTCTGAACTGAGTCTAGTACTAGCTGAAATGAAGAACGAATTTATAGCAATGAATACGAAACTGGATGGTATGGAGTATAAAATGGACAGAATACAGGACAGAATTGAGAAAATTAGTGGTTGACTCTGAGAAGCTGTACATAGAGTAAATGTGCTGGAGGACACGAGTGATAAAGTAACGGCTGCTATCCAAGGTCTCCTGAAGGAGGTTAAAGAAATGAGAGATAAAAATGAGGACCTCGAGGCGCGGATCAGTGCCATCACGCAATATGGAACAATTTATGGAGTCATTTATCAAAGAGGTACTGCAGGATCCCCCGTTATCTTCCCAGTTAATCGTGCAGAGGGGTCATAGGATTTCAGGACAGGCACCAAGACCAGGTCAAAACCTGCGTGCAGTTATCATGAGGTTACTAAATCACTGTGATAGAGAGACCATTTTGCGGCGAGCATGGGAACTGAGAGATCTACAGTACAAGAAGGCAAGGGTGTCTTTCTTCCAAGATTGTGCTCTGTCAGTTCAGAGGCCAATATTGTTGTTTTTGGTGGAGAAACGTTTACTACGAGATACGGATATAAAATACATAATGCTGTACACCTCGAAATTGTGGGTTTTCCAAGGGAACAAGACTTTCTTCTTTACTGATCTGGCCAAGGTGACCTCCTTTGTGGAATCCTTGCCTTCATCCTGAGGGAGATGGACCCATGTAATGACTGGTCTTGTTTAGTCAGATTCATGTTTATGCATCTGTGGATGGTAGAGTGTTAATCTGACATATTTCTAACATCTGGGTCCGGTGCAGGAGTTCACTTATAATGTAACGAGAAGGACCAACTGCTGTATATTTGTTTAAGATGAGCCTTCTCCTCCTAGGTAAGGGCTAGAGAGAGTGGGGTAGGTGAGGTTGCTGTGTCTGGTGCCCCTGGGTAGGCACCCTGAAGTGGGAATCACATTGGGAGAGCTTGGGGTGGGTCAGGTGGTGTCCCTGCTGGTTGGGGTTTGGCTTTAGGGCTGGGGTTGGAACTTCTCGGGTGGGAGAAAGGGACTGTTTGGGAAGGCAGGGTTGGGGTTATTCAGAAGGTTTATGAACATATGGTTCATGTCTTTAGCGAGACAAGTGTTAAGTGCACTGGAGGATTGTGGCAGTGCAAGGCTACTTGGAGAGCTCATAGATACGACAAAGGGGTGTATGGCAGGAACAAGGGGTTCTGATTGTTGCACGCGCCTCAGCTGGAATGTGCGGGGCCTTAATAACCTTGCTACAATTCGAAATGTCGTGGCATACAGGGAATGCCATGGTGCTAGGATACTGTTTCTTCAAGAAACGCACCTTATAGGGAATTTGAATGTTAGCTTTGCAAGGTCATGGAGGATGCTAGATACTATACGTCATTCTCCTCGTATTCATAAGGATAGTCTATAGTTATACATAAATCCCTAAGGTTTAAGCTTACAGACCAGGAATGTGATCTGGATGGGAGGTTTGTTATAGTGTCTGGTACTCTGGCTGGTACTCTAGTTATATTTGTGAATGTCTATGGACCGAATATGGAGGATCCCAAATTCTATGAGACTTTAGGGATAAGATGTATTAAGTATGCTCACACGCAGCTGGTAGTGGCCGGGGGATTGAATGTGGTGCTGCAAACGGAGCTGGATAGATCTTCTTTGACTGTGAAACCTATGTCGGTTGTGGCCAAGGCAATTAGATGGGAGATGGAGGAGTTGGAGCTGGTGGATCTCTGGAGGACACTTCATCCAAAGGAGAGGGATTATTCCTTCTATTCCTCTGTCCACGATTCAAGTTCCTCCATAGAATACATATTAACGTGTCTGGCACTGAATACATATTAACGTGTCTGTCACTGGCC
Organism: Ambystoma mexicanum; assembly: GCF_040938575.1. Taxonomy (NCBI): domain Eukaryota; kingdom Metazoa; phylum Chordata; class Amphibia; order Caudata; family Ambystomatidae; genus Ambystoma; species Ambystoma mexicanum. The sequence goes on from NC_090936.1 coordinate 865,649,587, forward strand.
TGTGGCAGAGAATATTGTACTATGCTCCCAAGGACATTATCGGGCCACTCTGCGATGGTGTGGAGTTTTGGATTGATGAATTAAATGGTTGCTAGGCCATTTTGGCTGTTTAAGGGTCAAGCACTACTGGACCTGGTATATCGCTGTGAGGTGTGAGAAATTATAACATCATTTTTACTACTAATGTGGGGTTAGTGGCATCTACGCATACCATTTGGGAGGCGTTTAAGGGTAAACTGAGGGGTCACTGCATCTTGATCGAGAGTGGTGTGCTGAAGGGGATTCACAGGAGGCTGGGTGAGTTGGAGGGATCCCTCACAAAACCCTGGTAGTCAGGAATAGGGAGTGTTGGAATTGAAATAATATTATGCCTCCTATCGCAGTATTTGAATGTGTGTTGGCCTACGCCAAGTTGTCTAAAATATCGTGTAAATAGATTCCGCGGCAAGGTCTTGACCTTAACGAAAACTGTGTAAGTCGCCATCTTGGATTTAGCCGCCATTTTAGGTTCTCTTGTAATGTGGAAGTCACCCTGAACATCAAAATGGAGGCCGAATGACATTCTGAGTGAGATTCTGGCCGTTGTGACCTCCGCACACATGAATAAGTAATATGCCTGCAGGCCACTTGTCGGGGTCGCGAACTGAGACCTTGTCCTATCCCTGACCTATGTGTAAATGAACAACTGTATCAGCGGAACTGATCAAAAATGCATACATTATGGGATTGACCTGGCAAGGAACCCTAGGCCTGGTCTTAAGAATGGTTAACCCGCGAGGGGGTTGGCCAGAGCTGGATAAAGAGTATAAAAGCACAAATATTCCAATGTACGGTCTCTCTACTAATGCATCGAACCTTCGTTGAAGTTCGTTACGTTACTCTGAGAGCCGAATAGCTATCCGTTTGTCAATTGACTTTTTGGTAACTGTTGTAGCTTTTAAATAAAGCACTTTGTATGTCCTTTGTAACCTGTGTTGGTGTGTTTCCTTTGGGCTTCCCAGCCTCATATCAATTTCTTTGTTTTCACAGGAGGGCAAATCTCCTGAATCTTTAGTGGAGGCTCGCACTGCCCTGACTATGTTTAGAGACGAGGCGGATAGAGAGGTATGTTATTTGACAGCCCCACAGTTAGCACGCAGATATGGGGAAGAAGGCCGGCCTGGGAGGTACCTGACCAGAGTGTTGCGTGGTGCTAAAGGCCAAACTGATATAACTGCAATTCGTCGGGTAGGTGGCTCTTTGGCTGCAGATCCCGCAGGCATACTGGAGGTATTTCATGAATTTTATATGAATTTGTGACATACCAGGTATAACATGCACCCGGATATTCTGCAGAGCTTTATGGGTGATGCCACTCTGAAAGTACAGGTGATCAAGCAGTAGGGGTTCTGGGCACCATGATTACTGTTGAGGATATTATGATGGCTATTAGCAACCTCCCAATTGCTAAAACTCTGTGGTCCAATGGGGGAAATTCAGCTACGATGTGGCAAAATATTTACTGCAGGCTTGGCAGGAAAGTCTTGAAGGGGGTTCTCTTCCCCCCACAATGCGGGTGAGAATAATTCATTTAAGATTGAAACCAGACAAAGACCCTCTTGAGTGTGCTTCATATAGTCCAATATCCTTGATCAATGTGGACGCAAAAATCTTTTCAAAGATTCTCGCCGACAGACTCCCCCCGTTTCTTCCCTCCATTATACATGTGGACCAGGCCGGTTTTATCCCTGGGAGAAGTACAGCTCTTAACTTGAGAAAGTGGTTTGGGGTATTGGCGCACGTTGACTCCTCAGTGCAGGCAATCTGGGCCATGTTGGACATGGAAAAGACATTTGACTTGATTATTTATTTGCAGTTTTAGAGAAGAGTGGCGTCCTTCCTTATTTCATGTCTTTTGTGAAAATGTTGTATTCTGGGGTAACTGCGATGATCGGAATATTTGGCAGGCACTCTGAGGCTTTTGTTCTTGGGGAGGGATGCGGCAGGGATGCCCACTGTCCCTGCTTTTATTTGCTATAGCAATGGAGCCGTTGGCTGTATGATTGAGGAAGATTTATATACATTGGGGTTTGACAATTGGGGGAACTCATGAACCGGTTTCATTCTACGTGGATGATATTATTTTATATATCAGGGATCCTGGTAATAACTTAACGCCCCTCTCCCGGGAAATTGAAGCTTTCGGCAAGATATCGGGCCTCCATGTGAAATGGTCTATGTTGATCCTTTTCCCGCTGAATGATTTGCCACCCAAAGGGACGGAAAGGTTTCGTTGGGAGCAGGTCTCGGCAAGGCATTTGGGTGTCCATGTTAGCAGGGCCCATTCTCAGCTATGTAAGGATAATTATGGGGTGTATCTGGATGGGCTTGGAGACAGGGTAGACAGCTGGAGGCAGCTCCTATTTATTTACTTATTTTTGCATTTGTAAAGTGCTTCCACAGCTCGTGGGCATCCAGGCGTTGTCACAGGAATTGTTTTATTTGTTGCGTAATTGTTTTTTGTCTTAGTTGCATATTTGTAATGCGCTTAAACACCCAGAGGTTTTTAAGCACGAACCGTGGATCGAACCTGTATTGCTTCGTATCGTCTTGCTTCCAAGGTGAGCAGGTTGCCGCTGAGCTATCCTCCCGGGCTGAGCTCCTGATCTTCCTTCGGGGGAGGGTAGTGACCATAAAGATGATTGTTCTCCCCAAACTATTTTATCTATTTCTCAATGTCCTACTGTGACCAGGAGCCCAGTTTTTCACTGAAATGAAATCCTTGATAGTTAGGTTACTGTGGAGCCCGAAAAGGTCCTCAGATAAGGTGGGAAACACCAACTGGGACATGGGAGCAGGGCAGGGTCTCTCTGCTAGACCTGGAGTTGTACTATATGGCTGCGCAGGTCTTGTTTGTGTCCTAATGGATGAGTGACTCCTAGCAATTCCCACATATTAGGTTGGAAAGGAGGTCAGCGTCCCCATACTCTTTACAAAGTTCCCTGCTTTCATTGAACATTAATGATAAGTGTCAGTATGACCCTGCAGCATGCACTGCCCTTGCATGGAGGAGGCTTTGCCATAAATTGTTGGTGGTCTTTCCTTACGCCCCCGTGCTTGAGGCTTGGAGCTTATATGTGATGAAAAAATTAAGCCAGAGTGGTCAAGATATGTTGTGTGAAGATTGTCCGATTTTTATCCTGAAGTGCAATTTGTTTCCTGGGAACAAGTCAAGGCTAAGCTGGGTGACACTTTTGGACTGGTGTTCCAGTTTCATAGAATATGGGAGGCATTTAGGACATGGTTGCAGATTTTCCCGGAAGAGTGCTAGCTATAATTTACAGTATTGCCCCAGGAAGGGGCCAACTAGTAGATGGAAATGGGAGGTAGACATGGGTGAGGATTTGACAGACGCAAAATGGAAATATGTGTGCTCATACAGTAGGAAGGTGGCTTTTAGCTCCTGTTTCAAATGTATACAATTTAAAATACTTCACAGGGCATACATGGCTCTGATACTGCAGAAGAAGTGTGATAAATCCTGTGATGGGCAATGCTATAGATGTAAATGTGAGGATGCTGATTGTATACATGTCCTATGGAGTTGGCCACGATTGATTACCTTTTGGCAAAAGGTAACAGAAATAACAGGGCTGCTGACAAAATGCTATCCCTTCTTACCCCTCTCTGGCTCCTCTGCTGCCCCCTTCCTCTGCCACCTCTTCGGGACATCCCCTGCTGCTTCTCAGGCCACCCTGTTGTCTCCCTCTTCTGCCACCCCTCTAGCACTGTCTTCTCCCTCTCTGACTACCCTGCCTTCTCTTCCTTACTCCTCTGCCCATCCTCAGACACCTCCAAGACTTCCAAAGGGTGTACCTCTGACCTGTACCCCTCCCCGAAATACCTTCAAATGTGGCAACCTGCTCCACATCACTACTCTCAACTCTAGCTCAGATGTCAAACACTCCTCTGACATCTGCCGTCCCCTTTATTTGGATGTACTCGGTCACACCAAGACTTGGTTCACGGCCAGCTCTGTCCCGAGTTTTGACACTTTCGACAGTTTCGATGGCTACAAGATTCTCGCTGAACCCAGATCCAACCATCCCGGTGCAGGTGTAGCTTTGGCTTCCAGGAGTGTATCCTGCTTCTATCATACCAATGCAGCACTACTCCTCCTTTGAATGTCTGGTCTGCAGGCTCTCTAGCCCTCCTGGCCTCTCTCTCACTGTGGCCACTATCTACAGGCAGACGAATGAAAAACAGAGTGGAAACCACCCTGTAAAATCCAGTGCTCCTCCTTGCTCCCCTTAGGCAGCTAAATTCGTTCTTCTGGGTAATATGGGCTTTTATTTGTATTGTCACTTGTGAGCTTAATCTTAGTGCTATTAGATTCTAATCTTTCAAATTGAAGGGTTGCAAACAAAAATTCAGATACTTTCTTTAGACATTTTATAATAAATGTGTTTTAATCACACGTTGCTTTTGGCGAACAAGCGGTCTTCCGCTCAAAGTAACAGCTTTTTCCAATGCATTTCGGTGCATAGCATCATCTTCAGGGCTACATTTAAACAACATCAATATCAATACATCATAGACCAAACATTTTTAAATTATGAAAGTACATACCATCACGTAGGTAAATATTGTTGCATAATAAATCCAATCATATTGGTCAGTCGAAAAGAGAGGGGAAAGTAACAGAACATCTATTAGTTTCCTCAGCCTTGTGAGAAGCATTGTTATAGAGAAATCCACGTGTCAGTACTCTAATCAAGTGTTTCATTTACCTTAAGCTTGCTTTCAGACCCGGTGTCGCCTTGCACATGGGCACGCGTCTATGGGGAACCTCCCTGTTCAAAAAAGAAGTAATGAGCTTCTCTGTGGTGTATTAAAACCACCGTGCTTCTAAATCATTTGCTGTCCCCGAGCGGGATATCTTACCTGCGCTGTGCTCTGTATTCGCCATCTCACAGTTCGAGTCCCGTATGCCCGCGCTCGTGTGAGACTAGGTTATTCCGTCATCATGGTGATCGCGGCGGCGCCCGCTGTGCTGGATTTGACACTGCGGGCGCGCCCCAGTCCCACCCTCCGACGGGAATGGGAGGGCGGGACTCCAGATCACCATGTCGACAGCTCGTGTGCCTGTTGCTGGTTGAAAACGATCACCCCGCCGTGCAAGGTAACAAATCAAATGTATACACAGGAAAGGTAATAGGAAAGGTTATTGTGGTGTCATATAAACCACATCTATATACACGAGATAGTGGCTCAATGTCACGCAGATTAGGGCGTATGCACCTGTATGTTAAAGACTAATTCTGCTACGTTATTGCAAACAGTCATGCATATTTAAAGGCGTACTACACGGAAACGGATGTCGCCGTGTGTACACTCATTGATCCTGTGTCTGAGTGATATCCGGTGCACGAAAAAAACTTAAGTTAAAGGGAGTATTTCTTAATACAAATCATCACAAGTGAAATTCAACACATCTGCTGTAACTATCTGGTATCCTCTAAGAATCAACTGCAGTATGGTTTGTATATACATGTGGTAACTACACTTATCTAATTGTTACCTATTCTTCAACCACTGTGTTGGAAACATTAATCAACCCTTCTTGACCAGATCCACCATCACCAAAGATAGTATTCAAAGATATCTACAAACCAACAATTTTCTTCGTATGTTGTTCACACATTGTTACAGGAAACAAGAGAAATTGATCTCCTCATTCAGTCCTCTTGGAGTCAATGTTCCGAGTTTATAAATCCAGAAGGATTCTCTCTGGTCAAGTCTCTATTGCAGATTCATATGTAGCTCCCGTTTCTTCGCCACCTCAAGTATTTGAAATCTTATCTGTGAAAGATTATGTTTTTTTGAGTCCCAATGCCGTGCCACTGCTGAGTTTTTGTTATGATTGCGTATACATGAGCGATGCTCATTCCATCTCACTTTAGCTGTACGTGTCGATTGTCCCACATAGTAAAGTCCCCACGGACAATTTATGGAGTAGATGATGTTATTTGAATTACATGTCCCAAAGTGTCTAAGTTTTATCTTTTCACCAGTGTGTGGATGGTTCACTATGTTCCCCTTGAGTATATACCTGCAATTGGAACAATTGAGGCATGGAAATGTTCCGGTCTTTGTGGTGTCCTTCCTGCTTAGGAAGCTCCTTGTTTTCACCAATTTGTCTTTCAAATTCTGGCTTCTCTGATATTCTTTCTGATTATATCTTTGATGCGCTTGCTTTGTTTTGAATATTTGGAGACAAACACCAGCGGGGGTGTTCCTTCTGTCTTTAGATTTGGTTTAAGGAGTTCTTCCCTTTCTTTGATTGGAAGTCTCTGTTCTGCTTCCTCAATTTCAGATTTGGTGTAGCCACGATGCAAGAATTTGGTCCCCATTTTCTTTATAGTTTCTACATAGTCCTCAGGGTCACTGAAGATTCTTTTTACTCTCAACATTTGGCTGTAGGGTAGGTTCTTTATTAGGCTTGGTTGATGAAAACTCAACTTGTGTATGGTATTGTTCCTATCCGTGGGTTTTTGGTAGATGTTAGTTCTGTAGCCTGTACTTTCCTTCCTAACTTCAACATCCAGAAAGTGTATAATTTCTGTTGAAAATTCTGAGGTAAACTGTATCCGTTGATCTATACTGTTTAGATATCTCAACAATTCCTCTTCAAAACATGATCCACCTCAAATTTGTTCATAAAAGCGTTGGCGTAGGTTGGTGCCATTGTGGCCCCCATGGATATTCCAGCTGTCTGCAGAAAAAATGTATCCTTGTACTGAAAGTACGAATTCTCACTGATGAATTCAAGCAGAGTCATGATGAATTCCTTTTGAGCTGGAATGTCCCCTTCTTGGAGTAACAGCCCCTCTACTGCAGCTCTTCCCTGATCATGTGGGATCAACGTGTAAAGGCTTTTCACATCTATTTTAAACAAAATTTCATGTTCTGTATATTCAGATTCGCTCAAGTATTTCAAAAAGTGTGTGGTATCCTTTGCATACATGCTTGTTTTTTGTATCAAATGTTGTAACAAATGGTCAATGTAGATCCCTAAAGGTTGCAAGATGCTGTTAGTACCTGCGACTATGGCTCTACAAGAAGGGGACATTCCAGCTCAAAAGGAATTCATCATGACTCTACTTGAATTCATTAGTGAGACTTCGTACTTTCAGTACAAGGATACAAAAGACTGGACTATGGATTTGTTACATTGACGACATTTTTGGGATTTGGCAGGGTACTAAAGATGAATTAGAGGAATTCTTGAGATATCTAAACAGTATAGATCAACAGATACAGTTTACCTCAGAAATTTCAACAGAAATTATACACTTTCTGGATGTTGAAGTTAGAAAGGAAAGTACAGACTACAGAACTAACATCAACCAAAAACCCATAGATAGGAACAATATCTTACACAAGTTGAGTTTTTATCAACCAAGCCTAATAAAGAAGCTACCCTACAGCCAAATGTTGAAAGTAAAAAGAATTGTCAGTGACCCTGAGGACTATGTAGAAGCTATGAACAAAATGGGGACCAAATTCTTGCATCGTGCCTACACCAAATCCATAATTGAGGAAGCAGAACAGAGACTTGCAATCAAAGAAAGGGAAGAACTCCGTAAACCAAAGCTAAAGACTGAAGGAACACCCCCGATGGTGTTTGTCTCCAAATATTCAAAACAGAGCAAGCGCATCAAAGATATAATCAGAAAGAATTGGAGAATATTAGCCCTGGATGAGAGAGTGGAGCCCCTTTTCAAAGAATTGCCTACATTTGCCTACCAGAGAAGCCAGAATTTGAAAGACAAATTGGTGAAAACAAGGAGCTTCCTAAGCAGGAAGGACACTACTAAGACCGGAACATTTCCATGCCTCAATTGTTCCAATTGCGGGTATATACTCAAGGTGAACATAGTGAACCATCCACACACTGGTGAAAAGATAAAACTTAGACACTTTGGGACATGAAATTCAGATAACATCATCTACTCCATAAAATGTCTGTGCGGACTTTACTATGTGGGACAATCGACACGTACAGCTAAAGTGAGATGGAATGAGCATCGCTCATGTATACACAATCATAACAAAAACTCAGCAGTGGCTGTCGACATGGTGATCTACAGTCCCGCCCTCCCATTCCCATTGGAGGGTGGGGCTGGAGGTGCGCCCGCAGTGTCCAATCCAGCACACTGGGCGCCGCCGCGATCACCATGATGACGGAATGACCTAGTATCACACGAGCGCGCGCATACGCGACTCGTTCTGTGAGATGGCGAATACAGAGCACAGCGCAGGTAAGATATCCCACTCGGGGACTGCAAACGATTTAGAAGCACAGTGGTTTTAATACACCACAAAGAAGCTTATTACTTCTTTTTCGAACAGGGAGGTTCCCCATAGACGCATGCCCATGTGCAAGGTGACACCGGGTCTGAAAGCAAGCTTAAGGTAAATGAAACACTTGATTAGAGTACTGACACGTGGATTTCTCTATAACAATGCTTCTCACAAGGCTGAGGAAACTAATAGATGTTCTGTTACTTTCCCCTCTTTTTTCGACTGACCAATATGATTGGATTTGTTATGCAACAATATTTACCTACGTGATGGTATGTACTTTTATAAAAATGTTTGGTTTATGATGTATTGATATTGATGTTGTTTAAAGGTAGCCCTGAAGATGGTGCTATGCACCGAAATGCATTGGAAAAAGCTGTTACTTTGAGCGGAAGACCGCTTGTTCGCCTGAAGCAACGTGTGATTAAAACACAAATTTATTATAAAATGTCTAAAGAAAGTATCTGAATTTTTGTTTGCAACCCTTTCATTTTATTTATTTTATTTATTTTATTTATTTGTTACACGCCAAGACCCTCGGGTGTCACGGCGTGGTTATAAGACAGCTTAGAAATTAGTAGAATTCAAACATTACATTAGTTGCATTACATGATATAAATTACAAAATATTCACAACAATATACAGTGGACTAAATATTCACAACAGTATACGATGGACGGGGTCCTATCTTTGGGTGCTAATATTGGTTGAATAACCAGGTTTTTAACTGTTTCTTAAAGACCATGAAGGAGGATACTTTTTTGATGTTGATGGGTAGGGTGTTCCAGTGTTTGGGGGCTAAAGTGGTGAAGCTGCTGTCCCCTGCTCTTGTGGTTTTGAATCGGGGGGGACGGTGGGGTCCAGGAGGAGTTTGTCATTGGATCCAAGTAATCTCATGTCAGATTTGGGATGCAGCGTGTTATTGAGGTAGATGGGTCCTTTTTTGGTAAGGCATTTGTGGGTGATGCATAATGTTTTGAAGATAATTCGGGCTTTGATGGGGAGCCAGTGGGCATCTTTCCTAGTCTTGGATATATGGTCTGATTTTTTTTATGCCTAGAGCTGCCCTCAGGACTTTATTTTACAAAAGTTGCATTTTGGCTAGGTTGGTGTTGGAGGTGCCCAGTAGTAATACATTACAGTAGTCCAATTTCGATAGGACCAGTGCTCTGGCTAGGGTGAGGCAATTTGCTGGGGTCAGAAATTGTCGGCTGAGCGCAATTAATTTGGAGGTGTAGGCCGTGGAGGAGGAAAGTACATTGATCTGTTCAGTCATGGTCAGGCTGGCATCGATGTACACGCCCAGTGTTTTTACTTGCTTCGACACTGGAATATTGGTACCGTCGATATTGATGGTTGAATATTCTGGCTGAAGGGTTGCTATTTTGGCTGGAGATCCTACGATGAGGACTTCTGTCTTCTCATCGTTAAGACATAGGCTGTTTAGTGCCATCCAGTTTTGTATGATGACGTACATTTTATTGATTGTTAATGTGTCCTGGTCATAGTTGCCTGTAAGAGGTATAAGGATCTGGGTGTCATCCGCAAAATTTGTGTATATGACACCCATATCGTCAAGTGCTGAGAACAGGAGTTTGGTATATGCGTTGTACAGCGTGGGAGAAAGGCAAGAGCCTTGGGGCACTCCTATGGGGACTGGGATGGGGTTGGCTGCTTCTTTGCCTATGGACACTCTGGAGGTGCGGTAGGTTAAGAAGGATTTCACCCAAGCAATGGCTGCCCTAGAGAAATTAAACTCGCGGGCAAGTGAGTTGCAGAGTTTGTCATGGTCCACCAGGTCAAACGCAGCTGAGAGGTCCAACAGCAGGAGAATGCAAAGTTTCCCTGAATCTCTGATGGCATCCATCTGGATTTTGAGGTCCAAGAGAGCTGTTTCAGTGCTGTGGTTGGGCCTGAAACCTGATTGTCTGGTACCGAGGAGCTGGTTAGATTCTAAGTGGGTTTGAATTTGGTTGTAGGCTAGTTTGTCGATGATTTTGAGTAAAAATGGGACCGTGGTTATGGGGCGATAATTAGTTGGAATTGTGGGGTCTAGATTTGTTTTTTTTAGAAGCGGGGTAACCCAGGCTTCTTTAATGCAAGTCGGAACTGTATTGGAGTTGAATGAGGCATTGACAAATTTAGTGATGAGGGGGGTCAGGGTGGGTGCACAGGCTTTGACTAATTTGGCTGGGACAGTGTCTCCTTTGCAGTTGGATGCTTTTAGTTTGGAGATTGTGTCGAGTATGAGATCATGGGTGACTGGTGTGAATTGAAAGGGGGGGTTGGAGTTGTCGCTGGAAAGGGTACAGGGATAAGGGGTGGGGTTGTTTTTGGTTGCTAGGAGTGTTTTTTTGGAATTGATTTTATTTTGCAGCATAGTGATTTTGGAGGCAAGAGCATCTTGTATGGTGGTACACCATTCTTTGCTTGTGTTTGTGGGTGTGTCAGTCGGAAGTGGATTTTCAAGTTCTCTAAGGATAGAGAAGAGCTCTTTGGAGTCTGATGCTGCATTGCTAATACAAGCATTGTAGGCGTTTCCTTTATGGGTGACGATAGCTGATTTGTAGAGGGTATTTGCGTCTTTGAATGCTTTGGCTGAGTCCGGGGAGGGATGTTTATTATGAGCATGCTCGAGAGAGCGTTTTTTCCTTCTAAGGGCGATTAGTTCCTTGTTTAACCAGAAGTTGGATTTTTTATTGAGGCGTCTTAGTTTGGAGGTGACAGGTGCTATGGTGTCAATCGCTGTGGAGAGGCATTTGTGGTAGTACTCAGCGATAGTAGCTGGGTCATTGCTGAGGATTGAGTGGGTATCTAGCAATTTGTTCAAGGTGGGGTCAAAGTTCTCAGCTGTGAGCTTTTTAGAGTTTCTACTTTCAATGGTGTCCATAGTTATGTTCTTGGGTGTGCAAGGGTCGTCACTAATGATAGTAAATTCTATGCAGTAGTGGTCTGTCCAACTAAGTGGGGTGATCGGGCCTAAAGTGATGTTGGTGTTGAGGGAGAGGATCCAATCAAGGGTTCTGCCCTTGGTATGGGTGGGGACATTGACGTGTTGGCAGAAATTCATGTCATTTAGTGCCAGGAGAAGGGCGGTTGCTTTGGTATCTTGGTTATCATTAAAACCGAGATTCAAGTCACCAATGATGATACATTTCGTTTTGGGTTTAAGGAAGGGCGCCAGTATTAGTGGGATGTCTGTTTCTGGGTGGCTGTTTGTGCTAGGGGATCTATAGATGATCACTATGTTAATTGTGGTGTTTTCATTCAAAGTGAGTTTGGCGAGCAATAGTTCGTACCCTGCGATTATTTCAATGGAACTTGATCTTAGTTTGATGGTGTTTTTTGTAATGATGGCAACACCGCCTCCTGGAGTGGTGGTTCTATCAGATATGAGAATGGTGTAATCTGGTGGGATGGCCAATGCTAGCAGAGGACCTGAAACTTGGTGTAGCCATGTTTCTGTGATTACTAACAGGTCTAGGTCAAGTTCGATGATGAGGTCATGAATTTCAATGGCGTGGGCTCCAAGGGAGTGGGCATTGATAAGTGCATTTTTGAGACTAATGGGAGGGTTGGGATCCTTAGTGGGCGTATTTTTAGTTGGTGGGCAACTTAGTGGAGTAGTTTTAGTTGCTGTAGGCTGGGTGTGTTTATTATTTGTTGTGTGGGCCGTGGGTTTGGGTGATCTGGGTTGCTGGGTACTGGTAGTGGGGTTGTGGTGTGGTAACCTTGTGCGTGCTCTTAATCGGGATGTTTTCTCATATCCTAGGATAGGGTGTGTTTTACCATTGCTTGAGGGGTTGGGGAGTACATGTGGATCATTAAAGATGGCCGGGGTGGGATGGTGTTCATTACTGGTTGGGTAGGGGTCCTTGGGACTGGGAGTGAGAATGGAGGAGGATGGGAAGGGAGGTGTGGTAGGGAGGAAGGGGGTAGGACAGGGGATAGGATGGTGTCTTGGGCAAGCTAGTTTGGTGAGCCCATTACTGAGGGCGAGGAAGTGGTCACCAGTGCACGGGGTGTCCGCTCGGACAAGGCAGAAGGGGAACATGATGCACAATATCCAACTTATCATAGCTAAGGATATGGGGGTGGTGTAAAATGAGGCTAGACTCACTTTGTCTACACCAATTAGGCTAGATACAGTAGTCAATAGTAAAGTACTAGTAGGCTAGTATCAATATTCCTAGGAGGGGCGCAGTTTAGGCTAGATAACATTATCATACATGCGGAAGCATTAGGCTAACAACAATAATCCTAAGAGGGACACGAGCTAGGCTAAATATCATTAAAGCACATGGGACAACATTGGGCTAAAAGCGGTAATCCTAGGTAAGACACAAACTAGGCTAATTACCATTGATGCACATGGGACAACATTAGGCTGAAAGCGGTAATCCTAGGTAAGACACAAACTAGGCTAAATACCAATGATGCACATGGGACAACATTAGGCTAAAAGCGGTAATCCTAGGTAAGACACAAACTATGCTAAATACCAATGATGCACATGGGACAACATTAGGCTAAAAGCGGTTCTAGGTAAGACACAAACTAGGCTAAATACCATTGATGCACATGGGACAACATTAGGCTGAGAGCTAGTCTATGAGCTACAGTATTAGAATAAAGTGTAAGCAAAGGATCAGAGTGGCAATTGGGCAAAAGCGGCACAGGAGAGCACTGGCTGTAAATACAATGCTGCCGTGATATGAGCAGGGCAATCAGTGATATGGTCTCTGGTAGTACACAGGCAGTGCAATGGGGCACAATGAGGGATTAGCTCTAATAGGACGTACAGTGCTAGCCGGAAGTCAGCAGATTATACAGATGATACGTAAACAATAGTAATTGATCAGCAAGCACAAGTGGCATGGCTGGAGGGGGCCCGTGAGCAGTCTGATGTTTGCGCCGTACGCTAACGAAAATGTGAGTCCTCAATTGGTAGCATGGACGGCAGGAGTAACCGTTGGTCGGGGATGGCAGGATCAGGTGTTCGTAGTGGAGCTCACGTGGGTGGTGCTAGGCGAGCTGAAGTGGGCGTGAGGGGTTCAAGTGAAGGAGGGTTAGGGAGAAGCTGGGTGGATAGCAACCAGATGGGGCTCTCACCTTTTGCAGAGTAGTAGTAACTGGGCGAGCGGTGGGTAGTAGTAGTGGGGCGAGATGACTTTGTCCTTGGAGTCGGAATAGGCGGCTAGCGGCATCCACCGGCGAACAACGGCAAACAAGGCCTTTTTCTCTGGCCTTCGCCTCCTGGCTGGCGTTTCCGCCTGCCGGCGGATGTTTCCAACTTAGATGGCCTTCGGTTGCCTAGCAATCAGGCTACGAGGCTGGATCCTCGTTTTCATCCCGCACTGCGCCCGCCATTGCAAGGTCAGGCGGAAAAATGGGACAAGGTCAGGTAGGGATTTCAAAGTAGGCAAGAATAGCATTACGATTGCTGCTCAAAGGGTGCACAGGGGCTTCAAATGCTGGGTGAACAGGGGCTTCCAGATCTCACCCTTGATGATATGAATCCCGTGCTGGTGGATGTTGGATCGCGTGATGGGCTGCTCTCAGCAGCAGCTCCTGGGTGAATGGTCGGTGCGGGCAGGGGCTCCTGCCCTCTCCCTCAGATGATCGTGGCTGCACTGGGCCGGCAACGGCAAACAAGGCCTTTTTCTCTGGCCTTCGCCTCCTGGCCGGCGTTTCCGCCTACCGGCGGATGTTTCCAACTTAGATGGATCCTTCACTTTGAAAGATTGGAATCTAACAGCACTAAGATTAAGCACCCAAGTGACAATACAAATACAAGCCCATATTACCCAGAAGAACAAATTTAGCTGCCTAAGGGGAGCAAGGAGGAGCACTGGATTTTACAGGGTCTTTTCCACTCTGTTTTTCATTCGTCTGTTCATGTTACAGAGTCCGAGTGTCATTGGACTCTTTCATTCCAGAAGCTCCACATACAAGCAAGAATATTTTGAAAATAGGAAGGACATTATTTGTTTTAGAGAATTATAGAACCAAGTTGTGCCCACCTTTCTCCATTTTTTCACTATCTACAGGCAGCCTGGCTAGGTCGCCCTCTAGCTCTCTGAGTGGTTTGACCTCTCCTCCTCACTCCTTGCCTCTACCTCTCAAATTCTCCCCCTCAGAGATTTGAACATCCACCTGGATGCTAACAGCCCTTCTTCAGGACTCTTTGGCAACCTCTGCGATTCTCTGTCTCTCTCTCTCTCTCTCTCTCTCTCTCTCTCTCTCTCTCTCTCTCTCTATTCTTCCCTCTGGCCCACCTCACTCTGCAGGGCACTCTGTGGATGGTCGCATTTCCTCAGACCTCCCCTTCTCCAACCCTCTCACTACTACTCTCTCTTGGAGTGATCACTTTCTCCTTTATTCCCACTACTCTCTCTCTTCCCCACAGGTCAATCCAACTCCATCACTGCCACCTACCTTCTTTGACATCCGACCCATGAAGTGTGTGTCATTTTAGGCTTTCGCCACTACTTTCTCTCCTCCTCCTGCACCTGTGGCTGACTCACACATTGAAAAAGCCCTCTCTAACCTTTATTCTATGTCTAACACTCTGGATGTCCCCTATCATGAGGATACAATTGAAGGCAAAATCCAAGTGCAACTCTTGGTATATGATTCTGACCTCACTGCCCTTAAACGCAAGTGTAGGGCGGCATAGAGGAAGTGGAGGGCATCAGGCACAACCCCTGAACAAACTGGACTGCCACCTGCTCCAAAGGCAGTACAGATCCTCTGTCCTCTCTAAGAAGAGAGCCTACATCCAAGCCCGCATCTCTGCGACATCTAACAACTCTGCCACATTTTCCAAAATCTGCAAGCAGCTGGCCAATCCTTCAGCAGCCCCTACCTCTCCTGTTCCCTCCTAGGCCTTCTGCACAGTCTTTGCCTCTCATTTCACACTAAAATCATCCTGTCCACCCTCTCTTCCTCTTCCTCCTCCTCTACCACTCCTGGTCCTTCTGAGGCCATATCTCCTCCTCCTGTCTCCTCCTTTAGCCTGTTCACTCCTGACAATGTTTCAAGACAAGTCTAATCTATATACGTCTCATCATATCAGGTTCTCCCCTGCTCATCCAGAACCATCAAGGACCAAATTGACAAACTACCTCCAGCTTTGGCCGATTTCTGCAATCACTCATTTACCACTGGAACTTTCCACTCCACCCTTAAGCACTCTCTTGTGCACCCCCTTCTAAAGAAGACCACAGCCAATCCTTCCTCTCTGACTAACTATCACCCGATCTGCATCACTTCTTTCCTGGGCAAACCCTTTGAAAAGCTGGTCATCTCCCAGCTTAATCTACATACTGAATCTGTTGGTTGCCTCCATGACCACCAGACTTGCTTCAGAGATGCCAGATGCACGGAAACTGCTCTCCCGAACACCCGTGAAGACTTGCTCTCTAATCCTGACTCTAATCTGCCTTCTGTCTTCATTCTACTTGATCTATCTTTTGCTTTTGACATGGTCAGCCTTGCCATCCTCCTCAATCGCCACTGCGACAACCTTGGTATTACTGATCAGGCACTGGCCTGGTTCATCTCCTATCTCACCAACCGACCCTCTCAAGTCCAACTGGGGTCTTTCCTTTCTTACATCTCTCTCTCTACTTGTGGTATTCCCCAGGGGTCTAACATCTCTCCCTGGCTCTTTAATCACTACCTGGCACCTCTTGCCCAATGCATCACTACTTTCTGCTCCAATTTTCAATGTTATGCGGATGACCCTCAGCTCTCTTTCAGGCTCACCTCAGCCATCTCTGCTTCTACTCTCATACCAGACTGTGTGGCCACAATTCAGGAATGGTGTGCCACCAATGATCTCTGCCTTAATGCCAGTAAGACTGAGATCCTCCTCAATGGGACACCCACTACCTCCTTTCTTCTCTTTCCCTCTCTGGCTGCCCACTCTGGGCCCTCTTCCTACTCCTTCCTGTGAGGCTAAGAACCTTGGTGTCATCTTCGACTCCACCCGGTCCTTCTCTCCTCATATCTCTAACGTCTCTAAGAAGTCAAACTATGCAACGCCTCAGAGGTATACTTCCTTTTTCTCACTTTCCTCCAGAAGCTCACTGTCTCCAGATCTCTGGTCCTCTCTAAGCTGGACTATTGCAAAAGACTCTTTCTAAATCTTACTGCATCTACACTTTGACTTTTACAACTTATTCAGAACAGGACTGTGAGACTTGCCCTTGGCCTCAAGCCCAGGGATCATATCTCTCCAGCTCTGAAATCTTTTCACTGGCTCCCCGTGGCTGCAAGGATCAAGTTCAAGACCTTCTGTATCGTCCACAAGGCTTTCTGGGGCCTAGGACAGCTCTTCCTCCAACTTTCTCTTCCAAACCATCATCCTTCTCGAGCTCTCTGCTCATCCACCTCCAACTATCTGAGGGTCAGACGCTTCTCCAAGCATAAAGTTGGGCGCAGATCTATCTCCTTGGCTGAAGCCTCCCTCTGGAACAGCCTCCCTGCCTCTCTCAAACTTGAGCAGAACCACCACCGGTTCCGGAAGCAACTCAAGACCTTTCTTTTCTCTTCCGCTTTCTCCCTTCCTCTCCCCTGCTGATGCACCTGACTGCTCTGCGCACTGGTCACATGGTCACCCTCTGAACTCAGGCCCAGACTCCTGCATGTCCAGTTGCCCTAGCACTGCCTACGGGCTCCACAGCACTTAAGGGTCTGTATCTGCAACCCCTGCACTTATGAGCCACACACTGTCTGAGTTAACTGCACTTCCCCCTTTTCCTCCCCGCTGGCACTTCTCCCCTTCCATCTTCCCGCACTTGCGTGATCTGAATGACACACAACCTAGTAAGATCGTTATTTTGACCTCCCTTTGTTTCCCCTCATTGTCTTGTTGCACCTAGAAACACTTGTGTACAGGCATGTTATAAATGCTACATCATATCATATCATAGTTCCAGAGATAATTCTCTGCTGCTTGTTTGGATGGTTACCGGTTGCTACAATGGGAGGGAGGAGGTTGTTATATGTTTGCACAATGCTGGCAAGACGTTGTATTTTGATGCAATGGTCCAGTTCAGCACCACCAACATTGTCAAACTGGCAGCAGGATCTGTTGTGGTGTTGTGATGTGCAGCAGGACTTTTGCAGATTACAACCCTCAGGTGCTGGACTGGTGGACATTTGGGATCCAGTGCATTTTATGCTTGTACTGAGGGAGGCCGAGAACCAGGACAAAGGCCTGTAGAGGAGGGTGTAGCAAATGTGACTGTACCCTGAGGGCATGTCGCGAATGAAAACTGTACACTAGCTCTGTTATCATTTTGGGGAGGGGGGAGTGAGGGAAGTGCACAATCCTGTTTTTATTTTGATCCTATATGAAGCCTTGCTGGATGGGTGCTCTTCTTAGTTTTTTCTTTTTCCTTTTCCCTGCGTTGTTCTTACTGTGCACGCTATGTAAGTTGCAATGCGCATGAACCTTAATTAATTATAAATAAAGTAAAAATTAAAAAAAAAACTCAAATTCATCATATTACATTACGCATGGTGTATTTTAATGTAAAACACAGAAGAGTAACAGACGCAAAGCCAATGCATTTCGGATCATCCAGATCCTTCTTCGGGGCCAATCTGTGAACGTATGAAATACATAACCCCACTCAGAGGAAACCACATAACACGAAACCACTGAGGGCTGCAACTTAATTAACACGTTTTATAATGAAAACAAAAACCGTACAAGAGTATATGATATAATAAAGGACCATGAACACCGTGGGCACTGTACACGCAGGTAATAGAACGCAATTGCTTGGCCGCGGAATCAGCATGGTTTTAAATGTGCAAGTTATCCTCACGTGTCTAGTCATTCCGAGAAAGTGACCCTTGTTCTGGCAGAGCTCCGCTGGCCGTGGGCAGCTTGCATTTCACACCGGAAACAGCCAAACGACCGTGCAAATTGTGCAAAACAGGGTTTGATACGCTTGAAGTGTAAACCCCTCGGGTGCATTCAAGCAGCAATAGTTTGCTCTCACTATAATATCAGTGCCAGGCACACAGTGTGAGCTGTGAATGTGACATTTCTGTAGAGCAGACTTTCTTACACTAAAGCCTATGTTGGGGTTTAAAGGGTGGTTCATGGCATTGGTGGGGGCTGCAAGCCTATGACTTTCCCGAGACAGCAAAAATGTATTTCAGTACTTAGGAATATGTGTTTGCATTTTAGATTTAACATCAAAATGAAGATCCGCGATGCCACATATGGTGAAAAGGAAGGGGGGACGCACACCATTAACTAGTGAAATCACACCGCCTCCTGACCCAACTTGAGGGGGCGTTCCGGACCTCATGTGAATGTATCATGCGTTGGAATAAGATATGATAGGTTATTTATAAAGCACTTAATACCCAGAGGTTTTTAAGCACGGACCCGTCGATCTAACCTGTGTTGCTCCGTGTCGCCTTGCTTCCAAGGCGAGCACGTTACCCCTGAGACAAACAACCTAAATGCTTCATCAAAAACGCCAGGTCACGGGTTTCATACTGAAATTCTTCCAAACTTCCTTTCTTTGCCTGGAGAACACTTACTAAACACAAAAGCCATCCCAAGTGTGGAATTACCCATGCGATATTAGCTCATGGTGGAAGCGTTAAATGTGGGACACTGAGTCCTACCACATGTTTACCGGTTGCTGTAACAGGAAACAGGTTTGGCAGTATTAGGCAATACAGGAAAACTCGTATTGAGGACCAGGTGTCATCAGCACTCACGTGACAATGGGGATAGCACAGAACACAAAAGGAGCGGAAGGGTAAAGTAGGACCCAGGGGGAGAGTGAAAGATGGTCTTAACTTTTTTCAGATCAGAGTAAAAGCATATACTTTATTTATCACTTGACATCATTGTTAAAAAAAAAACATATAATGTGTAATTTGGGTGTGTGGTTGATTTTCAGTATGTTTTATTGAATACATTTGATATTTGATTCGGATTAGTGTTAAGAACAAAAAAATCATTTTTTTTTAAAAAATAATATTTTCTTAAGAGTATTACAAAAAGGATTTGTGCACTATCTGACCTGTCCCGATTCTTTTTGTGTTCTGTTTTTGATGTGGTAGGTCCAGGTCTATGTCGAACTTAAAATAACCTGTGTCTAAACCTCCTTTTTTTGTTGTGCGTTTGTGAATTGAAACGTTACCTCGACATATCTTGTTTTTTGGTACCCCTGAGGAAGGTCCAACATTCATAGTTTGGTTTGGTTTATTGATTTGTAGTGCGCGGCCGAACCCTTAGGTAACTGGGCGCAAGAATTTAGGAGAGGCAATGATACAGATAGTTGCACACACAGTCATGGTTAAAGTGAGAGATAGTACAGCCTGGCCTATGTAAAACCTGGTTACACAGAGGTCTATTGCCATACATTTGAAGGTGAGAGATGCAATGCCACCACAGAGATTTATCCAGGGTACACACGAGACATGTGGCAGAGACCTAAAGGCAGCAGTATAGAGGAGCTCGGACACAAGAGTTAGCTAAGTGCAGTTGGCTGTTTATTGTTGATTAGCAAAGAGATCTTTTACTTTGACTCAGAAAGACCAAAATGGGGTCTCAGCTCTAATTGTCATTGGGAGAGGATTCCAGGTTTCGGCTGCTAGAACCGGGAAGCTAGTTCTCCCGCTGGTTTCAAGTTGAATCTAGGGATGATGATTTGTTGGAGATATGGGGATCTGGTGGGTCTGGTGGAGTTCTGTCTTATGAATTTGTCAGAGAGGTAACAAGGCGCCGTCAGGTATGAAGGACGGACACATGTAGGGTCAGGTCTATGTGATTATGGCATCATACTCAAAATAGGTCATTTGGTTGTGTTATTTGTGTCATCATTTGTGAGGTTTCTTTGGGTGCAATCCTACGCATCTTCATTTGGTCTGTGTATTGTGTGCTTGTTTTCAAATACCATTTTGAAGTTAATATATTGGTATATATGTTTTTTAACAATGATGTCAAGTGATAAATAAAGTATATGTTTTTATTCTAATCTGAAACATTTTAGCACTATCTTCCACTCTCCCCCTGGGTCCTACTTTGCTCTTCCACTCCTTTTGTGTTCTCTGGTATTTTGTGCTCCCATGCAGTGGTTTCTCTGAGTGCTCCTCCCTTCAGGTTCCGGAGTCTGTGCTTTAGTTTAGTGGACAATGCAGATAGCTCCTTCAAATAATGTTGTCCATCTGACTAACACAAATATTGAAAAATAGAGGATGAAGAACCGATTACATTTATTAGGAGACAGGCCTTGCAGGTGAGATATGGGATCTATGGTCACCGTGCAGATACTGCTCTTTAAAAAAAGAGCAGATCCAGTACCAGCATTATTGCTAGGTTCTGGAAATGGTAGAACTCTCCAGGATCAAAGGTGTCCAAGATGAGTGACAGGTCCAAGTTAATGAAGACTGAAATACACCATCTGTCTATAAGGTTTCACCCAGTTGTTGTGTGGGAGTTGCCTGGTTGTTCAAGAATTCCTAATTTGACATATTTAATACTTTTTTCTGCAATACATCTGCTTCCAAAATTCTTTATATGAAGTGGTCATTTTCTGATTTGTTTTTAGAGAGTCAAAATGTATTATCTGTATTTTGCATATCTTCTCAACTGTATTGTTTCCTTCATATATAGATACATTCATCTGTATACATATATACATACAAGCAGACCATGCATACAAAACAAAATGTGTGTATTCATATGTTGTTGTGGTAGCTCATATCAGCTATAAAGCACCTGCTCTTCACAAGGGGCTTCATAGATCTGAGTGAGAGACAAAAGTGTATGGGTGTGGGAAGTTTTTACCCATGCATCCAAGCCCTACCATAAAACTGGGCATTACTGGCATTGAAAACTTCATGATGGCCAGAACTCCCCAGAGAGTGCACAGGGAAAACATGAAGAATAGGCTGCCACCCATTTTTGCCTATGTTGTGAGCACAGGAGGGCACTGCCTAAAACCACCATTGGGCTACACACACAGTAGCCTGAAACCATTGGGAATGGCAATGCTGATTGCCAAAAGCAACCCAGAACTGTGGGGAATTCATTTTCTTAATGTCAAAATGGATGCAATACTGGTGCTCACCACTATCAGAAAGCCAGCGTTTTAAAACCACCAGACTTTTGTGTAAAACTGAACAAATGAACCCAAACCAGGCCAAGGAAAGACTTGCTAAGAGGTGGATACAATGTAAAACTATATTCTGAAATGACTTGAAGGAAGTAATTATTTAATGTATATATAACAAATAGCTGGAGGAACTGAAAGCGCAGGCTCTTGCATGGCAACAGGGAGCAGGGGCTGAAAGAGATGAGGTTTGCTGGGAAAGGGAAATGCCTGAGCATAACCTCAGGAGCCCTAGTACCAGAGGCCTTCATCTCTCCCAGTCCCTGGACTCTGCCACCCCCATATCCCCTGGCGCACATGAGCACAGGGCCATAGGGATGGCAGATTACTATCCAGCCAAAAGGATGGGGCTCATAGGCCAGTAGCACCCAGAAATGGATGGGCGGGCATCCGGGTATGGGCGCCTAAGTACAGTTCAATTTAGTGGGGAACCCCAGGAGAGTAGGCCCACTAAGGGCATCCTGAAAACCTCTGCCCAGTTATGTCAGTGGGGGGGTACCCATTAAATCCTGGTAGCAAGGAGGTATCTGAAGACTCCTCTGAGCGTCACAGGACACAGGAGACCAGGTCCCCACATTCTGCCAGCTATTCCCAGGCTCGCAGAATCCGGGAAAACCTGGAAGCTCAGACGGGCAGTAGGGAGTAGTGCTTCTGAATCAGAGGATGAATGGACCAGGGTTACCCGAACCCAAAAGGCCAATAAGGTGAAAAGGGCCTTGCTTAAGGACCCCTTAAAACAGATTAAGGCAATCAGGAGTGTTATCACGCCTTATCACAAGAACGCCAAGTATTCTGTTTGGGAACACTTGGAGCTCTATGAGCAAATGATGGAGACTTTCCATTTGAAGGACAGCAGTAGCTGCATCCAGTACGTCAAATGGACATTCTCCCCTGAATACTCCAGTTTCTTTGCGGGGCTGGAGGACCAAAAAAACTATTCAAGATGGTCCACATATAGGGCGGCCATCTTGAAACATTTTTCTGTACATAGAAATCCCCAAGAGGCTCGCAAGGCAGCCTACAATTTGCAATGTGGGGAGGATCAGGCCCCACAAGAATTCGTGCAAGAATTGAAGCGTGCCTTTGCGCAGACCACCAGAAGGGTGCGCACGGACAGCAGAGAATTCATCAACACATTTTTCCATGCTCTTCCCAAGAACATAATGACCCAGCTCGTGAGAGATTTTCACGAGAAAAGATCTTTAGACTGTGTCATTGAGCAAGCCACCCTGATCTATGAGGTGCAGAAACCCATAGAAAATAAATGTAATGCGCAGAAAAACCCCAAAACCAACAGCACCCCTGCTGCTGCCAAGGTGGCAGAGGTAAAGGTTGCCCCCGTTTTAGATTTGGAGATGGGGGGGCCTAAAAACCTGCCTGCACCAAATAATTCACAGCCCAGAAGGCCCTCGGGCCAGTCACAGACAGGGAGTCAAGGAGGTAGTCCCACAAATGGGGCCCCCTGCTCCCCTGACTATGTAAGTCCAGGCTACAAGGGAAACCGACCAATCCTGGGTTATGTGTGGACTCCTCCAGCCCAAGGGGGGGATCCAGCCAAGCACCTGACCCAGGGAACTTCCATCCTAACTTCCCACAGGAGGGCAGAAATTCCCCAAACACTGGGCAGAACTTTTTTCCCAGGTATCCACAAGGTTTCCAGCCCCAAAACCATCCATCCTTCTTTCCCCAATTCCCTGAGCCCAGACAACCTAATCCGGGAGAGGGGAGGCCAAGGGTGGAGGGGTACCCAAATCTTCCCAACCCAGGGTATTACCAGAGAAGGGATTGCTACCCTTCCCGGGATCAGCCCAGGGGAGAAAACAGGACCCCGTATCAACCTGAGCGGGTTTACCAACTTGAGCGCCAGGTCCAAAATATGGCACGGGATCTGGGTCACATACTGAGGGCTCAACAGAACCCTCAGATGAGCATGCCACTGCAGAATGCCCCAAACTCTGGACCTGGTGCTCCAGAACAATGACCGGGCAGCACCCCGAAAACCCACTGGTTCCCAGGGAGGAGGCACAAGGGGAAGAGGGGTGTAAAGCCTTGGAGGAAGCTTCCTTCCCAACTTGTAAACAGCCCCTGGAAAACCAGGAACCGGAAACAAAATCTCCTGCCCCTGAAAGCCTGCCTCCCAAGTAGCAGAGGGGGGGGTAGGAGAAACAAAGGACCCAAACAGACCTACTTTGTGGAGGAGGTACAGGTCTTCCAATTTGAGGGAGAGGGATCCCAGGAGGATCCTGGGAAAAGGACCTTCTCCTTCCGAGATGGGGGAACTCCTCCCAAGGAAGAATGGGTCCCAAGAGATTCCAATCCAGACTGGGTAGATGTGGGGATTGAGCTGTCGCCGCCCATCATTCTATCCCAGACCCAACAAAACCAAAAACCCCTGGTTCAAACCCATCCTGGTGACTGCCTCCCAAAAGGCAGGGGCGGCCCAGAACCGGAACCAGGGGAACCTGAAACCGAATCAACAGACTGGGTAGATGTGGGGATTGAGCTGTCACCGCCCATCATTCTATCCCAGAACCAACAATACCAAAATCCCATGGGTCAAACCCATCCTGATGACTGCCTCCAAAAAGGGGGGGGGGCGGCCCAGAACCCGAAACCATTTCCAGTTGCCAACTTTTTCTTTCAGATTCCCCAGTTTCTCCACAGAATTCTGCCCAAATCTCTTCGCTAGCAATGTCCAAAACCAGAAAATTAGCCCACCAGTTGTCCAAAAATGTGCATTATCTGTGCCCCCTTGAGGAGAAGGAGGGAAGATACTATGCCCCGGTACAAGTACAGGGGCAGGGTACAATTTTGGCACTGGTGGACACTGGATACCAAGCTACCCTTCTGTCCAAAAGGCCCTTTGATGAACTAAATGCAGGAAGGGGGGAGAATTACGGTATTCCTCTCACCTCTCTTCCTGGACAACTGCAGAACTTTGACGGGAAGGAAATTCCCGTCGAGGGGACTGCAGACTTGGACATTAACATTGGGCGACACAAGGTGAAACACCCAGTCATAGTAGTGACTCCAGAGGGCACCCCTTGTTTACTAGGGAATGACCTCCTGAGAAGGTTGTCACCCCTAATAGATTGCGTAAACAAGGTCCTCTGGACCCAGACTAGCCGACCAATAAAATTAAAACAGAGTGTCAACCATGTTAGTTTAAACGGCACCTGCCACATGGTTGAACAAAAATCTGACCAAGTAGAATTTCACTTCCAGAACAACCAAATTCCAGACGTGACAGTAATAGCAGTAGGACAACAGACTGGTGATGGGGGGTCCTCTCTATTTCTGAAAATCAACCTTCCTTCAAGTTCGAGGTAGTATTCCACACTGGAAGGAAACACTCTGAAATTCTTTACCAATCCACAATCAGACACTCCTACTCCTATAGTCCAGAAAGATGTGAAATTAGCTCAGAGCCTGGCTGATATTCAGCAAATTGGAGAGCAGTTGTTCATCCCTGTTCAGTTAAATGATGGGAAGGACTCTGTTCTCGCTCGAGTGTGTGTGAACAACGGTAAGAGCTTCATCAGCGAAGCCATGTTCTGCCAACTAGCAAAAGATCCAGCCATTCCCACATTCAAACTGATAGACGAATGGGAAATGGATCTGGAAACGCCCAATTCCAAACATCTCCTGCCAAGCAGGTGTATGCTCAATATCTCCATTGGCAACAAGAGCATAGTCCACAATCGTTGGGTCGTGTAAGACGTCACTGCCGCCTTTTACTTAGGCAGTGACATTCTCAATCGCTTTGCCATTAGTTTGGACCTAATAAACTTCAAAGCTTGGTCCCGATTAGCGGATAATCCCATGGGCTTTGATGATTCAGAAAAAGCATTTAGGTCAGCTCAATTGCTACCTTATGCAGTTGAAATTCAGATTAAAGAGGAAGTCACCATCCCAGAAAGGACCCGACAATTCTCCCTGGAAGTGAAAGTTAAAAGAGGACGAAAATTTGAAAAACCCTGATGCTTATATTCATCTAAATGCTTCTCTCCAACAACAAGGGTTAGGGGTAAACCCAACACCATTAGTCAACATAGAACATGACACCATTCCAATAGAGGTGGTTTACAGAATATTACTCTAGCCGCAGGCACCATCATTGGAATGGCGCTTGATGACCGACATTTCTCCATTGATTTAGGAAATTAACTGTTAGGACAAATCCCCAAGGACTGTTTTGACAGTGACAGTGAAACAATACAACACCAAACAGGATGTTCACCCAGAATGGGGGGAACTTCCTGGTGTACACTTCTTGCCCTTATGGTTAGGAAGACGTGACTTGTGACTTCAGAACGGATGAGGTGATTTTCCAGGTCCATGAGGGCTGCCCTTCCCACCTGAAGCCTCCAGTCCAAATCAGCACTCTGACCAGGGACTTCTCCACCCAGCTGGAGGAGGCCGCTGAGATAGCCAAACCAGAAGTCATTCTAGGCTTCAGGCAGATGGTGGAAGAGAGAGTCAACCTAGCTGATGCCTGTGTGACTCTGGAACAAGTTTTCTTGGATTTCCAAGATCTCTTTGCGGTAGACTCATATGACTGTGGTCGCACCGACATCCAAACCACAACAATTCCCACGGACCCTGGAATGACTCCAGTGTTTGTGAAGCAATATCACTTGCCTCTCGCATCCATGGAGTCCCTTACTGAAATAATTAAGAACCTTGAGT
This sequence comes from Ambystoma mexicanum, assembly GCF_040938575.1. NCBI lineage: Eukaryota > Metazoa > Chordata > Amphibia > Caudata > Ambystomatidae > Ambystoma > Ambystoma mexicanum. The sequence goes on from NC_090936.1 coordinate 865,675,780, forward strand.
CCCGGGGAATAATCCGTCCAGTACACAGCACCTTCAATAATCCGGTGCTGGGAATATTGAAGCCAAACGGCCAGTGGAGACTCTGCGCCGACCTTAGGGAGATCAACAAACGGGTCCATACTTCCCGATGACCTCTGCCCGACATTGACCAAGGGCTGGCCCAGATCCAGGGGTCACAGGTATTCACTGCAATAGACCTGATCAGTGGACACTGGACCATGCCTGTCAGTAGGGAGGACCAATACAAACTGGCTTTTACCTTTGGGGGCCAGCAGTACACAGGGACCCGGACTCCCTTCGGATACCTCAACTCCGGCAATGAATTCAACATTTTCCTACATAAGGCCATGCCCGACCTCGGTGCGAGGGGTAACCTGGCTTATGTAGATGATGTCCTCATCAAAAGTTCATCTGTGGAAGAACACATAGCGGAGATCCGTTATGTTCTGACGCAGTTGAGGGCCGCCGGAGCAAAACTTTCCTTTCAGAAAGCACAGTGGTGTAGAACCTGTGTTAATTTCTTGGGGCATGAGATTACTCCTCAGGGTATCTGTCCCTAAGAAAAGGAGGTGGAAGCACTTCAGAAACTGAAGGATCCCACAACTGCGGGAACTAAGGAGCCTCCTTGGACTGACTAATTACAGCAGAAAGTTCATTGAGGGCTACGCAGAGATCACTAGACCCCTGATTCATCTCTTGAAGGGGGGGGTCAAGTGGGAATGGGGTCCAGAACAATCCGAGGCAGTAAGACAACTCAAGAGAAACCTCTCACAAGCACCTTGCCTAGCTTACCCTGTCAGAAACAAGGAGTTCTTCCTGGAGACAGGGTTCTCTAATACGTGCTTGACGGCAGTATTATATCAAAAGCATGACAAGGTCAATAAAGTAATCTCCTATGCGAGCAAAACTTTATCCTCTGTGGAGGAAAAATTCAACGATTGTGAGAAGGCACTCCTGGCAACGGTGTGGGCATTGAAGAATTACCACCCGTTCATCCAGGGGGAACACATCATAGTGGAGACTCCACACCAGCCTCTGCAATATCTCCAAAGTGACAGAATCGGGCCGGAAATGTGAGTAATTCCAAATTACTTCCTGGATTCTGTCAATGCAAGGCTTTCCTGTAGAGGTCAGGTATGGCCAAAACAAGAAGAGTCCCCTCACGCAAGGTCTGGCTGACTTGCATGATTGTGCCAGAGAAAACCGTCTCGAGGACGAAAGTCTAAAAATCAAGGACAACATGGAGGCATACCTTAATTCCCCACACAAAGTCTTCGAAGAAGACATGTGTGAGGGAATGCCCACTGTCTATGTGGATGGATGCTCTTACCATGTTGACAACAACAGGGAGAAAGAACTGGTGGCCAGCGTAGGGAATGCATTGGTGAAGGAGTTTCCAGAACCCTCCGCTGGATACAAAATTGGTCCCCGAAGTAGTCAGGTGGCAGAATTGATGGCTGTGCATCAAGCCATCCTCACTGCTGTCCAACATCAACTCCACGAACTGGTCATGATCACAGATTCAGATTGTGTACGGAACAGGTTTGTGGAGCATCTGGTTATTTGGAAAACCAGAGGCATGTTATGTGCTAATAGCAAACCCCTGAAACATGGGAAGTTAATCCAAAATATTGATGATCTGGTCACATTGAAGGGGATGACCATCTACTGGAAAAAGATCAAGGGTCATTCCAAAGTAGAGGGACCAGACAAAACTGGAAATGACTTAGCTGATCAGCTGGCCAAAACCGGAGCCATCCAAGGGGATCTAATAGAAATAGAGTCCCTGTTGGGGGAAATCCAGGTCACTGCTATCACTAGGTTCCAGACAAATGCTCACAATGATCTTTCAACTGCACAATGGAGTAAGGAGACCCCTGATGCTGATTTAATTGCGGCTCAAAATGGGGATCCAATAATTGGTAAGTTTTACCAACACATTGAGGACCCTGAGAACTTTCCCCTGACGGATACCGATTACATTGGGAAAGAGGACCTAAGAGTGTTGATGAAATATCCAAAAAGGTTCCGAATCCAAGATGGTTTGTTGATAAGGAAATCCCAAGCTGTCCATGATCAGTGGGTGGTCCCTACCTCATTCCGAAGCCTGATGTTAAGTTACGCCCATGATACGGCCACCGCCGGTCATAGGGGGTTTCACACAACACTGGAAATCTTAAGTGAGGTTGCATACTGGCCACACATGGGGCAGGACCTCGACCAATACTTGAAGGGGTGTCTTGTGTGTGCACAATTTCAGCCAACATCCCTCACACACCGGGCGCCTCTCCAAAAGAGGGGGATGACACTGCCATGGTCAGATTTGCAAATCGACTTCGTAGGCCCTGTAATTCGCTCGTCTAGAGGAAACAAGTACATGTTGACGGTCACATGCTGGTTTACCAAGTGGGTGGAATGTCTCCCGGCCCCAAATTGCAAGGCAGAAACAGCAGCTGCCCTAATGATTAACCACATCTTTTCCCGTTTTGGTCTACATCAAAGGATTGAGTCAGACAGAGGTAGCCATTTCACTAGCGAGGTAATGACAAAGATGTGGGAGATACAGGGGGTTAAAAGGAAGCTGCACATTGCTTACAGGCCAGCTTCTTCTGGAGCAGTAGAGAGATACAACCGAACCATTGTGAGCATCTTAAAAAAGTTTGTGACAGATTCTGGGCCAAGTTGGGATATCCGATTACCTCTGGTCCTAATGGCCATCAGATCTACCTCTTCATCTGCTACTAAAATGTCACCATTTGAGTTGATGACCGGACGCAAGATGGTGATTCCCCAGCATTTGCTCTACAGGACCCAAGAGCAGACGTTGATAAACGCCTCCACAACTCATGAGTATGTGGAGAATTTAATGAAATACTTTCAGCATGCTTTTGCCTATGCTCAGCAGAATCTAGAAAGATCAGCTGATAGCATGAAAACCCACTACGACCTGAAGACCACCAGGAAGGAATATACGGTGGGAGACCGGGTCTATCTATACAATTTCCAAAGGAACCAGGCCAAACAGCGAAAATGTTTGCCTACATGGAAGGGACCGTTGAAATTATAGACAAGGTCTCCGCTGTAGCGTATAAGATCCGCATCCCCAAAGGTAGTCTGGCGGAAGGGGAAGACAAGTGGGTCCATATAAATCAGCTAAAGTGTTGCCATCCCAGGCACACTCTGCAACAACTGGAGGAATCCTCGGGAATCCCAGAGGGAACCGCTCCAGATTAATCCAGTTCCAACCTAAATTATCCCATGTAGATAGTCTCTAAAATATTATGATTCTTCTAAAAATATTTCCTGTTATATCTTGTTTTTAAAACAAGACTGAAAAATGTAACCGGAAATGTATATGCCGCCCCACTATATCAACAGTGGTGGAAAAATCTCTATGAATAGGTATTGCTGCTTTGGATTTATCATCCTAGGAGAGATGAAACCACGGAGACTGACCAAGGAGAACAACCCGGAGACCGGGAGCAAAGATCCGAGGGGCCCTGGGTACCGCCCAATATTCCCATCAGGACAGGCGAGGAGAACCGATCGATCCAACTGGATGGAGGAAAAGATGCTGAACTGTGCCATCTACGGAATTGGAAGACGATGAGGCGAACATCCCAGATCTTGCGAGTTCCATCAGTGAAAGATCAGAATGGTCATCGCAAGAGGGGGGGCTTGTGGGATGTTTTTACCCATGCATCCAAGCCCTACCATAAAACTGGGCATTACTGGCATTGAAAACATCATGATGGCCAGAACTCCCCAGAGAGTGCACAGGGAAAACATGAAGAATAAGCTGCAACCCATTTTTGCCTATGTTGTGAGCACAGGGGGGCACTGCCTAAAACCACCATTGGGCTACACACACAGTAGCCTGAAACCGTTGGGAATGGCAATGCTGATTGCCAAAAGCAACCCAGAACTGTGGGGAATTCCTTTTCTTAATGTCAAAATGGATGCAATACTGGTGCTCACCACTATCAGAAAGCTGGCGTTTTAAAACCACCAGACTTTTGTGTAAAACTGAACAAATGAACCCAAACCAGGCCAAGGAAAGACTTGCTAAGAGGTGGATACAATGTAAAACTATATTCTGAAATGACTTGAAGGAAGTAATTATTTAATGTATATATAACAAATAGCTGGGGATGTCAGCAGCTTAAGTGAATTTGGGTTTAAAGCCACTAAAATCGAAATGTTTAGAATAAATGAGTGACCTACTTGTGAGTGTCACATAGGTTGCAATTGTTAAATGTCATAGTTTTGAACTTAGAATCAGCATTCTATCTGCATGTGCAAAAATTGTAAATTGGATTTGAATGTAGAAAACTGGGAACTAAAGTGACATTTAGTGGAATTCTACCTGACAACTACCCCCGACAGGAGCTAAACCTGATCAGCCACTCTTCCCAGGCCTAGCTGCATCCTGCTGCCCCTGCCAAAAGGAGATGACACCTCTCTGATTGGAAAAGGGGAGGAGCACCTGGGGACTGCATGAAGTTGAACAAAGCCCTGTCCTGGACTCAGGCAAATGTTATATGGGGGGGGGGTCGTAAAATGGCTTCCTCTTGGGAGAAACTGGGAAGGGCAGTGCCTGTGAGAGCCAGCTGAGCTTGGGGGAAGTGGATAAACCAGAAATTCCACCATGTGCTTTGGAAAACCACACCCCTTTGGGGCCAGAGCATGATCTTAAAAAGATGGATAATTCACAGTGCGGACTTGTTAAAATTATATAAATAACATCATCATTTTTGTGATTGTTCTGTGCACATTTTAAGAGGTGTTAGGACCCTGTGGTATGTTTTTGGGGATAGTAGCAGAAAAAAAGGTTACTCCTCCAAATGTATGCATGTTAAAAATCTGACACTTTATCATCTGAAACCCATATCCCTGGTGCACATCTGTGTAAAATCTGGAAAGTTTTAGAGGTCGTTATCTGGATGAAAAGGGGAGAATTCTGTCATACGTGGACACAACATCATACAAAGACAGTGATCGGATGGTTTGGTGCTACAGAAAATATGTTAACTGGACCTATAATATTAGAAAAATGGTACATAGATAAATATGTATTTGGGTCAGAAATAGATTTGTGTGCAATTTGACAAGGGGAGGTTCCTCTGACCATAAAACCTACAGCATCACTCTGACACTCCATTACTTTCCCCCAATCATGGGAGAGAGGAAAGCTTGGCCAATGATAAGTGAGAGGGGCAGGCTTAGCTAGGCCCAGGCACACACCCATTTTCAAAACACATAAAAGGAACATTGAAACCCAGGTAGAGACATTCACGTTCCACTTTCTTGCGGGACGCTTTGCCGGGAGACTTCAGACTTCACACCCAGAGATCCAGACTTCAAATCCATCAGTCTCCAGAGACCAGAAGTTAACTCCAGAATTTGTAGCAGAGGGGCCTGAATCCACAAGCTGAATCCTCTTCAGCAGGCCTCAAAACCAACCAAACTATTCAACAGCCGGGCGAGCTGTTTGAATTCTTTGCCAAGAACTTTTGCAAGAACCTGTAGCAGTATCCAGAAAGCAGTGCTGTATCCGGAACCAGAGAGAACCAGAGACCAGATCGCTGTGAAGAACTGCTAGCAGAAGTCCAGCCAATCCTGACCCGATCGGTGACAAAGTCGCATTCCTGTCCAAAATCTAGTGTGAGTACCCAGCTAGCACTGTGAGAAAAACCAATCTCTTAGTTTAAAATAATCTAATCCAAACTATTTTAGCCTATTAGAACTGCCTCCTAGAATCGTGTCATTCTGTCATCTTTAAAACTGAAAACTGTCATCTGTTATTCTGAGCTTTAAAATTTCCAAACCGAAAAACTGCCTTTACTAAATCGGCCGTATCTCCTGAACCGTTAGCGAGTTATAACTGTCATCTTAAAGCTAAGATTCTGAGCTTTCCAACTAGCCTATAACCGACCTCCTACTCCTTATAGTGCCTCCGTAATTGCGCTCGACACACGCGACTAAATTTGCCGCGATTTGACATTTTGCTTAATTTCAGCCACGTGTAAAAATATTTGTCCTTGCCTTCCTTGCTGAAATTCGTGTGCAACCTGACAATCATTCTTAGAGCACTGCTAAAGTGATCCTGAATTAATTTAAAGTATCTCTCACTCACCCGGAACCTCCTATAGGGAATTAAAAGCAATTTTAGCATATTTTTCACTTAATTGCAACCACATCAAAGTATCTTGCCTGCGTTTAAAACTTCTACCTGTTTTCCTCTAAGCTTGCTAGGGGGGAACTGAACTACATTTGATTGCATTCCTGAGAACTGTGTGCTTTCCTTCCATCTCTTTACCTTGCATAAAGGGGGGGGGGTGAATTGTCAAAGAAAAGTGATTACATTGTCTTTTGTTGAAGTCATATCAAGTTTATTTTCTGTACTGCATTTTCATTCATCATTGCATTGTCCTTGAAGCCATAAAAGCATTCTCAGCTACTTCATCCTCTCTATATCACTTCTAAGCCATCAAAAAGAGTGTACCACTGTATCATTATCCATTGTTGATCACTATCATCCTCACAAGTGTGCTATCAAATATTAATTTACTATAAAAGTGTGATAGATATATATTGATTAATTTTCAAATAAACCTTTTAAATTTGCAAAACAAACCTACTTTTTGGCTCAGCGGGGTCGGGGGGATTCTGAGAGAGGGGTGTTATTATAAGGGTTGTCATCCAGAGTAAATGAACTGGACATAAAAATATATCAATAAGGGTTTCCCTCAGCATCCCAGACTAGGCATTGACTTAGCTGTAGTGTTGAATTGAATCCGCTTACATGGGTATGCATCGACTAATGTTAGAACATATGTGCTACCTAAGAAATTGCTAGAACCTATGGCCTACTTCCAAAGATAACCTGGAGATTTTTCTATTTTCATTAGTGCATTTGGCAAAAAGGTCCAGTGTGGTGCTGCCAGAGCTGTGCATTCTTTTCTGCCACTTTTTAATGTATGGATTCTTGGCACATCTGAATGAAGTCACAAGAGGTCACTATGATACCAGTGTTAGTGTCAGAAAGGAAAGAACAGGACTAGAGCTGTACAATACTCTACTTTAGAGTGAGATTTGCACATATTGCTCTTTTCCTCTCAGAAGAAATATAATTTTCATCAACAAATTCCATATACCTGTTGTAAAGTATTGAAGCAAATTGTCTAGAGCATTCATCGGCATTTGTTTTTCTGTGCATCAATGTATGTGTAAAGATGCAAAGTAGAATGGATATTTTGGTATTAGCATACTTGACCGAAAAACATTTGATCTTTTCGATTTGACTTATTTTTTGTTTCGGTTTTTTCGGTCAAATTAAAAAAATATATGCATAGGGGTAACGGAATAGGTGAAGGTGGGGGGAAGTGGGGTGTTGTGGGGGTCTCCACCTGCATTTCTGACCATAAACAAACCTACAAAAATTAGGTCAAATTTAAAAAGGTCAAATATTTTCGACCAAGTAGACCTAAACCGGATATTTTATGTTAAATTAAAGTGTTTGTGAGACAAAGGTAGGCATGATGCAGTGTATTTATTTTCATCGTAGTCTGAAGTTATTATGGGGGTGATTTACAAAAATGTTTTAACATGGGAAAGTCCCATTGAAAACATCTTTTTTGAGGTGACTTTCTCACTATTGGAAGTTAGGGGAACCCCATCATTTCATTGATGAATTATTTTAAATGAAACTAAAGATTATTATTAAAGCAGCCAGTTTCTTGTCCCATAGTGTTGCGTGAGAAGGGGATATTTCTCCACAGATACATAACCAAATCTAAAATCAAACATACCTTGCTTGGAAATACTTCATTACACAATAGCAGGATAAATGTGATTCATATTTTTTGTTGTTGTTTTATGTAGTGTCCTGTCTTTGTTATGTTATGTATTGTCTTTGGTCTGTACGGATCTTGCAGAATGCCTTGAAACAGGTTTCTCTGGTAATGACTGCCCTTGTGGTAGTCTGATATGCAAATGGGTATTCCTCCTTTGTGAAAAGTACAGTGAGCAAAAAGCGATGGCTGCAGACTCTCAAAGTGGGACAAAACCACCAAAGAACAGGTAATCATACCATGTTGTTTCTAGAAAGCGGCACCATAGGGCTCAATGGGAATGGGGATGGAGGTAACAACGGGCACATTGCAAGTGTCCCGTTGTTACCTCCCTCTTCCCCTCGCGGGACCCGGAAAAGATGTCTGGTTTTACCAGACGTCTGATCCGGGTCCCGCAAAGGGAACCTCGTAATCGGCCCTGACGGAATGAAGGAGGCCAGTCCCGTACCGGCCCCCTTCATTCCGACAGCGCCAGGGTCATAATGAGCCATGTAGTACAAATGCATGCTGTACAAACAGGTGTTTTGATAACTATTGTCATCAGACCAGATGTTTGCATCCACCAATGACCCGTTGTTTTGGTTTTACTGTGTGCCTAACAGCAGCCTCTGTAAACTTCACCTTGAACCATCTTCGCCCTTTCCCCGCATCAGAGGCACCATCCAGCTTCGTGCACAGCTATTAGATCATTTAGGCCAGAGCATTCAGTGGCACGTTATACATGGTGCCCTGTAGTCTGGGGTTTAGTCTGTGGGGCACAATGTGACGTGCAATATTGTGTCATCCTCAATGCAGTATCATGAACTGTGCAGGAGATTAAAGCGTGATTCCATATCCACTGGGAGCTCAGTTACACATACAATAACAATATAGCATACGTGGAAGGCATCATTGCAAGGGCAACCGCCCCTGAGATAAAATATCTTTTGATCCTGTATCACATACGGTCCTTATGAATACAACATTAGTGGGCGGCTTCTGGGGAGGTTTGACCGAGCCATAGAATCACTATGACAAAGAAGAAAAAAGAAGACATACTGCATGCAGGTGTTTAGCTGAGATGCAGGGTATAATATCACAGCAAAGGGCATATCAAGCATTGGCCGAGATTACAAATGTCGATGAGGAATACTATACAAGTAGATTTTAATGACATGTTTTATTCAACAAAACAGCCAAATTAGCATGATCAGAACACATATTATTTGCTGTCTATGTCTGTTTCTGGTAATCAAGAAGTTGCCATGATCAGATTGTGATATGCTGTATCCATCTGTACCACATAAAGTCCATGGTAGAGTCCATTATAATAGCCTCATCTGTAGAAGATTCCACAGTTTGTAGCGAAATCCCTAAAAGCATGGTGCAGTAGGAGGGACACTCCCCATGTTCTTTTGAATTAGAATGAATAACATTCCTCTCTGTGAAGCAGTTGTGCTGCATTCCCTGGCATGATGCCACCAAAGCTATAGAGCCAACAATGTTTGCCATGCAGTTATGAATAAATAAGTCAAGTTTCTGCATTTTCATTCTTAATCCGATTTAGTTTTCATGTGAGTAGAAGGATCAGACCTCCACCCATGTGGGTGGTGGGTGACCAATGCCAGTGAGTCTCAAAGGCACATGAGTGCTAATGTATTTTTTCACTGTTCCACTCAAGTTGCATGGGTAGGAATGTAAACATAATAGAAACTGCTGTTACGCTTAGGAATCACCCTATCATGGAATGCACATACCCCTGTACCTGCTCATGCATTGCACATCCCTCCGCTGCTCTTCCAGATATGTGCACAGTGGATCCGAACTGGAAACTCATGATGTGCATTACAATGCACAGAAATGTATCCTTGTACATGGAAATGCACAATAGAGGGAGCCCAACATGCACCTGCACGTACTTATCTGTGATTCATACATTCAGACCTCGTTTGTGGATAGGGTGAAAGCCCTTTTGCACACATGAAGATGAGCTAGTGCATCTCATTACTTGTGCCCAAAAAAGGTTTTGATAATTCGCTCCAAGGTCATTCGCAGACACAAGTGTTTCATCTCTCCCTGAAATAAGTATAAGAAAGGGCAGGTGCTTTTGATGATGGCATCTATGAAACCATTACTGAAAAAGGCCCAGAAGCCTTACGGAACCCCTAAACTCATGAGGGTTATGCAAGAGCACAATACAATAGGCCATTACTTGTTGATTTATAGTTGTTGACTAGCAGGTTCATTGGACAAGAGGTTACTATAAACTGAATTGAAACATGGTTAATGGAGCAGTCCCTTGTAGACGGTTTCTATATTCACCAGGTTTGGGCAAAAAAAGTCCTTGTGGGGCGGCGTCTGTGGGGCTGCTGATTGGTGATAACAACGAATATTAGTCACTAACGCTTCTCCCTAGCGATATGGAGGGATATGTATTGGCTTTTGAAGTCCTATTGAGGGGGTCACGATTTTTTAAACTGGTGTTGGTGATTAATATCTATGATCCTCTGGGCACTACCTCGGCGGAAGATATATTCACCTACGTAGATACGCTGATTATTATCTGGGTTAGGATCCTGAGTGAGGATGGTATTATTTTGGGAAGTGACCTGAATGCTAGATGTGGAGTCCATGCGATTAAAGGGAATTTTAAAACAACCACTCCGAAAACAAAATGGAGATGAAAGTGGCTGAATGGGAACTGGTGATATTAAATTGGAGGACTACAGGTGATATCCCTGGGATGACCAACTGGTCGGGTGGGTCCCTTAGGGCAACCCTGGATGATGTTTGCTGCAACAATGCCCTGAGTGACAAAATGTAATCATTGTCTGTTGACAGTATAACGGCGAGCGATCATGCCGGACTGAGCATTGAATGGTCATTGGAACTCCAAGGTCCACCCCTGAGAGGGCCAACCGACTTGGTGTCCTCACAGGCAGGTAACAGACTGTTATGGTCAGAAGGAAATGAATGTTGCAAGAGCTTGAGAAATGGTGTGCCATCTGATGTATGTAGTAAAGTTTGAGTTACTGGCCAGCTCCGTTAATAAAATAGAGCACTGTTTCTTAGTTCTTTAATTCAGCACTGGGATAAAGAGGGGCAAGGTCATAATAGGGTCTGGTAAGCTACCCATCCATTGTTATGATCCAGAAATCAAAATAGCCTAAAGAGCGCTCAGGAAAAAATTGCAAAACCTAATTAAATCTGGCTCTTCTGCCCTCATTGTGAGGTGTGAAACTTCTAGATTAAAGTGCCAATATAGACATTGGACGGGAAGGCCAAAAAAGGAAGGGAGAATTGGGAAGTCGCAGAGGTTGCTTGAGACATTTCCGAGTGGTAACATAAGAAGCATATGGAGGATATTGTCCTCAGTTATGAGATCCACTGACTTGCTGATTCGGAACCTGATTTTGGAAGGGATTTTGGTCAAGTTTATTGCGGATAAAATGTATGAAGCAATTGACGAACCTGAGATCCTGAGATGAGTGGACCTTTGGCATTGTATTGGCCCATTGAGTTGAATTTTAGAAATATTTGTGAACACATAGATGAAGCTTAAAGATTCCAGGGCGCTGGGGCCAAATGGGCTATCACCAGCCACATTGAAGGGGAATGTCCCACTATGGGCGGATGTTTTGCGCCATTTGTTTGTTAAGGTATGCACGACTAGGACTATTCTAAATACCTGGAAGAAGTCAATCCTGGTACCAGTTTATAAAACTGCTGTCCGTTTGGCCCCAGAAAACTATAGTTTGTTGTCAATGCTTGATATAACTGGCAAGGTGTTTGCCTCTTAAATCTTGGAGCATCTACGGGTCTGGTTTAAAGACAGTAATATTCTGCATCCATTTCAGACAGGCTTTTGCTCTGGGTCAGGCACAGTTCACAACATTAGAGCAATAGACATGATAATATCTTAGGCCAGGACTTCTTACCAGCAGTTTGTTGTGTATCGCTTTTGTGGATTTTAGATCTGCATTCAGTTCGGTAATATCCTCTGGGGGAAAATGAGAAAGTGGTGATGTCCAAGTTGGCTTCTTGAAGGGATTATGGCTTTGCATGTAGAAACTACAGCCCAGATCCGGCTTGGAGACAATGGTAACCTGTCTAAAGAGATGCAAATTAACAGGGGTTGAGACAGGGCTGCAAGTTAGCCCCCTGCTCTTTAAAGTCTATGTGGCGGACTTGCTGGGTAGGCTTATGACTAAGGGGGGCTGCTTGCCAAAGATTGGGACTACTCCTATTGGTGGTATGCTGTATGTTTCCCGATTTTGACTGCTGTTCTGTCTTTGCTATGCTAAAGGGAGCGTTTGTGCACCAGCTGGTGAAATGGGATTGGCAGAGTAACTATGATTGATCATCTCTGCACACTAAAGGGTTATGACAGTGTGGTACAGGAAGTCCATCGTTTTATGAAACCTGAACGCTATTTAGTACTCTGTCCAGACCCATATGTACGTCATTTTCATTTAAAGTTACGCACAAACCAGTTACCAGTGCTAGCAGTGTGTGGTGCAAGATTGAAACTGCTAACGGAAATAAGATTCTGTATGTTGTAAGTGGGAAAAGGGACAGAGCCCCTTTAAGAGGGGAGCCCAGGACTATGGGAGGGAGCGGGAAGCGGGAGGAAAGGGAGGGGCAAGGGAAGAGGGAAGCCAGTAAGGCCATGGAGGAATAAAGAGAAGGTTGGAGTGCACAATGGCTCCTGTGTGGTTATTGGGCATACTTGAAGCAGCCCCAAGAGGGGGCCCAACAACTGGCGACGAAGGGAAACGTCCCGTGCCGTGAAGAAAATGAACAAGAGAAGTCCATGGGAACAAGGAGCGAGGGGCCCGTACGCCCAGCAGCAAGGGGCCCGTGTGCCCAGCAGCAGTGAGGGGCCCGTGAGCCCTGCAGTGAGCACGTGAGCTCGGAACAACGGTGGGCCAGCGCGCCCGGCAAGAGGAGGTGGGCCTGAGAGCCCTGCAGCGGGCCTGTGCGCCCAGAGTAAACGGGCCCGTGTGCCCAACAGCTTTAGATGGGCCTGTGCGCCCTACAATAGTGCAGCGGCCTATGTGCCCTGCCGGAGGGCCCGTGTGCCCAGCAGCATCCGGGGGCCCGTGTGCCCGCAGTGATCGAGGGCCTGTGCGCCCAGCAGTGATTGGGGGCCTGCGTGCCCGCAGCGAAGGTGGGCCCAAGCGCCCGACTGCTTGTAGGGCCTGTGTGCCCAGCCACATTCGGGGGCCCGTGTGCCCGAGGGCCTGACGCCCGCAGCGAAGGAGGGCCCGTGCGCCCAGCAACGTAGGAGGGCCGTGAGCCCAGTGGAGGAACCGACGGCAGCAGACCCGAAGGAACAACCTCACGGGCCCGTGTGCCTGGCATCCACCAAGAGGCCCGTGCGCCTCTGGAGGGAAGGACCAGCGGCTGCGGAGCCACCGAACAAGAAGGGAGAAGACCGCGTCTGCTGCACCCGCGTCAGCGCAGCAGGCCCAGCTGATCCACCGCTTCATCCCGCCATCGGCAGCAGGAAGAGAGGAGACAACGGACCACGGCGGCCACACCCCCACCAAGTAAGGTGTTCTGTCGGGGGTCGGGAAGGGAACGGCCACAAACCAGGGAATCCCCGTGTCTCCCACACAGTGACATCTGAAAAAAAGGGAAAGGAGAATCCCTGTGTCTCCCACAAAGGACGTGACATTCAAAAAAAAAAAAAAGGAAAAGGGAATCCCCGAGATCCCCGTGTCTCCCACAAAGTGACAGTCAAACAGAAAGGGTAACGCTCGCGTGAGCGCCAAAATAAATAAATAAATAAATATATGTATAATAAGATAGAGAAGGAACAAACTTGGGATACGAGGAAAAGAAAGAGGTCCCAAACGAAGCAAGGAAACAGGCCCAACAGTGTCACAGGACACCCTGCTGGCCCCGGGACGCCAGCCCACGGACCCACTAATGGGCCTCATGAAGGAAAGAAGCGACAGCAGCACACGTGCGTAGACCACGCCACGCAGGCCACACGTGTTGCCAACCCCATCACAGCAGCCCCACTACGCGGATCAACTGGGTAGGGTTCCACCTCACATCGAACACGGCCAACAACCCTACCAGAGTTGAGGTTGCGTATAAACTTGAGCCACCTGCCACCACACTGCAAGCCAGGAGGCCACCCAGCACAGGTCACAAGACCCTGCCACCGTGCAGAAGCCCATGATTCAGATACACGGCCTGGAGGACGTCTGCAAAGCGCCCTCGGTCACCCCAACCACCACACGTGTCTACAACGGTGCCCCAAATTAAGGGTAAGAAGCACAAAGGAAAGGACTGATACGGAGAAGAGGGTACCACCCCGGGAATAAAACAACCGGACAATTGCAAACAGAGAGCACTAACTGGGACACCCACACCACGCCAGAAACCCCCAGAGCCACCCACCCATTGGACCTAGGTTAGTCGAACCCCAATGCAGCTCTATAACAGCCTGGGTACACATTAGTGGCCTCCACCACGCAGGCCACCGGTGCAGAAATGTGACAGGGCCGCAGAAGGACAATACCAACACAATTTGTGCATCACCACCACGAGGTCAACCACAAGGTGGAGAGCCATCACGCCTCTCACACCCCTGCAGACTACAAAGGACCAAGGGAACCCATTTGGATACTACCAACAGCCCACAAGAGTAAAGCTGCACCTGAACTGCCGCTGCTCAACACGAGAATACGAGTAACCACACCACAGGCCAACCAACTTCCATGACCATACAGAAAGCCAGGAGCGAAAGCCAGGAGTGACAACCAAGGACCTACGGCCCCGTGGAGCACCACAACGCGCCCACACCATGACTGACCACACACAAGCAGACGCCGACGCAGGCGCGCAAACCCTGGCAAGCCTGGGCCTCACATCACATGCTGCCGCCATGAGAAGACCCGACCCATTCGCCTTGCACCCACGCCACGACCAAGGAACAAGGTGGGAAGAATGGATCGAAGAGTTTGAAGACTTTCTAGGAGCAATAGGGAACAAAGACCCACCAAACAAACTCAGCATATTTAGGAACTTGGTAGGAAAAGAGGTAAAGGACATCATCAAGACAATCCCAGCTACAGACAAAACAACGTACCAACGTCTCCTCGAGGCAGTCAACGACAAGCTGATAGTAGGATCCAACAAAGACTACGAACGCCTTGAATTCAACCAACACAGGCAGCGTCCGCACAAATCCATTGGAGAATTCGTCTTACGTCTCCAGCAGAAAATAATAAACTGCGACTTCGCCAACTTCAACGATGAAGATGCTATAAGACTGCGGATCATAGAAGGGTGCACCTCGTCAACGCTCAGAAAACACCTTCTCAAAAAGCCCCTGTCCCTGGCGAAAACACTCAATCTGGCGAAGACATACAAGAGAATTGAAGCACAGGCAGCCGCCATTGAAAGAAACTTTGATCGCGACATCGCAGCCCTCACAGAAGGGCAACCGCAACAGTCTAAGCCCACTCGACCCTGGAGAAAGAGGAAACCTGGAAGACACCGGCAACAAAGCTCGAACAAAGAGCAGTTCCTCGGGCGAGGGTGGAAACACACACACAGAGAACCATACCCAGCCGTTGGACGAACATGCTGGCCCTGTGGCCAGGAAGGTCACCTTCAGGGAATGTGCAGAACAGGACCACCCACAAGCTCTGCAAACCAACCCACACCATCAGCCCAGACAAGATACCCTAGTCCACCGATGGCACGGTTAGAGATCAGAAAAGACATCAAGGCCACGAACACCAGTCCACCGAGACGTCACATACATGCACACCCCCTCTACACGGAGATAGCCCACCAAAAGGGAGACGGGCCGGCACTTGGCACACGAACGCCACCCGTTCTGCGAGAGAACTATGAGTCTCGCAACCCCCCAGTACCCTTCGAGATATCGTACGGGGGGGAAATGCGGAAGCCACAGGAAACGTTGGTACAAGGCAACTGTACCAGACAGGGGCGGAAGAACAACCCCTAGACAAACCCCAGGAACATGCCGGCCAATGGAGGACTGCACAGACAATACAGCCAAAAGGTCAGTCACGACGCAACCCAACCCAAGGAGGCCGCAGAGTGTCTGACGCCATCCGCATGATACCGAGTCCCGCCATAGGGCACAGCCGTCTTAGCCACCGGACAGCACTACAGCATGCACTCATCAGCATTCACTATAGGTCATTCGGAGTAACCCACAAGAAGGATCACGTGCCCAAGCAAGATGCGGGAGAAGAAAACAAAGCCAGAGGACAGACGAACCGCACAGACCCCATCCTAGCGACAAGGGAGAGAGAGCAGGTGACAACTATGACAGAGAACTACGGCAAAATGACGCCAAAGGACTCCCTCCTCCACGAGCTATACTTTGAACAGCAGGAACCAATGAAAGGAGAAGCAATTGAGAGGAAGGACAAGGATAGAGCAAAGACTTATGAAGCACCGCAACGAGAGAGCGTGGAAGAGACCCACGAGCAACCAGGCAGGCCCCACCGAGCCACAAAGAGACCCCAACGTCTTATCGAGCAAATGTGACCCCGGAAGTCTCATGTTAAGCAAGGGGGAGGTGTTGTAAGTGGGAAAAGGTACAGAGCCCCTTTAAGAGGGGAGCCCAGTACTATGGGAGGGAGCGGGAAGCGGGAGGAAAGGGAGGGGCAAGGGAAGAGGGAAGCCAGTAAGGCCATGGAGGAATAAAGAGAAGGTTGGAGTGCACAATGGCTCCTGTGTGGTTATTGGGCATACTTGAAGCAGGCCCAAGAGGGGGCCCAACACTGTAGAGTCAGTAAGATCAAAACAAACTGAGAATTAGCCAAACATGTCCTCACTAAGTGCCCGAATATGGGCCCCCGTTATATGCTATCACGGGGGCCTTTTGTCCGTGATTATAACTGTATAAAATCAGCCGCATTTTGGGTCTGCGGCCTAAAAACAGAGTCTATGAAGGTTCTTTTTGCTCTTTACAGGGCCTGGAGAAGGATTTTTCTCTATCTCTGTACGTGTGACTCGGGGTAAGAAAACTCTTGTTAAAATTTCAATGGGCATATTCATATAAAGCAAACTTGGAGTTACAGATTAATTCAATACTTTGTATTGTATGACCCTTGAATGAGATGTGGTATGGAAACGAAGGAACAGATTTTAGAAGTTATCATGTGTAAACCTGTTTGTAATTTGTATTTTATTGTAAATAAGCAGATTTTAAAATTCTATGATACTAAAGAGCATTATATGTCTTTGTGCGTATTGAGTAATATTGATTGTAAAGTTCTTTTGAACTATGTACAATTACATTTAATAATAATGTTAAATAAAAATAAACTGAATTGGTTGTAATCTGATTGTTATGTCATCCCTGTAATCTAGTCAGATGACTGATTTCTCATAGTGCATTGTTTAGTTTGGGGTTTCCCCGTGTCACATTACCATTGCCCTGCTCGATACTGTATGTTATGTCATGTTATGTTATGTCCAAAAAAGTGATGGATGGAAAGTTTTGAATGAATCAGAACCACTTGCATTGCGCTTGGAAACCTTCCACACCACTGTTTAGCCGGTCTGCACCATGCAAAAGGGGTTAAGCCATATGCAAATCAGTCAGGTTCTGCCACCAATGGGAGAAGCCCAGCCTGAACTGCTAAGCCAGGTCCACTCTTCACTGAAACACAAGCAACTCCATACATGTTTCAGCCGTGTTGGGCCTTTTCAGTGTGGTGCAGTTTGGTTCCCGGAGGCACAGCAAGCCGAAACTTCTCTTTGGATGCTTGTGGTCATGTGCAGAAGGGGTGGGACCTAGCAGTTGACATTGGACTACCCCTTTTGGGGTCTTAGTTAGCCTGATTTGCAAATGGTAGTTCTCCCTCTGTAATGGCTTGGCAGGTGAAGAACGATGATCTGGAGGGTTGCCCAGAGCAATGCCAGAGGTTAGGATTCATTCTAAACCTTCCAGTCATTACCTCTTTGTTTTTGCGTTGTCACCCGAGTGGAATAGGCATGCCCAGATGTTGGACATGTGCCTTCTGGTCCTGTAAACTCAAGCTACTCCCCACTGATGAGACCCAACAAGGCCAAAACATGCCTGGGGATGCTTGTGTTCTCGTGCAGAAGGAGTGTGATCTAGCAGTTTGGGCTGGACTGCCCCCTTTTGGGGTAGGACCAAGCCTGATTTGCATACAGTCTTTCCCCCTCTGTAATGACTTGGCAGGCAAGGAATAATGGTCTGGAAGGTTGCCCAGAGCAATGCAGACATTAAGATTCCTTCTAAACCTTCTAGCCATCATCCTTTTGTTTTTGCTTTGTCACCCCGACTGGGACAGATATGCTCAGACGTGGGTCCTGTGCCTGCTGGGCATAGAGACCCAAACTACTCCTCAGTGATGAGGCCCAACAAGGCTGGAACATATCTGGGGATGCATGTGGTTTTGTGTATAAGATGTGTGGCCTAGAAGATCGGGCTGGATTGTCCCTTTTGGGGTGGGACCAAACCTGATTTGCATATGGTCATTCCCTTTCTGTAATGCGTTGGCAGGCAAAGAACTGTGGTCTGGAGGGTTGAACAGAGCAATTGCAGAGGTCAAGATTAATTCGAAACCTTCCAACAATCACCTCTTTGTTTTTGCTTTATCACCTTGAGTGGGAAGGGTATGCAAACAGGTTGGCCCTGTGCCTGCTGGGCCTAGAGAACCAAGCTAATCCTCACTGATGACACCTAATGAGGCTGAAACATGTCTGGCGATGCTTGTGGTCTCGTGCAGAAGGGGTGTGATCTAGCAGTATCGGCTGGACTGCCCCTTTTGGTATGGGACCAAGCCTGATTTGCATATGGTTGTTCCCCCTCTGTGTGGCTTGGCAGGCAAAGAACAGTGGTCTGGATGGTTGCCCAGAGCAATGCGAGAGAATAAGGTTCATTCTAAACCTTCCAGCCATCTACTCTTTGTTTTTGCTTTGTCACCCCAAGTGGGACGTGTATGCCCAGATGTGGGTCCTGTGCCTGCTGGGCCTATAGATCAAAGCTACTCCTCACTGATGAGGCCCAACAAGGCTGAAAAATGTCTGGAGATGGGTGTGGTCTCATGCAGAAGGGGTGTGGCCTGGCAGATCAGGCTGGACTGCTCCTTTTGGGGTGGGACCAAGCCTGATTGGCATATGGTATTTACCCCTCTGTAATGGCTTGGCAGGCAAAGAACGGTGGTCTGGAGGTTTGCACAGATCAATGCCAGAGGTTAAGATTAATTCTAAACCTTCCAGCCATCACCTGTTTGTTTTTGCTTTGTCACCACGAGTGGGATGGGTATGCCCAGACGTGGGTCCCGAGCCTCCTAGGCATACAGACCCAAGCTACACCTCACTGATGAGGCCCAACAAGGCTGAACCATTTCTGGGGATGCTTGTGGTCTCGTGTAGAAGGCGTGTGATTTAGCAATTTGGGCTTGACTGCCCCTTTTGGGTAGGACAGAGCCTAATTTGCCTATGGACATTCCCCTCTATATGGCTTGGCAAGCAAAGAACAATGGTCTGCAGAGTTGCCCAGAGCATTGGCAAAGGCTAAGATTAATTTTAAACCTTCCAGCCATCACCTTTTTGTTTTTGTTTTGCCACCTCGAGTGGGAAGAGTAGGCCCAGACATGGGCCCTGTTTCTGCTGGGCCTAAAGACCCAAGCTACTCCTCACTGATGAGGCCCAACAAGGCTGAGACATGCCTGGCGATGCTTGTGGTCTCATGCAGAAGGGGTGTGACCTAGTAGTATAGGCTGGACTGCCCCTTTTGGGGTGGGACCAAGCCTGATTTGCATATGGTCATTCCCCCTCTGTACGGCTTGTCAGGCAAATAACAATGGTCTGGAGAGTTGCCCAGAGCAATGCCAGAGGTTAAGATACATTCTAAACCTTCCAGCCATTACCCCTTTGTTTTTGCTTTGCCACCCCAAGTGGGACGGGTATGCCCTGATGTGGGTTCTGTGCCTGCTGGGCCTAGAGACCCAAACTACTCCTCACTGATGAGGCCCAACAAGGCTGGAACATGTCTGGGAATGCATGTGGTTTCGTACATAAGATGTGTCGCCTAGTTGATCGGGCTGGATTGTCTCTTTTGGGGTGGGACCATGCCTGATTTGCATATGGTCATTCCCCTTCTGTAATGGCTTGGCAGGCAAAGAACAGTGGTATGGAGGGTTGCACAGAGAAATTGCAGAGATCAAGATTCATTCTAAACCTTTCAGCCATCACCTCTTTGTTTTTGTTTTATCACCTCGAGTGGGAAGGGTATGCAAACAGGTTGGCCCCCTGGTGCCTGCTGGGCCTAGAGAACCAGGCTACTCCTCACTGATGACACCTAATGAGGCTGAAACATGTCTGGCGATGCTTGCGGTCTTGTGCAGATGGGGTATGACCTAGCAGTATCGGCTGGACTGCCCCTTTTGGTGTCGGACCAAGCCTGATTTGCATATGGTTGTTCCCCCTCTGTGTGGCTTGGCAGGCAAAGAACAATGGCCTGGAAGGTTGCCCAGATAAATTGCAGAGAATAAGGTTAATCCTAAACCTTCCAGCCATCAACTCTTTGTTTTTGCTTTGTCACCCCAAGTGGGACGGGTATGCCCAGATGTGTGTTCTGTGCCTGCAGGGCCTAGAGACCCAAGCGACTCCTCAGTGATGAAGCCCAACAAAGCTGAAACATGTCTGGGGATGCGTGTGGTCTCCTGCAGAAGGGGTGTGGCCTAGCAGATGAGGCTTGACTACCCCTTTTGGGGTGGGACCAAGCCTGATTTGCATATGGTATTTACCCCTCTGTAATGGCTTGGCAGCAAAGAACAGTGGTCAGGAGGGTTACACAGATCAAAGGCAGAGGCTAAGATTCATTTCTAAACCTTCCCGTCATCACCTCTTTGTTTTTGTTTAGTCACCTCGAGTGGAGAGGGTATGCCCAGATGTGGGACTCATGCCTGTTGGGCCGGGAGACCCAGCTACTCCTCACTGATGAGGCCCAACAAGGCTGAGATATGTCTGGAGATGCTTGTGGTCACGAGCAGAAGGGGTGTGACCTAGCAATGTGGGCAGGACTGCCCCTTTTGGGGTGAGAACAAACCTGATTTGCATATGGTCTTTTCCCCTTGGTATGGCTTGGCAGGCAAAGAACAATGGTCTGGAGGGTTGCCCAGAGCAATGCCAGAGGCTAAGATTCCTTCTAATCCTTCCAGCCATCACCACTTTGTTTTTGTTTTGTCACCCGAGAGGGACGGGTATGCCCAGACGTGGGTCCTGTGCCTGATGGGCCTTGAGGCCCAAGCTACTCATCACTGATGAGGCCCAACAAGGATGAAACATGCCTGGTGATGCTTGTGGTCTCGTGCAGAAGGAGTGTGGCCTAGCAGATCAGCCTGGCCTGCCCGATTTGGGGAGGGACCAAGCCTGATTTGCATATGGTCTTTCCCGATCTTTAATGGCTTGGCAGGCAAAGAACTGTGGTCTGGAGGGTTGCACAGTGCATTGGCAGAGGCCAAGAGTCATTCTAAACCTTCCAGCCATCACCCCTTTGTTTTAACTTTGTCACCTAGAGTGGGAATGGAATGCCCAGACGTGGGCCCCGTGCCTGCTGGGCCTAGAGACCCAAGCTACTCATCACTGATGAGGCCCAAAAAGGCAGAGACATGTCTGCGGATCCTTGTGGTCTCTTGCAGAAGGGATGTGACCGAGCAGACCGGGCTAGACTGCCCCTTTTGGAGTGGGACCAAGCCTGATTTGTATGTGGTCTTTCCCCCTCTGTAATGGCATGGCAAGCAAAGCACAGTGGTCTGGAGGGTTGCATAGAGCAATGGCAGACGCTAAGATTAATTCAAAACCTTCCAGCCATCAACTCTTTGTTTTTGCACTTTCACCTCGAGTGGGAAGGGAATGTCCAGACGTGGGCCCCGTGCCTGCTGAGCCTAGAGACCCAAGCTACTACTCACTGATGATGCCCAACAAGGCGGAGACATGTATGGGGATGCTTGTTGTCTCGTGCAGAAGGGGTGTGACCTAGCAATTCAAGTTGGGATGCCCCCTTTGGGGTGGGACCAAGCCTGATTTGCATATGGTATTTCCCCCTCTGTATGGCTTGGCAGGACAAGAACAATGGTCTGGAGGGTTGCCCAGAGCAATACCAGAGGTAAAGATTAATTCTAAACCTTCCAGCCAGCACCGGTTTGTTTTTGCTTTGTCACCTTGAGTGTGAAGGGAATGCCCAGACGTGGGTCCCGAGCCTGCTGGGCATACAGACCCAAGCTACTCCTCACTGATGAGCCCCACCAACACGGCTGAACCATTTTTGGGGATGATTGTGGTCTCGTGTAGAAGGGGTGGGACTTAGCAATTTGGGCTGGACTGCCCCTTTTGGGGTGGGACCAAACCTGATTTGCACATGGACTTTCCACCTCTGTATGGCTTGGCAGGCAAAGAACAATAGTCTGGAGGGCTGCCCAGAGCAATGCCATAGGTTCAGATTCATTCTAAACCTTCCAGCCATCACCTATTTGTTTTTGCTTTGTCACCCCAAGTGGGACGGGTATGCCCAGTTGTGGTCCCTGTGCCTGCTGAGCCGAGAGACCCAAGCTACTCCTTACTGACGAGGCCCACCAACAAGGCTGAAACATGCCTGGGATTGCATGTGGTCTCATGCAGAAGGAGTGTGGCCTAGCAGATCGGGCTAGACTGCCCCTTTTGGGGTGGGACCAAGCCTGATTTGTATATGGTCTTTCCCACTCTGTAATGGCTGGGCAAGCAAAGAATAGTGGTCTGGAGGGCTGCACAGGGCAATGGCAGACGCTAAGATTAATTTGAAACCTTCCAGCCATCACCTCTTTGTTTTTTGCATTCTCACCTCGAGTGGGAAGGGAATGTCCAGACGTGGGCCCCGTGCCTGCTGGACCTAGAGACCCAAGCTACTACTCACTGATGATGCCCAACAAGGCGGAGACATGTATGGGGATGCTTGTTGTCTCGTGCAGAAGGGGTGTGACCTAGCAATTCGAGTTGGACGGCCCCCTTTGCGGTGGGACCAAGCCTGATTTGCATATGGTATTTCCCCCTCTGTATGGCTTTGCAGGCAAAGAACAATAGTCTGGAGGGCTGCCCAGAGCAATGCCATAGGTTCAGATTCATTCTAAACCTTCCAGCCATCACCTCTTTGTTTTTGCTTTGTCACCCCACGTGGGACGGGTATGCCCAGATGTGGTCCCTGTGCCTGCGGGGCCGAGAGACCCAAGCTACTCCTTACTGATGAGGCCCACCAAGAAGGCCCACCAAGAAGGCTGAAACATGTCTGGGGATGCATTTGGTCTCGTGCAGAGGGGGGGGTGCCCTAGCAGATCGGGCTAGACTGCCCCTTTTGGGGTGGGACCAAGCCTGATTTGTATATGGTCTTTTCCACTCTGTAATGGCTTGGCAAGCAAAGAACAGTGGTCTGGAGGGCTGCACAGGGAAATGGCAGACGCTAAGATTAATTTGAAACCTTCCAGCCATCACCTCTTTGTTTTTGCTTTGTCACCCCAATTTGGACGGGTATGCCCAGATGTGGGTCCTGTGCCTGCAGGGCCTAGTGACCCAAGCTACTCCTCACTGATGAGGCCCAACAAGGCTGAAATATGTCTGGGGATGCATGTGGACTCCTGCAAAAGAGGTATGGCCTAACAGATCAGGCTGGACTGCCCTTTTGGGGTGGGACCAAGCCTGATTTGCATGCAGTATTTACCCCTCTGTAATGGCTTGGTAGGCAACAAACGGTGGCCTGGAGGGTTGCAAGATGAATGGCAGAGGCTAAGATTCATTTCTAAACCTTCCAGTCATCATCTCTTTGTTTTTGTTTAGTCACCTCGAGTGGGGGAGGGTGTGCCCAGACATGGGCCTCATGCCTGCTGGGCCTAGAGGCCCAGCTACTCCTCAGTGATGAGGCCCAACAAGGCTGAGACATGTCTGGGGATGCTTGTGGTCGCGTGCAGAAGGGGTGCGACCTAGCAATGTAGGCGGTACTGCCCCTTTTGGGGTGGGACCAAGCCTGATTTCCATATGGTATTTCCCCTCTGTATGGCTTGGCAGGCAAAGAACAATGGTCTGGAGGGTTGCCCAGAGCAATTCCAGAGGTTAAGATTAATGTTAAACTTCCAGCCATCACCTCTTTATTTTTGCTTTGTCGCCCCAAGTAGGATGGGTATGCCCAGGTGTGGGTCCTGAGCCTGCTGGGCATACAGGCCCAATCTACTCCTCAATGATGAGGCCCAACAAGGCTGAACCATGTCTGGGGATGCTTGTGGTCTCGTCTAGAAGGGGTGTGACTTAGCAATTTGGACTGGACTGCCCCTTTTGAGGTGGCATGAAGCCTGATTTGCATATGGTCTTTCCCCCTCTGTATGGCTTGGCAGGCAAAGAACAATGGTCTGGATGGTGCCCAGATAAATTCCACAGATTAAGAATCATTTCAACCTTCCAGCCATCACCTCTTTGTTTTTGCTTTGTCACACCAAGTGGGACGGGTATGCCCATATTTGGGTCCTGTACCTGCTGGGCCTAGAGACCCAAGCTACTCCTCACTGACGAGGCCCAACAAGGCTGAAACATGTCTGCAGATACATGTGGTCTCATGCAGAAGGGGTGTGGTCTAGCAGACCTGGCTAGATTGCCCCTTTTGTGGAGGGAAAAAGCATGATTTGTATATGGTCTTTCCCCCTCCGTAATGGCTTGGCAAGCAAAGAATGGTGGTTTGGAGGATTGCACAGAGCAATGCAGAGGCTAGGATTCATTCTAAACCTTCCAGCCATCACCTCTTTTTTTGCTTTGTCACCTCAAGTGGAACGGGTATGCCAAGATGTGGGTCCTGTGCCTGCTGGGCCTAGAGACCCAAGCTAGACCTCACTGACAAGGCCCAACAAGGCTGAAACATGTCTGGGGATGCTTTTGGTCATGTGCAGAAGGGGTGCGACCTAGCAATGCGGGCGGGACTGCCCCTTTTGGGGTCGGACCAAGCCAGATTTGCATATAGTCTTTTCCCCCTCTGTATGACTTGTCAGACAAAGAACAATGGTCTGGAGAGTTGTCCAGAGCTATGCCAGAGGTTAAGATTCATTCTAAACCTTCCAGCTCTCACCTCTTTATTTTTGCTTTGTCACCCCAAGTGGGATGGGTATGCCCAGACGTGTGTCCTGAGCCTTTTGGGCATACATACCCAATCTACTCCTCATTGATGAGGCCCAACAAGGCTGAACCATGTCTGGGGATGCTTGTGGTCTTGTGTGGAAGGGGTGTGACTTAGCAATTTGGGCTGTACTGCCCCGTTTGGGGGTGGGACGAAGCCTGATTTGCATATGCTCTTTCCACCTCTGTATGGCTTGCCAGGCAAAGAACAATAGTCTGGAGGGCTGCCCAGAGAAATGCCAAAAGTTAAGATTTATTCTAAACCTTCTAGCCATCACCTCTTTGTTTTTGTTTTGTCACCCCAAGTGGGACGGGTATGTGAAGATGTGGGTCCTGTGCCTGCTGGGCCTAGAGACCGAAGCTACTCCTCACTCATGAGGCCCAACAAGGCTGAAACATGTCTGCGGATGCATGTGGTCTCATGCAGAAGGGGTGTCGCCTAGCAGACCTGGCTAGACTGCCCCTTTTGGGGTGGGACCAAGCCTGATTTGCACATGGTCTTACCCCTTCTGCATGGCTTGGCAGGCTGCATGGCTTGGCAGGCAAAGAACAATGGTCACGAGGGTTGACCAGAGCAATTCCAGAGGTTAAAATTAATTCTAAACCTTCCAGCCATCACCTCTTTGTTTTTACTTTGTCACCCCAAGTTGGACGGGTATGCCCAAACGTGGGTCCTGGTCCTTCTGGGCCTAGATACCCATGCTACACCTCACTGAGGAGGCTCAACAAGGCAGAAATATGTCTGGGGAGGCGCGTGGACTCCTGCAGAAGAGGTGTGGCCTAGCAGATCGGGCTGGACTGCCCCTTTTGGGGTGGAACAAAGCCTGATTTGCATATGGTCTTTCCCTCTCTGTAATTGCTTGGCAGGTGAAGAATGATGGTGTGGCCCTCTGCCTGCTATGTTAAGTTATGTTACAGGGTTTTTATACTGCACTAAATCGGCACCATGGTATTCTCAGAGAGCTTGATTTGTGCGGAAATTGGCCCCCTGCCCAGGTATCCTGTCTTTAGTCTGCAGAAGAAAAAGTGTTGTGAGAAGATAAGGGTGTAGGAAAGTGGGTTCAAGAGAAAATGACAATGGGGGGCGATGAAGAAGGGAAAATTGGAAGGTTTGTGATCGGTTGAATACATTTGGATCCATGAAGGTGGACTGTAGGTCTGGAATGCAGAAGGAGGTATATTTGAGACATATTCCAACCTTGCATGCTATATGAGGCAGCTTTACAAATCAATAGGTAGCTATAAAGCATGAAGTGGTTGGTTTTATGAGGGGCTCAAGAAGTGCTCAAGCTGCCGAGAAAATTGTGCTGGCTTTATGATCCACGATTATCATGTTTTACCTTAGGAAAAGACACAGAGGCTGGGGGAGGAAATTCCAGTGGGCCTCATTACATGTTTGCCGGTACGGGAACTATGGTACCGGTGAGCAGCAAACTACGATTTGTGTTCGTGGGTGCCTTTCTGCCTGCCAGGTCGGACCTGGCAGGCAGAGCGTCAACTGCTAGCACAGCATGTCGGATGCCCTGGCACCGTTCATAACGGTGCCGGTGCATCCGACTTCCCCATTCTCATTGAGCCCTATGAGGCTCAATTGGATATGGGGAAGAATTTTTCCCAGCGCCCAGGAATGGGCAAATACCGGGCCCGGCAGGGCCGTAATGACCCGGTAATTGCCCATTTCTGGGCCCCAGAAAAAATAAAATACCGGCCGTGCCGCTACCGCCAGCCTCGTAATGAGGCCCACTGAAATAATAACTCAGACAACTGGAACAATAAAAAAAAGACTGTTTAAAAGAGGAATTTTTTGGGAGAAAAAAAGGGAAGGATTGATGCTATGGATCAGCTGACACATTTATTGATGTTTTACAAGCCTGCCGCTCCTTGGTGTAAGAAGATCTGGCAATCTGAAAGACTGCATTCCTGAGTACAGAGCTTAGCTAATGCTGATGCAGTTAACTGCATGGTCAGATCCAGATAATATGTTACATTTTCCTTCTGACTGCATATTCTGGGTGCACCAAGGTGCATTGCATTGCAAAACTCAAGACATCCTGCAAACCCTTGTTACTCACCCTCGCAACCCATCCCTCTCCCCTTTGCCTCCCTTGACCCTTCACCCTATTCCTTCCTCCCTCTCCTCCTTCTCCCCTGTCACACCTGAAGAAGTTACGAGAGGTGTCCAATCCATGAAGGTCTCTTCTAAACAGGTGCCCCTTGCTCATCCAGAACCATCAAGGATAACATTGGCTCTCTTGCCCCCGCACTCACTGATTTCTGCAACCACTCTTTTGCCATTGGATCTTTCCTCTCCTCCCGCAAGCACTCCATTGTGCGCCCCCTCCTAAGAAAACCTTCAGCAGACCCTGACCTGTCCTGCCAACTACTGCCCTATTTCCATCACCCTCTTCCTGGGGAAGCTGCTGGAAAAGCTGGCATTGCCCCAATTCAACTCGCACACCAAACTTGTTGGTGGTCTTCATGACCATCAGTCTGGATTCTGAGCATTTAGAGGCATGGAAACTGCTCTTCTGAACACCTGTGAAGAACTGCTCGCATCTCTGGACCAATGTTCCCTCTAATTATTTTTCTCTAAGTGCGGCCATTTTTTTTTTTGTGCGCATATTATTTTCCATGTGCGCAACTAAATAACGATGTGACCTACTTATTGAGCATGCATAGTTAGTGAGATACCATCTCTGAAGAGTTTGGAAGGCAATTTCCCCTTCCGAAACACTGTAATTCTTTACAAATCAGTGTAAAAGGAGCATCTTACAACTCTTGTTCTGAAAATATAGGCTAAATAAAAATTATTTTATATGTGATTACAAGGAGAGCTCATCAACCAGTCCAAGACTTCAAGATATGCCACAGTACTTAACATAAGAACTCATGCACAGAGAGAAAAACCTGTATGCACAAAAAAGCTTTGCATGCTCAGGATAAACAATAGGTTTAGTCGTAGCTATTCATTTGTCAGCACTGCCCAGAGACAATACAGAAAGTGCTTAATGCCATTGGGAAACAACTGATGTTTATGACAAAAACTAAGTATAGCTAATCACTGATGTGACTGTAAAAAATTCATACATTATGCCATTTTTGCTAATTGAATACTTTTAACTGAAAGGAATGTGTCAGAAAACATGCCTATAAGAGTTAATGTGCCACTCTAATGGAGTAATTCAAGGGCCAGGAGAAAATGCCTCTCATCATTTGTGTAAGGATGATAATTGCATCAGAATAACTGCACCACAGAATATGATGATCAGAATTCCTGGGCCTCTGCTCACTATCCACATTATGTTGGTCTGTGAGTTGTGACAACATATACTCAAAACCAGTCTTACAACTAGGAGGCATATACACCACCCATTTTACTCCCTAAAAACAGGCAATGTGCCCAACAAAAAAACAGGAAGCCATGAACATGTAAGAATCTACCCCTGCGTCTACCAACAAAGTTCCACTGATATCTTTTTGAACCAATGACCAACAGAGCAGTGGCCATGGTAGCAACTCAAATAAAATTACTGCCCGACCTCAAGAGGAATTTTATGGGAAAGAACATATTTTAATAAGCATGAAATATCCATACTGGAAAAGCCAACTACCTTCTTACTCCCTGAAAAATCTTTTGATTCCAAGTATGGAGTAAAATCATATACGTACCCTGCTTGTAGCGCTGACATAGGAAGTGAAATTTAACGTCATTCATATTATAACAAACATAAAACAAGACTGTTGTCTAAGTCTGTAAACCTTTTGCAGAGCGAAGATAGGCAGGCAGAGTCAAGGTTGTCTGGTAATATCTAAATGTGGCCTTGGGAGGAGTTCGAGTAATGTGGTAGAATCAAGTGTAGGAGCCATCGGTGGGGAGGGAAGATAATGTGGTTGATGTGTGCAGGTATATCTTAGTTATATGTCCTGTTCATACATCCACTTTTTCATAATAGTTTTTAACCTCTTCTCAGTGTATTCTGTTTTTAGGGTTTTTAGGTTTTCAAGATCAAGATTGTATAGTAGGGCAATGTAAATCGGTTAGACCAGAATATGAAGAATAGTTAGTATAATTTATCTTCATTTTGAAAGAAAGCAAATATAAGGTAGTTACTGTGGCTTGTCCCTTATTACATCTTTATAAACAGGTGGGAATTGTCTGTGTGCTGCTAAAATTCTTCTGAGAGGCACCCAGAGGGAAGCTGGGCAAACGCACATGCGCACAGCTTAGAGGGAACATTGCTCTGGACTCCAACTCCCCAGATGTCCTCATCCTACTCGATCTCTCCTCTGGCTTTGACACGGTCAACAATTCCATCCTCATACAAAGGCTACACTATACCCTTGGTATCTCGCAACAGGGACTGGACTGGCTGACATCCATCCTAACTGACCCCTCGTCCCAAATCCTCCTGGGCACCTTCTCCTCTCCTACTTCCTTCTCCACCTGTGGTATCCCTCAGGGTATTATCCCCTCCCCTTGGCTCTTTAACATCTACCTTGCTCTACTTGCATGCCTCATCACCTCCCTTTCCCACAACTTCCAGTGTTACACATAGAGCACACAACTCTTGTTCAAACTTCCTACTGAACCTTGTGCACCTGCCATTATCCCTGACTGCCTATCTGCCATCCAGTCCTAGTGCACCTCCAACAATCTCTACCTCAAAGCCTGTTAAACTGAGATCCTTTCCATCAGGACCCCTGCTCCCCCTTCTTTCCCTCACTCTGGCCTTCCACCTTGGGCTCTACCCCTGCTCCTTCTTCTGTAGCCAGAAACCTTGTAGTCATCTTCCACTCCTCTCTCTCCTTCCTCCCTCACACATTGCTAAGAAGTCCCACTTTCAGCTCTTCGTTCTCAAAAGAATTCTCCCTTTTCTCAATTTCCCGCAGAGGCTCAATGTTACCCAAGCCCTGGTTCTCTCTAGGCTTAACTATTGCAATAGCCTCCTCCTGAATCTACCTTCTTCCACTCTGCAACCCCTCCAGCTAATCCAGAATAGGGCAGCAAGACGTATCCTTGGACTTAAGCCAAGGGACTGCATCTCTCCTGCCCTAATAAATATTCACTGGGTTACTGTTGTTGCATGGATTAAATTAAAATCCCTCTGCTCCATCTACAAGGCTGTTTGGGCCCATGGACCATTCTATCTTCATCTTTATCCTACTAAATACTCTCCCACTAGACCTCTATGTTCCTATGGCACCAACTCCTTATGTGTAAAGTGTTTTGCTAAAGAGAGGGTAGGAGGTCGATCACTTTCCTCAGTTGACTCCCTCCTTTGGCATATCCTCCCGCTCCCTCTGCGCCTTGTGCAGGACTTTCTTAAATTCTGGAAGCTCCTCGAGAATTTCCTCTTTACCTCCTCCTTCCCTTCCTCTCTCCTCTGCTAACCTCACAGTTACTGTAATTGGTGTCCTGGACACTTATGCATCCTCGGGCCCCTGACCTCCCACGCCCATTCCCCTCAGTTCCCGTTTACCCTCAGCCCTTACCTTGTCACACCCATCCGCCCTGGAGGCTTGCACTTACACCTAACATGGCTCCGGGCCGTGTAGCACTCACCATACCAGGCACTTCATCTGTGGTTCACCCATGAGCTCGAACACCCCCAGCACTTCCCCCTCTGCCCTCTTCCTTGCTGCACTTGCACATTCTGGTTTGTCCTTTTTCATTTTCCCTCCACTGCTTTTAATGTGTTTCACTCCCGTGTTCCCTCCCTTTGCCCGGTGGGTGCTTTGAAACAGTATTTTGCTTGCTGTATAAGCACCTAACAAGCGAACAATAAATACATACATAAATAAATAAAGAAATAAATAAATATGTCATGTTATGACAATGTGCCCCTACACTGATCCAATTCACCAGCTAATCTGCATATTAAGTTCACAAGGGGCATCATCCATTAACATGACCAATGTGGACACAACCTGGGAGGCATACATCGGCAGTGACCACACAACAGGCAATATGATCACCTTCCCTACCCAAAAATTAAGACGCAAAATGACGGCACCCGGAAGCAAGATCACCACAGTCATAAGAAAACCAAAGGCAACCCAGGAGCAAATATTGCAGGAGCAAAACCACAACAGACACAATCCAGAGGAACACCGAAGTGAGGCAGCCCATGTACGAGATCAACAGCATTAAACTAAACATGACTTAGGCAGCTACACCATAGGTGGATTTCTAGCCACGCAGAAGACTTTGCACAAGAGGAAAAACACTAAAACGTTAGACATAAGCATGAGCATGAGTAAAATGAGATAAAAGAAGAAAGGCCAACAATCCCTTTTAAGGCCTATATGCACAGGAGTTAAGGCCTTCCTGCTTGGACGATGTGGCAATATTCCTGAATTTAATGCCTCTAACATGCATTATTTAATCTTTTTAATATATTACAGATAACTTTGATGGTCTCCAAATAGAACTTCTGATATAATCCCACTCTCTCTGGCAGATACATCAACAATAGTGCCAGGAGAATAAAGCGAAATAGGGAAACCCATAAACTGCTCATTCAGGCCAGTCAGATAGCACAGCGAGCTAAGCACTTGCCCCTGATATGTTTGTGCAGCCTGCTGTGGCAGGTTCGAATCCCGGCTGGGTCAACTCGCCTTTCATCTTTCCAAGGTCGATAAAATGAGTACCACTCGGTGGGATAAGCATTATTATTACTATTCAGAGACACTAAAGAAGGCCCATCATGTAAGGATCACTCCAGGTGGTCCGGTATTGTTGCAGGAAAGTTTGCTCCTACTGTGCCCAAACCACCATTAGCAAAAAAAGGCATTAAAAATGTATTCTATACTAGAAATAAACTGGGGTCGTTCAATGCTTTGGAACAGTCAAAACATACAAATCCGCTGCAACTTGATGGTAAACAGGTCTTCACATATATGCCTGCCTCCGCCTAGACAGGAAGCAATGCTGCCTATTGGTTCATATCCACTGAAAGCATCATTGGACCCAATAACAAGTGCTGGCTCTTCATGAATAAGCACGCATACTCGGAAATCCCGTCCCACACCACCCTGAATGACGCAAACCAGTCCAAATACCCCGTCAAAATACATCCAAAAATACCACGGGCTCCCATCATTCAAATAACGATTGACGGCATGCCCCAGATGCCTCCGCAGAACAGCCAATCAAGAGCTGGTGGGAAATGGAGATGCTGCTCTCATCCGCAAAACAACCTCCACCTCACAGCCCGCAGACCCCCACCACACACAGATCGGCCCCCTTCATTCCGTCAGCGCCAGGGTCATAATGAGGCCCTAGGACTTGAAAGGATCACTCTCAAGTTACCCGTCCGTCAGTCGGTATATTAGGATTTAGGATCCACTGCTCCTGAGCCAAATGTTGAATGTTCTCTCCCGTGCTGGTACCGCGCCTGCGCGAGGGCATGGCAAAGTCCCCTGCTTCACTTACTGCTGGGTGCAAATACTACACCTCAGCTCCCTGTGAAACAAGCTGTCTGTGGCTCTCGACCGTGACAGTGGCTTTCTGGTTTAATTTCGGAAGTGATAAATGCATTTATCATCTCGGGAATTGATGGACTGTAACTTGGCACGGTGCCAAAAAACGATGGTCAGAAGATAAAGACCCCACCTAGGAAGTCGAGGTGAGACTCAGGACCAAGGGATTGGTAGAGAACAGTAGCAGCAGATCCAATGAAACTTGGGCTCCTGCAGCACAAAGAATGGCGAAGAAATCATGCATCGGTAAAGTTTATTTATTTATTTATTTATTATAAAGTGTATAAAACGCGGACTAAGACCCGAATGTATCTAGGCGTTGGTTATTGCCACAAAGCAGCAACAGTTCAACCAGCGCACAACAGAGGCACGGCCCTTGCCATCGAAATCACCACCACTCATAGCACACAACCCACAACTCCCGCCCCACCAAGAAACCCCTGTATGCCCTCTAGTCCTTGCACAGCCCAAACCGCACACTCCCCGCCTCCCTAAATGCCAAGTGAAGAGGGCAAGGGATGTCATAGTGACGCATCGAGCGACTGCCTCCTCTCATGCCAAAACCACATGAAAAGAACTGATTGCGCCAAAAAAGAAAAAAAAAAAACTGAAATTGTATAGCATGCATTCCTCTTATCTGGCGAGGAGTAATTCCTGTGGCCCTTGCCATGCGGATCAGGAGTCATGCGATTTAATTTCATGTGATGCCATCAATCATGAAACTGTTCAAGTGCAGATGCTGGAGCTTACGAAATACCCATCATTTCATATACTCGGAATGGCACAAGTGAGAGTGCCTCTGAAACAGAGATACCGAGCTTTAAAATAGAACATTCAAATGTGTCCTTCTTCCTTGGCCAGCATAGATAAGACTAATGTGTATCCGGCAAAGGATATGGACCATATAATCATATAAATACGGCTCTTAATTCAAGACAACTACACAGTGGCAGACTGATGCTGCTGTTGGGCCATTGAGAAGCACGTGGTAAACAAGGCAAACATGGCAGATCTAAATCCTACTTACTCCTGGGATATGAATAATGTCAACCCCTGGGGAGCCTAGCAGGCATGACAACATGCCAACGTCATGCACATCTCTTTGAAAGGGAAATCCTATGCTAATCGGATCAAGTGCTTCCTCTCACTGGCCAGCAACACCAGAGAGATGCAAACAACCACACATTGCTTCCTGTTGACATCTGAAACATAACAACAGCGTTTCACCTCCATTCCTAACAGCACATAGAATATCCTAGGTTAATAGGTGCCCTACATTATGGGTGCACATGGACCATGAGACAGCAGAAGGCCCGAGTAGCCTACAGGCGGCATTGAGAACATCAAACATGTTCAAAGCGATCATGCTTTGGGTGAAATGTCATGGTTCAGATGTAACAAAGAAAAAGGAAAACCAATGGATTATGCCATTGACGTCACTGACGGACAAAGCCTTTCCATATTCCGCTCATTTAATTTTACATGTCATGACAGTGTAACCGGAATCAATTAAATGTATGGCATAACACGTCACAGTTGAAAAATGCTGTATACTTTTCTGTGATTTCACTCTAGCATTGCTCCCAGGGGCGTTGCTGGGGAGGGGGGGGGGCAGGGTGCTATATCCCTGGATCTTTTGGTTGTAGCCCCGTATGGAAGCTCAGGGACTACAACCAAAAGGCTATAGCTAGCCCCGAATCCCGCCAGTCCCGACATTAGCTTAGCTCCCTATCTTTTCCAGGCCTAGCATTGCTCCCTGTTAAGATATGGGTTAGGGGTTATAAATAACCACTCAGGAGCCTTGTTAGGTTTAGGTATCTTTAGTAAGTCCACAGGAACACAGGTAAGTACATTAGGTATAATACAGGACAAGTTCATAGGTTAGAAGCACCCACCGGTCCCCCTGTGCCAAGCTTAAGTTTCCAACTGGCAATAAAGGAACACAGGCAGTGCTTTAAGTGGGCCGGGGCCTGCCGGGGCCGGGCCCCGGCAGTCTCCAGAAAGTGGGGCTGAGCCGGGGCCCAGCCGGGGCCCCCCGTCCCACACAACATTGCGGGATGCATTATCCCGCCGCGGCCGCAGCCGCGACGGGAGATGCGCCCGTCATTATGTTGGCCAAGCTGACAGAAGTGCCAGCCAGCCACAGCGACGCTGAGGCTGGCGGCACTTCTGTCAGTTAGTGTAACTCCCTCTGATGACCCCTCATCAGGGTCATCAGAGGAAGTTACTGTCCCTTTGTTTTCCCTCCCCAGGTCACTGACCCCCGCGGGCTCCGTGATCTAATATGCAGATTAAATCATGGAGCCCGCGGGTTCGCAGAGGGTGAAAGACACCTCGGGCTCAGTGATAGCAGATAGATCACAGAGCCCGAGGTGCCTTTCTCCGTCGGCAAAGCTTTATAAAAGATGCCTTGAACTGTGTACGTTTCAAGCCATCTTTTATAAAGGTAGAAATATTTCTATGTTTATAAAAGACGGCTTGAAACGTGCACAATTCAAGGCATCTTTTATAAAGCTTTGTCGACGGACAAAGCCACCTTGCGGTTTGTTTTGTCCGTCATGCCTTGAATTGTTTACGTGTCAAGCCATCTTTTAGAAACATAGAAACATGTTACAAATATCTATGTTTATAAAAGGTGGCTTGAAACGTACACAAACCATAGTAAGGTAAGCACACAAGTGTGCATAACTTACTATGGTTTGTGCACTTTTCAAACCACCTTTTATAAACATAGAAATATGTAACATTGCTATGTTTATAAAATATGGCTTGAAAAGTACACACACCATAGTAGTACGCATACAAACATATAAATGCTCACATACATTTATATATTTGTTTGCGCACCTTACTATGATTTGTGCACTTTTAGGCCACACCCACAACGAAAGCCACGCCCCCAAACGAGGGCCCCCCCTCAATTTCTTACCCCACTTAAAGCACTGAACACAGGCACTCACATCCAAACATTCCAACCAGAATACTCCATACCAAACATTCCAGACTCAGGCACACATACATACAGGGAATAGCCACATAGTCAGGATAGGTAAAACACAACACATCTCCCCCCATACATAACCATGCAATCAAAGGAAGAAACAGAAGGAACAGTGTTACTAACATGTATGTATATAAAAAAACGATCCTTCTAAACATCCATCCAGCAAACTGCTCCTAGCATAAAGCTATCCCCTACCAAGTCCTTAGAGTACCTGCCAATTAGCTAACACACTTCCAAAACAATCACTAGAACCATAACAGGCCTATTATGGAACTCGCTACAAGGGAACCAGCCCACAATCTCATACACAACCATTACCACCTACATCACAACAATAACCCTGCATCATCATTCACCAACAACCAGTTGTGCTAACACAATCTACAGGGTTCACCCTACTATCTGCCTAAAGCGTACTATTTCAACTCCACTATGGGCGTCCTCAAAACACCCTCTAGAGAAACCAATGCTCACAACTGAGCATATTACAGATAACCTCCACACCACCACTGCAGGCACCAAGCCTGAGCTACCTGAGCTACCAAATGCTCACCATTGAACATCCCATGCTCACCCTAGAGCAACCAATAACCTCCACTCCACCACTCCAGGCACCATACCTGAGCTACTAAATGCTCACCCTTGAGCATCCCATGCTCACCATAGAGCAAACAGGGGGGGCCGGTGGATGCCTCTGTGGTTACTGCTCCTTGCTGGTGGGCAACTTCCTTGCCACTTTCTGCTTCCTGTTAACAGTCCTTGTTTGTACTGCTCCTTTCCTTGTTCCTTTTTTGTTCCTGCTCCCTTCAGTTTCCAACCATCCTCGTCGCCAATGTTAAGATATGGGTTAGGGGTTATAAATAACCACTCAGGAGCCTTGTTAGGTTTAGGTATCTTTAGTAAGTCCACAGGAACACAGGTAAGTACATTAGGTATAATACAGGACAAGTTCATAGGTTAGAAGCACCCACCGGTCCCCCTGTGCCAAGCTTAAGTTTCCAACTGGCAATAAAGGAACACAGGCACTCACATCCAAACATTCCAACCAGAACACTCCATACCAAACATTCCAGACTCAGGCACACATACATACAGGGAATAGCCACATAGTCAGGATAGGTAAAACACAACACTCCCATAAATATTTCCCCCGAAGAAACGGTTTCTTTACGGATTTGTTTGTACATCTGCACTAAGACCTACTGCCAAATATGCAGGGCAAATGTTTCACGAGTGTTTACCGCAGTACAGCAGCTCAGCTCCTAAAAGCTTACCCATTAAAACAAAGTTTCCCGTTTTCAGCGGCGAGAACTAATGTGTAAAGAAAGTCCCCCATTCACCAATCAATGACCATTAAACTCCCAGAATTAACTGTAAAGCAACATTACATTTGAAAAAAGAACACTGCAGGATACAGAAAAAGATCCCTGCGTACAACTTAAGTCTAGCCAAAATGAGAGCTCCCAAACACAGAAGTGCATATTCTTGTCAGGCAAACACTTTGCACTTGCAAAACATTATCGTGTAATCCTGCTCCTCACGTTTTTCCCAGCATGTTTGCCTATATCTCACGAAAATAGTGCGCAGACTGGCTCACTAGTATTGTGCACTTAAAACCACTTGAAAGCTAAGTACGCACAGACAAGCTGTCTGCGTGCGTTCCTGTCTCTACGCATTTCCGTTCCGTTCCTGTCTCTACGCATTTCCGTTCCGGTGTTCCACATGCACGTGCGTTGTCCTGCACTGTACAGGGAGTCCAAATGATTCTCTGCAACTATTATCATTCTGATGGAGGAATGTTGTGCATAGATCCCTGCATTCTGCGCTTGCTTTTTAACCCTTGCAAAGATCTGACTGAATCCTTAGGGATATACAGTAATGACAGACGCTGGTCCTCATTATAAGCATGGCGGTCCAGGAACTACGTTACTGGTAAGCATGCTGGTACCCTAGTTCCCGGACCGACATACTACAAGCTGTGCTTACGGGTGCCTGTCAGCCTGCCAGGTCTGGCCTGGCGGGCAGAGTGCCACCCGCGAGCGCAGCATGTCGGATGCACCGGCACAGTTGCTGACAGGCACCCGGCAATGTCGGAATTACCCGGTAATTCCTCATTGACAGGTGCCGGAAAAAATGCAACTTCGGCGGCAGCTGCTGCCTCCAGGGTTATAATGAGGCCCGCTATGTTTTTCATTTCAGATCAATGCAAGTTCACAGCTTGATGCAGTCTAAGGCAAGTGTGGTGTAGAGGAAAGCTAGACAAGGCGTCATGACGATGCATGTCAGGGCAAAGTGTTCCAAATAAAAGAGTGCACTGCCCTCCAAAAATGGGACAGTGCCTGAGATACTACTTACAAGTGTCCATGTACTGTTATTCAGTGGCACGGCCGGCCCAACCCAACGCATTGCCACTGCCACACCACACTGGCGATGAGGCAGTCACACACACACACAACTACCAGAACACGTGCATAGCCTAGTTGGCAAAGGCTGCGCACAACGGTAAGAGTGGGCAGACCTGCGGCCCGCGGCGGTGAACTCTTTCCAACCAGCTGTTGGCTCTGGCATTGCAGCGGGCAGCGCATCAAGCTAAAAGAAAGACGTGCCTTAACCAGCATGCATTTGTGATCTCCAGAACCAGCAATCAGCAAGCAACGACACTGGCACCCCCCCACAACCCATTACCCCACGTGGTGGCAGGCACTTAGCGCGGCCACGGTAGTGTGCACATTTATCAACCATGACATTTCCATTCAGGATACAATTATTCCCATTATCGCAAGAATCAGCGAGCCACGACTCATGAATTTTTGTTATTGGGAATGATTACTGTGAAATTGTCTCCGGAAGAAGGAGTTAGAAGAAAGGTTTAACATCTGCTGTGCCTACATATACTGTACAGTGAGCAATGGGTGTTTGGAAACAAATTAATGGTGTGACATGGGCAGTGGCCATGGCTATTGGGCCTAAAAGAAAGATACTAGGGCAACATATAGAGAGGCCATGGCTGAAGGCAATAGGTAGTGAGACCTCAAGAAACTATGCAACTTGTTCGGCCATGGCTCGTGAGTCCAAAAGAAAACTATTGGTACATCATGCACATATGTACAGTGGCCACAGCAGAAGGCCATGGCTAGTGGGCACTGCGGTAACTAAGGTATAGCAAAACCCTTGAAAGTCAGTGAAAAAACATTAGTTCAGAGAGAGAGTTAAAGTGATCAGATTCAATGCAACTAAACCCCTGAAATTCATCTCTCGCATTTCAATAAAGTCCACCTCTGAGAAGAAAATGCATCACACGAACCAAACCGTGATGGTCGGTAATGGCCATGAGAAGACCAGTGAGGAAAAGAGCAATCAAGGAGAGTGGGGGGAGCATGGAAAGAGGAGGGGAGCACTTGCTGAGTACCTGTGAGGACAGGGAAGAGTTTGGGATTTTGGATCAGTATTTGGGGAAATCCGACAGGCATGGGTAGCTCAATGCATAATATGTGTAGTTCATTGCCATTATTGGGGGAATATCAGGAGAATCACATGGGAATGGGAAGAGAGTGAAACAAAAAAAATGTACACCTGAAGTGATCACATCTCCTAGGCAGGGGGTAATGGGCCACTGTGCTGAAAGTCATGGCTAGTGGGCCCGAAAGAAATCTTTTGGTGCAACACATACAGTGACCACGGCTGAAGGTCATGGCTAATCGGCCCCAAAGAAATCTTTTAGTGCAACAAGTACAATGGCCACGGCTGAAGGCCATGGCTAATGGGCCTCAAAGTCACAATAGTATAACCAAACCCTTGAAATTCTTTGAAAAAACATTAGTTAGGAGAGATTAAGGTGATAGATTTAACTCAGAAAATGCCTAGCAACAAAATCCCTGAAATTCAGCAATCGAACTTAGAGCAAGTTCACCTTATCTATGCGTCCCCTGTTGCGCAGTTTACGACCACAATGATGACATCACAGATGACATCACTGTTGCCATCACTTGTGATATCACCAATTACATCATGCATGACATCACTGATGACATCACGAATTACATCATGCATGACATTACTGATGTCACTGATTTGATTAATTACATTTTGAAACATGACAACTCTATTTTTTAGCATAACATATATGTGCATTTTTCATACTTACACAGTACAATGTATGCTGCCCTCGTTTCATTAAATGTAACGCGCAGTATACAATTATGTAGCATAACTGATTTTTTGTACATATTAACCAAACTTTAAATTCTTAGATTATATATCATCACAATGCACACAGGCACATATTTTCTTTTGTATGTAATTATTTTGATAGAAAATAATGTGTTCATGCAATGTTATTGCTTTCAGGAGAATTGTACATTTAAATGAGCACACTGACTTTGTTCATAACACTAGTAAACATGTTTCTACATCTACTCTTTCTTATCTTTCTTTAGTACTGCATATACTTATGTTATGTTTGAAATACCTGAAATAGATTTACCAAAGTCAGGTACTTTCCCTGCAATCAATTATTGTAATTGTTCACTCATAAATGAAATTCAAACCATTTGTATAACGTTACATATTTTTTATTTAAAGTTTATAAATTGATAAGTAGTACAAATGAATGTGCCACATGTAATCATATCATACTTCTGTATCACTGTATTGTTCCATGCCATGTAGTTATTATTGTTAAGTGTAATAATTAAGCGATATGCCCCGAGCAGCAGGCACATTACTGAGTCAGGTAATGTCCCGGGGCCCTATAGTTAACGAAGGCCCCAGGGCATTACCAAACTCAGTAATGCCCCCGCTGCAAGGCAAATATTGCTATTATTACCCCGACCCGCAAGACCGGGGTACTAATAGCTTTCTTTTCTTTTACGAAATCTTGCAGCGTTTCGGAACAGAAAAGAAAAAAAATGTCCAAGGAAATGGCCGCCAGGAAAGGGAAAACAGAGTCAATTTTCCCTTTCCACGGCAGCCATCGGGAGCGGACAAACTGGTAACAGAAGTATTCCCAGCGCGTTTGCTCCCGAAAAAGAAGAAATCTGAAGGTAAGTGGGGTTGGTAGGGTGGGGAGGGGGAAGAAAAACCCCCCAAAAAACTTACCTCAATCCCCGGGCGTGGACGAAGGCGGCCTCCAGCCACGTGGAGACTCGGAGTGGGGATGGCCCCACTTCGAGCCTCCTCATTGGCTGAGGGGCTGCCACCCACCCCCGCCGGGACAAAGGCGTGGAATCCTGGCTGAGGGATTCCCGGCTGGGTAATGCCCCAGCGAGGGCCAATCAGAATGCTTGTCACATTCTGGTTGGCCCTCGCCGGGTACTAAAATAAAATATGTATCAATAGTGATCAACAAACATATTCTAGCTTATTTATCAGTAATGTTGCATTTCATGTAATTATTGATTGCATTGCTGATATCATTTATGATGTGATTAGTGATGTTACCAGTGATGCCATCAGTGATGCCATCCCTGTTGTCATCATTGTGGTCATGTGTTGTGCAACAGGTAGTTAAGGTGGACTTGCTTGAAATGCAATTGCTGAATTTCAGGGGATTTGTTGCAGTAAATCTAATCACCTTAACTCTTTCACTGAATATATATGCATATATGTGTAAAATATTCTTAGGATGTCTGCGCATATCCATCCTTACCTGAGAAGCAGCTATGTGTGGGGTGGAAAGAAAACATTAGCTCTATACAGTCAAAGCCGTTCTATGCTCACATTCCAATCCTGCGGCTGCCTAGATCTGTATGGATGTTTCAATGTTACAAACATGTTAATGTTAGGGTTAGTAAATGAGCACCAGGCAGTGTACATTATGTGATTCAAGCATACAACGCTTTAATCATAGATCCATTTCACAAAAATACAGAGATGTGCTCTTTCTTATGTTCCCAAAATGCTCTTTCTCGTAGGGCTAGTTCAAAAGAGCACAATATCGTTGACTGATAATATTCTACCAGAAAATAATGAATATGTTATTATAGTTTTGCATAATGTACTTAAAATGTTATTTTTTTGTTTGGTTGTTTGTTTGTTTTTATTATTTGTAAAGCGCACCTAACCCGTGGGTGGCAGGACGCAAGCAACAAGAGGAGTGTACAGCTTAAGTTACAGAACACGCAGTAGATTAATCCAACTGGGCTACAGTGTTGGAGGTATCAATCATTTGGGCCAATACATCAAGTAAAAATTATAGGTGAATATACATACATATATATACATAGTTTACAAGTTGTAGATATATATAAGCATAGAGGTGAGAGGATATATGATTTATGCACAATTTACAATAGGCGCAGCAATGGATGTGATTAGAAGTCCTAGCATTAGGTATCATGTTCCTTGATCCAGCGGATAGTGTTGGTTCTGAATTGTCGGTAGGGAAGGTCTTCCCTAAGAGATGGTGGTAAGGAATTCCAAAATTGTGCTGCTTTGACAGGAAAGCTGTTCCCACCAGTCATAGTACGTTTGAATCTTGGGACGAGGAGGAGGTTTGAGTTGGCCTTTCTAGAGGGGTGGCAGGAAGTCGGTCTGGTGAATCTCGTTATCAGATATTGCGGGCCGCTTGGTGTAGGCATTTATGGGTCAGAGAGACCAATTTAAGGAAGATTTTATCTTTTGTAGAGAGCCAATTGTACGATCTTCTAATCTCTGAGATGTGTGCTTTCCTCGGGAGGCTTAGTGCTGCTCTTAAGGCATTTTTCTGCAGGATTTGAATTTTATTTGTAATGTATTTGTTACTACCTACGTAAAGCATGTTGCAATAATCCAATTTGGATAGGATCAATGCTCTGGCTATAGTGATGCAATTATTTGGTGAGAGGAATGGTTTAGATGCCCTAATGAGTTTACATGTATAAGATGTAGCGGAGGCCATGGTATTGACTTGTTTTCTTAAGGTAAGTGTTGAGTCTAAATAGAATCCTAAAGTTTTAACCTCCTTAGCTACGGTGATGATATTATTGTCAATGACAAAAGAGGAATAGATTTGACCTAGTTTATTGAGGTTGGGTGTGGTGCCTAGGATGAGAAGTTCTGTCTTGTCATCATTCAGGCATA
Organism: Ambystoma mexicanum; assembly: GCF_040938575.1. Lineage (NCBI taxonomy): Eukaryota > Metazoa > Chordata > Amphibia > Caudata > Ambystomatidae > Ambystoma > Ambystoma mexicanum. The sequence continues at coordinate 865,718,320 of NC_090936.1, forward strand.
GACCATGAGAGGCCATCCATGCCTGGATGATGAGGTACACACGATTTACAAAGGCCAAATCCTCGTCATAATCCCCCGTCAACGGGATGAGGATCTGGGTATCATCCGCATAGTTCGTGTAGGTGATACCCAGGCCGTCTAGATCATCGAAAAGGGGCTTTGTAAAAATGTTGTACAGGGTAGGGGATATGAAAGATCCCTGTGGCACACCACAGGTGATGGGCATGGGGTCAGCGGCTGCAGAAGGGGAAAAAACATGCAATGTACAGTTATTGAGGAAGGACTGGATCCATTCAGTTGCCTCCTGGGAGAAATGTGCTGCCGACTGTAAGTGTGTGCAGAGGATCTCATGGTTGACCAGATCAAATGCAGCTGAGAGATCGAGAAGTAACAGAAATGCTGTCTTGCCCTCATCTCTCAACTCATCTATCTGTGCCTTAAGATCTATAAGCACAGTCTCGGTCCCCTGCTGAGGTCTGAAGCCTGACTGTCGGACTCCTAGGAGGTGGTTAAGTACAAGGTATTGTTGAATTTGTTGGTATGTTATTTTATCAAGGATTTGAAAAGAAACGGCACTGTAGTGATGGGACGGTAGTTGGTAGGGATGGCAGGATCTAGATTCGGTTTTTTAAGGAGTGGGAGGACCCAGGATTGTTTCAGGTTGTTGGGTATGGTACCGGCTGTAAAGGATGCATTTATGAGTTTAGTGATAAATGGTAAGATTTCTCGAGTTGCATCTTTTATCAGTTGTGCAGGGTATAGGTCCCCATGGCAGTTCGAAGGTTTGAGTGCAAGAATAACTTTTTCAACCTCTTTAGTAGAAACCTTACTGAAGTTGAAGAGGGGGGTGGGCACAGAAGGTGACCAAGTGGGTTGAGGAGTGGAGCTGGTGTTACTCAATTTGGAGGTGGAGAGAAGGGAGTCTTTTTTGTTACTGATTTTAGTTTGCAGAGAGGTAATTTTATTAGCAAGAGCTTTTTGAATATCTGTGCACCAGTTTTTGTCCTTGATGCATGAGTCCGGCGGCTGGACGGGAGTTTCTATTTCTTTCAGTATTGAGAAGAGCTCTTTAGTATTAGATTTTGCTTGAGAGATTCGAAAGTTATAAGAGGTTTGTTTTGCAAGGATAATTTCTTTTTTGTACTGGGAGGCTAGATTGCTTAGGTTTATCTTATTAATTTCAGATGGATCTGATCTCCAGATTTTTTCGTATCAACGTTTCTCCTGTCTGATAGCCTTAAGGTGAGGAGAGAACCAATTGTTCACATGTTTGCAAGGTTTGCTCTTTCTCACTTTGAGAGGGGCTACGGCATCAAGGGAAGATAGCATTACTTTATTGTACAGATGTACCATAGTTGAGGGATCCATATGGTCGGGAATAACGTTAAGAGTAGGTAGGATCATAGGAATAAGGTTTTCAGGGGTAATATTTCTCCTATTTCTACTTGGGACAGCTGGAGCTATGCTGTTAGGTTGCAGCGATGGTGTGGGCTCTAGGGAGAATGTGATCAGGTGATGATCGGACCATGGCTGTGGAATTAAAGATGAGAATGTGAGTGGGCAGTTATGCACAGCTAGCCAGTCCAAGGTTCTACCTTTGGGATTTTCTGAGTGAAACCTAGTTCCTCTAGGGTGTTGTTGATTATAATAGCATTAGTGTCTAACGGGTCGCTAAGACCAAGGTTAAAATCTCCTAATATGATGCATTGGGAGGAGTTGTTAAGAATATGCGATATAATATTTGTTAAGTCGTCTTCAAAAGATCCTAATGGACCAGGAGGTCTGTATATTAGGTGAATGGATAAAGTGTGCGTATTAGAAAGGGATTAGCTATAATAGCAAGGCCACCTCCTCGAGAGGTAGAACGGTCGAGTCTTAGTAGGGTGTAGTCGTCTGGCAAGGCTAGCATAATTGCTGGGCCGGCTGCAGGGTGGAGCCAAGATTCGGTAACAGCTAAGAAGTCTAGGTTTTTGTTGTGTAGTAAGTCAGCTATGTCGGTAGCATGGGCTTTTTATTGTCTGCTTTTGCAAAAAGTCATAATCGACATTTCAAGAAACCAAATATTTTCTTTTGATTGCACAGCTTTCAATAACGGATGACATTGCTTTAGCAAACATGCATCAGAACAGGGGGGTTTCACCTGCATAGAAAGAGAACCACATGGCCTGACTTACAAAGCGTTTTTTAATGGGATTGTACCATTATAAAACACCGTTGAAAATCAGGTCCATAGATTATGACAGAGAAAGACAGACGGAGCAAAAGAGCATGAAAGGGACGGGGAGAGAAAGCGAGCAAGAGAGAGAACCCACCACATCGATATATGAGACCCCAGATAAAGCCATTTTCACTTCTTTCAGCAGGCAGTCCAAACTCTTAAACCAAAACCTATCAAGTCTATACTCTACTCCTTCAACTCACTTAAAAGTCATTTCTCCACTCTTCAATGTGATAGGGAATTGGACTGATTATCCTTACTAGCCCAGTAGCTCCATCTTTTCAACTTCCTAATGTTCTGCAGGCTTGATCTGACAATAGGGTCATGGGGCAGGGAACATTAAGTTGGTCCTGTATGATCCAAGGCCATTTGGCATCCAGCACAGAACAAACAAGGCATTTCAGTCATGGGATGTGTGCCCATTAGTGAAATCGAATGCTGCTCCTTAACGCATACAGTTTCCAAGAACAGCACATCATGTGTGTCATGAACTGGCAGGCACAAGGCTCACTAAAGCTGCCTGCTGGCCCAGCCACACAGATAGCTTTAGTATGTGCATATGGCTAGCGGGGTGGTGGAAAGTATCTTGGCTTTCCTTTTCCTCTTCACATGTCCACAGTCTAATTGCACGTGATGTGTTTTGATACTACAAAGCATGTGCATGGGTGATCAGATCCTCTGATCTGCATACACCTGACCAAAAGAGGAAACATCCCTTCCATAACACGTGCCACATGGGTACTAGGTGTGAAATAAGGGTATAATTCACAGAACGTTTCGCTCGGAGCAAAGTGACTTTGCGCTGCAAAAATATTCTTTGCACTAGGCCTAATTCAAAGAGCGGAGCAAAGTGATTTTGCACTGCAAAATAACTCTTTGTGCCGCACTAAAAGGGCCTAATTCACAAAAAAAAGTACTAAGGGCCTAATTCACAAAACATTTAGCGCAGAGCAAAGTGTCTTTGTACTGTAAAAAGACACTTTGCATCAGGCCTAATACACAGACAAGAGCAAAGTGACTTTGCGCTGCAAAGGTACTCTTTGCACCGTGCTTAATGGGCCTAAATCACACAAAAAAGCACTAAGTCTGTGCTAATTAGTGCTTTTTTGTGAATTAGGCCCATTTAGCACAGTACAAAGAGTACATTTACAGTGCAAATCCAATTTTCTCACAGCTAAACATTCTGTGAATTAGGCCCTAAGTATCAAAGATTGTGCGTTGTGGCCCTTCTATAATAGCAAAATGGACACAATGCAACACAAATACAACAATGCACCATTTGCATAAGTGGTGCAATTTCGGTATCAGGTAATAATGTCTTTGAAGAAAAAGTAAGGTAATAATACCGTACTTAAGACTGGTGCTCTCAGTTGACCTTAAATAAGGTTGCACAGTTGTATATAACTCTTGCGTGAAGTACTTATAATGTCAAACAAATGTATCACCAGACGGTACATGGTTTTCCAAAAGAAAAGTTTAATTCACATGGTGATAAACATTTCTTTTGGAAAACCATGTACCGTCTGGTGATACATTTGTTTGACATTATAAGTACTTCACACAAGAGTTATATACAACTGTGCAACCTTATTTAAGGTCAGCTGACAGCACCAGTCTTAAGTATGGTATTATTACCTTACTTTTTCTTCAAATCTGTTTAGTGCGATCCGGATGCCATAGGATCTCTTACAGACTGGTAGCTCCAGGTGAAAACATTGATTCAAACAATTTATCCAAACAAACATTACCTATATTAAAGTATCTTATTACCGTGGTACCCACCTACACATTGGACTTCTCGACATACATAATGTCCCCATACATAATGTTGCTGGGAAAAGCCATTGGCAACATCATAAATGTAACATTATGTATGGGAACGGGATGCAGGGATGTCCCCTGATCCCCTTGTAAATGAAAAAATAATTTGTGGGTTGCGGATGTGTCCCCCACAAGTTCAATATAATAATGTATTTGCAAAAAAAAAGTGACTTTTTTGTAAGGAGACATTTTGGCGGGACCCCGCAGTGAGGGTGGCCCTGCCTCCACATCTCCTGGGAAGCCTCCCCCCCATTGGAGGTAAAACAAAAATTCAAAATTGTAAAAAAAGAAAAACACATTGTTTGAAGTCACTCTGCCGTCATAAAGAAATTATGTCTGTAACAGTATTTCTTTATGAAGGCAGAGTGACTACAAAAAGAAGTGTGTGTGTGTGTGTGTGTGTGTGCGTGTGTGTGACGGGTCAGAAAGGTGGCTAAAGACAGGTGGGAGGGCTGGCCAGATGAACGGCAAGCGGATCCAATACTCACGCTAATGTACAACCTGAGCAACGGCTGGCGCCCAGTCTCACGGCTGTACAGCATGCTAATAGACGCACCCGACCCAAAAAGCGTAACATTAAACGAGCATCGGAGGCAGATCTGGGCACAGTAATAACAGTAAAGGAATGGGAGTGGGCACTGGGTTATCCCAAAGCTGTGTCGAGGAACCATCTCTTCAAACTGATACAACTAAATGTGCTATACCGCACGTATATGACCCCGCACAGGGTAGCCACATTCTATAAGAGCGCTAGCTCACGATGTCCATGGTGTGGAGGCAAAGAAGCTGACATGATACACATGTTCTGTGGGTGTGGGCGCGTGCAGGGATTTTGGGCACGTATAGAGCAGGCGTGCAGAGCGGCTGGTGTAGCAAGGTTTGAATGGCCACCAAAGGAAAGCTTGCTTGGAGCCTACCCCAGGGTTAGCAAACCCAAACATGTGCTTAGGTTCATGGACCTGGAATGTGTCTTAGCCAAAATAACCATCACCATGTCCTGGAAAAGGGATAGGGGGCCACAATACGAAAAATGGAACAGGGAATTTGAGAGGTGGACAGAGGCAGAAACCAAGGTGTGGAGAGAAGGGACCAACAGATTGGAGCAGGATGGCAATGACATATGGGTCACATAAAAGGCACTGGTGTGGGATATGGTCCACCTGTCTGACAACAAACCCCCCTGAGCGATCTAAGCACAGAGACACATACCCACCCCATGACTGTATGGCTGCCCACCTACACCCAACTACACTGGCCGCTGGTGGCACCAGGAGAAGTGGGGTAAGAATTATATCCCAGGCACGAGGATGCCTACCCTGACGAACTATGTAATGCACCAGAAGACCTATGTAGGAAACTGTTTATTGTTTGAAGGTTATTATTACATTTTGGCACAAATGTATGGCTTGAATTGAAAGCGACACACTAAAATGCATGGTTGTACCTAGTTAAATGCCAATAAAAACATTTGAAAATTAAATATGGTGAATGGTGTGTGTGCTTGTGCTCAGGGGAGCAACAAAACCTACCGTTCCGGGGAATAACCCTTCAAATGTTGGGAGAGGCGCTAACTTCACGGGATGTGGGGGAGGGGCAAACTACTTTTCATGGGGGCGTCTAACCTCTTTATGCATTTTAATGAGACTATTCTAGTGCAGCTTAAATGTTATAAGCAATTAACTCTCTCGTTTAAGTCTGAGAGCACCCACTTATGGGCTGTTGTGAGAATGAGCAGTCTCCTGTTCCCTCTCTACCCTTCCAATCACTCCCCTGGCATTCAATTACTAAACCCACATTACGAGTTCAATTGCCTAAAAAATTATGCATTTGAATGCAGTTACTAACAGTGAAATGCTTTACGTTAGTAATTGCTGGGCCTTTGTTAACAGTGAAACCCAGGTGCCGTTTAACATCTGTGTTCTGTTCTATCCAGCAACTGCTCTGTAGGTCAGCCAAGTCGAGTCAACATAGCCCAACCTTTCATGGGGGGTGAGTGCTGAATCCCAGTCAGCTCAATGGTGTTGCGCCACTACTTGTGTTTAATGCTTTGATTACTTTTTGGTAGTCTTCATTACTTCAAGCCCTATTATTCATTGTCCCAGTACTTGCGTATGAGGCACTCTGCCTCATACACAAGTACTGGGATGAGGTAGAGGTACATGGAGGAAATGCCTGACCTAGCTACCCTTAATCTTCATTAATCCTAGTCCACTCTACCTTATCTCAGTATTTACCTATGATGCAAGGCGCTTCATGCATACACACTGGGACAAGGAAGAGGGACATGGAGGTAATTCTGGGCCAAGGAGCTGATGATTTTGGAGGTTGAGGTAGAGGGTGGGAGGGAGAGGGATGTGTAGGGGGGTGGAATTGTGGGAAAAATCATAATGGTTGTCCATGTCCATGCTAAGCAGGAATGATATGTGGTATTGGTGGCTAGGGAGGCATTTGGGCACTGCCAGTCTATCCGTTTCTTACTGTGGCATTGTATATTCTTCTGGGCATCTGTGATAAAATACACATGATACATGTTATTGCTTCGACTGGCATTTTGGTGCAACCACCAGTTTACGTATGTCTAAATGTGGCCTAGCATGCTTTACTGTAATATGTTATTTGGTGTCTACACTGCCCTACATTGTGCAGCCAGTTGGACATGTTTTCATTGTGGCATGGCATTTTTAATAGCAAAGCATTCATGTTCCTGTGCACTGTTGGTGACTTGAATTTATTGGATGTTTGATGTGCACAGTATAAATATTTGATTAAAATAACATATGTTAACACGTGTTAAT